>NC_091790.1:163882500-165132500 GCF_041296235.1 Equus asinus
TTATGACATTTTACCATTTTTTAAAATTATGGATTCCCCTAGCTATAAGAGGAGACTTTTGGGAAATATTTCTGTTGTGAGAAAACATTGATACAAAGTTTATTAGTTGTTTCAGTTTTGCTCATCCCTTTATGGTCTTTTAACTTCAAGTAAAATTAAATTTAATAATTGAATACCTTAGGATGACCTCTGTCAATGAATTACAACAGACTCTGTTTTCCTCACTTTGACTCTGCCTTCTTTCTTTTGTCTTTTCTTCTGCTATTTCTCCCTTTTTCTCTCCTTCACTTGAATCTTGACAAACCATAAAGTTTGCAAAAATAGCTTTTTAAAAAATTGTTCTGACAGTTGCTCAAATGTGATTGTATCAATGATCCTGAGCAGGAAGCACAAAAAACAGGAACATTCTCTATCTCTTGCAAGTACAAGTTTAGCAGCAGCTAAAGCTTAAAAAAAAATGCAATCCAGGCCAGACCACAGCGACACAGCCCTCTCTTCTCTTTCTCCTGTGAAACTCCACTCCTGCTTTGCTGGGGAGTTGCCTGGTTTTCAGGCTCTTCCTGACATGCATCAACTAATAAAGGCATTGTCCTTTATTTGAATCACTTCAATTAGCTTTTTCCTTGACATCCTATTTTTTTAAAATATTTAATCTATCCATCTGCATATATGCAGAAAAAGAGATGGTGACTATCAGTTTTTTCTAAATAGTGAAATTTTGGGTGTAACTGGTATTTTTCTACATTTTAAAATTCATTATAATGATCATAAATTACAATAATTAGGCATTATTTAAAAACTAAGAGAAGGATTTAAATCTATATGTTCTGCTCTTGCACAAAACCCATAGCATATTACAGTATATTGTTAAGTAAAAAATACATACATAATAGTTTGCAGAACAATTTGCAGAGAAGGATTCTATTTTAAGAAAACAACAAGCAAATATCAAAACCACACTGCATCTGAATTGGATGTGACATGAAAAGTCTGGAAATAGGTGCATCAAAGCTGGTAACAGGTAATTTGGAAAGTCTAAGTGACTACCAAAGCAAATAATAGGAGAAAATGTTGCAATGTCATTCTGTGTGAGAATTAAAAATCTAGGTACTATGTTGTTGAGAAATAAACTAGAAATGTTTTTGATGGAAAAATAACACACAAATGTAGTAATTTTTATATTTTAATTAGCAATTTCAGTTTGCAGGTCTGTTGCGCACAGCTACATTGGTGTGCATGGCCCAGGGCCAAAGGTGCCACTTACACAGACTCTCCGTAATGAGAGGCTAAGCACTCCTGTCAATGAAAAGTCATACACCCAGGAAGAAATGGCTTTTTCAGTTCTGCTGGTACAGCAGCCTAGAAGCAGGTGCCATCTTGTCCCCAGGATGCACACAGAACAGTCTGGGCTCAGATTTGATCTTTAATGCTATCTGCCATTAAAAGGAAATAGAAATCCTTGGAGAGTGGCTAACTCCACGTCTTAGGGCTTGAAAAAAAATCAACTTGGGAGTAGAATATCTTGTTTTTGCCAGAATACAAAGATGCTATCAGAAAATCCCTGGGTGTTGCGTATAAGAGCAAGCATCTCCCACGTTGTGGCAACCTCATCATTAAGAAGCTTAAAAGCAGGTGCCATTTATAAAATGTATTAAAAGATAGCTGTAAAGTAAAGCAAATGACTGTAATGGTATATGCTTACTTTTTTTGATAAACTGAATGTTAAATACAGAAGCACAAATAGAAGTATTCCTCATGTCCAGGTTTGGCATATTCATAAAGCAAAGCTGACTTTCAACACAACGAAAGATATAACGAAGGATAACACAAGGGAGTCTCTTTGTGGTGATGGGACAATTCTATGTCCTGATTATGGTGATGGTTACTTGGGTCTATACGTGGGATAAAATTTTGTAGTCCTATATACTCTCCCCAAATAAGTAATTTAAGAAAAAAGCTTGTAAAAACTAGTGAAATCCAAATAAAGATGATACCTAAATTAGTTGTGTCAATATCAATGTCCTGGTTTTGACATGTGCTATGGTTATGTAAGACATCATTGGGGGAAGCTGGGTGAAGGATACATGGGAGCTCTGTACTATTTTTGAAACCTCTTGTGAATCTTATTTCAAAGTAAAAATGTTATGAAGAAAATATACGGATATTAATTATCACATAAGGAACAGGCATAGGCTGTCCTGGTGGTGTAGGCAAGCGAGTCTGCTGAACCTGTGTCAATTTCCCATTGTCCCTTTGCCTCATTTGGATGCTCTGCTTATGAACTCAGGTATTGGCATGACATGTGACATAGATCCTACCAACTCTGCTAAGCCAGTTTATTGCCTTTTATTGCTATTAATACTCTTGTAAGATTTAATGCAAAGGGAAATAGCCATAAGCATCAACACTACAAAAACAATCATATACAGTAATTCTCCCCTATAGATGATACCTTCTTGAAAATTAATCTTCAGGCACCCCCCCCCCCCGATCATCTCTCCCCAAGCAAAAGCTTTTTGGCTACTAAAGATGCTATTCTCCCATTTAAAACTACCCAATTGCTTCTCCTGACACAGAAAAGAAACAAGGCTCCTTACAATGCCTAAGGACCTATAAAATCTGCCTACTGTCAACATTTCTGATCTTATCTTGTACACTCTCCCTCTTCCTCATAGCATTTCAGCTATAGTGGCCCTTTCGTCATTCCTGGAACACATCCAGCACACTCCTGCTTGAAGTGTGTGCATTTGCTTCTCCCTTTGCCATATATTCACATTCCATCTTAAAAGACCTCACTTGTCATTCTTTATTTCATCACTGTGCTTTATTTTTCTTCACAGCACTTCCAACCAGCTGATATTATTTTACATATTTATATATTTGTTTTTGTCTCCCTGTCTTGATCCACAGAGCCTAACACATAACTGGTGCTCAATAAATATTTTTTGAATGAATGAATGAAAGCTCCACTAATGGTGCTTATTCTGGGAGGTATGAGTAGGGATGTGAAGACTTACCTTCTACTTCTTACACTGCAGGGCAATTTGATATTCTTATATCAGGCATGTGCTAATTTTACAACTAAGTTTAAAAAAACATACACCTACCTATATACATTCATGCTTGAAACAGACGACTACAAAGGTCTTCTCCAACTCTAGCATTCTATGGTCCTAGATTTTCCAAATTATTCTCTTAAGATATAAGGAAGAGTGTATAGCAAAGCTTAACTCTAAATGGTGAGGTATCAAGACAGAATCAATGGATTCCATTTTTCAATTATGAATTAATGTAAAATCATGAATCAGTATGACTATCTAAGAGCCTGTACAGGTATTCCTTAATACACAGACTAATATGTTCACTTGTGTTCTCATCCTTGATTCCTACAAAAAGTAGGTCATGAACATGAGTTCCCTCTGGACACTAGTTAGGCTTGGGAGAAAATATAGGCGGTATCATTTTGGAGGATGGAGGTGGGTGTTGAGGGAGTATGAAGGCTGTTTGCAGATTGATTCTCCCTTTCTCCAGCTGGTCTCTGCGTGCGAGGTTGCAAAATATGTGCTCCTATATGTTGGTCCTCACTTTGAGGGTAATTACTGTTCAGTTTGAATGCCTTGACTTACCTGCCTTGAGGTAGGCAGATGAGTTCAAATAGAGTGACTATTAAATTTTTGGTATGCCTTTTCCTTTCCCATAAGGTGTCTAGGCATCCTGAAAGATACAGAAAATATACCAAGACAAGATAAAGCAGAAGACAAGAAAGAGCCAGAGGAGCATCAATATGAAACAGACCCAGAAGTGAGGGCTAAATAAACGGTGTCTCAAAGAGACCCACGCGATTGCAAACAGGGTGCAAACAGTGGAAGTAACCTCTCTCAAATCCAGCAGAGAAAGGGCAACTGGACCAATGACATCTTTTGCAATATTTCTAACATAAGTTAAATCAAATCAGTTTCTTCGTCAATTCACAGCTATTCCCCATAGCAAAGCGGAAAGGGATTTTTGAAAGTATTTGTAAAGAGGATATTCTTCTTAATCTCCTCCTTGCAGAGATATTTAATCTCATTTCTCTTAATGTAGGGCAATGGCATAACTCCAAGATGCAATTAGGTTAAAACAATTCCATGGCAATGGGGGTGATGGCAGGGTGTGACATGGGGGTGGAAGTTGCGAATGATACTTTAATATAAATACGTGTACCTTTAAAATAATTACATACATTTTCTTTCTTCACTCATCCCAGGATGGGAATCCACAGGCATATTTTGCTTTTTTATTCTGTACCATATTAGAATCTGCCCCTAGGACTAAGGGAAACAGAGCTGAGGAGACTGATAGCTAAAAGCCAGTAAGAATTATTATTTCTGCCTCAGCGGTCAGGCATATTTTGAGCAAATGAGTCAGCACAGTGTGAGAGGGATGTTTGGGCTAGACATTATCAGAAGTTACATAAATTTTTTAGAGTGACTAATGCTGTCCTGGCTTAGTTATTTAAGGGTTTGGGTAGGAGCAGGACTGAGGAGGTGGGGGGACTGGACTCGTTCTGTGACTGGGACAACACAGATTGGACAACTTCTCTGTTCTAGCTCTCTCTGAAATGCCCTCTTTCCAGGGCTTATAATATCACTGTCTTAAGTATAAGTTGCTCACCTTGGCCAGAACCCATGAGTTCTCAACTCTGGAGTATGTGACAAAGATCCCAGCTGGTCAAACCATTCTTCCATTTCGGATCAGTTGTTCAGGGCATCTGCCAGCTAGGACCCTGTCTTAGTGATTCATTTTGATTCCTCAGGCTTTAACTAAGTACATTTTATGCGCTTGGTACGTATGTGGTTTTTAAGGATGAGATGGGAAAGATCAAAATGTATTCTATGTCCTCAGGAAGCTCCTGATTTCGTGGCAAAGACACGCATGAAGGCAATTCTCAGAGTGCAAAGTAGAATGTGATTGTAGCAGAACACGTGCAGGGATTTTGGGGGCTAGAAGAGAAGCGAGAACTTTTTTTTTTTTTTTAAAGATTGGCACCTGAGCTAACAACTGTAGCCAATCTATTTTTTTTCTTTCTGTTTTTTTCTCCCCAAATCTCCCCAGAACCTAGTTGTATATTTTAGTTGTGGGTCCTTCCAGTTGTGGCATGTGGGACACTGCCTCAACATGGCCTGATGAGCGGTGCCATGTCTGTGCCCAGGATCGGAACCAGTGAAACCCTGGGCCGCCGCAGCAGAGTGCGCGAACTTAACCGCTCAGCCACGGGGCTGGCCCTGGGAGAACATTTTTAGGAAAGGCTCTTGAGTCTCTCTTTTATTGAGGGATCTAGCATTTAGCAGAAACTCAAAATTTAACAGACACTCAAAATTTGCTGGGTAGATGAATTAATAGGAGAGGTGTCAACTGTGCAAGAAAGAGCTGAGTACAAAGAGATGGAGATGAGTAGAAAAGACATGAGACATGAGACAGCTATGTGGAGGCATGAAAAAGCATGGTGAGTAGCAGAGTTGGCTGAATTTGGGTAAAGAATGATCTGGAACATCGTCAAAAGCCAGAGGAACCTGTTAATGTTTAAAGAAACACTCCCCTGTGCTTTAATAGTCTAAAAATGAGTTGCGAAGCACATATAAACCGTCAGAAAACAAAGGCAGACAAATGCTGTCATAAGGTTGAGATTGATTAATATAACCAATAAAAATATAATGTTGGAATGTGATATGATACAATATGATGTAAAGCCAGGATTTTCCAAGGAAAACTCTGTTACAATTACTAGGCTACCTTTCACTGATACCTACCTTTTGTAGGCACAGCTCAGTGGGGGTCTAAGGATAATGTGTTATGTCATCAGGGTGTTGGTACACTAAAATGGCGTTGAGTTAGAGGAAACCAACAAGGGATGGTGAGACCCCCGGGGCTATCAACATTTGGGAGCCATTACTATTCTGATTGCTGACCAGACAAGGGGGTGGAGTGGTTATCAAAACCTGGAAAGGCTAGTGGTTACAGGTAAAAGAAAGACAAGGCCACCCACAGGAGCTGTGGCTGTCTACGGAGGAACATACCTACTGCCAACTTGTGACCCAGGAGGGAGCTGAAGAAATAAACCCCTTAGTCCCTGTGTCCTCCCGATTTCCTGCTGGTGTCTCCTCCTGTGCAGACATCTCCTCCTAACTGGAACCCAGAGGGCAAGGAGGCTATGGTGTAGTCCTTAGAGCTCAGCCTCTTGGCGGAGCACATAGAGAAAGACTCTGGGGGAGAAACAAGCCAATTCAGCCCACACAGGGAAGGTCAAAGCTCATCTTCTTCATAGAATCTTATATTCACCTCATGACAGCTTTGATTATAATGGCATCTTGGGGGTAAACTTATGGACACCTCTGTAGAACTTAGAGGGGTGAACTGCCCCACCTTTCAATAGGCTAGGCTTTCCATAATACAGAGTTGTCTGCAAACTCCAACTTATTCACCTTCATCCTAAGCACTTATGTCCCATAAGTACTTTGGGCTATCATTAGTTTCCCCAGTGTTGATGACATCACTAATTAGGTAGTGAAAGTACCAGATGCCATGGAGGTTTCCCAAGACAGGTGGCTCTTGTTAAGACGCTGCAGATCTACTTGTCTCCTTCATTCAAAAACAGCATTCACCCATCAAAGTCCCTAAAACCCATACATTTCATCAAATTGCAAGGAGAGAAAGAGCTACCTATCTTTAATTACCAGGCAGGCTGTAAATAAACCTCTAAGTAATAGATTCAGATGTATGCTCCTGAGGTCAGTATAAGAGACCGGATGTGGAGAAGAGCATTTTATATTAGAAAAATGTTTTGCTAAGAGAACAAAGGGAGTGGAGGAGGGTTGTCAAGGCTTTGAGAAAGTGTTACTCATCTCAGAGGCCTCAAGCTAGGATACAAAGAGAGAGAGGCAGGCAGGTAAAGAAATAATCTCACCCTCAGAGCAGTTCACTCTAGATTGGTTTGAATATTATTGCATTAAGGGGGAATTCTGAACCACAAACTCTTATACAAGAAATGTCACACTGTTATCTTCAAAATAAATGAAATCTGACTTTGTACCTCTAAGATGGTGGGCTAACAGGACATAAAATATCAAGCTTCACTGCTATGCATTCTCCTCATCTCCTACAATCCACATTCTGGGCTTCAGTCCTCCTCAGGCACCACGGCCAGCCCCCTCCCCTTCTGGCGGCCAGGGACCAAACCACAGTACCTGGGGAAACCACTGCTTCCATTCTCTTCCATGTGCTGGGACCCCCTCAGTTACTCCCTCTCTCTTCTTTATAGCATAAGTGCAGTGAGTTTAGCTTTTCTTAAACATGAGGAAGAGAAGCTGCCCTCCAGAAACTCAGAGTCCTGCTAAATGGACCAGAGACTGGGGAGAATAAAAATTGTGTGGAAAACAAGACAAAATATCTTTCATCTTTTCCAAAACTTTCAAGACAGCAAGGACAAATTCAAACTGATATCTGCAAAAGTTATCCTGCCGCAGTGGGCCCCCCCAAAACCCTCCACACCTGGGGGGCCCTGGACAGCATTGTTCTCTACAGCTCTGAGGAGCTCTGAACTGCAAGGCATTATGCCAAACCCTGGGGCCACAGAGGGGACAAGATCTTCTCCCAATGAATTTACTGCCTAAGGAGCAGCAGCCATGCCCACAGCTATGATACTTGGACTAGGTGTTACAATGGAGGAAGGTGTAGGTGAGATGAGTGTACCGTCTGGAGCCATCCATCAGGGAAGAGTAGAAATGGAGGATATAATACTTGGACTATGTACGATGTCAAATACCAACACGAATGGCTCAGCAGGCTTGGGAGAGCAGAATTGTTCAGAGCAGACGGGACAGCATAGGTAAAGCTATCAAACAAGAGAGGGCCTACTTTATAACGGGAATAAGAGGTATCAGTGGTCAGCTTCCCTAGGAAACAGACTATGAGTCAGAGATTTGCATGCAGGAAGCTTACTGAGGATATTCAGTAAGGGAACGATACTTGTGAGGGAATATGGAAGCAGGATTGGACGGAAGGAGAAGTTAAACTGCAAGGCAGTTGAAGCCGAGGCCTCAGCAGACCCCATGGGGAGCTCTAGAGCTGGGATGGCTCTGCAGAGGAAGGGGCCTCAAACTAGGCAAGGGAGCCAGCCCTTTCTAGGCCCTCAACCATCAATTATAGGATGAGGCTGTTCAGGAGAGGCAATTCCCTTTGGCTGAAGAAAACGCCTGGGGGTTGGGGGGTGCCTCAGCTGTGAGCCCTTAGCAGGCAATACTCCTAGAACCTAGGGGAATGAGTATCTCCATGTGAAGGAGGGGATCCAGGCAGTGGCCCATTGCATCTGCTGCAGCAGCCGTAGTCCAGCTTGCTGTATCATGTCTGGTGGGGCAAGACAGGACAAAGTATTAGTTAGGGTATGCTAAGTAATGCTGCAGTAACAGAAACTCCCAGATCTCGTGATGTAATAAATTTTTTTCTTTTGCACAGAACTCTCCTTTGAAGTTGGGCAGCTACTTGTGCTAGTTTTGGGATTCGTGTTCCTTCAATCTTCCAGAGTTGTAGTATAAAGAAAAGAGGGAGAATGGAGGATCACGTGAGGGGTTATGGCCTAGTCTACAAGTTGTAGACCTTGCTTCCTCTTACATTCCGCTGGTAAGACCCAGTCTCATGGACACAACTTAATTGCAAGAGACACTGGGAAATAGACTCTTCTGCACGCCCAGGGAAAGGAAATAGGGTTGGTAGCATCTACTCGATCTCTGGCTCAGGCATGCTTGCTTGATGTCTAGTATAGAGCAGGGTCATTGGGCAGCATACACTTGCTAGCATCCAGTATTGAAGAGAAAAATTAAGAATTTTTCCTTTGGTTATAAAAATTAAAATTTAAAGATCTTCAAAATTTGTATTTTCTTCAGCAACACTAAAATTGCTCTAAAGTTATAGAAGTCTTCCTAAAAATGAAAAAGCTCATCAAGCAAACAGTGCAAATTATTTATTGAAATGAGGAAAGCAATGTTTTTTAAGCAATGACCAAGGCCCCCTTCCTGGCTGATATTTTGATAGTTGTGTGCAGAACATCTGTCAACCCAGTACAGCAGAGAGGCAGGAAAGATGCCAGGGAGGGATCTGGGGAGGAGGGGAATTTATCCACAGACTCTCAAGCCTTTCCAAGAGTTGTTTGAACGTTATTCTGAGGGCAATGGGAAGACTCTGAAGGTTCAAGCAGGATGGTAAGCCGACACCTCCTATTGGGAATATGGTCACCCTTCGAAGTAGGCAGCACCTGGTGACTGTCTGATCAATCATGCCATCAGGATGTGTGTTTGCCGGAAATTTATTTGTAGTTTAAATCAAGATTATCAGGTATGTCACTATTTATAATGATTCAACTTAATCCAAAGGAAAATTCCTTTTGCATAACTCTCTTACTTGACCCACTTCTAGAATTAGATTTGATCAAACGAAGTCACCTCTTTTCAAGAGAGAACTTTGAAAGTACCTGCCTAGCGTGCAGTCCTTCTATCAACCCTCTCCCTTCACTGGTAGATGGAGCTATATGTTTCGTGAGCTCTTTAGGACAGCCTTTAGGAATCTATTATCCTATTGCAAACCCAGGAGTACAAGGCTCTTTAAAAGTGACCTTATGGCAAAGGAGAAGCCAGGTGAGCTTGTGCCCAGATTGGAGGAAGCAGTGATTCCTGAGTCATGACGGAGGCCAAGTCCTCTGTGATGGGCTTTCTCCTGCTCATCAGACTTAGCCAGAAATGAACATCTGGCAGGAAGCCTTTCCATAATGTCTCCATCCTTCCCCTGCTCCTGGAACATTCTGATGGAGGGCAGCACTTTGCTATTGGTTCTTTATTTCTCTGCAGGTAATGACTGCCTAGGAGCAAGAGCCCCACCTTCTACATGTTATATGCAACTTGGTGTTGGGCAGAGCTCCTTGCCCTCTGCGGGGGATCAAGAACTTTGTCACAGGTACAGGGGTGGAACCCAAGCTTGCCCAATAACTGTGTGTGGGACCTCATTGAGTAGGCCAATTAATGATTTGGGCTCTCAGCATCCTTATCTAAAAATCGAAGAGGTTGGGTGCTCTCTAGGCACCTTCTAGTTCTCAAGTTTGTGAATCCAACAGTTCTGCTTTTTGGGAGACTGTGGTGGAAGGCCACCTCTGGAGTCAGGAAATTCTGTATTTGAACCCAACTCTGCTACCAGCTGGGTGACCTGGGCGAGTCCCTCCACCTCCCTGGAGGAAAAAATTTAAGGTTTGCAACTTCCTGGTGAGGAATGTAAGATATTTAGGCAAAGAATCTGGCCCACAGCAGGCATGAAACAAACACAGGTTTAATACCTGAGACTAGCAGTAATAGTACACTAGCACTAGAAGTCTCCAAGACTAGAAGTTCTAAATACACACAATGATGTTGGTAAAAGCATCTCTGGTTTTAGGCACCGACTATGGCCAGGCTCTAGGCTTGATGTTGAGGACAAAAGATGCTTAAATATACTGAGAAACCTGGACAATAACAGATGGGTGTAATTAATTAGGATGAAAATGCAACAGATTGCTTTTTATTTGGGCTGCCTTCTCCGGAAAGCCAATAACACAAGGCAAAAGAGAAAATAGTCCTGAAAAGTAGGGACAGTTTTACGGAGAGCAAAGCCAGAAAAATGTACTTCTAAGTATTTGAACCAGACTTTATAAGGTTGGTCCTGGCCTAGACCCTCACTAATCTGGTGAAGCTGCATGTGCTGGTGTGTGACTCTGTGTGTATGTGGGGGGGGTGGTTGGGGGTGACTCTGTGTGTGTGTGTGTGTGCATGCATGCAATCACATGCTTATGTACTTGCCTCTTGCCAGCAAACACTCCCAGGTCTCGCAGTCGTGCTCACATGCTCAGATGGCAATAGCATCAGCATCTGTCATCTTTTTACACCAAGAACAGTCAAGTACATTGATGTAAAAAGAAAACACATCCCTCCATCAGCTCTGGGTAAAAGGCAGATGCCAAATAACTATGTTTCTAGAGTCGGGAACACTGTCTGCATCTTGCAGGTGATAATGGTAAAAGCTTCTCTCACTCCTAAATACAGGGACTCACCTGGCATAAAGGGGTGGATTTTCCCAGCATGGTGCCCTTAAATGGCCGCTACCTGCCAGAAAAAGGCATGGGAGGCACTGTGTCAATTTAGCTGTTATTTGTACCCTGTTTGGTCCCCTAGTTGGGTCCAGCCCTGGAATATAAATATGGGCTAGAGGCAGCAGGCCACAAATGGTCTCCAGATACAGAAGGTCTGGGCACTGCAATCCACGTTTTGGGACTGAGCTGATGAGGATTATGTGCGGGTCTGCAACCCTCCCCGTGCTCTATCTCTGCAAAGCGTGAAAATCCATTGTGAATCTTGTGCTTTGGGGACTTTGTATGACTGAATAATATTTGGAGACATTATTTTATTTGTTTTGTCTCTGATTTTCCTTTTGCTCTTTGCCCCTTTCTCACAGGCCATTTACTCTGTGCTTCATCAGCACAGATAAAGTATGTGGCAGGCAGAAAGCAGAGGTTTCTGTCAAGAATACCTGGCTCTTTCTTTGTAAGCTCTTACAGAGAGTCTATGGGTTTGTGGAAGAACTAAAGGGGTGAAGGGTATTCAGTGGCAGAGGCAGAGTGACCTAGAGAAGCAGAAGGGAGAGTGGGGCTCACCTATGCCCTCCCCACAGTCCACAAGGACCTGGGCTACAGGAAGAGAAAGGTGGAGTACAGGCACCCTGGTGCAGTGGGGATCAGCCTGGCTTCCCCGTAGCATCCTGACAAGGGCCCAAACCCTCAGAAAGGAATTCTGTGTGTGGTGTCTCACCAGATAGGGCCACAGGTGATGTTGCCTAAGGGTCTAAGCAGATAGGGATGATGGGCATCTCCAGTGTAACCTAGGTGTACCCAGAACCTAAGACCAAATGTCCCTACTCATCACCAACTCATCCATCCAGGCTTAACCCTGAGGATGAATAAGGACAAGTCTCACAACAGCCCTGGGGTAAGGGAGATGCTAAAATAAAAATTGGGCTGATTTCTATAAAATAAAGGATACAGTATTCTTTTGCACACCTGAGTTTGTGAGCTGGCATTCCTACCTACTGCATATGGTTGCCTAACATTTTCCAGATTAGAAATTGGTCTTTATTGTCTGTTTAGAGGCTGCTCTAGGAAACTCTGAGGTCTCCTCTTCACACATGAAGAGGAAGCCTCACAGGAGCTCCAACAGTTGTCCTGGGACTGTGAGAGTCGTGTGAGCTCCTCTCTGATGGGTAATGTGCTGTTTCTTCCCTTTCATGAGGTGTTGGCTTTGGTTGGTCGGTCCGAACTGTGTATCCTGAAGGCACAATAAATCTCCAATTGGCATCATTTCATCCAATTTCTGTTGCTTTCTCCTTTGGCTTAATATATTTGTTTCCTGTGATATCAGGACAGTGCAGGTAACAGGGTGGAGTGGGCCCAGTTCTTGAGGACTGCTGTCTCTGGAAGATAGGACTTGGGGAACCAACTGTCTGTCTGCAGCCCTCTCCCCTTCCTCCCTTCCTCTTTCCTTCCTCCCTTCTTTCCTCCCTTCCATCCTTTTTCTGTTCCTCCTTCCTTCCTTCCTTTCTTCTTTCCTCTATTCCTCCTTCACTCTCGTCTTTCCTGCTTTTCTATTTTCCTCTTTTCATGTTCATCGACTGCCTGCAATAGATCACGTCTTGTGTTCAGTGCTGGCAACACAATGGTGAGCAAATTGGACATAATTTGTGCCTGTATGGAGTTGATGTTTTACTGGGGGAAATAAAGATACGTGAAAAGGCGATTATAGTCCTATATCATGAATGCTCATATGTAGCACCCAGTGCTGAGAATCTCACATAAGGGACAGCAGACCTATTTAGAGGAGGGGTGGGAACGAGGAAAGTCTTCCTAGAGGAAATATTTACTAAATAAACACTAACCGGGTTTAAGGAGTAGCAGGTAGGTAAGAGTGTCAGGAAAGAGGGAGTTGGAGAGCTGGGAAGAGAGGGAAGGGATGAAGTGTTAGAGGAGTGTTATTTAAAAAAATATATATTTAATAAACCTAGTGCTCACTATACCCAACCCTATGGAGTAGATGATATTTTTACCTGCGTTTTACAGATAGGGAATCTGAGGCATGTATAGGTGAAGAAACTTGCCCAAGTAGTTCAGTGTGGCTGCCCCTGCCTCAGAGTGATCTCCTGTACCATGGCTTTACAGGCACTGTTGGGTCAGGAAAGCCAAAATCCCACATAGCAAGAATCTAGAAATGAAGTTCAATAGATTGACTGCCAAGATGGCGCCTCAGTGGAGAACCAGGGTCCTCTGGTCACGATTACTGAGCACTGCTCTGTCCTAGGGTCCTAGGCCCAACCAGAGTCAATTCTCTTCAAAAATCCCCTTTGCTCCAAGCATTTCTGTTTTCCTCGAAATCTTATTTATGTCCATTGTTTGATGAGCAAGGATTTTCCACTGAAAGAATTTAAAAGGGAAACTGCCCAAATTATCATACACTTTGAGTAAAATGTTTCTTAAAAACAATCCTTAAGTTGAAGATACATCATGATCTTCTCATGAATTAATTAAATAAAGCAGAGTTCCAAGAATGATAACCAACTTGAAGATAATTTATCTTTCAGATTTGGTAATGATGGCACCCCACCCCCGATAGTTACCTACTTCATTTGACTGCTTTTGTTTCATAGCTCCACTCCCTGTCCCCTCTGTTTTTTGGTTGACCTTCTCTTGCTTTGCAATTTCCCTAACATTTATTTGCTTTACTTGATAAGGTTTGGTGAGATGAGGACATATCCAAAAATAAAATCTTGCAAATAATATTTGGGTAATTTTTTAATATTATGATCATATGCCTCTCTTGGAATTTTGTACCTAAGGTACTTGTAAGGAGGATCATGCCAGCAAAGTTTGCATGAAGCTGAGTCATGCTGTGTACGTCCTACTCTTCTCAACTATTTATAAGAGAGAATTTGGTTTCTAATGACCATCCTGAGACTTGAAGTCTCAGAAGGCAACTGAGAATTAGACTACAGTATGCCCTTTGATGTGATAATAAGCATTCATTCATTCATTTATTCATTCACTCAGCATTTTTGAGTGCCAACCATATGCCAGTCCAAACTGTGCTTGACCCGCCATCAACAGACTAACAAGTACAGACACACAAGCCCTAAAATAGATGTGTGTGAAGAGCTGTCTGCAAGTGTTGGCAATGCTTTTTCAGAGGAAAGGAACTTTGGGCTGGCCCTTGAAAGGGAATAAAAGGCAGCAGAAAATTCCAGGTAAAGGGAACGTGAAAAGACATGGAGATATAGTAAGGATGGTAGCAGGTTATGCGATACTTAGAAACTGTGGTCGCCAGCTTCAGAGATGGGCTTCAGTGATCCTCATCTCCGATATTCATGTCCTTGTGTAGTCCCTGCCCACGTTGAAGTAAAGCTGGCCTGTGTGGCTAGTAGCACACTGTAGAATTAATGGCACATGACCGACAAGTTTAGTCATAAAAGACACTGTACTTCCACCTTGATCTTTTGGATTGCTCATTCTAAGGGAAGTCTGTCGCATATTGTGGGGACCCTGTGGAGAGCACCATGAGGGGAGGAAATATGGTCTCCCACCAACAGCCAAAACTAACTTGCCAGCTCTGAGAGTGGGCCACGTTGGAGGGAGTAGATCCTCCAGTCTCAGTCAAGGTTTCAGATGACTGCAGTCCCAGCTGACCTCTAACTACAACTTTCTAAGGGGCTCTGAGCCAGAATTGCCAAGCCAAGCTGCTCCTGAGTTCATATTAAACAGAAATTATAAGGTAATAAATAATTAAGTCACTAAGTTTGGGGATGATTTGTGGCACAACACTAGATAGGCAAAAGAAAACACTTTAGTCTATTTCAACCCCACTGGTAGTTCACACTCTTCTCCCCCACTGGTTGACCCTAAATACTAGTACCATGGAGTATTCATAAGTTGTGAGCCTTTGGACCATTCTTGGGATGATTCTGCCTGGACGCTCTGTGCCTAAAAAAGTTTCCAGCTTTGTATCCCCTGAGAATCAGCCCCATTTGTGTCATGTGTCTATTCCTCCTTTGTTCCAAATTTTATAAGAGAAGCAAACTACTTCAGAAAATTTCATCTCTTTTTTACCCTCACTCGTGACTTGGATAAGCAATGATACCCAGAGGCTGAGTAAAAAAAAAAAAGAGAGAGAGAAGGAACTATGGCTATGACTTACCTGTAGAGTGGAAACTCTACTCTGAATCACCAAGAAGGAATTAAGGAATCTGTGCAGGGCATGGTAGTTAAATCCTAGTGCTTCTGCTTCCTGTGTATTCCTGTGCTGTGTCCATTGGCATTCCTGCCTGGAGCCTTAAACAGAGTGTCTAAGGACTGTGGTAGTCCAAGCAGCAGTGGTTCCCAAGACAGACTCCTAGGTAATAGCCTGATGGACTTCAGCCTGCTTGCTGCTGCTCCTACACAGCTGTACCTACCTGGTATTCTGTGATTGTTGCTCCTTTCCTCTGCCTCTTTCTGGCCTCTCCAAGATATGTCTACTCCCACCAGGTCAGGCCAAGACCCGGCCCCATTTATCCCTAAAGCCAGTTCCAACCAGAACAGAAATCCTACTAGAGCTCCCAGTGTACAAGCTCATGAAGTCTGGCATGGGATCTGTCATGCGGGGGTGAGCTCTGGGTATGCTTGAAGCCACTATGATGCATCAATCACCCTTTTCTTCTTGCCCTATACCATTCTAGTTCTCACGACTGGGCTTATGCCTCAGTTTCCCTAACAAGCCCTCTTGATCTCTACTTACACTAGAGCTCTGTTCTGTACCTTGGAAGTATGCAAGGTCACCATGTTGCTGCCTAGCTCTCAATAACCGCTTTCTCTCCTTGATGACTAGATGCTGTAGCCTATCATCTGTTTCACAAACCATTGTCTTGTAAACAGAAGAAATACTACCTGGAGCCACGATCCAGCCATCTGCCTGACCTCTTTCTATGCCGTATACCACCCACTGGACAGAATTCTCCTCAGGAACAAGAATTGCCTGGGTCACATTTGAGCTTATCAAAAATTTTTAGACACTGGACAAGATCATCCCCACCCTCCCAGGTTTCCTTGCTGGTCCCAAATACACATTTTTCCTTTTGCTACATGTTTCTCCAACAAGCCTCCCCAATGCCCTGCACTGGCACTTCATGAGCAACAGCATCTTGACTTCGTCAGTTCCTTTGGGAAAGAAGAGAATTGGATGAAGCTTTCTTTCTCCCTCTCTTACCTTACTATGTAAGGAGGGGTTTGTTATCAAGACCTGTCTTGGGGAAGACGAAGCAAGAGTAGAGGTAAGAAACTGCAGAGACCCTCTGAACCCTGGTGAGGGGCTGTGGAACCAGGCTTGTTAGCGGCATATGCCCTTGCTGTCTGTCCTGGGACGAGGATGGTTCCAGAACTCTAGAGAATTCTAGTTCTGTGGTGGGCCAAGCCATGGCGAGGGAGTAAGGCAGATTTTACTTCCCCCACAATCTCCAATTGCACCTCTTTGCAAGCCACTCAAAACAAACATAACAACTCCATGAAAGCAGTATTATGGAAACATGACTTCAAGACAAGTTCCCTAGCCTTTGAAAGGTCAGTTTGTGGTTCTCCAACCAAGAGCCCCAAGCATCTCTTGGAGAACCCACTACTCCAATCCTTCTTTCCTCCTTCAAGAAAATGAGTACTCCAGTTTCACTCTGCCTGGAATCCATGACTTCACCTGATGAATTCTTCGTTTGCCAAGATCTGCCTCAAAAGTCATCTCCTTTATAAAACCGTCACCAATCTGTGTCTTGGCCTCTTCCTTGAGGCTTCCACAGACCCTCTTTCATATCTCTATGGTGGTGCTTTTTACATTTGATTTTAATTATTTTTCCTACAGAATTATATTTATAAGCTCGTTAATTCATGGAGGGTGGGCTTCACGCCTTATTCAATTTTGTAACTGCCGCAGTTTGCAAGTGCCTCAGTACACGGTAGGTGCTCAGTTTTTAAACTGGTAATTGACGCTTGGCAGGTTAAATTAAACAGCACTCTCGTGGCTTCTGAGAGGCGGTGTGAATTTTTCCTGTCACCCACATGCTGCCTCTCACCCCTGTCACTTGGCTCATTCAGTCCCTGAACCTGGAGCGTCTCACTCCTTCCTTCTTTGTCTGGCTAACTCTTGCTCATCATTTAAGACTCGGTTTAGGTATCATCCACCAATTTAGGAAGCCGTCCTTGACCCTTCCAGGTTGTTTTAGGCAATTCCTTCTAGAAATTTCCATAGAACCCTGTCAGCAAACTTCTAATGCTACAGTATGTTGTCCTAGGTTATCCATATGTGACTGCCTTCTTCATGAGACTGTGAGCCTCTGTGTAGCAATTTCCAACACACAGTTAAGTAACGAGGAAATGTTTATGAGATGAATGAATGAATGAGTAGACACTTTTTTCTAACGACCACATATGACCCCTACTGTTAAAATTCTAGGAAAACCTGCCCTCTAGGAGGACCATTATCTAGTGGCAATTTTGCAGAGCTCTGATCCTCCAGACCTCCCGATTAGAAACCACAAAAGAAGCTGAAGGTGGAACAGCATTCTTTATAGAACTCTCACTCCTGTCTTTCAGCTCCTGCATCACAATTCTAATCTTGAATTTAGAATGAGGTGACTAGAATGAATTGTGTCACATGCTGCCTGCATTCAATTGTAGCTCAATTATAATTTATGGTTCTCTTTGGTCGTCAGGGGCCATTATCGGAACCAAATGCCATGGCCTTATTATGGCACCTGCACTCATCCATCTTGCACAAATGGACAGTCAGACGCTAAGGGCCTGTTGAGAAGGCCATTCCCAAGCTGTGCAGGTTAATGCTGATCTCTGATTAGTCCCAGATTATGTCTCTGGACTGACGTTATAATTTGCATTCCCCATTTAGGGAAAAGATGACAACACAAGCTGTTACAGGATTTGCATAATTTTTTTTTAACCTTCTCAGTTTGTTTCAATATCTTTCTCACTTTCCTCTGAGACTAAGACAATTTCTTCCTCTTTTATCACATTGGTTTTTCCTCTTTTCAAAAATCTGGCTATAATTGGTTACCAATCTCTATTGTGCCCTGAATTTTATTGTCATTTTAAAATGGGATTACTTGTGTGGTTTTTTACGTCTCTAATAACAAAAATGAGATTTTTTTTAATAAAAAACCACTTTACTGAGGTATGATTGACATATAAAGAGCTGAATATATTTTATGCATAGAACTTGATGAATTTGGGGCTAAGTGTACATCCGTGAAACCATCTCTACCATCAAGGCCGTTCACATACCCATCACTTCCCAAATTTTCCTCCTGCCACAAAAATGAGATTTATGGACTATCTAATAACATACAGAGATGTTACATTTATTTAAAATACCAGTTCTGTATTCACAGAGAGGAAAAAATATCATTTAATTAAGAAATAGTCTCTGAGAGTTGTTTGTTCTCTGTAAACATTAACAGATGATTTGGAATTTACATTTTGCAAACTGTTGTTCCTTACTAAGAAGCTTTGCCATCTAAAAACCATTTCCTGTTCTGTTTTCAGTTAAAATGTTGCAGTCTGGGTCTCTACTCATGATAAGCACTTTCAAATCACATTGAACATGTTCCATGTGGCCTTGTTTGACTGTAAGGGGTGGAGGCTAACCTCAGAGTAGCTCAGGTAAATGAAGCTTTATTTTACTTGGCAGGGAGCTCAGCATCATTGCACCTCATGAGAACAGGACTGGAACTCGCTCAACTGCACAGCCTCCCTCTCATGGCACCTGGTTCTCACTGCACATCTGCTAAGTGCTTCTCTCTCTCCGGGCTGGCCTCTTCTTCCTCTGCTCTTCTTCTCTCATGTTATACACATACACTTTGAATTGCCATGTCCTCAACTCAACATCCTGAGTTTGATTTACTATCTACCTCAGTTTCTTAATTGCCTATATCCAAATTCCCAAGAATGGAACCTGAGCAGCCCAGCCTGTCTTTCTGAGCCAGACCTCCCAAGTCATTAGCCGGCTTATACATGCCTCTCTTTGCGTAAGATGTTTAGCCTTGCTCCGATCAGCTGTAACAACAGTGGGCAGTCATATAATATAAACATGACCTAATTAGGTAGAGGGGCTGAAGGTGGCAAAGTGCATTGCAACAGGGTATGGCTGAAGTATAAATTTATCCTTAGCATTTGTTAGGCATGAAAGCAATGTTTGGACCCACATAGTTTTTCTACATAGTGAACCAGGACAGATGTAGTCATCATTTGCCACGACCTTCAAAGCCTTAAGATCCTACCACCAAATGGTCTCAAGAGATTCGCCTAGAAGAAACAGAACTGGAACCCCAGTGCTGACTTCCTGCCAATCCCAATAACTTGCTTGAAAGTGACAGAAGTGTGTTTCAAATTAGCTTAAGCCAGAAGAGGGTTTGATGCCGACATAAACCAATTACAGGAAGAAAGGGGTTACGGTTGACCCCAGAAACCCCTGGATCAGGGCTTGGTTGCTCTCTGTCTGCCAAGATTCTGTGCGTCCACCTCTAACCTCTGCATCTCTGCACATTGGCTTCATTGCTCTCAACCCAGCTGACTCGATGTGGAGAATTTGTTTTACCACATCCTTGAAAATTCACAGAGATGAAAGGGGATTTTAAAAATCTTGACGAAGGACTCTGATTGACTCAGCTTAGTTGCATACTGTGTTAGTCAAAGTTCTTGAGAGAAACAGGACAAGTAGGATACACATTTATATATACATATTAAGAGATTTAATTTAGGGAATTGGCTCACGTGATTGTGGGGACTGGCAAGTCTGAAATTTGTAAGGTAGGCTGGCAGGCTGGAAACTCCAGCAGGAATTAATACTGCAGTCTTGGGGCAGGGTTTTTTCCTCTGCGAAATCCTGGATTTTGCTCTTAAAGTCTTCAACGGATTCAATGAGGCCCACCCACGTTGTCAAAGGTAATCCTCACTCAGAGTAAGCTGATTTTAGATGTTGATCATATCTGCAAAATACCTTCATAGCAACATATAGATTAGTGTTCGATCAAATAATTAGGTACTATAAGCTAGCCAAGTTGACACGGAAAACTAATCATTGCACATGCTTACCCCTTGGTCAAATTAATGGAGCAACACAGGAATTGGGTACTATGATCCGAAAAATTTGGATCATTTGCCTATCCATATGATCATAGTTGGGTACTCAATCAACAGAAATTAGATTAGTACAGATATGAATACCTGTACATCCATAAACCCCCTCATTGTTCTATCCATGGGTACCTGAGATAGTTTAGAAGCTGGGCCAGAAGATGGACTAGAACTCTTTCCTCGTCAGGTCCTGGACTCAGTCTCAACAATACCACATGGACAGGAGGTGCCACATGGATGGACAGTGCCACACGGATGGGAAGTGAGAACAAGGGAATGCTTGCTTTACTCAATTTGTAATGGCAACGCAATCTCAACATGCATTTTTTTTTTTGCTTCTCATAGTCCTCAAGGGTCAATAAAATGTGCAGGAGAGACAACACAAATACATTCATAACATGAAGTGTTTATTATTAATAGATAACGCATACATTAATAATCAACAAAAACTGAACACTGCTGCAATTTCCAAACAGCGTGTGATTCATGCTATCTTCTCCATCTCAGAGTTATACATTACTAATTCATTCAAAGGATGTATTTTGAGTGCTAGTGTATGATGGAGATTATTCTAGGTCTGGAAACATGGTTCTGGTGAACAAGGCAGTTAAGATCCTGCTTTCACTGAGTTTGCATTCAGTGGGTTGAGGGGAGAGAGGTAAAAGAATGAGCAAACACATAAATGCCTAAGATAGTCATGGCAGTTGTATTAGTCAGAGATCTCCAAAGAAACAGAACCAATAGGAGATATGGATATATGTATAGACATAGACATATGGATATATAGATATATATAAGATGAAATTTATTATGGAAATTGGCTCACGTGATTAGGGAGGTCCCTTGATTCACAGTCTGCAAGTTAGAAAACCAGGAAAGCTGGTGGTGTAATTCAGTTTGAGTCTGAAAGCCTGAGAACCAGCAGCACTGGTATCCAAGGGCAGGAGAAGATAGATGTTCCAGCTCAAGCAAAGAAGGCAAATTCACCTTTCCCTCTCTTTTTTCTTCTATTTAGAACAATAGATTGAATGATGTCCACTCACATTAGTGAGGGCCATCTTCTTTACTCAGTCTATCAATTCAAATACTAATCTCTTCTGGAAACACCCTCAGAGACACACCCCAAAATAATATTTCACCAGCTATATGAGCATCTCTTAGCCCAGTCAAGTTGACACATAAAATTAACCATTACAGTAGTGATAAGTCTCATGAAGAAATAAAACAGTGTGATGGAGCATGCCTAGTGAAAGTTGGGCCACCTTAGGTTGAAGGGTCAGGGACTACTTCCCTGGGGTGATGTTTGAGCCATGATAGAAAAGGGAAGAAAGAGCTCCCCATGTAAAGATATGGAGAATCTGTTGACAACCTCACATCTCTATTTCTATGTGAATATATATGTGTATAAGCTGATTACTCTGCTTCCTCATGTCTTTTTCTTACATGTTGTCTGGACTCTCAGTTTTCTCATGAACATTAGATTTAATTCCTACTACTGATAGATCTCACCAGGTTCATTTTTTAAGATTCGTATTTCTAAAGGAGATAGCCTGCTTGGCCCAGCTCACACCTCCTCACAGTGTGCTGGCAATCCAATGGATTGGCTGCTTTTGGTCAAGTACACCACTTTTAGTCTGGTCAGCTATGGCAGACGTGGAGAGGATCTCACATTCAGAAGGGGTTGTGCATTCAGCAGGGGACATAGGTGGGCTGTCTTAGCTGGAAAGCATTGTTGCGTACAGACACCATAACTGAAATATCTGAATTAAGCATCCACTATGTGCCAAATCCCATATTAGACACGAATAAGACATGAAGTTCACATTTGGTGAGGGACTCCATACAACATCACTTTCAACACAAAACCTTCTTGACCTCCCTAGTTGTTCCAGCATCTTCTTTATATATTTATATCCTGACCCCTCTTTCCTTTATTGCTTATTTATCTACATATCTATCCTATTCCACTTGAAACTGAAACCAATACAGTTTAAGGGAATTGCCCAAAAGTCAAGGTCTTCTCACTTCTAGCCCGTTACTTAACGGGTGGTTCACAAATCTACAGCATCAGCATTGCCTGGGAGATTGTGAGAAATGCAAAGTGTTGGATTTACTGAATCAGGTTCATCAGGACATCAGACTTACTGAATCAAACTTGCTGGGGGTGGGATCCAGGAATCTGTTTTAACAAGCTCCCTAGGTGACTCTTATGTATCACCAAAGTTCAAGAACCATTGTTCTAGGCTTCTCATCTTTACCTAATCCTCATATGCTGGGTATTAGTAAACTTTACTTCAGTTTGACTATTTCACTGTCATAGATGTTCCCAGAAGAACCTCATTCTAAGACCTTGGATCCTTCTGTTTTGTGTTGTAAGAAATCCCAACACACCAGTCAATCAGCACCTGCATTGCCCTACAGCAGTGGTTCCCAAATGACTTTGTCCCACAGGGGACATTTGGCAATGTCTGTAGACATTTTCAGTTATCATGACTTGGGTGGAGGTGACACTGCTGCATCTAGTGTGCCAAGGCCGGGGATACTACTAAATATCCTCTAATGCACAAGACAGCTTCTCACAACAAAAATTATCCAGGAGAGAATATCAATAGTGCTGAGGTTGAGAAACCCTCCCCTGGAGAATCTTAAACAATTGATGACTAAGATGCCTCAGTATGACATTTTGACCTCCTCTCTTCTTTCTTCACTTTCCACATTATTAATAGCAACTTAAAAATGGCAAAGTGTGCTTGCTGGGAGGAAAAGTATTCTGATTTTGAACTTGATTCAGCAAGAGAAACTGCCACTTGACAGTGGAATCACAATATATCACTCCACAGTCATCCATCATCTTCCTACTTTTTTTACATATGGAATGAGTCAACATCACCCCCATTAATATTTCACATAGATATGTTATACATTTAATAAAATACATGCCCTTTAAAAGTCATAGCATCCCCACCAGGACTTGTATATGATACCATTTAATTTTTCTTGAAGCTGGGGTCTGGCTTGGAGAATGACTTCAATTTGTTTTCCAGACACATGTAGCATAAATCACTATTTCATTGACTCTGATCACCAGACCATTGCTGGTCTGCAATAAATGTTTCCCAGCCTACAAACCTTTTACCATGGAAAGTTCTTATTTTTAAAAGCTACAAACTAAAGTGATGACCCTTGACAGGCAACAAAACTTACAACATTGCTTGTTGAAGTTCTAATTTTTACTATATTTTAGCAATAAAATAAATAATTGAACGGTGAAAATATAAGTTAAATAGTGTCTGTCTTAGTCTGGTGTCCCCCAAAGCAGAATCTGAGGTGAAGGTTTGTGATGAGTAGTTTGAGAACATGATTGCAGAGAGGAGAAGCGAGGGATGGGGAATAAAACAAGGAAGGAGGGAAATCGACACAAGCCTGCACCATAAGTTGGTTGTCATGCCCAGTGGGCGACTGGTCACTTCATACTATGAGCCTTTGGGAAACCATATGAAATATATCTCAGAATCAAGTCTAGGTAAGAAAGAAGGAAGCATTTGTCTGTTAGATGCCAGTCTCATCAGTCAGGGTTGTTATACAGAATGTCTGCACCCCCAAATATCATTTGTCAATGCTAATTGTTCCAGAGATGCCCAAAGATAGGAAGCAAGAGGAGCCTAAAGCAAGAAAATATTAGCTTGCACCTGCAATAAACTTGTGAAAGGCTGTGCAGAACTTGTCCCTGTAGAGGTAGCTCAATGGGAAGTAAGGCCAAGAGTACCTGAAGAGATGAGCAAGAGGTGTTTAAAACAGCTTGAAATGGCATATTTAAATTAGATTGAGTTACACTATCCATACATCTGTAGTATATATAGTTGTCTGAGGCATGTCCTATACATCCATGTACCTATATATTTATCAATATATACCCCTGTAAGTCTAGGTACACACAGACATACACACATGGACACATATAATTTATAAGTATATAATTTAAATAAATATTTATGCTTGTTCAATACTTATATAATATAATATATAATATAATATATAATATAATATATAATATAATAATGATAATAGAGATTTTCCACATTTTTCTTGTCTGCAGCTTAGCATTGGCTAAGAAGCATGGTTACTCTCTTTTGGCCTCATTTGAAGGGAATTCCATTTGACGTTGAAATGTATGACTATACTTCTTCTTGGAAGTTCATGAAAAAGTGTGCTTTTCCAGTGGACATTAGCTTTTTTATTCTTTGGATAAAACATTCGATATTAACTCTTTCTTCTGTTTAGACTTTGAATCTGATTATTTCTGTTTAAATTCTGTCTATACAACATACTAATTGTGTGACTTTAGGCAAACTATTTAACTTTTCTGTGCTCCAGTTTCCTCATCAGTAAAAGGAAGACAATAACTGCAACTACAGCACAAGATTATTATGGGAACAAATGAGTTAAGTGTGAAAAATGCTTAGATTGGGGCCTGGTGCTTAAGTAGGGGCTGCTAGTACCTTAGCTATTCATAGCTAATAAATGTCAGCTGTTATTAGTATTTTTACATATGGATACCAAAATTGTATGGAAGGGGAGGGAAGAAGAAAGAGGATGGAGTTAGTTGGCATAATTTTTCTTGGGTCATTACCTACCAATAAGCAGTCTCCAATGTATTTGTGCGCTGAGCACAAACTTTAAATTGCATGTCTTTTGTTTATTTTTTAAGCACTTTGCTTATCCTAAGTTTTATTCAGAGATAAACTTTTAATGTGTTTTAGAGAGCATTTAGTCTGTCTTCTGAGAATTGCTGAGTCTGACTAGGGAGTTATTGAATGGAACAGAGCCATTAAAGTAAAAATTTAAGAAATGTTAAAAAGCAAAACATGAGTTAAGTGACTCCGGATGAGTAGAGTTGGAGGACACAGTTGCAGCCCCCTAGCCAGAGGATAGGAAACCCCTCAGATATGACAAATCAGAAACGTTCTCTGTACCCTTACCTTGTGCGAAGTCCCGTACTGAGACTGGATGTACAAAGCTAGCTAGGGGAGTCTCGAACTCAAAGAACTCACAGCCTAGGAACCCTGCTAATTAGTCTTTACACAAAAAATATAAACCAATTATAGGAACCAAATGTATGAATCTGTTTTAAGTTTAAAACAAAACAAAATAAACAGAAGTTTTGTCTAAGTGGCCTCAGCAAAAATTCAGCCAACCAATTACTTGGGACGAAAAATAGAATTCAAGAAGGATTATTTGGGGTTTTAGTTTTTAAGCATGTCTTGGTTCCAGGTCACTATTAGACATAAAGGGCTACTGCCACATGCTACATAACATTCCAGTCAACAGTGAGCCACATATATACATATCCCATAAGATTAGTACCATATAGCTTAGGTGTGTAGTAGGCTAGGCCATGTAGGTTTTTGTAAGTACGATCTACGATGTTCGCACAATGACGAAATTGCCTAACGATGCAGTTCTCAGAATGTATCCCTGCCATTAAGTGACATGAGACAGTATTCCAGCCAAGTCCAGGGTAAGCTCAACTCTTATAAAGAAAGAGCCATAGTCCAATCCTAGTCCTTGAGGGTGAAAGTGGATGGGAAGAAGACCTAGAGGGAAATAGGAAGGAAAATTGTAAATGAGTGAAAGTTGTAAGGCTTTTACTTCTGAAAAATTCACATTCTGGGGCCAGCTCAGTGGCACAGCAGTTAAGTGCACACATTCTGCTTTGGCGGCCCAGGGTTCACTGGTTCAGTGGGGACGTGGCACCTCTTGACAAGCCATGCTGTGGTAGGCATCCCACATATAAAGTAGAGGAAGAGTGGCACGGATGTTAGCTCAGGGTTAATCTTCCTCAAAAAAAATTAAAAAAAAACACAAAAATTAGCATTCTATCTCCCTGAGGGAAGACATATCACATTAATTGACCACTTACTATGTACCAGTTTGCCAATCTCTTTATAAGTGTATCGTCATTTCCATTTTACATTTCCATAGTAAGATCTCTAATATTTCAGAAGTTAAATTAGCAATCTTCAAAAGATCATAAAGATAACAAGGAGCCAAAGTAGAATTGTAACCCCTGCCTGTCCAGCATTCACTCATCAGATTGCCTTTTCCTTTGGGTATGAAAGAGTGAGCACCAACTTGCCAAAGACACAGTTGGCCTATCAGAGCTAGTTAGCAGTGACTTGGTGTCAGCCATTTTGAGCTGACAGAAAAATGCTCTTGACACGTCAGAGCCATGAGTTTGACAGAGTTGATAACAGTTAGAAACATAAATTAGGATTTTCTGGCCAACTTAAAAACAAACACATTGTGTGCATGGCCATCCACAACTTGAAGCGGGAATCATTTATTGAGTCAAGTAATCGCCTCTCACTGTCAGTAGCAAGCTAACTACCTAAGGAAAATGAGACAAAACACCCTCAAGAGGATTTTATCTGTTTATCCTGTCAAGTAGACTTCTAATTGTGGTATGACCCTCTGCCTAACCTCCTTGACATTTAAAGGCTGGTGGTGGATCCTGTATTTACGATTCATGTTGACAATAATACAAGGCAAAGAACCGATCTTCTACTATTGGTAAATTATGTAAGGGGAAGCAGAATGGTGCGGACAAGGCTCTCCATATTGTCTCTGTCCCCTGCTATATAATATCAGGTTAAGCCCACATGGTCCCACTTTCCAGGGGTATTAGGGTAGAAGAAAAGATCTTGGATCAGAGTCTTAGGTCCTAGGACCGTCACTGCTCTGCAACCTTGGGGAGACCTTGGGGATCCAAGTATCCTCATTCAGATGTAACTAGTAGTCATTTGCACTTTGAAAGTGGTAGAAGTTTTCACATACACAACCTCATTTACTTACTGCGTGCATCTTGTGACAAATCCCGTCATGCTGGTGATGTTGTTCCTGCTCTTCAGATAAAGAAACCAAGTTTAGAGAGGGAGACTGTTTTGCTCCAGATTGCAATAAAGGACTGAAGTCAATCGACCCCCAGTTCCACACACTGCCCACAATAGTCTGTTGGTCACAGTCCTCTCTGCTCTAATAAAATTAGATTTGTCCGATTTCAAAATAAGGAGCAATCAGCTGTTGACACTGTTCAAACTTGACCTTCTGCTTGCTGAACTTGCTCTATCAGCAATTTAACTCCCCCCCTCCCCAACATATCTAACTTCCACCAAGGCCTTTCGATTCTCTGTGCTAAACTTCCCTGACTCTCTTTTCTTCTATTCGCGATCTCATTGCCTTAGTTCTGAGACCATCTCCTAGGCCTGTACAAAAGCCTCTCCTAGACCTGCTGCCTCTTCTCCATCTCCCTCCAATCTCTTCTCTTTGGACTGTTCACTGCTCAGTTTCCTAGATTATAGCTCTCTCTTCGGTGAGAAACCCTTGAATTGCTCTCCTCTACTCTCCCACAGTCAGCTCTCATGCAGCCTCATCTCATCTCATTCCAACCCCAACAATAAGCCAACTGCTCTCAGTTGTCCAGTCACCCTGGGCTGCTTCTCTCCTCTGTGTGATTATCTCTACCTGGAACCTTAGTATCACCTTACCAAGAAAAAATTTTCTTTATCCTTGAAATCTCAGCTACCCTCTGAAGGCTTTACTCCCCCTCCTCTCTTCCTTATTAACACACCACCTCCCTTTCTGCATAGATCTACTACTTACACACAATTGTCAGTTTGCAGGGATTACAGTGAAAAGTTCCCCAAAACTGGCAAACAAAGGAAGGAAAGTGATTCTTTGAGAGTTAAGTCTTAAAAGCAACAAATAAAGGATCAAGCAGAGAAGTGCAAAGTCATCTCAAGAAGATACAAGAGTTTCCAAGCTCGAAAGATTGGATTATAGTAAAGCTGAAACCCTTGGGGCAGCATTTGCTTTGGAATTCAGATAGCTTTTTTCATAGTACAGTGCATATATCATATGTTATATAACACCCTCAGCATAATGTGTCGCGAAAATCATCAGTATTTGTGCAGTGAAAGTATGAATCTCATACTAAGAAGCCTAAATAAAGATTATGAATAGTTTCATGTTATGTCAGGTCAGCTTTGCCCTAAACTTACTACAACTTTTGGTTTTCAAAGCTTTGGGGATTTCAGAATTGTGGATAATGTGTTGTGGACCTGAATATCTCTAGATAAAGAGATTCTCAATCAGAAAGGGGAGAAGTCAACCACGGGAGTATAAAAAGGGGAGGAGACAGAGCGCATGTGAGCAGTGACCATTCACAAGCTCTCTCCAGCAAGAGGGAGGCTTTGCTGTATTCTCAATCCATTGTCAAGTCCACCATTGTAAAAAAAAAAAAAAAAGAAAAAAAGAAAGAAAGAAGTGTTGCGATCACTCAGCTGAGACCATTAAACAGCTTACTCTTTTGAACAGCCTTATTCAACTCTCATACTCCCTGAGCCACTGAATTGCTATCAATCTTGGCATATATAAAATACCTGCAGAAGAGAATATTCTTTTCATAACTTTGAGTTCCTACTCATGTGACATGTATGTGTATACACATAAATATATATGTGCACATATATATAAAGTATTATCTGTATAGAAATATATGTATAAAATTACTGTGACTCTGTGGTTTTATATAACAGTTCAACCCTGAGGGATAGCCCATTCCTTTCTCCATTTATTCATTTATTTGGCAAGTATATACTGAGCACCTTGGTGAGCAGACAACTCAAAGCCTAGCCTTGGGCCACACACAGAAATCTGCTGACATAGTGGATGTACTCACCCTGCGAGGTTTCCTAGGAGCCAGCCTGCCGGGTTCCCTGTGATATTTAGGGCCTAGCCTTACTGGGTGCAAGTTACTGGGAGTTTCCTTATCCTATTGAACCTACTACACTAATCACACATATTTAAATTGTAACAGGTATCAATTATTCCACATAACTCAAAGTGCAAGTAACATCCGTTTTTTAAAAAGTTTCCCTAGTTTAACTAAGAATTGGCTTGATCTCCACCTCTACCTTTCTTGGATAGTCAAACAAAAACAAAAACAAAAACCTTACGCAGTCCAAGGTATCTGTGGAGGAGGTCAGGGAGATGAGAGGAGGGGTTTGGTAGTGACTTACACAACCAAGAAGTAAATACAGGTACCTGTTTGCTGTTGCAGTCACCACCATATAATGCCACTGTCTCTCTTTGAATTTCCACTTCTATCAGTTGCTCCAGCTCTAGTGACATCTCAGATACCAAGGTCCATGAGGTTCCACAAAGGAGAGTGAGGATCCATGAAGGAGATCCTCCTTTCTCTTGTCTAGGCTCCCAAGCCTGGGACACTGAGTGTCCAGTCGTTGAAGAATATACCCACTCACTAGCCATTCTAGTCTAACGTCTGTTATCCCGGACGTGTTACACTCAAATGCTTCAGGATGTTCTTGGAAAAGAACCTGCAACTTCCATTTCTCATTTTAAAGCTAAAGAGCTACTTTTCTTTTAAGTCCTTAAATCCCCCCACCTAACACCCTTCAAAAATAAATCTGAATTCTTTCAAGGGACCTAGCATCCTCAGAGACTCAGGGAAAATTCTATATTCAGTCATGATCTATACTTTTTATGTCTTAGGGAAAATGAACCAGAGAAGAGTATTTAATTTCACTTATTTGCCTATAAATGTTTTCTTTATAATCCCAGCAGTAAATAGCTGGGACCATCAAATTAGAATAATTTGAAGAAGACAGCAAAAGAATTATTTACAAAGGTATAGCCAGTATGTTAGAAAATCACAAAGTGTATTATTTATTTATGGCTGCATAAAAAATATCCCGGAAACTTAGAAGCTTAAAACAATAAGCATTTATTACATTACAGTTTCTCTGGGTTGGGAACTCAACCCCTGCTTAAGTAGTTGTTTCCGGCTCAGATCTTTCATGAAATTGCAGTCAAACTATTAGCCAGGGCTGTGGTCTCATCTGAAGACTTGACTAGGGGTGAAATTGCTGCTTCTAAGCTCACTCATATAGTTGTGAGCAGGCCTTGATCCCACGCCATGAGGGTCCCTCAACAGTGCAGTTGTGGGACATGGCACCTGACTTCCCCCAGAGCAAATGGCCAAGGTAGAGAGAGAGTGGCCAAGGTAGAAGTCATAGCTATTTTATAACCTTATCTAAAAAGTGTCATCCTATCTCTTCTGCTTTATTCTATTTGTTAGAAGTGAGTCAATAAGTTCAGCCCACATTCAAAAAGAGGGGATTATACAAGGGTGTGAATACTAGGAAGCAGGATAATTGAGGAACACCTTGGAGGCTGCCTAACTCCACAAGGGATTGTGACGTATTCCAGGATTAGTTACAGCTGAGTTATTTTCATGCCGAGAGAAAAGGGGCAAAAGGAAAGAGCAGTTTACAGAACTTGGAAGGATAGAGTCATGTGGAGAGAGCAGCCTTGAGAGGTACTGTGTCTTTGGGTCAAGGGGACAGACATCCCCAGATGACTCCATAGAGAAGAAGCAGGGGGAATAAATACCCTGACCTCTTTCTTCTCTCTCCCTCCATCTCCTGGTGGGTTTGTAGACTGGCAGAACCCAATCAGAAGCCATGAAGCAAGGGAACACATCGATGCAGTCCATACAGGTGAACTGCCTGGGCAGAGAGTGGGTCTGGAGGGGTAAACAGAAGATACCAGCACATTATACTCTAGTATCTGGAAGACATCCCGTCAGGGGCACTCAAGTCCCAGGGAATCTGTATTTAAAAGGTTAACTTGAGCTGTTATTTGTTCCTATAGGCATTGATTATGTTACCAACTATGTTATGAATTCCTAGTCAGCAAGGATAGAGCCCCATTTGTCTTTGAACACCATGCACAACCTTGCATGTGTCAACACAGGTTCTCAGAAATCACAGCCACAGTATTTGAGAATTGGAAGGAACTTTACATATTATTTAGTAAACACTTATTTTAGGGATGAGAAAATTGCTGAGATGTTAAGTGAATTGCCTAAGATTGCACAATGCTAAGCCAACGTGTCTCAAAAGTAATAATTTAGTATATTTTACTAAATTTATAATTTACTAATTCCTTAAGAATAATGATGATGATAACAAATTGCAAGTGCGCAACATTTTAAACTCTGCGAAGTGCTTCCACCCACATCATCTCCTTTGAATCTCATGATAACCCTGAGATACTTGGAAGGTAGACATTAGTTCCATTTTACAACTAAGAAAGTGACCTACATAGACATTAGCTATTTTCAACGGAACAAAAAGTGATGTAATGGGCACAGAAAATAATCTGGAAGTTTGGGACTTTTGGATTCAGCTGTTCAGTCTCATCAGATAGGATTATCTCTTCTACTTGGCTAAGGCAGTCCTCTGAACTATAGACCGGGGGCTGCTCAATGAGAAACCAAGATAGGACCATCTTGTATGAAAATGGTGAGTGAAGACTGAAGCAGATCTCAGGGAATCTTGCAAGGGGAGAAAGGAAACAAACCAGCCCTGCTAAGGGGCCTTCCTTCTGTGCCACTAATGGAGCTGTTCCTGTGCTTCCTGCTGGCACACCTATAGCATCTCCAAGTAATAAAACCTATATTCTCTTGGGGAAATGTGCACAATGAACATACACACAGAAAAAGCCCAGTAGGCTGTAGGGTAAGAAGAGAGTCTTGGGCAAAACTGTCTAGAAAGTGAAGCCTATACTATTTTTCTGGTTATTTACTGCCATGTAACAAACCCCAAAATTTAGTGGATTAAAACAACAGCCGTTTGTATTATAGCTCACAAGTTCATGGGTTAAGAATGCAGGCTGGGCTCTGCTGGGCAATTCTTCTGTTGCACATGGCAATGACCGGAGTGATTCAGTGATATACAGCTGGCAGCTGGTCTGGCATGGAGGGGTCAAGAGACTTCACTTGCATGACCAGTATCTTGATGAGGATGGCTTGAAAGCTGAACTCACCTCAATCTCTCTCCTTCTGCACATAGTTTCGGGGCCCTTTGCAAGATATCTCCAGTAGGGTAGTTAGATTTCTTACATAGCCACTCAAGGCTCCCAAAGGAGGCAGTTGCTAGCCTGTTTTCAAGGATAGGCTTAGAACTGGCATTGCACTAGTGCAGCTGTGCAGTTTTGGTCAAAGAAGCCACAGGTTGGCCCGATTCAAGGAGCAGTTAAACAGACCCCAACATTTTGTGGGAGCAGTGCCAAAGAATTTATGACCATCTTTAATCCCGCACAACTCACACCATAAACTGCTACCATTTTCTCCCTTTTTTTCATGCTTACTCCTCATTCCAATGTTTTTATAACTATTTCTGAAAGAAATAATGAGAACACAGGCTGGAAGTAATTTTTAACCCTAGGAACATGTCATTGATGGCGAAAATTTAAGCATCAATTGAGGAGATAAGTTGGGACCATTGATCTCTCCAGTGTAACTGTTATGTGTCTTGTTTCATCAGCCTGGGTTTAAATGACAAAATGTATTCATAACCTTAATATTATGCTCTTAATCCCCCAAACACCTACTTGCCTTGCAATTATTTACAGATTCTCTTTCCTAGATATCTTAAGAGGCCCCGGACCTGCTTACCCATGTCTCTTGCTCACCTCTCTGTCAGGAGCTGGGGCTTGTCCCTCTAAGCAGGATTCTGCAAGAGTGGCTATTGCTGCTCTCACCGTCTCTAATCTTGATGCTAGTTCACTTCGATCCACCACATGCACTAACACCCTAGCACACACGATCAAGGAAATTCATTGTTGTCATTTCAATCCTCATGGTGCTGTGAAAGAATGATCCTCCCTTTCCAAGCGAAAAGGACAAAGCTTCCTCCATATTTTTTATTCTCACACAAGATGTGTCCCATTGCGAAGCTGCCTGAGTGTCCAGTGTTACTACACTTTTTATTCACCTACACAGAGCCAGGGACCCCAGGGTCACTAAGAGAGCTGGCGAAGCTGGCATTGGGTGAGCTCCAGCACCTGCCTGGCCATATGTTATGTCCAGATCCCCACTTCCAGACTTACTCAGCAATTATGCTACCTATGGCTCAGGGTGCAAACTCCCCTTCTCTATTATTGTGTTCTCTCCCAGGGCTGCTACCCACCCATTTCCCCTCCCAGCTCCTCTTAGGACGTACCATCCTCCCCACCTACTCCCCTCCCGGTAATCTCTCACGTATGTTTCTATACGCTGGCCCACAATATTCATAGGGCTCCTGACCTTTTTTCTTTAATTCTCCCTAGGGACCACTGTCAGGCCCTAAATAAATCAATAAATAGAAACAGATATGTGATGTGTGACTAAACCCCTTCAACAGAAGCATCTTTGTTACAGTCCCTGTCATCCAAGAGCTTTGGATTCTTGGGTTCTATCCAAACTAGGTATTTACCCATTTACTCTCCTTTTGCCTTGACTAAAAACATAAAATGAGAGGAAAAATAATTTCTGCAAATATTCCTAGTATAGAGATATTTCCCTTTCCTCTATATTTCTCAGAAGACTAAACCAAAATCTGCTGTGCCCCAAAGTCCATTCTGCTTGATTTGGTTGTGAACACAGATGCTTAGCATGGAGTGGGGCCATTTGCTGCTTCTGCCCAGCCTGGGCTGGAGGATGGTAAGTCCAGGGATTGTCTGGTCTTTTAAAGACAGAAGCCTGGGATGTATGATTTCCAGTATTCCTCCCTGATCCTCAAATGAGGTGGCTCGTGTGAGGGGAAAGATCTTCTGTCCCCCAGGGGACGAATTGTAATGTCAGGAGTTAGCACAGCACCCTGGGGTCCTGAGAACATACTAGGAACAGAATTAATGTGTGAATTTTCCCCGTGTCCCTTCTTCTTCCTCACAAATGGAGAGAGCAGGAAAAGGGGCCCCGGCACAGTGTGAACTGCCTTCTGAAGTCATCAGCCTGATAAACACGTAGACAATCCAAACTATACACGAATCATCTGTGTTTGATTTATTTCACCAACAGTCACTCAATTAATTACCATTACATGATTTTGAGAGCTTTCAAAGCACTGCAAACATACTCAGCACCAGACACTCTGGCATGTGGCACTAAACGTTCCTTTTGCCCTACGCCTTTTTGGGTATCTTTCCCCGCCAACATCTTCTCTCCCGTAGGGGTCACTCTCACTTGCACAGACACCCGTATCTTGGAATCAAACTGGTTTCTGTAGAACCCACCAGATAGTCTTGATAGAAGGAAGGAAGGGGAAATTGAAGGCAGTTCAAAAAGAAATAAGGTTTTTAAAAGAGACTCCCCACTGCCCTCACCACAATCCCCTTACTGTCTCCTTGCAAAATATTTCTGGTAGGTTCCAATAAAGCTTATCAACAGTGTTTTTAATTTTTTTGAAACAAAACAACTAAATGGATTTTTCCTTGTTATCAATACAATACATACTCATGACAGAAACTGTGAAACTTTCAGATAAGCAAAGAGAAAATAAAGAAAATATCATCAAGAGACAAATTCTATTAACACTTTGATGAATGAATGTTCTTCCTTGTTTTTTCCGTGTATATAAATAAATTTGACTACATATGGATCACACAATACTTTGTTTTTTAACCAGCCTTTTCATTTGACAAACTATCATGAATATTTTCAGTGTTTATATGAATAATGTTTTAGATCATCATTTAAAATTGATATGTAGTATTTAATTTTATGGATACACCATAGATTATTTCGTCATTTACTTACTGATGAAAATTTAGGTTGTTTCAATTTTTTCACTCTTATAAATAATGCTGTGTGGAAAATGCTTATAAACACATCTAAAAATGCATCTATTCATTTTTTTCTTAAATCATCCCCAAAATCCTATATATACAATTGTTGGGTCAAAAGGTTTGCACATTTTTAGGACTTTTGATACCCAGTGTAAGTTCCCTCTTAAAAGTAGGTTTAAAATATCTTGGGTGCCATCAATATATACAATGGACATTATCCTTATTTCTAATTTTTGCCAACCAGATTAAAAATGGTATTTGGTTGCTTTGTGATTTTTAAATATCTTGTTGAGTTGAACTTTTTTCCCCACATTTTTCTATTTTTATTTCTTCTTTTGTGAATTGCTTTTTAATTTATTCATTCAAAAACATTTATCAAATACATGGTACATGTCACATAGATTATTTGGTCATGTCTCTTTTTCCAGTCATCCATCGGGATGTTTCTATCTCTCTTACTGATTTGCTTCAGCTCTTTATATAGTGAGAATGTTACCACCGCGTCTGTCTTATAGACTGCATATGCCATTTTCCAGAGGTTTCTGTCTTTAATGATTTTATGGATGTTTTTCCCTATGCACAGAGCTTATATTTTAACGTAATCAAACTCTCAAATGTGTGTGTATGTGTGTGCGTGTGTGTCTTCGTACTTAGAGAGGTCTTTACCAGGAATAAAGAAATAAAGGAGAGCAGGATGTTTAGAATCATTAAGCTGATGTTATGGCCTCAAAGATTCTTTCATTAGATGTTGAGACTGGTGTGGCTATAATTATTTGGAAAATAGTTCAAACATTATTACGAGTTATGCAGAAAGCTATTGATTTCTGATAGCTTGATGGAGTCTGGGATTAGCCTAATTAATATTAAAAACTAGTCTATATCACATCCTTGCAACCATCATTACATTTGGATAAAGGTCTTTACCTTGTCACAATCCCTCTGGCAGCCTCATCTAATTCCAAATAAAGTAAGAAAATGGAATGGAATAAAATTAAATTTACAAGCATTAGTTATTACTGAGCTCAAAATTTCTTACTATAACCTGTTCACAGCATAAATCTGCTTATTTAGGAAAGCCTTCCCTTGACCACTAGCATAGATTAGATTACCCTGTAACACCCTGTCATGGCTCCTCATACTTCTCTTTCAAGTTACACATGGAAATGGCAATTATGTAGGTATTTGTAGAATCACTGGTTTAATGTTGGCCTCTGCTGTATCACAAGCTCTGCGAGGTGCACCTGTTTTGCTGATTACTGTATCCTCAAGACCTGAATCAGTGTTGGTACTGAAGATGGTTGGTACTCCAGAAGTATTAAATAAATACATGAACAAATGGGCCCTTTCTTTGTGGGTCTGGGACCTCCATCTTACCTTCTGAGTTATATGGGATGGAGAAAAAGGAAGAGAGATTGATAGTTTACTTTTCTGCTTACTTTGGTGAAAGAGTAAGATGAGAGAACAGGTGTGCATGGACATTATAACTGGCAGAAATTCTAATCAGACCAGGGGGTATTGCAAACTAAGGCCCTAGACCAAATCTAGCCATACCCATTCATTTACACAGTGTCTGTGGTTGCTTTCTGGCCAACTACAGAGTTGAGCAGTTACATTTGGCCTGCAAAACTTAAAATATATATTATCTAGCCTTTTACAAAGGATTTGCTGACCCCTACATTAGACAAGTTAACTAACTCCATATCATGATTCCCAATAGTCACATTGGCAATACTTCTCAGCTCCTCTTCTCTAGTGCATTGAGGAATTCTATGATCCTCTGGTTTGACTCACTGTGTGACACTAACAAGTGAGAGCTAACTTGCCGGCCTAGGATGTGGCTGACCTCAGGATGCTGGGGACAAGCCAGCTGGACTCCTTCCTGGACCTGGAAAGAAAGAAGAACTCTGTGTAGAGCAGTTAATTTAGCAACAAAAATCTAAAGGCCAAAAGTTTCATAGACTAAATTTTTTGTGGTCATTTTAATATGAGAATGTCTGTCTCTTATAGAAATTTGTTTTGCATGAAATTTAAAGATCTTGACAAGACTAGTCTCACTCTCAAAATAAAACTTTCTATGTGCTAATATTAGATTCTGTTGGCCACACGTAGGAGGTTGTCCTCCAGGCCTCAGAGGTTCTTGGGGTTCTAGTTCCAAATGTCAGGGATCTTTCATGCAGGAAACTTTATCTTTCATATATGTAGCTCCTCAACCTCCTGAATATACTCACTGGGCCTGCCAAAACTATATCTCTTATTCAAATTTTAAACAACCATGCTTGATGTGTGACATAGGCTAGCAAAATTATTCAGTGGTGCCACAATCTTACCATTGAAAAGATACCCAAGAAGACCCATGTGGCACTTCTAAGTACAAGAGGACCAGGCAAAGGAAAGCTGAGTAAATCTCTTTTAGCTTTGCCTTGCAACCTAAACATCGAGGCTACACTCTGGTAGATGAGGCTGGACTATGTGTCTTAGACCAGAGATTCAATGCAGTCTTCCATCTCCCCATTTGACAACAGTTTCTTAGTGAGTTCGTTCAACTCAACATAACACGTCTTCACCCCCAACACAATTCTAGAGGAGACAGATATAGAGAGAGATAGACAGCAGGACAAAGAACTAAGTTTGCCTAGACTTCAGCATGGAAGAAGTCCATGATGAGGCTGGGATGTCAGAGGAGAGAGCTCAGGAAAGAAATGGCTCTGGAGATATTCTAAGGGAATGGGTATCAGGTCAGGGTCCTACTCGGACCACCCTGGTATAGGAAGGAAAAGAGAAAATGAGCTACTCCTGCCTCACCTTCTGGTGCCCAGTGATTCCATCCACTAGAAGTTGGGCCCAATAGGTGCCTTGGAGCCTGGCTTTTGAGATCAGCATCCTCCTACTTGTGAGGGAGCAGGAGTGGGGAAGGGTTAGAGACAGCTTGCTCTCCCACCCACGCCCATACTGTCAGTCAGTAAAAGGCTACTTATTTGAACTAAAGTCACAAAGGGTAGAAAGAAAAGGAATTAGACATGATTTCCATCTATTAGTCACAGGGACCTTATGGGGCAGAGTGACTCACCAAAGACAGAATTCAGATGCTCCTGGACATTTGAGACAAATGTTACATTCATATCACCCCTTTAAGTGGAAGGAAAGTGGGACAAAAGGATCTCTAGGGCCCTCCCTCGCTCTGATTCTTTGATGTCTGAAAGGCGGGTAGACAGGGAAACTGCCTTTAGAGGCAGGCACAATGACAGTGAGGCATATTCACTGTTAACTTGAGCACAGCGGAAGAACATCTACAAAAATCAGGAACTCAAACATCAGAACAGCTTACGCCACAGCACATAGAACTTCGTATATCTGAGTAATTCATGTGGGTCAAGATGTCACGAAAGTGAAGTGCCATGTTCAGGAAACTTGGCTTAAGGGGAAAAACAATGCAGGTTATTTTGTCATCGACTTTGGGAAAAGTTTCATCCTGAATGGTTAAAAGTCAAAATGTTTTGCTGTTTAAAGTTAACTCTCAGTTAAAGAATGTAAAGGAATTACTTCAGAACCATAGCTAGCCTGGATCGTAGTTACGTAAACAGGGCCAAAATGGAATTTGCAGCATAAATAAAGATTTCACTTTTTTTTAAGGACTAGAGTTAGTAAGTTAGAGAAAATAAAAATGGAAAGAAAATATGGTTTGTTAGAAGCAGTCTGTTATTTACCTGTTCACAGCTATCACTTAATCCTCATCATCTCTCTTTCAGCTCCCATCTTTGGCTCTCTTTCCCCAGTAGGGAGAAGCTGACATATTTCCTTCTGTCAAGTGAGGTTTTCAAAAGATAAGTGGAAACCTGGAGGTCACAACAAGCAGTGTTACGCTCACTCGGAGAGAAAGCAGCTGGTGGAGAAGTGGATTCGAGAGGAGTCTGCTTACCCAGGCTGTCCATGGGACACAAGGGTCTTGACCTCAGCCCTCAAGGCAAATGGGTCCTCTTGCACAAATATCTGTCTCATTCATAATGTCTGCAGAGATTCTTTAACTGAGGAATTTACAATAGAACAAAAGGATTAATTGGAAATTAGTTGGAAATATCGAATGAGGCCCACATGAAGTTTACTGTTACAAATTAAACAGAATCATGCAAATTAAGAGAGATGTATTCTTAAATATGTATTAACTTTCTTTTTAATTTTATAATGGTGATATATGGTTATTGTAGAACATTATTATGTTATATATACAGGAAAGTATATAAAATTCACCCATAAGCCCACCAGGCCTAGGCACTTTAAGGACATATATACGATCCACACATCTTTTATATACAGTCTTTTATTTTTCTCTTTTTCATACAACGCTTCAGCAGTAGCATTTTCTCCTGTCATCAAAACCATTTGAAAATATGCCTTTGCCAGAAACCATATGAAAATTACCATATGAAAAATACAATTTTAAAAATAATTCTCTTACTTTTGAACATCTGGAATGTTTACAAATTTATTATAAATATCACGGAGATGACAAGTTTGTACATTCATCTTCTTTCAAATCTATGATTATAGCTATCACCTAGAGGGAATCATATGATCAAAAGTATGATTTAAAAAAGAAATCTCTTGAAATATTTTTCTAAATCGCTTTCCAAAAAAGTTTGACCAATTTATACTCCCACTTTCACTGGATCTAAATGGGTCAACCTCACATACCTGAGCATTATTGCTCTCATAAATCCGATAATTCCACTGGCAGGAAAATTGTATTTTGTTTTAACTCGCAATTTTTGATTCATATAGAGATTGAAAATTCTTTTCAAGTGACTTTGTTTTTCTTTATTACTTACTCACCTGATTTTTTTTTTGGCAGTGAAGTTTGCTTAGTGATTTCCCCCCAACCTTTTATTATGAAAAATTTCAAACACAGAGAAAAGGTGAGAGAAAATACAATAATCAATCATATCCCCATTGCGTAGGTTCAACAATTGCCAACATTTTTCCTTACTTGCTTTATCTATTCTCATGGATTTTTCAAGGTCCTTTGTTACAATTCCGCCTTAGCCAGAGCTCTGGGCCACCAGATCTCAAACCGTTTTGCAATGTTTTCCCACCCAGGTGTGACCGACTCTTTCTGGGGGATCCCTGGTTGACAGATGTAACATGTTCTTCTCTCTTCTGTGCAATCTCTGCCCAAGTGAACACTCACGTGTGGGCTCTAGAGCAGCCTGTGCTGCTCTCAGATTTGTGACCCACATTACAGATTAACTGAAACGTGCGATGGTCTTGGTCTCCCAGTCATGTAGAAGTGGACGCGGAATGACTTTATTTGTTCTCAAGGTCGATTTCTTTTTTAGAAAATGTGAGAAAAGCTCAAAATTTAAGCAGCCATCATTATCCAGTGGGAACCGAGAAACTTCTACTTTTTTACTGATGTTTAATTGTCCTTTATACGATGAAGAGGATTGGCCAGATGCCACAAATCAAATGGTATTGTGTTCATTGTTTCTCTTTAAATTTTGTTAAAAATTCAAGCCATCAGATTTAAAAGATTTTATGTCAAATTAATGAGTACATTTTGTGACATTTTATAGTTTTTACATGTGTGAGAAAGCACTTCTTATCCAGAGATAACATAAATATTTGGCTATAATACTTCCTGATTTTTATCTATCTATCTTTATCTATCTTTCTATCTATCTATCTATCTATCTATTTATCTGTCAATCATCTACCTATCTTTCTTTCTTTCTCTCTATCTCTTATTTTTAATCACTTAAAGTATCTGAAATATGTTTGGTCTCTAGAATGGGGTGATAACCTTAATGATTTTTCCCCCCCAAATAGCCATTTTTTCACACGTTTGTAAAATGAACAATTGCTTCCTCAGTGATTTATGATGATCTTCTTTACTGTACATGAAGTTCTTATCAATATTTATTAGGATCTATTTCAGAGACAAATATTGTGTTGCAAAGTTTTTTATTACAGCACTGTTTATAATAGTGTAAATTGGAGAAAAACGTAGGTTTTAGCTAAGCAATTATGTTATAGATGCACAATGTAATACCCTGTTACAAAGATGATGTTACAGGAGTATATGTATAGATATATAAAGTTGTTTCCATTATATTGTTAAGGGATAAATAGTTTTATATATGTTTGTCTATATGTCTATATGTCTAATCATAAATTTTTAAATATTTATTTTTTGAATATTTACACACACAGGCAAAAATCTGAAAGAATACGTGCAAGTTGAACCTGTTCTGATCTTTGAGAGTTGGAGTTCTGGCTAGATTATTATTTCCTTTCATTTGCTTATCTATATTTTTTATTTGTCTAAAATATATATGCAGCATGCAGAAAACTGTTATTTTCATTTCTGTTGCTTAAATATAACTAGAACAACATTTTGTTAAATTTCATTCCAGTGTATAGGACTAGATTTTAGTTTTGGCATTTTTATAATCATATTTAATTAATCTCTGAATCCAGGGGAAAGCTTTTATTTAATGGTTATTTTTGCTCAACAATAGAGTTATTATGATAATGAGAAGCCATCATTAGCAATGACATTGTCTATTTTATAGCTCTATCTCTATGTCGTGGTTGACATATCCACACCATTTTTTTTTTTTTAAAGATTTTATTATTTCCTTTTTCTCCCCAAAGCCCCCTGGTACATAGTTGTATATTCTTTGTTGTGGGTCCTTCTAGTTGTGGCATGTGGGACGCTGCCTCAGCGTGGTCTGATGAGCAGTGCCATGTCCGCGCCCAGGATTCGAACCAATGAAACACTGGGCTGCCTGCAGCGGAGCGCGCGAACCCAACCACTCGGCCACGGGGCCAGCCCCCATATCCACACCATTTTTGAGTGAAGTAAACACAGCCACTTCACTTGGTTGTGAGTTTTGGGGTGATTTGTCTCCCATAGACTTTTCTGGTGAGTTGGGTGTGGGCCTCTTGGCTTCCTCACAGGACAGGCTCCCAGTCTTCTCATTGCAACAGGTTCCTTCTGTTGGGTTTTTACTTTTTTAAATTTCTTTCTTTGTCTGTGGAGGCACATCGTGAAGAAATTTTTTTCAAGGTAAGCGCTTGCATAGCTAAGTCTATCTTTCCGTTGCCTTCACGTAGAAAAAGAAACTTGGCTGTATATAAAATTCTTCAGACACAACCTTTTCCTTCAAAATTCTGCAGCTGTTGTAGTCTTGTCTTCTGGTGAAATCAGCTCCCTTTTTAGAAAGCCTATAATTTCTGCCTGGAAGCTCCTGAGAGCTTTTAAAAACAAAACCATCTTATTCAACTATTCTGCTGGTATATATTTAGATATGCACCTATTTTCCTCAATTTGGTCTGGTACACGTTTAATATTTTCTGTCTGCATATAACAGAATTGCACTTTTGGGGGGAGGTTACTTATTTTCTTGATGTGTTTTATGTAATTATGTGTTTATTGCTTCTTTTACAATGTCCTAGTTTCTTCCTAAGTAACATTAGTAATTTCACATGGAATCTATGGTTTTTGTTGATCACTGTTGCTTTCATTTGTTTTGTCCTCCATTGGGGATCTTACCATTTTTACTGCTTTGCCCTTTCTGCATTCCGAGAGAACAGTTTACATTGTCTTCTGTATCAGTGATTGCATATTCCTCAGTATCTATCATGCTCATTACCAGCTCCAGCGATGCATTTATGGCTTACTATTACGTATTTACTTTTCTGGCATTAATTAATTAATAAATTAAAGGATCTAGCTCATTTTTTGATAGACTTCATGGCTTTTTAACCTTAGTTTGCTGTCTATAAGAAGATTTTTCATAGAAGTCAAGGTTTTTCAACAATATTGAGGAGGTAACGCCCCCCCAATTCTGGTTCCAATAAGCAATCATATTTGGGATTTCCTTTCAAGTCTTTAGAATGAATTCTGCTTTTTCTTTCACAGGGTTTTTTTTGTAGGCTCATTTTTCTTGTTAATTTACTCAGGCTTGAATAGAGGCCTATCCCACCTCAGAGCTTACTGCAGAGAGGGGAATTGCTCTTAGCCCCAACATCTGCTTACTGAGGTGCCAGTTGCCTAGTCTCCCCGGTTCCACAACTGGCTGCGAAATTGATTGGCCTGGTTTCTACTCTCACTCCTAATATCCAGCTGTCTTTTGTGTTTTATGGTCTTCTAGCCCACTGGTTATAAAGAGACCATAGACTACAGAGGTGTGTTATTTGACCAGCACAGTATTTTTGCTTGTTTTTTAATATTTGGTGTCTTTTTTATTTGTTCTATTGTGGTATAGCATGCATAAAGGGTAGAAATCTTAAGGCCACGACTTTTTGGATTTTGATATTTATGTACACCTGTTTCTCCGTGACCCAGATCGAGATGTAGGCTTTGTGCCCTCTCCTAATCAATACCTCTCTCCCTAGCGGTAACCTTTGTTCTGACTTCTTTCATTGTCAGTTCGTTTGCTTGTTCTCAAGCTTCATGGTGTTGGACTCATACCATCTGTGCACTTTTGCGTCTGGCTCTGTTACCTCATCGTTATGTCTGAGAGGTTCATCCACATTGGAGCACATAGAATTTGTTCTTTTTTATTGCTGTATAATATTTCATATGGATATATCACAATTTATTTATCTTTTCTTCAGTTGATAGGCATTTGGGTTGTTTCCAAATGGTGCTCTTATGAGTAAAGATGTTATGAACATTCTCATACATGTCCTTGTCAGCTTTTATCTCTCATTTCTCTTGAGTATATACCTGGGAACAGAATTGCTGCATTAAGGGTAGGTGAGCCCAGAAAATTCTACTTTAATAAACCATTTCATTTTTAGATAGTTATAGATTCACATGTAACTGTAAGAAATAATACAGAGAAATTGCATGTACTCCTTTTACCCAGTTTCCCCCGATGATAACATATTTCAAAACTATAGAAAAATATGACAACCAGAATATTGTCATTGATGCAGTCAAGATAGAGAACATTTCTATCACCACAAGGATTTCTCTTGTTGCTGCTTCATAGCCAAACCCACTTCCCTCACACCCCTGCTCCCTCCTTAAGCAGTAGGAACCACTAATCTGTTGCGCATTTCTGTAATTTTGTCAATTCAAGAATGTTATATCAATAGGTATGTAACCTCTTAGTGTTGGCATTTTTCACTCAGCATTGTTCTCTAGAGATTAATCCAAGTTGTTGTGCTTATGAATAATTTGTTCCTTTTTATTGCTGAGAAGTATTCCTGGCATGGAGGTGGCACAGTTTGTTTACCATTCACTCTTTGAAGGTTATCTGGGTTGTTTCCAGTTTTTGGCTGTTAAAAATAAAGCCATTAGGAACATTTGTGTACAGGTTTTTGTGGGAACATACGATTTCATTTCTCTGGGATAAATGCCCAGGGGTAGAATTACTGGATTGTACGTAGTTGCATGTTTAGGTTATTAAGAAACTGCCAGACTATTCTCCAGAGTGGCTGTATAATTTTACACTCTCGTCAGCAATGTGTGAGTGATCCAATTTCTATACATCCTTGCCAGCATTTGATGTTGTCATTATTTTTTATTTGCTCCATTCTATAGACCGTTTAGTAATTCTGTTTAGTAATATCTCACTGGAGTTTTCATTGGAATTTCTCTAATGGCTAATGATGCTGTGCATCTTTTTATGTGCTTATTTGCCATCTGTATATCCTCTTCAGTGAAATGTACCCTCATGTCTTTTGACCATTTTCTAACTGGACTGTTTTTTGTGAGTTTGGTGCTTTTTTTTTTTTTTTGAGAATTATAAGTACTAATCCTTTCTCGTATATATGGTTTCCAAATATTTTCTCCTGCTCTCTGACTTGTCCTTTTTATCTTCTTAATAGGATCTTTCACAGAGCAAAAGTTGTTGAAGTCTGATTTATTAATTTTTCCTCTTATGGATCACGCTTCCAGCGTCAATTCTAAGAACTCTTTGTCTAGCACTAGATCATGAAAATTTTATCCTGTGTTTTAGTAAAAGTTTCGCATTTCACATTTAAATCAGTGATCCATTTTGAGTTAACCTCTGTGTTAGGTGTCAGGTGTAGGTCGAATTCGATTTGTCACCTGTTGATATCCAATTGCTCTGGCAGTTTATTTAAAAAGTTATCCCTTCTCCATTGAATTGCTTTTGCAACTTTGTCAAAAATCTATTGGAAAGATTTGGTGGGTCTATTTCTGAGTTCTCTACTCTGTTCTATTGATGTGTCTATCCTTTTGTCAATACCACAGTCTCAAGTATTCTAGTAATAAACCAAGTCTTGAAGTTGGGCAGACTGATTCCTCCTGTTTTATTCTTCTTTTTCAAAATTATGTTAGCTATTCTATTCCTTTTGCCTTTCTATATAAATTTTAGAATCATCTTGCCTATATCTACAAAAAAATGTTGTTGGAATTTGGATAGGAATTGCGTTAAACTTGTATATCAGTTTGAGGATAATTGACATCTTTACCATGTTGAGTCTTCCAGTTCATGGGCATTTCTATCTCCCGATTTATTTAGACTTTTAAAATTTCTTTCATCAGAATTTTGTAGTTTCTCATATATGTAAATCCTACACAGGTTTTGTTAGATTTACATCTAAGATTTTAAATTTTTTTATGATGCAATATTATGGTAAATAATATTTGTTTTTAATTTGAGTATTCAACACAATTTGTTTTTAAAAATGCAATTTGTCTTTATAAACTTACATTCTCTAGTTTGCCGCCCTTCCCATCACTTCCCCCTGGTCTCTGCAGATGTTTCTTCTACATCAGCTTTGTGGGTCTCCAATAATTTTAACAGAATACGTTCCTGAAAAATCTAAGATCCCAAGATAATTCTGGTAGCAGAATTTTCCTGGTTTATGACAAATCACTTTAATTTGGGAGAATGTAATCTTTAGGATTTAATCCAAGAATTTCAGATAACAGAATTAACAGCCAAATTAATTGCTGAGAACCCTTCCTTGGGTTCTAGCTCATCATATCTTAGTACTGAAATTCTTCTTACCCTGGTAGGGCTACCTCTTCAGTAGGACCCCTGTAAAGTGACTTTCTGATGGCAGTCTCCTAGGCTCCCCATTCTTCAACATTCTGACCCTTTTCTATGCTTAATTTGGCTAACTTAAGAACATTTTTAAACTTCTGGACATAGCATATATCTAGCATCTTTTGTGCTGATGCCTCAGCTGAAGCTTCACTTTTCTTTTTCATGCTTTCTTCAATTTTTAAGTGAAAATTCAATTGTTTTTAGTAAATTTATCCAGTTGTGCAACACTCACCATAATCCAGTTTTAGAGCATCTCCATCACCTCAAGAAGATCCGTCATGCTCATTTACCAATCGTCAATTTCAACATTCCACCAAATATGTGCATGTATATAGATATGGCGTGTTTTAATTTTTAAAAAAACTTCTTTTATCTTACAAAAAAGGATTGCATTTTACATATATTTGTGCATTTTGCTTTTCCTACTTAAAAATAACTTGTAGAAACATATCCATTCCAAGCGGGGTATAACTCTAATCCATTTATTATAATGAATGAAGATAATATTCTTTAATTTGTTTTGATTTGGGGGGCTACACCAACCACTCTATGATAAACACTCTTGCCTATGTGTCATTATGTATGAATCCTCACTAGGAATAAATTGATAGATTATAGATATACATAAATTTTTATTTTAGTAGATACCGCCAGACTGCTTTCTAAAAAGGCTATAATCCTACATTTTTCTACCTTCCCTTCCCTATTCTCATCAAAATGTTTTAGTTGCTTTAAAATTTTGCCAAGCTGAGGGAATAACACGGTTCTTCACTGTTACTTTAGTTTTCGTTTTCCAACTACTAGTGTATCTAAGCATGATTTATGAACATCTTATCAAATGTCTTTTGGCCATTTGGATTTGTTAATTGGTCAATTCTTTTAAATGTTATTCTCTTGTTTCTCTTTTTAAAAATATTTTTAATTTTCAAATTCTCTTTTCTTTAAGTTTTCATTTTTGATATAATGTGAGTTAGAATAAAAGTTGCCAAAATAGTACAAATAATTCCCATCTATCCTCTACGCAGCTTCCCCAAATGGTAAAAAACTCTCTCATAAGAACAGTACAATGATCAAAACCAAAATTAATGTAATATTGTTTATCTACAGTTTTCATTCAAATTTTTCAAATTGTCCTACTACTGTTTTTTTTGTTTTTTTGTTTTTTTTTTGAGGAAGATTAGCCCTGAGCTAACTACTGCCAGTCCTCTTCTTTTTTGCTGAGGAATCCTGGCCCTGAGCTAACATCCGTGCCCGTCTTCCTCTACTTTATATGTGGGATGCCTAACACAGCATGGCATTCCAAGCAGTGCCACGTCCGCACCAGGGATCTGAAGTGGCGAACCCCGGGCCGCTGAGCAGCGGAACTTGTGCACTTAACCGCTGCGCCACCAGGCCAGCCTCTTACTACTGTTCTTTTTTTGGTCTAATTATCAAAAATAATGTAAAAATCCTTTGTCTTCTTTTTGTGGAAGATATGGACTCTAGTCCATATCTTAAGAAGGGACTTAAGATATCCAACAATAAGAATCTCTCTCTCTTTTTTTTTTAACATTCTATAGGTTAAGAAAATTTATGACATATGCTCCCCATTATAGTATCATGCAGAGTAGTTTCACTGCCCTAAAAATCCTACATGCTCTGCCTATTCATTCCTCCATCTCCCCGTCCCTGGCAACCACTAACCTTCTACAACGGTCTTCATAGTTTTGCCTTTTCCAGAATGTCATATAGTTGGAATCATATAGCATGTAACCTTCTCAGATAGCCTTCTTTCACTTAGTAATATACATTTAAGGTTTCTCCATGTCTTTTCATGGCTTGATAGCTCATTTCTTTTTAGCGCTAATATTCCACTGTTTTGATGTGCCACAATTTATTTCTCCATTCGCTTATTGAAGGACATCTTGGTTGCTTCCAAGTTTTGGCAATTATGAATAAAGCTGCTATAAACATCTATGTGCAGGTTTTTGTGTGGACATAAGTTTTTCAACTCCTTTGAGTAAATACCAAGGAGAGCTATTGCTAGATGGTGTGATAAGAGTGTATTTAGTTTTCCGAGAAACTGCCTAGCTGTCTTCAAAAGTGGCTGTCCCATTTTGCATTCCCACCAGCAATAAATGAGAATTCCATTGATCCACATATTCACCAGCATTCGGTGTTGTCAGTGTTCTGGATTTTCGCCATTCTAATAGGTGTGTAGTGGTTATCTCATTGTTGTTTCAATTTGCATTTTCTGATGACGTATGATTAGGAACATCTTTTCGTATGCTTATTTGCTATCTGGATATCTTCTTTGGTGAGGTGTCTGTTAAGGTCTTTGATCCATTTTTTCATTGAACTGTTTGTTTTCTAATTGTTGAGTTTTAAGAGTTCTTTACATACTATGAATAACTGTCCTTTATCAGGTACGTCTTTTGCAAATATTCTCTCCCAATCTGTGACTTGTCTCTTCCTTCTCTTGTCAATGTCTTTCACAGAGAAAAACTTTTTTATTTTAATGGAGTCCAGCCTATCAATTCTTTCTTTCATAGATCCTGCCTTTGGTCCTGTAGCTAAAATGTCATTGCCAAACTGAAGGTTATCCAGATTTTCTCCTGTGGTATCTTCTAGGAGGTTTATAGTTTTATGTTTACATTTAGGTCTGTGATCTGTTTTGAGTTAATTTTTGTGAAGGGGTAAGGTCTGTGTATAGATTTATTTTTTGCATATGGATGTCTAGTTATTCCAGGAACAGTTGTTGAAAGACTGTCTTTGCTCTATTGTGTTGCCTTAGCTCCTTTGTCAAAGATCAGTTGTTTATATTTATTTGCTCTTTCTGGGCTCTCTGTTCTGTTCCAATGATGTACTAGTTTATTCTTTTGTCAATACCACACTTTCTTGATTGCTGTAGCTTTTAAATAGGTCATAAAGGTGGATAATGTCAGTGCTCTGGCTTTGTTCTTCTCCTTCAATGTTGTGTTGACCATTCTGGGTTTTGTTTTTCCATATAAACTTTAAAATCAGTTTGTTGATATCCACAAGATACCTTACTGGAATTTTGACTGGGATTGCATTCATTCTATAGATCAATTTGAGAAGAATTGTCATCTTGAAAATATTGAGTCTTCCTACTCATAAACATGGAATATCTCTCCAATTTTGTAGTTTTTCTTTGATATTTTTCATTCTAGTTTTGTAGTTTTCCTCATATAGATTTTATACATATTTTGTTAAATTTACACCTAAGTATTTCATTTCTTTTGTTGATATTATCAATGGTAATGTGTTCCTAATATCAAATTCCACTTTTTAACTTTTTATCCTGCTACCTTGCTATAATTGCTTATTAGTTCCAGGAGTTTTTGGTCAGTTCTTTTGGATTTTCTATGTAGACAATCATGTCATCTGTGAACAAAGATAGTTTTATTTCTTCCTTCCAAATCTGCATACCTTTTATTTCCTTTTCTTGTCAACTTCCAGTACGAGCTTGAAAAGGAATGGTTAGAGGGGACATCCTAGCCTTGTTTCTGATCTTAGCAGGAAGGCCCCAATTTTCTCACCATAAAGGATGATGTTAGCACTAAGTTTTTTGCAGATATTATTTATGAAATTGAGTAAGTCTCTCTCTATTCCTGGTTTACTGAGAGTTTTTATCATGAATGGCTGTTGAATTTTGTCAAATGTTTTTTTCTACATTTATTGATATGGTCATGCAATTTTTCTTCTTGATGTGATAGATTACATTAACTGATTTTGGAATATTGAACCAGCTTTGCAAACTTGGAATAAATCCCATTTGATTATGGTGAATAATTCTTTTAAACATTGTTGGATTTGATTTGCTGAATTTTTTTTTTTTGGAGGAAGATTAGCCCTGATCTAACATCTGCTGCCAATCCTCCTCTTTTTGCTGAGGAAGACTGGCCCTAAGCTAACATCCATGCCCATCTTCCTCTACTTTATATGTGGGACGCCTGCCACAGCATGGCTTGCCAAGTGGTGCATAGGTCTGCACCCGGGATTTGAACAAGCGATCCCCAGGCCACCAAAGCGGAGCGTGCGAACTTAACTGCGGCACCACCGGGCCAGCTCCCTTGATTTGCTAAGATTTTATTGAGGTTTATTGCATCTGTATTCATGAGAGGTATTGGTCTGTACTTTTCTTGTAGTGACTTTATCTGGTTTTGGTGTTAGGGTGCTGCTGACCTAAAAGAATGAGTTAAAAAGTATTCCCTCTGCTTCTATCTTCTGAGAGAGATTGTAGATAATTGATATAATTTCTTCCTTAAACATTTGGTAGAATCCACCAGTACTGCTTTCTGTTTTGGAAGATTATTAATTATTGATTCAATTTCTTTAAACATAGGCTTAATCAGATTGTCTATTTTTTCTTGTGTGAGTTTTAGCAGATTGTGTTTTTCAAGGATTCTGTTCATTTCATCTAGATTATCAGATGTGTGGACATAGACTTGTTCAGAGTATTACTTGATTATCCTTAACATGTCCATGGGATATGCAGTGATGTCCCCTCTTTCATTTCTCATTTTAGTCATTTGTGTCCTATCTCTGTTTTTTTTGGTTAGCCTGGGTAAAGGCTTATCCATTTTATTGATCTTTTCAAGGAATCAAGTTTTGGTTTCATTGACTTTCTGTACTCATTTCCTATTTTCAATTTCATTGATTGCTGCTCCAATTTTGTGTGTGTGTGTGTGAGGACGGTTGGCCCTGAGCTAACATCTGTTGCCAATCTTCCTCTTTTTGCTTGAGGGAGATAGCCACTGAGCTAACATCCATGCCAATCTTCCTCTCTTTGTATGTGGGATGTTGCCACAGCATGGCTTCATGTGTGGTATCTAGGTCCGCGCCCAGGATCTGAACCGGCAAAGCCCAGGCCACTGAAGTGAAGTGCACCAAGTTAACCACTACGCCACTAGGCCAGCCCTGTTCCAATTTTTATTATTTCTTTTTTTGCTTGCTTTAAAATTAATTCACTCTTCTTTTTCTAGTTTCCTAAGGTTGAAGATTAAATGATTGATTTTAGATTTTTCTCCTTTTCTAATATATGCATTCAATGCTATAAAATTCCCTCTCGGGACTTTTGCTGCATCTCACAAATTTTGATAAATTGTGTCTTCATTTTCATTTAATTCTAAGCATTTAAATGTTTCTCTTTTTTGAGCAATATGTTACTTATAAGCATGTTGTTTAATATCCAAATATTTGGGGATTTTCCAGCTATCTTTCAGTTTTTGATTTCTACTTTAAGTCCATTATGGTCTGAGAGAAGACATTGTATGATTTCTATTTTTTAAATTTATTAATGTATGTGTTATGGCCCAGAATGTGGTCTATCTTGGTGAATGTTCCATGCGAGCTTGAGAAGAATGCATATTCTGCTATTTTTGGATGAAGAAGTCTATAGATGTCGATTATATCCAGTTGATTGATGGTGTTGTTGAGTTTACTGATTTTCTGCCTGCTGGAACTGTCCATTTTTGATAGAATGGTGTTGAAATCTAAAACTACGGTAATGGATTCATCTATTTCTCTTTGCATTTCTAACAGATTTTGCGTACGTTGACACTCTGGTGTTTGGTTCACACACATTAAGGATTTTTATGTTTATGTCTTTGATCACTGTTTCTTCTTTGTTTTCTGCTGGTTATTTTCTTGAATGTATCTTTAGTGTTTATCATCAGTTTCCATTTATGCCTCTTTGTCCTTTTTTCCTGCTGTGGAAGAGTTAGTTTTGTTTGTCTTCTTTTTCATTAATATGATTCCTAATAATATCCTTTCTGCTCTTCACTACTTTCAACCTATAGATTCACTTACTGGATATGGATCTTTGGCTCCTGGCATTGATACTAGGAATTTATTTCTACGCTGCCAAGTCTTCTTGGTAGGCATCTCTCCTCACGTTGAGATCAAGTCCTCTCTGGTCCTGGTTTCCTGCGGCATAACTAGTCCTAGTTATAGCTGGAGAGAACACCTCTTTCTTGATTAGTCACTGAGGATAATCATTGCTAGTTTTCAGAGGTAGGAAGAAGTCAGCAGTGGGTTCCTTAGTAGCTCATGTCTGCCTCTCACCTCCAGTCCCTGCTTCTCTGAGTTGCAGCATGTTTCTGAGAATTTCTTTGGGACCTCTTTCTTCATTCCTCTTCTGTGTCTCATTATGTTCTTGTCTGAAGTTGATATGCCTGTCAATGCTTAATTCTTGTTATTATATCTTTTAATAATAATTACAGGAAATCCTGTCTTTATTTTTTAAATCACTATTTAAATGCAAATTGTTATGATATTTCTAAGGAGTTTTTATCTTCCAATTCAGCTATCGTTATTTTTTAATGACAGGGACTCTGCAAAGTAATGGCTACCTATTTGAGCCAAGACCTGTCTTGATTTGTCTGATATTGTGATATTATACTCCATTTGGAATGATATAGCTTCCCTCTGGGAAGCACAAGAATAAGAGAATTTTGCTTTCAAGCAATGGAAACTAATTTTCAATAACTTAAACAGAAAGTAATTTATTGGCAGGATTTTGAATGGGTAATAGAACTGACAGGGAGCCTGAACAGAGAAGTTGGCTCAAAAAAAAACCCATGAAAACCAGGGCTACTCTCTGGCTATGCACACCAGGAATTAATGACAGTCATATCACAGCGCTGCTCCTGGAATGAATGAACTCCAACCGTGCTTTTCCATCCTTGATCACTCAGCTTAAGATTCAAAGTCTCCGCATAGAGGCTTAGCCTGGCTTGGGAAGGTCAGGCAGGGCACGATGATTTATAACCTTACGAATACTGCACACCCTGAGGAAAAAAGTTTCCCTAAGAGGAAAACAGAGTGCCAATTCCAAAATAAAAATGAGAGGAGGCAGGGTTGTGAAAGACGGTAAAAGTCCACCGCAAGTCTTTAACTGGTTATCTCAGTTGGAATTAGAAGGAGCCATGCTGTGCAGCCCTACTGAACAGTCAGGAGAGAAGAGCGGAGGGCTGACACTTAACTCTGGCATCTTTCTCTCCTGTACGGCGATGCTGGCAAATAGCATTTTCTAACAACTTGAATTTCTTTATCTACAGTTAATGCCCCCAGTTGACATACGTCCTGTACTCTATTTCATCTGAGAGCACATTCTAGTGACCTTCTATACTTGTTTTGGGGTTGTTACACGTTCAGCGCGGAATCTTTACCATGCCCATTTTGGCATGTATTATCTGCTGTCTGTGATATCAGTGAATGAGATACTCAGATCATTGGATCAGAGGCCCAGGAACGGACACAGGTGTTCACAGCTCCCCTTCCTCTCCTCAGGACAAATTTCACCTCCTCAGAAAGTCCTCCCTCCACTATGGTATTTAAGTAGGTCACTATACCTATCCCCATTCTGTCTTTGTAGGCTTTATCAGAAGCTAAAATTGTTTTGCTTATTTGTTTACTTGCTTCCCTTTGGGCTCTTTCCATGACAGCAGGCACCACTGCCCTGTCAGTCACCTTGTATCTCCAGCACTCAGCACATGACCCTGCACAGGAGAGATGTTTATGTTACTGAATGAATGAATGGATGCATTTATGAAGTAAGACCATATATATGTATTTTTTTTCTTGAGAAAGATTGGCCCTGAGCTAACATCCGTGCCCATCTTCCTCAATTTTATGTGGGACGCCTGCCACAGCATGGCTTGACAAGCATTCCATAGGTCCACACCCGGGATCTGAACCGGGGAACCCTGGGCTGCCAAAGCGGAATGTGTGAACTTAACCACTGCACCACCAGGCCGGTCCCAGGAACATATATTTTTATTTTTATAAAATTTCACCTTTTCTCCTAGTAAAAGAGTTTTAGTTTTAAGTTTATGGTCCAAAGCAAAGAACAACACTCTTTACAATTCAATTTTGAAAGCCAGTTAGTTTTTGGGTAAACAATTGTTTTTTTCAAAGAATTAATGCATAAAATTCTTGGTTGAACTTGAGTTCCTAGGGTGAAATGCAGAATTAAAAATGTTAAAATGTACTTGTTGAGGCCGTGCTGCCTTTCCATGCTTTATAAACAACTATCCAGCACTTTATAGCCCTCCTTTTTTCCTTCCAAATTTCTCGATAATTTGACTTCTCCACAAAATAATCAGTCAGTGAAATAATTTTGACAGATTTTCTTACTGCACTCTGTGCTGATCAAAGTAAAAATAAATGCTCTGATATCTTGGAAGGATAAAATGTATTAATTCACTATCCATTACTCACAGGAAATAATGATTGTGACTTTAGTCCACCTAATTACTGTCTCAGGATACTTCTACAGATAAGGTGAGACTTGCACACAGGAATTTAAATGACATCACTTGACATTTCAGGAAACTGACCAATTTTTTTTTAATTATAGTGGCAGGGTAATGTATATGACTGCATTCCCAACTATTCCCTTCGCTAGAATATATTGCACTCGATGTATAAATTAGAGACCTGGTGAGATGACAAAGGAGTCCCACAAAACGGTTTATGTAACAAGTAATTTCAAATATGGTAATGCACTCACATGGTAAGTAATCCAAAGACGTGAAAATGCAAAATGGTAGAACAAATTAAAAATTATTTATTTGTTTTACAAATGATATCTTCTACTGAAAACTGATTTGCCAAAGAATTTCCACCTTCTCAACAACTTATTACCTAAAATGATAAATAATGTTACTAACTTGCTTGAGAGGAAACTCATGAGAGGGAAAAAAATATCATCTAAATTTTTTAAAAACAATGAAGGTCAGGAGTTAAAGTTATTTATTCCTCTAGTCAAGTAACATCATTTGAAGACCCCGTAGGTACCTCGTGCTATTAGACCAAAAGTCAGATGTGGGAATCAGTCATGGTCTGTCTATGTCATAGGCACTCATGAAAAATTCGTTCTATGAATTCAGTATCCAAAATCGTGCAGTAAGTCAATGGTAAGTTTTTTGTATTGCTTGGTTGAGGAAAGATAGACACACCACATTGTGTATGCGATTCACATTTGCTAGAGAAGACTAAGAAAGGGCCTTCAGATGGCACTGGCTTGAGCTCTCCCAGCTACCCACCTACCTTTGCTGACAAAGAAATTTGGATTTGTGAATATTTCAAACACATATGGTCTGCATTCTTCTTCTTTTTCTCCCTTAGCACCTGGTGAAAAGTTAGAGTCCGTCTGTTACTAAGCCTAGATTTGTTATGTGGAGGTGATATCATTTCGTTGTACGCTTTGAATGCATATATGATGTGTTGAGAGAGGCTCTAGGAGAAGACATAAATTGCACTAAACTATATTATGTGTATGTGCGTGCTAAACTGCTTAGGATATTCATATTCACCCAGAAAGGCTTCAAGTTCTCTAGGATACAAGCTAGATGTTCTCAACAGCTTATTACCTGAAATGATAAATAATGTTACTAACTTGCTTGAGAAGGCCTGAAGGCCGATAAGAAGTAGATTAAGTCACTTAATTAGATCACGCAATTTACATTTTTGTTGTTGTTGTTCTGTTGTTGTTTTTTTAATTCCCCTTGGGGATCTTTTGATAAAGACCCCTACTGCTTATTATGGGTTGTGGGGTTTTATGGTAACAAGAGAGGCATTGATAAGGAGGAAGTTAGGAAAGACATTTCAAATTAGAGATGAGTTTAATCAGTGTAAATCTTTTGAGTATTTACTCCCTGCAATTAAAATCCAAAGTTCCCACCACCTCTTCAATGCTGCTGGATAATAATTATTATGGGGAGGCAGAAGACGTAAAGATTATTTTGACTAGGGGCCTTGGGGAATGCCTCACTGAGAATTTTCCTGACAGAGACTTCTCACTGTATTATTGCTGAGATGCAATGTGATGTTTGATTTAAGAACTCATTTTGTGTTAGAACTAGGAGGAAAATTACAGACAAAGAATAGTATAGCCCTTACAACTTGTAATAATGAAACTGAGGGCTAGAGAGACGGGGAAAAAGGCTTATCCAAGGTTACAAGCAGTTCCTGGTAGATTTGGAACTCAGGGGTTGGCTATGATGCATCTTGCAGCTAGGTGGCATGAAAGTGAAAACACTGGCCATGGGAGGAGCAGTCCAGCCTCACTGAATGGCTTCCCCATTACGTGTGGAGAGCCCCACCCTGGGTAAATCCAGTATGATCTGCTTTCTCCGGTGGGAGAAGAGGCCTCCGTCTATGTGTGTGAAGTGCTATTGATGTTATGAGGCCTGTTTTATTAGATTCACTTCTGTAACAAACTTTGCTTAAAATTATAGTAGACATTTTTGCAGTCATCCATCCTGTGTTCTTTTCATCAACAAAAATTGTTGAGCTTTAAGTTTTAGAATAATTAAGATATACCGTAGGAAAAACATGTTTTGTCTGGCTGTTGAATTAATACTTGCTTTGTGAAAGAAAAGCATTGAGTGTTTAAAATTCTTAGCAGGACTATTACATCCTTCTCTTTTTTATTATTCATGAATTTTTTTAATCCATTCCATAAGCCTATTATGTGCAAGGCACTATGGTGAGTAAAAAATAATAATTAAATACTTACATGTGAAAGTTAGTAGAAAGTTTCCAGCACATGATAAATATCCAGTAAATACTACTTTTTCAATCTCAAACTTTTCCTGACATATGAGATTTGTCCACAACCATAGCACAAGTTTCAATCCCCTCTTTTATTCTGTTTTGTTTTCGATTGAAAATTATCAAAATATAAATACATCAGCCTAATATCTGTCAAACTATACATGCTGTCAACATTTCTACCCTAAACAAATGACCTTTTGGGATTGAATTCATTAATCTTATTTTTTTTAAGAAAACTTTGTAGTAATAATTCAAAGAAAATAAAAGTAATCACCTTGAGAATGAGAAATTAGATAAATCCAAGATTTGGAGGGGATTAAGATTTCGTGTACCAATTCTGCTAAACTTTTTGGAAGTCTGGATGAATTGGTAAATTTATGGGAGAATATAAATGTCTAGAATCAACTCAAGAGACAGCAGAAAACTTATGTCAATCAATAAGCTAGTAAAGAAATTTAAAAAGTTGTTTAACAACGATTTCCAAAAAGATGCTAGACTTAAGACCATTTTGCAGATTGACTTTCAAATTGTTAAGGGATGTGTTATCCCCATGATATTGAATTGTCCTGGAAAATATAGACAACATAGGAAAATACAGCTTCATTTTGCATATAAATATCTCTATCATAACTCTGATCTCCAAACCTGACAAATATAACCTGGAAAAAGATCCATATTACTGATACACGTAGATGCCAAATTTTGGAAGAACATTCAACCACGTATAAAAAGGAAAAAATCACTAACTAATGCAGGGTTTACTCAGTAATGCAAATATGATCAAAACTTTAGAAAATGTATTACCCTAATTAATCCCATCAGCAGAGCAAAGGTGAAAAACTGAATCATCAATCAACTTAATAGATACCAAAAAAGGGCCAGGTAAAATTCAATATCCACTCCAATTTTTAAAAATTCTTAATAAAGTGGAAATCTAAGAATACTGTTAACATATTAAAGAATTCTCTTTTCAAGGCAAATAATGGCAAGCATACCTCCATCATTTCTCCCAAGTCCAAGGCAGGGAATTTTAATCCAACTCAGCATGCTTTCTCACAGAGACCACACAACTACTTTTAAGAAAGAGTTACAAACAACTAATAGTAGTAGATCAGAGTTGATACTGAAGAATATTTTTTTTTTTTTTTTTTTTGCCATTTGGCAAGTGGTTTCCCATTAAGGGCAAGAATCAAACAAGGATGCTGCTGTCATTCTAATCATTTAATGCTATTTTACCAGCACTGCCCAATGCAATTAGACAAGAAAAAAGAAATAAGAGGCAAAAGAGTTGAAAATAAAGCAAATTTAAGTTTTTTTTTGTTTTTATTTTGATTTCACTGATAATTTAATGGTCTACTAGGAGGATCTAAGAAAATAAACAAAACAAAAATATTACAGTGATAAGAAAATTTTATAATTTGGCTGATTATAAATAAATATATGAGAAATTGATACTTTTCTATGTATCAGCAATAGTCATGGTAGCTTCCTTCGTACATTATACATATTCAGTGTAAGTTACATTTTGGGGGTTATGGGGAAATTATGGCCAAGATTTCTCTGAAGAGTTGGGGAAAAGATATGTCCTGGTATGGGAAGAGGAGCTTAATTAGCATTATTTTCTCCTAAAACTAATAAAATAATATCTTTCCACAATTTTTGAAATATGTAATCCAAAATTTTGAAATATGTACACATATATTCAATATTTTGAAATATATACAAACACCCCCATTGTACCATTTCAGTGCTATATAGACATGAATGACTCTTAAATTGAATCCTCAAGGTCAGACCTATGTCTTTCCATCTTTGCATGCCCAACCCTTAGCACTGTGAATTGCACACAGTGGTCCCTTGATGAATGTTTTCTGCTTTAAAATAATTGAAAAATGTTATTATGAAGACTTTTCCTCCTGTGACACCAAGACAGAGTCATTTCGTGGGTAGTCCTACAAGAGTATATTACACTATCTACCTTTTACGTGGTTTAGAAAGAAGAAAACTCCAGAGTAATGGAGTAATCAGCTTGAGACTTGAAGGTTTCCTAATACACATCTAGGAACCCACAAGGCTACCTTTTACTGGGTCTTGTGTTGAGGCATATTCTGGATAACCATTTAGGTGCTCTACATTAATCATAAGAAAGTTTTATAACTTTGCAACAAGCCTTTCATCTGCTGTCTGTCCTATCTCTGCCAGGCTTTACAAAGCAGTGTGGTTTGGAGAGGATACACATCTTGCATAACTGTTTTCCTTGGGTCCTTTAATCCCCAGCTAATTGAATTGGAATGCCTCTTGTATCAGTTAGAACTGTATTTGGTTACAAGCGGCATGAAATGTGGATAGCTTAAACAAATAAAGGGTTTATTTGTCTTGTATAACAGCAGAAATCCAAGGGTAAGGCACCCAGAACTGATATGGCAGATGAACAATATCATCAAGGATTCAAATTCTTTCTATCTTCCTGCTCTGCATCCTCAGCATGTGGCTTTTCCACTGATGTCACTACATGACGGCTTCACTTCTAGGCACCAAGTCTATGCTACAGGCAAAAGGGAAAGGGAAGGGGATAAGGAGGTGGCAAAGGGCTTAAGAAACATGCCATCTGGGCCTGATCTTTTTAAAAAACATTCCTAGACATCTAATCCATAGGTTTCATCTTATTTCTCATTGACCAAAAATAGGACATACAGTTGCCACTAGCTGCTCGGAGGCTGGGGGTGTGAATATTGTTACTTTCACACTTTGATTATAGAGGAAAGCAAGGGATTTGGGAATAGGTTTTGGATGACCAATCCACAGTAACTGCCTTTCTTATGTTCAAGTCTGAAGACATAGTTGCTTAGGGTCAAAAAGGATAAAGGTAGGAAAAAAAATGAAGAATATATGTTACTTCATATCTGGTATGTAAAATCTAAGAAGTTTAGAATGGTTGATACACATAAGGACACAAAACAGACTTATCTTGGTCTATATTATAAGCCAAATTGTAGGGCTATTGGGGAAAATAAGATAAGAAAATTCACAGGGTGAACCACAAATGTGCAAACCAGTGTTGTCTGCCATAGAACTCAGGCACTTGCATGTGCATATGTTTGAGACTTGGCAGCTTTTTCTCTTCAACATGTTTAGTCCAAAAAACTTTAATTCTAATTAAAGGCTGAAAATGTCACAGGGCCTTCATTTTGAAGATGGAAAATAAGGTAAAAGAAGTAAGGACCAGACGCTTTCAGTGCATCAACTGAGCATAAGGAATGTAATCTTCAGACTTGAGTCTCACTTGTTTTTTCTCATTTCTTAAACCCTGGGGCAAATGTGGCCCACGGAGGAGAGGGTTGCTGCTGGGCTATTTTTGCATGATCTCTGAGTCAAATGTGTGACAGATCTTTTAGGAAATTTTACATGGCAAGGGATATCCACCTATATCTCTGATAGCAAATGATTGATCTTACTCATTAATCTATCCCTAGCTACCTTTTTTTTTTTAGCTTTCAGATGTACATCATAATATACGTCAGATTCTGTGTAGATTACATCATGCTCACCACCCAAAAACCAATTATAATCCATCACCTCTCACGTGAGCCTAATCACCCCTTTTGCCCTCCCCCCTACCCCCTTCCCCTATGGTAACCACCAATCTAATCTCCATTGCTATGTGTTTGTTATTGTTTTTATCTTCTACTTATGAGTGAGATCATGCTGTATTTGACTTTCTCCCTCTGACTTATTTCACTTCATATAATACCCTCAAGGTCCATCCACGTTGTCACAAATGGCCAAATTTCATCATTTCTCATGACGAGTAGTAGTCCATTGTGTATACATACCACATCTTCTTTATCCTTTTGTCCATTGATGGGCACCTAGGTTGCTTCCAAGTCTTGGCTGTTGTGAATAATGCTGCAATGAACAATTGTGAATAATGATGCAATGAACATCGGGGTGCATGAATCTTTATACATTCATGTTTTCATGTTCTTTGGATAAATACCCAGCAGTGGAATAGCTGGATCATATGTAAATCTATTATTAATTTTCTGCATAAGTTCAGTCTTATGTATAGTAAGTAATCAGCACATATTTATTTAGTGATTAAGTTCTAGACTTGTTGCTGATGCTTTTCCAGTATTCCCACCCCTTAGGTGTCAATGAAGTTTGCATCTCAAAGAAGAGATGGAGATGCAGAAATATAAGTGCATGGTATTCAGAGCAAAAAGAGATTTGCCCTGCAGTGGATGACCATATCTGCCAATTAGCCAATCAGTTAGTAAGCAGAACTGAGTGAAGATCATGTCATTATTGGTGTTTTAAATTAGTAAGCTCTTTATTTCTCATGAAACATTTCTATGATCTGATAGGTTAGTAGAATCACCATCTACATTTTCCCATTCTGAAATGTTTTGGTATACGTGCAACTTAAAAGCCCATACTTCTGAATCAAATCTTCTGCCTTTTTATTTCTGTACCAGTGCTTGAAATGTCCTGAGCAGAGATATTTGAAAGGTCTTGAAGAGGCTAGCCAGTGTCAATCTGGTTCTGAACTTCAACATGGGTAACTCTCTTGGTCAAGGAATCAGATGCTTTACAACTGCGCAACTAAGAATTACGGGCCGCCAGGACAAGGATAGCATGCAGGAATCAAGACCAGTTTTCTTAGCCTATCAGAGTCTTAATGCTGTTAAAGGAAATCTGGGCACAGGGTAAAACAGTAGGGATAAAAATCAAGACGGAAATTTACTCCAACTTAAATCTGATTTCATTTGAGCCCCCAGGTGACTGTCTCTGGAATCACCCTGTTCTTGTGGACAGATTTCATTCCTTGTTTGGCGTGTTTTAGCCTACAGCCTTCACTTCAGATTCCTGCAAATCTGGTTGCCATGACAATTTATTGACCTTTTTTTGTTTTTGCCTGAGTTGGGGAGACAGAAGATATCCAGCACAGAGCCTGCTGCAGTCCACTTCCATCTCAGATCCTGAGGGCACTTTCTCCACTTCTCCAGACAGTTCTCACACCTAAGAAAGGCCACCACATGAGCAAATACATGCTAATCAGAACAGAGGCTCCCCAACACTCCAACGGAGCCCTTTAAACTTTTCATTGAAAAGGTAGCTTCAGCAGAATTAGAAGTCAGTATGTCAGTAACATATCCACTGCCCTCAATTTGGTCTTTAAATATTCATATATTTAAAGTATTCAGTTCTATCTGTTTAAGATGGACCTTGGCATAGCTGCGTTTCAAGTCAGGCTATGAGTTGCGGGAGACTACCTGCCCCGACCTTCTTAAGTTACAATTTAACGGTTAAACCATTTAATGGAAGTAAATGGCTTTAGATCACTTGAAGGAAGTAAAATTTTCTTCCATTTCCCAAGTAATCTATGAATTTTCAAGGGCAGAGGGAATATTTGACTTTTTTTTCTTTTTTTAACGGTGGCTTGGAGTTTGCTGTGATGCCACTCTGCAATGGTTTATTTCAGGAAGCCCCAATTTACACTTGTGCTTCTAAGCACTCAGTGCTTATGTTTTGTATTAAGGATAGCAACCAGTAGGGATGTAGTCTTAGGAAATACTTGTCCCCTTTCTCCTCTTTTTCATGTGTCCTTATAAGAGGGATCTTTCTCTACCTTCTCAACTTGGAGAATGTTAAAGATGATGTTTCTAAAATCCTGATCTACCCTTTATTTACTCTTTTCCAGGTAGAAATGACTTTTCTGATGGGTGAAATTGAGACCCTGACATTCATTTTGTCATTCTTACATGAGGTCTGATTCATGACACAGAAAAGACAAAATAGAGCCATTCTCTCTCTGGCCTCTCCATTCGGCTGGCTCCTGAGATGCTAGGACAGACTGTGGTCCTCCAGATGATTAAGCGGATAAGTAAGCTCTCAGTCTGTTCAGACCCAAGTCTCTCTACAAGATTTTTCCAAGTTCTATATTTGATCTAAATTTAGGAGGAAAACATCGGAAATACCCTTTATGTTCCTGGGTGTTCTCCATTTGAAAGTTACTCAAGGAACTCTATGCTTTGGGAGTTATTGGGTCTCCACAAATTATGATGCTTTGATCTGCACTTGGCTGCCTTGCTTTATTGGTTCTCTAGCCGGTGAGATCTGGCTAGAAAGAGGCCCTAATCTTCCATTAGAACATAACAATGTCTGAGAGTCCTCAGAAATAGTGCCTTATCCTCAAAAAGCCAAAATGCTTCTGAAGATATCAGTGCAATGGGAGCTTTGAACACAATTCCCTGTTTACCAAAATTGTAGGAAAAGAATGGTTGCTCAAATCTGGAAAAACAATTTTTGAGAAGACAGAATGTGGAAGGCACGATAATATTTGCTGCTTTCTGAGAACCAGTCATATGTTTTATTAATAGAACTGGATGGAGATTCCGGAGTTGTTATTTATTATTTATAAGGCATAGTCAAACACACATGAATTGTCAAGACTTCTGAAATGACTGGTAGTAAAAAGCTACGGAATGAAGATTATTATTAGAAAAAAGAACAGTGCTTTCTCTGGAAATATCATCCTTAACGTGAAAGAAAATGACTTCCAAAGTATAACTCCAGGGTATTCCTTTTGGTTTAAAGGGACATTTGTAAGCAAGTTCATCCCTCTGGGACATCGAATCATGGCACTACCTAAGGAAAGCATTGCAGACTATGCTTCTCCCTAAACTGAATAATGAACCATCCCTAGGAAAGTGTGTTCCAACAAAGAGAAAGGTTTGCTTCTCCACTCTCAGTTTTCTGGAAAGGTATTAAGCAGGTTTCAAAGACGTGCACTTCTGAAATGTTGTGTAATGAAGGAATTTTACCTGTTTTTCTTTAAAGGGTGACAGAGTCTTGTGATTGAGAACAGAAGAGAAGGTAGGGAGTAAACCAATGCTCTAGAAAGAAACTTTTTTTCTTATGCCTCCCCAAAGCAATGACAGCATAAAGATTACACATCAGAGTCCCTGGGCATATAAAAATAACACAAGGACAGTCTCTGTTGGAGGCTGGTGCTCAGCCAGAGATACTAGGGGAAGACATAGCTCTCTCTTGTCTTTCCCCACTTTCAGTGGACAAAGAGAAAGCAATACAGAAGAGAATGAATCTAGGGAAGAAACAGTCAGAAGAAAAGGATGCCAGAAACCTCAAGTATCTGAGCTAAGAGATGCTCACTTAAGATGCCTGGCAACCTTCCATATTGAGACATTAGCAGATTATTGAAGGACTATTGTACCTTAGATCTTAGATCTTAGATGAAACATCTCCTTTCACCAAGTTATTCTGCATGCAAGGGATATAAGGATGAATAAGATATATTGCTTGCCCTCGAAGAGCTCAAAGTCTGGAGGGAGTGATCCACATGTATAAAGCAATTTGACAAATGCTTAATGTGTCTTTTTATTTTTGGCTTCACAGCATCCACTCCCCACCAGCACCAATTTCCTTATGGGGACCTGCCCCTCTGCCTCTCTGAATGAGTGCATCATTGAAAGCTCTCAGCTCCCATCACTGAGACCCGCCCCTGAGAATACATACATATATCGTGTACACACACACACACACACACACACACACACACACACACACACATATATAGATAGATATCTCATTGGTTCTGTTTCTCTGGAGAACCCTGACTCATGCAAATTCCTTCCCCCAGACTCCCTTGATTCCCTCCAGAGTTCAAATTCTGGTCCTCCAACAAGTCACTGATATCTTTCCAATGAGTAATTTCCTCCTTTTACTTAAACAAGTCAGACTGTTTCTTTTACTTGGAACCAGGAATGCTGACTGGTTCAGGGCTGTAACAAACATACAAACACAGTATAGGAGCCTGTCTCTGAGATCCCTGACACAGCTTCATAATGATGGTGACTGAGTTTGGGGAGGAAAACAAGGAGTTAGCATACTACAGAAGAAAGAACGTGGACCTTGGAGTCAAATGAATCTGGGTTTAAAATGAATATTTGCCCCCTTTTTATATGACATTATAGTGTTCACTTAATTTCTGAATTTCAGTTTCCTCCCCCACAAAAAGAACATCATAATATCTATGGATGCTGTCACATTGTGAGCATTATATGAGAGAATTTTTGCAAAGTCCTCAGCTGTAGTTATTTTACACGTGTCTATCCTCTCCCCTTATTTTTCTAAATTTTAATAAGCGACTTGATGTTTGCTCGGAAGATAAAGATTTGAATGCTTTTCAGAGAAACAACGTGTAACCAAAGCTCAGAGGTATAGAAAACCATGTTTGGGGATTGTAGTGATTCGTAATGACAACAATATAATAGAAAATAAGACTGCAGGGTTAAGCCTGCTAACAAAGACTGCAGGCCATGGCAAGATGTTCAGACTTTATTCAATATGCAATGGGGATCCACGATAGTTTTTAAGTAGGGAAAACAGACAAGGAATTGCATTTTACACTTACTATTCTGGATGTTTGGTGTATGGATTGGAAAGAGCTGAACTGGAGAATGGAGAGCCCAACAATGGAAGTTGTAATAGTGGTACTATTTACTAAAATATTATTGGCTACTATTCATTATCTCCTCTATGTGCTAGGCACCACAGCAAGTACAATAAACATGATCTCATTTAACCCTTACGATAGGCTTCTGGAGTTCACTTAAAAGGGGTAAAAAGGGTTTAGAAGAGGTTAAGTAAACTGCCAAAGTCACATAACTCTCGCGTACAAGGGCCACAACTAGAAATCAGCTCTGTAGCTGGAAACTCATGTTCTTACTCCTTACTGTCTCTTTCTCCTCCAGAATCTCCCTAAAGCCCCAGTGGAGGAGGGCAAGGTGACACGACGCACAAATCTCTCACCAGATGAGTCTATTGCACATAATAATACTCTATGTTTCTTTGCATAACAGCGAAAGATTGCCAGCAAAGGAACACCAGATCGACAGTGAGGAATATTTTCTCAGGCTTTTGGTTGAGGGCTCAGGCCACAGAAAGTGCGACGCTCCCAGAAAGGGTCAGGGCACATTGTCCCAGAGGTACATCTCCTAGAAGGGGCATCGGAGAAGCCTTGGTCTTAATTCTTGTTCCTGAGATGAGGGCACTGGGACCTGGAGAGAGTAAATGGTTTAAAAAAGGAAAAAGTGAAAGAACCAAAGGTAGGACTCAGCAGTTCACATGGAGGTTACAATCTAAGTGGGATTTTCTATCTTCTCAGCATATGAATAAAATTGAAGAACTTCATATGATGGTTTCTTGGGAAAGAATGCACAAAGGAGCTCTAGCTCATCTCTGGGCTATTCAAGGCCCTTTTCAGAGCAATATTGACAGTGAGTCCTGAAATAAATGGAGGAACTTCCTTAATAGTCATAAGGAATATGAATAGGGAAGGCATGGAGTTCTGTACTCTCATTTTTTATTATAAATAAAAAACAGTTAATTAATGCACAGTCCAGCAGCAACCTTTCCTAATGCAAATACCTCTGTGTTTCCCACGAGGTTAGGCACTGTGTTTTCTGTGCTCACCACTGTACATGAAGTTCTTGGTATAGCGCCTGCTACTCGAAAGCTCAAGAATATTTGTGAATGAAAAAAAATAATGAAAAAGATTTTACTTTCTTAACTCCTACAATGTGGCTCCTTTTTCCATTCTAAGGTAGAGAAAATGGCAAATTATTCCAAACAGTAATATAAAAATAATAGTGCATTTCAGGAGCCTTTACTACATCGAGGTCAGCTTCCTGAGTCAGCCAATCTTGCATGCCCGGTGAAACTGGAGCCATTCTGTTCCTTGGAATATATTTAACCCCCATTACATGCTTAGCAAACAGAGGCAACCAAACAAACTGTTTTAGAATGTGAACTGTTCTGGGGACAAAACACAATCCCAAGCAAACATAATGCAGCATATAAATGTCTTAGATAGTGGTTCTCATGTGTAGCCACATAGTGCTAGATGTGATGCGAGGTTCTGATATTATTTTCCAATAATTTCTTCTTTGTCAATTCCTATGACCATGCATGATAAGTCTCTGATGTAATGTGTTCTCTGCCAACAGGACTGATACAGCATTTCCATAGGTGACTTTTTCCATGCTGGTTCTAGGCATGGAATTATATCCCCTTGGACTCCCTATTATGTGACCAGAAGTGGGACCTAGGAGAACCATTGCTTCTGAAGAAGAGCCATAAATGTAGAGAAAGTGTGGTATGTCTTGGAGACAATGCAGTGAAAGGAAAGAAAGAAATAAGAGGTGAAAGCTATGGATCCTGGTTAAGTGAAAGAGAAACAAGACACACCAACCATTCTTCTACCAAACTTCCCCCCATCCATTAAAGAAACTGCATAGAAGAAAGCATAACGGACAGAACAGGATGACCCCAAATATTAACCACTATCCAAAATACAGGTAGGAATAGAAATCAGACTGCAAACATAAAAAACTACAGCAAAAAATCAGAAAATAGAAGTTTCTGCTCATGCAAAAGCTCTTCACAAAAGCATTCAAAAAACTGGGGGGGAAAATATAATACAACACACCAAACTGGATTAAATATCCTCAAGCAACTATTTGTATATATGAAAAAAATATACAAAAAAATGGACAAACAGGAAATAAAATGAAAATTAGTTAAACTCAAGAAAGAAATAGAAGAAAAATACAAATTCTTATCATAAATGAAAACTGAAACATATGGTGCCCAAGGGAGAATAGATTTAAGTGAAATCTTAACAAAGAGCATTGCAGAAAATCAGGAAAATAACCAAGAAGATAAAATTAGGTAAAGTGCAAATGTTCAGAAACAAAGTGCTTAAAATGGGAGATGGGCAAAAGAAGCTGAATGTAAGTATAATTAGTTTCCCTAAAGAAAAACCTCAAACAAAAGGGCTACTATTTAAAACAACAACCTAAGAAAACCTTCCAGAATTAAAAGAAGAAGTAAATCTATATGACAGGACGCACTGAGTACTTGGGGAAATTCACACAGAATGATCAATTTCAAGTCAAATTTTAATGTAACTAGTAGACTATAAACATGAAAAAATCCTCAAGTTCTCCACCCCAGAAGATGAAATGACTTATAAGACAAGACAATTAAACTGGCATCAGATTTCTTCACTACAACAGACAAAGCGAGGCAAGAGTAAAACAGCATTTTCAGGAAATGTAAGGAAAGAAACTGTGAACTGAGGCTATTACATTCAGCTTAGTCGTAGCCATCCTTAGCCAAGGACACAGAAAAAGCATCGTGAATATGCCAGGACTTGGGGTACACATGTGCCCTTCCTGAGCAAACTGTCCAGGTGTGATCTTCACTCAGATAAACATGACTAATAAAACAGATAATGAGGATTTAATATATTTCTAAATGTACATCTGAGACTAAAGCACAATGGAAACACGGGTTAAAGAATAATATGCAAATATTATTAATTCTGACAAAGTAAGGAGAATAAGACTTTAAAATACGAGAAGGGAAGGAAAATGAAAAGAGAATAACATCATTGACTGATACGTAGGTCCTAGGTAGAGTCAACAGACACTATGTAAAAATGAATATCAGAGAGTTAAGGGATGAGAAAGAAGAGGAGATTAAGGACACCATAAATAGTATTCCTACAATGGAAGCCTTCAGAATAAAAATATACATTTTCCTAAATATCAAAAGCAATTGAGATAAAGCTAAGAGGACAAAACAGACAGGGAATTGAAACTGAATTGGTTTTAAATTTAATGTAATCCTAATAAAATTTCTACTAACTACTTTTCTGTTATAGCCTGGCAAGTGGGTGCTAAATTTCACACAGAAAAAGAAATCCAAGAATAGATTGGACTCTGAGGGGAGACTCTCCCTGCCCAATATTAAAACACACTACAAAGCCTCTATCATGAACACAGTGTGGTACTGGCTCATGAACAGACAGGCAAACTAAAGCAATAGACCAGACCAGCGGTCAGAAAACTGTAGCTCACAGGCCAAATACGGTCCATCACCTGCCTTTGTCGAGAGAGTTTTACTGGAACACAGCCATGGCCATTCACTTACGTATTACCCATGGCTGCTTTAGTGCTATAACGGCAGAGTTGAGCAGTTGTGACAGAGACTACAGGCTTCACAAAGCCAAAAATATTTATAATCAGGCCCTTTATAGAAAAAAGTTCCGACCCCCAAAATAGACTGTTCAAAAACAGATCCAACTACATAGAAAAATCTAGTATATGATAAAGATAGTATCTCAAATCGCTTCAGCATTGATAGTTTTTTTAAATAAACAATGTTGGACAAATGAGCAACCATTTGGGAATAGATACAGTTAGGTCCATTCCATATAGTCATACACACAAATGCCAAACGGATCAGAGACATGAACTAAGAAAACCCTCACAAACCTATACAAGTACTAGATGAAAATATGAGTGAATTCCTCCATAACCTGGATTTAAGAAAAGGCTTTCTGGTTATGACTAAAAGTTCAGATGCATAGCGAATAAATTAAGTTTGACAATAAAAACAAAAGGTTTGAAAGGCAAAAACATCATAAGCAAACTCAAAGAGACAAATGACAAACTGGCAAAAAACAACGGCAGCATATATCACAGAGAAAGGTATACTGTCTCTAATTTATAAAGAACTTGTAAAAACTGAGATTTATAAAACCTCCAAAATTCTATAGAAAAATGGGCAAAAGACATGAACAGACAATTTACAAAAAAATATAAATATGTCTCTTAAGCACATGAAAAGATTTTCACTTCCCACATAATAAGATTTTAAAATATACTGAGATACCATTTTCCAACCCATCAGATTAGCAAAAATTGAACAGTTTGTCAATGTAGACAATATATGCTGGCAGGAATGTAAAATGGTACATTTTGGCAACAGCTAATAACCTTTACCCTTCAAGTCATCAATCCCACTTCTGGTTCTTTACCTGGAACACATACATCCAATAACCAGAAATACATATATTCAAGATTACTCATCACGGCATTATTTATAATTGAAAAATATGGGCAACCACATAAGTGTCCGAGAATAGGAGATTTGCTGCATAAACTTAGGCACGTATATACAATGGAGTTCTATGTGGTTCTATAAAAATACAAGGAAAATCTCTATGAACTGGTATGCAGAAATTTCCAGATGGTATCCTTAGATGAAAAAAGCAAAATTCTAAAGAGAATGTATAATACGCAACCTTTTGTATGAGAGAAGTAGTAATAAAAAGTTATATCTATATCTGCTTATGTTTATGAAAAGAAACACAGGAAGGATAAACCAGGACACCATGAAGTAGGTTATCTACAAATGGACAAGGAAAATGGAATGGAAGTGATATAGAAGCGAATGACACCTCTTTGCATATATATTTTTCTAAATTTTAACTTTTGGAAATGTTTTACATAGTCTAATAAATAAAAATTAGATCAATAATAACAAGGAAGAAAGGATCTTAAAACTGAAAGTGGCTTGAAACAAATGAACCCAGCTGTATTTGAAATAAATATCATAACCACATTGAAGAGTAAAAAAGAAAGAACTACTCCTGGAAATTGATCAACATAATATCTGTCTGGGCAGGGTGGGAATAAGAAGGTGAGGGGTGAGAAATGCAAATAAATCCTGAAATCTTTTCTAGGAGGTTTGTTTATTGTTATTGTCATTGTCTAGGGGTATGAGTGAAGCAATTCTGAAATATTTTAGATATACTAAGTAAATGTGTTGAAGTTTTTGGAAGTTAGAATTCTCAGTGTGGAGAAGTGAAGCACAAATACAGAATGAGTAGAGGGATAAAAAAACATGTAGAAATGGGCTGGAATCGGAGACCTTGGTATGAAGTTATGAGTTATAAAACACATATATGTATGTGTATACTCGTGTATGTACACCTGAATTTATAGGTATGTCTATGGATGTGTATGTATATAGGTAACATTGGTATATGTGTATACATATATAGCTATATACGTGTGTGTATAGCTTTATATATATGTGTGTGTGTATAGCTCCTAACTCTGCCTTCTACAAGAACAAAGAAGCAGTCTCACTAAATGTAACTAGGACTCCTCGGAAAACTATTGCTTCCAGAGTAGTTAAAAGATGAACCAGAAAGTAAGTACTAAAAAGAAAACTGATATGGGCATGTCACGAGGTTGAAAAAATTCCAATTGGCCAAATCTGGAACTTTCTGAGCAGCAAAATAATTAAGTGCAGTAATAATTTATAAACCATTGAAAAAATAGAAATGCATTTTTCCATGTTGCTTATAAATAGATCCTTAAATAAACAAGAAAGAAGAGACATCTCTTGCTTTCAGTAGAATACTGAATGCCAACTGGTTGATGTGGAGGGAGTGCCGGGGTTGAAAATGTATCATTTTCAACTATCAGAATAAGGATTTTATCAGTCAAGAACTATTCACAGGAAATAAATGTAGGGAGAGATTTTTTAGGAAAAGCAGGATATTTGCATGGTTTTGAAGTGTCACCCACAGGCTGCTTACTCTTTTCAAGTTGGGGGGTCATATAACACTAGGAGAAATCAGACACCACCGTGACCAGATGATCAAAATTAAAATCACCAGTGAGGGATGAATTAACATACTGTGCCTCTGGATGTAAGACCCTGCGATGGAAACAACACTTCGTGGTTTTGTGTCCGAGAATGTGTAACCCAAGTATAATAGTGAGAAACATCACACAAACTCAAGTTGTGGAAAGTCCTATTTGGAAAAGGAGAGATGGAGAGTGTATTCTTCAAACGGTTAGTGTCGTAAAAGACAAGGAGAGGCTGTGGTGTCGTTCCACATTAAAGGAGGCTGAAAGAGACATGGCAACTAAAAGCAAAATCAGCCACTGCAGGCTGTACTGTACTGGAGGGGGGAAATGCTATGAAGAATGCCAGGTCAATCAACATAATTGTAATACAAATTGTAGATTAAATAAAAACATTATATCAATATTAAATTCACTGAAGTTGATAATGGCATTCTAGTTATCATGTAAGAGCATATCCCTGGTCTTAATAAACGCACTCTAAAGAACTGAGGAATAAAAGGGTGTACAGTTATTTTTGTACTACGTTTATATTTTTGTTATTACAACTTTTTTTGTAATTTTAAAATTATTTCCAAATACAGAGTTTTAAAAAGCAAATGGGAAATCCACATCAGCATTTTGGAGTTGGCTCTCTCCTGCTATCCTACCCACCCCAAAAAAACCAAAGAATTAGTGGGATATAATATACTCACACAAACACAAACAGACCAACGAAAGAGCAAAGGGAACCTATAAAAATACCCAAGCACATATGGCTGCTTGATTTTTGACAAAAGTGATGTGTTGGAGAAGGGAGAAAAAGGATTGACTTTTCAGTGAAATGATGCCGAGTTATTTGGATCTTCACGTGAAGAACAGGGGAATGGAAGAGACAGGAGGAGAAGAGGAAAGGAATATAGATCCCTTGGCTCACATCATAGAAGAAAATCAACTTCAGATGGATTGTCATGCTGAATGTGAGAAGTGAAACAAACTTTATTGAATATCATAAAGCGTAAGAGAATATCTTCATAAACATAAAACATAAGAGAATACCTTCGTGACCTTAGCATGAACAAAGGTTTCTTACACAAAAACAATAAATGCTCATTATAAAGGAAATAATTGATAAATTCGATTACATTAAATTTAATAAATTTTGTTCATCACAATACATTTTTAAAACTTCTGGCTAAAGACAATGGAAGCTGTGGAGTAATCAGGCTCCTCAAATTTCCTCCTCAAATGATACAAAATAACTTCATAACTATGGAATTTCTACACACAACCCTTTCCTCAGCATTATTTGAAGACAGAGAATGCCAAAACTGCAACGTAACTGTCAGTAATATCAACAAAACCCTAAGCATAATCTCTCATGCTGTCATCCGTCTCTTGTCCCACTGGAAAACTGTGTGGAGAGAAAAGGCAGATGCAGAAAAATGCAGGGAAGGAAGAAGAGGACAGCTAGCAAAGAGGCCTGGGAGTTATTTGGATCAGTCAGTAGAAAGATTGAATTCACCCCAAATCTGAAAACACTAAAGATATTTGCAGGCAGAGACTACAGGGGAGGGATTTCTAAGAACAGGTGTCTTAAATGGCTGATCTCCACACCACGGGGCACAATTTGAAGGGGCAGGTGTTATTTAAAGGATCAATCGTGATTCAAAAGGGCAAGCGTGTTTTAAAGGGTCATCTTTGTATGCATAGATTCTGGGACAGAAAAAAGGCAAAAATGTCCTTTGGCAATTGTTAGCGAAGGGGAAAAAAGGAAATGGGGGATATATGGGATCCTGCGAGACAAAAGAGAACCAGAAAATCACAGTGCTCAGAACCTCTCCTCCACCAACGAAAGAAACAAAACAAAACAGCACATCAAGCCCCTGGGCTTTTCGAACCTGAGAGAAATGGATGCTACTGAACTGGGAATCTTGTAAAATACCACAATACAATGAAAACTAGCAAAAGGGAAGGGAAACACTTAGAGAACCATTGTGGAAAATCAGGAAACAAAATTTCACATGTCAAGTAGGGAAAACAACCCAAAACACCAACCATGGAGCAGAATATAACTTTAAATTGATAATGCCATAGAATTAAATTACTCAAGCATTTGAGTTGAGGAAAAATCACCTTGAATCAAAAATTCTACACCTAAAAGCAGAAATGGACCAAAAATAGAGATAAATAGAAAAGAGATGATTGAACTCTGGAAAGAAGGGGAAGAAAAAGACGAAGTTTTCTCAGAAACAAAGAAAAAATTGCCAGTACCCAAGGGAGAACAGAGTCAAATGAAAATCTGATGAGGGGCATGGAAGAAAAGTAGGAAAATTAACAAGAAACTAAAAATGACATGAATAATGAAGTAAAAAATAAAAGTCGAAGAGAAAGTAATAGAAATTAAAGACTGGCAAAGAAGCAATAATATTCACCATATTAGAATGCATAAAGAAGAAAAATAAAGCAACGGAGTTAATAATTAAAAGTATAATTCACAAAAACTGTCCAGAAAAAGAAAAACACCTGAATCTACACATTGAAATGGCTCCCTGAGTACCTGGCAAGGTTAAACAAGAATGATTAACTCTGACACATATCTTAGTAAAATTATTAGATTTCAAAGATAAGGATAAATTCCTCAAGATCTCCAGGCAAAAACATAAAATATTTACACAGGCAAAGGAATTAGACTAACAAATTCCTTTCAAAATCAGCATATATAGCAAGGCAACAGTGGTGCAGCATTTTGAGAAAACTCAGTGAGAGAGAATGTTGATGTGGATTAAGGCTGCCCCAGCTAGAGAAGCCCAAGGTGACCTGGCCTACATGCCAAACTATATGACCCAGTGGACTTTTTTTATGGTATGAATTAGGACTGCCCCAGGGAGAGAAGCCCAGGGCATCCTCACCTACATGCCGATCTATGTGGCCAGATTCGTATCTAAAGTTATATGACCGCACAGTAACCAGACCCCATCTGCACTGAAATCATTTAATGACTTTTTACATCATCTTTTCTTTTTCCAGTGAAAATAAGTCACGTACCCATGCCTTATAAAATTAGCCCTAACCCTCAACTCAGGGCAGCAGCAGGAGCTCTGACTGCCCATGGGTCCTGTCCCCATGCAGCAGCAGCAGGAGCTCTGACTGCCCATGGGCCCTGTCCCCATGCCTACAGCTCTTCACTGCCCATGGGTCTTGTCCCCATGCAACAGAAGCTCTGACTACCCATGGGTCCTGTCCCCATGCTATTCCACACGATTCTTTAAATAAAAAGAGCACCACTGCCAGATCTTGAGAGTCCAAGAAATCTTTCTTTCGACTCCTTGGCTCACCGACCCCGCATCAAATGTGATCTGAGGATTTATGTCCCGCCGAGCTGGCCTTCATGCATCAACAGACTTGTAGACAGTTCTTTTTTTTTTTTTTTAAAGATTTTATTTTTTCCTTTTTTCTCCCCAAAGACCCCCGGTACATAGTTGTATATTCTTCGTTGTGGGTCCTTCTAGTTGTGGCATGTGGGATGCCGCCTCAGCGTGGTTTGATGAACAGTGCCATGTCCGCACCCAGGATTCAAACCATCGAAACACTGGGCTGCCTGCAGCGGAGCGCAAGAACTTAACCACTCGGCCATGGGGCCAGCCCCGACGGTTCTTAATATTCAAGGACTTGGGAACGCTGAGCCCATCAACCCCTGCTGAAGAATCTACTACGGGGTGAGCTTCATCCAACATAGTGATGATGGGGGAGAATTCAGCAGTGACTGAAGTGATCATTATAAAATATGTACATGTATATATAAGAATAAAGCAAAGGCAGGGGCTGGCCCCATGGTGCAGTGGTTAAGTTCGCATGTTCCCCTTCAGTGGGCCAGGGTTTGCTGGTTGGGATCCCAGATGTAGACCCATGCATCGCTTGTCAAGGCATGGTGTGGCAGGTGTCCCACATATAGAGGAAGATGGGCACGGATGTTAGCTCAGGGCCAGTCTTCCTCAGCAAAAAAAAAAGAGCAAGATTGGCAGCAGGTGTTAGCTCAAGGCTAATCTTCCTCAAAAAAAGAAAAAAGAAGAAGAAAGCAAAGGCAGAGATGAGGGTGGAAAAGTAATACACAAACTTTATATATTGTGAAAAAGTAGAAATAATGCAAATATTGGGAGGAGATGGGAGAGGGAAAGAGGAAAATAGATAAAGATAATCACTATATGTGATAGATGGTATTAACTGATACAAAAAAACAGAAAACACTGATACATCCAATAGTAAAAGGTCAAATGAGAAAAAGGGGATTAAGGGCACTTAAAATGGTACAAAAGCAAAGATAACCACCAGAACAAAAATACAAATTTTCCTAAATACCAAAAATAGGAAATATATATCAACACATATATGTGCATACACATAAATACATACTATATATTGTTTATAAAAAGTAAATATATACAGTATGTATTTGCAAAAGAATATACACCTTGTAGAGAAAGAAGCATAACAAATAAACCAAAATACACATAATCATAAAATATTATGATACATTTGAGATGAAACATATTGGTCATAACAAAAAAGCTTACCTATTAAACAAATAAGATTTTCAATTTGGTTCACAAAATGTAACCCAACTCCATGCTGTATTCAAGAGATCCCCTTAAAACAAAGTGATTCAGAAAAGCTAAAAATAAAGGAATGGCCTCGTTTATTCCAGACAAAGGGAAATAAAAAAAGAACAGGATAGCAATGCCAATATCAGACAAAGAATTCAAGCCCACAGGCATTAGACAGACCAAGAAGGATGCTTTTTAATGCTAAAAGCTACAATCCACAATAAAGATACAACTCTAATGAGTATGCATAAATAAAAGAGTCATCTCCCTTATGAAACAGAAGTATGGGAAGTGCGAGAAGATGTAGCTAGAAACACTGATAATATGAGACTTTAATACACCTCTCTCGGTATAATACAGATCAAGAGGACAAATAACTAATGAGAAGGAAGATCTGAACAATATAGTCAATTGAGTAGATCGTGTGGCTATATATTAAACCCTGCACCACAATAATAAAAACTACATCTTCTTCTCAACTGCCCCTGGCACATTCACGAAAACTGATGTATATTGAGAAACAAAGAAAATATCAGTAAATCCCATAAAGTATAAATGTGTAAGCAACACTCTCTGGTCACAATGCAATAAAACTAGAACTTACTAAAACACAAAACTAACAATAAAAAGAAAGTCTTTTCTACCCGGGAATTTTTAAAACTTGCTATTAAAAACTCCTGGAAGAAAGGGAAAATTATAGAATTTTAAAATGACAATAAGAACCAGTACCTGCAGTACTGGTTAAAAGAGCCATCAAATGAAAATTCATTACTCTCAACACATTTATCAACAAAATTGAAAGAAAACAAATAAGTGAATTAAATTCCCAGCTCAAAGAACTAGAGAAAACAATAGCAATGCAAATACAAACAGGGTCTCAGGGTTCTCCCAAAATAATCCCTTTCTGTTTTTAAACTCTGCGAATGAATATTCTCGGTAGTGTCAGAGAAAATAACAGTATTAGTTCTGAAATGGCCACCTGATTTTCTAGTAATTTCTGTTTCATGTCTCTGTTCCTTAGACGTCCACAGCACGGCTCTCGCAACATTTTCTCTTACAGTACTTATGTCCTCAGCCTCCTCCAGTAAGACATCATCAGATGTGCTATTACTGCTTGGTAAAGTAGCGACTTTTTAAATCAAAGAATGTATAAATGATGACATGTTGGGGGATATTTGCTATTAGTTATCTGTTATGCAATGAAAGGAAGAATGGTTCAAGAAATTCAGAAAGAAGTCTTTTTCCCTCTGCCTTTTTTTTCTATGCTTGTAAGAGAGCAACGAGTCAGAATGAACCTCTTCATGTCCTAGTGGAATTATCCAGAATTGAAATGACAACCAGATCAAAGCTATCCCAGCGTAGTTATAAATTACAGACAGCAGAGGCACTGTCAAATACAGATACAAGGAACGTCATGCAACTGCAGAGTCAAAGAGAACTGCACAGGCCTGATCAAGCACGTCGAATTCTTTGTGCCCAAAGTTTTGGTCTGGAACCTTCTTCAGAAAGAAAATCCATATTTGAGAGTGGTCATAAAGACATACATCTTAGTCAACTTGGCATTAGAACAAGTCGAATGATGAGAAATTGGGGAAAGAAGGAGGGGAGGGAAGAAGACAGAAAAAGAAAAAAAAGGAAACCTCTCTTTATATCAATTCCTCTGTTTTTGCATATATTTCATTTAATATTTCCCCAAATAATATGAGAAAGAAGATATTTCCTCTTTGCTTTATGTTTTAGGGATCTGACTCCTAGAGAGATTCATAAAGTCATAAAGCTAATAGTTGATTAAAGTACAAGGTAAATTCATATATTTCTGAGTCCAAAGCAAAATACTCTTTTCCTAACTCTGCCTTTGTGTCCTTCTTTTCCTCCCATTCTTCCCTTTTCACTCATTAAATATTTCCTGGCTGCCAGTGTGTCAGGGGCTGTTCTAGGCACCAGGGGTAGAGCAATGAACAAGAGAAACAACACTTCTTCTCTCACAGAGTGTACAGTTTAATGGAGGAGACAGAACACGAACAGATATATAAACATGAGCAGGGGGCTTGCCCATGCTGGAGTGGTTAAATTTGCCTGCTCAGCTTCATCACTGGTTTAGACCCTAGGTGCGGACCTACACGCTGCCCATTAAGATGTGCTGAGGTGGCATCCCACATAGAACTAGAATGACTTACAACTAGGATATACAACTATGTGCTGGGGCTTTGGGGAGAAAAAAAAAGAGGAAGATTGGCAACAGGTGTTAGCTCACGGCCAATCTTCCTCACCGAAAAAAAGGATAAAAAACAAAAGAGGAATAGTATTAGATCATGATACGTGATGGGAAGATCACTAAACTAGCACAATGAGAGAGAGAGTGGTTGGGTGACTTCTTTAGATTGGAGAATGGCACAGATCTCTCTGAGGAGGTGACATTATTCCAGGCATAGACCCTAAGAGGGAACAAGCTTGTATGTCTGAGGAGTGGAAGGAAAGCTGGTAGCTATGGGGTGTAGGGACCAAGGGGAAAGTGGTTAGCAATGAGGTCAGAGAGGTTAGTAGATGCCTCATTGTGTGAGAAACTGTAGACTGGAGTAAAGAATTTGGGTTCTATTTTGAGGCTGGTGGGAAACTTTTGAGAGTTTTAAGCTGGAAGTTGATAGGACCTGCTTTGAGTCTTCAAATGTCACACCAGAGCAGTGGAAACATGATGAAGACGTAGTTTTAAATCATTGAAAATCATCTCCAATCAATTGGAGCCTCTAAGATAACAAAGGAAAAAAATCCCTCAGACTGCATCTTCAGTAAAATAATGGACAAGACTTGGGAATACTCTCATGGGCTCCAAGGTGTGGGAGGGGCACAAGCTGCATGCAGATATACGCAGATCAGGGCTGTCACCATCTAAGCCTGCTCTCAAATGATCCAGCAAAAATTTCCTCCCCAAAGGACGAAGCCACACCTTGAATGACTAGTAATGTAAAAAGAGTAAAAATTGAGCAAAAAAAAAAATGATGGTGGGGTTAAGGGAAAAGGGGGCCCAGAGGAAGCAGTCACCAGAAAATACTGGACAAGAAAATTATCCTGTTTAAAGGTGAGAGCACTGCCTTGAAGGCGAGGCCGTTGGCTCCCTGGTAAACACAGGGCCGGAGGCAGAAGACCTCCCTGGACCAGATCTATATTCACAAGAGAGGAGGTTGGCGATACATGGAGCCCGTGTGTTGGTCCCTTTTGGGAGCAGAAGGGAAGCTCTTGAATCACGAAGCTGGGAAATCACCCTGGCCCATCCCTTCCCCTCATAGGAAAACCTTTCTCATTTAAATTTGGAAACAAAGAGGGAATACACATAACCCCACACAGAGTTGTAAAAGGAAAAATAGGTAAAAATACAGTAAATAACATTCTGATAAGTGATGAGAATGTACCAGAAACAGGACCACAAAGCAGACAAGAGCTGTAACCATATTTCAAACTGTTAAAATAAATTTTACAAAATGATTGGGGCTTTAAGGAATAGCACAAATCAGAGCTAGATGAACTTAGAAATGATATGATTATGCAAGAAGAAGATAAGAAATGTGAACTGACATAACACAGGACAGAACTTTAAAAGGAAAATTCTGAAATGAAAAGCAAATGAGAAGGCACACAAGAAAGAGTAGTCACCATGGAAAATATAATAAGGGGAATAAGGGAAGGAAAGGAGAAACGTGAAACAATCAAAGAGAAAGTTTTTAAAAGAAATAAAATGGATTCGAGGGAAAGTGATGCACATAAAAGTCAAGGAAAAGAGATCAAATATTCATATAATTGGAGAAACAGAAGTAGTTGTGGAACAGAATAAATATTTAAAAAACCGTAATTCAAGAGACCTTTCTTAAAATAAAAAAAGACTTGAATTTTCACATTCAAAGGAGACATCATCGTGAACTTTGGGAACAAAACCCAGAACATTCAACAGAGAAACACAGCCTGGGAGAGTCAAAGGACTTTAAAAAAGAACCTGAGAATCTAGGCAAAGAGCCAGATTATTTTTGAGGGAAAGAAAATCAGATTTGGATGATATCCTCACAGTTATTTTTTTTTTTTCATTTAAATAACAATGGAGCGATGTGTTTAAGGAACTAAGGGAAAGAAAAATACGAACCAGGATTTTCATATTCAATAAAATTCTTCCTTAATAATAAAGGCCACATACAAACACTTACGAATTTGGAAGGACTCTGTGAACCTTCATCTCCTGAGCCTTTCCTGAAGAATCTCTTAGGGAATGAGCTTTAGATAACCCGAGATGACTGGAGAAGCTGCAGCATATAATCTGAGGGTGGCCACTGAATATACGGAACTATAGATCACTGGTAATAAAAATACGGAAATGTTTATGCTCTAACAATGCAGCAATAATAAAATTAAAAAGTGGGAGGAAAAGGGGAAGATTAATTGAAATGTACAAAAGTTCTTGATTGCACTGGGTATATTACCCAAGAGCAAAATGATACCTTTTGAAGTTGACAACCATGGCCACAGAAGTTAAATATGTTTAAAAATACTCTCAACACTAAGTAATATTAAGGGACTAAAATTGTATAGTGAGGGAAAAGGAAGAAAGGGGAAAAAAGAGGTTACTAGTAAGTTCAGACTCGGTCATAATGGTGATCAGTGATGTCAGCTAAAGAAAGGGAGGACTAAAAGAATGATAAGAGAAGGCGTTAGTAACCGTTACACAAAATACAACCTTCTAAACACACACACACAAGTACACCTCCTCACAAAAGAGAAAATAAATCAGCCGTACAGTGAAAGAGTTTATTGTATCAATAAATACACGTGGTATTATCTTACCTACTAAAGAACAAGATTTTCAGACAAAGCAAAACCCAAGGTTATGCCCTCTTCCTGAGATGTATCTAGAATAAGTTATTCGAAAGGTTAAAAACAAAAGGGAAAAGAGAAATAGAACAAACACACTCTGAAAATGAGTCCTCTCACAGATACAGACATATAAAAGACGAAAAATTCATAAGGACACAGAAGAGCTAAAGAAAATTTAATAACTAATACGGAACTTATAGCTATACACTGAATAATATATCTTCTTTTCAGATGCATATGAATTATGTATGAAATTGATCATATAATTAGTAGACCTCCAGGAAAACTTCAATAAATTCTAAGGAACATAAAAAAATGTGTGTGTGTGTGTGTGTACAAAACAAAAATGCCATTCCGCATGGATAATAAAAAGAAATAAATCACTAGCCTGGTAAGAGACCATAGAAGGTGACTGACCATACTGCATCCTTTGGAGACAAAGAAAAAGGATTTGCTGATGAATTTGATACAGACAGTAAATGTCGAGAGGAGTCAAGGACATCTCCTTGATTCTGGGCTTAATAACTGGAGGGTCAGCTGCCGAGATGGGAAGACTGGGAGTAAGTTTAGTGGGGACAAGATGGTAGTGGTAGAAATCAAGATTCTATTTTGATCATGTTAAAAACGAGTTGCTTCTTTGACATCCAGTTGAGAACTGGGTATCTCCATCTCTGTCCCAAGCACCCCATCAAATCTTCCTTTTGAGCACACCCAATACACTTTCTGAAAGAGGTTCTGGGTAACACATTTTGCTCCACCTCGTTGCTTTCCCAAGACTGTCTCGTGCTGCAGTGTTGCAGTGCTCCGTGTGTACTCCTGACATCAGCAGCTGCCCAACCGGCCCACTCCTTGGTCTGGCTCACTGACTGACTTCGTGACTCTTCATCCCTTTCCCTCACTAATTAATGGCTTCAATAGAACAGAAGAAAAGCACATCTCCAACAACTATACAGCAGGAGCTCCTGCTAACTGTAAAGTTCCCTTTCATTTTCAGTACTAGACACTTCACTCTAATATATGTGCACCTGCCTAACCTTCCGAACTTTGGCTTTTGGCAGGCGGCTTTGGCATTTACTTTGGAGATGGAGAGAATCTTGTTACCGGTTGGTGCTGGAAAGAGGTAAGCTAAGGCAAACGTCCTGTTGTCACTCAGAGCTGAATTTGACAGCTTCTCTGCTTTTCTTGGGACAGAATCAGTTTTATCTATTTACTTAATGTTTGATCACATTTCATGAAATCCAATGCAGATTCTCAGGCCAAGGATCTGAGAATGTCAGGAAAAGAACCAGAAGGGACAAAAAGGCATTCTGCAGGACTACTATGCAGGACAGGGAAGTCATGACTCCTGATAATTTTCTTAAAGACTCTGGCAGGTCTACCTTGGGTCAAAGCATCCAAGTCAATCACCTGGTCAGGGTGAGGTGGGAACCCTGCAAAAGGGGCAGAGCCAGGTCGGTACCACATCTTCCTGCCGTCATAAATCTTAGAGATAGAAGAAACCTTAAAAGATCATCTGGTGCTGAATCTATTGACACTATAGAAGTAACTTTACTTTAGAGATAAGATACTTCAGACCCAGATGCTTAGCTAAGTGCTGGGGTGGAGGTTAGAATCAGAGGCTCCTGACTCAGCTCTGTGCTTTCTTCTGGGTCCTTGATTTGATTGCCTTACTGTTGTTACCACTACTACTGGGCCTCTGGTCTTCTCTACAATAAAGAAAGTGAGGGCAAAAGACTCATTGGTTGGAAGGAAGTCACTACACATGGCCCACACTTACTGAGTGGGGATGAGTTATGCTCCACTTCCTTGAAGGAGGAGTATCTGTGTAAATTATTTGGAATTCTTCTGCATGGGAGATTTGTCTCCTTCTGCCCATTTATTTGTTTATTCAATCATTTATGTATATAACACGGACTCATTAATAGTTATTTCATACATTGGGTTATAATCCACTACTACTTTACTTTGTTGTTCGAATTGTTCCAACTTTGGGCCACTGAGAGTTCTTTCAGTTGGATGCTGCATCCCTTTGACACCCCCTCATATCTTCATCACTGTGGATATTTAGGGTTTTTTCTTTCTTTTTCTATCTTTCTTTCTTCCTCTCTCTCTCTTGCCCTCTTACTTTTTGGCACTAGGAGATGCTCCAGGCTCATCTTGTATACTTCCTGCCCCTACTATAGAATCAGCCATTTCTCTATGGAGCCATGGTTCCTTTCATTGGAGAATGCTATTAGAAACCAAAAATCTGGGTGGTAGGTGTGTTCATTGCTACTGCCGTGTTCTTGTTTCTAGGTCCTTTTATCTGACAGAGCCAGGAACTATATGCGTTTATACTAAATCATATATATACACATATCTATAAATATTTCTATATGTAACCATCTATATCTATAGTAAGCTAAAAATGAGTTCATACTATGTCTCTAACTCTAATCCATTACCACATGGGTTATGCTAGCCTCTTCTTCTTGCTTGTTTGCAACCTCCCACTCTAACAGTGAGAAAGTTGGTTCCAACCATTTGCCATCAATTTACTTAATTGTTCAATTCCAGTATATATGTACACTGGTGTCAGAATTGTTAACCCACATCCTGTGAGAAAGAACTTTATTAACTAGAGTACAGTGCTTACATGCAGTTTTGTTTTTTGTTTCTTTGCCTTTAATCTTATAGACTCCACTCATTTCCAGTCTCTTAGGTTACCTAGTGATCAAGCTACTTAGATCAGAATCTTTTCCTACCACCTCCTTCAGTGACGTTGCTTCATATATCTGTGATACAGTTAATTGTTTTTGTTTTAGCAAAATTAGCCCTGAGCTAACATCCACTGCCAATCTTCCTCCACTTTATATGTGGGATGCCTACCACAGCATAGCTTGATAAGTGGTGCCTGGGTCCATGCCCGGGACCCAAACGGGGGAACCCCAGGCCACCAACATGGAATGCGCAAACTTAACCACTGCACCACGGGGCCAGCCCCCAGTTAACTGTTTTGTCACATTCTACATTCCATCTTTGGTTACCCTGACCTCCCAAATGATTTTTTTAAATTACAACTTTAAGTTTCATCCTTTGTTCTGCAACGTTCTATAGGTTTTGATGAATGCATAGTGTCATGTACACTAGTGCAGTATCATACAGAATAGTTTCACCACTCTAGAATATGCTCCGTGCTTTACCTATTCATCTCTCCTCTGCAACCCTGGCAACCACTGATCTTTTTGCTCTCACTATAGTTTTGCTTTTCCAGATGTCATATAATTAGAATCATACAATATGCAGCCTTTTAATTCTGGCTTTTTTTACTTAGTTATATGCATTTAAGATTCATTCATGTCTTTTTGTGGCTTGATTGCTCATTTCTTCTTAATTGCTGAATAATATTCCATTGTACAGGTGTACCACAGTTCACTTATCCATTTATCCACTGAAGGAAATCTTGATTTCCTCCAATTTTTGGCAATTATGAATAAAGCTACTATAAGCATTCGTGTGCATATTTTTATTTGGATATAACTCTTCAAATCAGTTGGGTAAATACTTAGGAGTGCAATTGCTGGATCATATGTTTACACTATCTTTAGCTTTGTCAGACACTGGTAAACTGTCTTCCAAGGTAGCTGTACCATTTTGCATTCCCACCAGCAATGAATGAGAGTGCCTGTTGCTCAGCATTCTCACCAAATTTGCTATTGTCAGTTTTTAAGCATTTTAACTTTTTTAATAGGTATGTAGTGATATCTTATTATTATTGCCTTAATTTATTTTTTAAGATGCACTGAGAATATTTATTTCTCCACAATTTGGTTTTTTCTAGGTGTAGGGGGATTAGCTGGCATGTCTCTTTAAAAACCACGTGTCCTTGAGGCTCCTGTATGGGCTAAGCGCCACACTCATGATGATAACAGTCCTGGGCTTGGTCAACCCAGCTGCTTTCTCCTGAGAGAGTTAGTACCAAGATCCTCATGTTCTGAGGGAACATAGAGGCCCTCCGTGGGGCTCTGGTCCTTGGAATCCAGGTCATACAGGGATGATCCCCTTTGGGAAGCCTTTATTCCTCTGCCTACTTAAACAAGCTTCTCTCAGAGGGTGATGGCAGGTGCATGTTGCTATGCAGCCAGCCGCCACTAGACCTTCCCTGTAAGTAACTCCTAACAAACCCGTATGTCTCGTTCACTGTCTCTGGGTCTTTTCTTTGGTCTCTTGGCAACTTATCCACACTGCTCACCTAGATGGGCGTGCAGCAGAATACTTGACAAGCCAGCCAGGTGACTAAAGAAAACCACCTGAGTGCCAAGACTATGGAGGATGGGAAGGGCAAGTCCGTGGGGGTAATCTGGGCTGGCTGGTGTCCTTCCTGAGGGGACCAGTTGCCACCACCCCTGATGGATGGGGCCCAATGCATGAGTACAGGGGCACCCCATAAACGCCAAAGGGCCTAGGGGAAAGTCCTGGGCATAAGAGAAGCCCAGACTGTTGCTATAGCCATGGAGTAGGCCCTCTCCACTGTCGGATGGCTTGAGATGAACGCAGGGGAGGTCTTGGACATGATAAATGATGAGGGAAAGAAATCAGAAGCCCAAGCGGTAGCTACTGCAGTGGGGTGGCCCCTCCTTACTGCTGTTTGCTTAGCAACAGAGGCAGAAATGGAAGCTAAGGCGAAGGTGAGGCAGCTACAAGAGAAATTAAAATTAGAAAGGGAAGCACGGCTGGTTCAAGTCAAAACTACTGAGGCTCTGTCAACACACCTACCACCTACAGGAGTCTAGTGGGAGGATGGAGGTCTGACCAGCCCCAAGCGCAGGGGTAGAGCCCATGGACCTCCCTGGCCTGTTTGTCGTATGCACTCTACCGGAAGGGATTGTACTGCCGCAGAACCAGTGGAATTGGAGAACAAGTAAACTAAATAAATGTGAAAAGGAGAAACACTGGGGGGGCGCATTTTAACAATAATTATGTGTAATGGTGTATGTACTTAAAATAACCCAAAGTGATGGCTAACTGGTAATGTCACATGAAGTCTTTGTTAGTAATCTAAACATAATTGTTGGTAACAAATGATTTCAATAAAAATGGGTAAGAGTTTTCAGGTACAATAATTATTGTTTTATGGTACAAACGCTTAAAAAACAGCTTCCAAAATCTTTTTGGTAACTTGAAACTTTAGAGTTTTGCTAAATTAAGCTAAATGATAAAAATTCATTGAGTATCTAGGTCATATTCCAAACAAGATAAAATATTAGAAGTTGATTACTAAGCATAGGTTTGTCTGCCTCTGGTTTCTTATCTCAGAGAAACTAAAAGATACTTAAGTTTATTGATAAACATGTTTTGTACATGCTGAGAAATTTTCTATGAGAAAACATGTATCTAAAAAGTTTCTATACAAGAAAAGTAAAATGCATGTTTTCAATAAAGAAGGGATAAAGAATAAAGGTATTTTTCTTTGTTTTGTTAAAAAAGATAAATTTGTCGTGAAGTACTAAAAAAAAAAAGACATAGCACACATCCTAAATGTAAAAAATAAGTAACAGGAGATCTGTGAACGTAAAAACTTGAGAAGTTTTGTATATGGTCAAGTTGGCTGAAATTAAAATAAATAAGTTTCAATATCAAAAGTAAGGCAATCACAAAAACAGCCGCTGGCTCCAGCGCGTGCAGAGGAGTGAGGACAGGCCAGGAGTGCATCTGGCCAGGGGCAAAAAGTGCCCGCAGGGGCAGGGAAAACACTAAATGCCTGGTCCAGCCACCCTACACCAGCGCGAAGCAGGACGCAGCGTCCAAGAAAAGCAGACAGCTGCGACTCCCCGCCCCTCCCTTCTCTCCAGCGGCCGCAGGACTGAGACTGAACAAGGCATAGAGAGAGCAGTCTGCACGCGACTGCCACAGCCAAGGGGGCAACAAACACCCCATGGGAAAAAAAGTGATAAACAACCAAATGCTTTTCTAGTGGTTGTAACAGTGTCCCAGTGTCAACCAGGGAACACCCTAGCCCCCTCAGCTTAGGGGAGGGCCAAAGAACATTGACCCATCCCTGCAGTGCTGTGCAGGTGGCGTGGGTATTGGGTGACTAGCAGCCACATGTGGAAATAATGTATTGGTCTACAGGAGCAAAAAGCATTTTCCTGTTGGGGATGGAAATGAGCAAAATGACTTCTATCTCTTCCCACCCCACCCTGCGGCAACGCTTCTGTAACACTACCTGGTGGACAAAAACCCCTGAAGTTGCCTTGTTCCACTACATTGATGATGTCATGTTAACCTCTGAGTCTTTTCCAGCCCTTCAGGAAGCCTCTAGCTCCCTCATCGCCCACCTATGCCAGTGAGGATGGGCGGTAAATGACAGCAAAGTACAAGGGTCTAGGTTGTCTGTCAAATACTTGGGTGTTACCTGGTCGGGTAAGTCAAAAGCGGTTCCTGCTACTGTTATAGATAAGATACAGGCCGGCTGTCCTCTTTAAAAGTTGGTGCCAAAGGGTATTATCTGGACCTGGGGAACCACCAAACAGGAGGCCTTCACCCAAGCCAAAATAACAGTGAAACAAATCGAGTCCTTGGGTGTTTTAACACAAGGACAACTGTGTGAATTGGATATTTCCAGTTACCCAGTGGAGTGTGGATGGGGTCTCTGGCAGAGGCAAGGCAATAAACGAGTGCCCCTTGGCTTCTGGCCCCATTGCAGAAACGGGCTCACCCTGTGGATGGCACAGTGGGCACAACAAAAGTGGACTAGTAATGGTCACCCGTCATGGGGGACAGAACTCTAGGATGGTATCTGGCAGTGGGTCTGGGGAATCACGATAACAGTGAGCTGCCTCTCTTCAACCACGGGGCTACCATGGCGTCTCCAAGTTGCCAACTCCTCTGACTGAAGGGCCCTACCAGAGCGGAGGAACGCGGCCCTCTTTCCCATTTCTATGCCCCTCCACCTGGTGGCATGTTTTCTTTGTGGTCCTTGCCTTTTTACTACTTTTATTTTCATGTTGTGCTCTCTACTGCTATTGTGGTCTCAAGCCACAGTGCTCCTCTCTGTGTCTGGCTCCCGGGAAACCACGAAAGACTGGCGTGATGACATTGTAAGGACCATTCAGATACATGGGAGGTGGAGTGTAGGGGCATTAGCTGGTGTGCCCATTTAAAAACCACGTGTCCTTGAGGCTCCTGTCTGGGCTGCACGCCAGCACTCAGGATGATAACAGTGCTGGACTTGGTCAACCTAACTGCTTTCTCCTGAGAGAGTTAGCATCAAAAGCCTCATGGTCTGAGGGAACAGAGATGCCATCCGCGGCGGGTGGGGGGGGGGGCGGGGGGGGCGGGGGTCGGTTGGTCCTTGGAATGTAGGTCATACAGGGATGATCCCCCTTGGCAAGCATGCAGCCTTTGTTCCTCTGCCTACTTAGACAAGCTTCTCTCAGGTGGTGGTAGCTGGTGCAGGATGCTGTCCAGCTGGCCACCACTTGACCTTCCCTGTAAGTATCTCCCAATAAACCCATATGTCTTGTTCGCTCTCCGTGGGTCTTTTCTTTGATCTCTTGGCAACCTATCCCGCACTGTTCACTCAGATGGGCGTGTGGTGGAACTCTAGGGTACACATGGGGCTCAGTACTTTTCTTTTTAACCTCTGTGGATACTTAGTTATCTCTTCAAACAGATCAAATGTTCTTCCGTTGTATCTTTTGATTGTTGTTCCTATTCCAATTGTTGTGACTTATTTCTCAAGAAATTCATAATTCTTAAATTGGATTTCCATTCATCATCTTCTCATTAGCATGATATTTAACATTTTTTCTATCTTCCTTTTTCTCATTTTTCCCTGTGACTTTTATGTCCTTTATTCAACATTCTGAATTTTTAATTCCGTCTTCTAATAGAGATTTTTAATTCAAGTGTTGGATTTATTTGTTTGTTTAGTTTCCTTGTAGCATCCATTTCTTTTTGAATTTCTGTTCTTATTTCCTCTCTTATAATGGCTTCAGGTCCCTGCTTTTTAGAGCTTGATTTCTTCATAAAATCATTTTCTGTGACAAGGTTTTCTCCAAGTCTTCAAGATGATGAGAAGGGGATTACCTGGGTGTCTATTTGCCAACAGTCAGGTTTTGGGGCTTGACTTTCGCTTTATCTAATTAGCTGCTATTTTTTTAAGGTTTTACTTCTTCTTTGTTGGAAAACATAAACTATTGATAAGATATACAAAAATCTTTAATGCCCAGGATGCACTGTGGCCTTTCCCTCCAGAGAAGAATATAGCAAAGCATCATAGCGCCCACCTGTTATTGTCTGACTCATTGTTTTCTGGGGGCTGCAATCTCTGAGGCTACTTGACTAAGAGGAATTTTGAGTGGGGTGGTGAACAATGTCTCACTGATGCGGGGTCGGTGAGCCAAGGAGTCGAAGGAAAGATTTCTTAGACTCTTAAGATCTGGCAGTAGTGCTCTTTTATTTAGAGAATAGTATAGAATAGCATGGGGACAGGACCCATGGGCAGTCAGAGCTTCTGCGTGGGGACAGGGCCCACGGGCAGTCAGAGATGCTGCTGGCATGGGGACAGGACACACAGGCAGGAGGAGCTGCTACCGGCATGTTGCTGCTGCCGCTTCTGCTGCTGCCTCTGCTGCTTCTGCTGCCTCTGCTGCAAACAAGAGTGGAGAGTAAGGCTAAATTTAAGGCATAGGTATGTGAGTTATCTCTTTACAAGACAAAGAATATGTAAAAAAGTTAAAATGGTGTCAGTGCCCGTAGGGTCCTGCCATTTGGCCATTTGGTGGTCCCACAAATTTTAAGTAAGAATCAAACCGGATTGAGTAAATGGCAGAAGTCACTGCTTGAATTTTATCCTCAGCTAAAGACAAAGGAGGATTTGGGGGGGTGGGGGGGTTCAGTTACATGAGGTTCCCAGACAGTAACCAACTTAAGTTGCCTCTGGCATTGATTAAGAGTTTCTAGAGATAAGGTCATCCCCCTTCTTCCTGGCACAGAGGGGGAGGCATCTTCACAGATAGAGGTTTCCCTTAGAAATGTAAATGTTTCCCAACAAAGGGGCAAGCAAATTCCACTCCTTGGAGCCTGAATCTCATGTGTAGTTTTAAAACTAACCAGGCTAAAAATCCTCATCATCACTACTTCAAAATAATAACTTCCTGTAGCAGAGAAATGGATGTTCTGGTTCTGTCTGGTAAAGGCCTGCATTTCTGATCAGCAGGCAAAGATGTCAGGTGAGAAATTTTACATTCTTTGTGCTTCAGGCAAGAACGTCTCCCTTCCCTTAGGTGAAAACCATATGCCAATGTCTCTTTCATATTGTAATTCTCATTTCTGCTTCAAATGTTCTTAATTAATGCAAATGCTCCCTATGGCCTGGCAATATGTTGACTGTCAGCCTTAGTTTTAGATGTAGTTATAAATTATAATCATTTCTTGAGTTCCCATAGATATTCCACTTGGAATTGGGCCAAATTGAATTAAAGAAAGCTGGTCAAATGCTATAATGTAATGGTAAAGAAAAAAAATTACAACAGAAATATGGGATTTTCTTTATACCTATATCTTATGAATTAGAGAACACTTGCAAAACACAGAAGAAAAAATTGAAGAAGTCATAGCAAATTGTAAGCAGGTTACATCAGCAATACTAATAAATTAAGTTTGCAATTTATAATATTGATAAAGTGTCTGAGATGCAGTGTCCATCCAGTGCCGTGTGCTCACTGTTATGGTTTGCCCAGACACTGAAGCAGAAATTTTATAATGAGCAAGGAGAAATGGAAAAGAAAGGAAGGAATAATAATAAATAGTAATATAGAAATTGTAAAGAGGGACTTAAAACCAAAAATTAGAGGCCTCTAGACACCTCCCTTCATTTGTAGAAATTATTAGGAAATAAGAACAGGATCTTTAATACACGCTTCTATAGCTTTGTAGAGGTATAATTTTCATAAAATAAAATTCACCCATTTTAAGTGCACCATGTGAAGACTTTTGGTAAATGTATATAGTCATGTAACTACCAGCATTATCAAGCTTAATAACATTTCTGTCACCCCCCAAATGTCCCTGATAACTCTTGGCAGTCGATCAAGGCCTCCAGCACTGCCCTCTGAGAACCACTGGTTGGTTTCCAGTCACTGTAGTTTTACCTTTTCTAGAAGATCATGTAAATGGAATCATATAGAATGGAGGCTTCTATCTCTGGCTTCTTTTACTTGGCATAATGTTTCTTCGATTTATCCATATAGTTAGTGTTTCAGTAGCTTGTTCTTTTCTTATTGCTGAGCAATAGTTCATTGTATGGATATCTCACGTTTTATTTTTCCATTCAGCAATTCATGGGCATGTGTATTCTTTACAGTTTGAGGGTATTATGAATAATACTGCCCTATATATTTGCACAAAGTTGATCGGCAGACACCGATTTTCATTTCTCTTAGGTCGTGAAATTATTGGGCCATGTGATAAACTTCTATTTGACTTTTTTAAGAAACTGCAACATGTTTTCCAAAGTGGCTGCACTGTTTTACATTCTAACTAACAATACAGGAGGGTTCAGTTGTTCCACAACTTGTCCACACTTGATATCATCAGTCTTTTTAGTTTTAGCTATCCTAAACGCGAGACACACGTTCAAAGGCAAAGTGTGTTTGCGTATCTCTCCAAGCTTGCTGGGGTCCCTGAGGCCTCACATACATGTGTACTTTATCAGTCAGCCAGACATGCATGGAACATTTGTTATCTGTTCTTCTATAGATCTCTCGGCTCATTACCAAAATCCTGTGAATTCTTAGCTGCTCTGCAACCTGCTCTACACAAAGCCTACCCTCTCTGTCTAGCAAAGCAATAGGTTTTAGCTACCTGAGTGTGGGAGAGGTGGGAAAGGTCATATCGAAAGAAGGCCACAAACTCACAATTACTTACCAATGAAATATCGGTTACTCCTGAGTAAAACTTTTCTAGTTGTTGCTTGCCTTTGGTCAATTTCTCATGCCCTGAAATTTTTCTTTTTAATACTTTTATCCAGTTTATTCTTGCTTTCTTGCAAGGGCTGTGGGGGAGTACCCCCTTCCCATTCCCCCCCAGCCAGCACCACCATTCTACCACTACCAGAAGCAGCGTCATTACTCCATTGTTGTGAAGTGGGAAAGAGTCCTATACACACACACACACACACCATGATGCTAAGTGCCATGTTATATCTGCCTCAGCCAGGCTGTGTAGGCTTTGAAAAGGAGTGTGGCTGTGGCCAAGGAAGTACTGGATGTTTTCAGTGTGTGACCACAGGTTTTATACACACCAGGTCAGGGGAAAGAGTAGAGAAGAGTAAATCATAGTGAGGGTGAGTTTTATCCTGAGCTTGAGAGAAGAGTCAAGAAAAGTCTGAAGAATAAAAACGATGAATAATTTGTTATCTGCGAATGTATTGCATGCTATTTTAAAGATAATGACAGTCCATCGCTCTGACTTTAGTTATAACTGCAATACAAAAGAAAGTGGCCAAAAGTAAAATTAAGAATAAAGAGAAAGTTTCTTTATTAAATATTTGAACAGGCCAGAGGGAGAAGCTATTAAAACTCTCTTTTCTTATGAGCGAGGAGAAATAACAACAGACTCTGCAGAAATACGACAGATTATAAGAGAACACTACAAAAAACTATATGCCAACAGAATGGATAACCTAGAGGAAATGGATAAATTCTTGGACTCCTACAATCTCCCAAAGCTCACTCAAGAAGAGGCAGACAATTTGAACAGACCAATCACAAGGAAAGAGATTGAAACAGCAATCAAAAACATCCCAAAGAATAAAACCCCAGGACCAGATGGCTTTCCTGGGGAATTCTACCAAACTTTCAGAGAGGATTTCATACCTATCCTTTTCAAGCTATTCCAAAAAATTAGGGAAGATGGAACACTTCCTAACACGTTCTATGAGGCCAACATCATGCTGATACCAAAACCTGACAAGGACACCACGAAAAGAGAGAACTACAGGCCAATATCACTGATGAACATAGATGCAAAAATTCTAAACAAAATTTTGGCAACCAGAATTCAGCAATTCATCAAAAGAATCATACATCAGGATCAGGTGGGATTCATACCAGGGACACAGGGATGGTTCAACATCTGCAAATCAATCAACGTGATACACCACATCAACAAACTGAGGAAGAAAAACCACATGATCATCTCAATAGATGCAGAGAAGGCATTTGACAAGATCCAACAGCCATTTATGATAAAAACTCTGAACAAAATGGGCATAGAAGGAAACTACCTCAACATAATAAAGGTCATATATGACAAACCCATAGCCAACATCATACTCAATGGGCAAAAACTGAACCCCATCCCCCTGAAAACAGGAACGAGACAAGGATGCCCTCTATCACCACTCTTATTTAACATAGTACTGGAGGTCCTGGCCAGAGCAATCAGGCAAGAAAAAGGAATAAAAGGAATCCAAATAGGGAGGGGAGAAGTGAAACTCTCGCTGTTTGCAGACGACATGATCTTATATATGGAAAACCCCAAAGAATCCATTGGAAAACTGTTAGAAGTAATCAACAACTACAGCAAAGTTGCAGGGTATAAAATCAATTTGCACAAATCAGTAGCATTTCTATACTCCAGTAATGAACCAACAGAAAAAGAACTCAAGAATACAATACCATTCACAATCGCAACAAAAAGAATAAAATACCTTGGGGTAAACTTAACTAAGGAAGTGAAGGACTTATATAATGAAAATTACAAGGCCTTTCTGAGAGAATTGGATGACGACACAAGGAGATGGAAAGACATTCCATGTACATGGATTGGAAGAATAAACATAGTTAAAATGTCCGTTCTACCTAAAGCAATCTACAGATTCAACGCCATCCCAATCAGAATCCCAATGACATTCTTTACAGAATTAGAACAAAGAATCCTAAAATTCATATGGGGCAACAAAAGACCCAGAATTTCTAAAGCAATCCTGAGAAAAAAGAGCAGAACGGGAGGCATCACAATCCCTGACTTCAAAACATACTACAAAGCTACAGTAATCAAAACAGCATGGTACTGGTACAAAAACAGGTGCACAGATCAATGGAACAGAATTGAAAGCCCAGAAATAAAACCACACATCTATGGACAGCTTATCTTTGACAAAGGAGCTGAGGGCATACAATGGAGAAAAGAAAGTCTTTTCAACAAATGGTGCTGGGAAAACTGGAAAGCCACATGTAAAAGAATGAAAGTTGACCATTCTTTTTCACCATTCACCAAAATAAACTCAAAATGGATTAAAGACCTAAAGGTGAGACCTGAAACCATAAGGCTTCTGGAAGAAAATGTAGGCAGTACACTCTTTGACATCAGTATTAAAAGGATCTTTTCGGACACCATGCCTTCTCAGAGAAGGGAAACTATAGAAAGAATAAACAAATGGGACTTCATCAGATTAAAGAGCTTCTTCAAGGCAAATGAAAACAGGATTGAAACAAAAAAACAACCCACTAACTGGGAAAAAATATTTGCAAGTCATATATCTGACAAAGGCTTAATATCCGTAATATATAAAGAACTCTCACAACTCAACAACAAAACATCAAACAACCCAATCAAAAAATGGGCTGGAGACATGAACAGACATTTCTCCAAAGAAGATATACTGATGGCCAATGGGCACATGAAAAGATGCTCATCATCGCTGATCATCAGGGAAATGCAAATCAAAACTACACTAAGATATCACCTTACACCTGTTAGAATGACAAAAATATCTAAAACTAATAGCAACAAATGTTGGAGAGGTTGTGGATAAAAAGGAACCCTCGTACACTGCTGGTGGGAATGCAAACTGGTGCAGCCACTATGGAAAACAGTATGGAGATTCCTCAAAAAATTAAAAATAGAAGTACCATACGATCCAGCCATCCCACTACTGGGTATTTATCCAAAGAGCTTGAAGTCAACAATCCCAAAAGTCCTATGCACCCCAATGTTTATTGCAGCACTGTTTACAATAGCCAAGACGTGGAAGCAACCTAAGTGTCCAGCAACAGACGAATGGATAAAGAAGATGTGGTACATATATACAATGGAATACTACTCAGCTGCAAAACAGAACAAAATCATTCCATTTGCAATAACATGAATGGACCTTGAGAGAATTATGTTAAGTGAAATAAGCCAGCGAGAGAAAGATAATCTGTGTATGACTCCACTCATATGAGGAATTTAAAATTATGGACTAAGAACAGTTTAGTGGATACCAGGGGAAAGGTGGGGTGGGGGGGTGGGCACAAAGGGTGAAGTGGTGCACCTACAACATGACTGACAAACATTAATGTACAATTGAAATTTCACAAGATTGTAACCTATCAATAACTCAATAAAAAAAAAACCTCTTTTCTTTTAGCACATTAAGAGTAGAAAAAAATAGCTTTCTGGCTTAGAGGATTGAAGTCAAATTAAGGTAAACCTAACAAGTACTTGATACTACTTCCAGGTGTAAAAAGACTACAAATTATAATAGGCTACAAGTGGTGATAAGATTTTGAATAGCAGTACATTAGCAATTACTTATAACTGTTACTAAGTATACAACGTAGTACTATGATAGTTGCAATTATTGTTGCAATTATTTCCTACCCTCTCTCAATTGATTTAGATAGAAAACACATTATGTATTAGAATTAGTTACTCAGGATCCAGAGAAAGTATTGTGTAGCCAGAATATGGGTTTTTAAGAGAAAAAAATGTGTATAGGCAAAGTATTATTACCAGTGCTTTTACTATTATCTGCTGACTGCCTCTTTCGGTCTCTAGCCACTGTATCCTGTGCCTTTCATAAAAGTAACTCTACTTCTGAGATAAATGAGTCTTCATGGATAGCTTAAAAATGGACAAATCACTATGTACCCCGAGTGTTCTCAGAACGGTAAATTTTGTACTATATTGTGCAACACAAAATTGTCCCTGATGATAGATGTAAGGAAATCTAAAAGAAGGCCTTTTAGATTCCCACTTAGAAGGGGCAGAATGATGACTCTCCCACCAATATTCTTGCAGTTTTATGCTGGTTAAGGCTGGAATTTTATTTTTTCTTATGTGTTTTCCAGATTTTTCATTTAGTTATATTAATAACATACCTAATTTCCAATGTTTTGTGCATTTTGAAACATTTTCACTTGATTTTTTTTGATCACACCAACTCTGCTATAATCCTCATCAGACAAAGGCTTTCAGAGAAGTGAAGTAAGGAAATTAATGAGTGCCTATCTTAGTCAGGATTTTATCCAGGGGCAAACCCAGAACTTACGCTTGGCTATTTTTGAAGCCAAGTCAAATGTTGTTTCCATCTTACGTGCTGATGCAATCTCAATAGTCATAAAATGGAAACATTCAGAATCATCAAGGAGAAATATCCCTTTTTTTCATTGTGCTATTAGGTGCAGACACCCTAGCAAGAAATGACTCATCTGAAGATTAAGTTCTACATAAACGTCCTCAGTGAGGGGAGCTCATTTAGAAAATGGGTGAACTTTTAATTTGTTTCCGCAGCACATTACCTGTACCTATCTAAACCTTTACCAACGTCTAACTTGATTATACTTTTCTCTCCACATATGTTTATTCTTCTACTGAATTATAAAATTACTACAGACAGAGTTTGTGCTGTAAATTTCACACAGTGCTTACCATAGTGCTTTGCGCACTGTAATTCAATAATTGCTTGTTAAGTGAATCAATTACACAAGCTTATTCTTGTTTTTGTAGTATCATTATGTTTCTTTGATCTATTGACAAGAGCTATCAGTTTGGGTGAGCTAAGAAGGAGTCACATAACAGAGGGACAGACAGTAATGAATCAACGTCAATGATTCGTGGGAAAACATTAGTGATATCTGGGAAGAGAACTAAAGAAAGTTAGGGAGAACTGAGAGTTAGCAAGAGGAAGAATAGTCAGTCCAGAAGAGGCTGGAAGAGGCACTGATTGGACTCAACCCCGGCTAACTATCCAAGAAGGCAACTCAGAAGGATGGGACAACAGTTGTAATTCCCAGTGGACAGCCTGGGAGAGCATTTTCCTAAAGGAAAATTCAGAAAGATAAAGACTTCCTCACTGACCAGGGAGGTGCAAGGTGTCACCCAACTAGACTATGTGTAAAAGTAGAATAGGATGAAGATAAAAGCCATCTCTCCTCTGTTGAAACAGATGAAGATCAACTCAGGAGTCGCCATGTAAACCACATTGAACCAATATTAAAACAGACAGCAAGAAGCACATTAAAAAATAAATAAATAAAGCTCCTCTAAAAATAAATACATAATAAAGCAGACTGCAAGAAATAAGAAAAATTCTAGCTATTAACCACAACTGCCAGTCTAACAAGAAATATTTTACAAATGCTTGAGAGAAAAAGACGGTTCCGCTAAGAGCCAATCACGGAATTCCTATCAGGATCACCTGGCTTTTGTGGGGGAGAACACCAGCACTGGGTAATAGAGATGAGGCCCCAGAAGGTGGGGTTGAAGATGAGTGAGCTAGAGAAAGGTGGATGGAGACTCAAGGAGAGAGAAGGGCCTAGAATAATGGTGGGAGGCCTGAACACTGGTAGAAGAGAAAATCAGTGAAAATTCCCTGGTGACCAAAATTATTAAGGCTCTTTTAAGCACAGGGACATCTAATATACAATTTTAAAGAATTTGCTGTGCTATTTGGAGATGTAGCCCATCTCCATTCCCACAAACCTTTAGTGAAATTTGCTAAATATGACTTTGAGTGAAAGGTACTTTGAGGAGTGAAATGGTAAGAGGTTATCCAGGTTCGGGGATAGGGGAAGAGTTGGAGGAGGGAGTATAGAAAAAGGTCATGTGGGAAAAGAAAGGCAAATCAGAAAAGTTTCAGTAGAAGTGGGAAGTTAGAGTCAGAGGGGGCTGGAGAAAGCTATGACACTGCCCCCCATCCCAGTTTTCCTTCTCTGAGGAATTGAAGAGTGTTTTGTTTCCCACTATATTATTGTGGTGACTGAGACAATTGTATTTAAGTTTTCACGGACAACATGATCCCAGAAAGTAAACTTGGGATATCTAGAGGCTGCCATCTGGTTACATAGAAACGTTCACTCATTCATGCATCGAACATGTGTTTACCATATGAAGCACTCTTCAGGCAGGAGGATAGAACAGTAAACCACACAGTCCAACAGTCCTGCCCTCAAGGGGTTCTGCTGGACCAATCGTGCTGATAGAACACCTGTGAAGGAAAGTAAGGAAAAGAACAAGAGGTTTACAAAGAGGGTGTGCAGAAATTTAATTTTCATGTGTAAACAAATGCCCGAAGGAAAACCTGGCTGAAGAGCCAATGGGATGATAAATTTCCTCCATTGAGGTCAGGGGGACACTGGAACTATGGGAACACTTGTTGATTAGATGGGTCTTCACCTCCCTAGGATTATTCACTGTTCTGCCAGATATTGATAGATAAAAAAAAGGGATAAACAGAAGATGTTAGTGAGTTTCCTGGACTTGGTAAAAAAAAAAAAACATTTTGAGATATTTTGAGACAGTTGAGTAAAAAAAAAAAAAAAAAGGGACATTAATTGGGCCACTCCAGATCAGAGCACACTTTGCAAACTTCTACTTGTCTAAGCCTAATCAGGCTGGCCCTTCGATGTCCTTCACCTGCCCAGGTGAGTGCAAGGTGTGTATGTGAGTGCCCACGTGAACTGAGGGCATTAAGGATGGAAATGCATGAGAATATGTGGGGATAAAATTTCCTAATAATAATAAGGGACCAGGCATCACGTTAAGTCCCTTGCAAATACCAGTTCACTGAGTTTATTGCCTGTTCACGACTCATATAAAGCTCTTCATTATAAGATCTTGCGTCTATAAAATCACCAAGATGTTTATTTAATATTACCATGTACCTACAGTTTTCCTTCATGTCATTGTTTCTATCTTTGGACTTTTCACACTAGAATAGTAATAATAGGTGGTACTATTATTAGTAGTTACATTACACATTAGTATACATTGGTTCATTACGCATGTACCATATGCCAGGTCCCTGTGCACACTGAATCTCACTTAATCCTCACCAACAACTCTGCAAGGTCACTATTATGATACTGTTTTATAGATGAGGAAATTGCAGCTTGGAGGGTCTAAATTACTTGTCAAGGTTATGGGGCCAATAAGTAACATTGCACTTGCCCCTATGTCACTGACTAAGGACATGCAGATTCAACATGATACCTGATGACAAAAATTAAGGGGCAAAATGGTATTACCAAAGCAGCTACTGAAATAAAGCACTTGTCATTTCCAGGTTGTCAAGAGGATGCTGAGTAACCTTTGTTCACCTTTTCTTGTTCAAAAACAAGAACAGTTGGATTTGTACTGATATTGTTACATTACTCTGCAAATGGAGTGGACGCTAAAGCTCCTGGTCTTGTCGGCTGCACTCATTCTCCCATCTCCTTTTGCCTGGTACCAGGGTGCCCCCTCCCTTTGATCAGCCTCTTCCTTACTCCCCATTGTGCAGTATCTTCCTGGACAAGTCCAAGGAGTGGGCACACGGCCCACACCAGGCCCATCAGAGCTTTTCCCTTGAGGTTTACAAATTAGAGGTGGGCGTACTGGCAGCTATCTTCCCTGTCATATGTGAGAATCTGTCGGCAAAGACAGACCAAAAGGGGCAAGCAGAGATGAACGAGAAACAGAGGGCATGAGACGAGGCCCCCTGGTAGAGTGGAGAGTCCCTACTTCCTGTCTCTGAGGGCCTGGTTCCTACAGGACTTCCCTGTGAATAACTCTAGGTTCTTTCTCAGGTTGAGAAGCCTACCCCATCCCACCTCCTAAACCTCCCTTTTCCTAAGCATGTGTATTATTGAGTTCCTGTCTCTTGCAACTGAAAGAATCTTGATTAGTATTGTTATCTCTAGGGGTTTATTTAAGCTTTCACAGGTTTATCTTCATTTTCTGTGAGGGTAAAGTATGCACCTTATGCGGTTAGTGAAGATTAAATTAGATTATACATCAGAAGCGCCTCACACATAGTGAGTGTGCAATAAGTAACCACGAGTTTCATTGTTGTTACTATTAATGCTGACAAGAGGGGGCCCTGAAAAAAAACAAAGGTTCTTATTATAAAGTAATAGATTGACACAATCCAATTTATACTTTGGTTTCATGTGTATTTGGTTAAAATAACTCCGTCACAGGAAATTATGATTTTTGGGTGAGCTAATATCAGGTTTGGGGCTAAAACCTGAGGACCATACCCTGGAATTGTGACTCAACTGACGTGCTGCCTGCAAGTGAGCATCCGTTGTGGATCCCATTAGCAAACCTCAACCAGGAGTCACGGAAAATCATCTTGGATTGACACTTTGGGCCAGGCTTCACCTTGTATTGGAGGGGGTTTTGTTTGACTTGTTAACCAGGGACGTGCTGTGGTCCTGCACGATTAATTTAATTTTAATTTAGAAGTGGCCTGACACACGATTCAATAAAATGTTGGTGATAAATCTTTGCCCTACTCCCTCTGAGAACCTGGAGGCTAAGAGTGGCATGCAATCACAGATCTATCTGTCATATTTTGACCAATGCTTGGTGTTCAGTCTCCAAGGAGTCTGTAAAAATTGAGCCCCCTGTGTTTTCCAAGCCAATTTCCAGTGTTTGAGGAGCCCTGCCTTATCCTGAGAAGTCAACCTCACCAAGGAACAATACACACTATGTGCGCTGGGCACCGCTGTAAGTGTGTTTCATGTATTCACTCATTTACCCTCAAAATTCTATGATGTAGTTATTTACGTATCATTCCCATTTTACAGAAGAGGAAACAGAGGCACTGAGAAGATGAGTAACTTTTGCACATTTGTATGGTTAGTAAGATCTGGTGCTAGGATTCGAACCCAGGCAATCTGCTCTAGCTCATGTTATCAGCTCCTACACAGACCCACCCACCACTACAGCTCCTTCTAACTACGGTAATGCTTGACAGCAACAGCTCATTCATCTAGGGTTTACCATGCACCAGGCACTTGCTAAGTGCTTCAAAAGCATTGTCTTAATTTACTTACAAAAGATGAGCTTTATTAGTATTTCCCTTTACTAATGGAGAACAGAAGGCTGCAAAAGGATGTGGTGAAGCAAAGGATAACATGAATCACATAATTGGGGCCCTGATGGAGGAGATCAAGGGTCGAGGAAATCCTGCTTGAGGAATTAATATTTGAACTTCCATCTGGAGAATGAGCAAGAAGTAACTAGGCAAAGGAAAGAGTGGGATGAGAATGTTTCCAGCATGTACAAAGGCCCTACCTGATATATTCCTGGAACCCAGAGAAGGTAATGTGACTGGAGAGCAGAGAGGGAGGGGAGATGGGGAGGTGTAGGAGTTTAGTTTGCATCTTGAACCAGAGGAGGTCACTGGAAAATTTTAAGTCAGAAAATGACATGATAAAGAAGAGTGAACAGAGCAGTGGGAGACCGTTAAGGGAGTGTTGCAGCAGTCCGGAAAAGCGAGGCTCACAGTCAAAACTGCTGCCGAGGGAGGCCAGGGAAATGCAGGGAGGTGAACGGACTGGAGAGCTGTTTGGCTGGATGGAAGTGATTGGGACGGGGAGCTGTCAAAGACTGCCTCCAGTTCGCACAATTGGTTGGAGAAAGGCACCAGTCACTGAGATGGAGAATATGCCCATCTCCCCAGATAATGCTCTCACTGTTCATCCTAAGATATAGGCTCCTGTGAAAACAGGGGCGTGAGTGGAGTTGTGGAAGTTAAGCAAAGTGCACTGGGAGAGGGCTCTGGAATTGAGATAACCGTCTATCCAAGTGTTTTAAACTGAATTCCATTAGTTATATGTCCTGCTCCCACTTTGAAAGCAGGAACCATGAGGTTAATACGATCTTCTAGATTTTGCAAGCCACCGTGGTCTCAGCACTTTGTGCTGGTGAGTCCAGAGCTGGGCTATTGAATGAGGTCTAGTTCCAGAAACATCTACTCCCCATATGCACCTTGAGTCTTAAATTTTTTCCATCTCTGCCCTCCTATACCTAGTCCCTCACCTTCACGTTGCAACATTCACCATGCCCTGGCTACTGCTCCTGGCCTCCAGTGGTCTATGTGACAATGCCACAGTTCTAAGAATCCAAAGGCAATGTTTTCTGTTTTTCTGGAATTATTTCTGTACTTTTACTATACGTAGCAAAAGTTTATTTTAAGAAACATTTTAGGGTTTAAATTGAACCTGATTTTCCTATCTCGTCGGTCTCTACCTGTTGAGAAAATGCTTTTATGTTTTAGAAATCCAGGCTTTAAGAAGAAAAGACTGGGTAGTTCATGAGATTTATCTCCTTCTCTGGAAAAGCCTAGTTACTTATACAAATATGATATTTTTAGAGGAATTCAGAACTTTTATGATTTGACCTCAGGGTACAGATGGGGAGCTTAAGGTGTACTAAACATTGGAATCAGGTGGAAGAGAAAGTCTCCTTAGAACGCATCCACGATTTATTCCTTGAGTATTCGTAGAATACCTCCTCTGTACCCGGCATCAAGCAGACAAAGCTGAGCAAGTTGTGTCCCTAACCATCAGGGAGGAGTATGCAATCTCATGGGGGTTGGGGGTCACACCCAGTTTGTTGTGGCCTTTCCAGAATATCTCAGAGATAACACAAAGGAAATGGAGCTCTTGTTTGGGGACTGGATGAGAGTATCGGACAAAAAGACTTTAAGAATCAGACAAAGAGAATTCCAGATTACCATGCTGAAGTTGCTCTATTTAAGATCCCTTCTCAAAAATTGTTTGAAAGAGTCCCAAACAGAATGAAATTTTGGCTGGGTTCAGGTTCAGTTCAAAAGATATTTCGAATGCTGATCCAATATCTATAAAATAGATTTGTTCCAGCTCAAACTAGTATACTATTATTTTGTTAAAAAAATTTTGCATAATGGAGGGGAGGAAATGAACACTTGGGTTTGTTATGAGGCCTTCAGACAAGACAGCGAGCGCGTGGGGGTTTGTGTTTACAGGACAGGTTTGTGTTTACACGTGGGGGTTTGTGTTTACGGGACAGGTTGCATCAAGCCCTTGTTGGGAATGCAGACCTCCAGAAAAGGGAGAATGCAAACGAGAGCTAGCACATTATTCCTCAGTCTTGTTTTACTCCCGACGGACTTGAGAAGGGAGTGGAGAAAGCCAGCCAAGTTAGCTGGCGTAGAACGGCGAAACTGGATGAGGAATTTTAAAAGGCAGAAAAGACTTTTAATCAGGAGGCAGTACCCTGAGGGAGAACAAAAGCCTGTTAGATACAACATTATGATGGAATTTAGCACTAAAAGGGCCATTTGGATAATTAAAGCTTCATACGTGACTTTTATTGCCTCTATCCTTAGATGCCTCTGGAGAGAACAAAGGGCCCCGTCTGTGTGGATGGGGATGTGCGCAGAAATCCTGTTACAGGGCCTATTCCAGCTGACAGCAACCCAGTTTGAGGGGGAGGACATATTGACCACCAATTATAACCCAGAGATCACAGCCCTGGTAGCCCACGGGCCATATTCAACTCAAAGATAGGTATTTTTTAGACTGTAAAGTGTTTAAGATTTGCATGATGCAGTGGGGAAAAAAAATCTATTGTATGACTTCCCCTGAAAAACCAGAAGACCTGGAAACTCTGGTCTTAAATTCCCTCAAAGCAGAAATTAGCTGGTTCTGAGTAGCATCTGTCTCCTTTAGACAGAAAGTGATATCTTCAGTTCACCAGAAGCCTGGTGCTTGAATTATTGCTTATTTTTTAAATAATAGCCTCTATATCCTTGTCTGTATAAAAATGGGGAACTGAACAATTGAAAATTAAACAAAGAAGACCCCACAATATTTCTTACATGTGGTCCATTTCACCTATTTGTCTTATCTGCCTGGCCTCTGCTGCAACCTTTGACTCTTGATATAGAAAATGCTTAGCCATGAACTTGTTGGGGTTGTACTGAAAATGCCATGAACAGCAGCCTTTTAGAAAATAAAACCTGATTTTATTTTTTTTGTGTATTTCTGCCAGAAAATGGATTGTAATCTTCCTAATTCTTTTTCAGTTTATTAAAGTGAGAGGACAGTGTGATGAGGAAGAGAAAAACAGGTGTTGGATCAGGTAGCCTTGGTTCAAATTCCAGCTCTGCCAATAATCATGGGTAAACTTGAAGGTCACATTCTGGTTAGTTTCCTCATCCCTAAAAATTGGTATAATAAAACTTATCTCACAGAGAGATTCTGAGGATTCAATTACAGCTTTATATAAAGCTCCTAGTACATAATTATTGCTCAACAAATGACACCCACTATCAAAAAAGATCAAATGATTTTTATAGTCTATCTCCAGATTTAATCAAGATTTTATGGCAATAGCATTAGGTAACCTGAAATATATCGGATGGAAGTGAGCCACACTATGTAGCCCCCTCAATGCTATAAAGGAAATAAGATCACTCATTCAGAGATTAATTAATAAAATCAAAATAATGGATTAGAGCAAGGTCAGCAAACTTTGCCTGTAAAGCACCAGACAATAAATATTTTAGGCTTTTCAGGTCACATGGTCAGAGTCACAGCTGCTCAACTCTACCACTGCAGCGTGAAAGCGGCCACAGACAGTACACAACTGAATGAGTGTGAACGTGTTCTGATAAAATTTTGTTTATGGACACTGAAATTTGAATTTCACATAATTTTTACTCACCATAAAATGTTATTCTTTTGATTTTTTTCAACCACTTAAAAACATGAAAAATGATTCTTAGTTCTTGTTCAGTACAACATCAGAAGGCAGGCTGAAGTTGGCCTGTGGGCCATACTTTGCCAATCCCTACATTAGAATAGTAACATGAAAAATCATGATAGCAACGTTGTAGTTTGCAGAGAGAGAATTAACTTACGGCTTTATTTCTAAATAATTAGAAGCCAACAGGAAGTCACAGGAGCAAATTTTGGTGGCGTAAATCCTATCAATGTCTGCCTGACCCCAAGCCCATCTGGAGGAACTGACTCCATCTGGAAATTGACGTGTTGGGCTGGCATGGCCTGATGCTAACCAACAGTCAACCTGACCAGCTCCTCTCACTCCCCAGGAGTCCTCCTAATTGACGTTTGGCTTCTGTCTACAGCGTTGCCTACAGGGAAGGAATGTACTGGTCAGACCAACACAAATATCTGTTTTGTTTGACTGCAATTTCTTACTACAAATGAATTAGTTGTGATTCTGATTTACTCATCAGTCTTGTGTAAGTCCTTTTTTCCCCTTTAATCCTGAATCAGCATTTCCAAATCCAATTGACTTGGGATATATATGAGTGTTTTTATGAGCCTGTGTGGCTGAGGGCCAGGTCCTCAACACTCATTAATTCGTGAAGGTAACTTCACTTTAAGGGGCTTTTCTGTGTGGCCAGCCAGCCTTCCACGGTCAGCCCCACACTCACACTGTGCTACTTATTCTCCATCAAATCTTCTGACTCTTTTCACGAGGTTAGTGTGGGCATTCATTGAGTTATTACAAGTGAAGTAATAATGCCACATAAGAAGTGCTCAATTAGTGTTGGCTATTGTGGTGGTCATGACTTTATTAACAGTTACTGTCACTTTACTCTTGTATCTTAAGTATACCCATTAATAGGCTTCACTCTTTTTTTTTTATGTTACTGATATTAAAAGATTATAATGCGTTTGATATGGGTTGCTGTGATAGAAAGAATTACAATAGACTGTCTCGGATTCTTTAGCTCATTTAAAGCTACTCTCAAATAGCTCCTCTTTCCAGAGGGTGTCAAAAAGTGCTTTCTACTTACAGTCAAGGTCACATTTAGGAGAAAAAGGAAAGAGGGCCTTAAACGCATTGAGCACTTACTCTCTTCCAGAATCACTAGGCACTGCCACATACACTTAGTGTCCTTGAGAGTCCTGTAGGATGATATAGCTATTTCCTCTGTAGAGACAAGGAAAGCGGTTGTTCAAAAAAGCGAAATCATGTTTCTAAGGTCAAAAGCTGGGAAGTCCTGGCTCCAGGATTTGAATCTAAATCCCTTCCTCTCTTTTTTTAACATTATAGTTCCTTTTATGCACACATTCTTTCTGCTGCAGTTGTCATATAGGTTACATCTAAATATACTGTCAACTCCACCATACAATGCTATAATTTTTCTCTAAACCACCATTGTTTTTTAAAAAATAAAGAAAGGAAAAAGATAATGTTTGTGCTTATAGTCACATAGCTACCATTTCTGACAGGAATCTGAATCCCTTTGACTGCAAGCCTGAAGGTTGTCTGCTGCACGATGACAGACACCACCATCAGATCCCCAAACTCTGATTTTCTGCTCTTTTATGCCCTAGAATTGGATTACTCTATTGCAATGTCAACGAAAATAATCCATAACCAATCTATAAATGAAAATTTGGGAGAGTTTATTCTGAGCTAAAATCTGAGGACCATGGCCTGGGGGCCTTTCTTCCCGAAGGAAAAAAGGGCACCAAAGAAGTGAGGTATACAGAGCGGTTATATACCCCCAAACAGGATATTTCACATATGATTGAAATGTCCCTTCTGCAATAGTCACAAGATTGCCCTGTGGGCACAGCGCTTGATGGACACAACAGATAGTGGGTCTGCTATCTTGGTGGGCGTAGCAGGAGACAAGTGTATTGTCTCGAGCTGGGTGGTCACAGGTGAGCACAGCAATCAGTTCCTAGCCTAAGGAAAGATGCTTAATCCTTAAGGAAATGCCAAGGTTGGAAGGGGGAGGGAAGTTGCACCTTTATCTCAAGGGCCTTTGCTCTTGCCATAGGGAATATCTAAAGCAGATATACAATGCATGCTCAACAGCCTAGGTCAGGCCCTTTTGAAAAGACAAGGTCAGGCCGAGTTAGGTTTACACCAAATGGCTTCCTCATATATTCCAATATATCTTATTGCTTTCCATTTTTATTTGTCAGCAATATAAACGATAGCCCATAGAAAGAGACAAAAAACAAGAATCAGCTGACCCACAACTTTAAAACAATACTGGTAATAACAAATATTTACTTAGGGCTTATGTTGTGCCAGGATTCTGCTTAGGGCTTTACATGTTTTTTCTCAGTTAATTGTATTACCATTTAACAGGTAGTAGTAATATTAGCTCCATTTTGTAGATGAGGAAACTGAGGGTTAGAGAGGTCATTTGCTCAATATAAAGTAGCTAGTAATAGGCTGACCTGAGATTAAAATGCACATCTCTCTGACTTTAGACCTTCTGTTTTCACTAAGGTACTCCCCCTTATTTTGAGTTCTGTGGTTGTAATTACAACTATTACATTGCCACGTGCTTATTCAAATCAACGAATACAAGTTTCATCTTACAATATTCTAAACAACGCTCCATATACTCACTTACTATACTGTATATTACCATATGTTTGCAAACACAAGGTGATAATTGATTACAAAGTGACTTTCAATTTCCTCTGATAGAAAGATTTCCCCAAAGAGGTTTCCAGTTTAAGCTTTCTTATATACATAAACTTCTGGAATGCAGATTAAATAGTTAATTATCTCATTATGTTTAGTCTATCTACTCATTTCTGCACACATATGCATATATAAGTTACTAAAGAAAATCACGTATTAATTTAGAAATGTATTTTTTAACTCTTGTACTTTGTGTAATTATTTTGTTCAAACTTTTCACATGCAACTTCAACTCCAAGGTTGTATCCACATTAGAACCACTTTTTGAGTCATCTAACACAGTTTTCCAGAACACTTTATCTGAATTTTGATATAAGTTATTTGAGATCGTTTGGAAACTTAAATGAGACAACATACTAAAACGCCTGGAGTAAGAGTTCTTGCATACAGTAGGTACTCAGTTATTGCTAGTTCCACAAATCAAATGCAGCTCATGCTACTGATGAAGGCAATTCTCTGATTTCTGTCTTTTGTGGAGATGACACTTTTGTCCTTGACAGAAGGAGTTGATGGAATACTCCTTATAAACAGAAGCCTGAAAGGCAGGGCTCTCAGCCTGCTTAGAAGGTGCTGCCTGCTGTTTCACCTGCTTGCAATCTGGTCACAACAACTTTGCTTCCAAAAAAGCTCTTAAACTGTCCCTCTTCATTTATTTTCCCATGGTCCTCAACATTAGCAATAATAATTACAATGATACTACTAATAATTTTTCTGATTGAGAAAAAAGATACAATCTACAGGGTACTTTATGTGTGTTATAGTATATAAACTTATGTGACTGTAGTAAAGGTATTATTATCTCTCATTACCTAGATGAGAAGATTGAGGTACAGAGAGGTTAAGTTTTCCAAGTTCCCAAAGCTCGTATCAAACAGCTCACATATAACCCCTTTGTGTCCAAAAATAAGTCATGCTGTGCAAAACCTATGACAACAGCACTTATATTCAGTAACACCATGCAATTCACACACCCCTTCCCTCATTCCACTGTCAAAATTAGATGGAATAAAAGTAAAAAGCTATAATAAAAATTAGATAAAATGGATTAAGACAATGCTATATAATTCTCTACATAGAAACAAGATACCTTGTTGCCAAAACAGCATGGTCTTTGAATCACAGGGAAATTCTTCAGACAAGCCCCATCCAGGCTTGTTGTCTGGGCCTCTGGCTTTTGAGCATTTTTTTCTCAATCAGAATACCCTTTCCCATTGTACATGCATTTTCACTGTCTGGCAAACTTTTTCGCCATCTTGAAGAACCCGACTCAAATGTCACCTCCTCTATCAAACCTTTTCCAGTGCCCCTAGACAGAAGTAGATGTCAGTCTGTGCTATCATGGCCTGTATGATCCTTGGGAGCTGGGGCAAAGGTTTACTTATTACTTTTTCATGTGCCTGACAATGGTGGGGTGTCCATGTAGTGACTATTTGATGGATTTTACCTTGGAGATCCGCCTTTTCCTTGGGGTCAGCCATACGGTCTGGGGAAGGCTTATCAGTACCATCAGATTGTTTTAAAAAAATCAGTTTGTCCCGTATCAAGCCACCATATTTGATCCTGGAAGGGGAGGTGGTTCAATTCAGGTCAACAAGATATAAGAAGATATTTGCTAGATGTTTATAGAAGGGATAGAAACTTCCTTGCTCTTCTGGGAGAGCCAATGGAAAAGACGGGCTCTCTTCTTCTGGACTCCCAACCCTTTTAGGTAACCTCCTGAAATTCCTCCAGACACTTCAGACTCAACTCCTGACAAGCAGAAGCTGCTGCTCTCTGACCTTGCTCCTGCTCCTATCTTTCTTGCATTTGTGAATAGCACACAGATCATTCAGGCCCTGCAACCTGCTAGTTATCCTGGGCTCCTCCCTCCTCCTGACCCTGTAATTACTCATACAATAAGTTTTGCCATTTTCCCCTACTAAATATTACCATACTTTCTCATCTTATTTTTTAGTGTACACTTTACTTTCCCTGCTTTGGACTTCCATCATGTCTTGCCAGAACTATTTCAGGCTTCCTAACTGATCTCTTTTCTCCCAGTCTAACTCCATCCGATCAGGCCTCAACTGCCTCCAGCTTTAAATCTGACTATGATCTACCGCAGCTCAGGATATCTCTATGGGTTCCCATCAAATCCAGGATAAATCTCAGCTTTCTTAAAAGGATATGCAATTCTCTTCCTGAACTGGCCTCTCCTTACTTCCTCGGTTTCATCAATCCCCACTCCCCACTCCCCGTACTCCCTAATAATCTACATTCAAGCTATACTGAATCAATATCATATTCTCTCTTGCCTCAATGCCCTCCCATGTTGTGCCTTCCATCTTTAATGCCTTCCTTCCTCGTATCTATCTGGCTGACATATTCTGTTTCTTCCGAAACTCAAAATCAAGTCAAGTATTAGCTTCTCTGTGAATCCTTCCTTGATGCTGCAGGCAAATGTGGGGTCTCCCTGCTCACATACTTTTTGATTATAATCTTGAGTATTCCCAAACCTTTCTGCCTACTAAAGCCACCTTTCCTTCATAGTTAACATTACAGCCCTCCACCATCTAAAATCCTAATATTTTCTGCAGGATGAATTATCGTTCGTATGTCAACAATCGGGTCTGCACCCATTGTGGACAATTCTTCCACCATCTCCCATCCTCATTGCTGTCATCAATTGATTTCCTGGTTATCCCTGCTCCTTTTGTAAAGATGTTAACAGATAGGGTACAGTCTCATCTTCCATCTCAACTCCTGCTTTTATTCTCTGAGACTTCAGGGTCTGCGTGAATGACCCAGCTAATTCCCTGTCTTCTTAATTCCTTTACCTCCTTGTCACAAAGAACTTTCCATCACTTCACTTTAGCCACACAATTCCAAGGGCATACCCTGGACCTGTCATCAATATAAACTAAGCCACCCCTGAAATCACAAATGCCTAACCTTAATTTCTAACCACAACCTTGTAGCCTTCTGGCTCAATTGTTTAAAAACACCTAGTCTTTACTACATCCTCCATATTGGGCTACAAAGTTCACATAGCTCAGGAGCTGCGTTAGAAAATTTCTTGGACTGTGAGAAGAAAATATTAGAACTTCTATTTATTTTTAACCCATCTTTTTGCATATGTTTTATCATGTATATGATATACTATTGTAATTCATTAGAATAGTTTTGCACACATAAATCAATAAGAGCTTGAACTCTGCAGCAAGACTGTGAATTCAAATCCTGGGGCATTTATTAAATGAGTAGCCTTGGGAAAGTGACCTAACAATTCTATGCCTAGTTTTCTTATTCTTAAACTTGTATAGTAATAGTTTCTGCTTCATGCAGTTATTATGAGGGTAATGAAGCTTGAGCAAGTTAATATTTATAAAGTACCTACCTCAGTACTGGAACATTGTAAATACATATAAGTGTTAAACAAGCAAACTGCTATGAGTGTATGAAGGATATACATATGCTCCAAATGTTTTAACTGATTGGGAGGACCTGTTTACAAGGTATGAAGGCAATTCCTCCTATTCATTCAATATTTTTTCTTTATAGAAGCATGGTTGACATATGATATTGTATTAGTTTCAGGTGTACAACATAGTGATTCAACATTTATTTACATTGTAAAATGATCACCCTGTTAAGACTAATAACCATCTGTCATCATACAAAGTTACTACAATATTATTGACTATATCCCCTATAAGAGGTACAAACTGCCATTCAGAAAATAAGTAAGTCATGGGAAGGTACCAGACAGCATAGAGAATATAGTCCTCTTAGCCATTCTTTTTTTTTTTTTCCTGTTTTTCCTTCCCAAATCCCCCCAGTATACAGTTGTATATTTTAGTTGTGGGTCCTTCTAGTTGTGGCATGTGGGACACTGCCTCACTGTGGCCTGATGAGCGGTGCCGTGTCCGCGCCCGGGATCTGAACCCGGCGAAACCCTGGGCCACCGAAGCAGAGCACGCGAAATTAACCACTCGGCCACGGGGCTGGCCCCTCTCTTATCCATTCTTAATATCACTGTCTTCATAAATTATTTTCTCTCTTCATTCTCCTCCATATCCAGTTTAGATTACAAGACTCTGAGCTCCCTGGTCACTCTCCCCCATCGTACTTGCCTTTACAAATCCACAAATCTAGATGAACTTAATAAACTGCCACTGTTGGACTTGTACCCTAGAGGCCAATATTACTGGAGAACGATCACATATCTGGCAAGGCTGGCTGTCTTCACCTTGATGGACTCTCCACCTTGATGTCTAGATGGACTTTCTACCCTAACTGTCTTACTCAGTTCCCGCCTCTTGCTCATTCATCAGTGACTATTTCACATCTCTTTCTCTTCAAACCTTTTAACTTTACTCTCCCTATTGTATTTTCAGCTGCAAAATTTACCTCTTCTTTCACTGAAAAAACTTGAACTCTTTAGAGGAGATCTTTGCCGTTGTAAAATGAGGAGGTCTAGAGATCTAGCACATCCGCGCAGTTTCTCCTTTGCAGTTTCTTGGGAGGAAGAGCCTTCCTCCTCTCACACTTGGGTCTCGAGCCCCTACCCTGTGACCTTAGTAAGTCCCTTTAGTGCTTCTCTCTTTTTCCTTTTACCACTGATTTCCCTACTGGACCATGCATGACAGCATCCAAACAGCCTTCAGTATTTCCCACCTTAGAAACAAAAAAGGAATGAAAAGAAAAAGAGAAAAATCTTCTGGCTCCACAATACCCTTCAGCTATTGCCCCATTTCTCTGGAATTTGTAGCACAAATTCTTAGAACATCATCTCTCTACCTTCTTCCATTCATTCTTCCAACAGCTCTCTTCTGGACTTTGCTAGTGTCTACATTGAAACTGCTATTTTAAAGATCAGCGGAGCTCTCCAAATCAAATCTTCATTTTCCTGTTCCCATCATCCTTCGCCTCCCAGCAGGATTCCACACCAATGACAACTCTGTATGACTCCAACACTCTCTCCCCTGGTTTCTGGGGCCTGTTGCTGATTTTCCTCAAACAGCTATGGCTGATTCTTCTGTCTGTTTTACTGAGCACTTTGACTTTGCCTAAGCTTCAAATGTTGGAAAAACTCAAGTCTTTTCAGATATCCGTTCTAGTGCTCCTTTTAAACCTTTTCAGTCTTTCTCCTGACCATTCTTTAGAAGATTGCATTCATTGCCCTTGCCTTCAAATACCATCTCTATGTTCTTGACTACTATATTTATTCTCTTTTTGGAGCTTTATTCTTAGATATCCACTTGTCTACATGATATCCCTTCTTGAATTTATTATAATCATCACATATTTAATATGTTCAAAATTAGACTCTCATTTCATCCTAGCGAGAGTAACTCACCATCCCCTTTCATCTGACCACTGCTCTAATATCAAAATTGCTTTCTCTGCTTCCTCTTTTGCCCCATTTTCATCAAATCCATTCTTCAAACACCAATGAGAGTGATCTTTTAAAAGCATAAATTCATTTAAAACCATTCAACGCCTCATTGCATCTCAAATAAAATTTGTATTCCCTACTTTGATCAGCAAGGCCTCTACATGCTCTGGCCTTTGACCACCTTTCCAATCACAATTTGTGCCATTCTCTCCCTTGGGGACTAAAATGCAGCCACATGGATCCCCAAACACACCAAGTTTTGTCCCGTGCTGAGGCCTCAGTCTACACTGCTATACTCTTGGCCTGAAACGCTCCTCCCAATACTTGCAGCATGGCCCCTCCCTCTCATTCTTGAGGTCCCAGTGTAAATATCACTTCTTCAGGCATGACTTGTCCTATCTCCATAAATCAGTTATCATTCCCACCTCCTTGTTCTCCATTCCAATTTCCTGTTCATTTCCTTCATAGCTTTTTCTTCTTTGCAATTACTTATTTGTTTATTGTTTATTATCTGTCTCCTAGACTGGTCCACATCACTGCCCAGTACACTCAGCCCTGAACCCAATGGGAGTTAGTAGGCTCTCACATTTCAGAGTCAAATCTTAGCTCCACTACTTACTATCTGTAGAAATTCAGCAAGGTTTTTAACATCCCCATGCCTTAGTTTCCACATCCAGAAAAATGAGAATATGAGAATAATCATATGTGACCTTATGGGGATAGTGTGAAGATAAAGATAATATACCTATAGAGTTTAGAACAATGGTACAGAATAATTACTACTACTACCAGTAGTATTAGTACTATTTAATAGTCCTACTAGTACTACTACTACTATTGATGATGATAGTATTATGGGTAGCATTCAAGAAAATTGTTGAATGAATGAATGAGTGACAAAAAGATTCAGATTTATATTACTATGGAGTCACATTGTGCAAAGAACTGTGCTATTTGCTGTCACATATGGTTTATTTTAAAAGTTTTATTCTCTCAATTTAACAAAATAGGCAGCACTATCTCAGGAAAAGTTATTCAGAGAATTTGCATAACTTTCCCAAAGATACCTAGCTCTTATGTGGTGGAACCTGAATTTGAAACCAATTTATCTCCAAGTCTGGTGCTATTTCCAACAATCCGCTGCCCATGGACCAGGACCAACCTGTCCATAAGAACCACCTGGAATCTTTTTAGCATATGAACTGCCAAGGCGAACACTCACCTGGAATCTTTAAATTATTGATTCTTGGTCTCATCCCTGGAGAGTGGGATTCTGTGGTTTGATATGGGACTCTGGACTCTGTGGCTTTCACAAGAACTTTGGTGATGCTAAGATGGGAGCCACTGCCCTGTCCCGCCTCTGCTTTGTGGTCCTATGGCTTTCCCCTTGGCTCCACAGTGATGTGTGAGCCCATTCAGTGGTGCAGAGCAAGGAGGTAAAGAGGCCACCATTGCGAGTTTGGTCCTCTTGGCAGGTCTTTCACTTTCATAGCTACAACCTGAACTGACACACTGGCCTGAATGTGGCTGAGGCCAAGCTTGTGGCTGCATCACCACAAACCCATCACCAGGGTCTGGAAAATACCACTGTATCACCATCAGGTTTAAAGACAGCACTATGAATTTTTCTCTTAAATGTGGGAGTAGGTCTAAAATCAACTTCTAAGAGGACTTGGAAAAAAATGGCTTTCTTTAAATGGGGTAGGAAAACAAAGTTTTAACGAAATTAATTTCCAACTATTTCTTTATATTATTTTATTAGAGACCCCAGGTTTACACAAGAAAATGGTTTACACAAGAAAAATTTAGGAGATGTAATCCAGGAGAGGCAGGCAACAGAAAACCATAGGGAAATCTGTACAGAAATCGCCGCATTCCACTATAAATAGGAGATGAGAACTTATCACAAACTGCTCCCTGTTTGAAAAATTCTTCTACAGAGTTCTGTCCAGGAAAATAATTGACATCTTCTTGAAAACAGGGTAGCTTTAGTGCTGGCAATTAGGTACCTCAATTTCTTTCAGTTATCACATAGAGTTATCACTTCTCTCAAGCCAAATAATAACAGGTTTGGCCATGTTTCAACACAAATTGGAAACGTTCAAAGAACATTGGGATTATAATTCCCAGTGAAGCTTTCAGCTTTTGTCCTTGCTTCTATGACCTAAATTATCTTCAGAAAAAGGAAAATAAAGTTGTTATGCTTAACCCCATGTAAATTCAGAGACCATCCAGAGTAAATCAATAAAAACTTGCCCTAGAAACATAAGGATTCTGTGCAGTTATTAAATCCTTTGGGGAAGAGTCAGGCCAGACATAAGAGGAGGAAGAACTCTCTGGCAAGGATTTAGGATCAGCTTCTGTGAGGGGAATAAAAATGGACATTCAGACTTATTTCTGTACCCAGTAGGGTAGATAAGCCCACTGAACAAGCCCAAGGCTGAAGTGGGCAGCATTCCCAGCTGCTATTTGTCCAAACAGCTTAGCCTGTACTACAGTAACAAACCATCCTGAAATCTCAGTGACTTGAAAAGAACAAAAGGTCTACTTCGTGTTGCATGGCCTAAGAAGGTTGCCAGTGGGGCTCAGCTCAAGGACTCCAGCTGATGGAGCCTCCATTTGAAAATATATTTCCCAATCAACCAAGCAGAGGAAGACAACACGGTTCATCAGAAATTCTTCTGCCTAGAAGTGATGCCTGTCATTTCCAACCACATTTAGTTGGAAGACCTAGTCTTAGGGCTGCATCTATGTTGAAGTGTGTACCCGGAGGTGGAGGAGAACTAGATATTGGGAATGTTAGTAATGGAGACCACCTAGACCAAAAAGCTTTGTCTCTCAAAAAGAAATTCTGCCTATGCTCAAGGGGAAGGAATCAGTAGGCTACCTATGAGAGCAGGCACAGCCTGGTCCTTGTCCATGATGCAGAGCAGGAGCTGCTTGCATTAACTAGGATGGTGTGGACTCAGAGACTCTAGAGCAGCGTGAGGCTCTTCTGCTGCTGAGCACAGAATCTGAGGTGGGAGAAGCAGAAATGTGGAGACCACACCTGGACGTGAGCAGTAGGGTGAGAGTTCTCCAAAGGGTGACTCAAGGGGATGAAGAAGAGAGGCATCAGTTCTAGAAATTACTGCAAAAATGAAGTTCTGGAACTCCGATAATAATGAAGTCTGATCTCTGATAATAATGAAGGCTGACGTTGATTGTGGGCTCATTGTCCTAAACATTTTCATTTATTTATTGAATACATATGTTTATTGAGTAACAATAGTGTTCTGGATCTGGAGATAAAGCAGAGAATAGACCAAAGGGTCTGACTTTGTGTGCTTCATATTCTCACTGCTTTATGGGTATCCTTCAATCCTCGGAAGCATACTTGTGAGGTATGCAGTATTATCACCCCCCATTTTATCAATGGGAAATCTGAGGCATAGAGAAATCTTATACAGCCAGTAAGTGGTACAACTGGGATTTGAACCTTGGCGGTCTGAATCCAGAGCACATGCTTTGAACCACCACGCTATGCTGCCACTGCTGATACTTGCTAAGGACAGTCACCCTTTTCTATTCCTAACACATGGAAAAGGGAGGTAAAGAAAGGAGGATGTGTATTACTGTTAAGTCAGATGGAGAGCCGTGTGTTAAGCTAAGTGCCCAATGGTCCTGTGTGGAATAGCGCTAAGAGCCTCAAGACTATAAGGCTTCTACTACCTCTGCTCATTGCAGGGATGGGAATCCTAGTTCCTCAGGTAGTAGTTCATGCATCTGCTCATTCCAGAAGAGTACGGATTGGTAAAAATCGGATGATACCTCAAATTCATATAGAGCAGTGCAGGGCATTGGCACGCAGATGGCATACATTTGGATCCCAGCTCAAATACCAGTGCCTGTGACCTTGGGTAAGGTGCTTATCCACTTGAATCTGAGGTTCCTCATATGAAATGAGCATAACAATAGTATTTTCCACATAGGTTTATTGTAACATTAAAAGTGATAATGCATGTAGATGGCATCCTGGAACACAGAATGTCCTCAATAAATGATTACCCATAGTGTCATATTGGCCTGATATCTCATTTCACGTAAGAGTTAATGGGACCTTAGCAGGCACTACTAGTTCAAAAAATTCTAAAGAGTGAGGATTATGTTGTGGAACGGGAAGGTGTTTAGAGGGTTATGTCCACCCAGATTACCCAGGCCCCTTCTCCTTTGCCCAAGTAACGAGCATTTATCCCACATTTCTCTCCAAGGACTGCTTTGTCAGGATGCCAGCTTTCACTATTGTTCTAATCACATTTTGTCTAATTAACATCAAATTCTAATCCATAATCACTACAGGGGAAAACACCCATCAGGCAAGACTTCTCATAATCCCTAGTGGTGTGCAATCACGGAGAGTGTTTGCTGAGCCTGGGATGAGTCCTGTCAACCCAAGATGTAATCAAGGGAACATGGAAATCCATATGCAAGCAACCGAACTACCATGATTAGGAGGATGTTCCTTCAAGGACTATTGGTTCCCTGAAGATAACATATCAATTACTACCATAGGGAGAATTTAGGACATTTTGCCCTCAAGGGGTTCAATTATTTCTAAATATATTTTCAGATAAATGAGACTTTCTTAAACCATTTATCGCCATAGCAACTAAGCTGGCAGAGTTGGTGGGAGTTTCAGCTATCAACTGTGAAATATGCTTGCTGTTCACAAGTCTTTAGAAAAAAGTGCTACATTGAATAAGTAAAGCAATGAATTCACGAAGACTCACAGGAAATTAATGAATAAAGGAATCATGAGAGCATTTGCAAAGAGGTACCACCTTAGTCTGAGAGTTAAGTAATAAAGTTCCATTAGACAGGACCTCATTATGCACCCAATTTGGTTATCTCTTAAGTAAACTAATTCTTTTAAAATACAAATACTTTTCTCTAGTTATACATCTCAGCTCATATGGTGCCTAAAAGGTCGTGGCCTGGAGATCAAGAGAGACGTGTTCTAGCCTCAGTGACTATGCTAATTAGTGCTGTGTATTGAGTAAGACTTTCGACCTCACATGGACTATTCCCTTTTCTATAAGACGCAAGGCTATTGGATTCTAGTACTCACTTTGACTAATTGAGGTAGACACTAACTTTTAAAATTTCTTTATGGCCTTCACAAATGTCTTTCTCTGTTTGCACAGTTGTGATTTTCTTTTAAGTTCTAGGAAATGAATCAAGTGTTCAGGATGATGGGGTACATGCATACGTAAGACCCTGGCTCTCCACTTATCTTTGCAGAGGTTCAACCGCCCCAAAGGGAAGGGAAGGTTGACCACTACAAGGCATTTCTGAAAAAGGGTGGGGCAGATATTTACATTTATGGAGGAACTTTGTATTTATGGGCACTTTCACATATTATCTCCTTTCATCCTGACAACTTTGTGTGTTTGGGATTATAATTCTCATTTTCAGGGCTGAAGAAAGAGAACATTTAATCCACTTGCTCACTGTCCCACCACCAGCAAGTGCTGGAGCTGGGGCTTTAATCTACATCTGCTGGACTCCAGAGGCAGGTCTCATCAGGCTGCCTTTCCTTTGAAACCATCTGGTTCAAAGGGATAATGTAGTGGAAAGAGGCTTGATCAGGGAGTTAAGACCTGAGCTGAAGTTCCAGCACCATCACCTACTGGCTGTCTGACCTCAAGCAAGTCTGTAGTGGAGTGACCACTTCTTGAGACAATGGACAACCTCAGATGAAAGAGAATGAGAAAGACATGCCAAGGAGAATTAGGAGGGTGAGTGTTTCAGACTCACCATGGCCATGAGCATTTACTGCAGGAAGGCAACGAGGCAACCATGTGTGCAAGAGTAGGTTCAGCCTTTTGAAAGCAAGGATGAGCTGGGGTAGCACACATTCTGGCAGGCGTTTATTCAGCATTCACAACTAGAAACAGAAGTGAGACACTGAAATAAGACAGAAAAGAGCTTTATGGCAGCAAAGCAAGGGTTAGGTTGAAAGCAGCAGGCTGCATTCAGCTGTCTCTATGTTTCTCTGCAGGTGAGTTACTTTCAGCTAAACCCAGTGTCCAGACACAAGAGGAGCAGACTCTACTGGAAGAGCAGGCCTTGCTCAAAGATTTTAACACTATCTTTTACAGGATTTCCTTTTCATATTATCTTGTAATGCGTGGATAGCATTGATAGTATATTTTCATTGAAATCACACCACTCCCTTCTAGTTCTGTACACTCCAAAGGAATAATTGGCTGCAATGAAAAGAAGAAAACATACCCCGGCCTCACCTCACTCCTGGCAGCTCTTCATCTAGGCTTAGCAACTCTATCAAACACAAGTCCAGCTCTGGCTCCCTACTTCATGAACTTGAAGAGAAGCCATTAGATACATTTTTTGGATATAATCTCCCTGAATACAAGTGGAAGAGGGAACTTCTGCTTTGAGAAGGGTAGTATAGTACAAAGGTCATGGACCTGGAGTCAGCCAGGGGTGGGTCCAATCTGGACTTCTTCATTTACTAGTTGTGTGACCTTAATAAATTACTTAATCACTCTGTACTTCATTTTTCTCCTCTGAAAATGGCTAGGGAAATTTTAACAGCTGCCGGTTTCCAGGGAGTAAGTGTGGAGCTGAAAGCAAAAGGTAAAACAAGGAGTCAAAAATGACAATTCTGGGAAGAAGTTGGGGAGCAAGGTTCAAAGCAGGATGAAGTCTCAAGGTCAGACTACTGAAGGCCTTAGGGGCTTGGGTAGCCAAACATGTTCACAGGTGTGGATGGATTGGCAGGATTGGAGGGCCCAATTACCAGCCAGATGCAGAAGTGTGGGCAAGCCTGGTGCTGTGACTGTCCACACTGTGACCAAGTTACCAAGACAGAGGAGAATAAGAGGCGAGAAGTCCTCAGACTGAGAAGCAACGAAGTGAAAAACAAACGTCTTCAAAGGTAGAATGATAACAAGTGGATTATAGGAAAGAGCTCAGGTGCAAGTTGCTTTATTAATAGCACTGTTTATATTTGCATTCTGTGGGGCCACAGAGGTGGAAGAAATCGTGCAAAGCCCTCCAATTCTTCTGCATGTTCTTTCCTTCAGTGTCATGTCAACGATCTCAACTCTGACACTCACACTGCCCTGCATGTGGCATCCTTCCAGGCACCCCTCATGCCTGAATCTAGGAAGAAAGAGGAAAGCTGTGTGAGCAGCATTCTTCTGAAAGTAGCAGAATTAGAATGAGCGAGGGCAATCTTTCCTCCCACAGGGAGTGGCATTCTGGCCCCTGCTCCTGCTTCCTCTTTCTGGGCTGGGTGAGAGGGCATCACTTAGTCTCCCTCTATGTCCTTGTCACTTTGTCCTATGCAGCTATACTCCCAGGCATGGGTGGTGTGGGCAAGGATGCCCAGAGTCCTCCGCATAGACCCAACAGTGGTAAACCAAATGGATAACCCTGAAAGGGCTTCGGGCAGCATCTACGCATAGTCACGGATCACTCTCTTCCGCTATGGCTGGGCTGCACACTTGCACAGTTAATATCCGTTCATCCAGGCCCATTACAAACACAAATTTTATAAATATATATATATATATATAGTTTTACTTTGTATTTTTTTTAACTTTTGTTGTTGAAATAATTCCAAACTTACAAAAATAATTCAGCGTATTCTCATACACACTTTATCCGGATTTAGTTTCAAGAAGTAAGAATACATAAAGAATTTTCATATATCCTTCACCTGGGTTCACCGCTTGTTAACACTTTGTCACATTTATCACACTGTTCTCTCTCTCTTATGTAATCTCCCTTTTGTGAGTGTGTATGTATATATATGTATGCCTATAGGTTTTCCCTGAACCATTTGAGAGTAAGCAGCAAGCATCATGTCCCTGTACTCCTAACCTGTACAGTGTATATCTCCTTTTAAAAAGAGAACATTCTCTTATACAATTATAGTACAGTTATCAATATCAAGAAATTTAACATTAACACAATACTATTACCCAATCCAGAGTCTGCATTCAAATGTTGCCAACTTTCCTAATCATACCCTCTCTAACATTTTTTTTTCCTAGTCAAGAATCACATGTTGCTTTTAGTTGCCGCACCTCTTTAGTCCCCTTTAATTTGGAACTACTCCTTCATCTTTCTTTGTCTTTCCTGAATGACATTGACATTTTCAGTGAGTACAGTACATTGTGCTCTTTTTTTTTTCTTTTTGGTGAGGAAGATTGTCACTAAACTAACATCTGTGCCAGTAGTCCTCTATTTTGTGTGTGGGATGCCACCACAGCATGGCGTAATGAGCAGTGTGTAGGTCCACACCCGAGATGTGATCCTGCAAACCTCAAGCGGCTGAAGCAGAGCATGTGAACTTAACCAACACGCTACTGGCCCGGACCCCATTGTGCATTTTTTTGATGTTTCTCAGGTTGAGTTTACCATGTTTGCTCAGATTAAACTAAAGTTATGCCTTTCTTGGCAGGAATGTCACAGAAGTGACATTGTCTCCTTCTCAGAGCATCACAATAAGAAGCATAGGATCTCTGTCTCATTATTGAGATGTCAGCTTTGATCACTACATCATTTCTGCTGATCCTTACAGTACTATGTGAGGGTATGGCTCAGTCATACCCAATCCTTGCTGTACATTAGAATCATCTTGGGAACAAAATAACAACAACAGCAAGCTTGAATGTCCAGCCTTTACTCTAGATCAGTGATTCCCAGCCTTATCTGTACATTAGAATCTTGTGGAAAGATTTTTAAAATGCCACGATGCCTGACTCTTAATTTAGAGATTCTGACGTATGTACTTTGGGTTTTGCCTGGGCATTAGGATTTTCAAAAACTCTTCGTGTCAAGACAAAGTTGAGAATCACTGCCCCAGACTAATTGAGTCAGATTTTCTGAGGATGGGTGCTGGAATTTTTTTTTTTTTCCTGAGGAAGATTCACCCTGAGCTAACATCCATGTTGATCTTCCTCTATTTTTTAGTATGTGGGCCACCAGCATAGCATGGCTGCTAACAGAGTGGTGTAGATCCATGCCCGGGAACTGAAGCTGGGTCACTGAAGGGAAGTACATTGAACTTAACCACTAGGCCACTGGGGCTGGCCCTGGAATATTTTTAAAACTCTACAGGGTATCTTGCTGTGTAGCCAGGGTTCAGAACCACAGGTGTACACCTGGGAGATTAGTACCCACCTTTAATCATAGAGGAAACCTGAAGCTGCATTGGCTTTCTCGAGATTCTACAGCTGATAAGTGGTGGGACCTGGTATACCAACCCAGGCCTTCTTTCCTGCTAAACATAAGTCTTCTCTGAATGAGGTAGAAGTCAGCTAGTTAACACCTATTTCAACTGGGAGGGGACCAGAGGAGGTATTTTCCTGCTCCCAGCCAAGGAAAGCTGAGAAAAGCAGACACTTAAGTTCAGATTGTTCTGTTCTGTTCTGTTCAGGTTGTTTTGTTACTGACTACATCCTTTTTACTCAAAGTGTGGTCCATGGAGCAGCAACATTGACCTCAGGATCTCATGCTCCACATCAGACTTCTTGAACCAGAATCCGGATTGTAACAAATCTCCAAGTGTCTTAAATGCATATTAAAGTTTGAGAAGCATTACACCATGCCGCAGTGCAGTAATGCAGAGGCTGGCAAACTTTTAGACTTTATGGGTCACACAGCCTCTGTCACAACTACTCCATCTGCCTTTGTAGCACAAAAGCAGCCATAGACAATGTGTAAATAAGTGAATGTAGATGAGTTTACAGCAACAGGGAGCATGCCAATTCGGCCCATGGGCCACAGATTACTGACCCCTGTGCTAATGTGATAAAGCCTCATTGAAAGAAAATAATATAAGCTCAGAAAACTGGAAAATTAAAATTCATGTCCTGGCTCTGGCACTTACTAGTTTTGTGACCTTGGACAAATTACTTAACCCCTCTGGGCCTCATCTGTAAATTATGTAAAGAAAATCCTACCACATAGGGTTGAAAACAATTAAGTAAGACGGCTTGTTCGATATCTGGCGGGAAGAAGTGACTCAGTGAATGCTGGTCTTCTTCCTTCCTTCCAACTCTCTTTGTGTACAAACTCAATGAATCTGGCAGTTTTCACCAGGGCACTGTGACACAGATAAGACAAACACAGTTTTTGTCCAAAATAGCATTTTAGTTTGTCTCTGAAAAGTCCTCTTGTTAGTATTTGGTTGTGGGGATATCTGATCATCTGAAAATCTCCGACATGTCTAATCAAATAATAACGTCAAACTACAAAGACCGAGCTCTCAGTGAGAAGTTCATCAGCTTTATCCCTCCCTACCTTGTCGCTGCTCTTCTTTTCTCCTTCCTCTACAGCTCATTCTTTCTAGAAGATGAAAAGGGTCTGCCCCTTCCAACCTCCTTCTCTAAGCTCAGATCTGTCTGACTCACGACTCCCCCAAGGGAGAGGAGAAAATAGAAAGTGAAGAGATTTTGCTTAAAAGACCTTGATGATTTAAAGTTGAGGGAAGAAGGCAATAGCTCCATCTTGAAGGATAAGATTCCCAAATTCTTTTAACAGAATGACTCAACAGGAGAGAAGACTGCCAAGCGGGACTTCTATCACACCTAGGACAGTCTACCAGGCAATGATGACAGCAGTTAAGGAGCAGGCAGTCACTGAGCAGTGACATCTATGGTGGTACATAACCCCGGACTAATTATAAAGCGTGGGTCCATGCAGGAAACCGTCTGGCATCTTTTCCAAGCAGCTTGGAAATCAGCAAGAAAACATAATTCTTATTTTAGTTGTCATTAAATTGGGAGCAGGAAGCTGATGGCCAAACACATATGGAGGGGCACAAAAATAAAACTTGGATGATGCCAGGAGAATGGTAAAATGAGATGGGATCACATCATCTTACAGGCTTGTTCAGTCCAGTGCAGATAGTCCCTACACAGAATCCCAGAAAGATGGCCTGTGTGTGATGCTATTTGGTTATAGAGAGCTTAAAATTTTGTGAGACATCTAATTTATTATAGAGTTGCCCTATAAGAAGCCCTGGGGATTTCCATTTAGGACAAAGATTTGATCACCGTTAGGGTACTCTACTCTCCAACTCACTTCCATTGAAGTGACCAGGAAAAGAGAATAGAGATTCCTGATCCTGGAAAGGGTACTATTCAGAATTCAGAATGTCAGAATTTTGAAAATCTGGAAAGTAGGCAATTGGGGCAAAGGAATAGCAAAACCTCACATATTACCATATACAAAGGGAAAATACACCTGGTAAATAACTGGATGTAAATCTCTAGCAGAATTCTAAGTTAGATGGAGTGTGGGTGGGAGGCAAGAGTGAGCTATAAGAGAGAAAGGGAAATTGACCTTGATTCAAGAAGTACACCAGGGTTGAAGGCTAGGGACGTCACTCCAAAGTTATCCTTGACCTGGATGCTTTCCTGAGGATACGGGAGAAGAGCTGTCAGGGAAGGAAGGGGTCAACTAGTTTTAGGTTGTGCAAAACACAAAGAAAATTCTTTAGCATGGCTGCAGCTTTCCTTTTCTGATCTTGTTTGTAAGAATAAACAAAAACTACCAGATGAAAAGATTTAGCAATTGCAAAGAAAGAAAATAGGGGTAAGGAATTGGGATAAATATAAGATTTGTAATTAACATTTTCAAAGAAATTTCATATGACATTGTAGGAAGACAATGTTAAAAAAGAAATATTCAATATCAGGAAAACATTATTTCAGATAATAAACCAAATTGCTACATTTTAAAAACACTCTGGAGGCCGTCACTAGCAAGTTGCATAATGAAGGAAACTGAGAAGCTGATGAAAACTGAGCACAAAACATTGTCCCAGAACTCAGAGGAAAAAGATAAAGATAAGAATATAACAATGAGTAACATGACGAGAGACTTCGAAAAATGATCCAGGAGATCCAGCATACGTGACACACGCAGTACAAGAGGGCGACACGGAACGAAAATACAAGCAAAATCAAAGAAAGAGTAGAATAAGAAGTTGCCTTAGTTGAAGAAAAATTTGAATCTTTACCAGGAAATGGATTGTCAAATATCAGATGATATTAATAATAAGAAGAAAAACAGTCTTGGTTTTCAACAGAAAAAAGATCATATAGAGGAAAAAAAAAAATCTCAAGACAAAACCAAATTTCTTCTTTACTGAACTAAATACTGAATGAAAACAGAACTTTTCTATGAGATTTTGAAAGAAAAGTTTGTATACCTTTCTAGGGGAAAGAATTCTATACTCATCTAGGTTGTAATTTATGAATGAAATCATTAAGATATTCTCAGATATACAAAGACTCATACCCTTCCTGAAAATGTTACCTAGAAAATAATTGAGCCACTTAAAAAAAATAAAAGAATTAACTCAGGAAAAATGAAGATATGGTATAAAAGCACAGATTGAAAATAATGAAACTACTTAAAGCTAGACAATGTCCAAATAATTGTTGTAAATGTGTTTTCTCCCTGTGGGAAGCGTGGTTTAATTTATTGTCCTTTTTTAAAAATAATTTTTTTTTCTGGGGTGAGGGGCCGGCCCTGTGGCCTAGTGGTTAAGATTGGTGCCCTGTGCTTCAGCAGCCCAGGTTCAGTTCCCAGGCACAGAACTATACCACTCATTGGCAGCCATGCTGTGATGGAAACCCACACACAAAATAGAGGAAGATTGGTACAGATGTTAGCTCAGGGCGAATCTTCCTCAGCAAAAATTTTAGAAAATAAATAAATTGAATAAACAAATAAATTTTTTTTAAAAACTAAAGAATAACATGCTTCTTTAAAACAGACCAAAAAAAAAAAAAAAAACCAGAATGAAGCTAACACGCATTCCCTGTTTCTACCGTGACAATCTGGACTAAGATCCAGTGGTAACCATGTTCTCTTTTTAAATAGCTTTAATATGGTTTTGCAGCCTGATAAAGGACTAAAGCCAATTTTTTTGAAAAGTAATAAATATAATTAACATGATAATTAATAATGGTCATCTGGATATAAAATCCCAGGTTATCCTAGTTAAAACTACTACAAGGAGAAGAGAAAGGATAAACTAGAGACACGTCCTTCATTTTGCAGTTTGCGTGGTGGAGCTCAATGTATCCTTTTCCCAATCACAATACGGGAAAAGGGCTACGAGAACTTGGTTTCCTACTGAAAGAGGAACTTCAGAATGCTAACTACAGGATAGCTAATATGTAAATATAAACAAGATGCTAGAAATAATCACCTATGGGATAAGACGAAAGCTGTAAATTAGAAAAGTTCAAGCAAGATATCCTGTCATGAGGGTGGATTTTATCTTCAATGGTCAAAACCAAAGAATCAAAAGCAACATTATTCCTGACTGAACTGGTGGGTGGGCTGAGCTTTAGGGAGGTGTGTAGTGATCATTCCTGGCATTAGTGTCAGTGTGATGTGAGCCCTGGGATGTCTTGGTCCTTCTCGGACCTGCTCCCTTACTGCCTCCGTGGCCCAATGACTGAGGCCCTACTCTAGAACTGTGTATTATCAAATTCACCATTAAGGAGTTTTCCTGCTAAAAAAACAAAAAACTGGATGCACAGTCAGGAAATAGGGGAGTGCAAGTAATACTTGGTGAACACTAGTGAGCTGTAACAAAGTTACTGCATTGTCTTTTCAAATACATAAATCACACTAATCTTTTTAAAATAAAAGGATTTAAAGTTATCTTGACATTTCCTCCGTTAAATGTAAAGAAGGGCTCATGTTCCCTGAGCTGGGGGAATGTGGATGTGAGTATTCTGTATCTTTGAATCAATACGAGACAGAACTCTGATGCCATCACTTGGTTAGGGAGAGCGTGGGAGCCGGAAGCTAAGTTTAAGAATGGTCAAGTTGCTAGGAAGACATCTACAGACAAAGTCCCAGGGATGGACCAAGGGAGGGATGCAAACGTAATTAGCCACAGCAACAAATCGAATAGCACATAGGAGTAAAACTGTGTATTTCAAGTTAATGAACATTCCTCACATTTTCCACATTTTTGCAATTTCCGGAAACTTCTTTTGTAACCTTATTTTAGATACAGGGCTGTCCCTGCCTAGTCTTGGGAAAGTTTCAGATGTACTTCTGCGTATGTTAGTGTGAATCCAGAGCATCACCTCTGCCAGAAGCCTTTGCACTGTGTCTCATTAATTATTACAAAATTCAAACTCTTGTAACTCCTTAGGAAAATTCCAAGCACCAACAAAGCGAGTATGCAAAGTATTTTAAAAAGCAGGAGATATTTCCTGATTTGAAAACTTATATCCACACAAAATCCTGCACACAGATATTTGTAGCAGCTTTATTTATAACTGCCAAAACTTGGAAGCAACCAAGATGCCCTTCAGCAGGTGGATGGATAAATAAACTGTGGTCCATCCAGACAACGCAATATTATTCAACATAAAAAGAAATGAGTATTAAGCCAAGAAAAAACATGGAGGAACCTTACATGCATATTACTGTGTGAAAGAAGACAATTTGAAAAGGCTACATACTGTGTTCTTCCAACTATATGACATTCTGGAAAAGGAAAACTATGGAGATAGTACAAAGATCAGTGGTTGCCAGGGGTTATGGGGTAAAAGGGGGAGAAACAGGCAGAGCACAGAGCATCTTTAGGACAGTGAAACTACTCTGTATAATATAATCGTAGGTACATGTGCCATCATACAGTTGTCCAAACCCCTAGAGCGTTGGACACCAAGAGCGAACCCAAATGTAAACTACTGACTGTGGGTGATTATGATGTGTCAATGTAGGTTCATCAGTTGTAACAAATGCACCGCTCTGGTGGGGGATGTTGATAGTGGGAGAGACTGAGCTTGTGGGGATAAGAGTTCTATGGGAACTCTCTGTATTTTCCATTAAATTTTGCTGTAACCCTAACTGCTCTAAAAAATAAAGCCGACTTTAAAAATGTCAAGCATCAGTAAGTGAGCAAGTAGAGTGTTTTGAAGATCAGGAGGTACTTCCAAGAGCCTCTGCATTTATATCACTGGCAGCTACTTTGCTAAGGCTTTCCAAATCTGAGTACAGTCATGGTGGCTGCAGGGGCAACATGGGCTATTTTGCTTTACTGGTTTATTAATTAATGTCAGCTCTGTGACATTAAGCGCGTGATTTAACTTGTTTCTTCTCTTCTTCACAGGAGAGTTGTGATGATAAAACGGTGCATCTTCTGATAAAATAGTTCAATAAAGAGCAGTTATTGTGATTTTTGTCATTATTTAATAAATCCCAGGAGAATTCCATGGGGAGTAGGGAAATTTGAAAGACCGAAAAAAAAAAGAGAAGAATCAATGTTTTTTTATACCCACCACACTCATATATACATACACACATCCCTGTGCTATAGCTGGCTCATTTAAATCCAGTGCATTTATGGAAATGCCTTCCCACAGAAAGACATCTTCATATAGCAGATCTGATGGAATATTTAACGGTTCCAAAGCAGCACCACAGCACTTTAGTCCTATTCTCCTGAGATGTCAATCTATTTATCATTTTGTGTAAAGAAACAAAGAAAAGAAATAAATGAGAAAAAAGCAAACAAATAGTAGGTGGGAAAAGAAAACATGGTGGGAATTTTTGTGCACAAATAATAAAATGATGGTTTGTATGAGCAAGGTAAAATTATATACAAGTACAAAACACTTATCTACAAAAAGGGATTGTTTTTCCCTTCATTAAACCTTTTGTTGCCATGGAAAATTTTTGTGCTGAGGTTTTGGGTATTTAAGAAAACATTTAAAATATTTGCTAATTATCATGCTCCAGAATTTGCACTTAATTTTAATATATTTTAAAAGACTAAATTTTAAAGACTGTATTTGTCAAAATCAGGACTATTGCTTGCCAATTTTGTTATTCATGTTTCTCCATGACTTGCCCCAGCCAAGCCTCATCTCCCCGAAGGCAGCCACTTCCTTTGCACCTCAACCCAGCCTGAATAGCTGTAAGATCCCCCGGTCTGGCCCTGACATTTGTGGATGTCATTGTTCCGACTTCAGCACAGCAGCAAAAGAATGACAGTTGTTCCACTGAGCTTTTGTTTTACTTTGAGGAGAAAGAGAATAACAAGTAATTTGGGTAATTTCAGATAGATTGAAGTTCTGTGAATAAAATGAAACAGTGTAATGGGATAGAAAGCTGGACTCTGGGCAAGAAAAAGCAAGCTTCTTGAGAGGGTAGACAGGAAAATTTAATGAGAAAGCAACATTTGAGTAGAAAATTGAGTGACAAAAAAATATTTAAGGGAGAAGCCCTGAAAATATTTCAGCTCCCTGATAAAAATATTCCAGGGAGAAGACTTTCCTTGGCTTGGAGAACTCTCTATGACTATAAAAGCCCAAAGCAGAAACCAGCCTGAACTGTTCTAGGAAGGTCAAGGTAGTCATGACGGCTGGGAGCACACGGAGTGATGGGGAAGTGGTTCAGGATGAGGTCTGGCAATCAGGCAGGAACAAGATCATGTAGGGCTGTGGGCCATGATTAGTGGCATGAATTTTATGCTGAATATAAAGGAAAGTCATTAAAGAATTTTAAACTAGGGAGCAGAATTTTCTTATTTATATTTCACAAAATTACTCCGATAGACAATAATGGATTCCAGGGGCAAGAGATATGCTAAAGATCAGGAAAGAGATCAGAGCAGTGAACCAAGTAACTGAAGGTGGAGAGAGGGAGTGTTAGCATTGGAAGTGGTGAGAAGTGGTTAGTTAAGGGATACAATTCAGAATGTCGTAGCATAGGCACTGTGCTGAGGAACCAACGGGGAATTTATATCATCATCATCATCATCATCATATCCAAGAAAAGATGTTGAATTTATCAAATACATTTTCAGAATTAATGAGGATAATATGATTTTTCCCTTTTGACTGTTAATATTAATCAATTCTTGCATTTCTGGAATTTTATCTACTTGGTCTTGCTCTATTAATTCCTTTAAAATCCTACTGCATTTTCTCTGCTAATAATTTACTTACTGATTTTTACATTGATATGTATAGTTGCAACTGATTTGTAATTTTTAACTTCATAGGATTTTTTTTTTTCTTTGAGGAAAATTGGCCCTGAGCTAACACCTGTTGCCAAGCTTTCTCTTTTTGCTTGAGGAAGATTGTTGCTGAGCTAAGGTCTGTGCCATTCTTCCTCTGTTTTATGTGAGATGCCACCACAGCGTGACTTGATGAGCTGTGCCAAGTCCTTGTCTGAGATCTGAACCTGCAAACCCCAGGCTGCTGAAGTGGATGGTGCCAACGTCACTATGCCACTGGGCCAGCCACTTCATAGGATTTTTGGAACAGTATTTGTGTGTGCTTAGGAATTTAGAAACTTTCGTTTTTTTATACTGTGGATTTGAATATTTTAGATGGCTTTAAATGACTAGTTCCTTAATGATTTGGCAGAACTCCCTTGTGGAATGATTTGAACCAGGTGTTTTTTGTTTAGGTGTAACTCAATGACAACTTTTTTTCATTTCTTTTGTGGCAATTAGTATGTTTAGGATTATTTCTATGTCTTCCAGAGTCAATTTTACTAATTTATATTTTCCTAGAAATGTATCATTTTTAGCAAAGTTTTCAAATTTATTGCATAAAGTTAAGCAGTTATTTCTTATCATTATTTTAATTTCCTTTATATTTTTAGATATTTTTCTATAATCCTGTCATTTTTATGTTTTTATTTTATTGTTTTCAAAATGTTTTCATAACTAGCTCTAGGATTTATTTATTTGTTCCATCCTTTTCTGTTTTCTAATGTTTTGGTTTGGATTCAACCTATGAGATATTAAGATTTCTTTCTTTTCTCTTTTTTTATCTGCATTTGCCTCTTATGCTTTTGTCTATTATTTCGTTTTTACCCCTTCACAGTCATTTTGTTAGATTTATCTCTTATGTACAGTATACCTTCATGTGTTGTTTTGTGATTCAGTCTTCTTATTTTAATGTTCACATTTTTTTTGCTTTAATTGTTTGTTTCATTTTCATTTCCAGTGAGCAGTATCTCTCTGTTTTGTTGCCTGTGTTTCTTTCTGATTAGTTGAGAAATTTGTAGCAGTAATATTTATTTATTTATTTATTTAAAGACTGGTACCTGAGCTAACATCTGTTGACAGTCTTCTTTTTTTTCTTCTTCTCCTCAAAGCCCCCCAGTACATAGTTGTGTATTCTAGTTGTAGGTCCTTCTGGTTGTGCTACTTGGGATGCTGACTCAGCAGTACCACGTCTGCATCCAGGGTTCAAACCAGTGAAATTCCAGGCCGCCAAAGCAGAGCACGCGAACTTAACCACTTGATCACGCGGCCGGCCCCTGTAGCAGTTATATCTAGATTTTATGCTATTAATTTTCTGTTTCTATAAACAGTATCTACTGATTCTCTACTAAATAAGTAATGGCAGAATTACTATACGTTTGCTTCCACTTCCATTCCTGAAATAAAATGAAAGCATTGGAAATGTCCCAGTTAAAAATTTCCTGAGGAGAAAATTTATCTATTTTTCAATCAAATAAGCCCAAATTTCACTGTTGTCAAAGCAAAGTACAAATCCAAGGCTTAAAATAAAGAACAGAGAAGTGACTTTGCTCAACACACTGTTTTGGGAACACACAGGCTAGTTGGGATCTTCAAGTCCAGATTTTTCTCCCTCGTTTCACTTACGTCCTTTCCAAAATATCCCTGGGCTCAAAATTCATTTAAACTTGATTCGTTCTGAGTAATAACCTGGTTTTTAAATGATTTTAGAATTAATGGATTTTCTGTAATTGGCAAGAATGAGAAGTCCTTGTGATAGACGAAGAGTGTTAAAAAAATAAAGATTAAATGGGAGATTTCCACTTTCCTCTCCCTTTCCCCATTTCTCCAGTGAACACATGGTGATTCTTGTTTTATGAATTTATCTGAATATTGTTGAGTGGAAAAAAAGTTAGAAAACAGAAAGTATAAATAATCCTACATATATAATAATATGTATGACATCAATATAACATAATCAGCATTTTTCGAGCACTTTCCATGGATTATCTTTTTTAATCTGCAAATCAACCTCTGAGCAAGATCCTGTTGGCATTCTTACAGATGAGAGAAATGAAGCCTGGAGAATTGAGTAGCTTTATTGCATACTACATGTTTACAAGCAGAGCTGTCTGAGCTTTCCACTTTATAACACTTTATTTGGTTTTTTTACAATTTGTATGTGACATTATTACAATAAAAATTGAAACAAAAGAAGACTTTTGAGACATTAGCAAAAGCATTCATTTTCTCACCAAATATATATTCACTTAATAATTTTTTCCATTTCTGCTCCCTTCCCAAAATGTCACTCCCTAACAATAAAATAGAGGGTAGGAAAGCAGCCATAATGTTTGCTTGAGAGCTCAGCTTTCCAGCTAGAACTGTGCACTGTCCAAGGCTTGATTGCTTTCTTCTTTGACAGAGATTTGAGTGAATCATTGGGAATTTTCCAGGGAGGGCTTTTAGTGGTGAACACATGCCAGCTATATTTTCAACCATAAAGTTGCCTTTGGGCTACTTGCATTGCCAGCTGAGCAGAAGTCCCTCTGCCCATTCTCTAACCTCATAACAATGGTGTTTTACAGGGAGAGGCTGACTTTAGCATTTCTTCAAAATATTTTTATTGAAGTTTATTTCTAGCTCAGTGGACACACTTATGACTATTTCTTTGCCTGTCACATGTGGTGTGGTTTAAAACAGACATTTCTTCCATATGTATGAATCTGTCATATTCTTTTACTTCCTTTGTGGAAAATCTTTAGACAATGTGCCCTTAAAAGTGTATCTCCCAATTCTCCTAGCCACATTTCTGGGTGCATTCTTATTCACTAAAGAAGAGGGTTTGATATGAGGATAGAGTTGCCAGGTCTCTAGGGACACCAATTTGATTGTTCTATGAGAAAAATAAACAAATGGCACACAGTGGATCTAAACGTATGCATGGCAAGTCCAGATTTACACGATCAGACAGGATATGATCATCCTGGAAACTGATAACTCAGTTAGCCACAGACGTGTATGGGGATGTGCCTTTTCTGGTTTGGGAGGGAAATGTTCCTAACATCAGAGTAGGAATATTAGTTTGGACACTAGTGTTATCTACCCTTCTATCATACACATTTCTCCTGAAACTTTGAGAAGAGGGTTAAAATCTCCAAATATAGTTTAGGGACATCAGCATCATGGTGGGGCGAGCTTTCCCAGTAATCTCTCCCCTCCACCATACAACTAAAAAGACATTCATACTCCAATAGAGGACATCCAGACACAGCACAAAAGCTGTCTGAGAGACCCATGCAGCCATATACCAGAAGGTGGAGAGGCTGGAGCCCCTCTTGGAGGAAGTGGAATGGGGTAAGTGAAAACTTTGCTCCCTCCCCAAAAGACTGGGATTCGGGACTGCATCTGGCCTCTGAAAGGGAAGGAACAAGGGAGAGGACATTCATTCATGGGAACATCAAAGATCCTCAAGGGCCCTTGCAGCCTAGGGGAAAGCCCCTACTGAGGTGAAAACTAACGTGGGGGTGACCTCATCAAGCCAACACCGCAAGAGAGCAGATGGCAAGGGCAGAGGGAGAAAACCCAAGAGCACAAAGGAAGTGCCCCTCCTCCTCACCTGCCCAGCGCTGGCTCCAGTGCCTGGGATCACAGAAGAACAGAGGGCTAAGAATCTGTGGCTCTTGACCCCACCCAGTGGTGAAAGGCAGTAACTGTGACCTAATAATACCACAATGCATAGAAACAGAGCCATGCCCTCTAGCAGTATCAAAAATTATATAAATCTCTAGACCAGAGAGAAAATAACAAGTACCCAGAAATCAGTCCTGAAGACACAGAAATATGTAATCTAAATGGCAGAGAATTCAGAATAGCTATCATCAAAAAACTCAACAAGATAAAACAGAATGTAGAGAAACAATTCAACGAGCTCAGGAGCTACTTCACAAAAGAGATTGAAACTATAAAGAAGAATCAATAAGAAATATTGGAGATGAAAGACACAATGGAAGAAATAAAACAAAATGTGGATTCCCTGAATGCTCGAGTGGATATCATAGAAGAACAAATCAGCATAATCGAGGATAGACATGTTGAAATGCTCCGGATAGAGGAAGAGAGAGAACCAAGAATAAAAAGAAAAATCTCCAAGAAATAGCTGAATCAGTTAGGAAATGCAACATAAGCATTATAGGTATTACAGAAGGAGAATGGAGTAGAAAGCTTGTCCAAAGAAATAATAGCAGAGAACTTCCCAAACCTAGGGAAAGAGATGGAAATCCACGTAGAAGAGGCTATCAGATGTTCTAAATATGCCAATGTAAAAAGACCTACTGCAAGGCATACAGTAGTGAAACTGGCAAAAGTAAAAGACAGAGAAAAAATACTAAGGGCAGCAAGGCAGAAGAAAATAAGCTACAAAGGAACTCCTATCAGACTTTGAGTGGATTTCTCTGCAGAAACCTTACAAGCTAGGAGAGACTGGAATGACATACTCAAATCTTTGAAGGACAAAAACTTTCAACCAGGAATATTCTATCCAATTAAAATATCCTTCAGATATGATGGAGAAATAAAAACTCTCCCAGATAAACAAAAGCTAAGGGAATTCATAGCCACAAGATCCCCCTGCCCTGACACACACACACACAGGAAGTCCTCAAGAACGCCCTCAAACCTTAAAAAAAAGGAGAGAAGGGGGTTACAAATCATGGAGTAAGGAGATAAATAGGTAGACAAAAGTCAGAAAATTGCAGCTATACATCAGAACGGGTTAGCAAATACTCAAAAATAGCACTAAAGATAAAGGGAAGGAAAACACCAAAAACAAAGATAATTTTGTCATTTTAATCACAAACTCACAACACAAGATGGAATAAGATGTGAGAAAAACAACTTAGGAGGAGAAGAAGAAAGGGATTGAATTGGATTGGTCTAAGAAAATAAGAGGCCCTCAGAAAATGTACTATCTTGTCTATGAGATTTTGAATACAAACTTCATGGTAACCACTAAACAAAAAAGCAGAACAGAGACACAAAGAATAAATAAGGAGAAGACAAAGAAACACAACATAAAAAACTACATCACTCAATTGATAGATAAAAATACACAGGATGAGAAATAAAGGAAATCCAGAAGAACCAGAAAACAAGTGATAAAATGGCAGCATAAAACCTTCATACATTGATAATCACACTAAATGTAAATGGATTGAATTCTCCAATAAAAAGACTACAGAGTGGTGAGATGGATTAAAGAACAATACCCACCAATATGTTCCCTCCAGGAAACACATCTCAGCTCCAATCACAAACACAGGCTGAGTGAAGGGGTGGAAGACAATACTCCAAGCTAATGGCAAAGAAAAGAAAGCAAGTGTCACAATACTTATATCAGACAAAGTAGACTTCAAGATAAGATAGGTAAAGAGAGACAAAGAGGGGCAGTATATAATGAGCAAAGGGACACTCCATCAAGAAGAAATAACACTTATAAATATGTATGCACACAACACAGAAACACAAAGGTACATAAAGCCACTATTAACAAACCTAAAAGAAGATATTAATAATAACACAATAATAGTAGGGGACCTCAACACCCCACACACATCAATGGATAGATATCCAGACAGAAAATCAACGAGGAAACAGTGGAATTAAACGAAAAGCTAGAATACACATTCTTCTCAAGTGCGCATGGAACATTCTCAAGGATAGACCATATGATGGGAAACAAGGCAAGATTCAATAAATTTAAGAAGATTGAAATAATAACGAGCATCTTTTCTGATCACAATGCTATGAAGCTAGAAATTAATTACGAGAAAAAAGCTGAGAAAGAGACAAAGATGTGGAGACTAAACAACATGCTACTGAACAAGCAATGGATCATTGAAGAAATTAAAGAAGAAATCAAAAAATATCTGGAGACAAATGAAAATGAAAATATACCATACCAACTCATATGGGATGCTGCAAAAACCATATTAAGAGGGAAATTCATCACAATACAGGCTCACTTTAACAAACAAGAAAAACCCCAGATAAGCAATCACAAACTACACCTAACTGAACTATAAACAGAGAACAAACAAAGCCCAAAGTCAACATAAGGAGAGAAATAATAAAAATCAGAGCAGAAATAAATGTTATTGAAACAAAAAAGGCAGTAGAAAGGATAAATGAAACAAAGAGCTGGTTCTTTGAGAAGATAAACAAAATTGACAAACCCCTAGCCGGACTAACAAAGAAAAAATGGGAGAAAGCTCAGAAAAATAAAATTAGAAATGAAAGAGGCAAAATAACAATGCACATCACAGAAATACAAAGGATTATAAGAGAATACTACGAAAAGCTATATGCCAACAAAATGGAGAATCTAGAGGAAATGGACAAATTCTTACAGTCTTACAACCTCCCAAAGATGAATCAAGAAGAAATAGATAATCTGAACAGACCAATCACAAGTAAAAAGATTGAAATGGTAATCAAAAGCATGCCCAAACATAAAAGCCCAGGATTAGATGGCTTCCCTGAAGAATTCTACTAAACTTTCAGAGAGGATTTAATACCTATCCTTCTCAAGCTATTCCAAAAAATTAGGCAAGATGGAATACTTCCTAACACATTCTACGAGGCCAACATCACTATGATACCAAAGCCTGAAAGGACAACACAAAAAAGGAAAGCTACAGGCCAATATCACTGATGAACATAGATGTAAAAACCCTCAACAAAATATTGGCAACCAAAATAGAGCAATACACCAAAAAGAGACATTATTGAAAGAAATAGATGATGGCATACAGAGATGGAAAGAGATTCCAGGCACATGGATTAGAAGAATAAGCATAGTTAAAGTGTCCATACTACTCAAAGCAATCTACAGATTCAATGCAATCCCAATCAGAATCCCAATGACATTCTTCACAGAAATAGAACAAAGAATCGTAAAATTCATATGGGGCAACCAAAGACCCGAAATTGCTAATGCAATACTGAGAAAAAAGAACAAACTGGAGGCATCACAATCCCTGACTTCAAAATATACTACGAAGCTACAGTAATCAAAACAGCACGGCACTGGTACAAAAACAGGCACACACATCAATGGAACAGAACTGAAGGCCCAGAAATAAAACTGCACATCTAGGGACAGCTTATCTTAGACAAAGGCACCAAGAACATACAATGGAGAAAAGACAGTCTCTTCAATAAATGACATTGGGAAAACAACAGCCACATGCAAAAGAATGAAAGTAGACCATTATCTCACCCATACACAAAAATAAACTCAAAATGAATCAAATACTTGAAGATAAGTCCTGAAATCATAAAACTCTTGGAAGATAATATAGGTAGTACACTCTTTGACATCAAACTTAAAAGGATCTTTTCGAATACCACGTCTTCTCAGACAAGGGAGACAAAAAATAAACAAGTGGAACTTCATCAGACTAAAGAGCTTCTGCAAGGCAAAGGAAACTAGGATCAAAACAAAAAGACAACCCAGCAACTGGGAGAAAATATTTGCATATCATATATCCGACAAGGGGTTAATTTCCATAATATATAAGGAACTCACAAAACTGAACAAAAAAAAAATACAGAGCCCAATCAAAAAATGGGCAAAAGATATTAACATTCTTCCAAAGAAGACATACAGATGGCCAATGAACACATGAAAAGATGTTCAACATCACTAATCATCAGGGAAATGCAAATCAAAACTCCCACTAAGATACCACCTTACACCTGTTAAAATGGCTATAATCACTAAGACTAAAAATAACAAATGTCGGAGAGGGTGTGGAGAAAAGGTAACCCTCATACACTGTTGGTGGGAATGCAAACTGGTGCAGCCACTATGGAAAACGGTATGGAGAGATTCCTCAAAAAACTGAAAATAGAAATACCACATGACCCAGCTATCCCACTACTGGGTATCTACCCAAAGAATCTGAAATCAACAATCCAAAGTAATATATGCACCCCTGTGTTCATTGCAGCGCCATTCACAATAGCCAAGGCACGGAAACAATCCAAGTGCCCATCAACTGATGATTGGATAAAGAAGATGAGGTATATATATACAATGGAATACTACTCAGCCATAAAAAGAGACAAAATCATCCCATCTTCAACAACATGGATGGACCTGGAGGGAATTATGCTAAGTGAAATAAGTCATACTGAGAAAGACAAACACCATATGATTTCACTCATATGGAATATAAACAAACACATGGGCAAAGAAAACAGTTCAGTGGTTACCAGGGGAAAGGGTGTCGGGGGTGGGCACAGGGTGTAAAAAGTAGCACTCATGTGGTGACAAACAAGAAATAATGTACAACTGAAATTTCACAATGATGTAAACTATTATGAATTCAATTAAAAAAAGGAAAAAAAGAAAGAAGAAAAAATCTCCAAATATAATTGTGGATTTGTCTACTTCTCCTTTAGTTTTCCTAATTAGGAAACTAATTTCCTGATTGTAATTAGGTACATAACATTCAGGAATGTTATGTTTTCTTGATGAGGGACCCTTTTATCATTACGAAACATCCCTCTTTAGCTCCAGTACCACAATCGTTTTCTTGAAGCCTATTCTGTCTGATATAAACATAACGTCTCTATATTGCTTTTGACTAGTATTGACATGGCATATTATCTTGTTCCAACCTTTAACTTTTAACCTCTCTGTTTCTTTATTTTTAACTTGCATCTATTGTAGATTGCATATATGGATCTCTCTTTTGTATCCAATCTGGCAACCTCTGCATTTTAATTGGCTATTTACTCTCCTTACATCTAACGTAATTAGTAACAGGATTGAATCGAAGTCTACCATTGTACTGTTTTTCTCTATTTAACTTCTATTTTTTTTTCTGTTTTTCTTTATCCTCTGCTTTTTAAAAAACTAACTGAGGGGCCGGCCCCGTGGCCAAGTGGTTAAGTTCCTGCGCTGTGCTTTGGCGGTCCAGCGTTTCGCTGGTTCAGATCCTGGGCATGGACCTGGTACTGCTCATCAAGCCACACTGAGACCATGTTCCACATATAAGAACCAATTGGGCCTACAAAAAGAATATACAAGTATGTACTGGGGGGCTTTGGGGAGAAGAAGAAGAGGAAAAAAAAGAATATCGGCAACAGACGTTAGCTCAGGTCCCAATCTTTTGATAAAACAAAATTAGCTGAGTATTTCTTAGTATTGCATTTGATCTCCTCCTTCATTCCGACATCCATTTCCTTTGCCCAGCAAGTTTGCTGCTCTCTAGGCACCACTTTTCACTGTGGGAAAATAGACACTCTCATATATTGTTGGTAAAAGTATGTTGATATAAATTCCTATGGAGTACAGCTTTACAATGTCCATTAAATTTAAAAATGCAAATAAACTTTGATGCCACAATTTCACCAATGAGAGTGAGTCTCAGATATACTTGTACATATGTAAAATGATATATGTATATATGCATGTAAGGTTATGCTTTGCAGCGTTGTTTGAACTAGCATATAACTGGAAACAACTCAAATGTTCCTACATTGGATACTACCCTTAAAATTACTGTATCTTTATACACTAGCATACTATTCAGCTTTATAAAAGAATGAGGACACTTTCTGTGTCCTCATAGACAGAAAGATCTCCAAGATAAATTTGGTGAAGAGAGCCAGGTGAAGTACAATGTATATAATAGGTGTAAAAGAAAAAGAGGAAAAGAAAAAGAATCTCTATTTGTAATAACTTACATAAGCATAATGAACTTCTGAAATGCTAACTTGAACCATTGAGAATACATGTGGAATTGAGAGAAATGTGTAGATGAAATATTTTTTCATTATTTAATTTTATATGCATTTAAAAATTTTAAACTATGTGAAAATTATACCTAATCAAAAAATTTAAGTACATTAAAATCAGTATCATAAAGGACTAATAAATCCACAAAGAATATATCTAAGGATTCCTTGGAATCCAAAGAACCCCAGCGTGAGAAACTTCTATTTTGTTTTTATAGCACATGTACATGGAAAATATTCAACAGTACAAAACTATAAGTTAATTTTCTATCACACTGTCCGAAGTATCTCTATGTAAAACTGCCAGCTTTTAGGGTGTGTGTTTGTGTGTGTGCATGTGTAGTTGCGTACATTGTATATCACTATAGCCTAGAAGTTTTTATGGGTACTTGACAACATTTACAATTCCTTTCATAATTTTTGGTCCCTATTGGTTTTCTGCTTCTGAAATAAATTTCAGTAACTTATGTTTTAAAAAAATTCATCATCTTTTCCAGATTTTCAATTTGCTTTATAGATTTATTTGTGTAATAGTCGCCTATTAACTTTTTAAAGCCCTGTGCATGATGATATATCTATTTCCTTTTTTATCTCCAAGATGATATGTTACTGCTTTATCTTCTTTTAGCTTAATAATCAGTGAACTTCCTTAGTTTATTTTATAGCAGTGTTTTCAATAATGCAACTTTGTATGTATTTATCAATTCTATTTGTTTCTATTTTCTAATTCATTAATATCTGCAATGCTATTTATTATTTCCTTTATTTCACCTTAAATTTAATTGATTGTTAGTTTTGAGTTTCTTGAGTTGACTTAGTTCATTTATTTTTATTTTCATTATAATTTTATCATTAAAAGTTATGAATTGACTTAGACCTAGCACCGCTTATCAAGCCATGTTGTGGCCGGCATCCCACGTAAGAAAAAATAGAGGAAAATGGGCACCGATGTTAGCTCAGAACCAGTCTTCCTCAGGAAAAAGAGGAGGATTGGCAACAGATGTTAGCTCAGGGCTAATCTTCTTCAGCAAAAAGGGGAGGAGTGGTGGCAGATGTTCGCTCAGGGCTAACTTTCCTCAAAAAAAAAGTTATGAATTATTTTTTTGGATATTTTGTTACATTGTATTATCATTCACTTAGGAAAGCAAATTTAAATTTTCCAGATGCTTAAAATATTGGTTTAAATGCATTGTGGTCAAATGAGACCTTTAGACTTTTTGTTTTGAAGAAACTATCAAGGTTTTCTTTTTGCCTACAACATGATTAATAGGATTCATTCTCTGCTTATGAGATCTTTATATAAATATACACTAAATGAAGACTTACAATTATAAATTTCTTTTATAGTCTTGCTTAATATTTCCTACTTGCTCTTTCACAGCCTGGAAAATGTCTTTCAAAATTTTGAACTATAATTACTATTTTATTAATTTATTTTTTGGAAAGAAATAGAAGTTTACATACTATATAAACCATTACATGAAAGCACCTGCTCTCTTAGGAATTTGATCTCAATGAGAACAAGCAGTACCTTGACATAGAGGCAGAATGCCAGACACCTCAAGAGAACACTACTTTGATGTTGATTATAGCTTCTCCTATGTATTCCTTACCTTTGACCAAATTTTATTACCATCCAAGTATATATCTACCAAAAAAGATTTCTATGCTCTAACATATGATTACCTTATTTCAACTAATTATCAATAAAATGTAATTCCAACCCAATGAGAACACCAAAATTGAAAGTTTCAAGAATGTACACTTGGTTTTAGTACATTTGTATAAATGACCAATCTTTCTTAACAAAGATTTTAAGCAGAATACACATTCGGAAGGCAGAATCATGAGCTTAAATATACTGCAAATAGCACTTGCAATTTCACAGCTTCATTTCGTGTATGGATATTAGAGAAAAGACAGATGGTTCACATTACTCCTTCAACCAAACTACCACTTACAGGACATTATCTTTGACAATGACAGGCCCTAATACAATCAATTTTACCTTTGCCTATTACGTGAATGTTTGCTTTGTCAAGAAACTAAATTTCAGTTGGAGCAACACAGAAAAAGCCAATTTTACACCCTTTTAAAAAGTCAAGTAAATGGAGAAAATGGATGGCTATTGATGTATTTACAGGCTGTGAAGGCTTTGGCTTGTAGAAAAGGTATTCTCTATATCTTGTCAGGGGTATTGCAACTCTTGTTGAAATAGTTTTTGCAATGATAAAGAACCAAGCCTGGTAAAAGACTCTTTCATAGAATTATAGAATGTTAGGTATAGTAGGAATACGAGAAATCATGTGAAATATAACAGTTAAGTTCATTGCAAGTAACAGATGGCATGTCTAAAATAGGATAATCCCAGTAGAGTTTTTAAAAGGCACTAATTACAAAGGCATGGGAAATATGTAGGGAAATGATGAAGGATGATGCAGTACCTTGGGATTAATAATAACGAGATGCTTTTACTACCCATTAAGCCTAAAGGAGTAAGAGGAGGAAGTAGTTACTTGCATGGAAAAGAAGACATACAGAAAGTAACAACTTGAAAAGAGCTGTGAACTCAGTTGAAGGATATGGCCAGCGTAATATTAGCACAGAGAGGAAAGTGAGGGAATAAATACCCGCGTTCGCTCTCTTCCTTTCTCCAATCTTCTGGCAGGGCTCCACATAGGCCAAACTCAGCTGGAAATCAGAAAGTCAAGGGACCTATGGAGTTGTTTATACAAGTCAACCTCCTAGAAAAAGGAGCAGGGTGCGGAAGGCTGAAGGTGTACTTAGAAAGGGAAACAAAAGGTGTATGACACATGACCCAATGATCTATACTTTTAGATGAAGACTTTGAGTCACAAGTTGAGGAACTGACTTGCTCAGGTTCAACAAACAAGTTAGAATCAGAAGTAACACCAGAGACTTACTCCCAATCATCTAGTCTCCATTTCATGGAAGTCGCCTGTGTCCCACTTCCAAAATATCTTGCTTTGGGATAACTGTCATGATTGGAAAGAATCTGACGAGACTCTTGAATCAAAAGGGCAAAGTAAATACATGTAGTTTTTTCTCCCTTTGTTCTGGTGATCAGTTGTTGTATAATAAAACACCCCCAAACATACAGCACTGAATAGCAATAATTTTATTGTGTTTATGGATTCTGTGAGTCAGAACTTTTGACAGGAAGCAGCAGTGGTGACTTTTTTCTAATATGCAATATTTAGGGGTTATCTGGGAAGATTTGAGTGTCTGCTTAATAGTGAAATGGCTGAAGTGTAGAATCATCTGAGAGCCTCCTCCTTAACCTCTCTGCCATGAGGCTGAGATGACTAGGAGGCTAGGCTGAGCTGGAGCTAATGACCAGAGCATCTACACATGGCATCTCCATGTGGCCTAGGCTTCTCACTGCACAATAGATAGAATCCAACAGGGCCAATCCTGAGACGGTGCATCCAGAGAGTGAGCTCTCCAAGAACCAAAGTAAAAGCAGCCTTGCTTCTTCTGAGTTAGCCTTGAAAGTTACACTGCATCTCCTCTGCTAAATTCCGTTGGTTACAAATGAGTCACTGAGCCCAGGCCATATTCAAAAGGAGGGGAATTAGATGCCACTTCTTGATGGGGAAATGGCAAGTTCACACTGCAGAAGTGCATATGAGCTAGGATATATTGTTGTGGCCATTGTAGGAAGATATAATTTGCCACATCCTTCAAAGACAACGTTTAAATAAGAGCCAAGAAATTTAAAAGTATGAATTAATATTGAATAAGGGAATAGAGATGGGATTCACCTGAGGAAAGAAATACCAACACATTTTTGGAAGAAAGAAACTGAATAGAGAGCAGTAAGTGATAGAGTAGAGTACATAAACCTACATTTAGTATATGCATAGAAGATAAAGTTAAGAAGATGCTAACCTGCCTCCAGAAGAGCAGAGAAGCACAGGACTTAGAAATGCCAGCTGTATAACAGGAGTGTGGGATGTGAAAATGGGGATATTAATTTTCTGAATATGTACTAGACAATACTCCTGTCACACTCTATAGAAAATTCATGTAAACTAGTCATTTGTGTGTCTGGCTTAAAAAAATCATGGATTTGTCTCAGGAAATTGAGCAGCTATAGAACAAAGACACTAAAATTCTGGCATTTAGCTCCCTATTCAATTACCTAAAACAAACTCTTTCAGAAAATATTGGAGGAAGGAACAAGTCTCAATTTATTTGAATGTGTTAGCGTATTTCTGGCACCAAAACAAAGCAACACTGTTACGAGAAAAGAAGAGTGAAGTTCAGTATCCTCAAGGAACATAGATGCAAACAATTTTAACAAAACTAGCAAATCTAATCTAGAAGTATATAAAAGGTATAACATATTGTGAAGAATTGAGCTTTACCCCTGGGAAACAAAGATGGTGCAGTATTTTAAAAATCAATTAATACAATTCCTATAATTATGAGCATAAAGAAAAAAATCATATCTTAATACATATAGGAAAAACATTTAACAAAATTTAACACTATTCATGATAAAGACTTCAACAGGGGCTGGCTCCATGGCCGAGTGGTTAAGTTCGCGTGCTCTGCTGCGTTGGCCCAGGGTTCGGATCCTGGGCGCAGACGGACATGGCACTGCTCGTCAGGCCACGTTGAGGCGGCGTCCCACATAGCACAACTAGAAGGACCTGCAACTAAGATATACAACTGTGTACAGGGGGGTTTGGGGAGATAAAGCAGAAAAAAAAAAAAAAGATTGGCAACAGTTGTTAGCCTAGGTGCCAATCTTAGGGAAAAAAAAAAAAATAAGGCAGGAATTTGCATAGTTTGTCTTAAAACAAAAAAGACTTCAACAAACTAGTAATAGAGTAAAACTTTCTTATTACGATAAAGAGAATCTATGAAAAAACTTTAGCAAATACCTTGCTTTCTGTTGAAAGACTGAACACTCTAACCATAAAGTTGAAAGGAAGGCAAGTAGGTCTGCTGTCAACACTCTTAAACAAAATTGTACGTGAAACTTTCCCACAATCAAAGCTTTAGGCCCCAAAATCTTCCCTGATGAATTCTTACAAACATTCAACAAAGAAATAACAACTCTTCACAAATTCCTCCAAAGAACTGAGGAAGATGTCTCATTCTATAAGGCCAGCTTTACTCAAACACAAAAAGGAAAGTTACAGGTTAATATCTGTCATGAACACAGATGCAAAAAAGTCATTTAAAAATTAGCAAATTGAATCCAAGAATATATAAATATAATAATACACCATAACCTAGTCAGTTTTGTCCCAAGAATGCAAGGTTAGTTTAACCTTTATAAACCCATTAATGTAATGCATTGTGTTAAAAGAATAAAAAAGGGAAGAAAAATACATGATCATCTCAATAGATACAGAAAAAACATTAAGCAAAATTCAACATTCATTCCCGACTCAAACTCTCAGTAAAGTAGGAATAGAAGGGAACTTCTTCAACCTTATTAAGAGCATCTATGGAAAACCTATGACTAGTATCATACTTAATGGTAAAAAAACGAATATTTTCCCCTGAAGATTATGGACAAGGAAAGGATTCTACTCTCAGCACTTCTATTCAATATTATCTTGGAGGTTCTAGCCAATCTAAAGGGCAAGAAAATGAAGTAAAAGTCATCCAGATTTGAAAGAAAGAAATAAAACTACTTTATCTGTAGAAGACATAATGTTCTGGAAAGAAAATCCTATTAAATCTATAATAAAAGTTATTTGAATTAATAAGCAACTTTAGCAAGGTTGTCGAATACAAATCCATATGAAAAAATCTATTGTATTCTATATGCTAGAAATGAAGGATCAGAAAGTTGAATTAAAATAATGCCATTTAGGGGGCTGGCCTAGTGGCAAAACAATTGAGTTCTGGCGGTCCTCTTCCACGCGGCCAGGGGTTTGCCGGTTCGGATCTCGGGTGTGGACATATGCACCACTTGTCAAGCCATGCTGTGGCAGGCATCCCACACATAAAGTAGGGGAAGATGGGCACCGCTGTTAGCTCAGGGCCTGTCTTCCTCAGCAAAAAGAGGAGGATTGGCAGCACATGTTAGCTCAGGGCTAATCTTCCTCAAAAATAATAACAATAATAATACCATTTAACAGTAGCATCAACACATGAAATTCTTAGGGATATACATGTTAAAAATGTCAGATAGATTTACAAAAAACTGCAAAATATTCCTGGGAGAAATTAAAGATGATCTTAACACATGGAGAGACATACTACGCTTATAAATCAGAACACCCAATATTTTTAAGACGTTGTCTCCTCAAAGTGATCTATATATTTACTACAATCCTACTCAAATTCCCAATAGGAATTTTATAGAAATTTACAAGCTGAATATAAAATTCATTTGGAAATGTGAAGGACATAGAACATCTCTACAACTTTTGAAAGAACAAAGTTGGAGAGGACACATGATATGATGGCAAGAATTTCTATAATGCTAGAGTAATCAAGACAATCTGGTTTAGAATCATGACAGACAAATCAACCAAGAGCAGAGAAGACTGTCAAAGTAAATTTTGACAAAGGCGCAAAAGCAATTTGCTTCTTCAACCAATAATATTGGAACAATTGGAGAATGATATGCGAAAAAAGAAAAAAGGAAAAGGAGAGAAAAGGAGGTAGGGAAGCAGGCAGGAAGAAAGGGAGGAAAGCAAAAAAGAAGGAAAGAAAAGATGCTCAACATCATTAGTCATTAGGGAAATGCAAATTAAAAGCATAGTAATATACCACTACATACTTACTAGAGTGACCAAAATTTAAAAAAACTGACGATATCAAGCCTTGGCAAGAATATGAAGGAACTGGAACTCTCCTTCCACTTCTAGATGTTTTCCTCAGACAAATGAGACTTTGTATCCATACAAAGACTTTTATGAATATATACAACAGCTTTATTTGTAATAGTCCAAACTGAAAACAACTCAAATGTTCATAAAAGTGAACAGTAACCAAATGCTGTATATCCATGTATGGAATACTACTTAGCAATAAAACAGAATGAACTCTTGACACACACAAAACAGAGAATTCTTAAAATAATTAACCCGAGTGAAATAAAACAGACAAAAAGTTTTCATGTTTTATGATTATATTTATACAAAATTTAAGGAAATGCAAACTAATCTACAATGACAAAAATTAGATCATTGGTTTCCTGAGGGATGGGGTTGCCTAGGTATGGCCAGGAGAGATGGAGTCTAAGAAACTTTTGGGGTAATAGATATATTATCTATGTTCAAGTGATGGTTTTATGGGTACATATATATGTCAAAACTTATCCAATTATATACTTTAAACCTGCAAGTTTTTGGGTGACAATTATGCCTCAATAAATCCGCTAAAAAAACACTATTAAAAACTGATTGGCAATGAAACACAGGGAGAAAATATTTCAAATACATATATCTGGCGTAGGATTTGTAATCCTACTATATTTAGTTTTAAAAAGGTCTACATCTAAAAAACAAAAAAGTTTAAAAACCTTTTTTTTTTCGTAAGGAAGACTGTCACTGAGCTAACATCTGTGCCAGTCTTGGCTTGATGAAACACTACCACAGCATGGATTGATGAGCAGTGTGTATGTCCTCACCCAGGATCCGAACCTGCAAACCCCAGGCCACCAAAGCAGAGCATGCAAACTTAACCACTACGGCCACTGGGCCAGCCTCAAAAACATTTTTTAAATAGGCAAAAATTTAAACACATTTCACAAAAGAATATACATAAATGGCCAATGAGAAGCACATGAAAAGATGTTCAAAATTTTCATCACCACATAAATGCAAATTAAAACCACAATAGATATGACTGTATTCCCACTACAATGACTACAATAAAACCACTGACAATCCAAGGTTAGCAAAGATATGGAGGGGCTGGAAATCTCACATATTGCTGGCAGGAGTGTAAAATAGTAAAAATTGTATAAAAGTGTATGGAAGTTTCTAATAAAGTTTTTACAACTACATTATGACTGGGCATTTCACTCAAGAATTCACTTGAAAGAGATAAAACATTTGTACACAAAATGTCTTTTACAGGAATACTCATAGTAGGGTTTTTGTTGTTTTGTATCAAAAATTTAAAAGTTTATTTACTTAACATGAACATATGCACAGCTGGTATATTTGAGAAAATTTGGCAATTTTCCTTCATTTTTTCTTTTTTTTATTGAGATGCAATTGATGCATCACATGGTATTAGTTTCAGGTGTACAACATAATGATTTGATATTTGTGTATATTGTGAAATGATCACCACAGTAAGTCTAGTTAACTTCCACCGTTACTCACAATTGTGACTTTTTTTCTTGTGATGAGAACTTTGAAGATCTACTCTCTAGCAACTTTCAAATATACAATGCAATATTATTAACTCTAGTCACCATGCTGTACATTATATCCCCAGGACTTATTTGTTTTTATAACTGGAAGTTTGTACCTTTTGACCACTTTCACCCATTTCTCCCATCTCCCACTTCCGGTTTCTGACAACCATCAATCTGTTCTCTTTGTATGAATTCATTTTTTTGTTTTGTTTTGTTTAGATTCCATATAAAAGTGAGATCACATGGTATTCGTCTTTCTCTGTCTGACCTGTTACACTTATCATAATGCCCTCAAGGTCCATCCATGTTGTTGCAAATGGCAAGATTTCCTTCTGTTCTATAGCTGAATCATATTCCATTCACAGCAGTTTTATTTACAAAACTCCAGAGCTGAAAACAACTCCAATTTCTATCTGTAGGAGATTGAATAAACAAATTGTGATATATGTTATAATAAAAGACCACTCAGTAATAAACAGGAATATACTACTAAAATAGACAATAACATGAATGAATCTCAAAAACATGCTGAGCAAAAGAAACTAGACATAAGAGTACAGTCTGTGTGATTCCATTTAAATGAGGCACTAGAAAAAGCAAAACTCATCCATGGTGTTAAAAATCAAAAAGTGGCTGCTTCTAGTGAGTGTGGGGCAGGGGTTGACCCCAGGAATTTTAAGGAGTGATATACATATTCTATTTCTTGTTTGGTTAGTGTTGCATGAGATGATACAGCTGTTAAAACGCACCAAACTATACGTACATTAGACCTCAATTGAAATAAAGAAGAAATACCATTGAGTTAATTTCCAAACAACAATAATCATACAAAAGAATATCCCCAGAGGAAATGTGTCTTTAGGTTGTGTCTTTAGATGAAATGGTCCACTGAGAACCAAGAACAATCAATTCTAACACCAGCCAAAGTATCGTTCAAATAAATAAAGCCTCTTTCAGATATTAAATGTCTCAGAAACGTGTTTCTTCCCCAGTCATTACTGGGGAGTTGATTGAAAATACGCTGTAGCAAAATAAGAAAATAATTAAGAAAGAAAAAGACATGGCATTTTAAAAAACAGTGAATCCAAAATGGGAAAGTAATAAAAGAAAGCTCCCAAATTACATTTTACAGATGTGTAGAGAGCAATTTGTACACACTGGAGGATGAGGAGAGAGAATTCCAAGAGTGAGCTCTCAGGGAAAGAGGTGCATTCTTGAGACGTATAATTTAGATCAACTTAAGGAGGTGATAAATGTTAATTGCGGATGAAAAAAGGAAGACTACCGGGGCCAGCTTGGTAGCATAGTGGTTAAGTTCACGCACTCTGCTTCAGCAGCCCAGGGTTCATGGGTTCCGATCCCAGGCGCGGGCATACACACCGCACATCAAGTCGTGCTGCGGCAGCATCCCACATACAAAATAGAGGAAGACTGGCACAGATGTTAGCTCAGGGCCAACCTTCCTCATTGAAAAAAAAAAAGGAAGAAGAAAAAGGAGAAAAATAAATTAAGACTGCCAATCTTATAAGACTTTAAGGAATACAGCACCTATACACCTAGATAAAGAAATTCAGACTGGAGACATTCCGGTAGGAAGTTTGGGTTCTTTTAAATATGGATTGAACACTAAACAACTATGGTCATTCTTAATGTCATTTTAAATATTTCCCCCTTAATTCTAGAAGGATGCTCTAGAATCTAATATTTCTTTTGTTATAAAAAACAACTGAAACTCAGCAAATACTTCAGTTTCAAATCAACTTATTTTCCTCCTGTTTAGCTTATGTAAAAATAAATTTCATGTCTTTTTACCCAAAGTATTATATTATGTAAAGTACCATGCCTTTGCTATGAAATTATTTCTCAGACTATTTACCCAACCTTACATCCTTCCTCATGTTTATATGCATAGAGAGCAGCCTGGAATCATGCCCATCTAATGTTCATTATACTTCTCAGTAGTGGAGTTTGGGTGACTTGTTTTTTGACTCTCCTCCTTATACATTTTTATAATGATGAAATTTTTGCAGTGAGAATGTATCATTTCTATAAAGACATTAAAAAAGAAAGCTTTAAGAAAGGAATCTTCACCAAAACGTGAAAAATGTATTATAGCCCTAGGCTACTAGAGGGCTGTCATTTTCTCAGGGTAAATTCAGAAGCCAGTCTGTACAAGGTGGACGTATGGGAGCTGGCTGCCCGCTCATCCTTCTTTACTGCTGTATCGCAAGAGCTTGGCGATCGCCCTTGTAGCCATGGCATCTTCTGCCCATTATTCCCAACACCCTCCATTGGAGGAAATTGTCACAACCACAAAACACTACAGCCAATGTGCTTGGTGCAACAGAAACAACTGCTTAGTTGTTGTGCTGTCAATTCCAATAGAATTCAGAGAGATATATGCATAAACTATTTCGAGGAGCAGAAGCACCAGGGCCTCCATCAGTTATTATCCTAACAAGGATTAGATAAGAATAAGAATAAAGTTTCGGATAATCACTTGAGAAAGTTAAGTCCAGAAAAGGATGAAAGGGGTGCAAACAAGGAGAAATGATATCACAATTATATGCTCATTCATTCAATGCATTCCATCCTGATTTATCAACTGTTAGTTTTGGAGAACCTGAAAGTGTGCCTGGTGTTGGGTGTGTAGAGGAAATAAGGTAGACTCATTTCTTGCCCATTTGTCACTTCAATTTAGAGGAAAAGAGAGAAAACAATCAACTAAGTAATTGACAACTGTTACAGCACATTAAGGAAACAAATAGCCGTTGTGATAAAAACTAATAACAGAGTGGTCAGAGATTTGTCCGGGAAGAGGTAATCATTAGTGATGAGAACTGTAGAGTGAGAAAGAGTAAGCCATGTGAAAAGGGTGCAGCTGAGGGATGTCGTCGCAGAAAGTACAAAGATTCCAAGGTGGGAAGGGGTTTGGTGAATTCAAGGACCTGACATAGGGTCAGTGTGGCTGGATGGCTGTGAGGAAGGGGGCCAGTGACAACCCAGACCAGCAGTAGCACTCAGAGTCAACTTGCGAGCTGCGCTGTCCTGAGACGCATGCCTCGGGTTCTATGTTCAATGCCACCTTACGGGACATTTCTTCAAAGGCTGCTATAGTGTGTTGAATGATGACCCTCCAAAAGATGTATCCATCAGAACCTGTGAATGTGACCTTATGTGGGAAAAAAAGAGACGAGGATGTTTGCTGACAAAATCAACTCAAGGATCTCAAGATAAAGTCATCCTGGGTTAGCGGAGACCCGAAACCCAACAACAAGCATCCTCAGAAGAGAATAAAAGAAAACACAGAAAAGACCATGCAAAGATGGAAGATATTATGAGAGCTATGCTACTACAAGCCAAGGTTGGCCTGGAGCCCCCAAAAGCTGGAAGAAGGGAAGGATTCTCCCTCACAGCTTTCAGAGGGAGCTTGACTCCGCTGATACCTTGACTTTGGATTTCTGGCATCAAAAACCATGAGGAAACTGCTGTTTTAAGCCACCCAGTTTTGGTAATTTGTTATGGCAGCCCTAAGAAACTCATACAGTTGCCAATGTTTCCATCTGTTTTCCTTTCTCAGAATGATCTGGAAACAGCAGGTGATAAGATGGAAAGGGAGGGACAATAAGACTCCTCAGAAAGAGGTTTGGCTTAACCCACCCATCCGTCATGGGAACACTAGCATTGTCCCAAGGGCACAGCCCAAGACCACCTAGCCCTGGTTTATCAAACCCTGTGCCTGGTGTATTTCAAAGTGATACAGTGATCTCTGGCTCTTGTAGATGCTTGTCTCTTCAGAGATCTTCTTTGAACACTCTGGAATCCTGGTATTCCCTTTTGGCCATCATTTAAACAATCCATATTAAAGCCCTCAGGAAAATGGGTTTTGTTTTTGTGTTGTTATATACATCCTCATCCCCTTCAGGATGCTGCCCTTCTCTGACTTCAGACATATCCAGGCCAGACTCACCTCAGGAAGAAGGATTTCAGCTTCAGGATCTTAGAGCAGAGTTTTCAACTTCAATTCTCTGAAGTAGCATCTGCTTCCCCAAAGGAACAGAAATCCCTTTTAATGCAGCCATGGACCATTCTACGTGAAATCTTCTTGTTCTTGCTGGCTGACTTGTGAGAGCTCTGTGCAATTCTGGGAACCCATCAACAAGTGCTTGCCTCAACAGAGACATGAAAGAAGACATCTCCTCAGCTCCCAAGGGAGATCGGGAGTCACTGACTTCTCTGGAACACAGTGAAGCTCAGCTGGGTAGAAAGTGCTCTCCTCTGAGTGGTGGGAGTGGGTTTAGTCTTCCTAGTAGGACTCTGTATACCTGGCTGGAAGGAGGGGTTTCTCACTGAGAATGGGGCTGCACACAGAGCAATAAACCAGGTAAAGAAGGGTCGGAACATCAGAGGATGTGGCCTGGGCTGTGAAGCCAGGACTCCAAAAAAGAGGGAGTGAGAGCAAGAGAAATGAGGTGCACGTAGAACTCCACAGACAGAATAGAGAGAAAGGCTGCTGTCCACAGCCCAGCCCTCTGTGCCAACCTCTGTGTCATGACGGTAAGTCAAATACCAGAGCAGAAGCCCAGAGAAGCCTAAGGTCTTCATGTCCTTGTCACCTGCGCTATTGGCATGTAAGTCCAATGACAGGGGCTTGCTCATCTAACTTCTCTGCATGTTAAACCTTAACCAGGGGAGTCCCTACAATCAGGTAGGCTGGTTGTAGGAGGCATGCAATCTGCCTTTCTTTGACCTCTCCAAATCTTAGTTTTCTCCAGTGCCAAATGACACTTTCTAACCTTGGAAAATCTCTCTCTCTCTCTTTTTTTTTTTTTTTGGCCTTCTGGCCCCATCGCCCTCACTTGTTGCCTGTCCTTTGCCCTGTTCTCTGACTTTTCTCTCCTTCCCTTGTGGTGCCTGAAGTCAGTCTCCTCTCCATCTGGATCTCCATGGTCCTTTCTTGTAAATCTCAGCTCTGCCATAGAAGGGAAGGGAGGAGAGGGTAGAGAAGAGTAAAAAAGCAAGGAAAGGAGGGAGGGAGGGAAAGAGAGGACAGAGGGGAGGAATCAACCTTTAGTGGGCATCTATTCTGGGCAAAGTGCTTTCCTGTAGGGTATCTTGTTTAATCCTCACGACAAGCTTGTGAAAGTGCTATTACCAGCACCACTTTATACATGTGCAAATGAAAGTAAGTAACTTGTCCAACAGCACACAAGAATTGCTTTTTCTGTGTAGATAACTGCTAAAATGCTTTGCCCCAGGTAGACACAATTTCAGTGACCAGCCATGATTTTGTGGTAAGAGGTAGGTTTGTACTTTCTTGTTACCAGCAGTAATTATCAAATGCTAACACTGCATCATCTTAGAATGCAAGATTGCAAAAGAAATATTTTCAGGGCCAGTTACTTGTTGACAAACATATCCAAGGAAAATTTTGAAGGATTTTCTCTACTCAGAAGCAATTACTGTAAAGGAGAGAAAATCCCCAGCAGAGTTTTGACTCATTTCCTGGTTTGAGAGCTTCGCTCTGGCAGGAGTGAGAGTTCCAATGACATTCTTCAGAGAGCGGAGTATACAAGGCTCCTACAATCTCAATCAACTATATTTAATGGACTCTTTTAGAGAATGACGTGTTTAAAGAAAAATTCATTCTTCTAATTGCCTAATAAAAAATAAGGGCAGGAGGATCAGCCAAAATAATGTATGATGTTGAATATGGAAGGGCCAGATAGGCCAAATATCTTCTCTCCTGAGAGAATGAAAATGATAAAGAATAAGTTCACACATCTTGTCCCTCACCGTCATTGCACCCACCACGCCCACCCTCTGTGTTCCATAGTATCCCTCCCAAACCTCCAAGGGTGAGCATCACATCCAATCACAAGCACTGGTTTACCTGCCTGTCTGACACACCAAGTTCTCAATAATTCTTTTCAATCTTTTTTCTTTTATATCAATAATGGAACTACATTTCCTAACCCATTTCATCCAGGTATGACTGTGAATGGTTATTGTGAAGAGAAGGAAAGTGGAAATTATGTTCTTCAATTTCTGGTGCCTTCCTCGTGCTCTCTTTACCTTTCTGTCAGCTGGATACATATAATGAGGAGCCACTAGAGGGTCCCTGAATCCCAAATAGGGAGAACTGCCTTTCATACAGAAAGACTCGCCTCAGACAGAATATAAAGAAGAAACATACGTTTTTTGTATTTGATGTCTGTTTGTTAAGGTAACCCAGCTACTCAAACTTATAACAGTAGAAACATGGGTTATAGGTTAAATCTGTAACAAATAGTCTTCTTTCATACACCAAGGGGTCATCTCTACGTGGCCCTGCCACTCTGCTGTAGTTCTAACCCATCACTCTGTGAGTCAACATTAATTTGTCCCAGCTCAAAATTTAAACCATGAGAAGTAGTTTGAATTTCACCTAAGTTCACAAATAAACCATTAAAGTGTCTTAAGTAGGGAAGTGACATGATTAGATTTGGATTTAGGAATGACCAATAATGCAAGACCAAAAGCAGAGAGACTAGGTTGAATGCTGTTGCTAGAATCTAGGTTCCTGGCAGTGTAGACAGAAAATGACAGATGTATTCAAAACACATCTAGAAGGGAGAAGGAGAAAGGGCACTAAAGAATGAGTAGTGTGAACACTCAAGAGATGGGTAGAGACAAAAGAGCCTTTGAAGGAGACTCACAGGGCACATCTGAAGAAACAGGAAGAAAACACAAGGATGTTTTGCACAAGGAAGGGAGCCAAGGAGAAAGACTTCCCAGGAGTAGGTTGTACACAGAGCCAGATAATACTGAAGTGCAAATGAACTAAGTATGAAGGATGCCCATCTGACTGGATATAAATGAGAACCAAGCCAGGGGGCAGAGTGAGGAGAGCTAACCCACATTACTGCTTGGAGCTTGAGAAATGGATATAGCCTGAGGATATGGAGACAGAAAATTCATTCAGAAGAGCTGGTTGTGACACGAGAAGTAGGGAAGTAAGCAGTCAGAGAAAAACTTGGGTTGAAGGAGGTTTTTTGTTTTAAATGTGAGAGGATTATTCAAATGACATTGGGAAGGAACATGCAGGGAGGAGAGAGAATAATCGATGGAGCAAATCGCTGATGAGAGAGCTGTAGGGAGTATGGGATACAGAGTAGGCAGAAAAATTAGCTGTTGGTAGGATGAGGAACCTTTTTTATTATAAAAGTGAAAAAGAAGAAGTACAAATGGGAGTAATTTATGTTTGGCAGATTAAGTGTATATGGATAAGGAAAGCAAGGAAATTTACACTGCCTGCAGAAAAGGAAAGAGAAAACATCTGTTAAGCCTATTAGAGTTTCCATTGGTTGAAGGGAAAGCAAAATGGCCCTAGTAAGAGTGATTTGGAGGAGAAATACACATGAAAATGATCTAGGCAAGATCTAGAGTAAAATTTCAAGAAACTGCATGACCATACAATCTAGTGATTAAAAACATGGGCTCTGGAATCAGAGAAACAAGGTTTTACATTTCAGTTTCATCATTTAATAACTGTAGGGTCTTGAACAGTTTGCGTGACCTTCTTAAGACTCCAATTCCTGTTACCTGCAATGAGATTATATACACAAAGTAATGAGGTAGCACATTATTAGTTATCAAATACCTTTGGCATCATCCTTATTATCTGTCAAAAGTGTTCAAGAAAATATAATCATGAAACAAGCACAGAAATTCAGGGATTATGGGTAATAATGGAGAAACAAATGGGATAGCTTCCCGAATACTCTGGAAATGAACAGAGATTTAGATAACAAGAAAGTTGATGAATATGGAGGACTGATGTGAGTAACTGATGTTCCAGAATAAAAGATCAGACAAAGAGTAACGGAAGCTATAAGCAAAGATACACATCCTTTCTTTCACTATCTTTATGAGTTTTCACACAGTACACCCACATATTTATAAACTACCCACTTTCGCTCTACAAAGCAGGAGGTTTTTCACTTCTACAGTGCTGAAGCTCATTGTAGTCAGCTCAGAGGTACATGACATAAAATTTTGCTCATGTATTTTTCAATTTTTAGGGTTAAAATAGAGTTTTATCTTTAAAAATACTTTAATATTTTACAAAATTGTGCCCCATATACATTTCAACCATCACTTGTTATTTGCACAGACGAAAAATACTTAACAAAAAAAAAAAAGCTGGCAAAATGACAAACACTGCTGTTACTATTATTACCAAATCCCTACTACTTTAGGAGTTTTTAAATTTAATTGCATAATGATAGAAATTATAATTATCTGCAGTATGTAATTACCAACACTCATTATTGGTATTAACAGCTTAAAGCTTGAACTTTCTTTTCCATTAATAGAAGCAGAGCAGTTTTCACACTAATGTTAAGGATAAGCTGTATGTGTGGTTTTGCCCACTAGCTGAAACTTTGGAGCTGATGACACTCGTATGGCAGGAGCTAATTGTATCACAATACTCTGATGACCTGGAGATACCTAATTGAAACGGCTCTTTGCAATGCAAACAAAATCAATGACAAAGGATCCACGCTAGAATCCATTCTGGCAATTTTTCTAATTACGAAGATAAAGGAAAATCCTCAAGTGTTGAGAGGTTTGAAGGGATAATAATAAATCAAACCTCTTGCCTAATCCCCACTTGAGAAATCAGACAATGTGGTCAGATAGATGGAGAATGCAAAAGCCCTGTCACTGATACAGCTGACTGGGGAATGTAGCTGACAGCTGGTACCCAAAGGACATCCTGAACCATCTATCCCTCTCAGTGCCACTCTGAAAACAGAAATTAAACTTGCCAACCTGGTCACTGGCAGAACTGGATGACCTCATGGTTCCCCAACAGAGGCGGATGCCTTTCACACGGCAGAGGAAGAGATATGGAATGTTCTAGTGGAAGAAAGTTACACGTTGGGCAGCTCAGTGCTCCTGCACATGACCTCTCTTTCCAGAAGACTAGCTTGAATTTCTTACATGCAGCTCAGAGCTTCAACAGGGGGCAAGAAGAAACTGCCAGTCCTCCTAAAGGCTAGCCCCAAAGCTGGCACAACATCACTTCTACCGTATTTTATTGGTCAAAGCATTCAGGCCAGCCTAGAATCAAGCGAGCAGAGGAATAGATTCCTCCATTGCATGAAGGACTGGCATGAATACACAGAGAGGGAAGGAATGGACGGCAGTCAAGCCGTCACACGCTCTGAAGGATCTGAGGGTGCCCCACAGTTGCCTCTGTGGACCAGCTTCAAGCCCATCTACACGGTCTCCCTGTTTCCATGGAACGATGTTGTTCTGGACTCTGAGTGTGGAATGAAGAGAGCCCTGGATGCACAGGATTAATAAAATTCTCCCCTACTATGGATTCTTACCGCTCTTCGACTTAGAGAATGACAGACGAAGCTCGTTATCCTCTGCCTATTCAAGGAAAAATGAATCTCATGAAAGAGGAATCAGTAGAGCCTGAGATTTTATTTGTAATAAGAGTTTCACATTCTTAATGCTTAAAATAATCTCGAGTTTGAAAAGCTGCAGGGAAACTACCTTAATATATGCTATAATTTCTTCATTCTACATTTTTAAAAAGTGTTTTCTATATGTTTAAAACTCACGTTAGTCCTCTGAGATAAGCATAGATACAAAAAGCGTTGGGCCTGGAATAGCAACTTAGACATTCGCTTTAAAATAAAATGTTTTGTTTGTTTGTAAAAAACAATAGATGTTCTTGTAAAAACTCTGGACATACAACAATCTTTAAGAATTAAAAAAAAAAACAAATTCCCCATAAAAGCACATCTCAGAGATAAGCATTATTACTCTTGTAATTTAACTTCTAATATACTCTTATCTGTGTCCCTTTAGTTACCAGCAATAAAAAGCTCTTAAAACCTTCAAAGTCACATATGCAGTTTTTCCGTTGCAATCAGATTTAAAACAACAACTAGGTATAGCTGTATTCCCCCTCATCATTAAACACTTTTCAAAACACAATTTGTAAATAATATGTTTTTAAATCTGACTATACAAACTAATACATTGTAGAATATCTGGAAGTTACAGAGAAATAATAAATAATTCTAAAATTCTCTATATGATCACTATCCACAGATAACAATTACTATCTTTTTGCTGTTTTTCCTTCCAAAAATATTTTAATACAGGTAAAGGTATTGAAAGTGGCATATCTATCTATAGGTCTCTCTCTATATATATGTGTGCATGTGTGTACATATGTATACTCGACATACATATATATGCATCTTCTATTTATAGAATTATAATCACAGTGCAGACTGTTTTATAACTTTCACTTCACTTTTGCTGAACAACATGTGGTCAATATTTTCCCATGTTTTGTCTTCTACAATACCATTGCATCCAATAGTATTATGAAAATTTTCAAAAGTTCAGAAAAGTATAATGAATCATACTTTGTACACCCATATACCCACCACCTAGATTCAACAACTGATGACACCAGTTCTCATTACTCTCTGGTTGAGAGACGTTCCTGGGACTCCCTCTGGTACTTCCAGCCTGCCGTGCAGTGGAAAGGGGTGGGGACAGGCACACTCCAGCAGACAGCAAATACCTTCAGGCAGCACAGGACCTCTGTTTGAGTGACATTGGGGTAGGCAAGGGTCTATGGGTGGGGCACTGATGGGGCTGGATACAGAAAGATATTACTATGGTTAAATGGCCCACAGTCAATGCTCTATTCATCACAGTTCTTTGAAGCCTCTCTCTGAAGCATGTGGCCCTCTCTGACTTTTTCAAGGCAGTTTCAGGGAAGAGGTTTTCTAGTTCCAACACCAGTTGGTGGGAGCGGTCATTCCTCCATCTGCCAGCATTCCCTGTGCTACAAAGAAACTTTATTTTTGTTCTTGAAAATTGTTGAGATTGTTCTTTTAGCCTTTAAGCACGTAGTATAGAACCCCCAAATACCCTTGCTATTTGAGAATGTATGATACACAGACATTTATACCAAAAATATATATTGACCATAAAAAAATCAATAGTTTGGGGAAAAAACACTGTACTCAAATTCTATATGAAATTGACTAAGTGGTACCCAAGAATCTGCAAAGAGATGGAAATAGAAAGCTAGGCTCGCTCCCCTGGAGTTCACTTTCCACCTAGCGGAACTAGGGGACTTCAGAAAGACTCCACTGTTCATGAGGCAGTGAGATTCCACCCTCTCACTGAGCAGTAAAATGACCTTAATCTTGACCTCTTCATCTCAACTCCTCTTTCCAAGGGTGAGGTGAAGCAGAGAAGAGCCTTGAGTTTCTCCTCGAGAAAAACAAATAATAATTGTGAACATTTTAGAATCAGTTTCAACAGGGATGTCCCTGTCATTGTTTCATTTGTGTCTCATCACCACTGAGTGAGGTAATGGAAAATGTAATGACTCACTCCCCCTGTTGGAGAGCAGGATTCAGAGGCTCAGACAAGCATTCAAACCTAGGTCTCTGGAAGCTAACTTACTGCTCCTGCCACTCCACCACCTGCACCTCTCCTCACAAGCAAAGAGAAAATGGGTCTAGATAAAATGCTGAACAAAGTACAAAATAGCAGGCAAAGTATCTTTGCTAGGAAACCACTTACTTGACAGCTTTCCTCATTCCACAATATGCTGTCTATAAAATGTGCATTGCCTTCAAGGAATTTAAGTTCAATCTTCCTCGTTTTCCTTGTGCAGCTCCCTGCAAACTGAGAGCTATTCTGACGAAGTGAGTGAAGGCAGTAGGCACTTGCATCAAGGTCCCTTAACTCCCATTCTGCTAAAATGAAATTATGAGGTAATTGTTCACTTGAGAAACTTTTGACAAAGTAATGGAACAGAGCCGGTTAATCAGGAGGGCATTTGTTTACCCCAGTCTGGGTCTGGTTCTCTGAGGACCACCTCTTCCACCTTTGGGCCACAGAAGAACCTCAATAATTTGCAGTCATAAAAATGAAAAATCACTGCATGGAAGTGAAGTAAATGAGTTTTGTGCAACCAATATGAAGTGATTTTTTTTTCCTCCCACAAAGCACTTATCTCAAAGGAAAGAACTAAATCACAGAATTTCCAGAGCTGTCTCTTCTCTTACACATATTGGTTAGCTTGAGTTCTTGACTTGCACTCAGAGGAAACTGTCATTTGGCCAGTATCTTCCCCTCACGTGAGGTCTATGGAATTCTATGGAAATGTTTTTCTGGAAGAAGCAGGGATGTTGCTATATTTGGCCAGATACATTTTGAATCATTTTCCTTTAACTATTAATGTACGTATTAACTCCATAGTGTCGCACCATCTTGTTTGGGATATTATTTGGCTTTTGAAAGATTAAAGCTCACACCTGAACCTCTGGCTCTCAGCAATTATTCCTCCAAGTGAATGAAAAAATACAGAGGCAAACAAGTAGAAATTCTGAAATTCTCCCTCCGAATGAAGCAAATACAGAAATTCAGATCTCAGCAGATTTTTTGAAATCCTACCCTAACACATTTAAATTCCACTATTTATTTCCCCTGATCTTAATTAAACAAGCCCTTCGGACTCTCAGGCCTGTCTAATCATCCAAGGACAAAATGCCTGGAATTCAGGAGTCTCGCCCATAGAAAGTCTGCAGCAAATCAAGGTAAGCAATTATGATTTCTTTCAGAGACCAAACATAAACACCTACCAAACTTCCTACTTTATTGAGTTCTAGAATCCTATTCTGAAACTACAGCATCAAGCTCTTGATCTGTTTGAATTCCTAGTCAATCCAAGCAGATTGAATTTCCTGAGAGACAAGAAAATTGAGACAAAATCTAGTAATATTTTATGGGTGATTTGACCACCCTGGCCACACTCTTCGTTTTCACCACACTTAATTTGGCCCCACATGTGGTCACACAGCCTTGTTTTCCCATCTGTAGAATGGGCCCGTTGTGTTACTGTACTGTAATTCATATATTGTGCTTCCCTTTCCCTCTCTCCCTTCCTGACTTCCACCACTTCTTGTCTCATGTTGCCGTCTACATCTTTATTTTAATAACAGCTTGTGCTACTGACATTAAGTGATTTTCAACTTGTCCCAGTGAATCGCGCAGAGTGGGAGAAAAAAATTGGAGATAACCTAGTCAAACTCTTCCTTTTTATAAATCAAAAACTAAGCCTCAGAAAGTTAAGTCAGTCTCCCAAGGTGTCACCACTATTTGATAGAAGCTCTATCCTGATCTTCTGACTCAACACTGCACTCTTCACTCACACACCACTCGTTCAAAATGTTTTTAGCCACTGGACTGTTCCTGCAGATAAAATATTATGAGGAAGACAATATAAAAAGAGGATAAATTCAAAGCAGTAGAGCCTAGAGACCCACCTGCTGGACCTTTCCTTTCTCCACTGGCCTGAGGCACAGCCATGAGACCTCTGGGGAAGAATATTTCACCACAAGTAGGGCATGGGCAAAGAGCAGTTAAAAGAGATGCGTCTGTCACCACTGTTGGGCCAAGCAAATGCATACTGATGGATCACGATGCTGGCTTCAGGAGTCCACTTAGCACAGTTTGGAAACCACAGCAGCTACCAGGTTAGCAAAGCTGCAGGTGGAAAAACATAGCCATCTAACATTTCACCGTCCAGAAAGTTCTAGAAATTGGAATATACAACATTGCCTGAGAAAGCACTCATGTCTAGTCACTGATTAATCACAGTGACAATTTTCTTTGAAAGAAACTACATAAAGATTACAGTTAAAATTAGTGCAGATTACTTCAGCTCAGCAGAATAAACTCAATGTGGAGAAAAACAACCTTGCCAAAATTCCACACAGTGGGAAAGAAGAAACTGTCACTAATCCATAGGAAATGGCAGGTATTTGAAAAAAATTAAAGTTTGAAATATATATATGTGTGTGTCTGTGTGCGTGTGTTTGTGTGTGTGTGTAGGTGTACGTGGTTCTAAAAGGTAATGTGACAACTGAAAAATATTTGTTATGAGTCATGCTTTAAAAAGCAGTTAAAACACACACAAAATCCCAAGACACCACTCCATCACTTGGCAGATGGAAAGAAGCAAGAAGCTGAATCAATGTTATTTTCACTCACATCAAACGGTACTTTCTCTGAGTTGGAAAGGTAAATATAGGAAGAAACAGTTCAGAACTTCTGAAAAATGACAAGTAAACAGGTTTGAAAGTCTAAAGCTTTCCACTTATGCATTTCCTGTTTCCTGTCCTGGGGTCTCCATTCCATCGCCTCTACCTGAAGGCAATGTCTACCTTTTCTCTTCCACCTCAGTTTATGATGCAGAGGATAAATCATGAGACCAAGAGGCAGAAGGTCAGAGATCCATACCCAGTTGGATCACATTACTTTCCTGGCTCTAGGAAATCATTAATCTCTAGGAGCCTCAGTTTCCCCATCTGTTAAACGTCATGAGGGATTTTATTGACTTTGTTGCTAAATGTAACAGCTGAGGATTGTAAGTTTACTGCTATTATTCATATCTAATTTTTTAAATATGTTTTCTTTAACAAACACTTATACAGCCCTTACTATATGTAAGGACTATACTTTTTGTTTTTTTGAGGAAAATTAGCCCTGAGCTAACATCTGCTGTCAATCCTCCTCTTTTTGCTGAGGACCATTGGCCCCGAGCTAACAGCGTGCCCATCTTCCTCTACTTTGTATGTGAGACGCATGCTACAGTATGGCTTGATGCATAGGTCCATGCCCAGGATCCAAACCAGCAAACCCCGGGCCAAGCAGAGTCCATGAACTTAACCACTGCGCCACTGGGCCAGCCCAATATAAGGACTATTTTTAAAAGATATATCAAAATTAACTTATTTAATGCTAAACCCTATGAGGCAAAATATCCCCTTTTACAGACGAGAAAATAGAGACACATAGAGATTAAGTAATTTTCTCAAGATCACACAGTTGGTCAGTAACAGGATCGAAATTCAAACATAGGTAACTGGCTCCAAAGTTCCTGTTCTTACCTATTATATTATGCTGCATTATTGTAAGCTAAATATTATCTGTAAAAAGTTTCTTGACATTGCATAAATCAAAAAGTAAATCGCCAGCCTCAGACAAAGTACTGGAGGTAGTTGGAGCCAAAAATCAAAAAGTAGAACAATTTCCCTAATCTCCTCTTGACTGCTATAATTGTGTAAATGTTTAATCCTCTTCATGCTGAGTATTAATCTTCAGCAAGTGGTTGCCTCCTAAAAATTCTGGGGGATAAACTAAACTGGGCTTTACAGGCAAAGCTGTATTTTAATTGCGTTCTCTGGATTAGCAGAATGGTGAATGAATAGGCTCAGAGCTACGGTAGAGTCCCCTTCCGGTAGGCGTCCTCCAGCTTTAGAGGCTGTTGGAGCAGAAGCTACACTCGATGCTATAAACATAAGGTTTCATAGGAGCGATCCCTTTCATAAGGCTAAAGAGGGCACTTACCTTAAGTAACTGAGTCCAAGCTCTGGAACCTGCAACATCTGTTTTTCTTTGCTAACGTTAAAGAGAACTGCCCCCTCCCTACCACACTTGTCTGAGAGCCCCAAATTGTAAGAGTAAAACACAATGAAGCATCAAGACAACAAATGTCTGAACGGAAGCATATAAAGGACATCTCTTTGATGATGCGGGCCTCCATCTTTGATGACTCAGCTAACATGGGCCTTTGTAACAAGGATGGGTCCAGGAAGGATGATATTGCATCTTCAGCAGAAGATCAAGGTAGAGTCAGTGTCTTTGCTAATATGTGAATTTGAGCACCTTAAGTGGGCCAACTCTAGTTTCTCTTTGGAAGAAGATACATAATCATAGTAACTGGGTGTTTTCCTTTAGGTGATTCAGGAGAAAATAAGCTATAGCCCCACTGATGCAGAAAGCTGACATGCAGTTCAAGCCGACCCCTCCTCTTCCCTTGTGCTCCTGTAACAAACAAGTCATCCTATCCTCCTCAGAACAAAAGGAAAGCCACATAGAGAAAAAACTTCATTAACTTAGAGCTGCAGACTGGGACCAGAGATTGTCAGGCATGGGGAGAGAGACAAGGGAGAGTGAAGGGGGCTACTGTTATCATATAGGAAGAAGAGGAATATCCTGAGAAAAAGAGGTGAGAATGGAGAGATGAAGTACAGAGGACTGCATAGATGAAGAGAGTTGATTGAAAAAGGGAATGTCCCACGTAGGACACTCTCCAAAGGCCTAAGGAGCAGATCTTGTCTCTGACTTCTCCTGCAGCCCTGCACTCTCCTTCAGCATTCAAGGGTATGGACTAACTAGATAAAGTCACAACTCCCAGTCCTCAGATGCCATACCAGTTTGGGATACTTGCTTGAACCCCTTAATAAGAAAAGTGGTATGGAGATTTTGAGATAAAGAAAGTGGGTTCTGGTAAGATAGATCTCAAAAAAATTTTTTAAAGCAGTGATTTGTAGCATTTGCCACTCTCCTTGGTGTAAATATGACCATCATTGCTGATTTCAAGCTACCAAGTTGATGTCACTGAGTGCAGAGTTTGTAAGCAATTCCCCCAGTCCCTCTGTCCTGAGTCAGTACAGTCTGGGTCCAGCATACCACTCCACTGGTATCATCAGCCCATGTCTTGTGGATATCTTATTAAAAGCTTGTAAACCAGCAGATGATCATACACTGTTATGTTATGTTGAGAGACTGTTAGACTAGTTTTCTTGACTTTTCCCTTCCCCCAGAGAGTTTGAAAGGGATGAGTCCAGTTCAGGTAATGTCCATGAAAATATATGGTGATTGTAAGTCTCTGTTCAGTGGAACAGCACCATGACCCACTGTGTTCACATAGGCCAAGTAAGTAGTCTTCCACAACACTCAAGTGCTGAGATCCACACAACCTGAAAAATAACTCAAAGAGTCAGCAGGATATCTTAGTACTGGAAATGACTACTAAAGGCAGGGCTGGAGAACAGAGTTTAAATCTGTGGTCAAGTCAGCTTCCAAATAGGGAATTCACTGGAAGTAAGGAGTTTGGAGAAGTAGACACCTTAAAACAGGAAGCTTGGAGGAGAGCAACAGAATTCATGTTCTCTGCAGGAAGACTGTCTCCCAAGGGAGTTTAGAGGAAGGAAGTGATGGGAGATTATGACTCACACTAAACACGTATCTCTCCTGACACAAGCAATACTGGACCAGAGCAGGGCTCCTGAAACTTCCTATGGATTCCTGGTCTTGCTAAGGGGTGAGAATCACAATGTGAAGGAGCAGAGGGCAGAATTGCTCCTGAGAGAAGCTTCTCCCAAAAGGGAGGGTCGAGGGAGAGACTCGGCATGTTTCCCCTGCATAACTCACCAATCAGATAAATTACTCTAGAGGCCAGGAGTATCATGCTAATTGATGTCCCCCACATGAAGGGAGAGAAAGGTACCAGCCACAGCCCCTGACATTGCCTCCGTTATTTTTGTCTTTGTCCATTGAGCTTAAGCTTTTTGTCTACTAGGGGTGTAGATCCTTCCTCCAGGAAGAAGGTAACCACAGAGCTATAGGGAAGACCTGCTCCCCATTAAGCCCCTCGCCAAGCACTGACATCTGCTTCTTTGTGTGTGTGCATGAGGTTGCAGACGGGCAATATGTAATTTGTCTCCATAAGGCTCAGAAATTGGTCAGAACAGTTCATTAATTAGGACCACCCCAAGGCCATTCAGTTCCTAAGGCTGAAAATTTGCTCTATATTTTATTTCGCATGCCAAATTATGTCCAGCCAGCATATCAGAGGTTCTGCAATAAAAACAGATGAATAAAATGCTAATAAGATAGACACACTATGAATTTGATTACTAAAACTCCCTTAATCAAATTCCAGAGAGAAATTAAAGTTCAAAGATTAACAACACCTTTGCTTGTTAAAGTCCAAAATTTATTCTGTCTACTTTCATGTTTTGCTCAGCTCAGCTAAAGAAGTTATTCTGGAGCCTTTAACTTCACTTGCAATGGCTTCCTGTAGAACTCTCCAGAACAAGGTAGTGGGAGAAGCCACTCACATAGCTGACTCACCTCCCTGAAGTCTCACAGACCCCACAGGGCAGTGCTAAGGCCCGGGGTTCCTCGGCTGGTATTCCCACCACAAAATGTCCATATGCTTTCTCATTTTTGTGTCTCCCTGCCCCTTCCCAACTCCCAGGTCCCTCCTTTATTATCCCAGACCAAAGAGTTAGGATTGAAATGCACAGACGTGAAAATGTCTCACCTCCTGCTCCTATGTAGTCATAGACTTCAACGGATACACTCACTTGTTCAGAAAGAACTGGCAAGCTGGACATTTGATGCACTCCTATTTTTGTTATTAACTAAGAACAAAATCCAGACGTTTCTCCCTCACTTTTGGAGAAGCACAGATCTCTGCAGTCCATCCCTCTGCCAAGATTTGCTGATGTCTCCCAGCAAGAATCTACTCCTCCTGCCTTCCTGGAATTTCTGAGCATTAAATATGTTAGGACAAAAAAAATGACCATTTTTGTTCCATGCTTCATTAAGAGAAGCTTGGTAACACTGTCCTCAAGGACCACGCCACAGAACGAGACTCATTTGGTTTTGGAGCATTGCTTCATAAATAAGGAAAGTAATTTTACTTACTTAAAACTATAATATCAATTTTTCTATTTCTCTAATCTTTGCAACCAATTTTGATAAATAACTTCTGACATTTAAACTGCAGCTCAGTAATCTTCCTTCTCATTAAAAGGGGAAAAAAAGAAGTTTTGGAAATAGCCATCCCTCCTGGCCCTATTACTGGATGGTTCACTTTTTAAATAAATGCTTTCACTATAAAAGTAGAACATGCATTTTAAAGTACATTTGTAAAACCCAGAAAAGTAGAAAGAAGGAAAAAACACACTTAGCCTCATTACTCCAGAAAAACCATTGTTAGCATTTCAGTGTTTTCATCTCTGACTTCTTCTTAATTTTTATGGTTATAAAGTATTTCCTTGGATTGAAAATAGGTCAATTACCCATAAATTAAGCTATTCATTTAATGTAACTCTAAATTGTGACTCTTTATGAGAATGCAATTCTAATAAAATCCAGATTGGCTTCTTTTAGAAGAATACTCTAAATTCAACCTAAAGTATAAATGGAAGAGACTATGTAAGAAAAGTTTTTGAAATGGCAAAGAAATAAGGCAATATATATTAAAATTGAAAATGCGTATTCTCTCTGACTTAACCCAATTTAAGGAAACTTTCTTTAAAAAGTATAATCCTAGCATGCAAAGACACACGTCAAAAGTATTTTGGAGCACTTTGCTTGCTTTGTTTTGGAACTGCAGGTACAGAGCGCTGAATTCATCACACTTCTCAATTCATGGAACATTAATTGACACCATCCATACACGAAAGGATCATCTCTCGGTTTTGTTTTTCTTATTAGTTGTTTCCTTTAGATCTCCAGTCCTCATTCCCTTGTCCTCCTTCCCCAGGAATCACACACCACACCACATTATGATAATCCATTCTTTTAGGAATGGCACCTAAATTGCTTCCAGGACATTTTTATCACCAGCAATGCAGAAATGAACATCCCCATGTACTTTACTTTATGGATCCATTTTAGCTGGGACACAGGAGACGTATATATATACACATATATATATATACACTTACTTACTTTTGCAAAGTACTTTTGAATTGCTTTCCATGTTGCTTATATCTTTTTTGCTCTCACCAGCTGTCCATGAGGTTAATTCAACTCTCATTCTTACCAATACTTGTTATCCACTTTTTTCAATGTAATGGGTATAATATAGTGGTTTACAATTGTTTTATTTCACATGTACCCCATTAACTAGTAACCTTGACTATCACTATTATTTTTTTTATGAATATTAACCTTGAGCTAATATCTGCTGCCAATCTTCCTCTTTCTGCTGAGGAAGACTGGCCGTGAGCTAACATCCATGCCCATCTTCCTCTATTTTATATGTGGGACACCTGCCACAGCATGGCTTGTCAAGCAGTGCATAGGTCCACACCCGGGATCTGAACCAGTGAACCCCAGGCCGCCAAAGCAGAGTGTGAGAGCTTAACCGCTGCGCCACTGGGCCAGCCTCTTGACTATCACTTTATATATTTAACAGCCATTTGATTTTTCACTTCTAAGATTTGAGTGTACACGTTCTTTTTCCACTTCTTCTGTTTGGTGTCCTGAATTTTCCTAATGATTTAGAAGGAATTCCTTAAATATTCTATATTTTAATCTCTTCTCAATCTTATATTTGGCAAATATCTTCCTCTAGTCCATTGCCTATCTATTAATATTGTCTATGGTGGTTTTCATTTAACAGAAATATCAGCTTTGATGTAATCCAATCGTAATATTTCATATTGTGGGTAATATTTTTTAAGGTCTTCTTTAGGAATATCCTTCTGACCTGAAGTCAGAAAGATAAGCTTCTATGTTTTTTTTTTCCTATTATCTTTATATTTGACCTTTAACACTTACAATCCACTTGAATCCATCCTTGTATTTGCTTGATGTACAGTTCTTCACACAGTGAGCTGGTTTCCCAGCCCCTTCTGTTAATAATTGATCTTCTCCTCCGTTAATGTGGTACTATCTTCTATTAAATTCCCCCAAATACAAGGCTCTGCATCTGACTTTCCGTTGAGTTCCATTCATCTGCTTGTAGCTGAACCAGCAGCTCCTCTTTTTTATCCTGTAGGTTCAGTCTTCTCTGTTTGCTTTACTTTTAAAAAAAGATGTGAGGAATTTGAAAATAGGTAAAGCAAAAACTGATGGAAATAAAAGAGAAAATATTTAAATCTATAATCTTAGTGTGAGACTCTTATATACCTCTGTAAGAAGAAAATAAAATAAGAAAATAAAACATTATTAAGAATGTGCAACATCTGAGAAACAAAATTTTTAAAAATTGACCTAACTGGTGTGTGTAGAACCTTGCACCCAACAATCACAGACTTCTCATTCTTTTCAAGTTCACGTAGTACATTGAACAAAAATGACCATATGCTGGGCATAAATAAAATGTCAATACACTTTAAAAGGTTGATATCACTCATCATTTGTCCTCTGATTATAATGGAACCAAGCTAAAAATTTTAAACATAAAAATATAAAAAGAATTAAACAGTACACTTCTAAGAAGTCTATAGGTTAAAGAAGAAGTCATAGTGGAAATTAGGAAATACAAAACTGAATGATAATACAGAAATGATGTAGCAAAATGTGGGGGATACAGATAAAAGAGAGGTTAAAGGGAAATTCATAGCTACATATATATACATAGAAGAAAGGCTGGAACACGTAAACTTCCATCTCAACAAGCTAAAACAAACAAATCAGAAAAAAAAGCAGCAAATCAACCCCAATGAGAATAGAAGAAATAACAAAGAGCAGAAATCAGTGAAATACAAGAAAGTACATTATGGAAAATCAGCAAAGTCAAATGCTAGCTATTTAAAATGGACAATAAAATTTGAAAACTCTTAGAAAGACTAATAAGGAAAAAATAAAGAAGACACAAATCACGATTATTAGGAATGAAAAAGAGGACGTTTCTACAGATTCTATAGACCATGAAGCAGAAAACAACTCTGTACCAATAAATATGACATTTCATATAAAATGAACAGTTCTTTGAAAATAGACACAAGTAGAAAATCTAAATAGCTTCCTGTACCTTTTAGAGAAATTGAATCTGTTATTAAACATATTTTCACAAAAAACCACATGGTTTTACATGGTAAATGCTTCCAAATATTTTGAAGAGAGATAACATAAATTTACAGATTCTTCCAGAGAGCAGAGAGACAGAACAATTGTAAATGCCTTTTATTAGACCTCTTATAATCCTGATTTCAAAACTTTTTCAAAATATATTATTAGAAAAGAAAATTATGGAACAATCTTTCTAATGACTATACATGCAAAAATTCTAAACAAAATTGGGGGCTGGCCCCGTGGCCGAGTGGTTAAGTCTGTGCGCTCTGCTGCTGGCGGCCCAGTGTTTTGTTGGTTCGAATCCTGGGCACGGACACGGCACTGCTCATCAAACCACGCTGAGGCAGTGTCCCACATGCTACAACTAGAAGGACCCACAACGAAGAATATACAACTATGTACTGGGGGGCTTTGGGGAGAAAAAGGAAAAAATAAAATCTTTAAAAAAAATTCTAAACAAAATAATAACATTGGATCCAGTTGCATTTACACAGGATAATACATTATGACAAAATGGGGTTTATTCCAGAAGTGGCATGTTGGTTTAACATTTGAAAATCAGTGTAATTCAACACATTAATAGCAAAATGAAAAAATTATATGATCATTTCAATAAATGTAGAAAAAGCATTTGATGGCGCTTAACAACAAATTATAATAAAATCTCTTAGAAAACTGCGTATAGAAGAGAACTTTCCTTGGTTACCAGAGGTGAAGGGGGCTGGGGGTTGGGCAAAAGGCACAAAGGGGTGCATACGTATGGTGACGGATAAAAATTAAACTACTGGGAGTGAGCACGATGAAGTGTATTCAGGAATTGATAAACAATAGTGTACACCCAAAATTACACAATGTTGTAAACCATTATAACTCCAATAAAATTACCTAAAAAATTCACCGTAGCTATTTTTTCATAAGTAAACAAAGGTTTGAAGCATCACCTTCCGTTAGGCTTGTTACAAATTAGGGGAAACTGAATGTGCTTAATTGATAATTTTATAATTAATAAGGCTAAAACCATGCCTTTGTACCACAATTTGAATTTTTATAAAGACCTTTCAGATCTATTATCTTGAATTCTGAACTGTAAAAAGAATCCTCTTAATTTAAGTAAACACACAGAGTCAAAAAAAGAAAGAGAACTTTCTTAATTTGATAAGAAACATCTACACAAAAACTCACAGAAAATATTACACTTACTCACAAAATGTTTATAGATTTTGCCCTAAAATTTGGAGAGAGACAAGGATATCATTCTTAAAAAAAAAAAAAAAAAAGAGCCTGATGCCTAGTGGTTAAGTTAGGCATGCTCTGCTTAGGTGGCCCAGGTTTGGTTCCCGGGTGTGGACCTACACCATTCGTCTGTCAGTGGCCATGCTCTGGTGGCAGCTCACATACAAAAAGAGGAAGATTGGCAGTAGTTGTTAGCCCAGGTTGAATCTTCCTCAAAAAAACAGGACTTTTTTTTTAGAGCAGTTTTAGGTTCACAGCAAAACTGAGAGGAAGACACTTGGATTTTCCATATACCCTCTGCCCCACACATACATACCCGCCCCCATTATCAACTTAGTCACCAGAGTGGTACAGTTACCTTGATGAGCCTAAATTGACACATCATAATCACCCAAAATCCGTAGTTTACATTACTGTTTACTCTTGGTGTTGTACATTTGATGGATTTGGACAAAGGTATAATGACACGTGTATCCACCATTATAGCATCAGAGTATTTCACTGCCCTAAAAAGTCTCTGTGCTCTGCCTATTCACCTCTCCCTCAACCCCAACTCCTGGAAACCACTGATCTTTTTATTGTCTCTGTAGATTTCTCTTTTCCAGAATGTCATATGGTTAGAATTATACAGTATGAAGCCTTTTCAGATTGGCTTCTTTCACTTGGCATATGCGTTTAAGATTCTTCCATGTCTTTTCATGGCTTGAGAGAGGGTTTCTTTTTTGCCCTGAATAATATCTCATTGTTTTGGGGTACCCCAGCTTATTGATCCATTTACCTACTGATGGACATCTCGATTGCTTCCAAGTTTTAGCAATTATGAATAAAGCTACTATAAAAATGTGTGTGCAGGTTTTTGTGTGGATGTAAGTTTCCAACTCCTCTGGGCAAATACCAAGGAGAATGATTGCTGCATTGTGTGGTAGGAGTATGTTTTTTCTGGTAAGAAATTTCCAAACTGTCTTCTGAAGTGGCTGTATCATTTTGCATTACCACCAGCAATTAATGAGTTCCTATTGTTGCACATTCTCACCAGCATTTGGTGTTATCGGTCTTCTAGATTTTGGCAATTCTAATAGGGGTGTAGTGATATCTCATTGTAGTTTTAATTTACATTTCCTTAGTAACACATGATGTGGAGCATCTTTTCATATGCTTGTTTGCCATCTGTGTATTGTCTTTGGTGAGGTGTCTAGTAAGGTCTTAGACCCATTTTTTAAGGGAGTCGTTTGTTTTCTAATTGTTGAGTTTTAAGCATTTTTTTTTGTAAATTTTGGATGAGTCTTTTATCAGATTTCTTTTTGCAAATATATTCTCCAAGTCTGTGGCTTATGTTGTAATCATCTTAACATTGTCTTTCACGGAGTGGAAGTTTTTAATTTTAATGAAATCAAGTTTATCAATTCTTTCTCTTATGGATCATGTCAATGGTGGTGTATTTAAAAAGACATCACCATACCCAAGGTCATCTAAATTTTCTCCTATGTTATCCGCTAGGGGTTTTATAATTTTACCTTCTACATTTAGGTCTATGATCCATTTTGAGTTAACTTTTGTGAAGGGAGATATCATTCTTGTATTCAACCTTGTACAGGAGTTCCTACTCAGGAAATAAGACAAGAGAAAACGAAGAAATATATGTAAGGATTGGAATTTAAAAACATAAGACTTTCATTATTTACAGGTGCTAAGACTGTGTACACAGAAAATCCAAAAGAATCTGAAAACATTGTTTTTAGATTTGATATGCGAATTTATCAAAGTTGCTGAAACCAAAGTCAATATGCAAACAATGATTATATTTGTATATGCCAGCAACAAACAATATAAAATGAAATTTAAAAAAGATTCCATTTAGAATAGCATCACAAAACATCAAATAGTCAAGAGAAAGTCTAACAGAGGTATGGAAGACCTCTAGATTCAAAGCTACAAAACATTATTGAGTGAAATCAAAAAAGACTAAAATAAAGGGAAGCATATATCATATTATTCATCTGCTAGGGCTACCATAACAAAACACTCTATACAGCAGAAATTATTTTCTCACAATTCTGGAGGAAGGAAAGTCCAAGATTAAGGTTCCAGTTAATTTGGTTTCTGGTGAGAGCTCTCTTCCTGGCTTGCAGATTCTATGTTCTCTCGTGGGAGAAAGAGGGAGAAAGAGAGCAAGCTCTCTGGTTTCTCTTCTTATAAAGGTACTATCCTATCAGATCTCACCCCACCCTTGTGACCTCATTTAACCTACTTACATCCTTAGATGCCCCATCTCCAAATGCAGTCACATTTAGGACTTAGGGCTTCAACAAATGAATGTGGGGGTCAGGGGAGGGTAAACACTCAGTCCATTAACAGCGTTCATGAGTAAAATCTTCTATTACCTAAGTATAGGGAAAGGCAGTCTAAGACTCAAAATGAAAGAAACATTCATAAGTTCTTTAAAAGTTTTAATCAATTTTTAGTCTCTGCATGACATAGATATATATATAAAGCAAAGTCAAAAGACAAATTGCAAACTTGTAGAAAATAGTTGCAACATATATTATCAGTAAAGATTTAATATCCATAAGATACAAAGATCTCTTTAAAAATGAAAGAAAAATACTAACATCTTGATAGAAAAATGGATGAAACATATGAACAAAAAATTCATAAATAAAAGATATAAAACTGGCTCTTAAACATAGGAAAAGATATTCAGTTTTACTTATACATAATAAGAGAAATGCACACAGAGATGTCCTCTCTCACCCATCAATTTGGCAAACATTAAAAAGCTTGACAACAAATTCTCTTGGCAAGACTATGGGAAAGCAAGCACTCTCCTACTTTGACAGTGAGAATGTAAACTGGTACAATCCTGAGGGAAGGGAATTTGGCAATTTCTAAGAAAATTACACATGCATCTGTATTGTGACCCAGTCTTCCCACTTCTAGGAGTTGACCATGAAATTACACCTCCCACAGTATGAAAATACATATGCACAAAGTTACTCCTTGCAGCTTTGCTTGTAATTGCAAAAATATTGTAAAAATTTAATTCCCCACAAATGTAAAAGTATCCAAATAAACTATAGTACAGCCATGCAATGACTATTATGCACCTATAAAAAATAATGAGGAAGATTTTAAAAAACTGATACCCTGTTCCAACTTAGAGAAGGATTAGGAAGAGTGGCCTATCTGGCTACTTTTGGGCCAAATTGTGCACCCATCTCAGAGACTGCAGAGCTACAAACTTACCAGTGGGGCAGATTCCTTGCCCTTCTTCATTGATAGATCTCAGTTCTCTCGTAACTCCAGGCAGGACAGTTCAGCACACACTATAGAGAGCCTAGCACTTCATCTGTGAGAGGGTCACCTCCTGGGCACTGAGTCCAGGGTGTTCCCGAGCCTTCTTGCCCTGAGAGTGATGCTACCAAACCAAGGTAGGTGAGCACCATCCTCAGAGGTGGAAATGACAACAGGGTTACCTTCCTACTGGAAACCAGCGGATGACTGTGCCTTGCATGGTGGGGTTTTCATCAGACACTTCTTCCCATTTTCCCAAGGTTTATACCCTTTGGAAGACTTAGTGGGAGGAGTGGGGACGTTTTCCAAGATTGGTGATAGAGAAAAGGGGCAGGATTTTGTGACCTGGAAAGTTGACTACATATAGTAACTGGCTTTAACCTTTCTGAAACCTCTTGACCAGGAAGGAGGATTTGGGTAGTCCTTTCCTAGAAAAGTTCTGGAGAAAGGTAAATGGAGACCTCTAGCATTCCCTGCAGTGGGAAGGAGAAGGACGGAAAGAAGCCCCTTCAGTAGAGAAGCTCTCCCCCTGGAAAATAAGCCTTCAGGATACTCAAGAAGCCCTGGGATGGACGGAACTGATCCAATCTGGAGAACAGAGCAGAGGACGATGAGCTACCAAACTGGCAGGTGTTCTCCTTGCTTTCTCCTGTTTACCCTTCTTCTTTCAACTTCAGGTTAAAAACATGTAAAGAAGCCTGATGTACTTGAGACAGAGATGCAGAAGGATTCCTAAGCAATTGAACATCATTTCTTTTGAAATAGTTCTTGAGTCAGCTAGAGCCCGAGATCTCACTGGATTTAGAAATGTGCACCAGACTACACTGTTCCCTTTCCTTCAGGTACTTGAATCATCTAGGAAATCAGCTCTTCACCCACAGTGAAAAAATAAATATTTCACTACCTAAGTTTATGGGAAATTTTAGTTTGGTAAAACAATTCTATTCACATACTTCCTTAAGAGAGGAAAGAAACACGTTTTCGATGAAACTTTAAAAAATCCTTCTCTACTTTTATTAGGAAACAAAATGCAAAGCTCCATTAACAATTTATATTTCCTCTTTGTATAAAAGTTTACTTTAGAAAATGCTGTAATAAGAAAGCTCCGAATGAAAGACAGCTGGAGATTATCCCAATAAATATTCAGTAAGCAAAATACCCCAATTACCGTATCCCTATCTCCTTTATTTTCCTGCAATAAAAACTTAAACAGTACCTGAATGAAAGTGTAGATCAAAATGAATTGTTTTGAAAGATTGCACAGACACTATCTATCATAAAGGTCAAAATTCATAAGAATGACATGTTCAAAATAAGCTTTCTGTACTCCAACAATTTGTCTTATGTCCTTATCTTTGAGAATAGAGTTTTAAAGAAAACAAGGTCTTTAATGGTTTGCTCTGTCCTCATCTTTGTTCTGGTCAATATTTTTGTTAATGACTGAGACATGGACAGCAATGGTATGCTGACCTAATAACCTTGACCAGAGACTATGTGAAGGAATCAGCCTGGATCCCCCAGCATGAGAAGCAGATGTTGTTAATAAATCAGAGGGTAGAGCCAGGATCCACTACAGACCACCATATTGCCTAGAAGTCATTTTCTATCAGCCAGTCATGTGCTTATTTGGTTGCAGATTCAATGGATATCAACAACTCTTTGTGGCTTCCAAAACAGTTGATAGAAATCTTAGGCTCTCATGAAATCTGGAAAAAAACAGATTATAGCCCCAATGTGTGCTGAGCCCATCATAGAGTTTAGCTCCATGACAGGGTCCGTTCTGGACCCTACTCATGAACTGGCTACTTAGACGAACTGGAGCCAGCTCAGAAGAAGACAACCAAGATGGTGAAGGCATAAAAGTATTGTCACGTGGGGAGCTGTTGAACAAGCAAACAGAAGAGAAGATTTATGGAAGACGTGATATGTGCCCTCAAATGCTTGAAGGGCTGTCATGCAGTAAAAGGACAAGATGGGCTGCTATTGCAGAGAGGCTGGCTCACGCCTGTGTAAGACAGAGCTGTGAAAGAATGAGTAGGCTGCCTAAGTAGGAAGCAAGTGCCCCGCCACTGAGGAGTTCAAACAGACAAGGATTTGTTAGGGATGTCTGGAGAACTATTGGGTTGGAAACAGTGGTGGCTGGAGGTGGCTGAAGATTGGAAGATTGGCCTAGGTGGCCTCTGTAATGCACTCCACACCCAAATTATATGAGGCTTTATATGTAAACCAGGTTTCCTTTGGTGTCTTCTTCCTTCCTCTCATTATTGCATGAAAGTCCCTTTTTCTTTGTGCTGCCTTCCTCAGTGACCCCAGACAAAACGTTCTTTTGCCTCTTGTTTTCAAGACCCATAATAATACTCACCACATTCTGCCCGCACTACACTGTCTCATCTACATGCCTTTCTTCCCCATCTAACTGTGAGCTCTGACACATCAGGAGCAGACTCTCACTCGTTGTCAAGTGTACGTCCTGTGCCTGAAAGCTTCTTCTCAGAAGTGAGTACGTGCATCTTTGTAAATACTATATGAGCAATTTGGAGAAAATAGAAGAATCTGCTTTAAGAAAAGAGGGGTTGGTGAGAAACCTCAAATACTTGTTATGTAGAATGCAAAAATTAAGAGAATAAGCCAAACCTTAAATGCTCCATTATATAATCAAATGGCATTGTACTTACGCAAAAAGTTTCTTCTGAACTGGAAAATATCCTTTACACGTTGAAGAAACCAGTGACCAGTGTTTTCTGAGGTCAACCACACCCCTGCACAGGGATGAAAAGAATAGGAATCAGGAATTCAGAAACACAGAGAAGGGCGTCATTAGAGCGTTTCTGAACCCGGCATTCTCATTCCATTGAGTCTGACATGCTGGACAACCAAGCCCACAGCGAACAATTGTCACTTTTCCAGAATCATCGTGTGTAAAAATTCTATCTAGCCATTTCCTGGATATGCAGCCTCTTCATGGGGTTTGACTTAGGTGTACCTGAGGCCCGGAGTTAACTTGCAAATTTGTGGACTTCACTCTGCAGAGCAAAGTAATGGGATGGTTCTTTCAGACTCTTCGGGCACGGCAGTTAAGGGTGCAGCCCTGGGGAGCTGTCACCCGCGCCCCCCACAGTTACAATGGCTGGGAGCAAAGCAAAAGTGCACATTTTAAGTAAGAAAGATATATTTGAGACCAATATATTTGGGACTGTCAGAAGTAAAGTTGTTAGAAATGTTTCTTGTAATGGCAGAGTTAGAATGTGCTTTGATGTCATTGTTTAGAATTAACTTTACTTTTTAAATAATTTGTGTGAACATCTGTCCATGTATTTACTACTCATCAACATCACATTCACAGTGTGAGGGTTCAGAACAGGCAGAATAAGGAGGCCCTGGCTTCAGGGAGATTACGGCCCTTTTGGGGCATAGGTCTGGGGTTTAACACAGGCTGATGTCAAGAAATAAGGGACAGAGGCGAAGCCAAGAGAATTGGAACAGTGAGCTCTCCTCTATCGAAGCACCTGTGCTGGGAAGACCAGGAGCTACAGAAGCAGGCTGCTGTAAGGTGCCTGGGCACGACTGGGCTGTGGGGTTAGGCAAGCACTAGAGAAAAGGTGTCAACTACGAATAAGGGTGTCGCAGCGGAAGAATCCAGGCTCTCGGATCCAGCACACCTGAGTTGTCCCACACTTCTCGCTGATCTGACTGTTCATGGCAAGAGCCAGCCAGGATCAAGGGATACCTAAACAGAAACTCTGCCTGGAAGGAGAATGGTAAGAGCTGGCCACCACCAGGCAGGACCCAGGGAGGCCAACGGAGCACCAAAGACATCATTATGTAGGTTCTTGTGTAGCAGTTCTCAACATTTCTCTACTGGACCACATGTGATGGATGGTGCTCACTTGTGCAACACAAACCTGCCTTTGCCTGAGAATTATTTGGCATGGCATTTTTAAGCATTTCATAATCATAAAAACAACAAAATCGGGCACTTACCTCAAAAAGTTGCCATTTGAAAGAAAAGAATAATAAATGTAACTAGCGTCATTTTTTTCAAACTTTGAATTTAAAATATAAGTAGTGTTGGCTGCCTGCAGGCTCAGCCGAGACAGGATAGATGGAGGATTGTTGCGATCCAACTGAATTAGCTTTCAGACCCCTCTTTCTCTCATTCAGAGTTCAAGTACTAATGATAGACTGATCTTTCATCTGTGTTATAAACTCTAATTGCTGATGAAGTTAAAGTATTTGCACACTTTAGTACAGGAGTACCAGCAACCCCCCTCACAGCACATCACAGCACACCACTGTGTCCACACCGGGTGTGGGAAAAATGGGGTTCTGGAACCTGATATGGACTTCTGAAAAATCCCTCAAGGAAAGTTTTCTGTAGTTGTGGAAACATCCTCGCATCCAGGGCTCCTTCCCCTCACTAATGTCCGATGGTCCCTGGACATTCAAAGAAAGGACAAGACCTTAATCCAGGAATAAGTAAGAGCTGGACAGGGACCCAGTGGAGACACACATGCACAGAGAAGGAAAGCTGAGGATCTTTTGTCTTTCCTTTCTTCCTTTCTCCCTTTCTTCCTTTCTTCCTTCCTTCCTTGCTTCCTTTTTCTCTTTCTCCTTCTCTCTCTCTTTCTTTCTTACCACTCTGTCACTTCAGGGAGGAGAGAAAGGCCTTAGTAACTGCCTGAGATTATTACATATAAATCCAATTAATGTGTGACAAAATACAATTTTCTTTTCTTCCCCACAAGATTTGCTGGAAACCAAAGGACCAGGCCATTCTTTACACACAATGTCTAGCCCAAGATAGAACCCAGAAAACTGAGTAATTGCCCCTCTCAATTGGTCCCTTGGTTATTTGTCAAGTAGAGGCAAGAATCGTGCAGTGGTTAAATGCAAAACCTTTGGCACAGGACCGATTCCGCGCACATCATGGCCATGCTGTTCACAAGCTGTGTAATCTTGAGCCTCAGTTTTCTTATCAGTTAAATAGGGGTAATAACATTACTTCATTGGACTTTTAACAAGAGATATTGTACAGAAAGTGATTAGCACAGTTCCTGACATGGAGTAAGCACTTACCTTCGGCCAGTTGATGTATAACTATTAACAAAAGTGGGGATAACGGTGGCAAATTGTGTAGACCCTGAAGTCAAACCGTCTGAGTTCAAATCCTGGCTTTAGCTCATTGTGACATTGAGCAGGTTACTTGGCTTTCTATGCCTCAGTTTCCACATCTATAAAATGGAAAGACAGTACTTACTTTACAGGGTTGCTATGAAAAGTAAATGATATAATCACAAAATGCTGATAACACAGACCTCATAAATATTAGCTGTTATTTGTTACTATTCAGTTGAAGGGAGAATCATTCCTACCATTATTCAGTTGAAGGGAGAATCATTCCTACTCTCCTTCTCCCAGTTATATAAGGGATCAACACCAGTGTTTCCCACTCAGACTGACGTATAGTCGGATGGGAAACCAAAGATGGCAGCTTGCTTGGGCTGATTCTAGGAGGCTGTTTGGGCCTCTCTTGCCAATGGGTAACTCATTGGGCTCTCCACTGGCGAAAACAACCACCCTAAGCCCCAGTAACTGTCAATATCCCAGCACCTCTTAAAAACAATTGAGAAAATTCATGCTTCTGGGACATTGCAAATAAGACTCCGACAAGACATGCTTTCCTGCATTCTTCTCATCCACCTGGAAAATGCTTACCTGAGACCCAGCTTGGAAGGTTGCCTCCTTGATGACTCCCTCAGTTAGAGGTAGACACTCCCTCCTCTAGGGCGCACAGCTCTTGTTCACAACTGGTACAGGATTTATCAAGTGGCATTTTGACTACTTGTTTCTCATGTGTCATCTTTCCAGCTAGACTCTGAGCTTCAAGGTAGTGATTTTTCCATTCATCCCTGTTTCACCAAAGCTGTCCCAAGCCTGGCACAAAGTATGCATTTAACAAATCTGTTAATCTAGAGGCCAGCTCCGTGGCGCAGTGGTTAAGTGCGCACGTTCCACCTTGGCGGCTCAGGGTTCCCCAGTTCGGATCCCGGGTGCGGACATGGCTGTGCTTGGCAAGCCATGCTGTGATAGGTGTCCCACGTATAAAGTAGGGGAAGATGGGCATGGATGTTAGCTCAGGGCCAGTCTTCCTCAGCAAAAAGAGGAGGATTGGCAGCCATTAGCTCGGGACTAATCTTCCTCAAAAGAAAAAAAAGAAAGAAATCTGTTAATCTAAACTAAAGAAAGTAAACTCATTCAAGGTTTCAGTGTATCATATTCTCAGCTTCTTTCAAGTGCCCCCCACTAGCCTGAAAGGTCCTTCAGAGCAAGGATAGTGGTGGTTTTTTTTTTAATCTCTACAGCCCCAGAATAGCCAAGTAAAAAGCAGGTGCTTAATAATCATCTATGGAATAAAAGAAGGATGAATTTCAAACTAGTTTCTTTTGAACATAAGTTTTTTATTAACATATAGAGTAAATCAATAATTCTTGGGTCAGATAAACAGCTCAAGTAATCAAGAGTAAAAGGAAATTAAAGAGAAATAATATAATTTAATCAAAATTAAGGTAGCGTCTTGTAAGTAGAGTGTTTAGCTGATACAACAAGTCAACAGTTGTCTAGAGATTCTAATTCTTGCTCCCCTGGCAAACTATGGCAGTGAATCATTCACTGAGTTTTCAAATCCACGTTCTGAGGTTCCACCCCAATTTATTGAATAAAAAGTCCCTAAAAATGAGCTTCGATAGATGTTTTGTTTTTCCAAATATCTCCAAGATTAACGTGAAACCAAGATTGAGAACCATCCTGGCCTTCTAATTTGCGAGCCCTGTGATACTGAGCAAATTTTTAATTTCTCTAAACCCCAATGCCCTCATTCGTAAAATGAAGATAATTATCATGCCTCCCTTCTAAGGTTGAGTAATGTTTAAATAAAACAATCCGATAAGAAGTGTTGAACACAGTACCTAAAATGCTGAAAGCATGGAATAAACATTACTATCATTTAATTAGCGATATAATTTTTATTATTGTAGTATGTGCCACACTGCCACCCATGAGCCATCACTGGCACATCCTGGCCAAATATCCTAACTGCAGATTCCTGTCCTTTTTATTTACATGATTAAGACTGGGCCAATCTGCCAGTTCTAACTCAAGTTGTTAAGTAAGAGAGAGGCTAGCTTATAAGCCTTCCAATCATCCTCCCTCTTATCAATCTCTGCTATCAAGGCCAAAAATTTCCCTAGTTATTTCTAAAAATTAAATTATGCAAGTCTCATTCAAGTTTGAGCTTACTTCCAGGGGCAGAAGAAAAGGCAACAGAGAAAATACCCTGGGATGAAACTTCCTAAATATTATTTACCCCAAAGTGTGAAAAGAAGGCTGGAAGAAACCTGCTATGTGGGAAATTGTTTTGAAGGTAATTTGTATTTATTCATAAACTTCCTTTCTGTCAAATCTCTAATGTCCTTATAACTCTAGCACGTCTCTGCTGTTCGTTTCCATTGCATTAAAAAGGAGACTGATGACTCCATTCCATGCAAATCGTAGCACATGCAAACTCTTTAAGATTAATTCAGAAACCAATTTATATATTCATATTAGAAAAAACAAGGTTAATATTTATAAGGAAGATAAATGCTTTAAGGTAGAAAAAAGTATCCTTGAAGAAAACAGCCCAGAAATTCCTATATTCTACTAAGAGGCTGGAGGTGACAGGCATGTAGAAACAAAGTGCCAGAGTTGAGAAAACATCAATAGAATGTCCACAGTTAGAGACGAAGTCCACACAGTGTCTCTACATACCACATCTTCACGTTGATTGTCAAAGGTAGTCTTCCCAGTGACGATGAAAGGGAATGCTGTTTTCCCGGTATTCCAGATGAGGAAACGGGCGCAAATCTCCGAGGGAAGCGTTTGCCGTGTGGGATGCGATGGGATGATGCGATGCTACCCTGGACCACACGAAGAGATGAGCACTCGTGTCAGAATGATTTTTATACATTTGGGAGATGTGAATAAAACAGTTTAGATCTTTGGAGCAGAAGGAAATTGATCAGGGGGTAGGGGACAATATTTTCTCCCTCAGTTCTTCCTGTTTTAATTTGTATAAGTTTTTCTTTTTTAATTTATTTTACTTATTGTGAAAAGGAAAAGTGGCCCTCAGGACTGCACTGTGACATTGTTTTCTATTTCGTCAGATAAGGATGCCTCTGTTTTTTTTTTTTATTCTCTCTTTCTTTATATCAACAGAAAAAGAAAGCTTTTTGATCAAAGTATTTGACATTTTCCCATTAATTCATCAGAATCTTACTGTGTTGACAGGAAATATCTCCCCCTAAAGCTCCATTCTTCTCCCTTACAAAGGCTTCAGCGAGGAGGGGGACAAAGAGATGATATACTCAGGGAGATCGCTACCTATGGGAGTAGGTTTAGAGCAATTAACCACAGGCTTACTGCAATGTCCTCTGAATTAGCTCGGGGCTTTGGTTTCTTAAAACTGACTTCTGTCTCACAAAGTTCTTATGGCAAAAAGAAAGAAAAAAAAGAGCATGATGGATAAATGAACCCCTCAGATTCTGTCTCCATGAGCTATGTGGCCTTGGGCATGTTTCTTAACCCCTCTGCTCCTCAATGTCTTCATCTCCAAAATGGGGGAATAGCGTTAGAGACAGTAAATCACAGGTCATGAGGATTCAATGAGTTAATACATTTAAATGCAGACCTTAGATCTGCAATTCCTATTCAGTGTGCTGAGGTGCCCCAGGCATCTGCTGTGAACTCACAGAGGGTTGTTGGGACATTCAAAATTTTCAAGGGAAGTGTGGTGAGACCAGACATCTGTCAGAATTGCGTGAACTACTAGCTCAAATCAGTTCACAGTTTCAACACTAGATCACACTGCATTCATTTTGACGATGGTTTATCTTTGCAAAGCTGGGTTTCCAGTTAATGTTGTAAAAAAGAAAAAGAAGCAAGTACTGCCTAAAAATCACTGTGGAGCAGGACATGAAGATGGCAGTAGCCAATCTAATTCCTAGACTTCAGAAGTTGGGCAGCACCCACAAGGTTCACACAGCCCATTAGTAAGTAATTGTGTTATTTAAGAATGAAATGAAAGTATTATCTTTTCTTTCAATTTATGTATGTCATTTTTTTTCAAATCACTTACTTATCAAGACATAAATCTCTTTTAAGTCATCAAGACCTAACTACTTAGTAAGTGGACGTGATCAGTATTTCTTTTGGCCCAGATGTGCCATGAAAAACATTATGAAGTCACTATGAATGCCATGAAATGAGAACGTTTGGGACTTCTGGCTCGAACAATTCCTGGCACGTAGTCACGCTGTACACGTCAGCTGCGATGATGAACCCCCACGCTGTTCTGAGTCTTATATCAAGCTCTCCCGGTTCCATATGATTAATATAGCTGACATCTGTGTCTGCAAACTGCCTAAACAGGTTGGGAGAAAAAGGACTGATTTCTACAGATAAAGATATGAGGCTAAGGCTGGCCTATGGCTTGTCCTGGATCACTCAGCTCAGCTCACCCACATGGCGCTGGAACTTCCACAGAGAGCACTTGTTTCTCTGAACTAGGCTAGTTCCTCAGAAAAAAATGACACAGAACAAAAAAAAATGTGTTAGGACAGTCAAGATTCTTCTTTTTGGCCCCTCTTCGCCCCAGGGGGTTGAGTCTCTTCCTTCCTTCAATTGTCATTTCATTGGAAAAGATGTTATTTAACCATTTTAATGGCAGAGTTGTTTGCTGACTAGGAAGACACGCAGCCAGAATTAATTTTCCTCTCTAATTGGGAAGGCTTAAAGTAAGACTCTGACACGGAATTCTAGGATTCAAATTCTCACCTGCTACCTTTATCTCTGGGAGATTCATGTCTCTTCGACATGGAAGCCTTCTGCTGCCTTTTGGGAACCGTGGCTGGCTTCCTCTGAGACCCAGTCTGAGGTACCAGAAAAGAGGCAGCAGCTAGTGTGTTTTAGTCAAAAGACCCAGTTCTGTTATTTCTAAGAAGCAAAGGAAAATATCCTGGAGGAAAGATTCCACTTGACTCAGATAATCGTGCTACTGGAGATAGACCCTTTCCCTGATTGTTTCAAGAAACTACCTTGAAGTGTTTGTGTTTTCATGTTTATGTTATTTTTTATGTTTCCCCTTATGTATTTATGGGGTTGGTTTATCTTTAATGTTTTCAGAGCATCCCCCAGGGTCATCCCAAGGGAATGCTTCATAGCAGCTGCAAGCTGCATATCATCTATTCCAAGCAATAGGTAAGGGATTCCACAGAAGGTGCACTGAGAAGACAAGGCTCTCAGCAACTTTCAAAGGTCCAGCTTTGAAGCCTTAAGCCTCTGTACCCATCCACCCTGCCTCTTACTACGCATCTGTAAAGGGCACACTCTGACCCACAGTTTCTGCCCAGAGACTCAGTGCTGAAGTGTTTTCACCTATTACTCAAACCCTCCTTTCTTGCCCTCAACTCGCCTCCTTTTGATCTCGTTGCCCAGTCCCTTCATTCTGGCTTTGTTGCACTGACTGATGCTGCTGCCGTCCTAGCTATGAATGGGTTTCCTCTCATTAGTCAAAGATAGTACTGGACTTTTCATCACAGCAACACTCTGACAAACCATTTTAGATCAAGCCACTCTTAGAGTTTGAGCCAACCCCAAAAACTTTCCTTGCATGGCACCCACAATATTATCTATTATCATCATTATTATTATTATCATTATGAACATAACCTATTTGTTTATTAGTCCCATCATTGGAGCCCTATGTTCTGGTTTGTGATCAGGGGATAAGTATACCTAACTTGCAGAATTGTTGTAGGAATTAAATGACACGCTGAATATGCAGTGCTTCGCTCAGCCTTGAGCAGGCTCACAACAAATGTAGCCTTTATTATTATGAGAAGTGCCACCACCTCTTCACCCAATGAGGACAAGGGGAAACTTAGAGCATATGGTGGTCAGAAAGGCCCCCCAAAATATCTATACTCTCATCTCTGGACTTGGAAATATGTTACATTAGATGGCAAAAGGGATTTTGCAAGTGTAATTAAGGTTACAGACCTTCAAACGGGGAGATTAACCTGGATTATTCAGGTGGGCCCAATCTAGTCACACAAACCCTTAAAAGCAGAGAGAATTCTCCAGCTAGAGTCAGAAAGAGGTGGCAGAAGGGGAAGTTGGAGATATTTGAAGTGTGAGAAGGACTTAAGATGCCATTACTGTAGGAGCCACATGGCAAATATGAGAAGGACCCCAAGTAGCCTCTAGGAGCAACGATTTGCCCCCCCAGCTAACAGACAGAAAGGAAATGGCGACTGTAGTCCTACAACCTCAAGGAAGCAGATTCTTCCAGCAGCCTGAATGAGCTCAGATGCAGATTCATCCCAGAGTCTCCAGACAGGAGGGCAGTTCTTCCACACCCTGATTCCAGCCTTGAGACACAAAGCTGAGGGCCCGGCTGAGCCCCTCTGTGCCAGAACTACTGACTTCACAACTATGAGATAATACATTGTGTTGTTTTAAGCCACTAAATTTGTAGTCATTTGTTACAGCAGCAATAGAAAACTCATACAGAACCTGCATGATCAGGCTGGGGTCAGAAAATGGCTTCCGAGGTAGTACAGAATCCAAGTCACCACTCAGGATTGCCACTCAGAGGCTGTGGCAGGTGAGGCAGCACTCAGCAGCAGCTGCCACAGGAAAGCATCAGTCACCATGAGACAAGACTCAAGGGGCTGAGGGACTCAGACAGTGATCCTGCTTTAACAGTGTGGATGGCTACAGCCAGGAAAATTGTGAGACCTCTGGCACTGGGGATGAAAAATAAAGAAACTGGGGGAGGTGGCGTGCCAGCTGGTAGGACTCAGCCAAAGGTCAGTACTTTGTGCAGTAGTTGCCAGGGAAGTGCACGTTGCTGCTAAGAATAACAAGGTTGATTTAGCAAGGATTGATATGGCGAGCCCATGGTGTCACTAACAAACAGTTTTAGTTGGTTTTCTGTATTTCTTGCTCCTGCACTGATTTGGTGAACCTCTCGTTTAGCACTTTGCTGGGCTGACCCTCCAGTCTTTGATACTTACTTAAAGGGATAAAACACACATGTCCCGAAGCTCAGAGAAGTTAACCTTAGAGCTAGCTGGGACCTCAGCACATTCAGGTCTCGTTTCAATATCACGTGTCTCCCATAAAGTTCACTATTTGCCTTCACCCTGATATGTAATTTATGGCAAAGTTGTCTCCTGCTCTCTCTATACCTACCCCTGAATGAGCTCTTATTATTGGCAAATGGGAATCTTGAACTGCAGTATTTGTTCTTTAGAAAATAAGAGAGATGTCGGGGACTGGCTGAGTGGTTAAGTTCGTGTACTCCGCTTCAGTGGCCCAGAGTTTAGCCGGTTCAGATCCCAGGCGCAGACATGGCACCACTCATCAAGCCATGCTGAGGTGGCATCCCACATAGCAGAGCCAGATGGACCTACAACTAGAAGATACGACTATGTACTAGGGGACTTTGGGGAGAAGAAGAAGGAAAAAAAAAAAAAGAAGATTGGAAACAGATGTTAGCTCAGGCGCCTATCTTCAAAAAAAAAAAGAAAGAAAAGAAGGGAGCTGTGATTTTTTTTACACTCTGGGTGAAGTAGAGCAATTCATCTCTGTTAGATATACAGGAAAAGCTCATGCTGCGCTCAGAAAGTAAGAGTAGAACTTAATGCAGATTAGGTGTAAGCAAGGGTCTCCTTGAGCAGTGACAAGTACATGGAGATATGAGGGATGAGGAGGAGGCAGCCACATAAGTGAGGGAAGAAATGCACTCCAGATGGAGAGAACAGCATATACAAGTGCCTTGAGATGGAAAAGAGGTTTATATGCTCCATAGGCTGCAAGAAACCCAATGAACATAAGGAAGAGGGAAAGCAGTTCAAGACGAACTGGAGTGTTGGAAAGGACTCAAATCATATATGTATATGGGATGTGTTAAAGGTTTGGGACTTTATTCAAAGTGCATGGGGGAAGATGTGAGCATTTGGAGGATCAAATTGGTGTGATCTGATTTAAGTGGAAGATGTTCACTGTAGCTACTGTGAATGAGCGAGGTTTGGGAATGAGCAAAAGCAAGGAGACTGATAGTCTAGGCATGATCAGAACAAGGACAATGGAAAAGGAAATGTAATGGACCTAGTGTCTGTGTGTTCCTCCACCCCAATTCATGTGTTGAAACCCTAACCCCTAATGGGATGGTGTAAGGAGGTAGAACGTTTGAATGGTAATTAGGTTATGAGAGTGGAGCCCTCGTGGATGGGATTCATGACCCTTTAAGAAGCGACATGAGAGAGCTTATCCCTCTCTCTCTACTTTCCAGTAGGTGAAGATACAATAAGAGGGCCATCTGCAAACTGGGAAGAGAGCTCTCACCAGACATTGGATCTGCCCGCACCTTGATCTTGGACTTTCCAGCCTTCAGAACTGTGAGCAACAAATGTCATTTAAGCTACCCAGTCTATGGTAATTTGATAGCAGCCTGAACTGACTAAGACAGGAAAATTTTGAGATCTTTTTTGAAGGTGTAATCAGCAGGAGTTGGTGATGTATTGCACGTGGGGGTTGGGAAAGAGAAAGTGCCAAGAATAACACCCAGATTTGTGGCTTAAACCACTTTACCACTTGAAAATGGAGAATCCAAGAAGAGGAGCAGGTATAGGGCAGATAAAGAGTTTCTTGTCTTGTTTTTGCGCTTCCGTGGTATCCTGTGCATGCTAACAATGGTTTATTTGTCTCAAAAACATCTATGGGCTTCTTGACTTCATAGCTTTTCATCTTTGACTTTGTATCTTCAGCAACTCCACAGCATGGTATCTATCATATAGTTGACACATATCTGTTTAAACATTAATTATATTCCATAGTGTTCTTGCTTTGTGAGATGAAAATCTAAATCCTCATGTGGCATACAACATCTTTCTTGATCTGGCCCCCAGCTACTTGTCCAGCCTCATTTCTTGCCACATCTCACACACATCTGATGCTTTAGCCTCATTAATCTTCTCTCCCACCCCTCAATACACCAGATTCCATCACAATGTCCTGACTTATAAATTCTCTTCATCTGTTTGCCCTTTCTCTCTTCCTACATGAACCATCACAAAGATTACTCCTCTTCAAAGACTTCTATGACAACCCCAGGCTGGATCCTCCACAGATTCAACTATACTTTATGCTTCGATCAACACATCACTCATTATGCTTTCATATCAGTTTTCAGCTTACTCTCTGCATTCAACTGTGAAATTAGAGACTGACTTGTTCATATCTCAAATATTTATACTTTGCATTAAACTCAATATATGTTTACTGAATGAATGGATGAAGGATATAACTGGAAGGAAAAATTATTCCTGGTGAACAATAAAAAAAGTCAGAGAGTCAGGAGAAGAAAACTAGAAACAGCAGTGTCCCGGTAGCCAAATGGAGAGTGTCAATAAGTCAATGTTGGCTGTGAAAAAGAATTTGGAAACATTTAACAGATCTACCTATACATTTACCTTTTGATTCAGCAATCCCACATCTAGGAATCTACCCTGAAAATAAACCTCCAAAAATGTGAAAAAGTACATGATTTGGCTATTAATTGTAGCATGGTCTAAATAACAAAAGTCCATCCATGAAGGACTATACCGTCCATCAGCGAAAGATTATAGAGTCCATCCATGAAGGACCATAAAGACCATCAATGAAGGACAATAGAGTCTATCAATGAAGGACCATAAAGCCACCATATACGGTGGGGATAGAAGTCGGCGTGGAAGGAGTTTGGAAAGGGGCGAGGTAGACTGAGAAGCTCACACACTCCAGAGAGTAGGAAGCAGAAAATAAAAGGAGTTGAGGAGCTAAATCAAGAACCAGATTGTTGATTTTTAATAGAAAAGACAATATCACAGTAACATTAAAGGACCTTTGAGTGAGATTATGATAACAAATCACCAATCATTCCCCCTCTCGTGTTTATTAATATGGCCATACTTACTATTTTATAGTCAAGTTTAACTATATATTATGTGAAATATTATCCATAATAGTAAAAACATACTCAAAATAACTTCATGTTTCCTTCTGCTTACGTACCCTGATTCATCACACTATCACTCTATTAAACATTTAAGTCCCTCCTCGCCTCCTTTTATTTTTGCTAAAATTAATGGTACTACTATTGGGGCCGGCCCAGTGGTGCAGCAGTTAATTTCACACATTCCACTTCAGTGGCCCAAGGTTCACCAGTTTGGATCCTGGGTGCAGACCTACGCACTGCTTGTCAAGCCATGCTGTGGTAGGCGTCCCACATATAAAATAGAGGAAGATGGGCATGGATGTTAGCTCAGGGCCAGTCTTCCTCAGCAAAAAGAGGAGGCTTGGCAGCAGATGTTAGCTCAGGACGTATCTTCCCCCCAAAATAATAAAATTTAAAAAATAAAATAAAATAATGGCAGTATGATATATATATTTGTGTATATTCTTAATCCGGGAGATCATTTCTTTGGTACTAATTCACAGGAATAAAATAACAGGAAGAGAATGTGTGAGGGGTTTTATGCCTCACAATGCTGCCTCCCAAAGAGTTGTGCCTATATACAATGCCACCAACAATGAACAAGTGTATCCGTTTCACTGCCACCTCATCTGACATCACTACATATTAGCTGTCAGTTTGAGTCTCTGTTTTCTCCTTGACATCCTTGTAAAAGGAGGGCACAGAGATACCGGATCTAGTAAGATACTGGCCTAGTAATATCCACCATGTAGGGAATTATGAAAAGTAGAGACGATATCCCAATGCCCCATTGAAATTACCAGAGAAAACTGTATATGAATGAGGGAGAAACAGAGAAGGACCATATTCTCAGGGCTGAACCGTCCATGAACTTTAGAGTAGACCGGAGTGCATTGAGATAAAGCCCAACCAACTCATAGAATAAGCATAGAAGAGAGTAAAGTATGCCCCACAAGCAAGGGGAGTGTATCCTCAGCAAAACCCATCAAACTGTCTCTAACTCAAAGAAATAGAGGCTGAAGGCCAGATTAAACTATAGCAGTTGGGAGAATAAGAGGGAAGTTTTAACCTCATTAGTAACTTTGGGAAATGCACTGGCTGCCATGGAGCACTGCGCTCTGGGACCTGGGTCACTCCCAGGCTGCATTTGCCCAGGCAGTGTGCTAACTAAACAGCACAGAGGCACAACCACACAGGGTGCTGATCAAGGGCAGTGTCTCATTTAGAGAAGACAGGCAGGGCCACAGCGAATACATACAGGTGGACACCTCAGAGATTATACTGGCAAGGTAGTTCTTCCACCTCTGGTGAGACTGGTGACAGAAAATTACCTGAGAATTCTCTTTTTAATATTTTTTTTTTTTTTTTTGAGGAAGATTAGCCCTGGAGCTAACTGCTGCCAATACTCCTTTTTTTGTTGAGGAAGACTAGCCCTGAGCTAACATCCATGCCCATCTTCCTCTACTTTATACATAGGACACCTACCACAGCATGGCATGCCAAGCTGTGCCATGTCTGCACCCAGGATCCAAACCAGCAAAGCCCGGGCAGCCGAGAAGCCGAACGTGTGAACTTAACCACTGCGCCACTGGACCAGCCCCTACCCAACAATTCTTAAAGGTGGCCAGCCTGCGAGGGTAGAAGAGGATACTCTGGAGACCCTTAGGGGATTTTCCCCCAGAACTGGGGGAACACAAGGGGAACCCCCTGGAAACGTTTGAGATGGTTTCACTCAGGGAGTTGAGGAGTAATCCCACTGTCAGCTTAATGTGAGTCTATTTGCACCTTTTGTGTAAGTTTAGAATGTAGCTTGAATGTAGAACAATAATGACAGAAAGGGGGGCATTAGTTCTACATCCAATAGAGGAAGGACATCACAAGAAGTCCTGTTCCAGTCAGAGTTCCCAGTCTTGCACAGGGACCTGGGAGGAGGCTGAGTGAGGAAACCGAAGGAGCTTAGCTCTGAGCATCCAGTACAAGGCCCACTTGGTCCGTCTTGACTCTTAAGGGATGTGAAAGTCCCCCCTTCACTCAGGTCTCTGCACATGGAGCATATCACAGGGTAGGACCACTCTGTAACATGTACCACATAGCAGTAAAAAGTAGAGGTGGACTTTCCCTTGGGTTTGGAAACCAAACTGATCCCTTAGTAGACCTCAAAATACCTAGGTGTTCTCAGACAGTATGAAAGAAACCTCCCAAAAGAGATATTGAATTTTGTGGTATAAGGCAATGGAGGCTTGCATATTAATTGGAAAGAAATGTGAACCCGAATAGTGAAACTCACTGGAATCAGATAGCAGCTCCTCCCTGACACACCATAGACTCTGGTACCAACAGAGTTGTAGAAGCTAAAGGTGAGCCAGGCCTCCAGGGAGCAAGAATTAGGGAGAAGTCAATGCACGAGTGACCTTAGCACATAGACTGGTGGGCCTGAATGCTGACTCCAGCGTGCTCCCAACGCCACTTAGAGCAGCGGAAAACAGCCCCAGATAACTGCCATCTGCACCTCCACAGGAGGGAAAGAAGCCCAGCAAGGATGTGCTTTGTAGCCTGAAAACGCCTCCTACTGAAATACCTTCCTGCACCTCACAGCAACCCGACCTCTTTCCTCACAGAACGAAACAAACATCAGGAATATTGCCTTTTCCCTTTGTCTGGAACAACATATTTGAATAGTTATCTAAAAATCTCTGACTGAATCCTTCTCAGCCCCTAACATAGAAACAAAATAGATATGCATCTCTCCATAAGAATGAGTAAATAGAGAAAAACCTGCAAACCTATGAAAACACTCAATCATTCCAAACAAAGAGACGATTCTGAGAAATCAGAATAAATGCTTTCTATTAAAAAGAAAGTCAAAGAAAAATATATGTTGACAATTTTGGTTTATATTTTCAAAAAGATTCAAGAGAAATTTCTATCTATGAGAAGTTACAAATCTGGGATAAGGAATAATTGTCTTCAGATGATCAACATAATTACACTGAAAATATAATGGAGGCTATAACTGATAAAATATGTATTTTTTTAAAACCTGAAATTAGTTAATTGGATGGAAGTCTTAAGAAATTTTCTAAGAACTAGGAAAAAAAGAATCATGATGAATGTGGTGAATATATTCAAAATAGACACTGTTGAAAGAGATTTTATTTACCTGTAATAGGAATTGAAGAAGGGACATATAATGGAGACAGAAGTAGAGCCATAATCAAAAAAATTATAGAAGAAAGTTGCCTGAGATGTGGAGAAGTTTTCATCTTCAGGTGAAAAAGTCTTACTGAGCACTTGGCAAAATGAATGAAAGACCCAGGAGCCAAATTTAACTGAAATCTGTTTGCAAGGGAGCCTGAGAAATGCAGTTTGCAAGGTCACCTCCAGAGTTAACAAGTAGAGTAAGGTAAGGGCAGGGTGTAGATTTTAGAACGAACGGGCCAACTGGCACAATGATTGTGGAAGATTTATTCCATAAACAAAAATATAATTTAATATTAGGAACTCTCTGAAGGCAATTCATCATATAAATAATCAAAGAAAGAAAACCATGAAAAGATACTGAAATGGCACTTGAAAAATAGCAATAAAAGAATAAGACATCAATACTCGAGTTAAATACTAAAGACAGTGCCACTAAAGTCAAGAATAATAAAAGACTTTGCTATAATTGAATTATTCAATATTGTTCTGGATATTTTGGTCAATGTAATAAGATCTTTATCCCTACCAAAAAGCAAAAGAAGAAAGGAAAGAAAACATTGAGAGCTATAAACAATAGAAAAGAGGAGAGAAAATTACCATTATTTTTATATGCTGTCATTTCATACTTATAAAACTTACAAAACTCAATTAAGTTACTATTAGAACTGATAAATGAATTCAGTAAGTTGGTAATTAAAAAGCAGTATAGAAAATCAACATACTAGCAATAAATAAACAAAACCCAACTTACATTAGTGCCTAAATATATTAAATACCAGTGAATAAATTTAACAGAAACATAATGTAAACAATACTAGAAAGACCTTCCTGAAATAGCTAACAAAAAGACATGCAAATATGGCAGAAATAAGATGTTCTTAGAAGTCTCCTTGTCTCATGGATTGAATGTTTGTGTCCCCCCAAAATTCATGTCTTAAAGCCCTAACCCCCAGTGTGGCAGTATGTGGACTAAGGAAGTAACTGAGGTTAAATAAGGCCATAAGAACAGAGCCCTGACCCCAAAGGAATAGTGTCCTTAGAAAAGAGACACCACAGAGCTTGCTCTCTCTCTGTCTCTCTGTGGGCACACACCGACAAAAAGCTGTGTGAAGACACAGCAAGAAGGCAGCCATCTACAAGCTAGGAAGAGGGCCCTCATCAAAAACCCTGTTTGTCTTCACCTTGAAAATGGACATCCAGCCTCCAGAACTATGAGAAAATAAATGTCTGTTGGTTAAGCCACCCAGCCTGCAGAATTCTGTTACAGCGGCCTACGCAGAAGAACACATCATGTCATAAAGGTGTCAGTTCTCACATTGAATCATTTCAATCAAAATATTGATGAATTATTTTTGAAAACTTAACCTGGGTGTCCCCTACAAGCCCCTTAAAATTTAATTTAAAAAACAAATTTTCCTCAAATAAATCAGAAAGAAAAAAAAATATGCTACACTAACATGCACTAACACATGCAAATCCCACCGCTATATTGGAAGAAAGCTGGCACAGAGTACATACTCATAAAATGTTAGCTATTACTGTCATCTTCCCCTTCGTTATTATTACTCACTTTTGGTAAGTATTTTAAATGTTTTAACCTGTACTGAGGGAAACTGAGCAAAAAAAAGTGCCATGTATATGCTCTGTGGCAGGGAAATTTCATCTTTAGGAAAAACCATAAAGATATGGTTAGACTAATGGGCAAAGATATTTACTGCAGCTTTTTTTATGGTGGCATGAAATTGAAACATTCTAAGTGTTGAATAATGAGGCAGTGGTAAATAAATTATGGCATATCCATAAAATGGAGAAGATTTCATCAGTAGAGTCATGGTCAGTCACAGCCCAGTCAGGGAATTGTTTTTATAGGTGACAGAAGAATTGAGAAGGCAAATAGGGGATGATGAGGCAATGCAGAGTTTAGCAACAACAGGAAGCTGCTCACACCCCTGCACCTGGACTGATGATGGGGAGGAAGTGGTATTACTGGGACTGGAAGTTGAGACCTTCCTGTGGGAGCTGGGGTCCCAGTGGGAACTGGAGCAAGGTTGCAGGGAAATCTGAGACCGTAGAGGAAAGGGCTATTCTGCTCTTGCTGGAGTCAAAGAAGGGACTAGTTCCTGGCAGAAGTAACACTAAACACAAAGAGGAAGGCGGAGAAACATCCTAGCTTTTCCTTTCTAATCTTCCACCAGTTCCTCCCATTGGAGAATCTACCTGTAAATTAAAGACACTGGAGTCTGAGATACACAATTCCTTGCAATTCAGAGCAGAGTAGTAAAAGACGGGGAACAAATCCGAGAGGAAACAGGCAGTGAGCCATTATTTGATACTTACTGATGAGGAAAGCATATTCATGATATATTTTAAGAAAGAAAGATTACAAACATTTATACTGCCCAAATAGGCATATAAATATGTACATAAATACAAAAGCACACAGAAACACATCTAGAGAACACATACCAGGATGTTAATGTTAGCATTACCTGGATGATACTATTTTTGGCTTAACTATATCTTCCAGTGATTTTAGAGTAAATATATGACACTAGTGACTTAAAATAATAAGAGGATAATTGTGTTTCCAGGTTTAAGAAAAGAGCAATTCGATTGTTGGCTCCTTGAATATTGGATATAAAGATGAGCTATATTTATCATGTTTAGAGCCTTTATTTTAGACAAAAAGCAAGCTTGGATTTGTCTCCCAACATGAAATACACAGCTGCATCTGTTGATGTTGGCCATCAGACAAAATGCTCAATATATTTTCACTTCTGCTTGCCCTTTTCTACTCCCACAGATAATTGAAGTAATAAGGTATATCGCATCTAATTCCTTTCTATCTCTTTCAATAATACACTATGAATCATCTCCTTTATGAATTCCTTTCACATTTGTTTCTTTTATTACCATGTTAACCTCTATAATTCAGACAGTTCTATTCTATGGTTCTTATAGTTTAATATCATTTATTTTGTAACATGTATTCTCTATCCTTTAGATTTTAATTTTGTTTCTTTTCCTCCTCAGAACACTATCTATATTATTTGAATGGTATTAGAATGTAGATCTTGTTTGGGAAGGTAATTCTGATGCCAACCTGAAATGGTAAAATGCCAATGCCTTACTTCTCCATCAAAAACCACTTATCCTTCCTCTACGTTTGCCTCAGTCAGTATCCGGTCAGGAGGTAGTGATCACACCTATTGCTTTTAAAAGAAGAATTTAATACCAAGTATAGTTAAGTAGGTATTGGAGAACTAAAAATGCAAATAAGGGACACTGAAGTATTGTAGAGGTTGTAACTACAAGAACTGGCAACTCTCCCCAGGGTTGGGAAGACAAAGAGAAGGGACTGATTACTAAAATTTAGATGCTTAGAGGAGGGGCCCTGAGGAACTGGGATGGAGACCTCTGAGGAGAGGTCACTGCCTGAGTGGTACCAGAGCGACACCTCAGGGGCTTGTAGGAGGCATCTTCTGGTACTGGAACTCAAACCTCTGAGCAGCGGGCCCTGGCTGGCCAGTGGTACTATCCTGAAGGAGCACCATGAGGCTGGTTCTAACAATAAACTGGGTAACTCCTTGAACTTCCTGCCCCTGTGAGGGTGAAAAACTATTTCCATGATGTTGCTGAGATGAACAGGAAACAGACAGGAAGGAGCATGCCCCTTCTCCCTCTTCCAGTGGGCCATCCTCCCTCTGGACCCCCATTGGCAGAGGTAACAAGGAGCCAGCTGACAAAGCAAAGAAAGTTTGCAGGGTCCCACCTAAAAGGCTGAGGATAGAAGGGTGGTTTGAAGCTGAGAGATATTACCAAAATTCTCCTGCCACACAGCTCTTGTCGAGGTGCCTGCAAATAATAGGACTCTGTGCCTATTTATGAGAGTGCAAAGGAGGATTGGGGACCAAAGAAGAGTAGAATAGGCCTGGAATAAAAATTGTGGGAGTTGTTTACCCAAAAGAGTAAAATAGCAAGACAGAAACACCTTCCTCTGACTCAGCTGGTGCTCAAGAGGAGCAAGCTTTGGGTTTCCTGATGGTGAGAGGCCCTCATACCTCGCTACTATATTCATTTGGCTCTCTGACTGTGCAGCTCCTGGTGTTTTTTAATCTCGTTTCCTGTTAGTGGTGCCCACTGAACCAGATGATGAGTTCACATTTCTGAATTTTGACCCTGAGAGCCCTCCGTCAGGTACAAAGCATATTCACCCTCTGGCTTTCTAAGCGGTCTCCCTCCAACAATATAGTGGCTCATAGTATCCCACCCTTGGGTCATGCATTCCTACAGACCTGTGGTGGCCTTAGAGAAGGCCTATCCGTCCATCTATTCATTCATTCACTAACTCATTCAACAAATGTTTATTTAGAACCTTCTGTGTTGGACATTGTTCTAGGCACTGGAGATACAGCAGTGAGCAAAGCAGACCAAAGTCTCTGATGGAACTTATATTCTAGTGGGACGTGGGAGGGAAAGGCAGGAATGAGGCAGATAATGCACAAATACATCATAGAAGGTCATGGATAATAAGCCCTGTGAAGAATAATACAGCAGTATGAGAAGATAGAGAGTGGGAGGGATGGAGAGAATGATCAGGAAGGACTCTGCAAAAGTAACAGTTGGACAGATATCAGAACAATAGGAGTCTTGGGAACATCTATGTAAAAAGCAATTCTGGGTCAAGGGAAGAAAAAGATCAAAGGTGCTGAAGCAAAAGCATATCTGGCATTTTGGCAGAGAAAAGTAGCAAGGCCAGTGATGCCAGAAAGAAGCTGGCTTGGACTCTGGTGGGGGATGAGGTCAAAGAGGGAGGAGATCACACAGGCTGCATAAGCTGCGGTAAGGACTTTGCAATGCACTCTACATGAAATGAGAAGCTACTTAGAGGAGGTGAACAAGACAGAGAAAACCACTGATTCAAATTTTTAAAAAAAAAATCATCCTGGAGGCCAGCCCAGGGGCATAGTGGTTAAGTCCGTGCACTCTGCTTTGGTGGTCCAGGGATCTCAGGTTCAGACCCCAGGTGTGGCCCTATGCACCGCTCACCAAGCCATGCTGTGGCAGCATCCCACATACAAAGCAGAGGAGATGGGCACAAATGTTAGCTCAGGGACACTCTTTCTCAAGAAAAAGAGGAAGATTGGCAATGGATGTTAGCCCATGGCCAATATTCCTAACCAAAAAAAAAAAAAATCACGCTGGCAACTGTGTGAATAATGTCATTGACTACAAGAACCAATCAATTAGAAGAGACACCATTGTTGTATGTAACACTAAGAAATAAAAAAAAAAAATGCATAAAGTTCTCCTATGTCTCAGAAAATTTTTACAGTTGTTAAAAAGCTGTTTTAAATCTATTCAGATGTAGATTTTTATCATATATCACTATTCTGCATATATTAAAGGAAAACAGATATGAAACTAATTAAAGAACTCCTGTCTTCTTCACATTCAGAGTTAAACCTTTCTGAAATACTTGTCAAGTCAAAATCATTAAGGGAGCTCAGATATTCATTCATTCATTCATTCAACAAATACAACCAAGCACCTGCTCTGTGCTGAGCACTGTTCTCGGTGCTGGCATGCGGTTGAAACGATGACAGATGTAATCCTGGCCTCACCAAGCTTACAGTCTAGCAGATCGCAAAAAGCAAGGAAAGTGAAGGACAAGAAACAGAGAGAAAAAGGCAACATTTCTTCCAATGCTCCATCATCATACCACATTGTTCACAACAGGAACTTTAGTGTTGGACACAGCTGGGTTTGAAACCTGACTCTCCACTTACTATTTATGCATCCTTGAACAAATTATTTAATCTCGCTGGTCATCAGTTTCCTTCCAATATCTACCTCATAGAGTTGTTATTCGGGTAAAATAAAATAGCATATGTAAAGTCCTTAGAGTATGGGCTCTAATTACGGAGCATATATATTTTTATATTTAAATATGTTTTAAATGGTTCTCAGCTTAATTCAATGCCCATGATACCCCAGATTCTTCTTACGTTCAGCCATATTGCCTAATTCCTTCTTTCTGTAAACTTTTAAGGATCTTTTAAATAAACTATACATACAAAATTGTAAAATCATGACTATTTCTTCTTCTTATAATTGTACATTGAGTTAACATCTTGTTTCTCCTTCTCCTAACTCATAAAATCCAAGAAAAAAACATATCTTGCTTCCAATTGTATAAAGGATATTGTTAATATTTGTTATTCCCTTTGTTCGTGGAGGTAAATATTAGAAGACTAAAAGGAAAGTGATGGGAGCAGAGACTCAAAGACACTGAAGGACGGTGCCAGAATTACTGTAAACATCTAAGCAGGTGGAAGGAAGTTAAAGGAAGTACTGAGTTAGCTCCATCTAGGAGCCCCCGTTGTTTACTCATCTCTCATGTGAGTCACTATAATAAACAGTTCTCCATCAATCCATAGGGTTCCATGTGAAAGACCTCTTAGACCTGAAACAAAATGGCTGATGATGTCATAATAACAAACTTCTTGATGCTGTTACTGCAATCATTTTTCTAACAGAACTTGAAGTATCTGTGGTCTGGGCATTTGCCTGGTGATATATTTAAAGTTTTGATTCCATTTCAAAAAGCCTTATGTAGACAAAGAAAACACAAATATAACTCCTCCTTCCCTTTAAATCTTAAATGACGTAAATCGTTTCTTTTTTGAAATTTTTCTTGGCTTCTTAGAAGCAAAGTGGATAACCTATCTCCAAAATATAGTTCCATCCTCTTTCTCTTTTAAATTCTAGACCTGAGTAGAGACCTCATTCGCCATCTGGCTCAGTTGTGAGAATCCCAAAACACTGGAGATATGAACTGGAAAAAAATATCTTTTCATTTGCATCCTCTATTAATATGTTAGCATAGTGAATGTATGATCAGTAATATTTCCATGTGAGTGAAATATCCACTCAGCTCCCTGCCAACCCTCTCTGTTCCAGAGTAGGAAGGATCCTAGAGATCAGACAGCACAGCTTCAAAATTAAGAGGACCCCATGGTTCCAATACAATTATGAGAGCATAAGGTGCCCTTTCAATTCCTAAATATTTTTAAATAGATGCTAAATATATATTTACTATTTGACTTACTCTCTTCCAAAAGATATTTTAATTGTAATGAGCAACTTGAGGCAATATGGATCTAGAGAATGATCACAAATGGTTAATGATTAAAGTCTCATTTCAAGCAAATAACTGAAACACAATGAGGAGATTAATGACTTCTTATCCAGGTAACATATGGTCTTTAACTACAACAGATATTTGAATATGTTCTATGTTTATAAATTTGCATTTTTGCAGAATGCTCCAAGCAGCTCAAATTAATTTTCGGCATGTGTTACTTCTTAAAACACATTCCATCTTTTGATTCACAAAACAAAATTAATTTTTTCACTTGAAGTTTTAACTGATGTGGATAATCAGTTGTCAACTGTGTGGAGAAATTAATTTCATCCAAATTATGGATAGATGGCATTCTAAGGCAATGATGTTTATTTCTTTAGAAACTCTTGCCTGTCTTACTTTTCACACAATTCCTTTTGTGTCCTGATCTATGTTATACATTAATTCTTCCTTCTTTTAACTTCCCAAAAGCATACTGTGGCATCGAGGTGGGAAACTCCCATACAAGGCTCACACGTGGATCCCACTTTCCCCTGAAATTGCTCAATTTACTCCCTATATTTATCATGATGAGGATGATGGTGATATCCTCTGTTTCATTCATTCAAATGCCGTTCAAATGTCTTGCACTAGAATACTTTTACAGCACTTTCACGTTTATACCTTATTTAATTCTCACATCAGCTGTGGAACAGGCAGGCTGGTAATATTATATCCATTTTTATAAACAGTAAAAGAGAGATTCAATAATTTCACAAAATTACAGTTATTAAGAACTGACGCATGGAATAGTACCCAGACTTCATAGCACCCAGAACATAATGTTGTCTATGATGTCCTAAGTGGAAATAATTTGAGTATTGATATTGAACATACCTCAGTTGGAACATTATCTTTCAACTAGCTAGGTGAATGTAACTTTAGATAAACTTAAAACTCTCCTAAAGCTTCAGTTTCCTCATCAGCAAAGTGGAGATAATAAGTAACACATATAAACCAGCTGGCACAGTTCCCAGTACATCCTAAGTTTTCAATAAGTAGCTGTAGTAAGGATGCTACTTAGTGCATAGCAGATGCTCCATAAATGCAGGTTGTTTTCTTTCTAGCCAGATCACATCAAGGTTTATTGCAAGTGAGATTGTCACTAAATGAGGACTGAAGGAGAAAAAATATACAAATTAAGTTGAACAATTACTACTAATAATTAACATGTATTGAGCACCTACTGTGACACACGCTGTTCTAAAATGCTTTATATGTAAAGGTAGGTACTACTATGATGATCTTTTTACATATTGAGAAACTGAATCAGGGGCCAGCCCCATGGGCGAGTGGTTAAGTTCGCATACTTGGCTTTGGTGGTCCAGGGTTTCACCAGTTTGGATCCTGGGCATGGACCTGGCACCGCTCATCAAACCATGCTGAAGCGGCATCCCATGTAACACAACCAGAAGGACCTACAACTAGAATATACGACTATGTACTGGCGGGCTTTGGGGAGAAGAAGAACAAAAAAACAGATATTGGCAACAGATGTGAGCACAGGTGCCAATCTTAATAAAAAATAAAAAAATAAAAGTCAGGTTTATTTATGTAAAATAAAAAAGAAACTGAGTCACAAATCAGTTAAGTAAATTCTCAAGATCACATGACATAGAATGACAATGCTGTGATTTGAACGAGTTAACCTGGTTCCAGAGTCCTCCCAGTATAGGTCAATTCCAACATCAATACGATATCCAAATTATTTCACACAAAAAAAATATAGCAACCCTACATAGGAGGAAGCCCTGATTTGTTTTATATTCTCTCAATAATTAGTTTCCATCCTTGCATCATTCAACTATCTAAACAGAATAAACCAACATTACCAATATCTTGACAAGGCAAGAAGTTGCTCCTGAGAGCAAGCCAATCAACATCTATTTTTTAACCAACTGTCAATTGAAATCCTGTCTTTAAACATTACGTAAAAGAAAGAAAAGTTTCCCTCAGGTAAATCAAGATGGTATCATACCTTTTCCTTGCTCAAAAATCGCCAGTGCCTCTCTTTTTCCTGCAGAATCCAGCTCAGATTCCTCAGCCTGTCACTGAGGACCCTCCAAAATCCACCACCATTTAGTTTTTAAGTCTTCTCATCTCCCCCTGCTCATAGCTTGAAGTCTCCACTCTTCTCCCGATATTTCTTTCAAATTCTTATTGCCACAACTCTTGCTAGTTATCCTTAAATCCAGAATGCCATCTTGCCTGTCTCTATCGTCCCTTCCCGTTCTCCACGGTGCATTCATAATTGGCAGCATTTCTATGAGTCATCCTTCACTTCCACTGTCTTTGAGAGCTTGTTTCCTATCAACTCTAGGAGCACACTGACTTCTCAAATCATTTGATTTTAGTCCTCTCTTTGATTGAGTCCCTATGATGTTCCAGGTGTTCTAAATGCACATTTGTAACGATATTCTGGGGCACAGCAGGACTAAGTGCCATGACCCATGAGAGGTGCCCTCAGTGGGAGTGCGAAAGGTAGCAGGCATGGAGAGTGTGCCTAGGTCTGACATAAGCAAGGAGAACATGTTGATGCAGTGTTAAGAGGTTTCTTCTCCCTGGGTTTCATTGTAGTCATTGCCCAACTCAGCCACTCTACAGTCATTTCCAGCACTCTTTTTCCTTGCTGCCTCCCATTATCAAGTCTTTTAAAACCAGGCACTCATTTTCCAGACTCCCTTATAGCTAGGGATTACTGTATGCTCTTGTTCTTGCCAACAAGATATAAAGAGGTAAATGCCAGTACCTTCATGAACACCATGAAAATATTTTCCTCTCAGAAGAGAGGCAGATAAGAAGAACACCCTTCTCCACCACCAACCTCCCCCTTTTTTTTTCCAATACCATCCTTGCATTTTGCTTTGGACACTGACATGTGAAGATATGATGATTAGGCATGGCAGCCACGTTGTGATCATGAAAAAAGACATTGACAACGTGATAAAAATAGCAAAGAGGAGCCTGGGTCCCCTATGGCTTTGTTGAGCTACCACATCCACTCTGATACTGCCCACCTCCAGCCTCTGTGGTATAAACAGTACATCTTCATGGTTTAATCTACTGCAAGTTGAGTCCTCTGCTCTTTGTGGTCCATAGCATCCTAAAACTGATACATCATCAAATGGGCGGCAGCAATAACTTTCTACATGCCCTTCCATCTTTGGTAACATAGATACAGCCTAGAACAAAGAAGTCGTCAAATTTCTGAGCGATATTTTTATAAAGCTAAAGAAGCAAAACACCCACAAATCTTGGATGCCTTAGCTTTTCATCGTAGATTCAAATTCTTGAGAAAATTCCTGATGGATTCAGAGCCTACAGTTTATACAGTGAGGCAGGAGGAGGAGCATTCTACCCAACAGTTGTTTCCTCACTGCACACAGAGAAGACAAGAACATTTTCTACGGAGAACTGGGAACAGAGAGCAAGACAATAGATACTAATGTTGGGGTCTGACTCCTGGCTGCCCTTTCCTGCAGGTTTGACCCATTGATGGCAGTTGCATCAAGTAGGCTTGGGGATCTGAATGCAGAAAGAGCTTGCACCACACTTCCAGTCTAGGACTCAGAGGAGATAGCCATGCAGACTGCCTCTCACCAACATTGGTAGACTGCTGTGGATTAGTATTAGGGGTGTGGCATAGCGAGACCAACCCATCTCAGGTCTTGGAAGAGATTCGAAAAGTTCCCAAGCCTCCCCAACAAGGGGCCAAGAGGATGGCTGAGAATTAAGAGCTGGTGTACAGTCAGGGATTCACAACCCCATAGCAGAGACTCAGAAAATGATATCATCAGAGAAACAGAAGGAAAAAGAAGAAGAAAGAGAATAATTCAGAGAGACTGAGTTTAAAACAAATTACCCTGAAATGGAAAGACTGGAAAAACAAAAGTGATTTGTGTTTTTTTCTACTGCAGAACAGAAATGGCGTTTCACGAACTAAGTTGATTTCTATAGTAAAGAAAGTTTCATTTTCCCATCTGAGTTGGTATTATACAATTTAAAGTTGTACTAGACAATCTGGCATCTCTGGAATGCAATATGTTAGGATTCATCCATCTGAACTAACAGTAATTTCTCACAAGAGTCACCAGCGGCAGGCTGCCCTGTTACCTTCACATCTGACTCTGATTTGTGTGAGCCAAAGGAGTGTTGACTTGTACTTTCATCTGGCCCAAGGGAAAAGACCCAAGTTGATAATCCCCAGGTGCATAAACCCCACAGGCTAAGAAGTTTTCAGCATGGATTATATTTCTCAACCACAAAGAGGAGACACAAGCTCATCAGAGGAAGATGGCTTGGCCAGCCATGCCGGTTCTCACCACATAGCACTTCCATGCTCAAGAATGGACCTTGTTCACAAGAAGCCACATCACTCACACTGGATTTTCCTTTGATACCAGGTTCCTTGGGGTACCTACCTGTCATAAGTAGTGCTTCATTGTTGGCAGATAGGCTTCTTGGCTCACTGTGAATGATTTTTTATGCCATTTAAAGTTCTGAAGCACGCAGAAGGAGAATGCTCAAATTAGGAACCAAGTCAGATATAATGAAAGAGACTTTAGAGCAGCCAACTAGGCCACTGCAGAATATAGACTGATGTGGACATGGAATCAGACCACCTGGGTCAAATCTCAGTTCCATACCCTACCGGGTATACTACTTTTTCCTCAATTTCCTCATATGTGAAATGCGAAGGCTAACATCTACCTCAGCTTATTTTTCTGAAGATTAAAAGAGAAAACACATATAAAACATTCAATTCTGCTGGTCCATAGAAGAAATCAACAAATATCAGTTTCTTTTTCTCCCTTCTTTTGTTACTTTATGCTATAAATTTTACCATATTCTGACTTTAAGAACAATGTGTTTATGCAAAGGTTTAACAACCATGGTGACTTCATTCTTTATTCAATCTCATTAATTTCAGCATGAGCTGGGCCCAATAATAACAAGACCACTAACCATTAAACTCTCAGGTACCCACCTGTAATCCACTTAAACAGTTAGAGACGGCTCCTTTGATGTTCATTCAACAGATGTTTATTCTGTATCAAAAGTGTGCCAATCTCATCCTCAAGCCCAGAAAACAGAAAAGCAGTTAATAGAGCCTCTGTGATACAATGGCTGGGTGACATGGGGCAAAGATGAAGGCTATCAAACTCAAACCCAAGAATGAGAAGCAAGGAATATATATCAGACTGTTGCAATAATTCAGGCGGGAGATGATGGTGGCCTGAAGTAGGATTGTCATGGTGGACATGGGGAGAAATAGACAGTTTCAAAAGGCATTAAAAAGGAGCACTGGCAGATCTCTATAATTGAACAGGTGTACATGGCAGATGGGGTAGAGGAGGCAAACGTGACAATATGACATAGTCCATTAATACTAATTGAGGCCTGGGTCAGAGAGACACTTATCAAGATGACATGGAAGATACAGAGAAGCGAAGCCACATTCTTGACTTCCAGAAAATTTATAATACATCAAAGGAAATAAAACATAACTTTTTCCCCCATCTCCCCTAGTTTATTTTTTTTAAGGACCCTATTCAGTTCTCAGCAAAGTGGATATCTGGGAAGAGGTTTTGGGAAAACGCAGAAAAATCGCCTTGAAACTTCCACGTAATTATTTTAGTCTTATAGAGAGAGTGGATGGAAAGAATAGGCTGTGCCATTTGCTTTAGAACCAGGTACCCCAAAGCCTAGATGCCCCTTCTAAGAATTAGTTTTATTTCTATGAAGAAAAAGGACATCGTAGTAACTGAAAGCACTTTTTTGAAGGTTACTCTTTGAGAATTGTGCTGAGTCAAATATTTTCATTTAACGCCCATATTGCTTAAAATTATATATCTTCATTTGATATTTATGTACATATGCGTGTATGTCTGTTGTTGGGTGTCAGTATGAACTCTCAATTTCTGCCCCAGGTAAAATAAAAAATGTGAAGATGCTTCCCTCCAACCCCAGTCACATCCTACAGTCTCCTTGTCATATCTGTACGTGCCCTACCTCACTTGTGGGCAACCTCTTCCTTTATTCCTCCTCATCACCAGGTATGCTTTTTCTATACCATCTCTGGGGTCCTGAGTCTGTCCAGATGGCTGAAGGCCACCTCTTGCAGGCGAAGAGGCCAGATCCATGTTAGAACATATTGGGCACTATATTTAAGAGAGTAAAGGAAAAAGACAACTAGAAAGCCCCAGTCCTCTTGCCCCAGCTTCTGTTTCACTGTGAATTCATCACCAATCATGGTCTTACTCAGAGAGGTTGCTCCAGAGAGCATTCCAAGAAGGAGGGTATAGGCAGAGTCCCCAAACCTAGGCAGATTCCCAAAACCTATCTGAAATATCCAAAGCCAAGACAGACATAGAATAAGATCAGGAAACGAATAGGCAGTTGGAGGAACCAGGCCAAGCAGGAGTAAGAATGAGAGCATAGGTTACAGGTCTGAGGTTTAAGGCTGTAGATTTGAGACCAAGTTAGAAAAGACCACTGAAGAGGCACAGCAGGTAAGCTAAGAAGCAGTAAGGAATCCTTAGGACTATTTCAGATGCTTTTCCACCATTCCCATCCCAATCAAATACACATGGGCATTTGTATCTTGCCTTCTGAATTACTGGAATGGTATGCCCGTTCATGTCATTTGCCTTGGGGAGAGGGTCTTTGAAACTAGGACAATAGCTCTGGTTTCCAGCCAAACAGACACCACAAGAGGTGTCCAAGAACATAAAGAACAGGAATCTGTTGTTATTCTAGACTCCCTATTCCTTGGGCAAGATATAATTTTAACTCAGTATTACCATCCTTTTCTGATTTTATACTAACCAGGGTCACAACAGCCATCCAAGACTTCCTCGGACACCCCACATCCAGCCAATAGCTGACTTCATCACCATGCTTGCTGAGCAGTGGGGCAGCAGTTGGAGCCCCTTCTCATATGATCTAGTGATGACATATTTGTGCAGAAAATCTAAAACTAGTTGGAGTTGGCAAGGTCAGGGACTGTAGACCCCCTTGTCACTCTACCTTCAGAGTGCTAACCTCTTTTCTCCCTCTCAGATTCATTCCATAGATCAAATGGCAGATGCATTCTCTGCAATAGTGAAAAAGAAGACATTCTCAGGGAAGCCTAGGTGCCTTCCTGAATCAGACAGAACCTCTTATTCAGCTGACATATGCAGGATATCCGATATATTCAGCACACATTACGTTTAGAGTAATGAATCTTCTCCTACTTAAGTGACAAGAGATTGGGCTTATTAATTTTTTTTCAGCAAATGCATCTTAACATTGGTATTTCTAAGATTCTTTATAACATTAAAACAGAGTTTAGTGTAGCTATATGCAGTATGATGTTTTGATTCTGATACAAATTTGTCATATATGAGAGAAGGGAGAAGAAAAGCTGGCAGTTCAGATAAGAGTAAATAATTGACTGAGAAGCTCTTTTATTTGAGAAAGATGTAAAAGTAGAAATTGAAATCATTGACATGAACTAGAGACTTTGAAAAACCTTTATTCTGGAACTGAAATTACCCAGATAATTCCTGGCATTATTCCATCCAAGGTCAGGGGTAGTGATATAGACATACAGCCCTTATAGTCCGCATTCAATCTTTATATTTTCTCTTTAAAGGGAATTTCAGCTTCCCTGGGGAGTAGGGATGCTATATCTTGGGATGGGAAAGTAAAACGGGCCTGGGACAATTCGTGGTTGGAGAGTGATGGTCTATCTAGACCCACTGGAGATAGTTTAGACGCAAGTAAGTAAGTGGACTTGAGAAGAGAGCTTACACAACAAAGCATTCAAACAGCAGAAAGGTGACCAAAGAATAATAATTATGGTCCATCAGAATAAGATTAACCTATAAGCCTTGAGTCCATGACAACACTTAAAAAGAAAAATTAACTGAAGAATGCTAATAGTATTATATAAGTTGGAATATAATTACACTTGTGAGGTGTTAGTGTTGTTTATAGTAAGAGGGTTATTTGTCAAACAATTAAGAGAGTCCGGCACTGAAGTTTAGCCAATCCAGGTTACCCATGACAAGCTGCTTCTGCTCTTGTGGAGGTTTTAAAGCACAAAGCAGTCCATACAGAGATGGGGGCCTATGTTCATCTCTGAATCTAACTGGGTTCATGATTGCTTTAACCAGTAGACGATGGTACGGTAGAGGTGATGCTATGTTATTTCAAAGGTTAGGTCATAAAAGGCCGTCCAGTTGTGCCTTATTTACAGGAATACTCACTTTTGAATCTCTGAGCCACCATACAATGTTCAATTACCCTGGGGTTGCCATGCTGTGAGGAAGACCGAACCACATAGACAGACTAGGTGTAGACATTCTGGTCAACAGTCCCAACTGAGCTAAGCATTAGAGTCATCCCAGCTCCAGTGCCAAGCATGTCAGTGTAAAGCCCTCTGAAATATTCCAGCCTGATGTCATTTAAGTTACCCAAAGTTTTCAAATCTCCCCATGATGTCTAGCCTTCCCTAGACAACATGGAGTAGTGACAAACCATTCCTGCTATGCCCTGTCCAAATTCCTGATTTGCGGAATCTATCAGCACAATAAAATGGTTGCTGATTTGTGCCACTAAGTTTTGCAGTAGTTTATTACAGAACCATACCTAATAAGAACATCTCTAGACTTTTAGGTAAGAACAAATTATGTGATTAAATTCTCAGGTATTTATGAAATGTTGTTCCATATTATTATGCTTTCGATTGTGCTTAGAGATTCAGATGTATAATACATTCCAAAGACAAAAAATCAAGTAAAGTAGAAAGATAACAGATCAAGAAATTTCTACTAATATAGTAGATTTTGAACTACAGCAAAATGTGCATCAAAACAGCATACAGATCTCCTCCCTAAGACTCTTATTAATTGAAGTTCCCAAGAAACTATCTTAGTACAGTGATTCTTAAATTTTAATACATATCAATATCACCAGAAATACTTGGTAAAAAAACAGAGGCCCAGGCCTTTACCTACTTAATGTGCCTGAGCCTCTCTTCTTTATTAACTCTCTAGATGATTCTCAAAGTACATTAATGTTTGACAACCACTGATACAGTGTTATGGAAAGTAAGTAGAGAAAAGGGTGGAATGTAGATAAGATGGCAGTACTTCCTGCCTCTCTACCCACTGCATGCAGGAAAACTTTGAGGAGAGGTTCAGTGAAGGCAAAGCACGTGTCCTTTTCCAGCATTTCTCAGACAGTTTCAGAGCAGACGGTTTTTAATTGCAGAGCCTTTTCCCCTGACTCGAGTGAACACATCTTGCTCCCACACACATTACCAATCTGAGGTTATGTGGCGATACGCTCACACTACAGAGAGGAAAGGACCAACTCACTTGCCAGCTAAGTGTGTAGGGGTGGATGTGATCTAGCTTCATCATACAGAAAAACCGCAGGTACAATTGCTTTGTTTAACTCAATGGTTCTCAAACTTGACTGCACATTGGAATCCCCAGAGAACTTTCAAAATTCCCCATTGCCCAAGCTGTACCACAGACTATTTACAACAAAATCTGGAAGTGGACCACAGGCAATGGTTATGCATAAGGCTCCCCAGGTGATTTGAAGTCTATCTAAGGTTGAAAATCACTGTCTCTAACTCAAATTCTCACAAATGAAGCTGATTCATCCTGGATTAAGAGAGAAATCTGGAACTTTAAGGGTACTCTTTCTATTAGGATCTTCTCATAATTTGGTATCAGCTAAAGTAGTTTAAGATATGAGAAAATGTGGGCCAGCCCCAGTGGTTTAGTGGTTAAGGTCAGAGTGCTCCGCTTTGGCAGCCCAGGTTTGGTTCCTGGGCACAGACCTACATCACTTGTCTGTCATTGGCCATGCTGTGGCGGCAGCTCACATACAAAAAGAGGAAGACTGGCAACAGATGTTAGCTCAGGGTGAATCTTCCTCAGCAAAATAATAATAATAATAGTAATAAAATAAAATACGAGAAAATGTGCAGAAAGAGAAGTTCCAGAGACCTAACCGTCCATATTCCTGCCCCCTCCTTACACTCTTCAGTCTAAATGACACAATCCTAAGATAAATTTTCTGTTGTCTGGAAGAAAGCATCTACCATGTCAGTATATGCAAATAGCAAGCTGTGTAGACCTCATCCCTTTCTAAGACGATAAAGCAAAAAATGACAGCAATACATATGGAATCCAGAATATAAAAGAAGTCTTAGAACTCAATAAGAAGATAAATAACCCAATTTTTCATATAGGCAAAAGATTTGAATAGACATTGAACCACAGAAGATATACAAATGACTAATAAGAACACAAAAAGATGCTCAACACCATTAGGCACTAGAGAAATACAAATCACCCGCAACTAGGATATACAACTATGTACCGGGAGGGGGGTGGGGGTGGGAAATAAAGCAGAAAAAAAAAAAAAACAGATTGGCAACAGTTGCAGCACAGGTGCCAATCCTTAAAAAAAAAGGAAGATTGGCGACAGTTTTTAGCCCAGGTGCCAATCTTTAAAAAAAAAAATTTAAAAAAAAAAGAAATACAAATCAAAACCACATAAGATACCAGTTTATACCCATTAGAATGGCTGTAATGAGTAAGACAGACAATAACAAGCGATGGTGAGGATATGGAGAAACTGGAACCCTCATACATTGTTGATGGGAATATGAAATGGTGCAGCCACCTTGGAAAATAGTTTGGCAGTTTCTTAAAAATTAAACACAGCACAACCAAGTAGAATTTATCACAGGTACATGAGGCTGGTTTAACATTCAAAAGTCAATTAATGTAATTCATCACATCAACACACGACAAAAAATCATATCAATAGATACACAAAAGACGTTTGACAAAATCCAACTCTCAGTGTAAAACTCTCAGTAAATTAAGATAGAGAGGAATTTTCTCAACTTGATAGAGAAAATCCACAAAAAACTTACTTCTAACATCATGCTAAATGGCAAGAAATTCAAAACTTTCTGGCTAAAATCAGGAAAAAAGCAAAGATATCTCTGTTCACCATTCTTTGCAACATCATTCTGGAAGTCCTAGCTAGTACAACAAAAAAAGAAAATAAAAGCTAATAAATTTGGAAGGAAGAAATAAAATTATCTTTGTTCATAGATGACATATTGTCTATGTATATAGAAAATCCAAAAGAATTAGCAAAAAAATCTCCTGGAACTAATAAGCAATTATAGCAAGATTAAAAGATAGGTTAATATACAAAAGTCAATTGCTTTCCTATATACCAGTAATGAAAAGTAGAATTTGAAAATTTAAAACATAATATCATTTATATTAGCCTCCCCAAATTAAATACTCAGGTATAAATCTAAGAAAATAGGTACAAGATATATATGAAGAAAACTACAAAACTCTGATGAATTAAGTCAAAGGAGAACTAAATAAAGGGAGAGATATTCCATGTTCATGGATAGAAACTCAATATGGTCAAGATGTCAGTTCTTCTCAACTTAATCTATAGATTCAGTGCAATTTCAATCAAAATCCAGGAAGTTATTTTGTGGATATCGACAAAATGACTGTAAAGTTTATATAGAGAGGCAAATGACCCAGAATAGCCAAAACAATACTGAAGGAGAAGAACAAGTTGGAGGATTGACACTGTCTGACTTCAAGACTTACTATAAAGCTATAGTAATCAAGATAGTGTGGTACTGGCAAAAGAATAGACAGACAAATGAATAGAATAGAATAGAGAACTCAGAAACATAACCACACAAATGTAGTCAACTGATCTTTGACAAAGGAAAAAAGGCAATACAATGGAGCAAAGATAGTTGTCTCAATAAATGGTGCTGGGAAAACTGGACATCCACATGCCAAATAAATAAATAAATAATAAATCTAGACACAGAACTTACACCCTTCACTAAACTTAACTCAAAATGGATCATAGATCTAAGTAAAATAGAAAATTATAAAACTCCTAGAAGATAACATAGGAGAAAACCCAGAAGACCTTGGGTATGGTGACAACTTTTTAGATAAAACATCAAAGGCACAATCCAGGAAAAAATTATGTATAAGCTAGACTAAAATTACAACTCTGCTTTGCAAAATACACTATCAAGAGAATGAAAACACAATCCACAGACCAGGAAAAAATTAAATAAATAAAATTAAAATTAAAATTTTGCTTTGCAAAATACACCATCAAGAGAATGAAACCACACGCCACAGACTGGGAAAAAATATTTGCAAATGACGCATCTGATAAAGGACCAGTATCCGATATTTATAAAGAACTCTTAAAACTCAACAATAAGAAAACGTATAACCCACTTAAAAAATAGGCCTGAGACCTTAACAGACACATCAACTAAAGATACACAAATGGCAAATAAGCAAATGAAAAGATGCTCCACATCACATGTCATCAGGGAAATGCAAATTAAAACAACATTTTAATACCACTATACACCTATTAGAATGGCTAAAATCTGGAACACTGAGAACACCATATGCTGGTGAGAATGTGGAGCAATAGGACTCTCACTCACTCCTAGTGGGAATGCAAAATGGTACAGCCACTTTGGAAGACAGTTTGGAGGTGTCTTACGAAACTAAGCATTACATACAAACTCTTCCCATATGCTCCAGCAATCACATTCCTTGGTATTTACCCAAAGGAGTTGAAAACCTGTCCACACAAAAACCTGCACACAGATGTTTATAGCAGCTTTATTCACAATTGCCAAAACTTGGAAGCAATCAAGATGTCCTTCAGTAGGTGAATGGATAAACTGTGGTATATTCAGATAATGGAATATTATTCAGTGCTAAAAAGAAATGAGTTACCAAGCTATGAAAAGACATGGAGGAATCTTAAATGCACCTTACTAAGTGAAAGAACCCAATCTGGAAAGGCTACATGTATGCTTTCAATTATATGCCATTCTGGAAAAGACAAAACTATTCTAAAACGATTTTGTTCCAAAACTAAAACTGGAGACAGTAAAAAGATCAGCAATTGACAGGGTTAGGGGACAGAAAGATGAATAGGCAGAGCACAGAGGATTTTTAAGGCAGTGAAAATACTCTGTACGATATTATAATGGTGGATCCATGTCACTATGTATATGTCCAAAACCACAGAACGTACAACAGCAAGAGTGAACTATAAAGTATGGACTTGGGGTGACTATGATGTGTCAACAACATAGTAAGTTCATCAGTGGTAACAAATGTACCACTCTGGTCAGTGATATTGCTAACGCAAGAGGCTATGCATGTGTCGGGGAAGGGGGTATTTGGGAAATCTCTGTACCTTCCTCTTAATTTTGCTGTGAACCTAAAATGATTCTCAAAGAGTAAGTCTTAAAAAAAAGAATAAAGGGAAAGAATAAATTGACATATTAATGCCTTTTGTTTTCACTTTTAAAATTTATTTTAACTGGTTTAAAAATTAAACTAAATAAAAAGTAAAAAGAAAGATTCAAACATAAATTTATCATACAACTCAGATATTCCACTACTAGGAATCTATTCAAGAGAGATGAAAATATTTGTCCTCAAAGATTTGTACATGAATGTTTATAGCAACATTATTCACAATCGCCAAAAGTGGAAATGACCCCAAAAGTCAATCAACTGGTAAATGGATATGTAAAATGTGTCATATGCATACAATGGAACACTTTCAAAGTTAAAAAGAAAAGAAGTACTGATCCATGCTACAATATGGATGAACCTCAAAGACATGAAATATGAAAGAAGCCAACCCAAAAGTCAACATATTTTATGATTCTATTTACATAAAATGTTCAGAAAAGGCAAATCAATAGAGATAGAAAGTTAATTAATGGTTTTCCAAGGCTGGGGTGCATATCAGGAAGGACTGAAAATCAATGTAAGAGGTCTTTTTTGGATAACAGAACTGTTCTAAAATTTGATTATGGTCATGATGGTTCCAGAACTCTGTAAATTTACTTAGTCAATTGAATTATATACATCAAATTGGCAAATTTTATGGTATTTAAATTATATCACAATAAAACTGATTTTAGAAAGACACAATATGGAATTGGCTTTAAAGTTCTGAAAAAATAGGGGAAAAATAAAAATAAACATACAAAAATAAAGAAGATTAATTTGAAAAAAATCACTTTAAGGAATAGAAGAAAAATTTAAGCTGCAGGAAGTTTTTGAAAAAGTCATGAACTCTATAATTAGCTAAATATATTGAGTATTTACTATATATCAGGTACTATTCTAAGTGTTTTATAGGATTTTATCATATAAAAAATCCTATAAGGTTGATATTGCATCCCCTTTTATGGACGTAGAAACTGAGCCTAACTGGAGATAAAAGATGAGATGATAGAATTCAAAGACAGACTTAGATTAAAAGGAAGATGATAGTGCTAATTCAGGGAATTAATAATGCCATCCAACAATTGTAAGTGGTATTAGAGAGAATAAAGACCCAAAACTAGTTTAGTGATGATCAGAATGGGACTGAAGACATCACAGACAATGCAGAGGAAACGGAGAGAGATTAGCGTGATCAGAGAATACATGATAGATAGATATGGATGACATAAAATGAGGACCAAAGAAAGAATAATAGTGTTCTGGGGGATACAAGAAAGAACCAACATAAAACAAATATTAAAGATATTATTTAAAGTTTACTCTTAGCTGAGGAGAATTCTAAATATAAATGACACTACGATTAACAAGAATAAATACCAGATAACAGTGTACCAAAAACTGCACTGAGCACTTCACGCACAGCAACTCGTTTGACCATAACAACAACCCCAGGAAGCACACACTATAATTATTCCCATTTTACAGATGATCCTTAGAGTGAGATGATTGTATACCTCCAGTTTGTCTAGGACGATGCTAGTTTACTCCTGTTGTAATATAATCAATGAAATAGGAGCAGAAGTTACTGGAAGAGGTTTCTGGAAAAGCTCCTTTAAAAAGAGCTGAGGAACCATTTGCTTTTCCTCCTTCCACCTTCCATTGGCTGGAATGCAAACATGATGGGACTGGAGTGTCCATCTTACAACCATATGCTGACCGTGAGGATGGAAATCATTCACCAAGGATGTCAGAGCAGGAAGATACAAGGTGACTAGGACACTGATGACATCATGGAACCACTTCACCATCCCTGGCCTGCCACTGCTTCTTGTCTCTTTGTTACTTGAGAGGAAGGAAAAAAACTCTCCTGCTTAAACCACACTTTTTCAGGTCTCTATTTCTGGCACCCAAAAGCGATTCTTAACTAACGCAGGATCATAAAATTAACATAGAACAAACCAAAATCCAATGTGAAAACAATAATGTGTGACAGAGAGTCACTTTGTCAATTGATATCATCCAACATGAGTATGCATCATAAATTTTTCTTTGACAAGAAATACAATAATACAACATCATTTGACAATAATACAACATAAAAATACATGGAGGAAAGCCTGTGGCAAATATAAAGAGAAACTTACAGGATTTCAATTATATTGGGAAACATAAGCAAACTTCTCCAGGTCTTGGAAAAATCAAGTAGACAAACTCTAATAGGGAAGAAAATAGAGGTCTGAAGAATACAGTAGAATTAATGAATGCCTTGATACATATTCATATGTAAGTGTGTGTGAATTTAATTGTCTTGTAAATAGAATTCCATAGAGTTTTTCAAAAATCAATTATGTGAAAATTTAAAAATATTTCAAAATATGGATCTTGTCTCCAAAACATAATTCAAGAAATAAATAAAAATATAAAATTACATTGGATTGAATAAAAATATTTGAACAAAAAAACAAAAAACATTTGAAGTCACTCACAAGTAATTCTTAGGTCCAAGAAAAAATCAAAACACATATTATATGTATTGTATGAAATAATGAAATTAAGAATAACACATGTCAGAATCTATATGACATAGCTAAAAGCATATTCACAGGAAAATTCATTGCCTTAAATATGAAAGAATGAAAATAAATGTTAAGCATTTAATCCAAGAGTTCAGATAAAGTACAGCAAAATTAAGACAAAAGAAGAAGGAATAGATAAAGAAGAAGCAATTATTAATCAAGAAAATATTTTGAGGAAATTATCAGACAGGTGCTCAAAGGTGATTGTTCAGTGCACAGTGCCTGAAAAATCAGAAACAACTTAAATCTCAGTTAATATAGGGATGATTGAATAAATAATTGGAATGTCATATATTAGCATTACAGAGAGATACTAAAAATAAACACTATATTCATTGATATAAAAGCCTATAATACGTGAAATTAAAAAGCAGAATGCAAACAGGGTGTGAAACTGAATAAAGGAAACCACATTTGGAATGGAGAGGACGGAAGGTGGGCCTCTCTGGCACTACCACTTTGTGTCACTTATGCACCCCAACAGGAGGAAGCCTCAATTATAGACCCCAACAGAAAGAAACATGCCTTGCATTCCCAGCAGGATGATGACTCTACTTTACTACCCCAGCAGGAGGAAGGAGGATTTCTCCTTGCCCAGCAGCAAGCCCTGCCAATGAAACTGTTGTAACTCAGCCAATGAGAAGCCATCACCATCCAGAACTCTCATTTTCCTCAATGGACTTTTGTTCAAAGCACCCCCTCTCAACTTCCTCCTTTTTCTCTATGAAGTGACTTTCCTCTCCTTTGTTTGCCTGTACAGTTATATAACATCTACATAATATCTTTTATGTCAACAAGGGACCACATTTACAACAGTGGTCCAATAAGATTAGTGCCATATTGCCTTGGTGCGTAGTAGGCTATCCCATCTAGGTTTGTGTAAGTCACTCTATGATGTTCACACAACAAAAAAAATCACCTAACAATACATTTCTCAGAACGTATCCCCATTGTTCAGTGACATATGGCTATAGTTTTTGCTATAGCATGCTTGTCCCAAATTGTGTTTCTTTGCAATTCCCAAGTAAATTCATTTTTCTGGTAAAATAGCTGGCTGTTTTGTTTTTAAGGTCAACAAGAGTGTATGGTACGATCTCACTTGGGGACTGAGGAATACATAAGCAGTTAATATAACTATAGTCTCTGCATGTCCAGGTATTTATTTAGAGTAGGGAAGTTTTACTGCTATAATTAGAAAAATACAACCCTAAAAGCATGGACTGCTAATTCATATTTCTTCCCATGTCCTCTTTAAAGTAGAACGTTGTGTTCTAGTTCTTTAGGGAATATATCTCTTAATCACTGTAACATGTGTAACCTCTCATACCTATTAAAGCCAGCAATTACCAGATGTATTACTGCACTTATCTTTGCTCCGGGAGCCCAAGGGTTTTTCTCTCTGCTTTCAAAGCAATTTTCTCTCAGAGGATACTATTATTTCACACTAACAATTTAGAGCCCTCACCACCACATGAGAATGCAAGGCAAAGAGAACGGGACTATGGCGAGTTAACCTGCGTGAAGAGTCAATGATTGCCTGCAATTCCGTTTTTCTACTTGAAAAGCTCTCCTTTCCCCAGAGCTCTCTGCCCCTTTAAAATGGGGAAACTTGCACCCACTTTAAAGCAATATTCTGGGAATGAAATGCTGAGAAACACCGCAAGCACCCAGCACTGGGGTTAGGAGGAACTCCCCCTTTCCCTGCCCCATATTCTTTCCTACTCCTGCCTCTGTAATTAAAACTCCTCCAACCAATCCATATTTACATAGATTCTACAAGAGGCATTTACAAAGTCAAGGCCTAGGTGCAGCAGCTGTGATATATCTTACTAAAAAATGTGCGGCATCATGATTATGGTGAGCTTCGACTGTCGGCTCATTCCTTTGAGAGAAAAGTCATGGGGAGTAGAAGGTCTATTCGCACCTTAACCCTGAGAAATTCAGTCTCTGCAGGCGGTGCGCATTCTGGGATGAGAGGATCAAAATCCTGCCAGAGGATGTTAATTTCCATTGTCCTAAATACACACTTACCATTCTGCACGCTGGTGGAAAAACAAAAGTTGCCTGCTTCATTCAAAGTAATTACAAACACCAAACCCAAATGTAAACCTCAAAACTATGATGTTTGTTTCCTCTGAACTCAGAATATGAATTCCCTTTACTACTCACTTGGAGATTAGTCACACTCTGCCCGTGTCACCTACTGCTTTTGTGTTATTTTACTCTCCTCTCTGTGATTTAACCTGGAGCGTTTTATGTCTGTTCTCCCCCATGAAACCACGAACCTCCCCACAGCACCTGACACAATGTCCTCCTCAATTAGCAATTGCTTCAGAGATTCTTTTGTGACCAACATTTTCGATTCAACACGACACACATTTTCGAACAGTTTGGAGGTGTCAAAAAACAACTTGGCACATTGGTAAGAAGAAACTTTATTTGAAAGGATTGTTGCAAGAGGGAGAAAGGCGTCATTGCAATGACAGGAGAAGGGGGACCGTTGCAATAGGGCTAATGTTCCCACCAGGAGATCTGAAAGAGCCTTAAGGGTTCAGCAAAGGAGGTTCATGAGGCTGAAAGAGGCAGGTGTGGAGAAGAGGAATGGATGGAGCGGCATGATCTCACGTTAGAGGGGAGAACGTTTGCCCAAGCAGTCAGACTATTCATGTGAAGGGCTGCTAAGGAGGGGTTGTAAGCCGGCTCAGGCTGAGGGCAGAGTTCAGCTTAGGGGAAGGACAGAATCTTAACCAAAGTTTGTTTAACCAGCATTTTGTTCTGATTGATCAGTGGGTATAAACCAGTTTAGCTAACTGTTTATGAGGCAAAGAAAGGGAACTGGAAGGTCTGTGTCCGGCCTTGTTATAGGTGTCAATGACCCACAGGGGGCATCCATGAGTATGATCTACATGAGAAGAGGAATGATGGTTACTTGCAGAAGCGTTTCTGGAACATAAAGAAATGATTAATGTCTCTGTTTCCCAGGATCACCGGGCTCAGGTAAAGTTTAGATTGTTAGAGGATACAAAAAGATGATGGGGCAGCTTCAGGAATTTGGAGACTAAATAAAGAGACAACAAAAATTTACACACATAAAAAAATCAGTCATAATTAAGAAGAAGGCAAGAAGGAAGACGTTAGCACTAATGGACAAGCATTATCTCACCTAATTCTCCGACACCATCATAGGGCAGGCGCTATCGTCAGCCCATTAGCAGACGAGGAAGAGAGGTCTGGGGCTGTCCACGGACTCACCGAAAGAGAGGCAACAGAGCCAACTTTGGATCCAAATAACATTGACAGTCCAGGTCACAGTTAATACACGAAAATGTCAAAATTTCAAAACCCCCTATCTGCAGTTTCACTTTCTGAGGTTTTGGTTATCCATGGTCAGCTGCGGTCCAAAAACATTAAATGGAAATTTCCATAAATAAACAATTCATAGGTTTTAAATTGAGTACGGTTCTGAGTGGCATGATGAAATCTCACACTGTCCAGCTTAGTCCTGCCTGGGACGTGAATCATCCCTTTGTCCAGTGTATCCGTGCTGGATATGCAACCCACACGTTCGTCATTTAGCAGCCCGTCATTTAGCAGCCCTCTCGGTTATCAGATCAACTGTTGAGGTATCGCAGTGCTTGTGTTCAAGCAACCTTTACTTTACTTAATAATGGCCCCAAAGTGCGAGAGTAGTGATGCTGGCAATCCGGATATGCCAGAGAAGCCATAAAGTGTTTCCTTTAAGTGAAAAGGTGAAAGTTCCCAACTTAATAAGCAAAGAAAAAAAATCATATGCTGAGGTTGCTAACATCTACGGTAAGAACAAAGCTTCTATCTGTGAAATTATGAAGAAAGAAAAAGAAATTCACACTAGATTTGCTATCGCACCTCAAACTGCAAAAATTATGGCCACAGTGCACGATAATTGCTTAGTTAAGATGGAAAAGGCATTAAATTTGCACAGTAAGATATTTTGAGAGAGAGAGACCACATTCACATAACTTTTATTACGGTATATTGTTACAATTGTTCTATTGTATTATTAGTGGTTGTTAATCTATTATTGTGCCTAATTTATAAATTAGACTTTATCATAGGTGTGTGTATATATAAGAGAAAACATAGTATATATAGGATTTGATACTATCCACTGTTTCAAGCATCCATTAGGGGTCTTAGAATTTATCCCTCTCAGATAAGGGGTGAACTACCATAACGAATGAGTTCTGGGAAGGTCAGGAAATATCCGGGGGCTCCAGAACTCTCTGTCTCATTTACATAGGACTACCGAGAACCCTGTGGCCTTTCAGACTGCAATTAGGCGGAATGGCAATCCCTATTGATATGGACCCCAAAAACCATTAAAAATACATATATAAGAAACAAGTTGAAATATTTTGCCTATAATTTTTATTATAGCCAAAGTTTATGAACTCTTTCCTTTTAGCTTTATAGGAAAACAATATATTGGTTCCAGAACATAAATATTGTAGCCAAAGCTCTTATAATAAAACTATGACGCAGGACGCTGTGAGGAATTTGTGGAACCTTGAGCATCTCTCTCCCAAACCTCTCCATCATTCTGTTTGCTGAAGCTGAAAGTCCTGTCCCAAGGGCAAAGCTTTTCATACTAGGAAGGTTAAGACTTACAAAATAAATGCCCCTGACAGACAACTCCAAGGGGTAGGTGGCTGATATGAGACTGATTTTGAGCAAAGGTTTTCATAGTAGAGATGAAGAAGGGAGCCAGAAACCTGGGAAGGTGACCTTTGTCTAGAAAGGGAAGAGGTAGAAAGTGGAGGGCAAAGATACAAAAAGATCTAAAAACCAATCCAAGAAAATCCTCCTTCTTCGTAATGATCAAAATATGTGGAGATAATATTTAAAACTAAATTTGTTTATTCCTTTACCTCCTATTTATAAAATCCCATTACTTGTAGCTCAAGGGCATGCCCTGTGAGGCTAAGGAGCTGGGCACTCAACAGGCATATGAAAAGAAGTTCAACATTATTAACTATCAGGGAAATGCAAATCAAAACTACAAGGAGATATCACCTCACTCCCATCAGAATGGCTATAATTAACAAGACAGGAAACAATAAGCGTTGGAGAGGATGTGGAGAGAAGAAAACCCTCATACACTGCTGTTTGGAGTGCAAACTGGTGCAGCTACTCCGGAAAGCAGTCAAAAAATTAAGAATAGATCTACCACATGATCTAGCTATTCCACTGCTGGGTATTTATCCAAAGAACATGAAAACACAAATACATAAAGACACATGCACCCCTACGTTGATTGGAGCATTATTCGCAATAGCCAAGACTTGGAAGCAACCTAGGTGCCCATCAGGGGACGAATAGGAAAAGATGAAATCCGTCCATTTGTGATAACATGGGTGGACCTTGAGGGTATTATGCTAAGTGAAATAAGTCAGAGGGAGAAAGTCAAATACCATATGATCTCACTCATAAGGAGAAGATAAAAACAACGACAAACAAACACATAGAAACAGAGATCGGATTGGTGGTTACCAGAGAGGAAGAGGGGAGGGAGCAGGGCGAAAGGGGTGATTAGGCTCATGTGTGTGGTGATGGATTGTAACTAGTCTTTGGGTGGTGAACCTGGTGTAATCTACACAGAAATCGAAATATAAAATGATGTACACCTGAAATTTATATAATGTTATAAACCAATGTTATTTCAATTAAAAAAAAAGAGCTGGGCATTCGTCACTGCTTTGGAGGAAAAGAGTAACTGTAGGCTGGGTCATTTGTGAGCCAATGGCAGAGGGTCTTGTGGAAGCCAAGTCAGCTCCCAGCTGTCCTTTCATTGACATCAGGGAATAGCCCATAGTCAGCAATGGCCAGCATGTCCCCATAGACTGCCCAATAGGTGTAATGGTTATCTATGCCCTGGGATTTGGGGAAACTCCCCACATTCTGGCAATGGAAGGCCGGCTGGGAATCAGCCAGCCTGATTCAATGTGGTCCCTGACATTGGCCACAGAGGGTGTTTGTTTCAGCTGAGGCTTTCAGGTTCTCCATCATGGCAGGAACACTGTCCATGTCTCAATAGCTACTAGAGATTGGAGAGTGACCAAGGCAGTGAGAGAGGAGGGGTGGTTTCACTCACAGTCTTGGGCAATGTGCAGTACCTTCCTCCAAACTAAACGCTTAACTGATAATCAGGAATGGGTGGGGGAGTCTGAGGAGAGGAGAACTGGACCATAGCAGGGAAACAGGTGCACCAAAAAAATAAAAGTTGAGGGGCCAGCCTGGTGGCATAGTGGTTGAGTTCACCTGCTCCACTTTGGTAGCCTGGGGTTTGTAAGTTTGGATCATGGGCACAGACATACACACCACTCGTCAAGCCATGCTGTGGCAGCATCCCACATATGAAATAGAGGAAGATTGGCACAGATGTTAGCTCAGCAACAATCTTCCTCAAGCAAAAAGAGCAAGATTGGAAGCAGATGTTAGCTCAGGGCCAATCTTCATCACCAAAAAATAAAATAAAATAAAATAAAAAATAAAAAGGTGAAACTTCCAGACACCACTTCTTTTCCAAAGCCCCACAGCCTAAATGTGCCTCAGAAGCATGAAGAATAAGTGATACCTCGTAGTGCAGTTTCATAGCAGTTCGTGTGAATTTCTGTTTTGATGTCTCCAAGCCTTGGTGATGTCTTCTTGAGATGCCCAGTCCAGGACCTATTGCCTTCTCAGGACAGAACTAAACTGCTACCTCCCTGGGATCAGAAAGGCAGAACGCATTACTGAACCACCCCAAGGGCAGAGAAAATCTAAGGCCGGAGCTGGGGTTTTATAACCCATACTCCCTTCCCTACCTGAAAATTCTTCTTTCAGGCTCTAATTGATATTTTTTAAGGAAGGCAATACTTAGTCCTAGAAAGGTGTTCCAAATTGCATGCCTCAGTGTCTCCAAAATGGAGGTTAGCTATGACTTCCTGGTGCTGAGAAAGAGAGAACAAAACCAGGTGGCCCAATGACAAAGAAATGGAAAAATTCCCTGTGTCTCTGCTCCTCTGAGACTACAGGTACCCAGTGGCTCAAACTGGGTCTTGAGAAAGTAGAGCCCAAAAATGAGGTCTGCTCACTGCGGGTCCCAGGAGCACCAGAAGCACCAGAAGCAGCCCTCGGGGCTGAAGACCTGGCAGGAGCAGACAATTAGGACAGCTGCCCCAGAATGAATGTCGCAGGCAGCCAGCAAAAACCACAGACCGGGAGCCAGGTGCTAGAGATTGCTGTCCTCCTAGGACAGTGTTTCTCTTCCTTGGAGGCACATTAGAATCACCTGGGGAGCTTTTAAAAATCCCAGTGCCCAGGTTGCACCCCAGAACAATCTAATCAGAACCTTTGGGGTGGCACCCAGCATTCGTATTTTTTAAAGCACCCCATCTTATTCCAGGGTGCAGCCAAGACTGAGAACCCTGCCCTGGTGTGCAGTGAACGTGAAAATACAGGGCTTGGAGAGGACGCCCAGCTTTTACAGGGACTGTAGAGATTTGAGGCTCACTTGATTGCAATCTGTTGGGAAGCCATTTACCAATGCTTGGGTTAGGGGGGGTGGCAAGGTGAGGGAATGGTGGGCTGCCTCTACTGATATACTTAGCAGAGACCAGAGCTCTCAAAACAAGATAGGGCCACTGTGAACATCACCAGCAGGCCCTGCCTGGAGCTAGGCCCCCAGCACCATTGGACACTCAGGGCAGAGATTGCCACTGCACCTTGACAACATGCTGGGTTTGCGATTGTTGGTGTTATTGGTTAACAGCTAACTGATACAAAGCATTGAATTTTCAAATAATTTATGGGTTTTTTGTTAAATCAGAAAAGTTTCAAGGTCACCCTTATAACAACATTACACTCATGCACTCACGTTCTGATGGTTTCCTTCATTCAACAAATATCTATTTAATACCTACTATACTCATGCCAATCACTGTGCTAGACACTGAAGATACAGTGGGCAACATAACAGCTGTGGTTCCTGCTACTGAGGAGCTTATCATCGATCAAAGGGCAGAGATACTTAAACAAAGTATTAAATTGAGATAAGCATAATGATGGGTTAAGTAAAGGCTACCAGGAGGACACAAAGCAACAGCCTCTTGGTAAAGGTTCAAGGAAGCTCTTTCCTGCCATGACGCCTGACTGGTAAGTAAGTGTTAAAGAGCAGAGGATGATGTTACAACTAACAAGGAGGAATTGCCCCAAACTAGGAGCCCTTTCCCAAAGTTATGCAGAGCCACCATCCATGAAGGAAATTAATAGTTGTGGCAATTATTAACTATCATAATACTGTAATATAGTTTAGTTCCCTACAGGTTTGGGGGAATTTATCAGAATCTCAGTAATGTGGGAGGGAATGTTCCAGGTATGTGAACAGCATTTTTCATATGCATCATATTAAAGGACCACAGAGTTAATGCAGGAAACATGTCTAAAGGTAATCACACTCATCTTATGCCTAAATGTCAATGGATTGATGCATTTCAGTCCCTCCTTAACTCCACTTATGCCCCCCTACTCAACATCACTCAGTTCATCCTTCTGACGACCCCATGAGCTTTGGTGTGCTTCTCTGGCATGGTGCTTCTCAAACACTAGCAGTCCTCAGAATCAACTAGAGGGTTTGTTAAAACATGAATTCCCTAGCCCCACCTCTAGAGATTTTGATTCAGTAGGTCTGGGGTGGGGCCTCATAATCTCCATTTCTAGCAAGCTCCCAGGCGATGATGTCGATGCTTCTAGGCCGAGGGCCACATCTTGAGTATCTCTAGTCCTTGAGAGAAAATTCCAACTAAATTTGCAGCCAGCTGAGACTCTGCTCCATTCTTTATCTCTGACTACAATATCCAGAGAAGCTTACAAAGCAGGAAGCAGGCTTGGAAACTGCTATCCAATTTTTGCTTTGTACCCATGGAAATGAACTTCCATAGCCCCTTGACTTCAGCCTGATATGGATGGGCAAGAAGAAACACCCAGAGGCCATGCTGCAGTAGATCTCTGCACGTGTTGAGATCTTCTCCTTTCGCCCCAGACCAGACTCTAGAATTGCTGCTGCCATTCTTCTGTTCTGTTGCAGCCATAGGCCAAGCAATGATGCACCTGGGCAAAGTATGCAGAAAAAAGGGCACAACTAGAAAGCTCCGTCTCAGCCTATCTCCTGTCCATGGCACCCGGCACTTCCCTGCTCTAGGTTGCCATTTCCCCTCCCACCTCCCACCTTTTTCATGCTGTGATCTGACCAGCCTCTGACCCACATCTAGAATGTTCTCAAAGAAAAGTGCAGAAACTGTAAATGTATGTAGCTTGTACACATTTCACAAGTGGAACACCCTCATGTAACTATCACTCTGATCAAGAAACAGAGTATTACCAGCATCTCAGAAGCCTCTTCCTAGCCCATTCCAGCCACTACGCACTCAAGGGTTTCTTAGCTTTTATTTTATATAAGTGAAATTAAACAGCATGCATTCATTTGTGTCTAACTTCTCTATAACTTAAAATTATGATGTGAGACTTATGCGTGTTATTCCCAGTAGTGATAGATCATTCATTCTCATTGTCTTATGCTTTGCATGGTATGAATATCCTACAATTTATTTGTCCACTTTGCTGTTGATGATCACTTAGGTAGTTTCCAATGAGGGGTAATTACAAACAGAGCTGCTCTATTCATCTTTACATTTTTTTGGTTAACATAAGTGCCCATTTGTGTTGGGAAACTACTGGGTCATAGAATATGCATAGTTCAGCTTTAGATAATACTGCCAGGAAGTTTTCCAAAGGGCTTACACCAGTCACATCGCTACAGTAGTGTATGATCGTTCTTCATCCTGCTCATCCTTACCGACACATGGTGTTTCCCAGCTTTATCATTTAAGCCTTTCTAGCAGATAGCTGATAGCTTTACTCTTAGTCCTGTGATCCATCAATGCCCCTCTCATTTTATGCAATCTCTAGGGACGGATTCAGGTGAGGAACAAGAAGCCATGTGTATTAGTTGCAGTTCTCGAGAGAAACAGAACCAAAAGGATATATATTTATATAGATATTGTGGAGGCCTGGAATTGGCCACCCCAAGATATGTCTCTTTGGTATGAGGATTGTTTGGGGCTGGTTACTTTTAAACTGCAGACAGGAAAGCAACTCTGAAAAGCAGAGTTTACTTACCCTTTGTTAAGAAACATTTACATTCTAAAGGAAATCTGCATCTGTAAAAGTGTCTCCCTCTCTGTACCAGGAAGAGGGGGGGATGACCTTATCTCTAGAAACTCTTTATCAATGCAGAAGACAAGGACTTAAATCTGCATCTTGTTTACTGTACTTGTGTGGTAATCTCCCATGATCAACTCCCCTTCCACCTCCCCTCCGCCCCCCCCCCACATCCTCCTTTGTCTTTAGCTGAAGATGATATTTAAGGTGGTGCCTTCAGCCATTTTGGCGAGTTGGTCAGGTTGCCTGACCCTCTCCCATGTATACATGTTATAAAGCTGTGTTTAATTTTCTACTGCTATTCTGTCTCATGTGAATTTAATTCGTTCTCCAGCCAGAAGAACCCAGAGAGTGTAGAGGAAATGTCTTCCTCCCCTATGATATATTTATTTATATTATATTTCTATGTATTTATATTTTATATTTAAATATGTATTTATATTTATATTTAATAAATATTTATATTTAAATGTATGTCTATCCAATAGGATATACATAGAGAGAGAGGGAAAGAGAGAGAGAGATTATAAAGAATTGGCTCCTGTGAGTATAGAGGCTGAGAAGTCCCAAGATCTGTAATTAGCAAGCCAGAGAACCAGGATGCTGGTGTGTGGTCTAGTCTAAAAACTGTCAAGCTTGAGACCCAGGAAGAGCTGATGTTTCAGTTCAAGTCCAAAGGCCTGAAAAGACCAATGTCCCAGCTCAAAGCAGTCAGGCAGGGGGAGCTCCCTCGTATTTGCAGGAGGATCAGCCTTTTTGTTCTATTCAATTGATTGGATGAAAGCCACCCACATCAGGGAGGGCCATCTGCTTTACTCAGTCTCCTGTTTCAAAAATTAATCTCATCCAGAAACATCCTCAGACACATCAAGAATAATGTTTGACCAAATATCTAGGCACCTGGCTCCTTAGTGAAGTTGACACATGAAATTAACCATCACACCATGTTAGTTTTCCATCTGCAAACATTCCTTTAAACTGCTGTACTGTGTTCCATGTGCATACACATACACATATACATATATCTACATCTACATCTACATATGTGTATGTATATATGCACATATATAGTAATACATTTTATAAATAAAAAATGTACTGTTTCATTTAATATTATGTTTGTGAGTTTCATCTATAATGTTATATTTCCTAAGATTATTTATTCTCATTGATGTATAGCATTTCCTTGTGTGACTACATGGAAATTTATTTATCCATCCACTGTTGATGGGCATGTGGGTAGTTTCCAGTTTGGAGCTTCTCACTGACTTTGTCATCATGAATATTTAGGTTGCTTCTGATTTGTCTCTAAACAATGTTGCAAAGGCATCTTGTCGCATGTCTCCTTGAGCATGTACATAAATGTTTCTCTTGAGTAGCCACAGGTTAAGAAACCATCCATCCGGACCATGAGTGGAGGAAAAAAAAAAACACAACCAGAAAGTTCCCTCTTAACCTATTCCCTGCTTATGGCATCTACAATTTTCTCTCTCTCCACCCTCCCCACACTATGACTTAACCAGCTTTTGCCCTTTCTCAGAATGTCTCAGAGATTTTGTTTTATGAGTTTTTATTGAAGTAAAACATACCTACCAAAAGTGCATACATTTTATGTGTGCAGTGCAATGAAGTTCCCTAAATTAAATACACATAACCCAGGTATATAAGAAACCAAGATAAAGAGATGGAAAATTTCTAGCATCAAGAAACGGAAGGATGCATTATAGGCTACATAATTTCAGCTTTGCTGGAAACTGCCAAATTGCTCTTCAAAGTAACCATGTCATCTAACTCTTTCACCAGAAGAGAAAAAGTATACCCATTTCATCTCATTGTTGTCAACACTTGGGGTTGTCACACCCTAGTTTTCATTATGCCAATAGATTAAAATTCTGTCATTGCTTCAAGTTGCTTTTCCTTAATTTTTAATGTGATTGAGCATCTTTTCATATCTGTTTGTCAGTCAGAATATTCTTTGCTCATTTTGCTATTGGGTTGTCATCCTGTTTTGACCTTTTCCCTAGGAGCCCACAGCTCATCCAGTTTTCTGGAAAGCTCACTCCTATTTGCTATCCCTTCCTATAGACAATATCTTCTCATCTCTAGTACACTGTACTCTTCCTGGGCTGGACGGATTATACTAAATCTTTCCCAGGAAATTTCCCGGGCACTCCAGTCTTTTGTGATCATCGCTAAACCTGCTACTTCTTATGCCAGGCGTTATTAGGTAGTGGCTGCACATATTTGGCTCACAGAGCGTTTCAATTTAAGTCATCAAGTATTTATGCTTGGTTGCAAAACAAGCAGCTTAGTCCTTTTGTTTTACACCTGGCCTGCTACTCTTACTCATGTTAACTTCACTCCTCGATAGGCATTTGAGGTTCCACGCACATCAGTGTATGCTACAGTGAAAGCACCCCTCTCTGGGAACTTCTGAAGAGGTCAGTCATCAACTCATTTCCATCACCAGCTGGGGGATCTTGGGCAAGTCATTTCACATCTGAGAGCTAGTCTCTTCTAGTGAAAATGAGGACATAAGGATACGTTCCCTGGCTATGGCACAGAGTGATTTTGGACATCCAATGAAAGAACATCGAAGTGCTAAGAGTATTTACCAGGCATCACTCCCAGTCACATCATGAGGGGTCGTGGCTTACTGACTAATACAGCCCCCCCAGGTTTTCTGAGAGCTGCCCTGTGAAAACCTAGAGAAGAAATGCAGGTGTGAATACCGGTGTGCTATTTGCTCACATTTACTGAAATAACGTGCAGGCTACTAAGTAAATGGCTGGGTAAGGATTTTAAGTCAAAAGCCAACCTCAACTGAAACAAATGTGTAATTATGATTTGATTTCAGAAGTGCAAACATGATCTGAATTAATTGACCTGCTGCGTAGTCCAAATTCCTGTATTATCGAAGCTGGAGCAGAAGTGGAGTGCACTCTGGAAGTTAGGAAAAGCACAACTCACCAGGGAGGCCTATCCAAGGAGCCATGTGGGTCGCTATGGGGGGGTTCCCACCTGTTCTCAGGGTGAGGCCCCCGCCCTGGGCGGGACTGCTGGTGATGAGGCTGTGCTGGCTACTGGATCGGAGCTGCCGAGGAGAGAGCAGCACGTGGATTCTCCCTGTCGTCAGGCAGAGCTCTTCATTGAGGTGGGCTCCAGGAGGGCTCTGAGCCTCTGCTCAGCCAAGCTCCAGCCAGAAGCCTTGGGAGGCACAGGAGGCGCTGAGCTGCAGCTGCTGCCCAGCTCTCAGGCGGGAGCTGGACTCTCTTCCTCTGCTGCAGGCACGGGGACAGCCAGGCTCAACTCCGCCTGAGCCATGCCAGCCAACCTCACAGAGGGCAGCCCCAATTCCAACGGGACCACGCAGACACTGGATTCCTCCCCAGTCCTTTGCACCGGCACAGTGATTTTCACTGAAGTGGTGGAAGGAGAGGAATGGGGCTCCTTCTACTACTCCTTCAGGGTAAGTTTCCTGCCTTCCACTCTGAACACTGATTTTAAATAATGAGACAAGTGAATTTAAGAGACTCAGTTAAAGAATTCTAGCCAATATATGTGGATGGGTGTAGTTTTTTCTCTTTACTGAAAAGAGTAAAAGAAAAATGATGAGCTAAAACAACGAGTTTTTCATACTATGCAAGGACGTATATTATAGTTTATTATGAATACTGCTGGAGCTTTTCTGCTGCTGCTGAAAATGTGTGAATAATGAGTAGCGTTTATGAGTGGATGATTTTTTTATTTTCCCCCTTTCCTTAGATGTAAGCACTTTTAATTAATCCTAGAGTAGTGCTTGAAATGTCTGTTTCTTGTGGGGGTTATTTCTGTGACTTTTTGCTAGGAATATCAGAGATGTGAAAAGCCCACATGCCCCAGGACAGTGCCTGGTGCAACGAGAGACACAGCACTGAATAAGGAAGGAAAGACCACGCTTTCTTTGTTGAGCCTTCCACTGAATATCAGTGAGAAATAGATTGTTTGGCTGTAGTTGGCGGTGCCACCGTTTACAACAAGTTGCCGCGTAGAACAAACGAGGAACTTGGAGTTTGGTGAGTTTCACCTTCAAAGTATCCAACGGCAACATTGAGGAAATGATCCTTATTAAGCTTATACTGTTCCATCTTCTGCAACAAGATCATAGTCAGGAACAAACCGGCATCTAGAAAACAACAGTTTCCTGCTTCTTGCATCAGCTGGGGCAACAGGTTATTTCACGCGCTGCCTGATGGTGCATTCAGTCATTGCAATAATTCCCAGGTCAGGATCAAACGGGTCTCTTATACCAATAGGGAAAATACTTCAAGAAAAATTCTAGCAGCTTTTTTTTTTTTAATCCTCTGAGTGTTCTTGAAATTATTTGATTTTTACTCGCCAAGGTAGAAATACTGTAATATCCACCTCTCGACTGGAGCTTTGCTTCTTTGTGAACACTCGGAATAAAACTTTCAGCAGGGAGCTGTCCCGGGAGGCAGCCTAGCGCTGCTCAAGGACCAAGAGACAACGTAGCAAAGCAGAGCCCGGACAAGTTACTTAGGCTGGCTGCAGGGGACTCAGTCCCTTAGAGCCACCTCCTAATGCGTGCGCACGCACAGCCCAGCTGCCCAACTCCACGATAGAAAATAGAAACTGAAATTGGAGTTCGTTGCCGTTTACCGCTGACTGAATAATCCCCCTCTATGAAGTCAGCCTGCAGACCCAGAGATTCTGTCTCAGAGAAGCAGGCTTTGTGCACCCAGGAAGCACACGGCTCCTTTCAGTGACACTGCCTCCGTAGCCTCTTTGATATTTATGGAACAGGACAGCAAACAGAATGAAGACAGACTGGCCATTGCAAAAGGGATAATAATCAGCGATAAGGCAGTTGGTCTGAGACTCAGGTAATAATCATTCTCAGCTAAAATCTCATTTGCCATTTTTTGAATACAGCTCCTGAGGGGATGTTTTGAATATTTGGACAAACAAATCCTGGCTCACTCTCTAGTAATGTCTGCTCTCCGTCCTGGCAATATCAGCTCTAGGCACTAAAGAAATCACATCATTTTTATCTCGTCCCTAGTGATATGCTTGCTGTCAAACAACTGGGACCACTGGAGGAGGAAAGGAGCAGAAAGAGAGGAATTATGTCTGGCCAGGAGCTTAGAATGTTCCATTTCTTTTTTTGAGAGATGCAATCATTGACTACAACACAGTGATTTTTAGTTACACAGCAGTCAGCGGTGGTGTTTGTGGGACCCTAGCTTAAATGTCCTAGTGTGACTTTTTTTCATGGTCCCCTTTGAGCCCAAGCCATTTTGATGCACTGTTGATACAGAAATAGTTCTGGTGCAAAACTCGTGTTCACTGTGATCCTTTTACCCCACATTCTTCTCAAGAAGAAAGTCAGAGCTTTGCTTCTTGACCATCTCACAAATGTGTCCTTTTAATCTCCAATGACTTTACCAAAAGCAGTAAAAATATCATAAAAGTTAAAATGGTAACAGCAGTAAAAGTAGCAGAAATAATAACAACACAATAGCCGTATATCTCATTTGCTGTGGGTTTTCTTGGTGCCAGGAACCTTTCTAAAGGACTTCTGTGAAGTATTTCGTTTAATTATTGCAACCTATCATGTATCTTTCCATCTGGAATTGCCTTCCATCTTCATCTAAATTTCACCCATTCTTTAAGGCTCCCTTGGGTTGCTTCCTCCATCATGCCCCTTGACTCATCCCTCCTCTGAGTCCCAGTAGTGTCATGGAGTGTACCTCTCTCCTTGCCACTTAATCCAGCTCTGTCCTCAACTGCTATGTCAATATGTGTCAGGTAAATGTGTAACAGTCATTAAGTTCCTTGAGTGAAAGGAATACCTAACGTTTGTTTCATATTCTCTCCAGAAACCAGCACCATGCTAGGCATACTCAATAAATATTTACTGCATAAATGAAGTGCAGTGTTCTGTTTTCTGTCACCTGCCTATGTTTTATGCGGCTGGGCAACAGAAAGCTTGCTTTCTCAGTGACAGAGGTGGGGGTCTTGTTCACCATGGCTCCACATGTCTGCCTCTGCCCTGCCTGGTTTCTACCAGCTGTAGAGATCCTTCTCTGCAGGCACATTCTGCTCATCCTTATCCCATTTCTAAGCCCACATGACCAAGGTAAGTTACAGATTCCAGTGAGTGGGGTATGGAATTAGTTTTGGCACCAAAGACTGGTAACAAGTACCTGGTGTAGCCCTAAGGAACCCGTTCCCACCATGTTACAACCTTACCTAGTCTCAGCTGTCTTGCTCAGTCTACATGCCTGGGCTTCTAACCTGGTTTCCTACCCAGCACTCTAGTTCTCCTTGGAACCCCAAAGCTTTCTTGGCGGGAGGCAAGACATCCCTGACTAGATCTTACTAGCCCTTTCTTTACGGGCTTAGAGCCTTTTCCTCCTTCTCACCTCTACTCCTAAATTCTTGCCCTTGCTTCCCGCTGCTCTAACCTACTCTGCATCCTAAGGATGTCCTTGGATATCACCAGGAAGGTTGGAGGTGAGTGCACCACCCCTTCCTCCATCACGGGCTTCATGTGACTAACCCTTTGTGGTCCTGGGTTCAAGATTCTCAGCTCATGCCCTGGTTTCCTACATGGTTTCCAATTTCTCAGACTTTCAAGGTCCATCCAGTTCACCTCCTCAAGTCCCGGCCCCCAGCACTATATGGGCTTCAAGAATCTACCAGAAGTTTTCAAGGAGGCTGGGACCTAGTTCATCAGCAAGCGGATAGGGGACCTGAATATAAACCTGTCCAAGTGGAAGACAAAGATGAAATTCTTCATAATAGCCCTTAATTTCGTGGGTGAATTCTCTAGCAATGTTTCCTAAATCTCTGATTCTTAATGATGAGAAAATTAATTCAAAGTAACTGGGAGGGAAATCTGTCTGAATTAGTAAATTGCCTAAATTATAAAATAATGCAAATGAACTCAGTTCTATTACTCTCAGGTGAGGGGAGAAACATGAACCAAGACTGCCAAATATTACCTAATGACGATCTTTTATTGAATCTCCTTCACTGGGTAGTTACAAATGATATGCAATTAGCCTAATTATTCTTTACAGGTAAATGGTTGCTTCTAAGTGCTTGGGGGTGATTGGACACAGTTGCTTCCCTTGGTTTGCACACACTCCTGCAAGCTGTCTTACTGTTAATTTTCTTGACACACCCATCCTCCATTAAGATAACAATAGCAAATTCCAGTTCAACTCATGTCCCAATTATCTCACATTGGGCTTTAGCAAGAGCTCAGTTTAAGAAGTTTAGGTATACCCTGCTTGTTTTCATTATATTTAGGTTGACAATTTGTTTCTAAGAACTCATCCTACTTACTAAGTACTATCATTTTCACCTCCAGTGACTGTCATTTCAACTCCTCTCTGCAAACTTGTCTGCTTCCTTGAACCCTCCTCTTGTCCTATAATACCCCTTTGGGACTTCTTGTCTCCTTTCCTGCCTTGGACCGCAGAACAAGATCAGTTATGCCCTTTCTGCAATCCAGGAGCCCTGGGTCTCTGACCTTCCAATGTATCTCCTGCAAGTCATAACAGGAGGTCCTGCATTTACATCATGCATTTTTTTGTCCTCTTCTAATTAGTTTTACTCAATGTGTTCATTTTGAGTTTCTACAGTTGAATTCTGCAGCTGTTCATAGGAAATTACTACTAGTTTTGCTCAGTGAAATCATTATTAAAGATCTGCTATTTACTGCCTGTTTCTACTACCCAGACTTAGCACTCCACTTTCCAATCTCCTACCCTGGGGAAGCTCTACCATGTCCAATTTCACTCCACATCACTGAGAAAGGCACAAATGTCACTGGTTGGCTCCACAACGGCGTCATGCCATTCCCAAGCAATGTACTCTAGTGTGTGAAAAAGGAAAACTTCAACTAAATTTCTCTTTGCATTACTAATACATCTGATGGCAGGAAACACAATCCTAGTTAGTTCAGATAAACTCAGTCATTGCAGAGTTTTCAGCCAAAGAAGGGCTTTCCTATTTTCTGACTCAGGGAAGGCATCTAAGCTCTAGGGATGGTGCTTCTAGAGTGTGTTTACGCGTGTCTGGTGGGAGTGAGGGAGGGGAGCTGACCTAGGGAGGAATATGGGCAAGTAGACATCAGAAGAGTCCTGTTTTGCCTTCAGAAGTGGTCATCCTGGTTCCAGACCCTTGTCCAGATCCCCATCTGGCCCAAGGCAGGCCCTCACTGTTTTCTGCTGTAGGATCCCTGTGTCACATTTCCTTCAAGTACACAAGTGCTCACATCTCCCTCTCTCCCTCTCTCAATCCTGGCTAAATTTCTGTGTCCTTACTGGAATGAAAAGTTTGGGTGCTTCCCTCCCAACTCTGGGCTATAGAAAACACGTGGTGTTGTCTGTGGTCCTCTCTCTTTACCCATGTGGCCATAAGAACTGTACAACTCCTCCTCATGACGGCTGGGAAAATCCCTAAGGGCTGCATTCCCTGGGTCTTATACAGTAAGTGGACCTCAGCACCCTTCTACTCCTGTGCTCCCAAACTGAGTGGGCGTTGTTTCTTCCTCTCTCTTGTTGTGCTAACCTTTGGAGGGGGCGATACAATGTTTTCTCATCTGTGTCTAAATTTCCTCCCATTCTGTACCACTGTTGTATCCTCTAACACTCCCATCTTCTTTCTCTGTCATGGGGAAACTGACTCCACTGCTTTCTTCCAAACTTATTATTCCAAGCTCTCAGCTCTGAATACTCAAAAGACACATCCTCTTGCAAGGTAGAAAATAATTTCTCGTCAAGCTATTTATGAAATCCTCCACGAAGGTATTTTGAAAGCCGGACGCTGACTTGTTTCACTGTCTGTATTGATAGAATAAAAATTGCATCCTGAGGGCAGATGGAGTAAAGCTCTCTGACTGCCTGAGCTGGGGGAGATTTTGTCAAGGAACTAGGAAGGAACGCATCCATTAATGCTTCAAAATGTCATCCTGTCATCTTTGAAATAATTTCCTGTTGATGTAGTGGGTAAGAATGTTTCGATCCATGTACTCAAGTGGACAAGAAAATGTAACTTTACTTTTCTGTAACTGAACTTAGCTTCTCTCTAGACTTCTCAGTCCACCTGATTGCAGAAGAAGTAGCCTAGTCATCCTCAGGTAAACTGAGGCTCTGAAGCCTTCCCCATCATTTTAGGGACGGACCAGCTCTAAAGCCAGACTGCTGGTGTCAGGTCCCAGCGCCACCAGTATCTAGTCGTGTGACTTTAGGCAGTTCACTTCTGCCTGTGCCTTAGTTTCTTCATCTGACAAATGAGGCTGTAAGAAAAACAAAATTCAACTAAGTTTTATAGATCCTATTGGCTTTATTCAATGACTCATGAATCGGGCAGCATCCCATCTAGCAAATAGAAAGGAGCTCTGAGAGACCTTGTAGGACAACAGGGGAGAGACAAGGAAGTTACTAGCAGAGTGGACTGTTTGTGGCGAGGTCACTTTCCTTTAGAGGATGGCAGGGATCTATCAGGCAGCATGCCTCACTAGTGTGGACCAGATAACTCCAGGTTGACTGGCTTGAGATTCCACTCCCAGGAGAGGTTGAAACTGTAATTAAGTTAGGTATTAAATCTTGGTTTGGTGATGTGAGCTTAACCCCTATTTTGGCCCTGTTGTCTCTCTTTTTCTTTAAACAATGCTAATCATTGAATGTGCTTCAGAGGGTTGCTGTAACGAGCTAAGTAACTGGACGCCTGTGAAGCCGTTAAGAATGGAGAGTGGCCTAGACTACAGTGTTCAATAAATGTTAATTATTATATCCCCAGGAATTGGTTGTTTCACTCATTTCAAAAGCTATTTACTGAGAGATGAGGAGCCCACAGTCTCTATATGGAAGAAGCTTCTAAAGATTCTGGGAGAGATCACTGTGGATGAAGCTCTTCAGGACAACTTTAACACGCGTTAGGTCCCTAAACAGTGGTGGTGAATTGAGCTGTTTCTTTCCATTAGACCATGAAAAATGTAGAACAACATATCTAGAGAAGATTCCATTTCTTAGATCATCCTGACATGATGTCTAATTTTTATCTATGCAAGCTTAATGACCCATTACAAGAAGGGCTATTGACAGAGCTGGGAAATGATGTCCCAACCAGAGAAAGGAAGGATGGGCTTCTACTGTGGCAAAGAAGATTTTCTATACAACAAGATGGCAAAACCACTCAAGGTCAAGGTCACGAAGAAGTCATTAAGGAGTAATCAGGGTGTTTTTTTTTTCCCTCAGGCAATATTGATGGCTGCCTAAAATGCCTATACTTGTTAGCGCTTTACAATTAACAACATGATTTCACAGTATTTCATTTGATCTTCCATCAGCTCTAGGAGGGTTAAAATATGTGAACATTAAGTCTGAGAGAAGTTAAAGGTAGGAACTGCCTAAAAAATGAAATAAGAAAGAAAACTAGAAAAAAAGAAAGATTTTAGTCAGGATAGGTTAGGGTCTGCAACAATAAAACTAAACCCTGAATCTCAGTGGTTTAACACAGTGAAAGTATTTTTCTCTCCTGTCCCAGTTTTAGGCAGGTCAACTTGTAACTCTGCATTCTAGAACAAGTGGTTTCCAAGGGAGATGACAAACCTTCTCTTATCTACTTTGGCTTAAAATGACACATGACTTTGACTCTGATTCCATTGGCAAGAATTAATTAGCTGATGGGCGTGAGAAATGTAGCTTAACTGAATGCCCCCAGTGTGGGGAACACAGTGTACTGCTCTAAAGCTTGGTTTGATCTTCACCGTCTGCATGATAAAACCCAAAGTCTTCAGCCTCGCTGCCTGTCACAGTCTGACCTGACCGCGCTCCCTGCTCCTCTCCTCACATCCTGGACCACGCTGGGCTGAATGTCTCACCACATTCTAAGGAAATGAGGTTCTGTTTACCTTTGGCAGAAATGCCTTTCTCACACCTTTTCCTTCTGATGTCACACCTAAGCTTGATTGCCCCCTTTTCTGTGAAGGCTTCAGATTCGTGTAATAGTCCAGCACCATCGCACTCCTTGTGCTCTCAAAGCACATCAAATCTCTGTGCAACATGACTCATCTCTTGACATGTATGTCCACCTACACACACAAACACAGACACACACACACACAGACATGAACACGGACACACAGACACACAGAGACACAAATGTACACAGACATGTGCAGTGTGCACGTGAACACAGACACATACATACACAGATACACACGTACACACACACACCCCAGATATCAGTCATTTAGGGGCACCTCTAGATTTCACTACCACTAGTATAGTGTCTGACATATAGCAGATAAATGGCCAATAAGTATTTTGTTGAATGAAACAGCACATCAAGAAACAAACTACATAACAAGTTTATTCCTAAGGTCTCAATAAATTCACGTGAACAGTTAGAGTGGAGTCTCTATTCTACAAGCCATTGGGTTTGAATTTTAAAAGTGCTATGATTTGGAGGAGTCCTGGTGCCACAGCAGGCCATATTGGTGGGGGGTGGTGTGGAGACAGAACTTTAGACTTGAAGCGAACACCACCAAGGTCTGTCTGTTGTCCTTCACAAGCTGCCAGCACTGGTTCCACACCTGGAGACCGTTGACCTCTGAGCTCGAGACAGCAGGCAGGTATTGGGAAAGGCACATGTTAACATTCGCATGCCTGTTCTCCATTTATGTGTTCTCATGCCTGATTATAGAAGCTAAGCCACAGAGCTCCTCTGCAAGGTACAGCGGGCAGAGGGCAACATCTGTAGCCAATAGGAGCTGCTCCAATAGGGTGTATGGATCCAGCCTCATCTACTAGAATCTCAGTCAGTCACACATGATTCCTGTCTGCTGCCTCTGGACACTTCAAGCAGAAAATGTATCTGTCTTGTGAACAGTGAGACTCCAGCTGCTTTCTTTGGGTAAGATCTTGTACTGGGTACAAGGGAGCCAAAGAGGATTTATCACTATCCTAAGGGGCTGGTAAACTAATGTTTTAATTCAGCAAATATTACTAAAATGACTTCAGCCTTGTAAATTCTTAACACCTATAGATAAACATAAATATGTCTCACTCAATTTAATTTAAATTTTAAAATAAATTAAATATCATGTCTAAAAATAAATCAAAGTATAATAATGTAGAATACAATCTTTTAAACTATGTTCTTTCCCTCCCCATATGTTGTATACCCCTTCACCCTACCAAGTTGAGAATTGCAGATTGGCTTGACTGAGTGGTACCTTAGGCACTGGGGGTTCAGAGATGGACAAAACAGGTACTTGCCCTCAGGCAGCTCTGCCTAATTGAGAAAACAGACATATAGTCAATAATTATGATATAAGTATAAGAGAAGAGGATGTAGGCACTTAGATAAGGGAAGAAAAGGAGGGGGCTGGGCAGGGGCGGTATAAATAAATTGAAAAGAAGGATTTCTGCATAAAAAATCAAATGGAGCTGCATAGAACACAAGTAGATTGAAGCTCTGGATTTAGGTGGATGAGTTAGAGAGGCAAAAAGACCCAATGGACCATTAGACTTAACAATATGTATTTTTTTTCCTTATAGGCAAAAAGAAATCTTTGAAATTTTATTAGCAAAAATGTTGACAGTGAAATCTGTGACTTTAGAGAGATTAATCAGGCTGCAGAGTGTTGGACGGATTGGAGGGAAGGGTCACTGGGAACAGAGAGTCCGTTATGATGACCCAGTGAGAGGTATGGGTGCTCAGTCTGACAAGGATTGTCTGGGAGCTGAAAGGAAGAAGCAATGGGACGTCATGTCGGATCACATGCAGGTCCTTGGGCAATCAGAAAAGGTTGGCAGAGGCAGAGAAGAAAGACGATATGGGGGTTAAAATTGATAAGCTGATTCTAAAATATACATGGAAAGGCAAAGGAAGTTGAATAGCCACAATAATTCTGAAAAAGAATAAAGTTGGAGAACTCACACTAGCTGGTTTACAGACCTACTGTAAAGCTACGTGTGGTTCTGAGGAAAAGATAGACATCCAGAAATGGAACAGAGTAGAGAGTGCAGAAATAGACCCACACATATATAGCCAATTAATTTTTGACAAAGGTAAAAAGGCAATCCAACGGAGAAAAGCACAAATGGTGCTGGAACAAAAGGATAACCGTATGTAAAAAGTGAACTCCTGCCAAAATCTTACACACTATAAAAATTACCCCCAAATGGATCATACCCCTAAGTATAAAACCTCAAACAAAGCATCTAAAAGAAAATATAGGAGAAAAGCTCTGTGACCTTGGATTAGGCAAAGATTTCTCACATACAACATTAAAGGCATATCCATAAAGGAAAAATTTGATAAATTGGACTTCATTAAATTGAGTTTCTATAACTTGAAAGATGCTAGTAAGAGATTAAAAAGGCTAATTACATAGTAGAAGAAAATATCTATATTTTACATATTTAATAAGTAATTTTTATTTAGAACGTATCAAAAATTTTCAAAGCTCAATAAGCAGGAAAAAAAATCCCAATTAAAAAAATAACAAAACTTTTGAACTGACATCTCTTATCAACAGAGTGATTAAGAATTGCCTTTCAGGAAATCTGCAAAGTTGTGAAGCCAGAGCATGCATGAAAGAAGAAATCAGGACCTGAAAGGACCTCAGGACCAATGATCCTCCTCACAGAACCCAAGGATGGGGACATGCTAGAACTTGAAAGTTGGACTCTTATCAGAAGCATAGGATCCCTCATTCAGGAAAATCCGGTGTTAAAATTCATTTCCCACCTCATCACAAGTGTTTGGAACCCCATCATAAATGTCTAGAACGCCATTGTAAATGTTTAAAACCTTAACATAAATGCTTGAAGCCCACCAATCAAGAACTGTCTCGCTAGCGTTTCTGGGTGCCAGCCTGTTCTCCTTAACCTCTTAAATTTCCCCCAAATCCTGAATTGGGGAGACAGATCTGAGGGCACACGCCCCCCCCCCCCCCCCCCGTCTCCCTGCAGGTGGATCTCGAAGAATAAAGCACATTTCTCCCCCAAAGGCTGATGCCATAATTAATTGGCTTGTTTACGAGCATTGGGCAGAGAACCCCTATTTTGTTCAGTGAAAGGACCACAGACAGTCAAATAGGCATTCCATTTATTCCACATTTTGGGCAGTTCAGGGCTAGCTCTGCTCATATTTCTCTTCCTATTATTATCTAGATTAGAAACAGATTGAATAGACTTTTATGAACGTTGATTCAGACTGGACTGTATTTTTCTGAGTAACCAACAAGTATCTCACTCTTCCCAAAGAAAAAGGCCTTAAATTTTTCAGAATGTTTCTTTACTTTCCAGATAATGACAACGCTATTCATGTGTAATTTTATGGAAAAATACTAAAAGCACTTTAAAAACATTAGCTCAAAAACTACCCAAAACATCAGCTCATTTTTTTGAGACTGCTCAATAGGAGGACTTTTTATTCTCCCCTCATAGCGTATAGAATCACATCCTTTTCTGATGTGGACTCTGGACCCTGAAGCCAGTTCTATATCGTGCCACCCTGACCACATTACAGGGCTCTCTGGCCCCAGGCAGCTCTGCTGAGGGAGCAGAACTGAGATGGCTTCTCTGCAGGATGGTGAAGTCGGGGAGGATACAACTGTTACCTTTTGGGGAGAGAAGGAGGCAGGTAGTGGTGGAGGAGTTATACTCGCTAATTACCTGTGAGAACCACCCCCCACACCCAGCCCCAGAGGAGTGGACAGTGAAGGAGGACTGATGCCCTTGCCCTTAAAGACCAGCCTCTTAGACTCTCCACCCACCCAGACACTTCATCCTCCCACACTCTCCAGCCACCCAGAACATTCCCCTATTGCCAAAGTTAAATAAAGCAGAAACTTCCTGGGACTCCCCCTTTTTGAGTTCCATTTTTGGAAGGAAAGAGACTTCTGCAGATAACAGTAGGTAATTGGAGAGGAATAAGAAGCAAGCAGAACCTTGACAGGATTCACAAGAACCCAGATTAAGCTTTCCTGGCCTCTCACAAGCCACTCCTTTCCCTTCCCAGCCTCCTCTGTCTGCTCTCCTCCCTATCAGGGCATTCAACATGGACTTTGCACGCTCTGCTTTAAAAAATTTTTTTTCTCCCACCTCTTTTCCCTAGTTCTCCTTTCATCTCAAAATTTTTTTCCTCAAGGAGCAGTGTTGCAAGTCTTAACATAAAAGCAGTTCTGAGTAAATGAATTCCTTCCCTCAGGTGTCTCTCCCCGCAGCTCCCTTAACCATCTATGGCTATTTGCATTTTAAAGAGGACTTTGCTTAATGTAAATAAACCCCTACTCTCCTGAGCTCCTGGGGCCTGAGACTGCAAGGAAGGTCATCCTGGGTCTAGAGGATTGTTGGAGTATCTTGAAGAAGCAACAGCAACAGGGAAGAAGGTGCCCTTTCCTTCTTCTTCCCTCTCCTCAAGTCTCTTTGTGTTGCTCCTCTGCCGGGCTGGAGCCATGACTCACCCAGGCCTGCTGTATTCCAGGCTCTGCATGGGACCAGAGAGCTCTCACAGCACTCAGAATTCCACTCGCATATTGAACAGAAGTCAAGGACCATTATTCACAACTCATAATTTAATAAAAAAAGGAAAGGGAATATTGTTAGTGCCCAAATGCAAGTTTCCTTTCTTTCATCTAGTATTGTGGACTATTGCCCTTGGCATCACATAGCAATCTATGCAAATAGAAAATATTCTTTTGATTAAGAATAAATTTGATTCCCTTTCCAATCCATTTAGTTCCTTTTGAGGGTCTTTTTTTTTTTTTTTTTTTGCCTAGGTTGGGATAAATTCAAAAGGTATGCAAGAATACAGAAACTATTAGCCAAAAATAAAACTTAGAATAATTTATTGAATGCTATTTCTGCCAAGCACTTAGTCTTTTCCATTGATTGTTTTATTTATTCCTTCATTATGCAGGTTAAGCTAGATTATGCTGTGGCAACAAAAAAGCAGATATCATCAGAGAGTTAAAACCATGATGTTTATATCCTGCTGTTGCCACATGCTCATTATTGGTTAACAAGGGGCCTCTGTTTATTGTAGTCACTCAGGGACCCAGGCTGATGGAAACTCTATCTCAACACAGGCTTCCATAATATAAGACTCAGAAGACAGACAGACAAACAGAATAGTGAACCCCGCACTGACTTTTATAGCTGCTGCCCAGAAATGACACATATCACTTCTGCTCACAATTCACTGGCCAAAGTAGGCTCGTGGTCAGATCTGGTCTCAATGGAACAGAGAAATATAATCTTCCCTCTGAGAAAGGCAGGGGATATTGGCAATCCTAACAGTAACTCCTCTAACTCTAAAACAGGCATTATTATGCTGATTTACAGAGCAGCAAAGTGAGGCTCAGAGAAGATAAATTCACACAGTAGTTAATAGTCCAAAGATTAGAACCCAGATCTGGTACCAAAGCACATGATGTTTCCATCCTATCAGAACTTCCCAAAGGATATTCCACAGAACTCTAATTAAGAGAGTTGCTGAGCAGATAAAAGGGGACTATGGCCAAAAAGGTTTGGGAAACAGCACACATTATATATCGTCATATGCTTAGAGGATGTATTAGCCTATTTAAGTCTCTGAGAAGTCTTACAGAAAAGAAACCTGTTTAGTTCTGCCTAACCTGCGTTTCCCAAATTTGTTTGACTGCAGACATTACTTCGGTACCTCTAATGATGCTCCATGGAGAATGGTCCCTGAAAGCTCAGAAAACGCTCTGCCATGTCATGTTCTCTCCCTGAGGAACCTGCAGAATAACCTAACAGAACCACATCTTTAGGCAGATGAAGCCCAGAGAGATAGTGATCTTCCTAAGGTCGCACAGCCAGTAAATAGCAGAGTCAGGACAAGAACAGTGGTCTCTAGGTTTCTGAGTCAGATCTCCTGGGCAGCTTGTTGGGAGGATCATGAAAATATGAGGGTACTTTAGAAACTAGAAAACACTAGTCAAAGTAAGATAGCATTAATTCTCAATGCTAAGCATGAGTGAAATATATAAAATATTTGAATAAATGAAAAAACATGTGGTGCTCCAGGACAGGAAGATTTAATTTTGTGAAGATATTGATGAGGATTATTTTGGACTGGTTACTTTTGAAAGCTGCAGGCAGGAAGGAAACTCTGAAGGGTGGAATTTGCTTGCCCTTTGATGAGAGACATTTGCATTTGTGAAGGAAGTTTCCATCTGTAGGGGTGTCTTCCTCTCTGTACCAGGAGGAAGGGGGGATGACCTTATCTCTAGAAACTCTTAATGGGGAAGGCAAGGACTTAAGTCTGCATAATAATCTTGCTCGTGTTTACTGTGCTTGTCTGGTAACCTCATGTAACTGACTCCTCCCCCCACCCCACCCCCCCCCACCACCAACATCCTCCTTTGTCTTTAGCTGAAGATGGTATTTAAGGTGGTGGCTTCAGCCATTTACTTAATCCAATGTGATTCTTATCTAAAGTTGTAGGACTACCCAATAACCAGACCCCACCTGCAGTGATACCATTTTAATGACATTTTTTTTTACATATTCTTTCCTTTGTCTTGTAAAGAGATAACTCACATACCTATGCCTTAAATTTAGCCCTACCCTCAACCCATGTTTGCAGCTCTCACTCCCCATGGGTCCTGTCCCCATGCTTGCAGCTCTTATTCCCCATGGGTCCTGTCCCCATGCCTGCAGCTCTTACTGCCCATGGGTCCTGTCCCCATGCCTGCAGCTCTTACTGCCCATGGGTTCTGTCCCCATGCTATTTCATACTATTCTCTGAATAAAAGAGCATTAATGCCAGACCTTGAGAGTCCAAGAAATCTTTCTTTCAACTCCTTGGCTCACCAAGCCTGCATCAGATATCAATTCTTCCCAAGTTATCTTATAATGTTTAAAACAATTTTAGTCAAAATTTCAATGTGACTGTATTAATTTGACAAAATCATTCAAAAAGTCATTGAAAAAAAAACCAGGCGAGAAAAGCTAAGAGATTTAAATATAAAGGCTAATGAGGAAGAGGGATTTTTTTTCCCTATTGGTTATTAATAAAGATAAATCTGCATTAAGCAAAACATTTTATAATTAGTACAATAATTAACAGACCAATAATAACAAATAGTTAGCCCTGAAAATAAAATCCTAGTACATATATGAACTTAATACTACAAAGAAGCTATAAAAATTTGTAAGAAAGGATGATTGTTTTGGCAATGATGGGGTGCAGGGCAGGCCTCCCCAAGATGCGCCACTAGGGTATGCAGATTATTTCAAGCTGAAGACAATAAAGGCTCAGACTCAGCAAGAACATTCGACCTTTCCCCCCAACTGCCTAAAACAAATTTAAAATAAAGGCCTGTCTCCAGGACAGGCCATCACCATAGATAACTTTGGGTTCAGTAAACTGGGAGGATCCTTGCTAAGCCCACTCTTATCAAAGTTCTATTTACCAAACACTTGCTTTTCCATTTCCATGTGGGTTGCCTTCTTTCCCTTTGAAGCCCCAAATCACTACCCCAAATGTCCTCCTTCTCTGTAGCTGAAGATACGTTAAACAGGTAGCCTCAACCAGTTGGCTGAGTTGCTCAGTCTGCCTGAGCCTCTTCCATGTATACTTGTTATAAAGCTTTGTTTCATTTTCTCCTGTTATTCTGTCTCATGTCAATTTAATTCATTCTCCGGCCAGAACAACCCAGAGCAGGTAGAGGAAATGTCTTCCTCCCCTGTGGCAACAAAAAGGGTGGATGTATGATGATTCTTATCCCATGTAAAGATATGAGACCAATTTCAGTTGGATTTGGAACTCAGTTTTTTAAAAATAACTAGAAAAAAAGTATAATTATCAGACTGATTTTGGGATGAGCAAGGACTTTCTGAGCCTAAAAATAAAAATTTAAAGGGAAACAACTGAGAAAATTATTTGCAATAAAAATAAATATGTATAATATTATAGTCAATAATATATATAATAATTATGTGACAAGTATAACGTGATTAAAGTCCTTAATACATAAAGACCAGAGCCTTTAGAAGAAAAGAAGATATTTCTAATAGGGAAGATGAGCAAAGAAAATAAAAAGAATTTTAGATACAGTGTAGAGTTAAAAGAACATATAAAAATATTTTCTAGTGGTCTGAACAATACAAACAACAATAAAATATAATATGAGATATCAGATTGGGTAATATTAAAGAAAAATGTTACATAAAGCATGTGACAGTTCTATAAAACTGTTGGTGGGGAAGTAAATCGGGACAACAAACCCAACTTTTCCTGAGAGAATTTTGGTAATATACAGCAAGCCTAAACAATGTATTTGCACTTTGACTTAGTAATTCTGCTTGCAGGATTGAACCATAAGAATTCTAAAGAAAGGGTCAAAGAAACTTTAGACACAATCTTAGATTTAAGCTGTTTTATTCAGTACGTATCCGAGAATAGAAGAGTAAAATTGTTACATAACCATAGGATGGAGTATTAAGGAATATTATCAACCTAAAACAACCACTGCTCTGTGTTCAATATCAAAGGTTCTTCTAAAGCACAATAAAATGTAAATATAGTATGTAATGTAAATATAGTCCAAGTTTTATAAGCTAAATAGATATTCAAGCAGAAAATATGGAAAAGAATATAACAAAATGGGAAAGTGAGAAATTCTCTTTGGATGGTAAGTTTTTATCTTTGTACTTTTTTTTTATCTTACTAAATTTTTGATGGTGAGCACATATTACTTTTATTATCAGAAACATGTAATGATAATCATGTAAAATGCACCATGCAGCCTCTCAAATAGATTTTGCACATTGTATTTCCATGAGAACAAATGAAAGGATCAATTTCCTCTGCAGTGAAACCTTAAAGGAGGCTCTGAAAGTGTGCCAATGGAGGGAGAGCAGGGTCCAGACAAGTACTGGCCCCTGAGGATCACATGCGGAAGGGTCTGGGAGCTGCCAATGTCTCTGTAGTAATGAACTATGTGGGTGGGAGAGGGATGTGATCTTTACATAATTAAGGTTACACATTTCCAGAGCCACAGCAGAATTCAGGAATTTGCTGGGGGCAATGCGATGATTCTCCCATTTCATTTCTTTTCCCCCTCTCTTGTATAGCTCCCCATATAACTGTTTTCCCACTCCAACCCCCAGTTGAGATTGATAGTGATTTCTGGTTAGGCATGCAACCTGTGAAAATCCATTTTTCCAATCTTGCATCATTTTTCTGTTTTCATTGGGATGGGCTGAACCACAAAGTGTGCTTGGACATCATGTCAAACAGAGAACAGTAGGAAGGTGGATTAGACAGAGGTAAGCTTCAGGCTAGAGGACCAACCTGGCCTGGTGATCTGGCCCCTGCTAGGGAACCAGGGCTTCTGAGCATAGATCCAAAGTGCTGTGGCCAACTCCATCAAAGTCCAAGAAGCTCAGGTGGGAGTGATGCTTGGAGGCAGGCAGGTGGCTGCATCTGTAGACCTCAGATAGGCTCCCATGGAGTGACTGATGAGAAGTGGAGGGACTCGCACCTGACCCTGAACAGGGGTGGCTTGCAAGACTCAGATAGCATATAAGGGACCAGAACATGCAGGCAAGGAAATGAAGGGACAAATGGAAACCAAGGCAGATGACCAGCTGTATGAATTGGGTGCACACTAACTCATTAGCATTTTAAACTCTGCTGACCAACCACCCAACTTAGATGCACAGAAAATGAAGCCCCCAAGAGAAGCAATTTAGGACATCTCCCTGGAATCCTTGTACTGAGCCCCTCTCATGTTCTTATCTACCAGATGATCAGCTCCATACCCTGGCCTCCCATCTGCTTCTGCTCTTCCATTTGCTAGCTCTCCCAGGTTTCTTTTAGCTCTTGATTCTGAGCGTCCTAGACAGACTGGAAACTACAGACTGAAGGATCAGTGTCTGAGTTGAGATGGGCTCTCAGGGGCAATGTTCCTCAGACGCTTTCCCATTTATTAGTGCCTCCAAAACAGAAAAAAAATTCCCAGAGGCTTATATTTTTTAATTATGTGGATCATCAGGAAGAATAGCTCCTTGATATTTTTATTACATAGTGATTACTTTGGTTTCTACTACACTGTAGAGATTTGGACCTAATTTATCCAAATGTTAGTTTTCTATATTTCAGTGGTCCAAAGCTCAAATAGCAATTTTAGTGTTAATCTCCATTCTTGGTACATAGTAGATGCCTCTTTTGCTTGTTCAACAAATATTAATTACTACCTGCACTTGGAGCCCGGTGGGTTTTCAGATGATTTCTAACATCTGTGTTCTGGCATGTTATGGGAATTCAGATGGAATCCCAAAATTTAATCGCCTCAAATCTTCCAATACACCCTATTTGTGATTAATCTGGAGATCCTCATGTGACCCAAGAATGGGTCACAAGAAGGGACTCACGTTAAAATGAATGTGGGACTCCGACATTTCTGTTTCTGGTGAAATCTGAGAATTTACTAGTAACCAGAAAGCTAAATCAGACAGTCATGCAAATACAGTCCCATGCACCAAACTTTGATTGGAATGAGAAAAACTAGGCAGTGGGAAATTAACATTGTTAATTAGATACTAAACATGACCTGCAGCAATAATGATAAAATACTCCAGACCAATAGCTAACCCTTTCTGGTCAGAGTAGAAAGAGCCAATGCAGTTGTTCAATATGTCCTGGAGGCTAAGAAATAATCATTAGGCAGTGAATCACTTTCCTGTTCAGCTCCAGTTTGAAGGAACTAAATTTATATTCTGTCCCCTATGATAACGGTGTTGAGGGGTAAGGCAAAGGCAGTTCAGGCCATGGAGACAATTAGAGATGATTCCAGATGGAGAAGAGTCTTCTCTTTTGATACCAGGTTCTTCTAACTCAAGACAAAGACCCAGGGTGGTCCTTGCCCCATTTTTTAAATAGTTGCTTTTCAGGACAAAGGATCACTTTCTCATTAGAAGCCCTTCTCTGCTCTGTGACAACACCTAATGTTCGCGGATGGCCCCTCTCTGTCCTCTTTAACCTGAAAGTTTTCGCCCCTCACTTAGACTGTTGCCAGGCATGCTACTTCTTTGCTTGGCTACTTCTACTCATTTTTTCAGACTCAACTCACATATTAATTTCTCCAAGTTCCATGTTTTGACAGGCATGACCAGCCCCTCCTCAAGTTCTACAACACGTCCCTTACTTGGGATTCTACAACATCTCTATTATGGTAGCTCACATTGAAAATTACTGTTTGTATATGTGCCTCCACCATCAGACTCTGAGCTCCTTGACTTAGCCTGCCTTCTCTCCCCAAAGCATATTGAACTTTGCTACTAGATTCTCAATAAATATTTGTTGAACTTGATTATACAGAATGCAACCCAGCATAATCATGTTCACAGCAACATGATTTGAAGGACAGTTTCCCACTTCAGGACTGAGTATCATTTCTACACCAATATACCTGTTCCAAGGCTCTCCCCTTGGGGTAAATGCCTTCCCCTCTGATATACTACACGGGAATTCACAGAATAACTCTTAGCCCACAACTATTTGGGACCATCTTGGGCCACAGCCCTGCTGTCAATCTCAGCAGACCAGGCTGCTACACCACCTCCTAATCCTTTCACATCTCTGTTCTTCATGCGGGAGGCCCACCAGCCCTTAGTCGGAGGGTGCAATCTACATCCATGCTCTGGACCCCTGTTAAAGCGAAGTGAAAAGCCTTACAAAAATATGAAACTGGAATTAACATCCACACTTAGATATAGCTTTATGGAATTTTCCTATTTTTTAATAAGAGTAATTAATTTGAAAATCTACTTACATATTTTTCATAATTGAGTATTAGAAACGAAGGCTACCCTCAGTAATCAAAGATAGAGTTCCCATAGTTCCAAGTAAAACAGTTAGAAAAGGCGAGTGCAGATAGAGAGTTGTGATGACAATAATTCACTTGCATTTGCGAGGGTGTCTCCCAGCTGAGTTCCTGGGAGGGTGGTGAAAGTGCAGATTTTCCAAAGGGGCATCATCGGGAGGTGATGGCTATGGGGAAGAAGCCCAGGTGGGCACTCCTGAGCAAGCCCAGTCCTACCTGCACGCCTCCTGGTTGGCCGTCACTGGTTGTCAACCCCCTGGCAGTGCTTCTGAAGCAGCAGGGAGGACAAGACACAGGGAGAAGTTGGGACAAACTCCTGAATGAGAGGTTCCCAACTTTTCAGAAATGGCTCCTGTCCAGGGGTTTCCAGAGCCTCCTAATGTATCTCATTCCCGCAGTCTAATTAAGCAGCTCCAGCAATCCAAAGCTTTGCAGTCTGTTCCTCCCGGTCTCACTTGAAATTGTGCACTCCCTGGTTACAGAGTGACTCATCCTCGATGGAATTAGACATTTTCAGATATCAGCTTTTGATATTGCCAACCCACCTAAGCAAACTAATGAGGCCTGGAGCAGCCTCAGAGCCCAGGTGCCGTGAATGATGGGTGGCATACGGGTCTCAGTGACAGGACAGCACAGCTTCTTTTCCTGCTCGCTGAGAACTGAGGCTGAATCATAACCTTTCTGAGACTTCATTTCCTCTCTTGGCATGTAAGATATTTTTGCTCCTTCCGGTGTTTGTGATATTCATCTGCAACATCGCAGAAATAACAATAACCATAAAATGAACAATGAAAATGTAAGGAGTACAGAAAGTTCTGTGATGCAGCCGTATCTTGTGTGATGTTCTTGACTACTGTTGTGTGGAAGCCACACATGGCTCCAGTGTCCACCTATTCAAACACATATTGAGCATTGACCTTACTCTCAGTCCTGGACAACACAGTTTGACACCAACCCAGCTCCGGACACCCAGGTTCAGACAAGTTTTGGGTCAGAAGGAAAATGAAGATGTTTCCTACTTGAAAATCGAACGTAAATGAGGCAAGTTCACCACCAACTGGTCCCAGATTGGAGCAGAAAACTGCTACAGTAAGCAAGGCATGGACTTTTCAGTCAAGCAAAATGGTGTTCGAATCTCAGCTGCATCACTTATGAGCCAGGTAGCCCAGGTTAGAAGTTCTCTGAGTCCCATTTCCCTACCTGTAAGATTGAAGACGGTGACAGCTCATCAGTCAGGTTGTGATGATTAAGTGAGCAGTATGTAAAGCTTCTCAAATGGTGAGTGGCACGTGAAGATCAACCAATAACAAACATTTATTAACACCTACTATACATTACAAACTCAGTCAGTCAGGTGCTAGGCAACACATTCAAACAATATTAATTCCCATTCACCCTATGATTGTTAAAGGTACTTCAGACTGTTTTTTTTTCCAGATTCCAGTACTCCACTGGAAAAGAAGATTATTATTCCTTGAATTTGGATAAATCGTGTCTTCCTCTCCAGACAAATCTGACATGTCTAATTTCAGCTAGAGTACCCAAGTAAATGTCATGCATTTCCTGATGTAATTCCCATTTCAGGTAACCTTTTCTGTGATACTTATAAGTACCCTTGCACTTGTCATCCGACAACTATTTCTTAAGCACTTTCTGTGGGGATGACAGAATGCCAGCCTGGAATGGAGACCCAGACCTAATGCCTGCCTTCATGGGCATCCATTTGTCTCTAGAGGCATATCCCATGGTGCTCTTGGGATATTATGGGATATCCCAAGATATCCCACAGATATCAGCCCTGTGACATCACCAGCATCTTCAAGGGAATCCAGCAATTCATCCCTCGAAATCCCAGGTTGTAATTTTCTGATCTGCAGAGGGCTGATGTCACCGCTTGGTCTCATAAACTTGAGGTTGAAAACCAATTAGTTGTGAGCCCACAACCATGTAACTGAGTTGAAAGCACTGTAGTCTTTAGCCATTTAAAAATTCCAAATTCGCCTATTACTTCTACTCAGTGCAAACTTCTGTCTGGAATTTTTCCTCAGACGACCACTAGGGGGCATTTAATCCCCAACTATACTCGGCAATAATTCTGAGAATGGTGTTGGGACACCATCAGTCCCTTGGCGGGTACCAGGGTGCAGAGGTGGAGTGCCTGTTAGGCTCAGGTGAAATTCCGATAGACTGGAACTGAAAATATGACAAAAAGCATGAATTCAAGCATCATGTTGAAATGGTAGTGAGTTATTTATAAATCACTCCTCAAATCTATATGTAGTCAATGAAACTAAGGAAAGAGAGAAACCAATTTTTATTGTGTGTATACTATGCATCAAGCACTGAGCTAGAAATCTCCATTTTCATTATCATATCTATTCATCACAAGTATCCTGGGGCAGATTCTATTTTTATCTTCATTTTATCAATGAGAAAACAGGCTCAGAGAGGTTATCACTTATTGATGTATCACACATCTAGAAAGTAGCAAAGAATCTGACTCCACATCAGCTTGATTTTAAAGCCCACCCACTTTTCTACCAAATCGCTCACCTGATTGTGATGCTCAAATGCCTTTGAACTTGTTTCCTCAATTCCCATTGTCATAATTTTCCAAATCCTCATATTACCTTGGGATTTGTGTGTATGTGCATGTGAATGCATGGGTAAGAATGCTATGAATAAATGATCTTACAACTAAGTGTTTTCATACTTAATGATCCTTGTACTACTTGGTGAAACAGGATTTAAATTTGGCTGAGTATAATTTATACACTACATTTTTTTCTTTTTTTTTTTTAACTTGAGGAAGATTTGCCCTGAACTAACATCTGTGCCAATCTTACTCTATTTTGTATGTGGGTTGCCACCACAGCGTGGCCACTGATGGTGGTGTAGGTTGGCCCCCAGGAACCAGGCCTAGGCAGCCAAAGCAGAGCACAATGAACTTAACCACTAGGCCATGGGGCCGGCCCCTACACTCTACATGTTTTATCTTCCCTTGTGATGCCAAGACGTTACACTGTAGACAATTAATTGATGCTGAATGAATTAACAAACAAATAAACAAACATGGCTCTTAGGAAGACTCCAGAATGCAACAGTGGGGGATTTCCTCCATCTGGAAATTTCCTGAAGCTTGTGAGATAAGGTTAGATTGTCTTCAAATAGAAAACCCCCAAGCAGGATGAGGGGGCCTGAAGTCATGGGATTTGCTCAGCCTACCTCATAGCCATCATCTAATCCCAAAGAGAATAGACCCTGACCTATTTACAGAGCGCCTTGTGTCTATCAGCCCAAGGCACAGTTTGGGCAAGCTCCTAACATAAAGGTTCAGCCAAGCCAGCACCAGCTATGCCAGCCCTCCTGAGGCCTGACTTTGAACTCACTGATACATCTAGCCAGGATGTTTGATTTGCAGTGTTTGTCACTCTGTGCTCCCAGCAGAGCAGATCTGAGCCCCAAGCTTACTTGGAAGAGATTGGACGCCTGGGTCAGGATTGTGCAGTACAAAGACAAAGAAAACAGCCCATCCATGCCCACTGGGAGGCCAGAGATCTCCTCCCCTGGAGAGAAACGTGATTTCTGGAAATCTGACCTTTGATGCCAGCAGCATAATCACCAGCTCGCCATGAAAAAAGCAGACCATTTACCCACTTCCAGGTTGTTTTTCTGGAAACATGACCTAATCATACTAACCACAGGCAGTTGGTTAAGTGAAGAAAGGGGAGCATGCAGAGAGAGATATTCTGGAAAAAACGTGGACCCACGTTAGTTCAAAATTACCCAGAATTCACTTGATTAATTTTTGTCCTCTTTCTAATTCTCATCCAAAAGGCCTTCAGAGTGTAATTTTAGTTGGAAAAAATCTTGTGTCAGAAGTAGAAAATAGGGAAGGTTGATGGAAAATTGGAGGAATCTCTATCAGGTTTAGACGTTCTGAGGGCAGGGCAGACTGACTCATTTACTCTCTCACATGAAGTAAGAGTCTCCCCAGAGAATCAGTGCAGGGGAGGCTGGCCCCGGGGGAATTACACTACAGGAAGTGATCAAAAGCTCAGACTGTGGCACATTTCTGTGGGAAGTTCACTGAATGTTGCTGACCTGATGGCCGAGATGGGCGACGAACTGCTTTCTCCCAGTAGAAGGGATGTGGGCAACTGGGCAGGGCCTTAGATGGTGCTGGTAAGGACAGACTCTCAGGAAGGAGGCTGTATCCACTAGCCCTGTATCCACTACCTTCCTGACACCCTACCATCACTGGCAGAGTAGCATGCTTCCATTATCTGCTTCCAGAATTTTCTCTCTCCCCACTCCCCACGGAGATCTGTATTTCTGGTCTGGCAAAGAAATATTAGAAGCATTCTTTTTCCTTCTTTCTTCATCTGAGGCTGAAAGAGTTCAACAGAGGTCAACTTGGTACAGTACAGGTGTGGAAATGAACCACCCCTACCATCACCCAGGCTGAGAAAATTTGCTGGACACAATACAGTGTTCTGTAATTCGAAGAAAAGAAATTACTTAAAAGCATCGAAATGCTTCTTCCTATGAAACAGATTTCCTGAAAGAAACAGGAGAAAATCTTAGAAAATCTCTCATTTGCATTCTCAGCAGGGCTTGAAAGGACTTTGCACGCACACACCTGTCACACCACCTGCTCTAGGCTCTCCTTCATCTTTTCCTGAACCATAAACACCTTCCAGGACACCATCATCTTCTCTGAGGGCAGACTATATTAGGACTATGTTGGGGACATGGATGGCTCATCCCGCACCCCAGTCCTCAACTGCATGATCTATCAGCATCATAGTGTCAGCAAGACCTCCTGCTGACAGAGAATTCCAAGCCATCTAGTTTCTAACATCGGTCCCCAAATTGCTCTACAAGTTTAAAAGGTAGGCCCTGCAAGTTCAAACCACTCATTTATGTCCAACCACCTACACACCAGCTGCTGAATGAGAAACCACAATCTAGTCCATCAAAGGCCTCCCCTGCTGGATCTGCTCCTGATGGCGTAACTGTCCATCAATCTCAAAGGAGAGAATTCTCTTACAAAAACTCATTCCCTCAGTCCACCCACAATAGCTCTTTTTATAATAATTAGTTTCCATTCCTGATGCTTTCTCAATGCCACCCATATCTAGACCTCTAGAGAAATGAATCATCCAGAAGAATACGCTCCTCCTGCTCAGAAAAGCACTTGAGAAAAAGTACATGGCCTGGTCTTGGGCAAAGACCCCACTCTCCAAAGGGGAGATAACATAAGCATGCTGGAGTTGAGGTATCTGCCACCTGTGCCCTTCAAAGTAGCAGAGATTGTCAACTCTGTGGTCCTCCCACTCCACTTGTGTACCCACCCTCCCCCCAGCACCGCCACAATGCCCATCCTTCTCAACTTCCACCACTAGGCAGTTCCAAGGCCCTGACCTCCACCCAGGGCCTCAGGAACCCATCTGTAAATCTGAGAGGGAGAACCTAAATATCAGCTTGATAAAGTGCAGGACTCATGGAGATGCTAGCTCCAGCTGGACTTCTGGAAGGATACGGGCTGGAGGAGCAACTGTGAGACACTGCCCCTAGCTCTGGAACCCAAGAGAGCAGGTTCAGGCTTCCACCTGGCAATGCAAGGGAGTCCCAGTCATGTTATGCTCAGGGAGAATTAGATGCTAAGAAAATCTGGGCTGACTCAGTACGCTTATCAGCTCCCTCTTCTCCGTCAGTCCATATGCTTCCCTACGTCTTCAACATATTTCCAGTACGTTTAATCCATTTCTTTTAATTGAAATATTGTATTCCATTGAAAGTATGAAAGTACCATCTTTTATTTAGTCATTCCTCCAACTGACTTAAAAAGCAAGTTCCACAATGTGTAGAGTATAGTAAATATCAAACTAATATCCACACAAAAACTACTATATCTTTGCTATGGATATGTATGTGTGTGTGTGTATGTCAGTGTGTGTGTGTGGGGGGGTGTTTATAAAGTATTTTTCAAAGGATTGGAAGGATATACAATGTACTCAAAATGATGTTTACCTTCTGGGAGAGGGGAGTTGATCAAGATGGAGAGTGATGAAGGGAATTGAGATTTATCTGAATTGTTAGACTTTCTAAAGAAGAATTATTCATCTGTTATCGTATAATATAAAATTAATTTACTTTAAGAAAAAATGCTGCCCCGATGCCTCAGACACTCAGGGAGTGTATTAGTCAGGGTTCTGCACAGAAAACAGAACCAACAGGTGTATATAGGAACGCAGAGAGAGAAGGACTTATTTTGAGGAAATTGCTTACATGCTTGTGGCGGCTGGCAAGTCTGACATCCATAAAGGGGGCAGCAGACTGGAAATTCAGCCACGATTCTTATGTTACTCAAGGAATTCTTGAGGAAGAATTCCTTCTTCTCTAGGAAATCTCAGTTTTTGCTCTGAAGGCTCACAACTCGTTGGATGAGACCCACCCATATTATGGAGGGTAATCTGCTTTACTCAAAGTCAAGTGATTGTAGATGTTGCTCACATCCACAGAATATTTTCACAGCAATGTCTTGCACTAGCATTGGTCAAACAGCTGCGCTCTCTAGCCTGGCCAAGCTGAGACATACAATTTTACCACCACAGGGGTTTCTTCAGGCTCTTCTGATCTTCTCCTCGAAACAGAAGCAGCTCTCAGATTTCTGTCTTAGACTTCTGCATTCTGACCAGAATTCTTCCCAGACCTTTTGGGTTGATGCCTCTTGGCTTTTGATTTCAGGCTCACTTCTGGATCGCCTTGGCCCCACACTCTTCACTCAGGGCCCAGCCCTACCCCGCTCCTCTGTCCAGTCTATCCCAGAGCCCTGGCCCTCTGCTTATTCTGGGCGATGGACTTTAAACAGATGAAAAGCTCTGTTTGAAGGAATCACGAAAAAATTTTTAGGAAGGACTTGGAATATTAAATGAGTAGCATTCCTGATTTTTTTGTTTGTTTGTTTTTACTAACTATACATTATTCAGTGGAACTTTAATATTGCTATATTATAAAATTCTGCCAAAGGAAAAAGAGTAAGATAACCCATAATCACATTACCCTAAAATAACCACTCTTAACATTTCAGTCTACTGCAGTCTTTTACCTACGTGTATAATTTTGCAGAGTTGTAATCATACCCAATATGCAATTTTATCATGTTTCTCCACCTACCATTATAAGCATTTTTAATGTTACTACATAATCTTCACGGCTGTCATCGTTAATAGCTACACAATAGTTCACTGAATTGAAGTGCCTTATTTACTTAACTATCCTGTTATCTTTAAACAATTTCCAATTTCTTCTTACAATAAATATGCACATCTTTCTGATTGTAGTGTTCTTTATTCATACATTGAATTCTTTCACATGGACTTAAAATTGCTTGGTCAAGGCATATATACATATATATTTTTGTCTCGACATATATTCCAAATAGATTGTTTTTTAAGTTAGCGTCAATTTATACTGCTATCTGTGCAAATAAGGACCACTGTGTCTTTGTTCTCTTGAGAGAGAGCTTTCACGGATGGGGATAGGAGAACAGGAGGAAGACATTCCAGCAACAACCCCGAGCCTTGCATTCTATAAAGCACCCTGGCCCTCACTGGGGCACCGGTTTTGTGTTGCTTTGTTTCTTACAGACTGAGCAGCTGATAACTCTGTGGGTCCTCTTTGTTTTCACCATTGTTGGAAACTCCATCGTGCTGTTCTCCATATGGAGGAGGAAGAGGAAGTCGAGAATGACCTTCTTTGTGACCCAGCTGGCCATCACAGGTAAGTAACTACGCAGGTGGGAGAGGAGGAGGTTGTGTGTAAAATTTCTATGGCTCCTCACTTCCAATTATTTTACCACTAGAAATGGTATCTTATCAGTCCAAAGGCATCAGCAAATGTGGGAGTAAATTCTATAGGGATATAAATCCCATGTTTGAATTTTTCTTCCAGGAAATTTAACACATTTAAATATCCATAAGATTCCATTATTAAAATAACTCAGCATACACAGACTTGAAAGTACCATCATCAGTGCCACGAAAGGGTTCTATAAGGTTTCACGCTTTCTATACACAGAAGCCTCCCTAGTTCACTAAGGTAGTATTAGTATATCATACTATGTTATGAGCTTAAGGAATATATCCCAGAAAATGGACCAGAATTATCTTTATTCAATACTAAATGTCAAGTCTCAAGTGTTTTGCAGATTTGAGTCTGTGGGCATTGCTTTTTAAATGTAAGTGATGTGTGACACCACTACTGGGCATAGTAGAAGGACATGAGATAATATCTAGGATCAAGATGCCAAAATGTGGATTTTGGGAATGGCCAGTACAGTCAAAGTGTGAATGCATCACACCTAGAGGGGGAATGGTGATACATTCTTAAGCTAAAAAAATGGTCTGTGAACAAAAGAAACCCACAGAGATGGGTAGAGTCCAAATAGATAGGGCCCACATTCAAAAGGATAACATAACCAGGGAAAGTCATGTTGCACAGGCCAGAGAAGAGAGTGGGCATATGGGATTCCCAGAGAGTCCAGCCTGAGACAGGCTTGGTGTCCTGAGTTCTGGGAACAAGATGGCAATCATATGAGTTCAATTTGGGTCAGACTGTAAGGCAAATGCAAAAAATTGTTTTAAAGTGTTAAGTGCTAACAAGAATCAATGGTAGATGACTGTCAGAAAGGGTTGTTTGGTACATTCCAACCTATGCTGTACTCTCAGTTGCGGTAATGGCAGTGGAGAGTTCTTGGGAATTTAGTCTTGGGTCACAATATGACACTGTAACTTACAAGAGAACATTAGCCATACATTGTTGATAGCCTGAAATTCCCCTACTTCTTTCTCAAACGAAGTGTAGAAATCCCATCTGCCTGAGTTACAGTGACCAGGATGAAAAATAAAGGCACCCTTGAGAAACATAGAGATGGTAAGAGGAACCTGAGCTAAAAAGTGCAACTTATGATGGGTAAAACTCTAGGCTATCCTGTAAGCAGGAGCCCCATTTCTCACTGCTATGATTGTAGGAGTAAAGAGTAATTAGGATTATCCAGCTAACGCTAAGATGCGAAATCCCTCGATGAGGGTGTAATAACTTACTTTCGTTATACTTCCTCAATTGCAGCCCACATTTTATGGAACTATGTGTTCCATTAGAGTGTAAGAATTTAGAGATGGCAAGGAGATCAGCATGAAATTTAAAGTATTGTCAAAAATAATCATTAAATGAATAACTGAAATTTTACCATCTATTATCAAAGAGAAAAGTTGTGTGTTCTATTCAAATCCATAGTCTGCCATATTGACCTGGGCTTAACTTCTGATGATTGTTGTACCTAGTCTGTTTTTTATTTGTTAATTTCCTCTGGAAAAACTCAAGAGGTCAGACCAGGAGCATTTCAAGATAAGAATTCTTGGAGAGGAAAGTTTTGCCGAGAAAGCTAAGTTATTATTTAAGATATGAAAATTTCCTCCATATACCTTTCACGATGGTCTCAGATCCTTTGGTAAGAAAGCTGAGAATATTTGTCTGAGTCTTCAGTATGTATATTAAGGTTATTCAGCTATCAACTGAAGGATCCTATTCTTTGAGATTTATATAAATTTGATTCGAGACCCCTATGCCATGTTAATGAGCTCCCCAAGATTTGTTCCGATTTTCTGGACTTTATATTCTTACTCATCACTTCTGCTTCTTACTCCCTAACTCTACTCAACTACTCTCTTTCACGGGCATCTCACTTTCCCTAGTTAGTCTTTGTTTTTTTTTTTAAATCCATACTGACCCTAAGAAGGCATTCAGCTCCCTTTTATTTTCTTTAAAATGATCCACAGAAACATGACTTTCTATGTTTAAAAGACTTTACTAAATGTTTCAGGCAACAGAGGGAGATTGCATTACAGCAAAGCAAATATATTAAAATGAAATATTATATAGTTTCAGAACTTTCAGCTGCCATCAGAAATTTCTTGATTTACCTTGCTTTAGGTTTGTGTCTTATTTTCATTTTTCTACTTTCTCTCTCCTAGAAATACCTATTTATTATATGCCAAGGAGTTTTTTCTCCTATTCTTTTCAAACCACGACCTCGGGGATATTACATCTTCCAAAAGAACAAAAAAATCAGGCATTTTTTTAACAAAGGAAGTTCCTCCCTAAAAAAGAACCCTGGAGCCAGCTCCAAAGTAGAGAAACAAACATACACATTCATGTTTATACTTACATATGTACTTACATATGTCATGGATAAAAATAAACTAGTCTGAATTGTATATAACTGTAAGATACATAATGATAGCTCAAGAATATATTATGTGATCTTCAGCTTTCAAAAATTTTGAACTTGTTCGTTTAAGAATAATACTCCTACCTACAACAATTAGAAAATCTGGACAAGTGTAAACATTTATTAGAATGTATCACAGAGCTACCAAGACAGCAAAGACTTTAGAAGCCAAGATGCCATAGAGCAGGGAACCCTGAGATGTAAGTCCAATATTTGGCACCACTATTCCTCTTAAGACGTTAGCTGATTTAAAAGCAGAGGGTGGGAGCTTAAGAGCTGACTAGAACTTTTGTCAGCCTTACTGGACTGATTGGGCAAAACTTGCTCTGCCAAAGTGTAGGGGCTTTCATAAATACCCCATGGTTTCTATTAGGACTGCTGAAAAGCTACAACTTAAAAGTAAGAGTAAACTGAAAATAGGGCTGGCCCCGTGGCCGAGTGGTTAAGTTCGCGCGCTCTGCTGCAGGCGGCCCAGTGTTTCGTTGGTTTGAATCCTGGGTGCAGACATGGCACTGCTCATCAGACCACGCTGAGGCAGCATCCCACATGCCACAACTAGAAGGACCCACAATGAAGAATATACAACTATATACTGGGGGGCTTTGGGGAGAAAAAGGAAAAAAATAAAATCTTTAAAAAAAAAAAGAGTGAACTGAAAATAGATCAGCCCTCACAAAGACTGAAATACAGCTCAAACCCTGAACTGGAGTAACATGACCTACCTCTGCACTTACTGAAACTTCTGCCAAGAACAAAAGTAAATCCTCTATGGATGAAGATAACATCATCAATAACATCAAATTAGCCATAATATTTCATGCATAATGTTCATCACTTTTAATAAATAACTGAGGATGCAAAAAGACTATAATTGACTAAAAACAAGGAGAAAATAGACAATAAAAAGAGTTGCTCAAGAGGTTCAGCTATTGGAGTTATCAGACACGTAGTTTACTACTATTACTAATCTGTTTAAGAAGTTGAGAGATAGGATGAAGGATTAAATGTCATAGAAAATAAGCAAACAGAAAATTTAAGAATAAAATACGTAAAATAACCAAAGCTATTAATATAAAATACAATAGATGGGTTTAGTAACAAATTAAACATAGCTAAAGAGAAATTATTAAACTGGAAGATAGGTCATAAAGAAATAATCAAATTGAAGCATGGAGAATGTAAATACAGAAAGAAAATAAGAAACATATGGGCACAGTGAAAAGGATTCCCTTTGAAAAGGATTTCCCAGTGAAAAGAACAAGATAAGATAGAGTGGGAAGAAACAATATTTGAAAATATTGTGACCATCAATTTTCCCAAACTTCTTGAAAGACATCAAACCATAGAGTCACAAAGTACCATAAAGGTAAGCAGGACTAAAAAGCAAACAATCAAACAAATACAAAGTGAATTAAAACACATGAAAATTATGAGACTAAGTAAACTCTACGTAATCTTGAATTTGAATTGGAAGTTATGTTAACTCATGGTGTATTTTATGTTTAAAAAGAATCCTTATCTTTTAGGGATACATACAACATGTTTACAGGTAAAGTAAAAACATGTCTTGGATTTGCTTCCAAATAATTTGAGTGCAGAGTTGGGTATACATAGATACCCAAAAAAATTGATAACTAGTGGAGTTTCTTTATTCTTCTTATACTATTCTCTCTACTCTTACATATATTTGCAATTTTTCATAATATAAAATTTAAAACAGAAAGAAAAAATATACGTGATAGCAATGGAACAAAAAAAGGGACTTGGGGAGTTAAAGAGTTTGAAGTCCTTGGATTGTCTTGGATATAGTAAAAGCACTAATTTATATTAGATACTAATAAGTCAAGGACCCAACAAAATCTATAAAATTCAGGTGCCATCTAGTAAGTAACCAAAGAGAAAATCTATCTGATTTCAATATATTTGATTATTTAAAACTTCTCCATATGATTAAAAGAACATTTTATAATTTTCACAGATTTCTTGTTTTCTTCCCAATAGTTCTAAAAAGCTATTATTGAAGTAATGAGTCAACATAAGAGTAGTTTACTCCTATCCTTTCCTCTTTCTCCAAACCACACCAAACAGTCTCTATTGATTAGCTTTTTTGTTCTACTCTCAGTCCCTTTCACTTCAGATAACAGACCCTATTTCATGATTTTTATTTAAGTGCTCTGAATGCATTCACTTGCGTTTTCCCCTATACTAAATGATTTGGGGTATACGTGCATTTCTAAAGTACGTATTGCAATAACACTTCAGGACCTAAAAAAAAAAGTCAGGGAAGTATGTTGAAATCTTTAGGATAACCCTTCAAATTATAAAAAAGTATATTACCAGCACTCTAAGGGAGATGTAAAATGAAATATTTAAAATACACAAACATATATAAATTTATGTATAGTATACATGGGTTATGTATAATCTAAAAGAAGTTAAGAAAGGAGAGAGAAAAATACTACAATTATTAGAACAGGTAACACAAATAAGCTTGTACATTTATCTTCAAATATATCAGTAATTGCAATAATTGTAAAGGGACTAAATACTGCAAATAAAATAACAAGATTGTCAGACTAGATTTAAAAATGTCTACTTTAATCTCTTACAAAAGATATATACCTTAAATATAAGGATAAAGAAACATTAAAATAAAAGGAAAGTAAAAGGATAGTAAAGTAAAAGGATGAAAAAATAATAAACTGAGAAACACAAACTAAAAGAAAGCTGATGCAGTTGTATACATATATCAAAAATTTAAATTTTCACTGTGCTTCTTGGAATCACTGTAGCCATGTGTGTCAGCATTTGCTTTGGTGGGAGCACAAATGAAGACAGGAGGACTTCTAGCCCTAGTAATGTTCTATTTATTCACCTTGATCATAGTTACATGGATATGTTCCCTTTGTGATAATTCATCAAATTATATACTTATTATTTGTGCACTTTATACAGTTTATTTCAATAAAAAGTTATTTATAAAGCACATCATTTCAATATAGAGCAGGGGTCGCAATCTCAATTGCCTTCAGGAGTCGAGCAGTTAATGTAAATGTATGAAAGAGCCTGGGGAAGAGACGAGCAGAGATGGAGACTGAAGTGAACCGGAGAATGAATGCTGCACCTAAGCGCATTCAAACTCAATTCTTGTCAAACACTGTGCTGATGAAAAAAACCACACCTACAGGCCAAATCTGGCCTAAGGGCCACTGGTTTACAACTGCTGATATATAAAATGTTTAAATCAGAATTTGAAAAGCTTGTGCCCTCATAAAATTCTAGCCCACCCCTAAAAGTATGAATCCAACCTTCAGTTTGTGAGTAGAACATTAAGCTTTTTGGGTGGGGTTGGGGAGAGTGAGAGCAACGTGAGGAGCTCGACATTTATAATGGTTTAGACAAATCACATGTTTGACAAAGTTTTAAAATTCATTCATTTGTCTCAAAGTTTTAAAATCCATCTCAAAGAAGATGCTATGTTGGGGCCAGTCCTTTGGCTGAGTGGTTAAGTCCATGTGCTCTGCTTCGGCAGCCCAGGGTTTCGCTGGTCTGGATCCTGGATGTGGACATGGCACCACTCATCAAGCCGTGCTGAGGCAGCGTCCCACATAACACAGCCAGAGGAACCTGCAACTAGAATATACAACTATGTACTGTGGGACTTTGGGGAAAAGAGGAAAAAAAGGGAAGAAGAAGAAGATTGGCAACAGATGTTAGCTCAGGTGCCAGTCTTTAAAGAAAAAGACAAAAAAGAAGATGCTATGTTAGGGCTTTCTTCTCCAGTTTCTTTTGTTATAATGTTTTTTAAAAAATTGAACCATTATGTGCTGCAGGAACACTAACAATGTGAGTGAAAACATAAAAGAAATTTCCTAATGATATCAAGTGCAACCTATATAACCTGAGGTCTTCATGATTATCAGATGACCACTTAGATTAAGAAGAAAAGTCAAGATCAACACATACTCATACCTGCTTATCACTAAAACTCTTCTATCAGAGAACCATGTATTGGTTCTCTATATGAGGAAAAAACGGTGACGAAACACTGGCCCTATAAAACACTGATGTTATAACAGAGGCTGATGGCTTAAACTCAGCATGAATGAGTTGCTCTCACATAAAGATGCTGCTATGATTAGTGTGTCCCTGCAATGCCAATACATTTGCATAAATATAGCTATAATAGTATAGGTTTTCCTCTTGGCATTAAGAAGAGGATGTCTTAGTCTGCACAAACTGTCATAACAAATACTGTAGACAAAGTGGCTTAAACACCAGAAATTTATTCTCCCACAGTTCTGGAGGCTGGAAGTCTGAGATCAGAGGAGTGCCAGCCTGGTTGGGTTCTGGTGAGAGCTCTCTTCCTGGCTTTCAGAGGGCTGCCTTCTCGCTATGTCCTCACATGGCCTATCCTCGTGCCTGCACATGGAGAGAGAAGCTCTATGCTGTCTCTTCTGACATGCGCACTAATCCTACCAGATCAAAACCCTACCCTTATGACCTCATAACATTAATTGCTTTGGTAAAGGCCCTATATTCAAATACAGTCACTGGGGATTAGGGCTTCAACATATGAATTTTGGTGGGACACAACTATTCAGTCCATAACAGAGGGAAAAAGCTAGGTGCAACAGAGAATTACAAATGGCTCAGAATGGGTGGAACACAGCATGGGGGGATGGAGACCCTGGATGAAGAAAGATAGTAGTAAGAAATAAGAGGAAGTGGTAAATGGGAGCTTCATAGGCCTTGCAAAGATGTTCAGGCTTTACTTGAGCACATCCTCTGTCCTGCTAGCTTTGTTCAGTCCACCACCACCTTTTATGTGGATTACTGCAAAAGCATTAAGGTATAAGAAGTGACAAAACAAATACTTAAATTAATCCATGGCCAGGTTTTGCCTGTAAGAGAGGAACACAAGAAAGCAAGGAAGTTAAACTTGTTGTCAAGAGGATGATAGAAGTGTTGGACCAAAAAGACTATGTCTGTAGAAAGAAATGAAAGTAGGGCAGGTCAGAAAGATATAAACACAGTGGAGGGTTAAGGATGAGAGGTCTCAACAAAGTCTTAAGGTGACTTTAGTCAGAGCACCTGAGCAAAGAGGTGGAAGGAAGTGAAGATGCACTCAAGAAGCAAGATATTCTCAGGTGAGTATTGCAGAGATGGTATAGTTTGTTGTATCCATTGTACTGAGGAGCTAAAGTGAAGTGGCAGGAAAGTCATTAGCAAATGGGGCCACAATAATGGAAGCTAAATTTTGTTAAATGCTTATTATGTATCAACCTCCATGTTAAACGCTTTATGTAGATTATCTCATTTAATCCTCTCCATAGTTCTATGACCTAGCCCTGCCATAATCCCCTTTTTACAGACTTGGAAATTAAGACTCAAAGAGATTCAGACCTTGCAGTGCATGGTGGACCAGAAATTAAAACCCAGGCAGTCTTTCTCCCAGTCTTGAGATTTTAATCATGATTGGGTGCACCTTCCCAAGGGGCCAATGTGTAGGGTGGGTGATCCATGGGTACACTGAACCACCTCAGGATAATGGAAACCTGGTTAGAGGAAGCAAAATTGAGAGTTTGGCGCCAACATATTTAATAAATGAGTGGTACTGACCAAGCTAGAGCATAAGAGTAACTAGGATACGAGGATGTGAGAGCTGAATATAAACCTCAAAGGATGTTTGAAAGTGCTATGATTCAGTATAAAAATATCTGTAGCTGACCAGTTGGCTGAATTTGTAGCCTGCACAGTGGGTGCCGGGATTGCCTTACTAATGGACAACTCCACATGCAGGACAGGACAACAGGAAGTCCTTCTGCCCCATCCCAATGCCTCTCAAACCTGTTGACATTAGCTGAAATGTCTGTCACTGGAGAACCACTTCTTTGAAGGCTGTTAAAGTGAAAGTACTCCAAAAACAGACCTCGTGCTTCGCTTTGTTCGTTGCTTCCCACTGAATGAAATTCTGAGAGCTCTTAGAAAGGGAGGGTCCCAGAGGGAACGGACAGCAAGGGGTCGGGAGGCGGCAACGCCATTGAAGACAAATTGCGCCCATTTCAGACTTTTCCACTTCAAATCCTTTGGGGAGGCATTGGGAGTTACATAAAGGCAAACAAAATTTAATAGTTCCAAATTTGGGAAAGAGCCAGATCTGGCAACATTTTTAGTTTTCTAATTTAGTCAACACTCTGAATGAAGACAGAATATTTTCAAAGTATCTATTCTTCTATCAACTAGTGTACAAAATCACTCTTTAAAATACACAAAAATTTCCACAAACATCACTTTGAATGAATATTTTGCTTCGCCAGTGTTTTAGGTTATTCAAACTTGGGTTTGAATCTCACAATTCTACTCCCTAGGTCTGTGGCTTTGGAAAAGTGAGTTAATTTCTCTGAATATCAGTTTCCTAATCCAAAAAGTGGGATACCTCCCAGAGATGTGGAGAGGATTAAATGAGATCCTATCTATGAAGTGCCCAATACAGTGTGAGGCACAGAGTAATTGTTCAATAAACGCTAGTTGTTAATGTTACCACTGTAGTTGTTTCATTCATCGAATTGAAATGAATGAAATGACTAATTTAAAATCCTTCAGTCACTTGCTGAAGTAAGTTCTCCAAAAGGCCTGAAGTTCATTGCTGCTCTCAGCTCATTTGCTCTTTTATTCAGGACAATGTACTTTGCTCAGGTGTGTCTTTGTCTCTCAAGTGTTGCTTTGAGGGATGACTAAACCTTTTTCATATAAACATATTCTTAAATCATCGGATTTAACTGACATCATCAGTGACACAAATATTTGGAACACTACAGAGACATTATAACTGACTCTTCTGAGGGAGAAAAATAAGCACTAACAGTTGTTATTGGGTAAAGCAACACTAATGCCCTTCATTAAACAATATTTCCCGTCAAGTTCCACCTCTTGAGAACAGCCTCCTACTTTTAGACCAGGAGACATGAGTGATTCACCGAGGAACATTTTGACTTCTATTTGGTCTTTTATTTATTTACTTGGTGAAATCAGTTGGAATTCTATTCAGCCACACATCCGTGAGATCTAGATAATGGTGGCTTACGTTTATAAGGATTTATTTTGAACTAATGTAAAGAATTTTACAGATAGGCAGTCCAGGGCTCATATCCTGCTTCCTTATTGTTGGGGACCCAGGCTGCTCTGTATTGCTGCTCTATTAAAGGACTTTCATCCCCAAGGTCAGCTCCTGGTACAGATGGCCCTTTGTTCCAGATGGCTGCAAGAACTCCTGCCATCATTCACAAATTCTAGTGAACAGGAAGGAAGAGGAAAGGATAGACAAGAGGGGCCCGTGCCAGCTATCTGTCCTCTTTTTAAGTGGAATTCCCAGAACTCCCACCCATTAACTTTTGCTTGCGTTTCATCTGCCATCTCTTACTGAAGAAAAAGCTATTTGTTTGCTTGTTTGTTTTTAACATGGGCCCATTGGCCAGAAAATGTCAGATTTCTTTTCCTAAGGAAGAATGAGAGAATAGAGGTAGGTAGCAGTCTCTGGCATAGCTTGTCTTCCATACTCTAATCTCCATTCAGAACTGAGAAGTTTAGACAATGAATCTCTGTTTGACCACCCATTCCCCTGCTTTGAGAATGCTTCCTCCAGAGTGCCATGCTCTCTTCTGACCTCTTATCTTAGCAGCCAGCACTTGGCATGCCCTCCATACACTGCAGTGACCCACTGAGTGATTGCCCTTTAAGTGGATAATCTCCCATTGTTGACTATTTACATTTCCCACACCTCCCCCAATTTTGGCTATTATCAGCAATTCTGCCTTGAGTATTCTCACAGTTAAATCTCGTAAGAATTTATTATTTATCTAGGAAAGTTTATAGAAGCTGACTTACTGCATTAAAGAAAGACACTTTGGTGACTTTCAAATTGACCGATATCTTTGGGGTCACTCAGTGGTAAAAGACGATGGAAAATGTCATAAGACAATTCTCTAGAAGCCATCAACATAGATCCACAAGGAGTCTTGTTTAAAAAAGTCCCTGGAAACAAAAACCTTATTGGTTTGCAATAGTTCTAGAATCATCCCCAGTTCCTTGAGGGCAGAGATTCTGTCTTCATCTGCTAATGATACTTACACACCTACTCAAGTATAATTGGCTTATTTTTTTTTTATTTTTTTATTTTCTTTTTAAAGATTTTATTTTTTCCTTTTTCTCCCCAAAGCCCCTCGGTACATAGTTGTATATTCTTCGTTGTGGGTCCTTCTAGTTGTGTTATGTGGGATGCTGCCTCAGCGTGGTTTGACGAGCAGCGCCATGTCCGCGCCCAGGATTCGAACGAACGAAACACTGGGCTGCCTGCAGCGGAGCGCGCGAACTTAACCACTCGGCCACGGGGCCAGCCCCGTTATAATTGGCTTATTTTAAAAAGAAGCATTTTCTTCCACCCTAGCCAGTGTGTCAGAGAAGAATCCACACCTGATTTGTCTTTTTTTTTTTCCCACAGTAACTATAGCAGCATTCATGTATTTGTGAAAACAAAGAACACATCACTTACCAGAATATTTGAATGGAGAAGTGTTTTAATTTTGCATCTGTATGTTTTAACTCACTTTCCCCTTCTCCACATTTCTGATTCCTTCAAAACAATCTTAACTAATTCTTCTTTATATATTCCATTAGGAATTTTGGCTGTAGGATTAGTCTTGAGAATGGAAGGCAACCAGAAAATCTTGAAGCTGCACATTCTGCAATTTTTAGCACTTCCATTCTAACAATTTTCTGTATGAATTTAATGACTGTTTATATTCTATGAGCTAAAGTGCCAATTAAAATTTATTAGTCATTTGTCATCTTCAAGACTGATTTGTCTGTTTTATTCAAATGCAATAAAGAACGGGAGCTAATGAGAGCAACTCCTGTTGTGTGTTCCACAAAGGAAAGATAGAAAACATATTTTTTGGCACACATTCAAATAACTTCCTTCTTCTGATAGGCCCAAATCTTCTCATTTTGCTAAAGGAAATTAGCTTTGCCTCAAAGCACTTTCTGGAGAACAATTTGCTAATGAACTCAGGAATTCTCCACCCTCAAAACCCTCCTGCTAATTATCTGACAGAAGAGAAAATTGAGAGGTTCAGCAAGGAGGTGAGACCAGGAGTGCTGAGGTGTCCAAAGCCACATGTGGAGTTCACTACCACTTTCCTACGCTGATTTCATTCATTTTTTTTCCTTAATTCTTGAGTCTCATACTCAATTCATTTACTTATTTTAATTCTGCTCACTCATTTTTTTTCAGCTTTGTTGAGATAAAATTGACAGATAACATGTGTAAGTTCAAGGTGTACAAAGGAATAATTTGATACATGTATATTTTGTGAAATGATTACCGTAATAAGTTTAGTTGGCACGCATCATCTCTCATTGTTAAAATTTGTGTGTTAAGAACGTTTAAAAATCTACTCTCTTAGCAACTTTCAAACATACAATACAGTATTGTTGACTATCAATATAGTCTATCAATATAGTTGACTATCAATATAGTTGATTATTGTCACCGTGTCATACGTTACATCCCCGGAATGCGTCCATCTTATACCTGGAAGTTTGTACCCCTTGACCACCTTCACTCATTCCCCCCATCCCCCAACCCCCACCTCTGGCAACCACCAACCTGTTCTCTGTATCTACGAGTTTGGTTTTTTTAGATTCCACATGCAAGTGAGATCATACAGTATTTGTCTTTCTCTGTTTGACTAATCTCACTTAGTGTAATGCCCTCAAGATTCATCTACGTTGTCACAAATGGCGGGATCTCCTTCTTTGTTATGGCTGAATAATATTCCATTGTGTGTGTGTGTGTGTGTGTATACATTCTTTATCCATTCATCCACTGATGGACACTTAGGTTGTTTCCACGTCTTGGCTATTGTATATAATGCTGCACTGAACATGGGTGCAGGTATCTCTTAAAGATTGAGATTTCAATTCCTTCAGCTATATACCCAGGAGTGGAATTACTGGATGATACGGTAGTTCTATTTTTAATTTTTTTAATTGAAGTAAAATTGGTATAAAACATCATATAAATTTCAGGTATTTTTAGTTTTTTGAGGAAACTCTATACTGTTTTCTATAGCAGCTCTACCAATTTGTACTTTTACCAACAATGTACAAGAATAAGGATTCCCTTTTCTCCATACCTTACTAACACTTGCTGTTTCTTGTCTTTTTGATGATAGCCATTCTAGCATGTGTGAGGTTGTATCTTATTTTGATTTTGATTTGCATTTCTCTGATGATTAGTGATGCTGACCACCTTTCCTGTACCTGTTGGCCATTTGAATATTTTCTTTGGAAAACGTCTATTCGGGTCCTATGCCCATAATTTAAATGGATTATTTCTTTTTCGGCTATTGAGTTGTATGAGTTCCTTATATATTTTGGATATTAACCCTTACCAGATAGACGGTTTACAAATATTTTCTCCCATTCCGGAGGTTGCCTTTTCATTTTGTTGATCATTTCTTTTGTTGTTCAGAAGGTTTTTGGTTTGATGTAGTCCCACTGCTTTATTTTTGCTTTTGCAGCTTTGTGCTTTGGGTGTCGTATCCATGAAATTATTGCCAAGACCAGTATCAAGGAGCTTTTTCCCTGTATATTCTTTAGGAGTTTTAGGATTTCAAGCTTTACATTTGTCTTTAATCCATTTCAAGTTTTTTGTGAGAGGTGTAAGATATCAGTTTCATCTTTCTGCATGTGATTATCCAGTTTTCCCAGCACGATTTATTGAAAAGACTATCTTGTCTCCATTGAATATTCTTAGCTCCCTTGTCAAATATTAGTTGACTATATATGCATGGGTTTATTTCTGGGATCTTGATTCTGTTCCATTCATCCATGTGTTTGTATTTAAGCCAGTATCATGCTGTTTTGATTACTATAGCTTTTTATTATATTTCAAATCGGAAAGTTTGAAAAAGAAAAGATGCCTCCAGCTTTGTTCTTTCTCAGGATTGCTTTGGCTATTTGAGGTCTTTTGTGTTTCCGCGTGAATTTTAGGAATTTTTCTATTTCTGTGAAAAATGCTATTGGAATCTTGATAGGGATTGCATTGAATCTGTTGATTGTTTTGGGTACTGTGGACATTTTAACAATATTAGTTCTTCCTATCCATGAACAAGGGGTATCTTTCCATCTATTTGTGTCTTCAGTTTCTTTCATCAATGTCTTATCGTTTTCCATGTACAGAGCTTTCATTTCCTTGGTTAAATTTATTCCCAAGTATTCTACTGCTTTTGATGCTATTATAAATGAGATTGCTTTCTTTATTTATCTTTTAGATATGTTAGTGTATAGAAATGCAACTTATCTTTGTGTGTTGATTTTGTATCCTGCAACTCAAATCAGGTAGAAAGGCCCACTGAGCTCCATAGCCAGATGGTACCCCACACTGGGCTCTTCAGATGGGTAGAGCCACTGGTTTGGATCTCTGCTCAGGTACAGCTGTGAGGAGGAATGCTCATATCTGACAAGATATGAGCACTGGTTACTAAAAGTCCCACCCTTCATATCCATTTGTATCTCCTCCTCAGCCGTCAAGCCTCGCAGATTTTTCTGGTGGTCCTTGCGAGGTGAGACCCTAGCAGGCCTCCTAGGGTGCATCCTGCAACACTGGGGAGCTGGATGTCCACCTTGCAATCTTTGTTTCCCACTGGAGAAAGTGTAGGCCCAGGTGGCCCCTCTTGGTGTGGCATTGCTCCTGCCTGGGGAAAGGCAACGTAGTCAGAGTGTAGCCACTCCTCTCCCCCTTCTAATGTGGTCCTTCCTGGTCTCTGTGGTCCATGAGGGTGCTTCAGCCTCACTCCTGGAGTCTGGGATTTTCACAAGCATGTCTTGTCTATGGACAGTTGCCAGTTGGTCTTCTTGTGAAGGGGACTGAAGTCAGGAATGACCTGTTGCCATCTAGATGACATTACTTGTAATTCTTCTCATTCATGATGAAAACCTTTAAGACTATGAATTTTTTCTGCTTCATAAATTTTTATATGAGATAATGTTATTGTTTGTATTTTCTAAATATTTCATTTATGAAGTTTTTATTTCTTCTTTCATACAATAACCACCTAGTAGTTTTTGGTTATTGTTACTTTTATTTTTAATTTCTAAGGGACTTTATTTTCCTTTAACATTTCATAATTCACATTTACTTTTATTGGCTTGCAGTCAAAGAATATTTTTGGAAGAATTCCTGCTCTTTGGAATTTACTAAAAGTAACTTTGAGGTGTAACATGTAATCATTTATTTTGAAACATATTTAATGTATACTAAAAAATAGGATAATTAATGTTGTGAGAATAATTAAATACCACTCAGATGAGAACAAGAAATGGTTGTTTATTCAGAGTTTGCTAGAGCAAGGGAGTCAGCCACCCTCATTTGTGTTGGCAGAGACTCAAAGCTGGGCAGAAGAGTAGGAAAACTTTATAACAGAAAAAAAGGGAAGGCATAGGGTATGCCCTGATTGGAGGCTGTCAGCCCCAATTGGAAGCTGTAGCCAGGGTAACTAGAAGCACGGCATCCTACATGATTGGTTAGCAGTGCATATTTGGCTTTCTCTGGTTGGTCCTAAGTTGGAAGCAGGTCAAAAATTAGGGAAGCTGTCAGTCATTAATCAAGTCCTGGCAATTTGGGGTGGATTACTACAACGCTCATCATTTGGCTTTCTGGATAGGTTGATACAGAGGCTAGGTTGGCTTCTTTGACTGGTTCTTGCAGGTTGTGGGTCAAAGTTCTATTTTTATATACAGTCTGGGCATTTAACAATGCATATTTAGTCCCTCAATATATTCTTTGTACTTACCTTTTTGAATTTGCCCTTATTAATTATATTCTTCAAATTTTCTCTATTTTCATATATTTCTGACCTATCTGATATGTCATGGATGACTAACAGTGCTGTTAAGAACTTTCACACTTTCTTTCATTTTCTCCTAATAGTTTTTATCAATATTTATTTCATAAATTTTAACATTTTATTTGGTTCCTAAAGGCTCCTGACTAGTTTATCTTTAATATAGATTTGTGTGCTTTATACTACACACACACAATCCTTTCAGTTTCGTTTATTAACTTTGCTTTGAATTTTATGTGATATTAATATTAAGTGCATCTATTTCCTTTTTATTGCATTTATTTGCCAAACACTGGACTAAACATTTTAATAACCTCTCATTTAAAAAATATATTTATGGCATTTGTCTTCTGCTTTGTGGCTATGCTTGCAATAATTATCAACAGATCTTTCTATGTCTGAATGTTTCAATGTTCCCCAACAGTTGGCTTCCCCATTCTTTGTTCCTCTATTTTGATACAGCTCTCAATTTTCTGGAGTACTTGAGTGATCATTTTTTTCCCCTTTCAGGGTGGGTACCTGGATAGCAGTCTCAAGCACCCAGCATTTATGTAAAAGTCTTTCTCTTGCCTCCACAACGATGACAATATACATGGGTATAGAAATCTTGACTTCACAACTCAGATCTCCATAGATGTTGCTCCATTAACTCCTGGCCTTTTGTGTTACAAGGGAGAAGTTTAAAGTTAGCCTGGGATTTCTTCCTTTGTAAGTTATCAAATTTTGTCTTTTGTTTCTAGGTTTTTTTCTTTGAGGATTCACGCTTTTACCTGGTTATTTCTATTTATTGGTCAGTTAGATCAGTTCTGCTCCTTGCCAAGTGAGCTCTCTTGATCTGCAGATTAAAGTGATTTCTTAGCTCATTTTATTTTTGTCTGAATATTGAATACTGAATTCTGAATAGTAATTCAATATTCAGACAAAAATAAATATTAGTAAATTTGTCTGAATAGTGAATACTGAATATTGTCTGAATTATCTTCCGTTCGTTCTGATCTGATGTTTAGGAGAACTATCCACACATCAGTAACTATGGTCTTTCTCTCTCATCAACTAAATATCTTGGTCGTATTCCTCTATGTTTGGAAGAATTATTTAAACTTTTCCTATCATTGATATGATTTTGATTCCATTATTAGCTGTATTAACTCTACTTTTTATTGTTTCTGAAGTATCTTAAAAGTTGCCTTTCCTATGATCAGTTTCAAACATTGGTTATATTATCTAGTGTCTTTTTATTTCTGTCAACGTCTCAGTATTTCCTTTTTCACAACTATCTAATGTCTTATTATCTCATCTTTCACCTTTTATTCCATAATGTCAAAGTGTTCCTAAAATGTAAAAAGAACACAAAACACACTGCTTAAAATTTCGGTATGTTTCCTGAACTAGAGTTTTTTTGAATGTATATTCTTTTCCTGACATTTGTGTGTTCTTTTCTACTTCCTTAATGCCACAAAATCTCTCTACCTTATGACTCACTCATTCCTCCAAAAGTTGTTTAATTGGCCTCATCTGAATAAATGCGTGTGCCTTTCCTTTAGATTATCCCAACAGTGGCTGCGCAATACCTTCATTGTTTCCTACTCTGAGAAGAGCTGGTCTGTGTTTATAAAGAAAATCAGTTCCACTTGAGCAGGAAAAGAAGGTATTATCCCATCACTATGGGAATAATTTAACTAAAAGGAGCGAACTCTTCTCCCAGGAAAGCCTTTTCTTCTGCAGAGAAATTGGGTTTCTTTTTGTTCCCTGCCTTTGCTCCACCGCTAGCACACAGCGTGACCCAGGAAGGCACTTACCCTCACTAAGCCTTCATTTTCTCATCTCTAAGATGACGAGGTTATCTGGATGTCTTAAGAGGCCAAAGTGAACTGGTTTTTGTAGTCTTGTGCTTCTAATTAGAAATTTCCAGTTATAAAAGTTAAGGAGAATTTTTACATCTTCAGATAACTGCTAATTAAACAACTTTTGCTATAATGAGTGCTGGTCACCTTTATGAACTAGCTCTGTCACTTAATGGGAGTATCTGGCTCTGGCCCACACAGGAGAAATGTGGCCAACGGAATGTAGTCATGAGGTTGACTCACTCCCCTGTTTCTTGCTACCTCACTGGGCTTCCCAAGTCAACATGCTACAATGCCACACTTGGCTTATTTATTCACTCCCGCCTTTAGTCATTCAGCAAATAGTATTAAGCATTTACTATGATGAGGCACTGTTCTAGGTACTAAGGGCAAGCTGGTGTACTTGGTTATAAGGGACAGTTCAAACAATACAGCAATAAAGGGGACAATTTTGCTTTTGTCACGCAAAGCTCAGCGGCAGACTAAGCCTTGGGTTTGATTTGCTCTAGCAATTCAGCAATGCCCTTAAGGACTCTGTCTCTGACATGGTATAAGGCTTTACCGGAAGCCGAAGCCGTGTTCCCCATCCCTGTTATAGGATGCTATATTACTTTCCTAGGGCTGCCATAATAAAGACCACAGACTGTGGGGCTTAAACAACAGAAACTTATTTTCTCACAGTTCTGGAAGCTAGAAGTCCAAGATGAAGATGTTTGGCAAGTTTGGTTTCCTCTGAGGCCTCTCGCCTTGCCTTGAAGATGGTCATCTTCTGCCTTTGTCTTCATTTGGTCTTTACTCTGCATGTGTGAATGTCTGTGTCCCAATCTCTTTCTTCCTATAAGGACACTAATCGTATAGATTAGGGCCCACCCCTATGACCATATGCTTACCAATAACTCCTAAGGAATTCTTATCCACATGATGGAGAAAGACTGACTTCTAGAAGCTTTCTTAGAAGTGTAGGAAGGCATCCTTCCCAGCAGTGCTTGGCAAGCCTCTATGTGCCCCTCACTGACCTAACCTGAGTTTTAGGCTCATATTTGAACTAATTGGTATGAACAAGTTATGCAGTTACACTGATGAGGACAGGCTGAAGTCAGTGCCCCACTCCTAGAGGTTCGGCTTTCTCCAAAATACATGGGCTGAGCAGGTGGGGTGGCTACTTGAATTGAAAGCCATGCTGCTTAGCAAAAGAAGGAGAAGTAGTTGTTGGAGAGGTAACCTTAATGACTACTACGAATGGTAAGGGGAAAAAAGACAGGGTCCCTCATGAGCTTCTAGGTAGGAGCAGGAAAATGAGATTTTTCTCAGGGCTTCAGGACAAGGGTCGCTGGGCAGTTAGTGCCTGGATTCCAGAGCAAGGCAAAATATGCCTTTGCATAAGAGTTAGAGATTAAAAACATTATAACGCTGCCTGAAAAAAGTAATATTTATGAAATTATAAATTTAACTTATTCCATTCAACTCAGGGGAACTTACACAGATCAGATAAACTGCAATTGTGTTTCTCTTCCTGATATTCCTATAGAAAGGTGAGTGGTGAGCACTAACCTTGAGGATGTCTACAGATCTCATCCCTTTCAAGCTTATAGTAAGCTTGTGAGATAAATAGCCCCATTTTCAGATGAGGATCGTGAGGTTCAGAGGGGATAAGAGGCCTGCCAAAAGTCTTCGAGTGCCTTTTGCACTTCACCATTGTGCCTCTTCAGTGTGAGGGGCGCAGGAATGAGAACCTGGAGTTGCAGGTGGTCATTTTTCCCTAAAGGGGCTTGAGAGCCACTAAGCACCTGTTTAAGACACCTTTGAGAATTCGGCAGCCTCCTACCCTTTCCAGGAGTCCTTGGGGTCACACGCTGAGGATTCCCAGGAGTAGAGAGACTTTATTAGTAGCCCCCCTTATCCACGGGGAATACGTTCCAAGATCTAAAACCACGGATAGTGCCAAACCCTGTATATACCATGTTTTTTCCTATATATACATATCTATGGTAAAGTTTAATTTATAAATTAGACACAGTAAAAGATTAACAACAATAACTAATAGTAAAATAGAACAATTATAACAACATACTATAATAAAAGTTACCATAGATCTTGATAACCTCAGCATACGATTTTTTTCTTCCCTTATTAAGTAGAGAACTTTCACCTTTTGACTTAAAGGAAGCACTTTATGGCTTCTCTTTGGCATGTCCGGGTTGCCAGCGTCACTGCTCTTGCGCTTTGAGGCCATTATTAAGAAAAATAAGGGTGACTCGAAAACGAGCACTGTGATAGCTGACAGTGGGTCTGATAACAGAGCCGGCTACTAAGTGAGTAATGGGCGGGTAGCGTGTACAGCTGCAGATATGCAGAAAAAGGGGCGATTCACGTCCTGGGCAGGAGGGAGTGGGAGGGCACAAGATTTCATCACAATTGTGTGCAATTAAAAATCTATGAATTGTTTATTTCTTGAATTTCTCACTGAATATTTTTGGACCACAATTGACCACTGGTAACCGAAACCATGGGAAGTGAAACCTCGGCTAAGGGGGCACTGCTATATACAGGCAGGTATGCAGCTCTGTCCTGTGCAACTGTGCCCTTGGCTTAGCTATGACTGCCTCTGTTCTGGATGAACTCTGCCAAAAACTCCATGTCAAGAATTGCTGCCTGTCCCTAGTTTTAATAATTAAAGGAAGTTTTACAACTTCCAGTGACTCTTAACTCAGTTTTCTTTGGCTTACTATTTCTTGGGCATTAACAATGCTGTTATTGTTACACAGACAAAGGCTGGACATGATCTATGATCAATTTCTTCCTCCATAATAATCTCATTGCATCCGCCTGAATTCCCAAGGTTTTTTGTACCATTTGGTCATTGTCTCAAAATTCAAGGAATCAACACTCATGTTAAAATATGTTCTTGTAGCATGATTTTTAGGCCAGTCCACTTTACAATGCTGCAGATTTATATATCCCACTGCTTTCTCAACGTGTCTAAAAATGCCCTTCTTCCTGCACAGCTTTCCCATTCTCCACCGATGCCAACACATCTTTGCAGTTGCTTAGAACAAGCATGAAGTCATCCTAGATTCCTCTTTTTCTGTCACACCACACATCTGATCATCAGGAAATTATCTGACTTAAAAAAAAGTACATCTGAAATACAACCACTTCTTGCCATTTCTGTTGCTTCCAGTCTGTTTGAGCTATCATCGTCTCTTGCACAGATTACTTCAGTAACTTCCTAATAAGTTTTCCTGCTTCTATATGTGCTTCTTATAGTCTACGCCAAGAGTGGCAAACAATGGTCCACAAGCCAAATCCGGTCAGCTACCTGTTTTTGTAAATGAAGTTTTATTCTAACACACCCAGGCCCATTTGTTTACATGTTGTCTATGGCTACTTTCGTGTTAAAACAACAGAGTTGAATAGATGAGACAGAGATTGTATGGCCTACAAAGCCCAAAATATTTACTATCTATCACTTTAAAGAAAAAACTTCTGGCCTCTGGAATATTCTTAACTTGGCAGTCTGAAAGATCCTTTTGAAACAAAAATCAGATCAGGTCATGCCTCTGCTCACATCCCTTCTATGACTCCCCATTCTACTAGGTGTAAAATCCAAAAGGATTTACAAAGGCCTACAATGTTACATGATCTGGCTTTTCCATTACCTCTCTGACTTCCTTCCTACTGCTCTCCCCCTCATTCACTCTAATCCAGCCCAAAGGCTCTTTACTGTTCTTCCAAAATGCCAGGCACAATACCACCTCAGGGCCTTTGCTCATGCTGTATTCTGCCTGGAGAACTCTTTCTCCAGATGTCTACATGGTTCACTTTCTCATATTCTTCAAATCTTTGCTCCAATATCATTTTTTATGGGGCTTTCCCTGAACAACCTAATGAATACAGCCCACCAGTCCCAGATCCCAGAATTCCTGAGACTTCATTCACTCTATTCTACTTTTCCTTTTATTTCACAGCAGTTGTTACATTCTACTATGCTATAATTTACGTATGTTTTGAGTTTATTGTTGATTGCTTGCCTACCCTCCCTAAAATATAGTGTGGGGATCTTTGTTCCATAGAAAAGGACCTGACACAGAGTAGTCATTCAATAAATATTTATTGATGGTGTGAATGAATGGGAAACAAATATAAAATATTTATAGGCCGTAACACTCTACTAAGCATAATGGGAGAACAAACACACACACACACACAAATGTGACATATTTCTTTACATCAAGAATTTACTACCACATACACAGTTGAAGAAATTCAGGGAAAGTACAATGGAATGTAATTAGCACTGAAATGACTAGTATAGCCAAATGAACAAAGTAGGTTGAAGTCAAAGAGCAAAGAAGGACAGGGTTGTTTGGGAAGGATTTGTGGAATGCCATGAACCACTCCCAGAATAATGGAGAGAAGTAAATGGATTGCATTAAACAGTGGGCGGCAGGAGGATTCCGTAGTATTCCATATGAAGGGCCCAGAACAAACAAAGCCAGGTAAGCAAGAAGATGAATCTTTACCATGCCTGCTGCTCAGTAATTATCAGTCAGCCCTAACTTAATCCAATGCTGAAGTTTTGATCTTCCTCCATCAATCAGTCAGTCAATGAATCAATCAATGAGACATTGAGGAGCTTGGTTTAATCCTTCTGGAGGGTCTGTGCAGAGAAGGCAAGCTATGGAAGGGAACGTGGTGCCTCCTGGAGGACACCTGGCAAGGTAGTGCGGGAAGAGTGCAGGTGAGGGGCAAGGCTTTAGTCGAGCGTCTTTGCATCTGCATGTAGGAAGTCCTGGTGGGCATTCACGGAGCCCCTTCCCAGGACATGGAAGTGAGGGGAAGAAGTTCTCTTTTAATGATTAAATTTACTAAACCAATCCATGATGTGAAAAGGCAGAATCTTCTAGACCCACTGAAATAATTTTACTATAGTTTAATCAGTGATATTAAATTCTCTATATAAGTAATATAATTTATAATGATACATGTATAGATATATAGTATATATAGATATCTATCTATATATTAGATATATACATTACATATCTATATGTAACTATATATAATATATGCAGACATTATATTATATATAATATACAGGATATATATTTTATAATGTATACAGATATAATATATAGATACATATTGTATCTGTATTTCTATACATATGATGTAGATATATAGATATAGGTATATAGATTCAAAGGAACTAACAATCTGAAATTTTTTAATAAAAAGAAAGATACTTTGGAATTAGGTATGTACTACTGGCCACAAAAGAGATGCACAAAATCAGGTCAGTAGAGTGGTGTTCTGTCCTTTGAATCAAGGACATGTCGTCAGGCCTCACCATGATTATATATCTATTCAATCAGCCAAAACCCATTAGGCATCTGCTACGTTCCCGGCTTATGCGAAGTGTCAGGAATTGAGTGGAGAGAAAAACAGACAGTGTGCCTGGCCCTGTGGAGCGGAAGTCTAGCACAGATGCAGATACTAAACATATGCTAGTAGAGAAGGGTGGGAGGGGTCTCCAAGACCAGCCACCAATTCTTGCTCTGATTCATGATCGTGAAACCCCTTTCAGATGACTACCTCGGTTTCTCAAGCAGACTGTCATCAGAAAACTGTGAGTTTTTGGGGGGTGGCTATAGATCGGAAGCCCACTTTCTGGCCCTGCTGTGCTGAGGACTAATGCACAGACCCTGGCCAATTCCCCCATAGGAATGCCCTTTGTAAGCACACTGCCCTCCTCAGAGAGACCTTCCCACTCGCTACAAAGTGCCCTATCAGGAGAAATGTTTTCTTGGGCTTCCTTTACTTTTCCATTTATATTTTTCTCATCTATTCCCCTTTTTTGGCCCCTCTCTGTCTTCCCCAAAATAAGCTTGTCTTGATTTACCTTGAGTTCATTTTGCCAGATTGCCTGTTGTTAATTCAACGTCATCATTGCCCCTCTCGGGATTTTCCTTTGCATCACGGCAGAGAAATCAGCATGTCCCAGAATGGTTTTTCCCATTTGCTTCCAAGTCAGATTCTGCCTCGGAGAATCTACGCCTTGAGGGGTACAGACGTGAGACTGGGAAGACAGAAGAGAAGGAGAGAGCATTATTCTCTAGCGGCAGGTCTGACAGAGCATGAGCAGATGCTAAACATGAGATTACCATCAGCACCTTCTAAGCAAGTGCTTGGAAATTACCTGATTTCCAGGTGCTTCCAAAGATTCTTAAGGTTTGCGGAGACTCCAGGTGAGCTCCCACAAACCACCTGTTTTGATGCTGCAGGCGGCTAAGGCCATCTGCAGTAGCTCTCTAGCCATTCAGGTGCTTTTCAATTTCATGAACTGAAGCCAAAACTTCCCTTCCCTCTTAGGTCTCCAATTCCCCATATCCAAAAACTCTCCTCCTTGGAATACCTGGAAAGGCCGCTTTCTAACCAAACCCGACAAGTTCGAGTTTGGCAGGTTTGTGGGGGAAGGAGTAATCCTAGTTCTTTTGGCTCTCCCCTCCAGATCCTTAGATTAAATATGCAATGGTCTCCCCTCAGAGAGAAGAGAGAAGCAGAGGACAGGAGGGAAGAAATCCACTGTCTGTGAGTCTAGATTCCACTATTAGTGACTAAGCTGTCCTTTGTGCTTCCTACATTGAAGTCACAAAAGCCATGAATAATTAGAAGCTTGAAAAGAAGTTCTTCAGCCAATAAGAGATAGACCTTTCGGGGCCGGCCCCATGGCCGAGTGGTTAAGTTCCCGCGCTCTGCTTCAGCGGCCCAGGGTTTCACCAGTTCGGATCCTGGGCGTGGACATGGCACCGCTCATCAAGCCATTCTGAGGCAGCATCCCACATGCCACAACTAGAAGGACCCACAACTAAAAATATACAACTATGTACCAGGGGGCTTTGGTGAGAAAAAGGGGGAAAAATCTTAAAAAAAAAAAAAGAGATAGACCTTTCTATTTAGCCTGATATTTGATAACTGAGAAGCTCTCCTGGGTCTGTGGCCTGATTCGATGGGGAAATACTGGTTTGGGATCTACTATACGCAAAGCCTTCTGCGAGGCCCTCTGGAGAAGAGTGACGTTAGTAAGAAAAGTCTTTCATTGGGGGACTGCCATAGAGCAGGGAGAAATCAAAGTTGTTAATTGAAATGATGAAAGACAAAGGAAAATGTCATGAAAAAAATCCATAAAAGCAAGAGCTAAGAGAGTTTCAAAGAAGGTGAAATTATATTTTCATGAGAGAAATCAGGAAGGCCTTTCTGGAAGACGTAGATCTTAAATGCTGGATAGATTTCCCAAAGAGATAGACAGGGAGCTGTCCTGGCCTAGAAAATAAGATGCCAAAAGGTATGTGGTATTCTCAGAATATGGCCAACAGGCTTGCTTCGCTAGAGAATGGGGACTCCATAAAATTAAAAGCACTGGAAGCAGCTCATAGAGCCCACAGGGCTAGTGGTTCCCAGTCATCCTGCAGATAAGAATCAACTGCAATAGCCGTTAAAAAAGATAATACACTAATGTCCAGGCCCCACACTGAAGATTCTGATTTAATTGGTCTGGAGCCAAGCCAAGACATTAGTATTTTTTCACAGTTCCCCAGATGATTTTAATATGCGGCTAGCATTGAGAAACACTAAGACGATGCCCATGAAATGCCTAGCACACATCTTGCTCTAGAAATGTTAACTTTTGTTCTCGGCTGTCATTTTTGGGAGATCTGAGAGTTGGGTGCAAGCTTCTTGGAGGAGCATCCTTTCCATGGCCCCACAGCTGCCTGGAAGCTCTGGATAAAACCAGACAGCACACTTCTCAGCACTGGCTGCACATTCCCATCAACCGGGAGTTTGCAAAAGTACCAGTGCCCAGTCCTGCCCTGACCAATTAAATCAGCATCTCTGTGGTGGAACCCAGATATCAATTTTTCCCTGTTAATTATTCCACAATCTTCAGCCATATGAACTGTTCTCTATTTCCCTGTTATAATGGACTAACAGCTCTCTATGCCATTTCACTTTTCACAATATGCCTAGTGTTGTAGCTGCTTGTTTATATTCTCTCTCCCACTGTACTGTCATCCACTGAGATTAAGGATTATGTTTTGTTTCATTTTGTTTTTAGACAATCTCTTTCCCCTTGCACTCAGCCCCCAGTAGAGTCCTAACATACGACATATTTTCAAGTAATATTAATGTAATTAATTGCATAAGGCCACAGATACCCATCTGGAACTCTCCAACTTCTCCAATCTTCTTCTCCATTTACAATACTTTCCATGTTTTCTTTTTGTTGTTTTGTTTTAATGTTCTTCACACTGTAGCCAAAGTGATCTTTCAAAATTCAAATCCATTATTGATGCTGAGCGGTGGGTGTAATAGTATATACATAATGACATAATTAACATGCATGTTAGTTATAACGTTCAATTGATTTCTGTGTGTGCAAGAAGGCATCCACAATTTATAAAGGTCCCAGTGATTCAAAAGTGCACCCAAAGTTAAGAACCAGCTCTAGGGGTAGGCTGAGGCCAGATTGTGGAAGTCTTCAGGGACCAGGAGTTGGAGTGCAATAAATTAGGGCATGGGGTCATCACTGAAGTCTTTGAGCAGAGACACAGCTTAAACAGAGACGTGTTTAAGCATGTAAAACAAAACACAGCAAGTGAATATAAGAAGGAGACTTGATTACTTCTGTAGAGTCCTTTATTCATTTCTCAGAGGAATTATGTAATCATCTCCGTTCTGTTTCCAGTTCCCTTCCTTCCTTAATTATTTCTTTCTCTGTTCACTTGCCCTGATAGCCTTATATTCATTTGAGTATCTGTCAAAGGGTCACATTTCAGTATATTAATTCTCTTGCTGAAGGTTACAGCTTGAATTCCCATCTGCTAGTTTTATTAAAATCTAAATGGAAAAAAAAACCCTCTCCATTATCTGAGAGATCCGTGTGAGCAGCCTAGCCCCATTAGCTGTTGTCTGCAGTGGAGATGGATTATGAGCAGGCATGATCTTAAGGACTCGGCTCTCCGGTGGTTGTTAAGAAGAAGCACAGCCTGGGCAGGGAGGCTGCCTGCCTGAGCGGTAGCTACCATCGCTGGTCCCCAAAGCAAACCGAATTTCAATTGTCAGATCCATCTTGCTGGAACAAAAGAACACAACTGTGAATTTAATAATCTAGAACATCATTTCATGTTTCTGAATGAATTTGCATCTTTTAAAAGAGCTAGCACATTCAGGGTTTTGCTAGCACAGTCTTTGTGGTTTGCGCAGTCTTTGCTAGCACAGTAGGGAACAAATGCTCAAAAATATTCTAGAAAGAAGGAAAGGAAATCAGCTTAAAATGTTAGATGGAGCAGCCTCTGGAATTCCTCCTTTGTAGCCCACCTTCACTCCCCGCTCCAAATTAGAACTTCTTGAAGAAACATATATTACAATTTAATAATTTAGTTCAAAGGCAGAAAGTAAAATCTCCAGATTTCAGAAATGAAAAGGAAATCCTTAGGCAGGAAGGCTATGGGAGCAGAAGCCCTGGAGAACGTAGCAGAGATAAAGATGCGATACTTAGCTGCTGTGTTTTCACGTCTCTGCAGGGAGGTCAAGCCTCCAGGACTAGAGCATAGAACGGGGCTCACTGAATAAAGCCTGGAGCTGGGGAGACCCTGCATTGTCTGTGATTAGGAAATGGAAACTCTCCCCACTGGCTGGGAAGCCAGCCATCTGTCTCAGGCCTTGTCCCAGGTCCCTCCAGATGTAGGAACTTCAAGAAACAGGATCTCGAACCAACTGTGCACCGTACACCAGGCACCATGTCTACTGGACACCTCCAGAGAACATCGTTCACATAAACAAGGGTCCCCTGTGCTGATCAGGAAATCAAGCAGGGCACAATGAGGCAGCTCGTGCTTTATCAGATGCCTAAAAATCCCCGCTGCCAGTAACATTGTACCACCCACTCACTTTCTAATGTCCAAAATTCTGTGAGACAGGACACATTCATTTTGCTAAAATATAAAAGTTCCAGGGAGAAGATGCATAGCAAGACTTACGGGTCACATAGACCTCAGTGTAAATTAATTTCCCAGATTCCTTTTCTGAAAGCAGCTTAGGTGGAAAATATACTTGAGATGAAAAGTGTGCTCTAAATTCTGTTAATGAAGAGTCTTGCTGCTTGAACCCTGAGATGATTATAACAAAAGCACAGCCATCCAGCCATAGGAGGAAACGAGCAGATGAATGACATTTGCAAACATATAAAATGATGACAAACATCACAACTTTCTAGGCACTTTACCTGGTACCTTAGAAAATTTGAGCAGGAGAGAATATGTATAGGTAGCGGCTTCCAGAAACAGGGTTTCTGGTTCAAATCCTGGCTCTCCTGCTTTCTACTGGAAATCTTCTTCTTTTTCTTTTTTTTTTTTTTTTGGTGAGGAAGATTGGCCCTGAACTAACATCTGTTGCCAATCTTCTTTTTTTTCTTTTTTCTCACCAAAGCCCTCCAGTACATAGTTGTATATCCTAGTTGTAGGTTCTTCTAGTTCTTGTGTATGGGACGCCACCTCAGCATGGCTTGATGAGCAGTGCTAGGTCTGCACCCAGGATCTGAACTGGTGAACCCTGGGCCACTGAAGCAGAGCGTGGGAACTTAACCGCTTGGCCATGGGGCTGACCCCTCTATTGGAAATCTTGCAATGTAATTACTTGACTTCTTTTGCTCCAATTTTGTCATCTGTCCAATGGAGATGAAAGTAGTTTCTTTTTCATGAGGTTAATACAATAATTACATGGGATCATGAAGAAAAGTGCTTACTACCATGTCTGACACGAGTCCTAAATAAATGTTAGGTATCAGGATTTCACCAAGATCCTTTAAAGTACTAGACAGGCATCTCTACTGCCTCTTTACTCTCTTTCCCATCTAAATGCCTAAGACAGGCCACTTCTCACCTTTCCACAGGTGCCGTGCAATTCCTAGAACACAGAACTGCGCTGTGGGGTCTCACTCCAGGATGAGGGCATCACAGCTTAAGGGTCCTAATTCCTTTCTCTGGCTCTGTGTATCCCAAGTCTCTAACTTGCCTCTGTCCTTGTCTGCTTCACACAACACTGAGCAGATTACATGGAGCCCTCTAGCTGCTCTTCTGCGGATGAGAGCTTCTCTTAGAGGAAGAGAGGCCAGACAATTCCCTCCTTGGTGTGCTTTATCGGGTGCCTAAAAATCCCCACTGCCAATAACATTGTACCACCCACTCACTTTCTAATGTCCAAAGTTCTGTGAGACAGGACACATTCATTTTGCTAAAATATAAAAGTTCCAGGGAGAAGATGCATAGCAAGACTTACGGGTCACATAGACCTCAGTGTAAATTAATTTCCCAGATTCCTTTTCTGAAAGCAGCTTAGGTGATGGGGAGATGTATGAGAGAATGAAAAGCCTGAGGATGTGAGATGCCGCTGAGAAGGGAAAGGACCCAAATTAGAACCCCAGAGACAGTCACTGTGCAGGTGCTGTTAGATGCGGAGCTGTTTCCACTCCTGCTCCGAAATGTCCGTGCCCCAAAATGAGACCAACGCCCCAAAGGCCCAGTAGGGCTCTCAAGGTCTCCCCCTCAGAAGAGACTACTTTCAGATCCTGGGATTGTGGAGCATGTAATGGTAACCCGAGGAGCTATCCATCAGAGAACAGGAAGTAATCAGTGTGCACATCCCGCAGGCGTGGGCCCTGGAACCAAAGGCATTTTCATTAGGACGCATCCTACAGGGGAACTTGTGAGTGCCACCAAACATGTCAAGTGGCTTCCCTCCCTTCCACTTAAACGATTTGGGATCCCCAGGCCCTATCAAAGTGCCACTGTGGCCCTTTGGGGGAGGATAAGCACAGGAATAAACATAACAGATGGTCAAACGCAGCCAGGAGTTGCCCTGGCATCCTACTTTAGAGCAGCAGTTTAAAACATTGTAGTTTACCCGTTTAAAACTAACCTTGAGGTCCCCAAAGAACTTTTGTTTGTGTGGGTTAACTTATCTTTACAGATGTTCACCATTTTAGAAATTAAAATTGAGAAATTTTTTAAATAATTATTGTCATTTTAAGTAACAATAATAAAAAGTTAACACAAACAACATACATTATGAAAAGTAACTGTATTTCTGAAACAAAACCCAAAAATGGTTGCATTGTTTCTTCATCAGTCAGCTGTGATATTATGCGTTCTAGGGAATTATCAAGCAGGAGGTGGGGAGGGTTATGGGAACTCCCAAATTTGTAGTCAGTTGGGCAGGAGGGTGTGTCACCTGGGCACCCCATTTGAGGCTGGCATCTGAAGTGGAGGCAGTATTCTGGGACTGAGCCCTTAACCTATGGTGTCTATGCTAACTCTGAGAGTTAGTGTCAGAATTGTGTTGAATTGTTGGACACCCAATTGGTGTCAGAGAATTAGAGACATGTCACGTAGCCTCCGGAAAAGTCCACTGTGCGCACATGAAAGAATGAGAGTGAAAAAAGCCAATAACATCTTAGCATTGTTGTAAAAATAGTCTTGACTTTGCAGACCTCCCTAAAAGGCTCTATGGACCCCCAGGAGCCCTTAAACCTCACTTGAAGACTGCTGTTTTATAGAACTGTCTTCTGTGATTGGGCTGTTCTGAAACTATCTGTTCCTTGGCTCCTGAATACCTCAGGCATATCTCAAAGGTCCAAGGAAAGGTTAGAAACAGCTTTTTCATGGTTAAGAGCACGTCTAGATACAAGTTCAACAGCACAAGGAGTCCTGGAGTTTGCAAAATACTTATGGATTAGGATAGAATAGAATGTTTGCAGGTTTCCTTGCTGACCCTCTATGTTGGTGAGTCTGGAGGCCAGAGAGAAAGCAGCCCTGGCCTAAAGAATGCAGACTGAAAGGACCTGAGTCTGCCATGTCATCACTGCACAGGCTGGGGGAAAGTCAGCACAGCCTTCCGAGATTTCCTCATTTGCAAAGTAAAGATAATAGGCCAGGACTCTGCAGATATGACCTTATTTCACTCACATGCACATTTTGCATGCAGAGACATGCAAATTCCGGGAGATACTGTTACCCCTTTTTACAGGGGAGACATCACATGCTCAATCAAGTTCCCAGTAGACACAAGGTGACCCTGTCCTCTTGGAACCCAGGTTCATTTGGCCTCAAAGCCCATGCGTTTCCTAGTCCTGCTGGCTGGGTGAGAAGGCGTCCAGAGTGGCAGGAAGCAGAGAGAGGTGAAGAACAAACTTTGTTCTGTAAGTTTATCCAGAGCCTGTGGCACATGGTAACCGTGCCAGGAGTGTGTGAGCACTCAGTATCTAATAGCTGCCCGGGGAGGATTATACAATGAGTGGAAATAGCATAGTACCTGATTGCTTGTCAGAAGGCCGGAGTGAGGGTAAAGGCCCTCAGAGCATGCAAATCCCTTTCCCCCAACCCTGACCTCTAGGGGAGAGATGAAAGGGAAGCTTTTTCCTGTCCTTCCATTTAGATGCTGTTGCCAGGCATAATTTGCTGCAAGTGTTTCCTGTCTCACGACTTAGTTAGAAGAATGGAGTCAGATGGTTAGCATGTTAGATTGTTCAGAGCTATACTGAAGCAGCAGGCGACCTAGAAAAGATCTACTCTAAGAAAAAATTGGTAACACGCTGTCCCTCAATACTGATGACATTCTGTCTCCATATGCCCTGTTAAGAAGTTTCAGAAATATTATTGGAAACAAGAAAAGGATTTTTCATACAACTGGCACTTTACTAAATAAATGTATATTTCATACCTGATTCTTTAATGAGGATTTAAAATGTATTCTCATACTGCTGCCAGAGTACGTTCTTAAATCACAGACAGATTGTTTTCATTCTCTTATGCAAAAAATCTAGATGGACTTCCAGTTCAAGATTGTGCCTGGCTCCCAGCCCTCAATGCAATCTATCCCATTTTCTCACTTTAAAAATATAAGAAAAAACGAAAACTCCCATTACATTGAAAACCACCCTTTACAGACTATCTAATGTGAGAACCAGAGAGGAACTGACACTACTTACTTACAAGGCAGATGGCATTGCATTGAGAAACTCCAAGTCAAGGAGCTGTCTATGCCACATCTAGACTAATTTCACAGAATACAGACTGTGAACAAAGGCAAGACAGAGGCACTCTCCGCAGCCTGCTCTGACCCACTGCATAAGGAGAAGCCCATCCCTAAATGCTGCTGAGCCACAAGGCAAGCAGAGGGTAAACTCTTTACCCCTTAACTACTTTCTGGAAAAGAATAAAAGTCCCAGGCAAAACAAAAGGCATGGCATGGGAGCAGACTCAGGATATAACGCCACATGCAGTCCCACAAGTAAAGAGCTGAGTGCAAGAATTGAGGGCAGTCCTCTAGTAACAGACCCAGGTTAGGAGTTACGTGTGGTTTGTTTGAGGGGTGTGTGCATGTGTGTGTGGTGTGTGCAGGTAGTGCATATGTGTGCGTGTGGTGTGTGTGGTATACATACATGCATACATACGCATGCAATATGTGTGGGGGGTGTGCATATGTGTGTGTGTATATCTAACTATAATAATTAAGAGTCCTAAAGAGTCAAGCAATTGAAGGAGAGGGAAGACTTCCTTTGGCTAAATACCCATCAAAAACTTGGAATTGGCCCTAAACAGTGCACATTGACCTGGCCTCTTGATGCATCTCGGGAAAAGGTATACTTGGTTCACCATACGCTAAACAAAGAGCAGGAACGAGAGTAATTCATTTGTCATATCTGTTTCTAGTCATCAAATCTGAAAAGAAATCTGCTTATTTTTTGAAGAAAATAAGGAAGCCATCAAATAATTTGAAACTATAGAAGCATACTTTATACCAAGGAAAAGGAAACAACATCTGGAAGGCTCAGAAGAAAAGCATATCTCTGAAAAAAAGGTACCTCAATGACTAGAAAAAGACATTTCCGGGAAATGTTTTAGTGTCATACAAAGATGTAAGAAGGCATCAATAGGAACAGTATCATAAGCAGAAAGGCAGGATGAAGAAAGAAATGAGAGAATATGAAAGGAGCCGTTGTGGGGAAAAGAGCAATCAAAACAGCACATGAAGCAACAACCGAAAAAGGCCCAATCCATGGTGTGGAAAACCCCAACCATTACTGGAAGGACAAATTTGAGAAGCCTTTCCAGAATGCCAAGAGAAAGGCTAAGGAAGAAATACGAATGGAAGACAGCGAAGAGGGTTCCTGGATGAGAAACACGAAGAAAAGGAAGAAAAGCAGAATCGAACCTGTACCAGAAGAAATTCTGCCTGACCTTAAAAACAAGTGGGGGAAGGGGAGCTGGTATAAGCAGATTCCAAGGGCTCACTATGTTTAGGTACAGTAATTAAAAATACACCCCCGCCCCACTTGTACCACCATCTAGTCACACCTGAGCAAAGTATTTTTATTCATTCACTCAACAAATACTTACTTTATTCCAGCTAAGTGCCAGACACTGCAATTACAAGAGTTAAAGAAAAAGTCCCCAAAGTTTTAGGTAGAAGAAAATTGTTTACTTACAATACACACAATGACTTTAGATTTCTTTGCCAAACCAAACATCAGAACATTGTGGAAAGGTAGCTATAGTTTTAAGGGGATAGTTTGTGGCTCAGAGATTTCATATGCTGCCAAGTTGCCATTTGTGTGTGAAGGTAACAAAATGACGTGCCAATGCACAGTGGTTTAAAACCATGGCATTAATGTTGAACGTTAAAAAATATACTTAAAGTTGTTCCACAACCAGTAGAGAGTTGGAGCACAATTAAAAGCCTAAGATTGAGGAAGTCATAATACAGAAGTCCTGAAATTATTAAAATACAGAGAAGCATAAATAATTGGTACATGAGGCTATAAACTGAAAATACATATCAAATGTTATACTAACTAAAGAAGATATATAAATGTACATACTCTTAACTCAACAATTTCATTAGTTAAAAAAATTTCCCAAGGAAATATTTAAGGATGGGTATAATGCTTTCTAAACAAAGATATAATTTACAATGTTACTTATAAAGTGAAAAAAATTAGAATAAGATAAAACAATGGTGGCATATGTTATATAAACAATAATTTATATGTATAATGAAATACAATAGAACAATGTAGAGAAAATCCATTGATAGGATAATGAGCTGTGATATGTTGTCATGTAAAAAAAAACAAGTAAAACCCCAATATTTACAGTGTAATTCTACTTTGAAAAAATATTTATGCATGTAAGTAGAAAATTAGGTTTAGGAATCTCTGCAGTTAAATGTTAATAGTTGTTATGTCTGGGTGGTAAGATTTTGTATGCTTGTTATTTTTTGTTTCATGTTGGTTTGGTTTTGGCTCATCTGGATTTTCTAGTTTTTCTGCCAATTACATGTGCAAGACTTAAACAAGGCTGTGGCACAATATGATTTTCAAGGGTAGAGACAGGATAGCAGGACCAGTATGAGAGACACTGTGATTGAAGCAAACCAAGTGAGCGATGATGGCAGCCTGAAGTCAGACAGGGGCAGTAGGAATGGGTGGGCAGACTTGGGTGATTCCAGAGACAAGGAACTGACAAGGCTGGAGATTGGTTGGATATGGGAGTGAGGCTCCAGATAATTACAGTGTGGTAAGAAATCATGCCTCCTCTGAGTGTTAAAGGATAAGGAAGAGTCGGCTAGATGGAGAGAGGGGAAGGCCGTTTCAAACAGAAGTGTGTGTCCCACTATTTGACCTGTCTCACAGCCACCTTTCCCAACCAAATTACAAACACACTCACCAAATTTGAATTAACATTTTCAAAGGGAGCAGAAAGCACGGTCCCTCTGGAACCTCTGAGCATGTTAAGTCAGAGCAAATCCATCCATCCTGGCTGTAACAGTCCCCAGACACTGCAGCCCAAGGCTGCTTTGCAGAAAGAGGTTATTCTCCGCTGAGCACCTCATTTACTCCTGACTTGAGAACTCCTGGGAATCCTGGATCAGCCAAGCACAGTGCACCTAGTATTTCTACGAAATCTTCATTTGACCCCAATGACTGGCAATAGCTGAACGATGTCCCATTGTCTAGTAATAATCACTGTGACCTTCATGGAGACTGAAGTGTCCTTTCCCCAGGGACTTGCTCCAAAATACCGCCCAGCAGATCTGAGCTCCTGTCAGAACATGAAGATTCATCATGCTGACAGCCTCTCCCGGAGGACTCCAAGTGCCTGAGAATTTGAACAAAGCATCCTTTTATATGCAGGAGGAAGGGGACACAAATTTCCAAATGGCACAAAATAAGGTGGACTGTAATTATCTAGCCTCTGTAGACATTTGAAGTAGGAATAGGTCATTGAGATTTCCATTTCAAATCTTCATCGAAATTCTTTATCAAAAGACTTCTTCTTCACTTGATCTATTCAACATTTCTTACCAGGTATAGTTTACAACAATAATAATCATCATCATAATAAAATAATATGAACTTTAGTTCGCCTTACCCTTTTAAAGATAAAAGATAAAGAGTTTAACTTTAAAACAATCACAGGACGAAGGTAACCCAATTTCTACAGATGTCAGAAAGAAAACTTCTACATTTGGCTGAACCAAAACCCATCTACCTCCCACATTAAGGAGTTGGACTTTGGTTTTAAATAAAATGCTATTATCAAGACAGATAATCACTCATTATACTTTCACTTCGACCTTTGCCCTCAAGCTCGCCCAAACCTGAATTACCAGCTGGTTTCTCCAACAGCATAATTAATGTTGACTTTCTTTTCATCACCTCCTATACTAGGACTGGAAAAATGGTATAGTATGAAGGAAGATCTCTAAACAGTATACCATATTGCCACAGAAACAGATGCAGAAAAAAACCCTTAGGACTCTAGAGAAAGAAAGCATATTATATAAGTTTTCCCCTAGAGTTTGGCAGCCTTTGTTTATAGTTGGATATAAACTCATTCAGTTCTACAAATAAGCCCACACAGATTTACTTCCTGACATCTGTTCTCTCCTCCCAGGATCTGGAAGGTTTGTTTCTTCTGATAAAGTATAAAATGTTTGTGGAGATAAGGTGTATCCAGAAAGAGAGAGAAAGCAGACATCCTGGCACCCAGGAAGCGGGATTTTTTTAACCACTCCCTCAAAGTTATCTTACTCAGGTGGTTTTGGAACAATGTTTTGAAACTCTCTGGAGTGGGTTATTTGCTGGTATGCACATAGGGGTTAGGAGGATGACGTCACAGAGTCTAGAGTCAAATCCCAGCTCTATGTCTCACCAACTGGATGAACATGGCACGTCAATTAACTATCTAAGTCAGAATTTTCCCATTTATTAAGTGGAGATGATAATATATGAAAATTAATGAGATTATATATGCAAAGTGCTTAGCACAGTGTCTAGATTACAGCAGGAAATCAATAAACAGGAGGAATTATTATTATATTATATGAAAAGCACAAAACAGATAGTACTACATTATGCACGATGCCCTCTTTTTATTGGACAGAAATAATTCAACACAAATCCCAAAATATCTGCTGCCTGTGAGGTTAAATCAGAGAAATGTCTAATGGTAATAGACAACAAATTTTACCAAGCTACCAAAATAGATGATCCATTTAAATTCCACTTTAAAAAGCAACAAAAAAGGAAGGGGACCTCTAAAACCCTTCTCAGCACAAAGAACAGACTCTCAGAACAGTAGACTGCCAACTGCAAGGTGACTGCAGATACAACTTGCATTACCACTCCTGAAATCACTCATATTCCAAGAAGAGAAAATACTTGCAAGACTGGAATTTAATACAGCAAAGCCAAAAAAAGACATCACAATGAATAACATTCATAGTAACACTTATGGAGAATTTACTATGTCCTATCAACTAGACCAAACCCTCTACTCAGATTAGCTCTTTCTAGCCCAACAGCCACCCTAGGGTAAGTGTTAGTTTCATCTCCAGCTGCAATTCAGGGTACTGAGGACAGAGGGATTAAGTAATTTAGCCAGGCTGCACACGTCATAGACAGTGGAGCATCAGATCATGCGTCCTCCTAATCTATACTGGGTAAAGGAGGCGTACTGGAGGTGGGCTGGGCTAGGCTGGGCTGGGGGGTGTGGGAGTGGGGTGCATGCCACCAGAGCCAGTTTTTATCTGGGATGGTGATGTGAAATAGAGAGATGAGCCAGTGCCTCAGCCCTGACAAAGTTCAAAATCTCCAGGTGGAGCTAATGCTCATGCCTTAGTCTTTAAAATAATTAGACTTTGATCTGGCAAAATGAAAGTGGAGAAATTCTCCCTCAACTCTTGTCTGCTCACCTAAGGTTTTTCAGGAAACATCCAAGCATTTGAACAACAGTGACATGGTCTCCAAAGAAATCATCTCAGCTCCAAAGTCTGGTCTTATGAAAGGTCCTCAGAAAAAACTCCTCTTCTGGGCTTGAGACCTCTGACAACCACATGCAATGGTTTTCTTCTCACAGGAAGCCAACAGTCATTGTACTGGAGTAGAATTTGCTACCCCAAAATGTGTCTCTTTGGCTTGATTATTTTTAACAACAAAAGACTCAGGAAGAAACTTTGACCTTCCCTCTAACTGCCTAAAAGAATTTAAGATAGAAGGCCTTTTCCAGGAAGGAGCTATCACCGTAGATAACCATAGTATAACATGAGTTAAGTGTGGTAGGCATGAAGGAACCCAGCAAGGCTCATTTGATCAAAATCCTCTCCATGTCCCACTGTATCTGCATGACATGGTGCACATTTGTTTACCAAACATTTGCTTTTCCATCTGCATGTGAATTGCTTCCCTCCCCTTTGAAGTCCCAAACCACTACTCCCAGCATCCTCTTTTGTCTTTAGCTGAAGATGGTATTTAAGGTGGTGACTTTGGTCATTTTGGTGAGTTACTCAGTTTCCTGAGTTTCTCCCATGTATACATGTTACTAAACTTGTTTGACTTTCTCTTATTATTCTGTCTCATGTCAATTTAATTCCTAGACCAGACAGAAGAACCTAAAAGGGTAGAGGAAAATTTCTCCCTTCTTTGTAGCATGAAGACTGCGGCAATTGACCATGGTTTCTGTGGGCCTCTTCTTAGATAAGCTGCAAATAGGAGCAAAGAGAGAGTATAAAATGTCTGTAAATTCTTCATTATAGTCCCTTTTTGCTGAGAAAGCATTTTTGCTTGCTTTTTATATTTCTATTGAAGAAAAGAGAGAAATTTTTTTTCCTGTGTCCTAAGAGAAAAATGAAAGATTCAATTTCACAGTGTGCCCACAATTTCTGACCTAAGGAAAGTAATTAAGGGATCCAAACTCTTTCCACCTACCCTTTGCAAGAACCATCACCCATTTTCCCCCTCAGAGGTTCAGCTCTGAGTCAAACCATTCTGAGCACATCATCCTCTCCCAGAGAGCCTTGTCAGCCCCAGGGTCCAGGCTATGCAGAATCCCCCACTGGCTGGGGGCTGTGGCAGTGCTGGCAATCACTGGAGACTGCTTAACCTTACACTTGAGAGAGAATACAGGAGGAGTAAAACGCCTTGACTGATTCCTGTTTGCCTCTGACTCCTGAAATTTCCATCTCCTTGGGAATAAAGGAATCAAAGTATGCTCAATCCCAGAGAAGAGTGGCATCCGTGAGCTTTGCAAGCTTTAAACATCTTGAAAAAATAGACCAACTTCTGATAGAAAAATCAATGAACACACACAGAGTTTCTGAAGTTCAAAAGGAAATTCCCTAAGGAATTTAACTAATGCAATTTAGTAAGAAGACAACATAATAAAAGATGTAAGTAAAGAAATGAGTGAAATTATCAGTTTGCAAATGATATGACTATCTAAGAAGAAAGCACAAGATTGTTTTGAAAACCCATTGGGCCTAAGAAGAGATTTAATTAAAGTAGCTGATTACATAACCAACAAATATAAAAAGCAATTTGCTTTTCTATATACTAGCAATAACCTATTAGAAAATATAATAAAAAACTGAAGATTGAATTTTCCATAGCAACCAATATACAAAATGCATATGAACACACTTTAAAATAAATGGAGTGACTTAGGCAAAGAAAATTACAGGTGTTTACTGAGCAACATTTTAAAAATTTAATAATTGAAAATCCATTCAATGTTTCTGGTCAGAAGACACCATATTGTGAAGATTCAATTCTCCTCAGATCAAAATTTTAGTTTCATGCAATTCAGATGAAAGCTCCAACCAGATTTTTAATTTTAAAACCAGCAGATATTATTTTAAGCACATCTGGAGACAGATGCTCTTGATATTTTCCAAGAAATGTGAGAAAAGGAAAAGTGTGTGTAAAATGTAGTCACTCATCTGAAGACAAAGCTGTGTTGGCTTAAGATTGGAAAGTGAAGGAACAGATGAAAAGCCAGAAACAAATCAAATATACATAAGTCTTTAGGAGATAAGAAAAGTGCTTTTGAAATGAAAAGGGGAAAAAAAGGTAGTTGAACAAACAGCGACGGGACGCGTGCTCCGGCAGATTGATGCCCCTGCCTGCCCGAACACGCTCAACTCTGCCGCCGGCTGCCCTCCCTACCTGCCCTTCCCTCTGACTTGCACAGTCCTCCCCCAAAGCTATTCCTGCTAGATACTCAATGTTCCCTCCTCAGTGAGGCCTTCCTTGACCTCCCTAACTAAAATAGCACCCTGCAGAGGGTTTGAGGAATTTCGGGGCTGATCAATAAAAAAGATATGACCATGAGGTGGCAGTAACGCACACAAGCTTTGTTTAGGCACCTTGACAAGTTTGCGTGTGAGGGAGTCCCTCACAGCAACCTATGGCCCAGAGGCTAAGGCGCAGGGGTCACTGCTCAGAAGGGGAGGAGGACAAGGGGAGGAGGGACGAGATCGATCCGAGAGGGGTTTCCGCGTCTAGGTGATGTCACTCAGCTGCACAGTAGGCAGTCTAGGGGCAGGGAGCTCCAAAGTTGACAGCATTTGCTTGGCGTCTTTATAGCGCAGGAGTTTATCTTATTAGGGCTAGCAGATGTTGGGCACAGGGTATACAAAGCAGAGTAGGCTCTGGATGGCTAAAAATCTGTTTTGGGGCGCCCGGCCTGGTGGCCCAGGGGTTAAGTTTGCACTTTCTGTGTCGGCCTGGTTAGAGTTGGATCCCAGTTGCGGACCCTATGCACCACTTGTCTACCCACTGTGGCAGGCATTCCACATAAAATAGAGGAAGATGGGCACGGATGTTAGCTCAGAGCCAGTCTTCCTCAGCAAAAAGAGGAGGATTGGCAGCAGATGCTGGCTCAGGGCTAATCTTCCTCAAAAAATAAACATAAAAATAAATAATTTTAAAAAATCTGTTTTGGGGGGGCTATATTTAAAACAATGGGATGTAAAAGTTTGAGTTTGGTGCCAGCCTGCTGAGAAGTAAGCAAGCAAGGAGCCAATATACAGAAGCTGACTTTAGCTTATTCATCTAACACACCACCACCCCATTCTGTGGCTCCTTACCCTACTTCATACTTTGTTATGGCACTTACCACTCTGTGATATTATAATCTATATTTATTTGGGCTTTATGTTTATTATCTGTTTTTCTCATTACAATGTTAACTCTGTGAACACAGAAACTGTGTCATCCTTGTTTGCTGTTTCTCCAGTGCCAAAAAATCAAGTGACTGAACAGAATGGGAGCTCAAAGAACATTTGTCATAGGAAGGAAGAGAGGAAAGAAGGGAGGAGGGAGCTATACTAAAATAAGCATCAAAATCGGTGAAGGATTCCAATAGAAGCATAAAATTGTTTTTAGGAAAAAATTTCAATAATTAGGGTGGAGAGACTTTTTCCAAGTGGGACATCAAAGTAAAAATTGTTGAGAAAGACTAACAAATTTGACTAAAAAATGCCACACATAAAACTTAAATCATAAAATTAATTTTTAAAAAATGAAATTATAAACTAATTAAAGTATAAGTATTATTTACATAGCCGATGAAGAGTTAATTTACTCACCAAATATGGACTTCTGAAAAGTCAATAAGAAGATAAATAAGTAATAAAAAAATAAACACAAATATGTGAACAGGAAGATAAAAGGAAATGCAATTCACCATGAGCCAATTTTAAATGTGTAATGTTGTCATCAATTAAATAAATGCAAATTAAAAACAGTGAGCTGCCCTATTTGCCTGTTAAGAAAAGGAAGTAGGTTTCAAGAAATTGGTAGTGCATCAGGCCATTTTTATCAGATCAAATCTGAAGTGGTGTAAACAAAACATTAGAAAGTGTTTATCCCTGGGTCATATTTTGCTTGTTGGTACTTTCTCATTTTCAACCAATATGTACCACTTATGTAGTAAAAAGCAATTATACATAAAAAATAAATAGTTGTAATAAACCTCTGGCTCCCAGGATGGACCAATTCTGAAAATAATTTTCCGGTACCAAGACCTGCCTGGGTCTGTTGCACCTTTCAGCATCAGAGAGAAGAGGGTGATTTTTCTCTGCTTTGGACGAGGGCCAGAGGATGAGGGTTAATACCACACAGATGGATCTTGAAGGCCCAGTAGAGGTTTTCCAGGTGGTCAATGGAGGAAGGAATTATAGGCAGAAGAATAGAATGTGCAAAGGGGCAGGGGCGCAAAACAACATGGGGCACAGTAGCGTCTTAATAAAAACAGGTGGCAATCTGAATCCTCAGTTTCCAGAATTCACAACTGGTGCTAAAAGTCTATCGTGTAACAGGCCTCAGTTTGAAGTTCATCTTGCTGGTAATGGGTAAAAGACAGAGTTTTTGATGGAACTTGCAAAGTAAAGGTCAGCAAGAAGAGTGCCTGCCTCTAATCTCTCCGAGGGGAGTGCTGGGACAGGTCATGAGTGTAGTTCCTGGGGAGGGACCAGCTGCTCAGCTTTCTTATTCATCAAGGGATTGGGCAGGTTTATCAATGAGGAGAAGGGAGTGGTGGGGGCAGGAAAAGGGCTGCTTGGGCACTAGGCAGTGTGGTTTAGATGTCAGTTGTTTAGGAAAGCCAGCTGCCAGCTTGAGCCCCAAGGGAAGTTGAGTTCAGATGCAGCCCCGTCACCTTCCATGGGAAAAATCCATTGTCCCGACTGGCTCATCATCCAGGCAACCCAACAAGAGTTATCAGGGTTGCTTTTGGACTATTCCATTTATCCATATCAGAATCTCAAGGTCGCTTTTGTACAATTCTGGTGTCGATACCAGAGGTCCATGACACTTTATTAATTCTACTGAGGCTGGATTTGACTTACCCATGCTTTAAGGGTAGTGTGCAGAACACATCACTAAACCAGCGAGTGGGGCTAGCTGACCATCCAGGGTCACATCTCTACTAGGCTTATTTTTCTGTATTTATCAGCACATACACATGAACACTTTTACGATGAGGCTGTTATTTTGTGAAAAGTAGGCACAGCAAGGGTGCTAAATGCCAATGCTAGTGGTGGCCATAAAGAGCAAGAAACAGATAGTTTTAAACAGAAAAGAGACGTTCTGGATAAATGCCAAAGAAGAGATATGTATCTATTTGTTAAAGCTTGAATGTTAAGTCCACTGTTTAGAAATCAGTAAAAGTGATTCATGAATCTGTTTTAATGACTGCCTGAACCAATTCAAAAATTGCTCTTCCACTTAGAGATAAAATAAATGAATGATGAAATGGTGGTTAACTTGGAGCGTTAGCAGGTGTTTGACTTTACAGGAACCCAAGCACAGCGAAAGTACCATTAAGGCTTTGATAGCATATGCTGAAAAATAAAAGTTGGTTGTAAATTTTAGGGAATATTTTTTTCTTTTCAGAATTTAGATAATAGGCCTTTGTGAGGAGGAGGCTTCTTAATCATACCTCTGTACAAATGTGGACTCTATAGAAATGATTAACATCATTCATGGTTCTTGGTCCATGCTACTGTAGACATGTAATGCAATATTGTGTGGAGGTTATTTTCACGAAAAATTTACTGTAATTGCTATTTAAATTACCTTAGTTCTGCATTTATAGAGTCATGGAATTCACAATTTTTTTAGTTATAATATACTGCATTATACGGAAAGAAATTATGACATTCAAAAATACGGAGTTTACAACTGTCTTGAGATATTTCCCTTACGAATACCAAAGACTACTTTGGCACTGCTATGGGGCAAACTGGGAAGGAAAAGGCTTGGGGGTGATATTGAGGAGATGGGAGGGTGGAAGCCCCCCGTGAGGTTGTATCTCAAGGCATGCATAGGCATCAGGGTCAGGGAAGGGTCACAATCATAGGAGTGACAGAATCAGATAGGTTTCCCTGGAAATCAGTTCCCCTGAAAGATTCCCCTGGAAGGGCTGTGGAGGACAGATTGGTAAGGAGCCAGATGGGAGGAGAGTTGGCAATCTAGAAGACTATTTTAGTAGTCCTAAAAAGATGATGAGGATCTCCGGTGAGCCTCAAATCCAGTGGTGCTCAACCCTGGCTGGATACTAGAGTCACTTGGGGAGATTTTGAAACGACAGATTCCTAAACACCATTCCAGATCAATTACATTAGAATCTCTGGGGGTGACGCCTGGCATCAGTATCTTTTAAAGTTCCTCAGATGATTCTGATGCAAGATGAGAGTTGAGAACGCTGCACTAAACCAAGCAATGGCAATAGATGTGGGTATATTCAAAAAACATTTAGGAGATGGAACTTGGTGACGACTGACTGATAGAAACGGAGAAACAAGAAGAATCTAACTTCAAGATGTAGGTCTTTGACAGCTTGGAGGATAAAGTGACACTTATTAAGGTGGACAACATGGAGGACCTTCTCAAACTGAACACATTTCAAGCTTTGAATACACCGGAACGTGAAGTCTCTTCAAATCCTAACCTGCCCTCCAAACCTACAACCTTGGAGTGGCAATCAGCAAGGAAAGCCTCTGTTATTAGAAAAATAATTCTTTGCTAATGTTGGGGAAATTATATCCTCTCAAAAGTCACAAGAAAAAATGGCTTGACTATGGATGCCTGTTCTCAAGGGCAATCGATATCAAAACAGCAACATCTCATTTTGAGGATCTTGCTCCTATCTGAGATTAAATTTATCATTTCTTTTCTTTAAGATTGAGGTGGATCATCTGCTTAGAGGACGGTGTTTCTCAGCAAATTGATCTAAATGGCCATGAAGTTCCATAGAAATTATTAGATTTTAGTCTTCTCGAAAACCCATGGCCACTTGCAAGTGTACTCTCAGTAATCTCCTGCTGGCCTTACCTATTCTTCTCTTGCTTGCTCTCTCTTCATTTAATGGTTGTACTTTTCTCTGAGACAGTGTTTCTCTCAGGCAGGATCTCTTCACAAGGGACCCCAGCAGCAGAAGGCTTATATTATCCTTAGAGCTAGTAACCAATAACCATGGCCATGGGATGGACTACTCCGATTGGCCAAGCCTGAGTCATGAATCCACTCTAGGTGGAAGAAAGGGAGTCAACACCACCTAAATCATGTGGATTAGGACCTAGTCGAGGGAAAGATAAATGAGATACTCTCGTCAGGAGAAGAAATATGCACATGGTAAGCAAAAACAACAGGTAATCATTAAAACTTCAGTAAGTCTCCAATTTTCCATTCCCGAGCCTCACTAGGGTGGTGTGAATCCCAGGCATGATCCAGGGATTACTGTGTTCCCTTACCCATCTCCATGCATAGCCACATGCGGAGGCCGAGAAGGCCACGCTTCATGGGGAGGCCCTGGAGGTTTTAGAGAAAAGATCACCCTGGAGACAGAAGCTAAAATGAAGGCCAACTTGTTGCACTGTTCATAGCAGGGCCATCCCTCTTGTTTCCTGTCCCAGAGCCCTGTGCCTCTCCTCTGTTTTGCTGACTTTGATAAATGAATAAACAAATAAATGAATAAACGAACATATATTTGGGTCCTACAAAAACATTCCCCATAAGGCCCATGCCAGCCTTCCTTCTTTCCTCCAAAAAATAAATTGAGTGATTATTGGAATATAAGAGCTGAAAAAGTGAGAGCTCTCAAATCAGGATTCAGAGAAAACAAAATGGGACTTGTAAAGGTAACACTTAATGAGTTAACTTCCAAAAGCCTGAAACAGAGCTTTAAAAATGTTCATTTCTTTAAAATAGTAGTTAAGGTTTTGATCATTTCCCTTGAGGAAGTCATCTAAAACTGCTGAGAAAGCTTTTTGCAAGAGATTTTCATCACAGGGCTATTTATAACAGCAGAAAATTATCAACAACTTAAATGTCCAACATTGAAAGCACAGTTAAATAACATATTCTATATCTCCTCAAAAGATATAATATGCTATTTAAAATGGTGTTAATAACAAATTTGTAATAATATAGGAAACATCTCATAAAGTAAATGAAAAGCAACAGGGAAAATTATATATGCATAATGAACTCCAGCTATACAAAAAACTAAAGCTTATGTAGAAAAAAGAATGTAAATAACTGCTGTTTTGGTGATGATAAAACATATGATCCTCCTTCTCTCTCAACTTTCTACTTTTCTCTAGTTTCCGTATTTTTGGTAAGCATAGCCAGTGTTCGGTTTTAGTCATTTGATTAGCCTGTCAGCAGAATTTGACACAGCTGATCAGTCTAGAAACTTTCTAGACTTGCCTTCCAGAAAACCATACTCTCCAGGTTTTGCTCTCGCCCCACTGGTTCCCCCTTCCCTGTCTCTTTTCCTTGTTCCTTGTTTTCTCCCTGATCTCTTAGTGTTGGGTCCCAGAACTTGGTCCACCCACCTTTACTCTTCTCTAGCCACAACCACCTTCTTAGTGATCTCATACAGCAGCATGACTTTGCATATTATCTACATGCTAATAACTCTCCTGTTTATATCTCCAGACTAGACCTCACTCCTGAACTCTAGATTTGAATATACAACCCAGTACTAGACATCGCCTCAAACAATTCACATCCAAAGGTTAATTCTTGATCTTTTTCCCCCAAACCTACTCTACTTGGACCCTTTCCCATCTGTATTAGTCCAGATTTGGTCAAGAAATCAGTATCATTCTAATTATTATAGCAATAAATGGATATAGTAGATAAATTGGTGTTTTCCCAAGTGTGAGCAAAGCTGGAAGAGTAACGATCAAGAAGATTGAAGCCAGAAAGTCAAGGAAAGACCCCCAAAAGCTGGTGGTTCTCAAATGTCCTCTGGGCAACTACAGCAATTCTCAAGGTCTATAGCAAAGCTCCCACGAATTGTCTCAACTGCAGAAGTAAAGCAGGCTCTTCCAGAAGCCTGAGAAGCCACTGTGAACCTCACAGCCACCCACACATCTGCTACTGACAGTAATGGCCACTCCTCACTTTTACTTTTCAAATCTGTCATTGGAAAACTCTAGGGCCGTCCTGTGGCCGAGTGGTTAAGTTCGTGCGCTCCGCTTCCACGGCCCAGGGTTTCTCTGGTTTGGACCCTGGGCACGGACATGGCATGGCTCGTCAGGCCACATTGAGGCAGCGTCCCACATGCCACAACTAGGAGGACCCACAACTAAAAATACACAACTATGTGCTGGGGGGATTTGGGGAGGAAAAAAAAGAAGATTGGCAACAGCTGTTAGCTCAGGTGCCAATCTTTAAAAAAAAAGAAAGAAAGAAAAACTCTAACCTGGAACCATATAGAGAAGGAAAATGTAGAAAATGCAGTTCCTAGATTCTCCTCTGCCATGTGGACGAGTCCCCTAGAAGTAGATGGAAAGATATAAGGTAGGTAACGGACAATCCAGCACAGCATTCCAATTGACAGCAATGCCATTCTTCTGTTTCTCAGGACAAAATCCTTGGAGTTTGACTCTTCTTTCTCACTCCAATGTGCCAGGAAATCCAGCTGTTCCAACCTTCAAATATATCCAATACTGACTACTTCTACTGATATTACCTTGGTCCCAGCCATGTCTGTCTGAATTCTTGCAGTGGCCTCTTAACTGATATCCCTGCTTCTACCCTTGCCATCCCCACCCCTAGACACTTGTCGCAGCAGCCAAAGGGATTCTTCTGAAACATGTCAGATAATGTCATGCTCCTGCTCAAAACCCTCCAGTGGCTCCCCATTTCATTCAGTGAAAATCCTATAATGTCCTATGAGACTTTACATGATCTCCCCTCCCACCATGCCCCTCTGATCTCATCATCTACTATCTCCCTTTTTGCACGTTATCCATTCCACAATAGAGCTATGTAATAAACTAACCTGAAACTCAGTTGCCTAAAATGACAATCATTTATCTTTGTCATGATTTGCAGGTCAGCTGAAGGTAGGCTGGTCTAATCTGGGCTTGGCTCCAGCCTTTAGGTTGTGATTCCAGTGTGCTCCGTATGTCTCGCATTTCACTTGCAGGGGGAAAACTGGGGCTATATCCTTCACATGGTAAGAGAAGAGGCACAAGAGAACAATTTGACCAAAAAGTATGCTTTGTCTTTAAAGAACCTTGTTTTTCAAATATCTCCTTTCTTTAGAACCTTCAAATCCTCTCTCTATACAGGTGTGTTCCCATCAACCCAGAAAAGGTGGAAGCATTCACCTTCTGAAGAAACAAAATGTTACCTTTATCACGAGTCCCCCTCAAGCTTCCAAGTCTCTGTCTTCCCATCTAAACTTCTCAAAAGAATCCAACCCTCTCTGTCTTCAATGCCCTCGCTGCCCATCGTGGTTCTGGTTTTGCTCTCATGTGAGTTATGAACGATCTTTTTCTAGTTGCATAATGCAGTCCTTATCTGCTGGACTGTTGTGCCACACCTGTCACTGATCATCACTCCCTCCTCTGTGAAACTCTCTTGAACTTGGTTTCTGTAACTAGACCCTTGTTATTCCCCCTCATTCTTCTCTGACTTCTGTCTTCATCTCCTTTTTTCCACTTGCCTCTAAATTGTCAGCGTTTTCAGGTGGCCCTTAGAGCCTCTCATCTTCTCCCTCTACTCTCCCTGGGTGATTCTCTACGTTTTGCCTATATCCTACATCATAATGAAATTGTCCTCTGCATCTCTGCTCCTCTGCCTAGCTTATCCTCTATCACCTACCTCCCTTCTCCTTCTCTCCCTAAACTCCAGTGTAACCCATCTAATATATAATTGGAACGTACCATTTCCTACTCAGAAATCTCCAAAGCTCTGGACTGCTTGTAAGCCTCTCTCTATGCTGTTTCCCCTGCCTGGAATTTCCTGTCCTGATCCTTCCTAAACAAACCCTACTCATTCTTTATGCTACAAGCCAGTGTCATCTTCTCCAAGAAACTTCTCTCTTTGGTTAACATAATACTAGATAATAAAAGTGTCTGTTTGTGTGTTTGTTTTACACACAAAGCTGAATTCCTTGACTGCGGGTACGGTGTTGTACTCCTTCATTTTTTGTCCTTTTCCCCCGCTTCTTACCCAGATTAAATGCTTAGTCATTTTTAATTAATCTTTCTTACATACTCAATTCCCTCTGCTCTGCCTCTTTTCATCATGTTGCTTGGCAAAACCACAACCCTGGTAAAATCTCATTTTCCATCTCTTTGCACTTAGGTAAAACAGGCTGATAAAATGACAGCACACTATGCTGCTGACTACCCTTACTTTAATAACTTGGACTCAAATAAGTCATTAATTCTGCCCAGCAACCATATGCCTATTCCCCTACGGTTAGTTGAATTCTCTGAATAAATACGTCATATATTTACCAAAGACTGTAGATGTTTTTAAATGTTTGCACTTTTTCATATGACCTTGTGATGAGAACGCAGTATTTCGTACTACATCTCTCACTTTCCTAAACTATTTCTTACCTTCTCTCTCCTCCAACTTCCAACATCTTCTCTTTCATTCTCCTTCCCTCCAGATGACTTTGCTTCTATTCCACTAAGAAAACCAAAGTAGCAGAAGGGAACTTCCTCATTGTCCTGCAATCCTATACCTTTCTGCCAACATCAACATCCATATTCCCTGCCTTCCCATCTGGTGACGGGGTAAATTCTCCGTGCTCCCAAGGCCAATCAATTTTCTCATGCTTTAGATATCAGTACCTGTTACCTACTCTGGTTCATTGCTCCAGGAATTTCCTCCCACGCCAATTAAGTTTTCCCCTTTCTGCTAGATACTAACTATCAACATTTAGCGTGCTGTTGTTTCTCAACCACTTGAAAAACAAAAAATCAAAAAAGAGTTTATTCATCCAACTTATCCCTCCAGCTACCACTCTATTTCTTTACCACCCTTTAGAGGAATACTTCCTGAAGGAGTTGTCTATATTCGTTGCAACCAATTCCTCTCCACCCATTCCCATTCAAATCAATCAGTCAGGCTTTTGTCCTACCATATCAGTAAAGCTGCTTTGGTTTAAATGTCCTCAATTACCTTCATACTCTAAACCTACGAGCCAATTATCAAGCTTCAATTTATTTGAATTTACAGCAGTATTTTACATAACTGATCATTCTCTTTTCCTGAAAACACTTTTCTACTTGGCTTCAAGGCACCAAAATCTCCTGGTTCTGCGTCTATTCTGCAGACTGCTCCTCCTCAGTCTCTTTTATTTGTTCTTTCTCTTATTTCTGATCTCATATCAATAGAACGTTTTCAATTCTGAGATCAATGATTTGATCTGCACTTGATGGCATTATCCTGTCTCATGACTTTCAAAACATTTATATGCTGATGATCCCCAAAGTTGTATCTCCATCCTGGAGTTCTCTCTTGAACTCAAGTTTCCTAAGTCCAACACATGCGATGTTTGTTGTCTACAGCCCCCCACCAGAGTGTAAGCTCCATCAGAGAAAGATTTTTATCTGTTTTATTCACTATGCCTTGAACAGTGCCTGGCACACTGTGGGCATTTAATAACTATTTGTTGAATGAGTGAATTGGTAATGCCATACCAGCTCTCTTTTGCTTACTGTTTGCATGGAGTATCTTTTTCATTCTGTTTGTGCCTTTGAGTCTAAAGTGAATCTCTTTTAAACAGCGTATAGTTGGATAATGATTTTTATCCTTTATGCCAATCTCTGCCTTTTAGTTGGAGAGTTTAGACCATTGACATTTAAAGTAATTACTGACAAGAAAAGACTTACTTCTGCCATTGTGCTATTTGTTTTCAGCTTATAGATTTTTGTTCCTGAATTCCTTTATTACCGCCACCTTTTGTGAATGATTGTTTTCTTGTAGTGTTTAGTTCTTCTCATTTTTTCTGTATTTTTTTAGTTAAGATTTTTTTTCTTAGTGTTACCCTGGGGATTAAAATTAACATCTTAACTTTATAACTGCTATAATCTGTATAATCGTTTGAATTAATACCAACTTAGTTTTACCAGGATACAAAAACCCTCCTCCTTTACAGCTCCACCCCCTTTTCTGTTGTAATTGTCACAAATTACATCTTTATACATTATGTGTCCATTAACGTATATTTATAATTATTCCTTTATGCATTTGTCTTTTAAGTCATATAGAACAAAAAAGAAAAGTTACAAACCAAAAATGCAATAGCACTGGCTTTTATGTTTACCTATGTAGCTAACTTTACTGTTGTTCTTTAATTTTTCCCGATGGATTCTAGTTGCTCTCTAGAGGCCTTTCATTTCAGCTTGAAGGATTCCCTTTAGTATTTCTTCTAGGGCATGTCTACTTGTCAGGTACTCCATTTTTCATCTAGGAATATCTTAATTTCTCTTTTATTTTTAAAAGACAATTTTGCTGGATAGAGAATTTTTGATTGAAAGTTTTTTCTTTCAGTACTTCAAATATGTCATCCCACTGCCTTCTGGCCTCCACGGTTTCTGAAGAGAAACCTACTGTTAATCTCATGGAGAATCCCTTGTGGCAAGTCACTTCTCTTTTACTGCTTTCAGGGTTCTCCCTGTCTTTGGCTTTCAACAGTTTAGCTGTAAAGTGTCTTTAGTGTAGATCTCTATGTTTATCCTGCTTGGAGTTCATTGGGCTTTTTACATCTATAGAGTCATGTCTTCAAATTTGGGAAGGTTTTGGCTATTATTTCTTCAAATATTCTTTCTATCCCTTTCTCTTTCTGTCTCCTCTCCCAATGAGACTCCCTGAAGTGAAAGCTTAGGATCTTCTAAGGACTTTCCTGAGAATTCGTCCAGCCCTGAGTACATACATGAACTTCTTGATTCACCTGTATACATAGGTACTTTTAAAAGCCCTTATTCCACCACATATCTTCTTTCCCAACCTCATCCTTATCAAGACTTTCTGATCTGTCTCTTGTTTGTCCCTACCATTTTCCCTTGCTCCGTGCTACTGTGTTCAACACCTTTGCCTTTAAATGGTTTCAGCAAGTGCCACATGGGAGACTCTTCGGTGCTGGGAATGCACTGAATCAGGTGAAATAAAGGCACGCTTTGTACCAGTCCTTGAGGTGGCTGCCAGACAGGTCAAAACAAACCACCACAGCTCTTTGAAAATAAGGGTTGTATTGTTCACTGTGGCACAAGCAACCTGCATCAGGGGTGCAGTGTTTTCACGACCACTGCTGATCTGGAGAGTAGGGGGTGGCAAGCAGGCAATTTAAAAGGCCATAGCACTCTTACCACAATGCAGCAACTTCTTTCTGTGTTATCTTTCCCCTAGTTGTCGTAAGTATTTTACTATATTCCAGACTTCTGTCAAAGTCGATCCTGGCAGTTTTTGCTGGCTTATTAGTTGCTGGAGGCTGGAACCCTGGAGTACCCTCCTCTGACATTTTTGGTAACATCACCTCACCTTTTTCTTAAGGTAGACGCTTGGATAATTTATTTTCACACTTTCTTCTTTTCTAATATAAACATTTAGAAAGCATTAGTATTTCTCAAAGACACTTTAATTACATCTCGCAAGTTCAGGTAAGTATTATTTTCATTAGCATCTCATTATGATTAATTAATCTATAATTTCTGCTATGATTTCTTTTTTGACAGATTGTTATGTGTGTTTTTTAATTTTCAAAAGTACCAGGCTTGTCTAGTTATAGCTTTCTCATTGTTTTCTAGCTTAATTTCTTGTATGTTTTAGATATTTTAAAATTGGCTAAAACTTGACAGAAGGCCTAAAACATAATAATTTTATAACATGCCATGTGCCTTTGAAAATATGAGTTCTCTAGATTTAAGAAGTATTAGTTATATATTTACATCAGGTCAAGGTTGCTCACTGTGTCATTCAAATCTCCTCTATCCTTAGTGAATTTTTTATCTACTTGATCTATAAATAACTAAAAGAGATTGCTAAACTCTGCAGTCATGGTGGTGGATTTGTCTATTTCTCCCTGTAGTTCTATCAATTTTTTACTTAATTTATTCTAACAGGTTTAAAATTGCTGCAGTTTCCTGGTGAATTAGACTTTTAATCAATATTCAGTAACTTTCTTTACCTCTAGCAGTGCTTTTAGCTTTAAAGAAGGTTTTATCTTATATTGATGTAGCTATAGCATCTTTCTTTTAGTTAATATTTGCCTGATATGTCCTTTTTTTATTCTAACATTTTCTGTTTCTATGTTTTAGGTGCTTCCTTTTTTTCTTTCTTAGAGCCAGTATTTGTGTGTCTAGCCCCGCGTCCGGTTTGACCACCTGCTACAAGGAGGGCAGTAGACCTCAGGATAAGAGGAACAGGGAGAGCAGAGGACTTGGAAAGAAGCCCTGATCCTGGCACCTGACAGGGGTCCAACAAATGTTTGTTGAACTGTCAAAGCGAATTAGATGGCCAGGTCTTCTTCCTAGCATTGGCCTTGAACTCAGATAAAGTCTCCCCATGACATCTTTGTGTTGGAACTCTAGGTGTCACATTAAGAAGCCCTGATCCCCAAGACCTTCTGTTCATGATGAACACTCCATTTGGTTTGTGATTCAAAACAGCCATTATCTCCGTGAAGCTATTTCCTCATCCTAAAGCTGTGGCATTGTCTGAAACTAGTATGGGATATTTAAAACCAGGGCTTTGTCAGGTTTCCTGTATCTGAGGACTGGCATCCTTCATTGATTATAGGAAATTCCTAGCCACTATGTCTTTGAGTAATGCCTCTTTTCCATGCTTTTTATCTTCTCCTTCGGGAACTCCAATGAGATTTTTGTTGGACTTTCTCATTCGATTCTCTTTGTCTCTTAACTTCTCTTTGATCTCCTTCTTTGTCTCTCTCTATTGCCTTCAATGTAATTTCTTCAGACCCATCTCCAAGCTTCCTAATTCTCTTTTCTTCTGGCTCCAGTCTACTGTTTAACATGTTTATTGAGATACTAATTTTAATTCTCACATAATTTTCCTTCATTTCTAAAAGCTCTATTTTGTTCTTGTTTTAATGTATCTGGTCAATTAGAGAGGAATTTTCTAATCCTATCAAACTTATAATGCCCTGCTTTATTTCTTTCAATATATTTTTAGATGTTATATAATATTGTTTAGCTGATAATTCCAATACGTAAAATCTTTGCATATCTGATTCCTGTGTATACATAGATGTTTCTGTTTGCACAGAGGAGTTTTCCAAAGGCCATAGTACACTCATGAGAGAATGGAAGTAAAAAAGGCAAATAAAATCTTAGTATTATTATGAAAGTAATTTTGACCTGGTAGAATGAAGGTCTCAGGGACTCTTAGGGGTCCTCAGACCCCACTTTGAGAATCACTTCCCTAAAGCATCCATTGATTTAATGAATTATTTATCTCCTACGCATCCAGAATTACCCTTGGAAATTGCCCTTGGGACCTTTGGGAAAGTGCCAACCTTGGGAACATTGAGAAAATTAAAACACCAATTATTTTCCATAGGGCTTAATTTTCTCTGAAACTCTGGTTGAGAAAGACTGCAAGCAATAAAAACAGCATGTCTAATGTAACGAAATAAGGTTTTTGCTTCTTAAACAATGTGTTTTTCTCCCTCCCCTCTTTAGAATTTCTGTCACTACATAATCCGCTATTTGGAAGACTGTATCATGAGGTTTTTACCGCCACAATGAAGGTTTATTGAAAGAACATGAAAACAAAATAGTCTACTTCTTAGCTTTTCAGTTCAAGTGCTTTGGAAGAAAAGATGAAAAACCAGGGCCCAGTCCCCTGGCTAAGTGGTTCAAGTTCCACGGGTTCTGCTTTGGCAGCCCAGGTTCGCAGGTTCAGATCCCAGGCACGGACCTACTCCACTCACTAACCACACTGTGGAGATGTCCCACATACTAAAAAAAAAATATGGGAATATTGGCACAGATGTTAGCTCAGGGCTAATCTTCCTCAAGCATACAAAAGAAAAAGAAAAAGAAAGAGAGAGAGAGAGATGAAAAGCCAGGCTACCTGGATTCAGGAACGGCCAAGGGTGAGGAAAGCACGCAACAGGAGACAGCTCAGCTGTCAGGGCTTTGCTGAGAAGGAGATCTTGAGCCTGAGCTGCTCCAGGGCAAACATTGAGGGGGATATGGGAGGGAAGATACAAGTTAGAGAAATTCGAGAGCAGGGGATCTGTGACCCAGTTTCTCAAGAGATAGTCCACAGAGTGGAAGGCACTGGGTTCCCCCTCCACCCAGTACTGAAAGTGAGATGAAATGTCTACATGGGTGTCTAGGCAGAGAACTGAAACAGCCACATACAGTCTGTGCACCCTGCGTCCTGGTGCAGGAGCAGAGAATGTATTCTGAGCAACTAAGAACAAGAGCTGGTGGCCTTAATGGGGACCTGCAATTAGAACAAGGGCGGCACCACTTTGATCCGCTGACAACCAAAGGCAAGACAGGGTGCAGGACATCTCAGTAGATGCCAATGAGGATAAGAGATGACACCAAGGACCAGAAACCCCACACACACGCACGCACACATACACACACAAGTACACGCACGTGCACATGCACCCACATAGACAACTTGATACTATGTAAACTTTCTAGAACTTTAAGAGGAATACAGAGACGGGGAAGAGTAAACACTTAATTGACTGCAATTAAGCTTTTGACATCCAGCAGAGTAGGAGTTCATACTAGCAATTAATTTCTGTTTAGAAGATGAAGAATGTTATTTTTCTTCTACAACTACAAACAAAAATGTAATGAATGCTCACATTCTAGGGTCCCTCAGCTGCGGTGACAGGTGGGAGGAGGTGAAGAGGGGATGGAGGGAAGGGATCTGGGCACGGCTGCCTTGCTGCTTTCTTACTATGGGGACCCCATCACAAATGAGGCTCGTCGTGGCTCTAGGCATGTTTACTGCCTGGTTCTGCTCAGCAAGGCTCTCAGCCAGAGAACATAATTGATGTGCACCCAGCCGGGGCTCTTGCCAGCTCATGGAGCAAGGGCCTCTAATTCAGAGAAAAAGGAATTGGGCCTCTGTCAGTCATGTACCTTTTATACTTTCATATGAGCATCAGTCAGACCCTGATTTCAGTCTGACAAACAGGGAAAAATAAAACTGTCAGAATCCGGCATGCTCTCTACTGGTACTTTTAGCTTGGTAATGGAAGGGAATGTTATTGCTCTAGGTATTTGCATAATATCTATTGATCAAGGCTCCTTGATGCCACTATTCTTCATGCTAGGTGCTGGCAGCGAGGGAGGACTGTTTAGATCTCACATCACAGCCTCTTCATACTCAGACGGGGTCACGGTTCTGACACTGCTCAAGAATGGGGCGAGAAGTCCCCATTGTGATGGAACAAGAGGCAGCCTCAGGCTGGGGCAACAGGGTGAGATGTGGAATGGGGCAGTTGGGTTTTATTCACAGCTTTGCCACAGCTTTGCTGTGTGACCTTGGGCAAGCTGCCAGCCCATTCTGTTTCTCTCTGCATTCCACACTGCCTGGAACCCCTCCATTAGAGAGTCCCTTCTGGGCCAAGGTTTAATGCCCCCATTAAAATGAAAATGCTGTTGAGAGAATAAGTGGCTTTAGCCATCAGCCCTGGAGAATTAGTCTGTCAATTGTTTACAACTGAGAGCTCTTTGGTTTTGGTGGCTGAAGTGGGGCGAGAACACATAGGAGGAAGTGAACTGGAGTATTGGGAATCTCCTGCTGGGGAGGGGGTGGGTGACACAAGGAAGGATCCCAGTGAGTCACTATAGAATCCTAGACACAGGTCTGGGAGACACGGCTTGGGTTATTGCATCCATCTCCCCACAGTGCCTGAATCCCTGACAAACGGACTGAGGATCTTCCCATAATCTCCTCCAGTAAAGGAGATAATCAACTCCCCCTAGCACTTAGTTCGAACTTCCCTGCTGACAAGTAGGCAGAAATGAACAATAATAGCAACTATTTGCTGAATGCTCACTGAGCCAACTCTTTGCAAAATGAACAACAAAAATATCTTTACATATATTTCTCATTTAATCCTCCAAATTACCTGAACTAGAGGTACTCTCATTACTCCCATTTTAGACCTGTGGAAGCCGAGACTGAGAGAGGTTCATAACCGGCCCAAAGTCATACAGTTAGCAAGTGGAGAACTACAATACAAACACAGGGCCCTGATTCTAAAGCTCTTGCTTCAACCTCCAACTGCAGAGCCTCCATGAGGCAGGGCTGGGCCTTCAGGGAGCCCGTCAGCGTGCGGAGGAGGAGCTGGAACTACAGCACCTCGGACTGCCAGCTCAGCGCAACCCAACAGCGTGAATTGTTCTTTTCCCCCTTCATGTCCTAATTAATCAAATCCTTTTGAACATGAAACAGAGCGAGATTGGATTTTTGCAAAGATGAAAGAGAGGAATCTGTTCCCATCTGGTATCTTCAAAACTCTCCTGTGTAAGCCAGCAGGGAGCCCTTGAATGCAACCTGCGTGGCAATTTAATAATTCTCCAAGAATGCCAGAAGATTTGGCAAAGTCACAAGCAATCTGGATCCACCAGCACTTGGGCATAATGGGAAGATCAGGGTTTAAGGTCTAGAGGTAGGATCAGACAGATTTTTCTGTAAAGAGCCAGATAGCAAACATTTTAAGCTTTTTGGGCCCTATGATCTCTGTCGCAGCCACACAACTCTGCCGTTGTAGCAAGAAAGCAGCTGTGGGCAATATGGGAGTGAAGGGGCATGGCTGTGTTCCCGTAAGACTTGATTCTTGGATACTGAAATTTGAATTTCACATAATTTTCATGAGCCACAAAATATTTTTCTTTTGATTTTTTTCAACCATTAAAACATTTAAAAAGCCATTCTTAATTTGAAAACTACAAAAACAGGTGATGGAGTATGGAGATCTGGATTTAAATCTTGGCTTATCATTGATGATTTCTGAGCCTTTCAACGCATTACTTAAATTCTCCTAGCTTCATGTCTCCCTTGAGGAAATGAGCAGAGCAGGTCCCATGCATCCAGGGTCTCCTTTGTGGCTGGCACTGAGGCACATGCTTTATATGCTGTACTTAATTTAATCCTCATAATGACCACAAGATGCAGAAATTATATTATCGCCTTTCTTGGGACAGTCATGGTGATAGAAAGAGATTCTGTATGTAATTATACCTGACCTGGACTTCCTTGTTTGCTGCGGTTGACCCTTCTTCTCATATGCAGAAGTCTCTATGGTGGTTCAATAACAGTGTTCCTGCTTCTTCTAAGCTTCTGTGATTTTTCTGAGTATCTGTAGGTGTACTGTACCTTAGAGTGAGTCGTTTCATCTAATTAGAATTACTCTATTCAATTAGAATTACATAAAAGTCCAATTTACACTCCAAATTTCACTGAACCAAAAGTCGAGTGCATGCTCTGAATGGTCACTAATTCCATTTATGTGCACAGTAGAGAGTTCAGCTCAGATACACTCATACAGAACACTACATTAAATAAGATAATGTATGTTAAATGCCTAGCACAATGCCTGGGACAAATGTAGTCAGTCAATATTTGTCCTCACCCTGCTTAGTGACAAGGATCAGACTCAGAGAGCTATTTCTTGGGAAATGTGACTGTTGCCTGGAAAGATGGAGCCAGACCTTATAAGACACACCGAAACAAGCAAACCTTTCCGAGGAAATAAATGCAGTGTCGTGTAAGTGCGTACTAGCTCTGAAGCCCGGCCAACTTTCTTGTTCCCAGGCTGATCCTTCAGTTTCTGCCTTAATCAGTCACCCACTTGGTTGGGCATTGCTTCCTCTCGCTCTGCTCTTCTAGCGAACTGACCTTGACCAAAACCCTCCAGCTTTCTTCTGACCCTGCCATTTGGTTCTGCTTCTCTCTTTTGCCTGTTTGTTCCTACCTTCTGACATCTCCTCTGAGCTTTTGCTCCCTTCCCCACTCAACACAGACAACTCACTTCTGTCCCAATGCATTATACTGCAGCTCAGACTCTTCTAGATAACTCTGAACTTGGACACCTCAGCTTGCTTTACAAGAACATTTGGAAAGAATCATTTCATTGCTCAGAGGCCCTCAAGAGGCAGAATGGTAGGGTGGTGAAGAGAGAGCCTAGACTCTGGAACTACCCTGCCTGGTTTTGAATTCTGGCTCCTCTACACACTAACAGTTGAGTGAGTTACTGACCCTGTCTGTGCCTCAGTTTCGTCACCTATAAAATGAGGGTTATAATAGTAACCACTTCATAGGATTGTGGTGAGGATTAAGTTAGTTCTTATATACAAAGTGCTTAAAGCGATGCCCAACACATGGTAAGCACTGTATCTGTTAGCTCGTGTGATTGCTTGTTTGTTTTTTAATAACATCTATATGTCTGGGCCCTAGACCACCCTACCACCAAAGAGGGTACAGATGTAGAGTCTCGCAGGCCCTAAGGGACAGATAGCCTGCCTACAAGTCTTTCTCTGTGCAAATAAGGAACACACACATTGCACAAGATCTTGCCAGGAGGGCCTATACTGGTCTGAATGAGAAGAAACTTACCAAACAATTATAAAACTCACTTCCTAATATAACAGCACCCTTTGCCCAGCATGTTGCCCACATCCTCAGTGCTGTGCAAGTTCACAGATGCTGCAACCTGTAGGCTGTGCCCCTATGGGCTGAGCAACTATATCACGTATCCTTCCAACCAGCACATTTTGCATTTCTAGCTTCTTATTTTGATGTAATTTCAGGATTATAGAAAATCTTCAAAAATAGTACAAAATATTTCCATGTACCCTGTATTCATAGTCCTCAAATGTTAACATTTTTCCGCATTTGCTTTATCAATTCCTTCTGTCTATCTATCTGTCCAGCTATGTCTCTCTGTCTATCCATCTGTCCATCCATCTAAATATGTACTACTATGTAATCTACAAACTTGACTTCAATTTCACCAATTGTCCTAAGAACATCCTTTATGGCAAAAGAAAATCCTGGGTCTTGTATCCCAGTCAGTTGTCATGTATCTTTAGTCTTCTTTAATCTGGAATAGTTCCTGAGTCTTTGTGATTTATGCCGTCAACACAAATAGTACAGGTTAGTTAAATAGTACAGGTTAGGTATTTTGTGAATGTCCCTCAATTTGGATTTGAGTGGTGTTTCCTCCTGATTAGATTTAGGTTATACACTTTTGAGAGGTATGCCACAGGAACGACGCTGTGTTCCTCTTAGTATATAATATCAGAAGGCACAGAATATCAGTTTGTCTCATAAGCGGTGATGTTGTTGTATTATTTCTCCAATGTAAAGATACTACTTTTCCCTTGGCAATTAACAAGTACCTTAAGACTGTATAACTATCCTGTTATTCCTCAAACTTTCACTTAGCATCCAGGGCAGATTTTTGCCTGAATCATCTGTGAAGTTTTCTACATGATGATTTTCTATTTCAATCATCGCTTCTGCGTTCATTAGTTGGCTTTCTGCTATAAGGAGGAGCTTTCCCTTCTCCCCCTGACTTATTGACTTATATCAGTATGGACTCATGAATTCGCATTTTTATTCAATGAGTTATAATTTGATGATTCTCATCGTTTATTTTGATGCTTAGATTGCCAATTGGCCAGGGACAGCCCTACAACTTGGCTCTTGTTGCTTTTGAAGTGTTTCTCAACAATTGTTCTCTCAAGTATTGGCTTGGTTCTATTTACCTTGTCAGTCAATCCGTTAATTTAATCACCACTGTCTTCTTAGTGGATGTCCAATGTATTAAATTAATTACCATGCCTTAGAGCAAATAAAATTACCAGTCTTTATGGTAGATCTATTTTAAAAAAATCCTCAACCTCTTATTTATCCATTTTTTTTGGAAAGCTATCTTCCAGCAAACTGGCTGGGAGCTCAAGATTTATGGCGAAACACTCCCTCTCATTCCTAATCCATGCAGCTCTCTGTAGAGTCGTTCAATTCTATTCATTGCCTCTTCACCAATAAGATGCACCGAGGTTTTATTTGCCAAGCATTTTACTAAGCACTTTACATGCATTATCTCATTTAACCTTCACAATAGTCTTATAAGTCAGTTACTCTTATTATAAGATTTTTAGAAGAACCTGATTTTCAGGGTGCTTAGTGACATGCCCCAGATTGCACAGCTATCATATGGCAGAGCCAGCACTCAAAACCCTGCAGTGAGGCTCCAAGACTCATGCTGCATTCACTGCTTATACATGTAAGAGCATAAATGAAAAATACACAGTAAAATATGAGGATCATGGAACATGTCAAATCGTAACTACAGAGACAAAGAAAAATTAGGTTTTGAGGTACTACACAGTTACTGCAGCTGAGCATATTCCATTGTGTGCTTGCTGGGGGCCAAAACTAAGGGCGAAACTCATCAGATATGATTCTTTTGAGCCTTGAGGGAAACGTACGGCAAGATGTTTCCTGATCAGGAACAGTGATTCTGTGGAGCTTTATATACAGGACTTTGATAATACATCAGGAAAATGTCCTCAACAACGTCCTTATGACGAGTGAATAAGAGATTCTCACAGACCTTCAATAGGAGCCAAAAGCATGATGCCTAAGCTCAGGCGTGTAGACCGCACGGCAGATGGCTCTGAGCATAGCAGTCATCAGCGATAGTAGTTTCTAGATCCAGATGGCTTTTTCAGTGGCTTTAGTTTTGAACAAGCTGAATTTTTGCTACGATCTTAGATTATGTGAAGAGGTGGCCTTTAAGACCATCCCTAGACAGTGCATGATCTTGCGTCCCTTCCTGCCTTATCTCTTGTTGCACATGGGGTTCTCTGGGAAACAGATGCTGAAACAGAATAAGGCATGCAAAGGTTTTGGGGGAAGTAACACGTATGAAAAGAAAGAGGAAGAAGTAGGACAGGAGGACCCATCAGAAGATGGTGGCGACCTTACAGTCTCTGCCAGCTCATTAAAGGATTCCCATGTTGAATAAAAGTGACTGGACACTTCTACCTGCACCTCTCTCAGTCACTGGCAGAGCTTGTACAAATAATAGCATAATCTCAACCAGAAAGCTGAGGCAAACCCTAGCCTAACAACTGGAGGATGCCAGTGAACCACACACCTCATCTGGACAATGAATTCTTTCTTGAAGAGGGGTCTGAGCAGCGTATTTCCATGTCTACCTCACCACCCTATGAATAAACCTGTACTTGGTTGCCACAGGGTAAAATAAGAACCAAATATTTATTACAATCTACCACTTCCATCCCAACTTGCTACAATTCAGCTGTTCTCCAGCAAGAACTGCAAAGAAAAAAAGACATTCAAGGGACTCGTTCCTTGGCTATCTACAAATGGAACTCTGCTCTCCTTCACTTGGATTTCTAAACAACCCAGACCACTGATGTCAATTCTTCTTACTAACAAAATCTCATTAAAAGAGGAAACAAGTTGTCAATTTCTTATATTTACACTCAGAGTCAGTTTGAGCCCCATATTACACAATGTTGATTGTTTACTACCAGGTCTCAAGAAATTTCCCCTTAAAGTGAAGAGAAGAAACAGTAATGACTCAGTACCTTATTTTCCCTCATTTCAAGAAACTGTATGAGCTTGCTGAAACTGATGTTTGCACATGTGTAAGAGTTCTTCACCACTCAGCAATGAACAATGATGCAGGCCAGCCAGTTGGCCTCACTCAACGAGATTCTTGGCTTTTGCACACATCAGAAGCAAAGAGAATAGATTTTAGGACGACTTGGGTTTCTTTAATTAGACACATGATTTTTATTTGTTTGGTAGACCAATGGAGAAAAGGAGAGGCTGGTGGTATTTATGACTTGTTAAGACTAATTGAAAATCTCAGGAACAAAGCTTTCTGTGAAGACAGTGCTCTAATGAGAATGAATGTGATGATTATTTACCTAATTGAGCAGTAATGATTGAGGTGCAGGCCACTTTCCTGGGATTAATAAAGAGCTGGGGAGTTGACAGTTTGGGCCATTAAGCTCGGCTAGTACTTGATCTTGGAGAAGGGCACAGTGCCAAGATCATATTAGTATTGTAAAATGTGTCCAAAACTTAGAAACACAAGAACTTATTTTTTTGAGAAATAATTTTAATTGTCAATTAAGTACTTGACATCAGTTTGGGCAATGCAAGTTCTATTATTAAACAAACTTCCACATAAAGTCTTCAAATCGTATTCCATTTAGAGCATACTCAAGCATTTGGTTGTTAGAGAAAAGTGGGAGAGGGAGAGACCCTTAGCAATACCAAAAGTAGCTTCTTGTGCACCCACGAGCAAACAACCTATTATCCTCTCCCTTGCTTTTAAAAACAAAACAAACAACAACACTAAAGACATTGAGTTGAGCTGGAAGCATTGCACACCCTGGAGAGTCAGAGTTGACATTGTTACCACAGTGTCCCTCCAGGAAAACCAGACCACCTTTCATCTAGTGCAACAAATGTTCTTGTGCTCCTCACTTGCCAAAAAAAGCGTTAGTTAGCTTACTAGGTGTTCAGGATTCCTATAGTTCTGCTCTGCATGGAAAAGTTCAAACATCAGCTGAAAGCAAGGAGGAATGGTGCTTCAACTTGCTCTCTATGCAGGCTGAATCCTACAGGGGCGGACTTGCATTTTCAAGAAGTTTGCAAATCCATTTAATAGCCATTTCCTCCTTATCTAGCAAGCACTGAATATCTTGTAAGACAATATAAAAGGGGATGAGACTATAAGCATGAGTAAGTCACAGCCCCCACCAATCAGGAGCAGAGATCTTACAATCCAGACAGCTCTTTTACTTTTTTGGGGAGGGAAGGATAGCCCTGAGCTAACTACTGCCGATCGTCCCCTTTTTGCTGAGGAAGACTGGCCCTAAGCTAACATCCGTGCTCATCTTCCTCTACTTTATACATGGGACGCCTACCACAGCATGGCTTTTGCCATGTCCACACCTGGGATCCAAACCGGCGATCCTGGGGCCGCCAAGAAGCAGAGCATGCGCACTTAACTGCTGCGCCACTGGGCCACCCCAGACAGCTCTTTTAGAAGTCTACTTGAGGATAAAAATTTCCAATCATGTTCCTCTGTCTAGCATCTTGATTCCATAATCATTATCTTAATCCACAGTGAAGGAGATGGTTAATGTGTCTCAGTCTGCTCTGTGAAACCACCCTTGCTGCAGCCAGCCAATCAAGCAAGAGCAGTAATAATGTAGTTGTTTATTTAATGGAAAGTTACTAAGATCTTAAAATATAACAAGACAAAATTAGGGGCTGGAGATATGAGGATGAATAAGAAATAATCTCTATTCTCACATATTATAGTGGAATTAGAGAGAAATACAAAAAATATATGTATTCATGTGTTATAGGTACTTTGAGGGAAGGGCAGAGAGAGGCCCAGAGGAGAGAATCAGCCAATCTCAGTAGTCAGGAAAGGCTTCATAAGGAAGTAAACTCGAATTAACCTAGAGGAGTTAGGAGATGTCCTTCCTGTAGAGGTGCATAACGAACCTCCCAAGTCAAGGGAGCAACATAAACAAAGGAGCTGGCAGAGGGAACAGCTGGGGAAGCTCACGGAACAGTAAGGAGTTCCCCATAGAAGCTCTCACAGCTACATCTTCTTAAGCACCTCACTGAATTAACCAACCCTCTCCATTCTTTGTGCAAAACAGCCTTATTAACTGAATACCCATGACTCGCAGGGCAGCCCCCAGTGAGCCTGTCCATTTCTTCTCCCATCTCTTGGGTTTTAGGAGTCAGAGGTGTTTGTTCCCCAACCAGTTTATGCTGGTCGAACTCATTATTGAAATTGTATAATTTAACTAATATTAAAGAATTGTTGTTTCTGTGAAAATTAAATTGGATACTTTGGAAAGGCTCAATATTTTTTTTTACTGAGTAATTAAAAAAAGCTGCAATAGAATTAAGCTCAAGGAATGCAACTATAAAAGAATGAAGGAGGATTATAAAAATCCCTACAATGAGATTCTGCCCCAAATTGCTTTGCTAGTATCTCAAGTTCTCACTCCAATTTAAAGAAACCAAAACTGGAAATCATGAAAGATGCATTATGGATGTGTTTTACGCACAAAAAAAAGATGATGAATAAAATCAAATAAAAATCTTGGCCCTACATCAAAGAAATGAAAACTAAATGCATATTAGTGTTTTATATTAAAATGTTTAAAGGTAGGTTTGTGTGTGTGTGTGTGTGTTTGTGTGCTTCCTTTCTTTAACCAACATTTTGGTCAGTTAGCCAACTGTCAGTATTGATGTGTCAACATTGATGTTGAGAGAGTTTCTCTTATAGAATGAATTTAAGATGGGATGAAAAAAGATCAGACTGAAGAGGGAAGCGGGAGAGCTCCAAAAGTCACAATAGGGCATTTGGAGTTTATTTTGTAGACCAGGGCTTGGCAAACTACAGCCTGCAGCCTGAAGTTTATTTTTATAAACAAAGTTTTATTGGGAGACAGCCATGCCCATTCAGTTAAGGATTGTCTACGGCTCCTTCCACACTACAATGGCAGAGTTGAGCAGTTGTTACAGAGACTACGTTTGGATACGCAAGGAAGCTTTAGGCCATGCCTGCAGGAAAGGCATGAAACCCTGCCCTCCTACCCAGTCACATCTCTCAACAAAAACCTTAGGCCACTGTGAGACCAAATAGTGTTCCCCAGAGCACAGGGAAAGGCACAGAAACAAACAGTAAAAACCTCTCAACTCTTGGGGATGGAGGCATAAAGTGGCTGGCCCAGGATACCATACTGATACCATTAGAAGTCTCCTACCACTGGGGAAGGGCATGAAACTCTCTCACACACGAGACCCACAACAGATACAGACAGGTGTTCCATTGCCATGAAGAGGTATGGGAACCCTGAGAATGTCCCACCCCCAAGGGCCAAGCACACAGGTCTATGTAAGACAGAGGCTGAGCCAGGACAGAACAGAGCCGTACAACCATCAGCTTAGCAAGCACTGAGCAACAGGCAGTAGCAGTGTGATAGGAATACAGATGCAATTCAAGGCAGAGGGTGGGGCATTAAAACCCTCCAGCACCCAGCTCCCACCCTAATAAAGCATCCAAAGAGGACTCTGAAGGCTGTAGGGGGCTGAGGATAACTAACATCATTAACCATTAGGGAAATGCAAGTTGAAGCCATGATGAGAGACCAGTACACACCTAGTCAAATGACTAAGAAAAAACATACTGACCATACCAAGTGCTGACAAGGACACAGCAGCACTGTATCTCTCGCACATTTTTGGTGGGAATCGTAGTGGTGCATCAACTCTGGAAAACTGTTGGGCAGTTTCTAACGAAGTTAAACGTATACTTACCCTGTGGCCTGACAATCCTCCTCCTGGGTTTTTACTCTAGGGGGATGAAAGCTGATGTTCACACAAAATCTTATACATGAATGTTTATGTCGGCTTTATTTGGAACAGCCAAAAACTGGAAACAACTCCAATATAATAAGCTTAACCTCCTGTATTCTCAGGAGGCACCACCATCTACCAGGAACCCCAGCCAGGAAGCCATAATACATTGTAGACTTCTCCCTCTGTTTCACACTTAAAGTACGAATACTCAGTCACCAAATCCTCCCTGTTTTACCTTAGAAAGTATATCTCAAATCTGCGTCCGTCTCTATATCCCTACTCCTATTTGACATGCACTCGGTCCTAATCATCTCCTTCTTGAACTTCTGCACAGTTCCCTAACAGATATAGTGGTAATTCCAGTATCGGACCTACCAAATTGGTCCCCTCAACAGTGGCTAAAGAAATCTATTTAAAACACATTTGAATATATAAACATTCAATAGCTTCCACAGTATATAGGAAAACGCGCAAGCTCCTTTTTGGCATGAGAGACCCTGAAAGGTCTAGATTCTTGTCTCTCTAGCCCTGTTTCTTGCCACTTTCAAGCTCCTGTTCTAGGCGGCTGCAACAGCAAACTGGTGTTGTTTCATGTACACAAGCCGTTTTGTTTCTCATCTCACTTTTGCTCAACTTCATAACTTGTTCATGCTGTCTTCTGTCCCTTGAATCAATGTCTTTCTCTTGCTTTCCACCTGACCTATCCTTACTGACGCTTTAGGGTTCAGCTCAGGCGTCACCTCATTCTTGATTTCTCCCCACTCCACCCATATTCATGCTTCAACTGGGAACCCACGTTCATGGTTGCAAGAAACTGTTGACGGAACGATAAAGCCTGCTGTGAGCCTGTTTTGGCTTTTCTGAGTATAACAGTTTCCTAGGATCTTTCATCGGACAAATTTTAAAAAGCAGGAGTAATGCATGGACGTGATTAAGCCTTTAAAGTATACCCTTTGTTCCCAAGCTTCTGTTAATTACCATTTAGGAAAGGCTTATTTGCAATGTACTCAATTACTTAGGTAACTAAATGGCTTTTTACTTATCAGATACTGCATCGTTTGCTTAATAGTAAATAACAAATGCGGTGGCACAGTTCCATTAATAGTCTACTGCAAGATATGGGCTTATTTAAGATTGAGCTCCAGGGGAAAAAAGAAATCTTGCAGGAGTGCATTCTAATTGTTCATATAGCCACTTAGATCTGAAGAAACATAAGTTTAGTTTTTTCCCATTATTTTTAATGAGATATTTTACTTGAATACCCAAGTAGCTCCAATGTCCATTCCACTCATTCATCCAGTTCATTCCCGCTGTGAAAAGCTTCAGGAAATCCCTATTTGATCAGGTCACTACCCACAAATCTCAAGGCCCTGCTCATGTCTGACGTTTCAGTTAGAACTTCTCCAACTGTCCAGAACTGTCACGAGATTTCTCTTCTTCAGTCTTTTGAAACTTTTCTTGTAGTTCCCATGCACTTACCAACACTTCTCATTGTTGTTACCTATAGAGAAACAAAAAGGAAGGGACAGACAGACATAAAACTGGGAGGGCCACCTACTGTTTTGGGGTGGACCATAATGTGTGAATGGTCAAGGAAAGCTTCTGGAGAAGGGGGCATGTCACCTAGATATTGAAAGTAAATAATTCAATAGGCTAATACACGGAGGGAGGCCATTCCAAGCAGAGGAAACGTATATCTGACAATACAAATGTGTGATGAATATGATGTTCAAAATAAAAATGCCAGATGGGGCCTCGGCAAGAGGGAGGCAAGGCCAGATCATGGAAGGCCTTTCTGCTAAACCAGGAGGCTAAGGCCTTATCCTGCTAACAGTAAAGATTTAGAAAGGGAAGCTTTGCCTCCCCAGTTTCTCTAGAGGAATAAAAGAAACTTCTGTGGGTGAGCAGCCCTATAAATAGAAGGGAGCCAGGTCAGGAATAAGCTCAAGGGAAGAAGACAGGGACTCTTTCCTGCACACTAGTCTGGGGAGTAAAAGAGAACAGATATAACAAGAATTAGAAAGAAAAGTAAGAAGACATGAAGGAAGGAAAGAAGGAAGTAGGGAATGAACGAAGGAAGAAAGGGAAAAAGAAAAGAAGGAAGGAAGGGAAGATACAGACACTGGCATCGAAGAGTCTGGGTTACAAGCCCGGGTTCACCTCTAACTTGCTACAAAATCTTAGGAAAATGTTCTAACTTCACTTATTTTACTCATCCATAAAACGGGGAACTTATCTTGTAGTTTTTTGCAAGATTAAAAAATCTTTAGATACTTTAAATACTTAGAATCTTGCCAAGGATATAATAACTGCTTAATAACATCCCTTAAGTTCATGCCCAATGTTGTACAGAAGCCTGAATTAAGAGTAGCAATTCTCCTTTAAAGCACAGAACCAGCTCTAGTTACATAAGATATTAACATTGAGGGGAGTTGGGTGACGGGTACATGAAACTTCTCTATTTTTGCAACTTCTTGTGAGTCTTTAATTATTCCAAAATTAAAAAAAAAAGCCATGGTGACTTTTTCAAATTACAGTGACAATTCTTTTGACAAATATGTGGTGAGGACCTGCTACATTCCATACTCTGCTCAAGAAGCTGGGCTCCTTCTGTTCCAATATTAACAAACCTCATTTTCCAGTGTTCACAAAAGGAATTAACCAAACGACAGCATGATTTTCAGTTTTTGCTATTTCTCTTTAGCAGAAACCCAGCAATAAAAACCAATCATTGGAAATGGAATTGTGAATGTCCTAGCTTCATCCCCAAAGTTGGAGTTTCTTTTTTTTTCAGCTGTTCAGTTTTCTGAGAGCCTACATCTAGCTGAGTGCATATTCTTAATTTCTGAGTAAGGTTCTGCCCAATCCTCTGTCTGAGTAGAATTGCACAAAACCACAAACTCTCTCCCATAAAGCCTAGCAGTGTTTCTCAACAAAGCCAGGATTGAAATTTTGATCTGAACAATTTATTAAAGGGTACAGTCCATGTGTCATCCAGGATGTAGCTGACATTCGCGTGTCTTTGCACAACCCAAAGCCAGGGTGCATATCTTCATGACAATAATGACAACTCAAATTCAGCCCCCACTCACCCTCCTACCACAACAAGGCATGGCACCCTAGAGCATGAATAATCTGCACAACTCCATTGAGAGCCTGCTGCAGAATGCTTAGCATCCCCGGCCGCATCCACTGATTGTCTGCAGTCAATCTTAACTTCAGAGTTTCAAGTAGCTTACCTGTGTTCCACCCATACCTTCCTTTCCCTCATTGCGTAGACACAGTTCTCCCTCCATCTGCTGATCACAGCCATTTACTCTTGCAAAACTGGTGACTCTCCTTGCCTGCTGGTTCCCAGACACAAGGAGTCCAAAGTGACCTTATGACAGCCATAGCTTTTAGTTCCAAGGGATCCTTGCTATGTCCCCTGGCATGATCGCACTTCCTTTTGAGACTAAGATCGCCAGCCTGAAGAGCACAGAGGTACACAAAACTCCCCGGGGGGGGGGGGGGGGTGACTGGGAGTGATGTTAAGTGAGGCTATTCCTGCTTCTACCCCTTGATTCTCAAACCTATGTATACCTCCTGTGAATGACATGTTACTATAAAGAGGCCTCTGATTTAATGCATATGCAACATTTGAAAGGATAGCACTCCATCCTTTCAAGTATTGCCATTAAGCTAGCACTTCGTCTGTGCCTTCAATAGTCCAGTCCAGTGCTCTAGGACGACAGCTACTTATGGGTGGTGCACTATGTGATGTAAACAGTGGATTTCACGATCATGGGTTCAATCCTATGCCCCCTTCACTATGCAGTGAGTCCCCTGATCAGATACTATGTTGTATGGGATTCCATTCCTAGTGGGCAATCTGAAATTGTCTAGAGGGTGGTGAGTGGTGTTGACTACAGCTCAGAGGTCAGGGAAGGCAAGTTCATAACCAGAATAGGTAAATCTCTGAGAGGAAGGACACCTATCCCTTGCAGGATGGAAGGGGCCCAATGTAATCGACTTGTCACAAAGTAATCAGGTCTTCTCGAGAAATAGTACCACACTGGGGCTCAGTGTTGGTCTCCATTGTTGGCAAGTTGGAAATTCAAAGACAGCAGTAGCTGGATTGGCCACAATAAATAGTAGTCCCTCATGTTGACCAATAAATGGTCTTCCCGCATGTGTTTCAGAGCCTCCTCCCCTGCTCCAGGCCCACTCAAGGCCATCAAACTTCCATGTCATTCAGTATATGAGCCAGAGCAATATTCCTAGATTTGGAATGTGGGGCCTCTAAAACTCAAAGAGGCCCACCAGGTATTGTGCTTCCTTTCTTGAGATAGGGGCCTGAAATGCAGCAATTTATCTTTTGCTTTGGGGAGAAGAGTATTCTAGCTGTTCCTCACTACTGGACCACTGAAACTTTACTGATGTGGCACATCCCATAATTTTCACAGGGTTTATCCCCCACCCTCCAGTGTACATGTGTCTTATCAGGGCCTCTAACATACTAGACAACTCTTGTCCTTCCCAATAACATGATGTTATCAATGTGAATGGATCAATGGGATATTCTGAAGAATGTCCAGATAGTCCAGGTCTCCTCAGTCCTTATTATGACAGAGGATGGGAGAGTTAACACAGACCTGAGCAAAACAGTAAAGGAATATTGTTGTCTTTTTCATGTAAATGCAAACTCTTTCTAATCTTTTCTGGTCAGATTAAAAAAAAAAAAAACACTTTTGCCAAATCAATATCTGCATGTCATGTACCTGAGGCCATATTAATCTACTCTAGCAAAGATACCACACCTGGTACAGCTGCTACAATTAAGGCTACTACTTCTTTGAGCTTCTGGCAGTCTACAGTCATTTTCCAAGATCCAGCCAGTTTCTGCAGGGACAAAACTGGTAAATTGAGGACTTCCACTTGGCCTTCCTTACTGTAATGAGGAAACCAGTATGGAGTTATTACAACTGCCAAAGATATTAATCCCAATCAAACATTCACAGACTAGAGAAACGACCAGCGGAAGGCCTACAGATCTAGCGGACCATTCCATTGCAGCCAGGATTCTAATTATCACCTGGTCCTATAAGATTCCACTCTTATAGTGCAGCCGTAATGACGCTTCAGCATCTAGGTATCATATCAAGGTAGACTTTGTGCCTCATAGTCCTCAAAATGTTTAGATATTCTTTCTTCCCCGGTGTACAGTCTCCTAAATAAATGGCCATAGGTCTCTTTGGGAAAAGAATAGGAGAATCTGTACAGTACATACTAACAATAGTGCTACAAGAGCTGGCTCCATGACCACCTCTCCTACCATTCACCCTGGCCTGCAGATAGGAGTCACCACTGAGCTTCTGCCTAATGCTGGTGCCCCTCTCACCAGTGCATTCCTGGTGTCCTTGATGAATAATGTGTCTTCTGAGCCTTTCCATGGAAGATAATTCTCTAATTGTTCTTCTGGCTTCACATAATATATCCAATACAACATGACCACTTCCCTCGGACTTTTTATTCTTTTCTCTACTGCTTGCTAGGGCAACTCAGGCATTTCCATTTTGTCTGTGAAGGACCATCACTCTCTCCAGCCTTCTAACAGCTACCCTAGCAATGAGTTTTCCCTGCCTCTCAGGTCCTTGACAGAGCGCTATATCCCATGTCCCAAGAAAGTGACCCAAATCAATGAATTCTTGCTATCCAGCCTTAAGGTTCAGTCCTATCCATCAATCAGCAGAGAACCCCTACAACACTGTTTTGAGAAAGATTCTGGATCACATGATCAATTGTAATATTTGCATTGGAAGGGTGAGAGGAAGCTTCTAGACATATAACATATTTTACCATTTCTGCTATAGACCTCTGTACAACTTATATAGTCTGTAACTATAGAATTAAGTAAAGAGGATCATAGGAGCTCGCAGTCTCTGATCTTGGTCTCAGATCTTGACCTCAGTTCCTCTGTAGTTTAACCAACTAAGTTAATTAAAATGATAGCTCATGCAGTTGACTTTTTCCAAGGGCAGATGTTGAAAGGGGAAAGGAGAAGAAAGCAGAGGATCCTGGGGGCGGGAGGATTGGAATTCGGTGGTAGAGAGGTAACTAGAGATTCAAGTTGTAAAACAATGCGTGCAGAAAGTGGAATTTGAGGAATTATTCTCAAAGACAAATATTTTCTTTTTCTCTATTTTGTCCTTTATTGAAATTCACACAGTCCTTGTTTTAGTACAGGTCTAAATCCCCTTAAAACTCCTCTTCTGTGACTTGATTTTCCTTTAGTCGTTAGCAAAATCCTTCCTAGGTGGCTACATCTGAGTGGTAATGAGGCTCCAGTCATAAAAGTCAAACAAGTCCTGCCTTGCCTTACTTTTCCTCAATGGCCAGCTGATAAATCTGAAAAAACATTTCCCCAGAAATTCATTTCTGCTATGGCAAAGCTGCAAATCTGGAAAAGACTGAAATTAACCACTTGCGTGTTTTTGTTAGACTCTTTCACAGGACTGGTCAACATCTTGACCGATATCATCTGGCGATTCACTGGAGACTTCATGGCCCCTGATCTGGTTTGCCGAGTGGTCCGCTATTTGCAGGTATGTAGCACCTTCCAAAGGTGATGAGACAAACTGACACCAAAATTAACTCATGGATTCTTCCTAAGAAAAATGATATAACGTCTATGCAGCAAACTGCTCACTTCATCCTAGTAGAAAGGACAAACAAAATTTGTAAGATTTTTTAATGTCTTTTGCTAAAAGTAATACATATATAAAGAAAACACAAATAAGCAATAATAACATAAATGTTCATATTGAAGGATTAAGTAAAATTTCTGGGTTAACATTAAGACATTTGACATATTGTGGCTGCCTTAATCCATTCAGGCTGCTATAACAAAAATATCACAGAATATTATACAATCACTGATAACTCATCAAATTTGAGCAGCAAAGGCTAAAATAGTGCTCTCAGACTATGAGCTGAGGACTCCCACATGACAATTCTCTGAATTCTTATTAAAAAATGCTAATTCCTGGACTTACTTCAGATCTCCTGAGATAGGTCCTGAGAATCAAGACGTTTTGCTTGCTGATTCTGCATGTTGACTCTTCACACAGGAAATTTTGAGAGCTCCTGGGCTTTAAGTTGTAGTGGGGGCCAGGAAGTAGGTAGGGAAGAGAAAGAAAAGAATTGAGAGAAATTTTCCTATTACTAGGCAAAGGAAAAATTAGATGAAGTCGTGTGAAAGACACTTTTACACAGGGAGATGCTATCCTAAGCCCATTTTAAAAGGGCTCTCAAGCTGGCTTCAAAAAATGCTCCAGAGCCTGCTGAAAAGCACAGCTCTCAAACATGATGCTGTTGGATTACTGTCTCTGCCCAGTGGGTGGATGGTGCTTAATATCCTGCAGAAGCAGGATGTCCGAAAGAGCAGTGTCTCGTCCTGGGGAGGATGAGCAGCCTCACAGGGCAACCCCAGGGTACCTTTGTGTTCAGAGCTCCCTGAATGGGAAGAAGTGGGTGGAGGTGGAAACAGTCTTATTAGGAATGAACGTGAAGCTGTGCAAGGATTAGTCTGGATAGAGAACTGCTAGAAAAGAGCTTAGTCAATAGGATAGCCGGATTCCCGTACCCTAGGCTTGCCCTATTCAGCTGAGTCTGAACCACTTCTTCTTACTCATTTTTGGTCAATACTTTGTTCATATCTACAAATGCCACTGTAAGTGACTGTGCATGAGAAAAGGACAGATAAACACGAAGATAAGAAGGTCCCCACTAGAGCCCGTTTATTGCCAACTAACAAATGTTTACTCAGATCTTCAGAATTTAAATGAGCTTTCCTGCTATTCTCCTTGTGCCTCCTACCCTGCCCCAGGCCACTGCAGGCAGAGGCCTCGCTCCCTGGATACCCTGTATTTTTTTTTAGGAAGATTAGCCTTGATCTAACATCCACCACCAACCCTCTTATTGCTAAGGAAGATTGGCCCTGAGCTAACATCTGCACCCATCTTCTTCATTTTTGTGGGATGCCACCCCAGCGTGGCTTGATAAGCAGTGCTACGTCTGCGTCCAGGATCCGAACGCACAAGCCCCAGACCGCTGAAGAGGAGAGTAAAACTTAACCGCTCCGACTCCAGGCTGGCCCCACCTTCCCTCTTGATGAACAGTCTGGAAAGGCTGGAGCAGCAGCCCCCACGGACAGTGGTTACCAGAGACTGATAAACACAAATTCCCTTGTAACTCATTTCTTTTCTTCCTGCTTGAGAGAATGAAGATATAAAGCAGAGAAAGAAAATACCAGAGAGTAAGTGGCTTATAAACAGCAAACACTTATTTCTCACAGCTCTGGAGGCTGGTAGTCCAAGATCAGGATGCCAGCGTGGTCAGAGGAAGGCCCTCTTCTGGGTCTCAGACTTCTCTTTGCATCCTCAGATGACAGAATGGTCTAGGGAGCTCTGTCAGGCCTCCTTTGCTCTTTTATATGGGCACTAATCCCATTCACGAGGACTCCACTCTCATGACATAACCATCTACCAAAGACCCCACTCATCATCATGCTGGGTATTAAGATTCCAACTTATAAATATGGGGGAAACAAACATTTAGACCATACATAGCAGTGCCTAAATAATGTCCAGAAAACATGTCAAATTGGTTTTTTTTTTTTTTTGCCTTTTTCCCCCTCAAACTAACCCAACACTGGCTACTATTCTTTTTGAAAAACTTTGGCAGTTTGTTAAAAATAAGTATTGTCTCTGGTTGTTTAAACTTGCATTTCATGTATTACCACCTAAATTGGGTCTTTAAAAATATCTATTGGCATTTGAATTTCTTCTCCTCTAAATTGCCTGTTATCTGTTTTCAATTATTTTACAGCTAGGATACTTGTTATTTTCTGAGTTATTGCTAAGATTTATTTTTGGATTAAACATAGTTATGCTTTGCTTCAATATAAGAATATGCTTCAATATAAGATATATATATATATAGTGTAAAGTATTACACATACAACATATGCATATATTATATGATTAATATAGTATATACATATATAATATAGATTAAAACATTTCAACTAAGTATGGAAAGAATAGACTATTTCATAACTGCTATTAGGAGTAATGTGTTCTGTTTCTGAGTTCTTAAAATTATTTTCCATTAATATATTTCTATTTTGATGCCAGTACATTAGGTCTAAATTATTGTAGCTTTATGGACACATAATGCATTTCTGGAAAACTTTATCCTGCTATATTCCATTTCTTTGTAGGATTTTTTAGAATCTTTGCATCCATATTCATAAGCGAGATTATGATTTTCATTTGTTCGATCATTTTCAGATCTTGATAATGGAGTTAATCTTCAGAAAATGAGCAGAGAGTTGTTACAACTGCAATCTTCTTTTGCGCTCTGAACATAACCTTGAAAGTTTGGTAGACGTAAAAGAGCCCCTATTACTCTCGGGGGTGCTATTTTCTCAGGGGTAATTTTTGAAAACATATTTTAATTTCTTCCTGAGGATTTTTGCTTCTTTGTAGATAAATGTTTTCAATTGCTTATTGTATCAATTGCTGAGAAACAAATCATACCAAAATCTAGTGGCTTGAAACAATAAACTTTTATTATCTCACAGTTTCTATTAGCCAAGCATTTGGCAACAGTTGGGTCTGGCAGATCTAGCTAAAGGCTTATTATAAGCTTAGTTAGGAGTTGCCTAGGACTACAGTCATTAGAAATTCTGACCAGGGCTGGACAATCACTTTCAAGGTGGTTCACTCACATAGCTGGCAAATTAGTGCTGGCTTTTGGCAGAGCACTCATTCTTCCTCACAGGGACTTTTCCACAGCTCCTCACAACATAGCAACCAGATTTCCCAAGAACAAGCTATCCAAGAGACCAAGGTGGAAGTAGGAACATATTTTATGAACTAGCCTGAGAAGTCAGACACCATCACCTACACATTATTCTATTGGTCACACAAATCAGTGCTGTCTCAGTATAGGGAGAAGGGAACCACAAAAGAGAGTAAAACCAGGAGACAAGGACCGCTGGGGATATCTCAAAGGCTGACTGCCACACTGATGTTTATCGAGAATATGTTATAATCTGTTTTTTTTTCTAATTGTTAACTTTAAAAGGTCTTCTTGATCCAGAATTATTCATATCAGTAATATTTCTTCCAATAGTATTTACAATGAATATCAAGATAATACTATATTAAAATATATCTTGGTGACATAGCAAAAATGGCAGAATAAGAAACTCTTATAATTTTATCCTTCATAAAGGCAACAAGAAAGCAAAAATTGTCAGAATCAAATTTTTAACCACTCTAGAAATTCACCAAAATTTTGCAACAATCAGGGGAGCATTTTTTTCAATAAAATATCTGAATTTCAGTAAGAAAAATGGTATTTGGAGTCTTTTAGCTTCCACTAGTCTAATTCTCCAGTTTTCAGCTTTGCAGTAGCCTTAAAAATTAACATCTTGGGGGCCAGACCCGTGGCTGAGTGCTTAAGTTCACGTCCTCCACTTCAGTGGGCCAAGGTTTCACTGGTTCAGATCCTGAGCGTGGACATGGCACTGTTCATCAGGCCATGCTGAGGTGGCATCCCACATGCCACAACTAGCAGGACCCACAGCTGAAAATATACAAGTATGTACCGGGGGGCTTTGGGGAGAAGAAGAAAAAGAAAAAAAAATTAACAGCTCACATTCACAGTGAAAACAAATAGTCTGGCAGCCATTAGAGAAAGAAGAAGAGGACTTGAACTCTTTAAAAGCTTCATTCTTGGGAAATTGTCATCATTTGACTTGTCTGGTAATTCTCTGTAAGACCCCACTTGCAAGACTGTCTATATTTTGCTGATTCAGGACTTGCCCACTGTGAAAAGCCTTTTCCCTACTGGCATTTGTCAAAAACAATTACAGACAACTGATAAACTTCACACATGCTTGAGGTATTGGATAACAATTTAAGAAAACAGTAGATAGATTTAAAACTAAGCTTAAAAATATAAGCTTGGAAATGAGCTATTCATAGGGACTTTGAAAATCTCTGATGTAGTCCTGAGAATCTGGAAGACCAAGTCCATACTGAGGACTGTACCTCTGCTCAACAAAAAAAAACAGAAAAGGCCCTAAACTGTCAACTTTGACTGACTTGAGGCTTTGTGCAAGAACGAAGTGAAGGTAAAGACCGAGTTTTCAGCTGCCTGGCTGAATGTCAAAACTATGCCCCAAAATTCACACTGACCCTCTCTGCAATGACTGGGAAACATATTGGTTCCAGGCATTTAAGAAAATCTCTTTTCCATTATTAGCTAACCACTAAGCTGAGGAGTTTAGCGACCGCACAGAACAAATAATGCACACTTTACAGAATTTTTTCAGAAAAGTCACTAAGCAAACAACAACTATAAAAATCAGCAACAAGCACAAATCCTAGAGAGGAATACAAATTCAATTTCCAGAGTCATCAGTTTTCAACAACAACGATAAAAATAGAGGACACATAAAGAAACAAAAAAGTGTGGCCCAATCACATGGGAAAGAAAATCAAAAGAAACTGTTCCTGAGGAAGCCCAGACATTAGATTTACTTGACAAAGACTCTAAATCTGATATTTTAAATATGTTCAAAAAGCTAAAGGAACCATGTGTAAAGAACTAAGGGAAAATATGAAAACAATGTCTCAGCAAATAGAGAATAACAAGAAGATGTAGAAAGCATAAAACAAAACCAAATAGAAATTCTAGAGTTGAAAAGTACAGTAAGTGAAATGAAAATTTCACTAGAGGGGATCAACAGAAAGTTTAAGCAGGTGGAAAAGACAATGAGCAAACTTAAAAATGAGCTGATTTAAATTATCCGACCAGAGGAATAGAAAGAAAAAATATGAAGAAAAATTAACACAGCCTCAGAGACCTATAAGGCACCATCAAGTATACCAGCACAGTCATATTGGGAGTCCAGGAAGAGAAGAAAGAGAGAAGGGGGCAGAGATAATACTTGAAGAAATGATGGCTGAAAACTTACCAAATTCAATCAATAACATTAATCTACACACCCGAGAAGTTCAGTAAATTCCAAATAGGGTAAACTTAAAGAAATCCACACATAAATACATCACAATCAAACTCTGAAGACAAAGACAAGGAAAGAATCTTGAAAGACGCAGGAGGAAAGCAACTCATCATGTACAAGCTTTCCTCAACAACATCGGCTAGTTTCTCATGAGAAAGCACAGAAGCCCATAGAGAATTAGATAACGTATTTAAAGTGGTGAAAGAAAAAGAAAAACATGAGAATTCTATGTCCAGTAAAACTTCTTCAAAATGAAAGAAGAACTTAAGACATTGCCAGATTAAAAAAAACTGAGAGAATTTGTTACTGGCACATCTCGCCATAAGAAATTTTAAGGGGAGTCCTTCAAGCTGAAATAAAAGGATGCTAGACAACATCCATTCATGATTTTTTAAAAACTCTTAGCAAACTAAGAATAGATGGAAACTTCTTCAACTTCACCTTCAATGAAGATCATCTACAAACCACATACAGCTAACAACTTATTTAATGTTGAGAACATAGAAGCTTTCCCAGTGAGATCAGGAACAAGGCAGGAATGTGCCTTCTCACCACTACTTTTCAACATTGTACCGGAAGTCCTAGCTAATGCAATGAGACAAGAAAAGAAAAGAAAAGTTACATGGATTGGGAAAGAATAAATAAAAGTGTCTTTGTTCACAGAATATATGATAGTTTATGTAGAAAGTCCAAAAGAATCTGACAAAAATAAATTTCTGGAACTACTAAGTGATTATAGCAAGGTTGCAGGATATAAAGTTATTATACAAAAGTCAATCACTTTCCTATATACTAACAACGAACATGTGGAATTTGAAATTAAAAATATAATACCATTTACATTAGCCCCTCCCATAAAATTAAATACTGATGTATAAATCTTATAAAATATGTATAAGGTCTCTATGAGAAAAATTACAAAATTCTGATCAAAGAAATCCAAGAGAACTAAACAAATGGAGACTATTCCATGATGAAGCATAGGAAGACTCAATATTGTCAAAATGTCAGTTCTTCTCAACTTGATCTATAGATTCAACACAATCTCAATCAAATCCCAGCAAGTTATTTTGTGAATAATTGACAAACTAGTTTTAAAATTTATATGGAAAGGCAAAAGACACAGAATATCCAACAAAACATTGAAGGAGAAGAACAAAGTTAGAGGACTGACACTACCTGACTTCAAGACTTACTATAAAGCTGTAGTAATCAAGACAGAGTTGTACAGGCCAAAGAATAGATGAATAGACCGATGAATAGCAAGATCAAAGAATAGCCAGCCCCAAAACAAACATACATAAATATAGCCAACTGATCTTGGACAAAAGAATAAAGAGAATACAGTGGAGCAAATATAGACTTTTCAGCAAATAGTACCAGAACAGCTGTACATCCACCTGCAAAAAAAAAAAAAAAGGAATTCAGACACAGACCTTATATCCATTAAAAAATTAACTCAAAAATGGATCACAGACTTAAGTATAAAATGCAAAACTATAAAATTCCTGTAAGTTAAATGAGAGAAAATCTGGATGACCTTGGGTATGGCAATGACTTTTTAGATACAACACCAAAGGCATAATCCATGAAAGAAAGAATTAATAAGCCATACTTCACTGAAATTAAAACCTTCAGCTCAGCAAAATACACTGTCAAGAGAATGAAAAGACCAGCCACAGACTGGGATAAAATATTTGCAAAAGACATATCTGATAAAGGACTGTTATCAAAAATATACAAAAAACTCTTAAAACTCAACAAGATAACAAGCAAACTGATGGAAAAAAGTGCCAAAGGCCTGAACAGGTGCTTCACCAGAGAAGATGTATATGGCTAAAAGCATATGAAAAGATGTTCAACATCACATATCATTAGGCAATTGCAAATTGAAACAACGATATACCAATACACAACTATTAGAATGGACAAAATCCAGAGCCCTAACAACACCAAATGTTGCTGAGGACGTGGAGCAACAGGAACTCTCATTTATTGCTGGCAGGAATGTAGACTAGTACAGCTGCTTTGGAACACACTTTGGCAATTTTGTACAAAACTGAACATATGGTCCAGCAATTGTGCTTCTTGGTATTTACCCAAATTAGTTGAAAACTTATGTCCACACAAAAGCCTGTACACAAATGTTTATAACAGTTTTATGCATACTTGCCAAAACTTGGAAGCAACCAAGATGTCCTTCTGTAGGTGAATAGATAAATAAACTGTAGTCCATCCAGATGATGGAATATTATTCAGCACTAAAAAGAAATGAGTCAGCAAGCCATGAAAAGACATGGAGGAATCTTAATGCATATTATTAAATGAAAGAAACCAGTCTGAAAAAGCTAGATACTGTATGATTCCAACTATATGGAATTCTGGAAAAGGCAAAATAAGGAGACTGTAAAAGGATCAGTGGTTGCCAGGGGTTAAGGGAGACAGAGGATTTTTAGGAGAGTGATACTGCTCGGTGTGATACTCTAATGATGGATACATGCAATTATACATTTGTCAAAACCCATAGACTGTACAACATCATGAGTGAACCCTAATGCAAAGTGTAGACTTTGAGTGATAATGATGTGTCAATGAAGGTTTAGTGATTGTAACAAATGTATCACACTTGTGTGGGATTTGGGTAATAAGAGAGACTATGTATATGTAAGGATTGTGGGCTTGCAGGAAATCTCTGAACCTTTCACTCAGTTTTCCTTTAAACTTAAAATTGCTCTAAAAAGTAATGCCTATTAAAAAATGGAATGAAATATCCAAGAACTGCGGGAAAATTACAAAACACATAATAAATATGTAGTGGAAACACCAGAAGGAGATGAAAGAAAGAAGCAGAAAAAGTATTTGAAGCAATAATGGATGAAAATTTTCCAAAATTAATGATAGACACCAAGCAACAGATCCAGGAATCTCAGAGAGCTCCAAAGCAAGATAAATATCAGAAAAATCTACCCCTAGACACATCATATTCAAACAGAAAACCAAAGACAAACAGAAAATTGTGAGAGAAGTTAGAGGAGGGGAAAAAACCTCACCTATAAAAAAAATAATAATTACCTCTGACTTCCTATCAGAAACCATGCAAGCATGTAGAGAGTGGAGTACAAAATTACACAAGTCTTAAACTGATATCCATGTAAAGAAGGGAAGAGCATCAGAGAAAAATAAGCAAAGGTAAAACAAAATCTTGTATTTTTCTTATTCTTAAGTGATCTGTAGATAACTGTTAAATGTAACAATAGCAACAAAGTATTGGATGATTATAGAGTACGGATCAGGGAATTGAACGACAGTAATGTTAGCAGGGGGAACACAGTTGAACTAAACAGCTATCCGCTGAAGTAAACTGAACTGCTAACCAAATTGATCTAATTTACACAATACTTTATCCAACAAAGCAGAATAAATATTCTTATCAAACTCACATGAAACATTCACCAGGAGAAATTACATACTGGGCCAAAAGCACACCTTAACAGTGTAAAGGAATAGAAATCACACAAATTTCTATTTGAGTCTGTGGCTGTCAGACCACAATGAAATTAAACTAAATATCTGTAACAGAAGGATAGCTCGAAAATCTCAAAATATTTAGAGATTAAATAACACATTTTTAAGTAACATATGAGTCAAAGAAATAATGAAAACATAATTTGTAGGATGCAGTAAGAGCAGTGTTGAGAGAAATTTATAACATTGAATCCTTGTATTAGAAAAGAAAAAAGATCTAAAATCAATAGTCTAATCTTCCACCTTAGGAAACTAGAGAAAGAAGATCCATGGAAACCTAAAGCAAGTAGAATTTTTTAAAAAATTAAAGCAGAACCTTCTCTTGCTTTGGGGTCCTCTGAGATTCTCTTCTTCCACACTGTTAAGTCATAAGCTCATGTCTATTTAAAGAAAGGAAGAACATCAGAGAAGGAGTAAATGAAGATTCGTATACCATAGTCAATTGCTTTTTTAATATTCCGGCAATAAACAATTTGAATTTAAAATTAAAAACACAATACCATTCACCTTAGCATTAAAAAAATGAAATACTTAGGTATAAATCTAACAAAATATGTACAAGATCAATACAAAGAAAACTACAACGCTCTGATGAAAGAAATCAAAGAATATTTAAATAAACGGACAGATATTCCAGGTTCATAGACAGGAAGACTCGCTATTGTTAAGATGTCCATTCTGCCCAAGGTGATTTATAAATTCAACGAAATCCCAATCAAAATCCCACTAAGTTACTTTATGGAGTAGACCATCTCTAAAGTATATATGGACAGGCAAAAGACACAGAATAGCCAACACAATACCAAAGAAGAAGTTTAAAGGACTGACGCTATCTGATTCAAGACTTACTATAAAGCTACAAGAATCAAGACAGCATAATATTAGCAAAAGAATCGACACATTGATCAATGGAAGAGAACAGAGAGCCCAGAAACACATGCACACCAATACAGTCAACCGATCTTTGACAAAGGAGCAAAGGCAATGCAATGGAGAAAAGATAGTCTATTCCAGAAATGGCATAGACTACTGGAGTCATTGGACATTCACATGCCAAAAAAATAGCAATTCTAACCACAGACCTAACACCTTCCACAAAAACTAACTCAATATGGATCATAGACTGAATGAACTGTGCAATACTATTAAACTACTAGAAGATGACATAGGATAAAATCTAAGGAACTTCGGATTCCTCAGTGACTGTTTTGATACAACACCAAAAGCACAATCCGTGAAAGAAAAAATTTAAAAGGTGGACTTTATGAAAATTAAAAACATCTTCTCTGTGAAAGATACTATTAAGAGAAGGAAAAGACAAGGCACAGAATGGGAAAAATGTTTGAGTAATACATATTTGATAAAGGTTTTGTATCCAAAATATACAAAGAATGGTTTAAACTCAGCAACAAGAAAACAGCCCACTTAAAAATGGGCAAAAAAAATCTGAGTGGACACTTCACCAAAGAAAATACACAGATGGCAAACAAACATATGGAAAGAAGCTCAACTAATGTTATATGGCATTAGGGAATTGCAAATTAAAACAACAGTGAGACACCACTACACACCTATTAGAATGGCTAAAGTTCAGAGGCTGGCCCCATGGCCGAGTGGTGAAGTTTGCACGCTCCGCTGCAGGCTGCCCAGTGTTTCGTCAGTTTGAATCCTGGGCACGGACATGGCACTGCTCATCAAGCCATGCTGAGGCGGCGTCCCACATGCCACAACTAGAAGGACCCACAACTAAGAATATACAACTATGTACTGGGGGGCTTTGGGGAGAAAAAGGAAAAAAGTAAAAACATCTTAAAAAAGAAAGAGTAGCTAAAGTTCAAAAAACCGACAGTGCAAAATTAGTATTTCATCCTCAGTTACTAAGGATGTGTAGCAATAGAGACTCTCATTCTTTCCTTGTGAGAATGCAAAATGGTACAGCCACTTTGGAAGAAAGTTTGACAGTTTCTTATAAAACTGAACATACAGTTGAGCGCCTAGGCATTTACCCAATTGAGTTGACAACTTATGTTCCCACAAAAGCTTGCGCAAGAATGTTTATAGCAGTTTTATTTATAACTGCCAAAAACTAGAAGCAAGATGTTCCTCAAAAGCTAAATGGGAAGATAAACTATGGTATATCCATACAATGAAATATTATTCAGCAATTAAAAAAAAATGAGCTAGCAAGCCACAAAAAGATACATAGAATAAATAAACTGTTACATTCAATAATGGAATATTGTTCAGCAATAAAACAAAATGAGCTATCAAGCCATGAAAAGTCATGGAGGAATCTTAAATGCACATGCTAAGTGTGAAGAAGCCAGTCTGAAAGACTGCATACTGTGCGATTCCAACTATGTGACATTCTGGAAAAGGTAAAACTGTGGAAACAGTAAAAATCAGTGGTTGCTAGGAATTGAGAGAGATTTGAATAGGTAAAGGACAGGAGATTTTTAGGGCAGTGAAACTTTTCTGTATGATATTGTAATGGTGGCTACATGACATTATGCAATTATCAAAATCCATAGAAGTGTACCACACAAAGAGTGAAACGGTACAAACCATGGACTTTAGTTAATAAATGTATCAATATTGATTCATCAGTTTTAACAAAGGAACCGCACTGATGTAAGATGTCAATAATAAGGGAAAATGTGTATGTGTGTATGTGTGGGGGCAGTAATATGGGAACTCTGTACTATCTGTTCAATTTTTTCTATAAATCTAAAATTTTTCTAAAAATAAATTTTATTAATTTTTTTAAAGTCAGTCCAAGAATCCTCCTTTAAATGAATATGAATCCAATCTGGCATTTTTCTAAGTGAAAATTCTCTAAGCTTCCTGTGTTTAAGTTTCACTTCTCTGCAAGATTTTCTTTGGTTTCATAGTTCCTGGGTCATTTTTGTCAGAATTGAGGAGTGGGGTAGTGAGAATTCAGACATATGTCCTTAAGCTGCCGTCTGTTCTCCAAAAGGCATCCCATATGTTGTTGATGTGTAGAATTTTCATTGTTGACATTTATGAATTGACTATAATTGTACTTTGATTTCCTTCTTGACTCAAGCTAATTATAAGGGTGTTTAAATTTCCAAGTGGTATTTAAAAAAAAACATGATACTAATTTCAGCTTTTATTGCTTGTTTTAAATATGTGAATTGCATAAGTTCCACTTTTTGGAATCTATTGAGGGTTATTTTTTTTCTTGGTAGTTTAATATGTGACCAATTTTTGAAATTTCATTTAGATTTTTCAATAATGTGTGTTATTCCTAAAGTTTGTTTAATTTTTTCTATCTAGGCATTATTGTGTTTTTTCATCTGTAAAACTTTGAACATTTTAGTTATATATATTTAGTGTTCTGTTACTTGTTACTTGTAAGTTTATGAATATTCTACTGCCACTTACATTGTATCTTTTATCAATATAAATAATTGCTTTATCCCAACTAGTGCTATTTGTTTTTAATTTAATTTGTCTAATAGTACTATTGTAATGAACGTTGCCTTTTAGTTTTTAGTTGCTTGATACGCCTTTGATCATCACTCTATTTTTAAACTTTAATAATCATTTGGTTTTAGAGGTTTCTTTTCTAAACAGTACACAGTGGGATTTGGGGAAAGGTTTTGTAAACAGTTTTTGGTTTAGTGAGGGAGCTTAAGCCATTTACATTTATTGTGACAAATAGTGTTTGGTGTCATTTCAGTCACCTCATTTTAATCTTTCTGTGTTGAATTGTTTTCCTATCTGTTCTTCCTTTTTTATTTGCTTACGAATTATAGTAGGCTGAAAAATGGCCCCCTAAAGATATCTGAATCCTAACCCCTGAAACCTAGGTATGTTACCTTACATGGCAAAAAAGGATTTTGTAGACGTGATTAAGTTAAGGATTTTGAAATGGGAAGATTGTTCTGGTGGGTCCAAATGCAATCATACATCTCCTTGTAAGAGAGAGGCAGAGGGAGATTTGACACCCAGAAGAAGAGAAGGCAGTGTAACCACAAACTCAGAGATGGGGTTGATGTGGCCACAAGTCAAGGAACGTGGGCAGCCACCTGACGCTGGAAAAGACAAGGGATGGAGTCTCCTTTAGAGGCTGTGGAGGGAAGTGGCCCAGCCAACACCTTAATTTGGACTCGTTACAATGCTTTCAGACTTCTGGTCTCTCCAGGACTGTGAGAGAATAAGTTTATGTTGTTTTAAACCACAAAGTTTGTGGTAATTTGTTACAGTAGCCATGGGAAACCAATACCTTCTTTTATCTCTATTTTTATTTCATTCTATCATAGCTGACCTTTAATTTTTAAATTTAATGTCTCTATTAAAATAAAAAACAAAAGAGATGTCTAAATGGAAATTTAACATGATTTCTCTCTCCCCTCACTCAACTCCCCAGATTTTTCTCCTGAAATGTTTCCTAACTATATTCAAAGTAATTTTGTAAACATTTTGTGTTTTTCTGACTCATTGGTTACCATAGCTGTTACCATTCTATCCCCTTCCCTCTGCTTGAGTTCTTAATTCTGAAACAATTCTGAATCCACAGAAATATTTCCTCAAGGAAGATTTTTTCAGGAAGGGTATGTGATATTTTCTTCCTTTTTGTGTATCTAAGAAAATTATTCTGTGCCTTGGCACAGAAATGATATTTACAAACTTCTTGGATCATAATTTTCTTTTCAAACCTCTGAACATGTTTTGATACTGTTTTCTGACATTTGTTTTTGTGGACGAGAGGTGTGACAATTTGGGGTGCATTTGTTTTAGGTAACCTTTAAGGTATATATTTTTTACCCTGCCTAGATATTTGAAGACCCTTGAAATTAGATGCTCTTGTTGACCATGTCTTAAAGTAGATCTCTTTTTATTACTGTCACCTGCTCCTCCAGGCACTCTTTATTGTGCCTTTCCTCCTGCTCCAAAGTCTGAACTTGTGTCGGCCACTTCTCTCAACACAGCCACAGGTGGTTGAGATTCTTAAGGCCTTCTCCCCGCGACATCCCACTCTACAGGGTTCTGCCCTAGGAAGCTCTCTTTCCCATCCTTCTCTGATGCCACCTCTTCAACTGGGTGTGGCCAGCCTTACCAATTCTGAGTTCATGGATCACACATGCAAATCCCAGTTTTGTCTAGGCAGTTATCTGATTTTTTTGGGGGGTTAATTTGGCCATCATTTTTCACTCTGTCATATATCACCTTTTTAGCAAGAGGAGAATTTCTTCTTATATCCTTTAGGGCAGCCTTCAGTCTCTCATCAGTCCTCAGAATCCCCTCCCTGTGACACCTTCCACAACATTAGCGCTGAGGTGCATTTGTAGTAGTGTTAGAGAAGTAAAAATAATAAAGAACAATAATGTAGTCGATTGCTATTTGCCTAGGCCAGGGAAAGAAAAAAAAGGCACAAATTCAGGACAAAGTTGTTATCAAAGTGATGTTTTTTCTATTTTGCTTTAGAAGAAATTCAGATACTCACCCCAAGACTTCAGTCTTCAAGTTACTTTTCTACTGGCTCTGGATTTGACCCAAAGGTTACAAAGCAGGATATGGCTGGAATCTTGGTAGAAATGAGGCTCAAAGTCACATTTTCCACCTTGACTATCCTTTCAGAGATATTTCATTTAACTACATTTTTGAGTATGCTCTTCATATGCAATATACTAACCTATTATATTCCAATTTTTTTCTCTGCAAAGTATGCAAATTACACTGTAATTAACACAAGATAATTTAAGGGCACGAGTCAGGTTAATAAAAGAAGATGGGAAGGAGGAAGAGGAGACCCAAGGACTGACTAGTGACCAGCTCTGCTAGAGAAGTGCTGGAGGAGGGAGAGCTCTGAGGGTGTCAGCACAGACGATGACAAATGCTTCAACACACCACGTAGTCTCCCTGAAGCCAGATCCTTTCTATCTGTCAACAACTCACACTGATAAAAGGCAAATGAACTTTTGTTTCTAATTATTCTGGAATGTCAATTGTGGCAGAGAAAATTAATTTAGCTTTAAAAGTCAATTACAAACAAATGTACCATGCAAATGTCAAGAGGGACTGATCCTGAAATACGGAGTCTCCAAGAAGCCAAATGAATGAGTGAGCAAGTGAAAGCTGGAAACCTTCTCACCTGCCACGGCTGGTAACGCAAATTCCAGTGCCAAGAACCACAATCCGCTTCCTGACGTGGGCAGGCAGTCATTCCTCTCCCTAACCCAGACCTCACCCCTCCATTGGTTCAGTGCTCAGGTTTCCAAATAGCACAAAATGTTCTTCTTTCTTGATGTACATTCCTCACTTCTATGAAGTCATCCACCTCCTCTCATTTCTGCCTTCAGGTTGTGCTGCTCTACGCCTCTACCTATGTCCTGGTGTCTCTCAGCATAGACAGATACCACGCCATCGTCTACCCCATGAAGTTCCTGCAAGGAGGTGAGCTGGCTTGACCAAGTGCTATTCTGTAAGGAGTCATCTTTGAGGGAAGGTGGGATTGTTATCGCTAATATTATACCCTTAACAATGGTTCTCTTCCTCCCCCTTTCTTCTCCTCCTCCCCCACATCATGGATCTGACGGTCCAAAAAAATATAGGAAAGAAAGTTTGGGTGCCTGAGAAAATGCTGATGGTCCACGGGTGGCTAAGAACCACTAGAGAAGGTGGTTTGCTGACCATTCACCTTGGTGCTAATGCCTCCAGCTTTGTCCTTTAGAGCAGTGTTGACACACAAACCTGTCCAAAAAATGAACACCCCCGCTTCAACTTGTTCATTTTCCAGAAACAAACCCCTTGCCATCCTTGCCCCAAAACCATAGAAATAATTGGAAAGATATTTTTAGTTGATAATCATCCTGGAAACAAGGAAAATCCTTCTCAATCCATAGAGAGTGAGGAATTCCTAAAAGAAAGAAGAAGCTGGGTCAGAGGGAAGACTGAAACCACATAGCCCAAAATACCCACAGATGATGCCGCAGCACTGTGGGAGGAGTATTGGGAGCACGTCCTGAAGGGACCATGTAAACTCTCAGAGCAAGAAGGACTCAAGGTAACTGGCAGGGTGATTCCTGGGACACAATGAGGAGGGTTAATCACGGCACGTCTCCCTTCCTGCCATCCTCCCCCTTCCCAGACGGATAGCTAGGATGAAGGTCCCGGGATGGTGGGTACCTAGTCACAGGTCTAATTGTCCATTACTCTGTCTACAGGCAGAGCCCACTCTCCTCCATGACCCCTTAAAGCAAGTAAGCACTCAACGTTTGTGGACCTGCCCTATGCTCTCCCGAGCAGGCTGTGCAAACTGATAAAATGAGGAACCTAGTATGAAACCTTGACTACAAAGATGAGGTACAATCAAATATCATAAAAAATGTGACGAAGCCGAACTGGAAAATAGATAATACATTTAAAATACCATTCTGCAGAATTTACACCTAAGGAAGCAAAATTAGTAGAGCAAGCAGAATTTTAGAATTAAGTTGAATTAATGTCATCAGTTACTCTTCAGTACATTAGACAGTCTTGGCACAGATACTTTGAATGGCAAATTAACAATATCTAATTAAAATATAAAATGTGCTGCCCTTTGACATAGAAATTCTACTTCTCGATATCGTCTCTGGAGAAACACCCACATGGGTGTGTGTATACGCATGTGTCGTGTATTGTAGCCTTACTTAGACTAGCAGGAACTCAGTGCGAACCTTGATGTCCCTCAATGGAGGAATGTCTATCCCACATAGGTTTCAGTTGCTTAGGTTTCTTGATTGCATACTATGTGCCATTCATGATTCTACGTTCTTTAGGTATGTTAAACACTTCAATTCTCACAACAGCTCTGTGAGGTAGGTTTTATTATTATCTGCACCCTACAGTCTGGGCAATTGCAATTCAGAGAGTTAAAGTAACTCATCCAAGGTCACACAGCTAGTAGGTACAAGGGGCAGGATTTGAACCCAGACGTGGTCTGTCTGGGTCTAGCTTGGATGCCCTTAACTACTACACATCCTGCTTCTCAATGAGGAGATAATAGAGCCGTGGGCAGTAGTACACACTCACGTGAAAAGATCTACATCACAATTTGAGTGATAAAAACAATGAATACAATAATCCATACAATATAACATTAACGTAAAGAAGGAAACTCAAAACAATGCTAGACATTGTGTACAAAGAATGAGAAAGTTAAGAGCAGAAGGAGAGAAGGCAAGAAAAAGGGAGGTCCCACAAAAATAAGAATCGCCTACAAGGACACACACTAACCTGTCCTCATTTCTGGGGAGTTGGACTAGCCATAGTGACCACAGGGACTTACATGCAAGAAGGTAATTTCACACCAGAAACATATTGTTGTGTTGGGTGCAATTAAAAGTAATTCAAATTAGAATTTACACCCTTTTTAGGCATTTTCTAGGTTTCGTGTGTGTTTCTATGGAAGCTGTGCAACCAGCACCAAGCCTCCTGGACACTGTCAGGCCCTAGTGGTTATCGTAGAGAAGGAGGCAGAGAATGGGATGAGGGGAAACTAGAGAGACAGTTTATGATGTGTGTATGCAAGAATGTAATACACTGATTCATCCATCTACTTATTTACGCCCAGCAGGCTCCAGCAAGAGTTGAATGTAGTGTATACAAAAAGACACCTACATTAGAGTGTTTCAAGGGGAAGAAATAGGAGCGAAGGGAAAATAAGTATAAGAAAATGTGTAAAGGGTGTCCCAGGATACTTGCTGGAGCTGAAGACTTCAGGATCCATAGCCAAGAGGGAAACATGGTCAGTTCCATATCTCATCATATTCATCAGGCCAAAAATAAAATCAACTGTTTAGCTCAGGGGAAATATGACTAGTTCTAGGAGACACTGTGCAATATCACAAACAGAGTCCTAAATTACCAGAAAGGCAGCAATGAATATTATAGCGTTCTTTTAAAGATGTGAAGCAATTTATTTCATCACTACAAAATTAACAGAGGCTCGATGTAGGGCGCTTGGAAAATAATCATCTCCAATAGCTTCGGGGAAAGATGAAAGCTTGGAAACAGACATTAGCCATTTTCCCTTCTTCTGCCCCACTCCAACTGAAGTCATGGAAGAAACATACAAATGGGGGAGACCTGTAGCTGGGATGGGAGCCAAGGAGAGATGCCATCCAAATATCAGAAATTTCAAGGAATTCCCAGTACACAGCGAGCAGGTTTAACATGGGGATCAAGCTCCCTCAGAAAGCTGCATGGCCTTGTAGGAAGTCGGAAAGGTCCTCATAGTTATAGGGTGAGGTGGTAGGCGAGAAGAGGGCGTGAGAGGGTCCAGGGAACCTACGCTGGAGTCGTCTTGGGGCTACAGCTCATGGGAATTCAAGGGCAGCTGTAAGGGGCAACGTTAGGAGTTTATGCGTCTTATCTGAGAAGCCAGGAGAAGGAGATTTCTCATGGAGCAGCAGAGCTCTCCCACGAAGAATGGAGCAGGTGGAAGCCAGGAGGGAGTCCCACGTGGCTGAGCAGACACAAGGCAGTGACAACCAAACCAGAGGAAGGAGAGGACACTGGGAGGCCACATTTTACTGATTTTTTTTACTGCTTTTCACTGAAGTGGTAGTTTCCTTAGCCAGCAACTCCAGAGAAGTTGACGATTTTCAGGCTCTTCAGGAAAAAGTAAATATGAGAACAATTGGGAAAACATCAACTAATAATGAAGCTGGATCTGCAGTGCCAGAAATTAAAACATAATATAAAACTTGATAATTAAAACAAGATGACACTGGAACCAGAATAACCTAATGTAAAGCATGTGGAATACCAAATCAGTTAGAAAAGAATGAATTAGTCAGTACGTGGTGCTAGAATAGCTCTCGAGCCATTTAAAAATACGTTAAATCACCACCTGTCACAGCTAATTACAGAGAAATTCCAGTTGGACTGAAAAAGTAAAAATTTTAAACATGAAAGGATATGGGTGTGGGTAAAACTTTTACAGTTTTGGTGTGGAAAAGATCTTTCTAGGAATAATACCAAAAGCAGAGACAATAAGCAAAATATAGTTTTTACTATATAAAAATTTAAAATTATTTATATAAATAATAAACATTGTAAACATGTTTAAAAAACAAAATGACAAATAGAAAACGTTTACATATAACAGGCAAAGAGCTAAGATCCTTATAAAGAACTCTGGCAAAGCGATTAGAACATACCAATTGAAAAAGTAGGCAAAGGACATGCACAAAGTGTTAAGAAACAGGGAAACACAAATGAATAAAAGATATACAGAAATGCTCTTTTCACTACTAATTATGGAACTGCAAGATTAGACATTTGCATAGAAAATCTTACCAACCAAATAACAAGATTAAGAGGAAGAATCTTCTGGGGGTGAGAGAATGTAAGTAAATGGGAACTTCTGTACACTTCCTATGGGAGCCTAAAAATTGTAGACACTTTTGGGGGAAATTTAACAATATTTTCCCAAATCTTCTGATTATAAGAGTTCATCCTAAGGAAACAACCAGAGCAGTGCCAAGAGATACCTATGAATTATTTATAATAAAAAATAATTGGAAACCATTTAAATACTTAATAATAGGCTACTGATAAAATCGGAGTTTGACGTAACCATGGAAAAATGTTATTTTATCAGTACTCTTCAAATGGCACTTCACACACTGGCCCACTGAGGGCTCAATTTGTGGAACTACTCCAGGGCAGGTCTGGAAGTTTCTGGTTCTCACCCAGCTTCAACCTGAGCTACCTGGGCTTCCTGCACTGGGCTGAAGATAAAATTATATTTGAGAAAAGCTCTTACTACCTGAAAAATTCTGAATGCCACTTGTATAGACGCAGAATTCTTGACACAAAAAGATGGTCAAATTGTTTTTAGAGAAAATAATTAGGTTAAAGCATGTATATTATTATTTCATCTTTATATATATGTAATCTATACATTATGTATGAATGTATTATCAAAATTTAAACTGGATGTTTCTGGGGGGGCCACTATGGTACAACAGAAGGACGCCAGACGGACCAAGGCTGCGTCCCTGCCTTTGAAGATCAGCAAGGTAACCAGAGGCACGCATTCGCACAGCAAACCGTTAAATGTATATGGGACAAACGGAGCTCCCTGATACTATGGGAATGGATGCCTCGACATTTCAAGTCAGGAGAGGAGAAGTAGCAATTAGGGGGCACCGCCCTTATGCCAGGCAGGGTGTCAGCTTCTGTGCAGGGGTTCTCCCTAATCTCTCTCATCCTTGCATCAGCCCCAGATGCGGGTCCTGTGATCCCCATTTACACATGAGGAAACTGAGGCCCTGGGAGGTCCAGAGTTCCTCTCACATAGAGATCTTTTTCTACACTCGACTCCAATTGTGCTCCCCAAAGGATGTTTCCAGATGCCCAGGCATCCCTCTCTTTTCTTTGAGCAGAAAAGCAAGCCAAGGTCCTCATTGTGATTGCCTGGGGCCTCTCTTTCCTGTTCTCCATTCCCACCCTGATCATATTTGGGAAAAGGAAGCTCCCCAATGGTGAAGTACAGTGCTGGGCCCTGTGGCCTGATGACTCCTACTGGACCCCGTACATGACCATCGTGGCCTTCCTGGTGTACTTCATCCCTCTGACCATCATCAGGTAAGAGGCCAGCAGGCCAGACCCACAGGGGGCTTTCCTGGGTTGCCAACTGCTGCTCTCTCCCCTGTAGGCCACTCATTATTCCTAGTGTCCTTGGGAGAACAGGCCAGACCACAGGATTTTACCTAAAGCTACTATGTGCTAAGTCCAACTGCTCCAAAGCGGAAGAAGGAGGAGGGAACTAACCTTTTCTGAGTAACATGGAACAGGCTTTGTACTAAACGACTACCAATTATCCCATTAACCACACTACAACTCTATGAAATAACTATTGCTGTCCCCATCTTATGAATGATAAAATTCAAGCTCAGAGAGGTTAAGTAACTTACCCAACATCACACAGGATTTAAACCCAGGTTTGTCGCGTGTCAAACCTGTTCTTTCTCCTATATCATGCAGCCTTTCAAATATAAGACCTGGTACCACTTTCAGAAATCTTGTAATTGAAAAAGTAGACATACTTGAAACAAAACTGAATAAAAAGCACAGTACGCACAAAAAACATGCTAGAGAGTGTGTGCAGTGAGGTCAGGTAACGGCAGGGAACACTTTTTGGAAGCCACCATTGAAGGAGGGAAGGATTCAGACAGGAGAAGGGGAAGGTGGAAAGAAAGCAGGTTTCCTGGCCACCAGAGGTCAGAGTGTGTGGCGACAAGGAAGGACAGGCAGACAGTGCCTGTGGGGGAGAAGTTGGCAATAAGCTCTTTCTGGGTGGGGTGAGGCTCCATGGTGAAGGGCCTTAGCAACCAAGCCATAGGAGGTTCTTTTTGTCCTGCAACCAATGGTGAGCCAAAGATGGTCTTTCAGCTGTGAAGACCATGACCACCTGGACAGGGCAGGGTCTCACTAGGTCACATGGCAGGATCGCCTCTGAGAGGGTGGCCCTGCAAGGGTGGATGGGATGGGGGACTGCAGGGAGTCATCTGGCGTGTTGAGTGTGTACGTGGGCCATGCTCCTCCTGCACCTCTCATGCATCCCCAAGCCCGCCATGATGTGTCCCATAACTTGTCCTGGGGGATGGAAGACCAGCCTTGGATATTTGACAGTATAAACAATGCTGTGATAAAAATCTTTGTACTTAAAATTATTCATGAGTCTCTGATGATTTCCTCGGAACTCAGTTTAGTGGAATTGCTAGAGCAAAGATGATGCCCATTTTAAGACTTTTGACAGATATTCATAAACCACCGTCCAGAAAAGGCATATTCCTGCCAACAGCAAACAGGAGCTCTGACTGTTCTTCCACTGACCCAACAGAAGTGGTACCATGTCTTCCTTACATCTTTGCCAAACATAGAAGTTAAAAAATGTATCTCATTGTTTCAATATGCTATTCTTTGATTATTAAGGGGTTAGGTATTTTTCAAGTGTTTTCTGACTTTACGGGTTATCGTTTGTTCTTGCTTTTGGCTCATCTTTATTCTCGTAAAATACTAAAGCTGGAGAAATGCTGTCCATCATATAGTCCAGCCCCTGAATTTTCACAAGAGTAGACTTAGGGCTAAAAGAAGCGAAATGACTTGCTCTCCATCAGAGGTCAAGCTGGGCAGGAGCACGGTGACCTCCATGACCAGCCCAGCAGCCTTGCTGAGATTGGAGATTGTCCCGTGATCTCTGTGAATTCACAAATTAACATCTACATTTTTATCTCAACTCACTGCCTTCCTCTCCGCCAACTTGAACTTGGGAGGAAAGTTGAAGGAAAGGTGAAGGTTATTTAGACAGTCAGTCGTAGGTAAGTCATAGCTGCGTTCAAGGGGCACAGGGAAGAGGAGAGAGGCTAGTCATAGTGGTAAGAAAGCAGCTCAGGCTGTCACCAGCAACTGACGCATTGATTTCAGTAACAGTGCATGTCCTCGCTTCTCTCCTGATTGACTTCCCATCAGCTGGTGAAATCAGTCAAAACTCCTGCTCAGCGGGGCGGATACAGTGCGCGAGCCACGTGGCTCATGATGCGCTGTCTGAACAGATCTATCATTTGGCTCTTTTACTGTCCTAAATTCCCCCCATTAATTCGAGCTGCTTCTTCCCACCGGGACCTCTCCCGAAACTTGCCTACAGCCCAAGTTGTGCATTATTTAGTGTCATTGGGAAAAGCAAAGTATGATTTGGTGATTAGAAGGGATGTCTTCAAAAGCAAGTTTCACTCAGCGCTCATCAGACTAAGGCCTCCTTAAATCCTCTTCACACTCCTTGCTTCCAGCCACGGCAGAACTAAGGAAGTCCCAAATGAGCTCCCTCAGTCCTTGCGCTTCTCTGAAGCATTTCCTACCTGCCCAGTCGTTACGTTCACTCTTCCGTGGTCAGGCTCCTGCCGAAGAAAGAGCTTCTCTCTGGGCACACAGCATCCTCTACCTCCGTCAGCTCCTCCTCTCTTCTTGAACCAAAACCAGGCCCTGGTGGAATTTTGTGAGGAATTTGTTTTCCAACTAGTTCCTAGGATAAGTTGCTTCAATTTCGTCTCTCAGAGCTAAGGTTTAACTTCTTTTTTTTTTTCTTTCTTTCCTTTTTAACCACACTTTGCCCTCTGAGTTTGATTCTGTTGCTTTTGGCTCTTTTAGATAAAGTTAAACTCTTAATTCCAAGCTTAACTAGACAAAAGATACCACTCGAAGAAGGCGTTCACTCACTTTGTTAACCGTTCCTCATCTTCATTATTACTCATGCATGCCATATACATGTATATATCTTTACCAAATTGATATGTGCTATATATATATATATATACACACATATATATACGTAATAGGAGTTGTATGATCTGTTGCAAACTCTCCTGAGAGCTGTGTATGAGTAAAGAGTTAGCTGTTCTGTCATCAACTAAATCAGGCTCCTGAGACTTGAAAGCGTAGTGACTGACAGTAAAGGCAATATATTGTTTTCTGGGTCAACACAACTCCTGTTGTTTCAAAATTCACTTGACGTAACTATCTAACTCTTGCTGAGGAGGTTATTAGCCTTGGTGTAATTGCTGTACTTTGGCTATGGTTATTTTCTTACCATCTAATTGATTTCTCATTCTCCTATCATTTTTATTTCTAAGAGATAAAGATAAAGACATAAAAGATCCATGGCTGACAATTGCAAAGGAATAAGTAGAAAAAAGCATATTTGTCATAGAGCATTGATTTGTGTTATATGAAAATACCAATTTGTTTTGCTTGAGGAATGGGCACCAGACTGTGGGAAATCCCCATGCTGAGGGTGGTAGCCTTGTGGAATACAAGGCCATGATGAGCCAAAGGACCCCAGGGGCCTGCCCAGCACTGTCCATGGGCGTGAGGTCCAAGGCCAAAGAAGATGACCCCTCACATCGGTGAAGGAAGTGACATCCTATACTGTTACCCAAGGGGTGATAAGAGTTATGTCTTTTGAAAAAGCCATTCTTACTAGTTTGCTAGGTTATGGTAGATGTTTGTGATTAAATTTCCAATATCCATTCCACTCTAAGCTACACATGGCAACCCCTCCTCTCGGGCATGTGAATGGTTCAGGAATGGCCATGTGATCCAATTCTAACCAATGAAATGTGAGGGAGTATCTCCTAAGAGATTTTGGAAAAGATGGTTTCTCATCTTCTTCTGGACATTGCTGTCTCTGGATTGCACCTGGAGCTGTTGCAGCCTAACTTACGAAGACACCTACACTGAAAAAGAAAAGAGGAAGGGATGGAAGGAACCCAGATTTCTAAAGGTCAGCTTTGAGGGGCCAGCCTGGCAGGGGTTAAGTTCTCATGTTCTGCTTCAGCGGCCCAGGGTTCGCGGGTTCGGATCCCTGGTGTGGACATGGCACCGCTTGGCAAGTGATGCTCTGGTAGGCGTCCCACATATAAAGCAGAGGAAGATGGTCATGGATGTTAGCTCAGGGCCAGTCTTCCTCAGAAAAGAGAGGAGGATTGGTGGCGAATGTTAGCTCAGGGCTAATCTTCCTCAAAGAAAGAAAGAAAGTTCAGCTTTGACCCTTTGAAGTCCCAAATATGGGAAAAAAGAAATATTCTAATTGTTTAGACCAATTTGAGTTGGGAGTTTCCTGTACCTTGCTACAAAAAACATCCTCACTGATACCCAACTGTCCATACTTACTGGTTCCAGACATCAGTGAATTTATCTGAACTTCTGAAGTCATCAGAGTAAACTCTGACCTTTAGGAAATGTCAGTTAATTCAGTGGTACCAAGTGAATCACTAGGGGCATCCCTTTGATTGGCTTTCTGTGTCCTGAGAGCCCACTGAACCTGATACCAATAGACTGTATATATAAGTTTTTCTGAGCTTCTTAAGTATCAAGCTATTACTACATTTTCCCCAAAAGTTGTGTCTGCCTTCACATCTCCCTGAGCCCAACTACACACAGATATGCTTCTGAGACCCTGACCCTTTATGCCTCTTTCCACTCATTCATCATTCCCAGAAATACCTGTAGGGCACATATTCTCTGCCAGACACTGGTCCAGGCTAGGGAGATAGAGAAATGGCAAGACATACATAGTGTCTGGGTTCAGGGATCTTCCTGTATAACAGAGAAGGCAACCAATTAAGAGAGAAGTTACAACACAATGTAATGAGCGTTATGGCAGAGTATAGAGAGTCCTATGGGATCCATAGCAGGGGGGGATCTAGGAATCAAAGAGGGCATTCAGGAAGTAAATAGAAACATATAAACCACATGTAGCCCAAATACATGCCCCAGAGGAAATTGTGCACCCTCCTTGCTGTGAGACAGCATCATATGCTGGTTAACAAGCCTTTGAAGTCAGAGGATCCAGGCTATGGTACACCTCTGCCATCCTCCAGCTTTTTAAACTCAGACAAGTTACTGAACCTCTCAAAGTTGAAGTCTTCCCATCTAGCAAATGGAAATAATACTAGCATCGACCCTATAAAGTAGTTGTAGAGAGTAAATGAGATAATTTCCACTAAGGGCTTGGAATAATTCTTGGTTGACTGTTATAGTGAGCAAGACGCTACCACTGTCACTATCAACATCACATCAGAGCTTTGGTGGCCAACAGACCTTGATTTGAATCTCATCTCTGACACTCTCTAGTCATGGACCTCACCCTTGTTATCCATAAAATGGGGGCAATAAACTCCTCTGCCCATAGTTCATATATGAAATCATAAAGTAAGAACTTGTGTGAAATAAAACTGACAATCAATATGTATTAAGCATTTACCACACAGTGCCCAGTACCATGTTAACTGATGAAGTTAATGAGACAAGGATGTAAAGTGCTTTAGAGCGAGACTGGCATACTGCAGGGCTCAATACTGCCCGCTTCCCTCCTGACCATGCCCTCATGGATACTGGGGTGAGAAGTGGGGCACACGACTCTTGTTTCTCTTTCAGGATTCCTAAACCAAATGGCTCAGATTGCTTCCAGAGCATATTCTCTCTTCCCTATCTTCAGGCCACGCTACCATAGTCATTTCACAAAGAGATGGAATAAAATGCAAAGACAATTGAGTCGGTAGACACTCCCATGACTATCACCATCTTTCACTCAGTCTAATTAAATGGCTTCCTATCCACTCTTTAGCCTTTTCAATCTCTGCTCCACACCACAGCCAGGGCCATCATTTTTATTTGGGAAATTGCTAATCATACAAAAGAGTACGAAATAAAAAGTAAAAATCTTCCTCCCACTTCCCTCCCTGTCCCACTCCTCAGAAGTGGCACTGTTAAGAATTTCTTGTATACCCTTCCAGGACTGTTCAATTCCTATCCCAGCATATACCTATGCATAGAAACAGATTAAATATACTGAAGAATGTCTGATCTTTGAAAGAAAATGTTTCATTTCACTTTCCTGCTTAGAGCCCTTCAGTGGATTTCCATTGTTTCAGGATAAAGTTCAAAACCTTTAACCCCACACACAAGGCCATGCATGATCTGGTCCTTGCCTCACTCTCCATCCTCCTCTTAGGCCACACAAACTGTCTATGCACATGCTTCAGCCACACTGTCTTTCTCTAAGTTCTTCACATGTGCCATGCTCCATCCTGCCTCTGTGCCTTTGCACATGCTGCTCCCCCTGCCTGAATGATCACCCCCATCTGCATTTAAAAAACTATTTTATCTTTCAGATCTTAGCTGAAATTTCACCTCCTCTGGGAAGGCTTCCCTGACCCCCGGAACCAGTCAGGGTCCCTATTACATACTCTTGCATCACCCCACATTTTATCTTCACAGCATTCTACTCCATTGTAATCATACATTACTTGCATAATAAATGATTATAAGCAGGGTGATGATGTTCAAGGTGAAGAAGGCCAGGAAGGTTGTGGGAGGCTTCGGATGTCCTGCTTAGGAGACTGGATATTATCTTACAGGAAAGTGGAGACACTGGTGGGGTTTTAAGTCAGGGAATGGCTTTCTGTCCTAGACCTCCAGTTGAGATGGCAGCCTGGGTATTCGAGATGGTAGCAGAGTGCTAGAAGATTATGGAATAATCAGGCAAGAGATTATAAGGGGTGCTCCCTTCATCAGCGCACATGTTAAAACTGGAACAATACAGAGAAGATTAGCATGGCTCCTGCATAAGGATGACACACAAGTTCATGAAGCTTTCCATATTTTTGCATTTAATGGGTACAGAGTTTCCGTTGGGGAAGATGAGAAAGTTCTGGAGAGGGATGATGGTGATGTGCACAACATTGTAAATGTGCTTAATGCCCCTGAACTGGACACTTAAAAATGATTGGAATGGGAAATTTTATGTTATGTTTATGTTACCACAATAAAAAAAATCATCAAAATATACAAAAGAGATTATAAGGGTCCGAACTGATGCTGAAGAGCAGGAATGGAGAGGAAGGTACAAATTATGGAGATATCAAGGGGGCAATCCACAGAACTTGCTGATTAACTGGATGAAAGAAATGAGAGGGAGGAGAAAGGAGGCCAATATAATTCAGAGGTCTCTCTGATGCATGATGTTACACTCTGAGAAGCCCTTGATTTGGATAATAAATGAAAGGTGTACCTGGGTTTTCCCAGCTACCAGTGAAGCTGGAACTGGCTTTCCACTTGCCTGGTGGTCCTAAGCACATGAGGTGGGGGCCACATAGGCCCAAACCCCTAACACATTAGACCTTTCTTCATTTTCCATTATGTATATGGTTGATGGTCAATAAATATTTGAATTATTGATCAATTAAGCACTGGGAGTGCATTGATAATACACAATTAATGCTTCAAGGTGGTTGTAACATTGCTTCGTATTTCATTTCCCTGGAAGAAAAGTTTCCTGCTATAACAGATACTCAGAGTAAAGAACAGGCGCCTAGTAATATTTTTCTCATTTTTTTCCTTAACATAGACATACAAATTCCAGAAAAGTCCCCGGGCAGGTATATGAGAAGGAGCAGGGATACCACAAAAAGGCCCCAAGTTTTCCTGGAGCCCTTGGAGGGGTTCACTGAGCAAGAAAGGGAAAAGCAACAGGAGTAGAGGGTTTACCACAGTCATTCATTGTTATATTCTAAACATTATTAAAAGCAATTAGTGCTTTGTCAGCTACTGCAGACTAGAGCCCTGTTTTCTTTTAAACAAGTGACTCTCAAGAGAGAAGTCTATGCAGTTTTAAAACAAAGCGGTGCTTTCTCCCAAAGTTTTTAGTCGAAGTACTTAAAATATTCAAAATGTCAAATAACATTTTTAAAGGATATAAATTTTTATGTTTATCAAAGGGGACATAAGATACAAAATTTGCTGATGCTTTTGAATCATTAATGCATTTTCCTGTTAGACAGAGATTATATCAAGAGTAGATGTGATATGATGTGAAAAATGGAGAAAGAAGAAGGTAAGGAAAATGACATTTATTGAGTCTCTGCTAATTTTCAAGCACTGTGCTTGGCACATTAAATGTCACGTTTGATCTCTAAAAGACTCTTAAGAGGTTTGTATGATTAACTCCATTTTACGGTCTCAACTGAGGCCCAATGTCTTAGTCCATTCAGGCTATTATGACGAAATACTACAGAATAGGTGCCTTGTAAATAACAGAAATTGATTTCTCACAGTTCTGGAGGCTGGAAGTCTGAGATCACGGCTGGGTGAGGGCCCTTGTTGAGGTTGCAGACTTCTTGTTGAATCCTTACATAGTGGAAGGGGCTTGGGAGCTCTGCCGGGTCTCTTCTTATGAGGACACTAATCCCATTTGTGAGGGGTCTACCCTCATGACCTAATCATCTCCCAAAGGCCCCACTTCCAAACATCATCATATTGGGCATTAGGATTTCAAGATATGAATTTTGGAACGACACAAACATTCAGCTCAAATTACTAAGTGTATTAGTTATCTATTGCTGGATAACAAATTTCATGAACCTGGTGACTTAAACCATTATACCTTAATTATCTCATAGTTTCTGAGAGTCAGGAGTCTGGAAATGGCTTACCCGACTCATTTGCTCAGACAAGGCAGCCATCAATGTGTCTGGGGTGCCATCAGAGGCTCAACTGGAGAAAGATCTTCTCAGCTCCCACTGGTTCTTGAGAATTAATCTCCTGGGACTGTAGGACTCATGGCAGCTTGCTTCTTCCAAGCCAACAATGGAGAGAGACACTAGTGAGACAGGAGCTACACTCTTATGTAACCACAGGCATCCATCCCCTCACCTTCACCCAATGCATTGATTACAAGCAAGTCACAGGTCCCGCCACACTCAAGGGGAGAGGATCACATGAAGGTATGAACACCAGAGGCAGGAATCATGGGGCCACAATAAAAACAGTCTAAAGTCAAGGTCACACAACCAGCAAGTAGAAGAACTGGTTACAAATCTAAATCTTTCTGACTCCAAATCCTGTATTTGGATTCTGATCTCAGCTATACCTCTCACCACTTGAATTATCTTACAGAAATCCTTTAACTTCACCAGTCTTAGCCTCCTCATGTGAAAAACAAGTAGCTGGGTCCAGCTCTGTGGCCTAGTAGTTAAATTCAGTGCACTCTGCTTTGGCAGCCCAGGTTCATGGGTTCCGTTGCCTGGCATGGACCTACACTGTTTGTCAGCCATGCTGTGGTGGCGACCCACATATAAAGTAGAGAAAGATTGGCACAGATGTTAGCTCAGGATGAACCTTCCTCAACAACAACAAGTAGCTGCATCCGCTGATCTTTATGGTGGCTCTTGGTTTTGACCAGCTGTGATTCTATAATCAGCAAGTGTAGGGGGCAGGTGAGGTTGAGAGACGCTCATCCATACCTCACAATCAGGGAGGCGGGAGCCATCCTCTCCCTGTGTCCTCACAGTAGGGATCCATCAGCCATTTTAATATCACCTTTGGTCCTTTCCACAGCGTCATCTATGCCATTGTGATCCGAACTATTTGGACTAAAAGCAAAGCCAGTGAGACGGTGATTTCCAACTGCTCAGGTAAGCCTCCACTCTGCATTGCCCCACTCAACTCTTGGCTGATTTTGTTTCTGCAGAGGTTTTTCCTTGAAAATATGAGCTTAGGTTTTCTGGATCTAACAAGCCCGCTCTGTTACGTCAGGGCCCAGCTCTCAGATCAGACCCATCAAAGGCTGTCCTGGGCAGGCTCTGCCTTCTCCAGGCGGCCTCCCTGAAAACTGGAAGAAGGAAGAGGGACTTTGGGCCTGGCTAAGCCGTCTCAGCACAGAGTCCCCTGAAGCAGGCCTTGAGCCAAGATCCAAGTCTCTCAGGCCTGGCCAAGAAGCACCCTGGAGGACATTGCGATGAAAAGAGAGGACTGACCGAGGAGGACACCACACATGCAGCAAAACACGAGGATAGCCACTTCTATTGGACTTGAATTTACAGATGGAGAAAACTGCCATCTATCCAGAGAGCAATGCTGGACTCTAAGTCAGTCAAGGCACGGTCCATGCTTTCCCCACTGTCCCAACACACCAACTCGCACCAGACCCAGTCAGAGATCGCTGCTATAGCTGGTCCCCGAATTCCATTTCAGTAAACCTGAGCGCAGAGCACCTCCTGCACGGCTGGTGCTGACACTTGGAGGCCTACCCTGCTTCCCAGGCAAACACTGCTGAACCGGACTGAGGTCAACACGGAGATAACACAGCAAACCAACTGCCGGAAAGAGAGGAGAAAAGTCTCCTGATTTTCTATTTATTATAATGTGACTACTTCTGTAGGAGGGATCTAGCTCTGCTCAGGTTCCATGCTTCCTGCTATTCCTTGTACACACATACACAAACACAGGCCCACATGCACAAATGCACGCATTCACACACCCAGTCACACATCCACCTTCTTATGTGCTCATAGGCACACATGTATACATACTCACCCACACGGACTCACACAGGGCAGCAAGGTACAACACAGATATCTGGGATGAGAAGAGAGGGTTCCAGTTCCAGACGTGCCACGAAGAGCTATGCCACCTTGCAAAGTCATTTAAGCTCTCTGAGCTCCGAGTGGTTAAAATGAGAGGACAGACCAGAGTTTCTCCAAGTCCTCTTAATTTCAGACTTTGAACTGAGATCTTTACTGGGCCAAGAGGGAGATTGTTCTCCTCCCTCTTAGAGCTACTTCTTCCAGTGTGGCTGTGAGAAAGTCAAGAGGACTCACAAGTACTGTTGGGCACTAATAATCTATGTCCCTTTCCCTCGGAGAACTAGTAGAGATGTATGAATCTTAGTGGCTTCATCTGAGTTCGGTTCAGTTCTGCTGTGTTCCTCCACACATCAGGAGTGGGACAAAGGACTGGGAATCCCAAGTGGAGAAATAGCACAGGTCTTGAGTACAGGAAGTGTACAGTCTTGTGCATTGGATCTCAGCCCTGGCTGCACAATAGCATTGCCTGGGGAGCTTTGCAAATGCACCAGTACCTTGACACCACTGCCTGAGAGATTTTGATTCACTCAGTCTGGAATGGGGTCTGGGCATCATTACTTGAAAAGCTCTTTGGATGATTTTAATGTGTGATGAGGTCTGACAGCCCCTAGTCTAGTAGGAGACAGTCACAGGCGGCTGACTTTCACGTTGAGTGATGAGAGTAACCCAGAAGTGTGCGCTGGCTGCTTGGAAATTTTTCACCTGTGAAGAACCTATCACTCAGCTTGTGACTCATTCTGGCCTCCACACAGATCCTTGTGCCTGCTTCGTGCTCGTGTAATCTCCTCACCCTGCTTTTTTTCTAGAAAAGAAAGAGCGATCAGAGAGGATAAACACAAATGTATTCATTTTATTCATTGTGAGTGTCTCTGGTCAAAGTCAGAATATTTGTCTGAAAAAAAAATAGATGAGAGCTTCCTTCCTCTATCAGATATCAAATAAATACATTAAATACTATAATTGTTGAAGAGGGTATCCCTATCATACAGTTATACAAACAGGAGAATAGAACACAACAGAAACTCTAAAGGAAACTTTGGGAATTTAGGGTGTGATGAAGTATTGCAAACTGATAGGGAAATAGAGATAGTTCAATAACTAATATTGAGAGAACTGCCCAGCAATTTGGAAATAAATACGCTTAGATTCCTATCTCTTATGCTATAAGGAAATAAACTTCTGATTAGAGGTTTATATGAAAGAGAGAGACAGAAAATAAAGAAAATATAAGAACATTGTTTATAATCAGGAAAAAATGAAAAAGTTCTGAATACCCTATAATAATGGATTGAGCATAATAATTGCATAGCCATATAATGAGATATTACAGCTATAAGAATTATTGTATAGCATACTTATTGCAGTAGAAAGATGTCTACAAAGTATTATATTAAGAAGGAGAAAAAAGTATGATATCGTTTTTATAAATATGTGAATATATAATATACATTAGAATATATATGTGTATGTACAGATAGATGATAGCTGAATGGATGGATGGATAGAAAGACAACGAGCGAGAGAGAATGTCAGGACAAATACCAAATGTTATAGTGATTATCTTTGAGTGGTAGAATTATAGTTGATTTTTCTTTTCTTTTTTTTTCTTTCCACCTCTCTGTGTGTTAAAATTTTCTACAATTACATAAGTTGTATAATATGAAATAGTAGCCTAGTGGCCCTTTAGCCTGGGTAAATAGCCATTATTATGCTAGTTGTATAAACGAGATATTCATTTTTTTTTTAAATCATCACTCAGTCCCCACAAAAAGTACACTTTCAATGCACTTCCCTGTGTAAACTTCATGCTTGGACCCCAAGAGACCCAAGACTGAGACTCTCTCTCTTATATATATATACACATAGTTCTTGAATCTATGAATCTTTAAACTTTCAAAACTTACATGCTCAGTGAATGGGTATTGACCAAGATCAGATATATCCTGATATATAGATAGGCTCTACATGCCGAGCCTTCCATGAGGCGTGAAATTCCCACCAATGGAGTCAGTCCTTCTTTGTCAAGGTACTATCTCTAGGAGAGCCCAGGAGAAGTACATTTGTCACCTAGGCTGAGTAATGTGCACTATACAAGCAACATATTGATCAAGTTATCCCTTAACAGAGTGTACGCCTCGTTTGGTGATGAACAGACCAAGTGTGATGGGACCAGAGGGTTTTGGAAGGTCCAGAGCTTTGGGTTGGAAGGGCATCAAAGAGAAAAGGGGAATGTCTTTGCCTGTTCAGGCTTCCATAACCAAGTACCATAGACTGAGTGAATTAAACAACAGAAACTTATTCTATCACAGTTCTAGAGGCTGGGAAGTCCAAGATTAAGGTGCTGGTCAATTCTGTTCCCGGTGAGAGCTCTCTTCCTGGTTTAAAGACGTCTGCCTCCACCCTCTTGCTGGGTCTTCATACGGCAGAGAGAGAGAAAGCTCTCTGGTGTCTCTTCTTATAAGGGAACTAGTCCCATCATAAGGTCCCCACCCTCATGACCTCATCTAACTCTAATTACCTTCCAAAGGCCCCATCTCTGAATACCATCATATTGGGAATTAGGGCTTTAACATAAATTTTGAGAGAACACAAAAATTCAGTCCATAGCAGGAGGAGAATCAGAAAAAATAAGACACTGTGGAAATAAACAAAGACCAACCAAATTAGAATAGAAAAAGCATATTTATTTAGAGCTTGCTACAGCAAGAGAGTCAGCCACCATCACTTGCATTTTGGCAGAGATTCAAATGCAGGCACAGGAGTGGAAATCTTTATAGTGGAAACAGGGGAAGGCTGCAGATGTGCCCTGGTTAGTGGCTGTGGCATGAGAAGCTGTAGGCCGGCTAAGTAGAACCACGGCATTCTATGTGACTGTTAGGGGTGTGAATTTGGCTTTTTCTCTTGTTGGTTTTAAGTTGAAAGCAGGGACAAAAATTAAAGTCGCTGTCAGTTACTAATCAGGTCTTGAGCATTTGGGATAGATTGTTACAGGACTGTGTGATAGAGATAGAGGTCTGACTTCCTACAAGTCTGACTTGTACATAGTTGCTTGGCTTCCTGGTCTGGCTGTTGATAATGTGTTGTGTTCCTGGACTGGTTGTTGCAGAGTGTGGGTCAGAGTTCTATTTTTATGTCTGGTCTGGCCATCATCCTTTTGTTTGTTCAGTCTGTCAACACAGACTGACAGACAGAGGGACAGACAAAGCATCTCCTGTCAGCCACTTCACTAGATCCCTCCCACACTTTATCTCCCTGAATCCTCACACAGCCCTGCAAGCTGGTATTATCATCTATCTTTTACAAATGCAAGACAAGCTCGAAGGTTAAGCAATTTGCTTGCTTTCATAGGTAGCACATGACACAGCCAGAATTCAAAGGCACAGATGATTGACCAGGAAGCCTATGATTTCTCCCCTGCATCAGGCTGCCTCTCAGAAGGAAGGACATTACAGAAAGGGACATGGTGAATGACTGAAAAAAAGAGTTCAAAGTGAAAAAAAAAATTTTTTTAATTAAAAAACCCAAACTTGAGATTTGGGACATGGCTTTTTTTTCTACCTCATTCCTTCTAGAGTTTGCCTTCAGAGCACTATCCCAGTCTCATCTCCTGAAGTGCTTTGTTTTAATGTATTTAAAATCTTAAAGGAGACCACTACTGGTAGGTGCAGGGCCCAATTTTGTTTAGGTAGGTTGAGGTCTTCCTGTACTTTGACTTTTGAATCAGATTGCTTTAAACCCCTGTCCTCAGGTTTTCACCAGTTCCAGGAAGTTGGTGTGTCTCTCCCTGCCTGCCCCTCTGAGCTCTCGCCCTCACTATCTCACCTCCCACAGCTCTCTCTGTTCCCTGTGCTCCTGGTCCAACGAACGATGGAATCCTCCTCATTTTCCTTGAGTTCACCACTCACAAGAGTGAATAGAGCAAATGTTGCCAGAGGTGATAGAAGGTTTCCACATTCTGTCAGCTACCCCACCACCGAGGGTATCTCCCACTCCCTCTTCTCAGCAGGCCTTTCACCACTGTGATTGGGCCCCTGTCTCTCTCCAGAGTCCCCCATACCTCTCTGCTATTGGATTTTCCAGTCCCTGCACTCTTGGTTTTCCCCATTCTCCCGTCTCTAAAATAGAACAAAGCCACATAGAGATGTGTCTTCCCTCCGATACACAGTATACCATAATCCCTCCCCAAAGGTGGAAATGGCCTCAGTCAGTTTTTATTCTTTAGTGCAAGTTTATATCTCCATTACACCTATTTTTTAGTTATCTGTATCTTTATGTCACCATCAGTGACCCCCTTCTGGAACGCGGGGCAATGGTAGTCTCCAAAGCCCATATGCTCTCTGTATCTTATTCATTAATGGAACTCGTTTGATTTCCTATCTGTCGTTACAGCCAGGCAGCTCTGGAGTTGGCTGGTAAACAGATCTCCAATGGTGTGAGCACGCCAGGATTATTGCTCATCAACAAGGGGACATCAGCAATGATTAGTGTGAACAGAAGCTCACTTTGTAAACACAGGCTGCAAAATTCAAGCCATAATTAGTTTAAGAACCACTCTTCTTACTGGCAAATATGTCTATTTTCTCCCCCTCAAAGGCTGACAGAAAGAAAAAAAAGAGAACTATTTAAAAAATGATCAAAAGACTTTTCCACAAATAAGTGTGGAGAGCAAGAGATAGAGGAGATGAGGTTTCCATTTCATAAATGAGCATGCCCTTGATGCCCAGGGGTATCCACTTGTAAAAGAGAGCACCCCCTGCATGGCAGCAGGAGACTGCGAGGTGCACCCTGGAATAGACTAAGTGTAACACATCTGGACGCAACTGCATCTGGCCACGATGACTTGGAAGATGTGATAAGATCCATGCTATACCCAAACTACATGTTTCAAATTAAATGAGGCAGAATGAGGAGGAGAAAAAAGCTTTGGATTAAGATCTGAGTTAGAGTCCTATTCACGTCTAGCAAAATGAATTTAAGATAAGCCCATTAACTGCTCTCAGTACCTGTCTTCATCAGTAAATGTGGGTAAAATGGCTTCTCTACAGATAAGTGCATTTAGCAAAAGACGTAAAGAACTTTATGGGAAAAACTATAAAGACACAAATAAACGAAGCTTGTAGCATGTTCGTGGACAGTAAGATTCAATACTATGCAGATGTCAGTTCTCCCCAGCGGATCTACAGATGAATGCAGTTCCAATCAAAATTGAAATGGGACATTTTATTCAGCTTGAAAAGCCAATTTTAAAATATACACGAAAATTTTAAGAGCCAGGAATAGCCAGGAAGGCACTCCTGGAGAAGTGGAACAAGGTAGTGGAAGTCTACTGTACTAAATATTAATATTTATCATGAAGTCAGAGTGATTAATAAAGTCTGATATTGACACAATACAATAGATTAATAGAAAATAAACAGCCCCAAAGCAGAGCTACATATGGATGAGACCTTGATATATGTCAGAAGATCTTAGGGAAAGAAATGAAATTGAATCTTTACCTCAGTCCATAGACAAAACCAAATAAATTTGACTCTGTAATATTTAAAAAAATCAAGTCACAAAGTGGCAGAAGCTATTTGCAACACATATACCTAGAATAGATGAAGAGATCCTAAAAATCAATTTTAAAAAAAGATTTTTGAAAGAAGATAAATAGAAAAGAAATGGGCAAGATACAAACAGGCTTTTCACAGAAGGGAAAATAGGAATAACCAAAAGTAAATCCTCAACCTCATTTTATAGTCAGGAAAGTGCATATTTAAGTTCAATTAGATACAATTCTCCACCCACAGGATTGGTAAAAATTTTAAAGTCTGATATGTCTAAGAGTTGACAAAGATATAAAACTCATGGTTTATTTGGCAATATCCTTCCTCAAAAACTTAGTAGGTTTCCGATCCATTCACTTCCAATCAGTTTCATGCGCCAGCACCATATCCAAAAAGCCTTTCTTAATATAATTCTCAGGTCTAACTTGTTTCTTTGCTTCCTCACCCAATCCCTGTCTCTCAACTTAATGGAAGCTAGCTTGAGACCATCTGAAACAACAGGTGGGAGGCCACATCCTTATCTGATCTTTGCCTCAGGAATGATTCTCAATGGATCTTTGCTGGTTAAAACTTCTCAACGTTATGACTTAATCTGGGGACTAGGGCCAGCAGTTTCATTGACACACGACTGTACACTTATAAAGGGTACATGTTTCCTTTAATGCTCTGCCTGCGTTCTCGTTTTGCACTGGGCCGCGCAAAGTATGTAGCTAGTACTATTAGAAGCTAGAAGCAATTGACACTTGCAACTCTACAGGATCTCAAAGTTTAGGAGTTTAATTTCCTTTCTTTTTTTTCACAAGCCAACCAAATCTTGTCTGAGTTCATCTCTTTTGTCTAATACCTTGCTAAATAAACACAGCTGGTAGCAATCAGCACACATTATTAACATTCTGTTTACCAAGTGTGATGGTTAATTTTACGTGTCAACTTGACTGGGCTAAGGGATGCCTAGAGAGCTGGTAAAACATTATTTCTGGGTGTGTCTGGAGGGCATTTCCGGAAGCATTTGAATCAGTAGACTAAGTAAAGAAGATCGCCCTCACCAATCTTGGTGGACATCATCCAATTCATTGAGGGCCTGAATAGAACAAAAAGCCAAAGGAAGGACAAATTTACTTGAGCTGGGACACCCTCTCCTCCTGCCCTCAGACATCAGCATTCCTGGTTCTTGGGTCTTTGGACTAGGACCAGGATTTACGCCACTGGCTGCCTGATTCTCCAGCCTTTGGTCTTAGACTTGCTCCATCATCTCCTCTGGTTCTCTCGCATTTGGACTTAGACTGAATTGCACCACAGCTTTCCTGGTTCTCCAGCTTGCAGTGAGCAGACTCTAGGACTTCTCAGCCTCCATAACTGTGTGAGCCAATTCCTATAATAAATTTCCTCTTATATTTATCCATATGTATTCCTATTTGTTCTGTTTCTCTGGAGAGCCCTAACTACTACACCAATCTTGTCTCCTGGGCTCCAGGCTCAGTAGGCACACAATCTGCCTTCCTAGGAATCATATGTGGCACTTCTATCAAATGGATCTCCCGTGTCCCAGCTTCCAATATCAGTTTCATTGCCACCTGCTGCCTGCCCACTAGGTCAATGCCACATGATTTAGAATTTTGTTGTGACAGCACTGTATATGAAGTACCAATTTCTGCTTTAGTTAAGGAAACACTAGCAGCTATAACAGAGTAACCCCAAAATACAGTTGCCTTAAAAATATAGAAATTTGTTTCTTGCTCAAAGTCCAATTGATGGTAAAGTTAAAAGGAAAGAGTACTGCTCCATGCAGTCATTCAGAAATGCAAGCAGATGGAGACTCTGCCATGCTTAACAGATGGCTACTACAGTATCCCTCGGCATCAACATCCAGGAGGAAGGAGCAGGGGGAATAGAGAGTGGAGGATTACTCAGGTGGTTTATCTGAGCCAGGTCTGGCACTGGTATATGTGGATTCTTCCCATGTTCCCATAGGCAGAACTTAGGCACATGACTACACCCTGCTGAAAGGGAGGCTGGGAAATGTAGTCTAGCTGTGTGCCCTGAGGGAAAAGGGAAGGATTTGGTGGACAGCTAACCAGTCTCTGCCACAATTATTTTAGGCCTGTCAGGTTTCACCTGGGCCGAGGAGCTGAGGAACAGAGGAACAGAAAAGGCTGTGTGTCAGGTGTTAGGTCATACCTCCTCGTATCTAGCTGTGACCTCTGGTTTGTTAGAGGCTCAAAGAAAAAACAAAGGGAAAGAAATGGCCAAAGTCCCACAGCTAAGCAGATGAGACCCAATACACTAAAAATATTTAACATTCAGGTTATATTTGTAAATAAAGAGGCCATCAATAATCAATCAAAAATGAATTTCAAATTTAAAAATTTTAGAAATCAGGCATAACTGCTAAAAACGTTTACTTTTTAAAATCAACCAAAACTACACAAAGTTCCCAACACATGGAAAAATATTTATTTTAAAATATTACCATGTAGACTTCCTTGTTAACAAACAAATCATCTGCACTCATTATAGGTCCACAGATGGCTCCTCAGGAATATCCCCCCAGGAATAAATTCCACTTCATTTAAAATCCCAAGATACCAGTTGCTCCCCTTTCAGGTGCTCAGCCCCTGAGAAGAATGGGTTCCCAGTGGCTCTGCAAGGGGCATGGAGGGTGGGGCAGGTAAGGAGCAGGAACTGACCACTTGGAGACTAAATTTCTAGCTTGGACCCCCACTAGGGATGCATCCTTGAACTGAAACAGCCTAAAGCAGCGCGCTGCTTCCAGCCCTGAAGCTAAAGGACCTGCCGCCCCTACGCTATCCCGGCTATTAATGCACAGTGACGGCTGAATTTAACTGCTTTTCACTCCAGCTCAGCGCCAAGCCTGAGTAGAAATAATCCTTTTATCTCCCAATAAAGGAGAATTACCAGCATTTTGTAGCTCAGCTCTCTTTGAAGAGCCATCTTTAGAAGCGGGAGGCTGTGCATTTCCTAGAGTGGTCAGATTAAGGATGCTTTTGACTGATCTCATTGGGAGATCGAAGGGCAGGTAGTTAATTATATTGTCACCCAGTTGCCCTGTGGAAAGTACTGCAAGTTTCCATTTTAAACAGATTCCAGAGCACAAATGTCATTCTTGAGAACTTTTCTGAAAAACCAACAAAGTCTTCAGGGCCATACTGTTTAGGAGCCAGCTGTGACTCCAGCAAATGGGGATACTTTGAAAGGACGCAATTCGGTCCGCTGCCTTTTTTACTTGCCTCCCATGGGTATAATCTCACTCTGATCATTTTTTGATGTATATAAGTCCTATATATAGATAACATTGTATAGTAGACTATCTAAATGTAGTAATACCTTCTGTTCACTTCCATAAAGGCAGCTCATGTTCCCCCTGAAATAATGTTAAAACCTCATTCATCCCAACTAATATTGGAATTGACATTCTCAGCATGGGACTTGGCATCTTGAATACATCCTCAAAATACAATAATCCTCAAAATAACTCTGTGAATTTGATGTTTTATGCCTCATTTTTGAATTGGGAAACTGAGGCTGGGAATGGTAGGCAATTTGCCTAAGGTACACAGCTGGTAATCGGTAGAGCAGAGGGTGTGTTCAGGTGGGACCCTGAAGCCTGTATCCTTGACAAGATTCCACCCTGGAAATCAGAGCTTTTCCAACCTTGCACTACCAATGTTTTGCACTGAATAATTCTTTTTTATGGGGACTGTCCTGTGCTTTGAAGGATGTTTAGCGGTATTTCTGGTCTCTACACACTAGAGGCCAGTAGCACCCCCTCCCTCCTGCCGTGACAACCAAAAATGTGTCCTGACACTGCCAAATGTAACCCCAGGGAGCAATATTGCCCCCAGTTGAGAACCAGTGCTATAAATGCTTCTGAAGCATTTGCTTCCTTACACCACTAAAGTTTTGTGGTTCTGTGAAATGCGTGGAATAATTTGAAGGTCCTAACATATACATAGTGACTAAGAGTGGCCTTACAGCGTAACCATTAAGAAATAAAAAATCAATTATAATTAGCATTTCAGTTCACTGCACATAAAAAGCCCCTATTCCTATTATTCCTGGTAACAGTTTGTCCTCTCCAGTGAGTAAATGTTCACACTGTGAAAACATTCAGAAGCTTCAGTGGCTCGTGGCTGCCTCAGAAATTCAGCCCCAACTCCTCACAAAGACATTCAAGGTCTTCCCACTTTGGCTTCAGTTCTTCTCCTCCCCTTCCAACCCAAATCCCTTTCAGGCTCCAGCCAAATGAGATGACTCACCATGGTCCAAACACATCCTACATTTTCTTGTTTCCATGTCTTGGCTGAAGACATTCCCTCTGCTTCACACATCTTTCCCAATCCCATACCCACACCCTCGGCTCCATCTTTGGAATCTCTGCATCTCCCCAGCATAGTAGTAGGCGGTCGGCTGTCTTCTCTGTTCGTAATTGGTTTGCGTCTCTCTCATCTGAACCAGACTTGGGGAGAGTGTGTGATCTTTCCTTGTAGACTGAAAGTTCCTAGAGAACAGGAACTCTGTGTTAGCCTATTTAGTTTGGTCCTTGTCTCTTAGCAGATGGCTATGCTTGTGGGATTGTGCTGGATCGGATTGGAGAGAAGATAGAATAAATAGTGCAAAGGTAAACTACAGACCACTTTCCATGGGGATTAAAGTAAATTTCAAATGTAAATTTCAAACAATGTAGCAAGGACAAGTGAGGACAGCATTTGGCCTCTAGTGTACAATCTCTCTTCCCCGTATGACTTGGATGCCCTGAGCGGCCCTCTGACCTGAGCCACCACTAGGATTGTGCCCACTAAGCCCTAATCAATGCCACCTGGCTGAGGGTACGTGGGACTGGCATCCCATCCATGCTTCCCTCACTGAGGATGCACTCTGGGGCAAGGCTGCACGCATCCGGAGGGAGGGCAACTTTTCCCAATCTTCACAGAGGCACCACATTGCCTGGCAGAAGTCCTGACAGTAAAGACTCTTCCATGGTGTCCAATAACTCCATCCCCAAATTTGCTATCTATCCACTCCTTTTAATAAGAGCTGTTGCACTGAATTCTGCCCACTTTAATCAACTTTTATTTTACCACTACTTCCTTACTAGAGAGAGGTTTATATTAATTCATTCAACAAATATTTATTAATCACACACTAAGTTTAAAGGATACAGTATTGAAGAAAACAAAGTCCTTGACTCCATCAAGGTTATATTCTCATGGATTCTTATATTTACCCCTCATGTGTTTACCATCAAACAACAGCCCACATAGAATTAAAGTTATATCCAGGCTCCTGTTTGGGACAGGATGTTTTTGAATATCCCTGGCTTGAGGTTTTATTGAGAGTGGAGTTTCTGAGTTAGATGAATGAGTAGTCTGGGGTAACCATTCTAAGAAAATGGCTTTGCCCTAGGCTGCTCAAGTGACCAGATGGGTATCTCAGCATCCTCCTCTGTGGTCACATGGCTAATTCGAGCTTCAGCTGATTCAGGGCATTCAACCAAGCCTCTTGAGAGAGACTGGATGTCCCAATGCATTGCATTTTATATTAAGCTGCAAACTGAGCATTTTCCAGTATCCAGCCCAGAGCCATCTTTACTCTGAAAATGTCCAAGGGGTCCTCCTGGGCGTAGGTGAGCAAGATATAAGTGATCTCCTGACAGCCACGAGTCTAACCTGAGACATTCCTATTGACAGAAAGAGCTCTCCATTTTACCATTCCCTTTTTGTATCTACAGATGGAAAGCTGTGCACCAGCTACAACCGAGGGCTCATCTCGAAGGCAAAAATCAAGGCCATCAAGTATAGCATCGTCATCATTCTTGGTAAGTAATGTCCCTCCTTCTGTCACAGAACTGTGTGAAAATTCCAAAAGCAAACCTGTACCTAGGACCTGGTGGCAGAGAGCCCACATAAAAAGGAATTTGTCTACGCACACTTCTACCTTTGTCTGATTGGAGTGGAATGTGTGGAACTTGGTCCAACTGTGGCTCCTTCAAGGGCCCACAATTGATTCCTAATCTCTCTCTTTATGAACATAGTTGCCCACCAAGGCCATGGGGTGGATAATTTGGAGAAAATCTGATTAGGACATGACTAGCTAAAGCTGATGCTCATCATCACCTAGTTGAACCAGTTACTTTCTTTAAGGCATACTCTCCTCCAGGGCTAAAGTTCATGAGACAGAAGTGGCATTTCATTTCTTCTGGATATTTAATTTCAGGGTCACTGTAGATCCCTCCCTGTGGCCGCTTTATCTTCTCCCCTACCCTCCTGTCTTCTTTCCTTTCCTTTTCCTTCCTCTCTGCTCTTAAGACCCATAAAGTCACCTCATCTTAGGGGGGAAAAAAGGCATTTCTAGAACACCTAATATGTGTCAGATTGGTGTGTGTTTGTTATTCTCAACCTTTCAAAACTTTCTCTCTTTTATACCCTCTTAGCTAATGACCTTCCTTTGTATTTCACTAAGAAAATACTATATCAGAATAGAACTTCCCATTCTCCCACTTTCACCTCCATCAACCTATCTGCATCTCCACCATGTGCTCAGTCTTTTCTCCAATTACTGTGGATAAACTAACACTGCTTCTTTCTAAGTCCAAAATGCTTGCTGGAGCCCTGAATCCCATTCTTTCTGCTTATTCAAGAATTTTGCTCCTTCAGATATCTCCTCTCCCCCGCAAATGTGCCCCTTGACTGGATCATACGCACGTAAACATATTATTACAGCTCCCTTGATGAAATCTCCTGGTAACAGACCCAGTTCACCACCCTTTTTTCTAGCATATCTCCTCCACTCTTCAACTCCCATTCTTTGGAGGCTCTTTCTATTAGCTATCTTTCCTGTTACTCCAGTAAAACCACCCTTATTAAGGTCACCACAACCTCCAAAATACCAAATGTCAATTCTCAGTCTTTGTCTTGACTTTCATCAGTCACTCCTTCTTAGAACACTTCCTTTGCTTAGAAATTGTATCTATTCCTACTTGAGATCAGTATTTGTATTTCTAGGAAGCTTCTCATACTCAGCATGTTAAACCAGAAGTCTTAGCATGTTCTCCCACCCACTGCAAAGGAACACTTCTTCCTGTTGCTGTCTCCATTTCAGCAAATGATACCATCTTTCACCCAGCATCCACACCAAAAACCTGAGGATCATCTGTCAGTCATTATTCTATTCCTCTCACATCCCACGTGTCTAGTTCATCAGCAAAGCCTGGAGGCTTTACCTGCAAAACAGATCTCAAATCTAACCATTTCTCAGCATCTCTACAACTACTACTGTCTTGGTCAAAGTTTCCACCAGCTTCTGCCTGGAACATTACAACTGGTATACTCTTATTCCTTTTCTGCAAAACAGCCAATGTGATCTTTTAAAAATGTAAATCAGATGCTATCACTACCTCGCAAACCTATCTATATCTTCCTATTATGTGGGAATAAAATCCTACCTTTTTAGCATGCCTTACGAGGCTGGTGTCATCTGTCAACCAGCCAAGTCTCCAGCCCATTCCCATTGCTCTCCTCCTTGATTATTCCATACCAGTCACACTGGTCTTCTTGCTATTTCTTCAAAATGTCAACTTGTTCACACCTCAAGAAGGTTACACTATTCCCCCCAACCTGGAATGCTCTGACTTCAGGTGCTAGCATGGCTTACATGGCTTACTCTTTCCAACACTTTTTTTTTTTTTTTCCAAAGATTGGCACCTGGGCTAACAACTGTTGCCAATCTTTTTTTTTTTCTGTTTTATCTCCCTAAACCTCCCCTGTACACGGTTGTATATCTGAGTTGCATGTCCTTCTACTTGTGGGATGTGGGATGCTGCCTCAACGTGGCCTGATGAGCGGTGCCATGTCAGTACCCAGGATCCGAACCCTGGGCCGCCGCAGCGGAGCGGGCAAACTTAACCACTTGGCCACGGAGCCGGCCCCTCCTTCCATCATTTTGTTTTCCAACAATGCCACCTCCTCAGAAAGGCCTCCTTGACAAGTCTTAAATAGCCTTCTTCTAGTCTTTACCCTACCTTATTTTTCTTCATATTCTTACTTCTACCTGACATTATTGGATATCTATTGATTTGCTTATATCTGTCTCCACTGCTGGAGTAATAAATCCATGAGAGCAATGAGTTTTGCTTTTGTGTCCCTTACAGTATTATCACCAAGCCCTTAAATAGGGTCCCACACCCACTAAGTGCTTAATTAATATTTGTTAAATGAATGAATGAATGAGGATATGCAGAAAGGAAAGGGATTTGTGCTATTCCTTTTTCCTTAGCTCAAATGCTGCCCCTCCCTATTCCTCTTGCAGCTCTTTGGAGCTCTGAGAAAGCAGAGCTCTCATGTAAGCTGCGTGTCAAATCACAAAAGCAGTCAATTTCACCTTTCTAAAATGCAACTGAAAAATGCCAAACACACCGCATGCAGTGTGACTCAGCCGGCAGAATATAGGCACAAAACAACACTGCGGGCAGACCTGGGGATAAAGCAGATGCCACCCACCAGGGCTCACAATCCTTTCCTAGAGGCTTCTGAAGTAGATCAAAGACTCCCTAGCCTTCCCAGACAATCAGAAGCACAGATACACATCCCCTGGAGGTTGAGTCAGGAAATGTATCTTATACGTGTGTTCCTGAGCCAGCATAGCCCTTTGTAATCAGGAACCATATGCACAGGCCCTGGGGGTCCTTTTAGTCAGAAAGCAGGGATGCCCACGAGAGGGTCAGCCAGTGTCAACAGCCCAATCAGACCAAATCGGCCCTCTCTATAACAAATATTTTGTAATGCCCTTTTATCATCCTGAAATGAAATGCGTACATAATACTATCTACTTAACATAATTCTTAAAAGACGAATATACTGCCTAAAAGGAGGACTGTATAAAGGAGGAATGGAAAAAAAATAGTTTAGACTAAGACAATACAGATTCCAATGTGCAAATCATTGGACACAGCTATCTCAGAAGAATAATGAAATAGTCAGATACTTACACCCAGACTGTAGTTATAGCTACAGATAAAAACCAATACGGTGTGTTCTCATGAACACATAAAAAACAAGCATTCTTGCTGTCAGTGATTGATTTTCTGAGCAAGTGAAAAAACCCTGGTAAAGTCCCACATTAAACAAAGTACTCTTTCCTCCATTTGCAAGGGAATTGCATTTCTGGAAGATTCAGTATTTATTAAAAATATTTGTGTTCACATCTATAATAGAGTTCGGTTTCTAGCGTGGAGTGGTTATAAATAGGCATCTCTTCTATGTAAATATCCAGTTGGGCATTCAAAGATGCATGGGACATGGCTGGGACTGCCTGCATTATGCAGGACGCCTGGTATCCCTGGAAAAACCAGAACCCCTCTCACACACACACACACACAAACACAGACACATTTTCCAAATGCTTCCAAAAGGCAATTTTGCCCCTCCATGCCCCAGAACCACTATTCTGGGCCAATGCCAGGGTTAACCACCAGAGCCCAGAATGTTCAGTGGTCTTTGTGTTTTAATCACTCCCCTTTAATACATTACCAAAATCTTGGGGGAAAAAACCTGTGTCAGTCAAACACTTATGGAGGAAAGTTGGTGCCTGCAAGCAGATAGTCAAGGAGGCCTGACTTCTCTGAGGAAAAGTCCTATGGGTGAGAAAGAGAGAAAAGTAGGGTGGAGAGAATGTGGCAAGAAAGTAGGAGAGCAGATGTGCATGTCTAGTCAACCCTAGAAAGGTTTACCTGTGTATGTGGGTGTTAGTCTGGGTTCTCCAGAGAAATAGGAGATAGATATATATGTAAAGAGATTTATTATAAGGAATGGGCTCATATGATTATGAAACTGAGAAGTCCTAAGATCTGCAGACCTAGGAGAACCGACAGTGTAATTGCAGTCCATGTCTGAGTCTGAAGGCAGGAGAAGACAGTCAAGCAGAGACAGTGAATTCTCTCTCACTCAGCCTCTTTGTTCTATTCAGGCCTTCAGTGGATTGAATAGGTCCACCTACATTGGGGAGAACAATTAGCTTTTCTTAGTCTATCAATTCAAATGTTAATCTCATCCGGAAGTGCTCTTAGAGAAACACCCAGAAATAATGTTTAACCAAATATCCCTGCACCCCATGACACAGTTAAGGTGACACATAAAATCAACCATCACACTCTCGATCTCCATTTTCCATCCATTTTCTTTGAGGGTTTGGAGCTAAACAGAATCAGGGTCTCACACACATCAATTGATTTGGAGAGAAGTATAGGATGGGTGTTTTCTGAAGTGGCTGACTTGGAAAAAAAAAATTGAGAACACTGTGATTAGCCAGTCTGTGCTCTGAAAATATTAGGTACAATGCTTTCCCCTTGCCATACCCTAAAACCAGGGGTCACTATCTGATTGAAATGTTATCTGTTCTGTCTTTTCCCATAGAGTTTCCAAAGGGTTTTGCTGGTTTGCTTCTGCACTGTGTGGGACGAGAAGCTAAGGCCACACCAAGCAGTTCCCAGGCTTTCAATAGAGTCATGACAGTCAAATCAGACCCTCCCTTCACAGATAGAGAGCTCCAGGAAATTTAGTCAATTTTAGAAATGTGTTTGTGGGATGTGGACACTTGTATGTGTATATGTGTGCGTGTGTGTGTTTAAACAAACATGACATTAATGTCAACACATGATATTAATGGTCTAAATATCCCTGAGATCCCAGGTGCAAAGGAATCTCCTAGTTGAAGCTCCCATCAGGGTCAACTCAGAAAGCCCCCTGGGCTGTGGCCCACTGTGGTGCTAATGACTCTCCTCTCCTCAGCCTTCATCTGCTGTTGGAGTCCGTACTTCCTCTTTGACATTTTGGACAACTTCAGCCTCCTTCCAGACACCAAGGAACGATTCTATGCCTCTGTGATCATTCAGAACCTGCCAGCCTTGAACAGCGCCATCAACCCCCTCATCTACTGTGTCTTCAGCAGCTCCATTTGTTTCCCTTGCGGGTAAGGGGCACTTCTGCCTGGGCCAGACATGCTGATGGCCACTACACTCCCACTCCTACATTCATCTTCCTCATTCCAGAGCCCTTGGCAGGTTATAGGTGAGACACTTGAGGGTCAGAAAGATCCCGCTAGTGTGACAAATTCAAACCCAGGCCCGTGCTCTTTCTCCAATACTACATCACCTCCTATAGCAACCGTCTTAATCAGGTCACCTATAAAAGACCTCTCTTTTGTTCAAAGCTTCTCCTTATGAGTTGCCTCAATACAAGGCTGTGGTGATGGCAGGACACAGAGCGTTATTACCATTTTACACATAAACAAATTGAGGCTCATAAAGTTAAGTGATATTATTGAGGTTATTTAAAAAATTAGTAGCAGAGCTGAAATTAGATCCCTCCCACTACTCAGTCATTTGGCTGTTTTTCAGCTGTCTCCCTACACAAGCTACAGGGAGTAAGGGGAGAAATCCATAGAAGATAGAATAGCAGAATGGTTTAAGTCTTGGGTTTGATGCCAGTCGCCGAAGTCCTGCCACTGCTGATTCGTAGTTCCGTGTGACCTTGGGCAAATTATTTAACTTCCATAAACCTCAGTTTCCTCACTTGTAAAATGCGGCTAATAGCAGTGCCTACCTCTTGGGCAGTGATGTCTCTGTCATTGGGCTCTGGTGCTGACCAGTGGGAAGGAGGACTGTGAGTACTGGGGAAGAAGATGGGGCATATTACATGTCAAGTGCTTAAAACAGTGTCTGATCCTTAATATATTCTCCGTAACTATTATCTCTTAACATCTCTATTTCCCTTTTCATCATCAAATGATTTTCCCTTCCTGTTTTATTCTTTCTTTAGGGACCAAAGATCACAGGATTCCAGAATGACATACCGGGAGAGAACCGAGAGGCACGAGATGCAGGTTCTATCCAAGCCAGAATTCATTTAGACCCTGGGGGAGTGGTAGTGCTGGCTTGCTGGCTGAACCCCATCAGCTCTCCTGGGTCCTTGTCACCACCTTGGGCATGTGCATGAAGCCTGAGCCGACTTCTCCACCCTACTCCTTTCATCACCTGGGGGATGTACAAGGCAAACATCCTAATGAGTGTGTGTCACCTTCATTAGCAAGTATCAGCCAATATGACATCACCAACTACTCATGCCAGCCAGGAAAGATGCCCCCTCCTTCCCCACCACTCCCAGCTCTCTTTTCCAGTGGTCAGCACCAGAGCCTAATGGACAGAGGCATCACTGGCCCACGTGGTCCAGTCTTGGGCAAGCAGAGGGGACTGAAAAAGCATGGTTGTATATGAGTCTTCTACTTACAATTTAAGAAGTAAATGAAAGACTTACCGAGACCTAAATTTCCCCCCCCATTTCTGGATTGGAGGTTCAGTAGTTGTAGCCAAGAAGATGTTTGTCCTTGAAATGCCAACAAATTCATTTCCAGGCATTGGCGCTTTCCATCTCCTCTGCAGATGGCCTTGGTTTGCAGATGGGTATGTTGGCAGCAGTCAACCTCACAGTTCCTTTGTATCAACAAATGATTTGTGGAACAAGCACAACTGCTGGCCCTCCAGAGCAAGGTAAAAATTGAGAGGAACTTTCTCTGATAGGAAAAGAAATAGTGCTAAGAAGTCATGGGCCCCAGACCTCTAGTCTCTGAGAGTTGGGACCTGGGTCTCATATGTCTTTAAGGCTCTCCAAAGGCTCCTCCCTTTGCATTCAACATTTGGGCCACTCTGGGCTCCATTCCTCACACCTCAGGGACACTTCTTCCCCTTTGAACTCTTTGAGCCTTATCTTAGTTAGAAGCTGAATTCCTGTGGCTTTTCCAGGCATGAGGTTTCTCTAAGCTCTTTATCGTTTTTGCACGTCGCAGCCCTTGTCTATCTCACACCTCGCCCGGGAAGCACAAGTGGGCTTATTTTGACAAGTCTGGAGTTTGGTATTTATAAGCATAATCCAAGTGAAATATGACTAAATGTTTTCTAGTCAATTTTTACCGTTGGATTTTTCCATAAGTGGAAGTGTAATAATTTAATTTGATTATATATACATCCCCACCCACGGCTCTGGGATGCGCCTGAGCTCCTTATTTTTAGCCTCACATACGTTCTTGACATTAAAATCTCCTTGGCAAAATCCTCCTTCCCAGAATTATTCTGAGCTTAAACCCTTTTTTTTTTTTGGCCTACTGCTAGCAGAGTCATTAAAATGTGCAGTGTATTTTAATAGCACTCCATTCCTCATTATGGTGTCAACCCAGAGACTACATGTTTAAGGTCACGGTGGCAATTTTTCCATAAACTCTCTTTTCAATTCCATCTGACCTTAGGGAAAGTCTCTCCTTAGGCAGAGATTAGACTCCTCAGTCACCATTTCTCTGAGAATTATTCTCTGAATTTGAGCAGCCTGAATAATCTAGTTTGATGTCTACATAACAGTTTTGAAGGCTGCTTCACTCTCTGTCCCATTAGAGCCACCCTGGAAGCTTTGAGTGGCTGAGAAGTACTTTAAATCAAGATGTGCCACAAAAGACCTACAGAATCATTGCTAAAATAGCTGCCTGCATGGGAGCCAATTAACAGCAAAATCTGGCGGGTGTCCTAGATGGCAAAACAGGAGGCCTGGGTTCCCTTGACAGATGCTTTCAACTTCTGTCAAGTTCTGGTCTGCAGAAGACATTACATGCCTACCTCATCCATCAATAGATTCCGAAAGTTAAAGAGAGACTCGAGTGAGGGGCTTTATGCTCTTTAGGAGCTGTGAATGTGGTTTTGTATTTGTTGGAATGCTGTATCCCTTATTCCCTGAGAAGACTGGAGATCAGTAAAAGAATGGTACAGGTTGCTGCAGGATAAGCTGCCATTAAAATGAAACTTGCTGTATATATTGGTGTGGATTCTGGAATCCCCATTTCCATGTATTTGCTGAGCTTGAAGAAACATGGTTTAAAAATTGTGAGAACACTGGAAATTACTTGTCTTATGGCCTTGGACAAATCATTTAATGTCTCTGGGCATCAACTGGCTCACCTGTAAGATGGGAACAAAATAAGACACCAGAGCAGAGGGTCTTGTGAGTTCTTTACAGATACAGGTTCTGAGATTGAATTGGCCTAAATTGCATGCAGAGAGTCAGAGCTTTTGGACTTCTTTCCCCAGGGGACCTGTGACTCAGTGACTCAGTGCTGAGTCATTTGCCCTTTAGAAGGTGTAACTTCCCCAACTATCACTTTGAAGTCAGAGAAACATCATTTCCCAATTGAGAAATACAGTTGGAGCTCTTGGGAACAATGAGAAGCGTAGTGTTGTGATGTCACTGTTTGTAGCCTTGGAAGCCCAAGTGGGGTCAGAGAAGTCAACAGGTTGCTATACAAAGTACAGATACTTACTTCCCACACCAAGATGTCAGAGAGGTCTACGGTTACGTTGTCACAGAGCTTCAGGTATAGGTGAAGATTTAGCATAACCAGAGTAGGTGTGCTTGATATATTCAGCTGCGCTATAGAAAAAAAGTATTTCCACTTTACTGAACTAAAATAAATGTGAATGGTAAAAATTTCTCTGATTTCATGGCTTGTGTGAAGCATAATGTAATTGAAGTTTAATTTCACCAAGCAACATTTCCCACCTTTTTTCCCCAGAAAGTGGTAACACCTTTTTAATGGCTTTAATTTGTGATTAATCGTGAGAAAACAAAGTATCCCTTTTAAAGGAAACAAACATGCAGCTTGAACTTGTTCCTTACTTCATCTGGACCACTCTATCTACACATATACAGAAAGGACTTTGCTCTTCCTCCCGCATCCACAGTGTGGAAAGGGACCAAATCCTGGCTCTGCTGAGGAAACAGGAAAACAAAACTATTTTAGCAGGAAATAAAGTGATTCCGCTCTTCTAGAATCATCTTAAGTAAGCTATAGACATGCAGGCAACTACAGTTCTTTTACGATCTTTTGAATATGCCTCATTTTTATGCAGATTTACCAATATTCCCTGCAGCTTTTCAATTGCGTTTGATTGAAAGGAGATGGTTGTAACTGTGTAAGTGCCAACCTCCTTGCTTTTGGAAACATGAAAAACCCATGTCTCATTTCTCTGCCATTGCATTTTAAGGATGCATTATCCACAACAAGGCTGGTGCAATTAACATTTGAAAAGTGCAATTCCATGCTTCTAGAATGTTAAAGTGGTTGGAGGCTTGGATCTTCTAGACTCATGGTTTTCAGACTGCTCAGGGACCCCCTAAGGAGTTCCAAGGAGGTGATTCAGTACTGATATTCATACACACAACAATAGCATGTAAGTCTAGAGGAAGACAGATGTAGTTAAGTTGTTTAAAAGTTTTTGAATTACCTGGGATGATGATAGAATATAGGTTACCATTAGACATTGATACACCAAAAAATTGTTAGTGCGGTTGAGTCAATTTCAACTCCTAGCGACCCTGTGGAGCAGAACCCTGTCTTGTCTTTTTGTGCCCTTCTCTCACCTTCTGGCACTATATCAGACAACGCTCTGCTGCTATCCATAGGACTTCCATGGCCAATTTTTTTGGAAGTGGGGATCAGGCCCTTCTTCCCAGTCTGTCTTAGTTTGGAAGCTCTGCTGAAACCTGTCCACCATGGATGACCCTGCTGGAATTTGAAATACAAGTGGCATAGCTTTCAATATCATAGCAACATGCAGCCACTACAGTCTGACAACCAACAGACAGGTGGTGTGGTTCCCTGACCAGGAATTAGCCCAGCCCAAGGCAGTGAAAGCACCGAATCTTAACCACTAGACCACCAGGGCTGGCTACACCAAGAACGCGTGTTGTAATTTCAAGAATGCATGTTGTAATCACTAAAATAATGGAAATGAAGAAGTACATAACTTCCAACTAAAAGACAAAGGAAACTGAATAATAAAATCACTCGCACAGTCCAAAAGAAGGCAAAAAAAAGAGAGAAACAGGAACATGAATGGCTGGGCAGATAGAAAGCACACAGGAAGATGATGGGTTCTTTATCCAACTATCTCAGTAACTGTAATAAATGTTAGCAGATTAAATGCTCCAGTTAATAATCAAAGATTGTCACACTGGATTTTTTAAAAAAGCCAACTGTCTGTTGTTTAGAAAAGACATGCCTAAAACACAAAGATACAGAAAGTTTGAAAGTAAAAGAATGGGCCAAGGCATTCCATGGAAACAATACCAAAAGAAAGCCAGTGAGACTGTATTAATAAAGACTAAATAAACTTTAGGGCAAAATCATCAGTTAGAGTTAAATAGGGATACTTCAAATGATAAATGTTTTAGTTCAATAGCATGATATAATAATTCTAAATTTCTGTGCAATTAACAACATGGCCTCAAAATATGTGTTTTAAAAGTCGTCAAAACTACAAACCAATAGACAAATCCACAGCCATAGCAGGAAATTTTATCATACTTAATTCTAGTCATTGAGGCAGACAAAAAATTAGGAATGATCTGGATAATTTGAACAACACAAATAACACAGGCAGAACACTTACACGACCATCCCAAAATAAACAGTCTCTTCCAGCGCACGTGACACAGTTACAAAAGCCTACTACATGCCAGGCCAAAACACAAGCTTCAAAACTTTCGGAAGACTGGGCTCATATGGTCTAGTTTCTCCAACCTCAGTGCAATTATGCTAGAATTCAAGAGCAGGAATATAACTAGAAAATTCCCATGTGTTTGGAAATTAGGAAATATACTTCTTAATAACTTACAGTCAAATAAGAAAGCATATAGAAATTAGAAAACAGTTGTATTGAATGACAATGGAATTATATATCAAATGTGTGGGATACACATAAAATAATGCTTAAAGGAAAAGAAGAAGAATTTAAAGTCAATGAACAAATCACCTGTCATGAAGTTCTAAAGATTCACCAAAGTAAATCCAAAGGATATATAAGGAAGAAAATAATAAGTAAGAGGAAAATTAATGAAATGGAAAACAAACATATAATTTAAAAGGCTCAATAAGATAAAATTCTGCTCTTGGAAAAAATAATAAAATTAATAAACCTCTGGTGAGACTGGTCAAGGAAAAAAAAAAGGATACAAATAAGCAGTATCTTTTCTTTTTTTTTGAGGGAGATTAGCCCTGAGCTAACATCTGCTTCCAATCCTCCTCCTTTTGCTGAGGAAGACTGGCCCTGAGCTAACATTCGTGCCCATCTTCCTCTACTTTATATGTGGGACGCCTGCCACAGCATGCTTGCCAAGCCGCGCCATCATGCACACACCCAGGATCCAAACCAGCGAACCCCAGGCCGCTGAAACGGAACCCGCAAACTTAACAACTGCGCCACTGGGCTGGCCCCAGCAGTATCTTTTTTTTCCCCTAAGGCTATCACTGTAGGTCCTGGAGTCAATAAAGAGATAATAAGAGGATATTATGACCCAGTTTATCACAAAACAAACTGAAAATATAGATAAATGGGGCAACTTCCTATTATTAACATAAGAAGAAATAGAAAATCTGAGTATTACCATTACTACTAAGGAAATAATACACCTTCATTGGTCAGTTCTACCCAATTTATGTACAAAGCAACACCAATTTTATACACTCCTTGGGAGACTAGAAAAAGGATGACTTTTAAAATTATTTATGAGACCAAAAAACCTTAACACCAAAACCCTACAAAGACATTACAAAAAGGAAAATTACAAGTCAACATTTGTCATGAAAATAAATACAAAAATTCCAAATGAAATATTCACAGGGGCTGGCCCCGTGGCCTAGTGGTTAAGTTCAGTGTGCTCTGCTTTGCCAGCCCAGGTTTGGTTCCCGGGCATGGAGCTACACCACTTGTCAGCAGCCATGCTGTGGCAGCAACCCATACATAAAATAGAGGAAGATTGGTACAGATGTTAGCTCAGAAGGAATCTTCCTCAGGAAAAAAAAAGTATACATATATATTAGCAAACCAAATTCAGCAAAATATAAAAAGACAAAAACATGTGACCAAGTTGCATTTATTCCAAGACTGCAAAGTTGGCTTAATGTTAGAAAGCCACTCAAATAATTCGTTACACTAATAGATTACAGGATTTTAAAAAACCCAATGTATTATCAACTTAATAGATATAGGAAAAATGTTTGATAGAATTATTTGACATCCAGACATGATAAAAGATTTTCACAAACTTGAGATAGAAAGAAATTCCTAACTCTAAAGTTTATGTACCAAAAGACCTAATGATGAAACTTTGAAGGTGTCCCCTTTGAAATAAAGAATGAGTGAAGAATGGCAGCATCATCACTTTTCTTCAACTCTGTACTGAGATCCCAGGCAATGCAGCAAAGCAAGCAAAACAAATAAGATAAAAGGTATAAGGATTGGTAATAAATAATATAAACCAACAGTACTGGTATAAATGCACAGTGGAATATCCAAAATAATATACAGATAAATAATTAGAATGAATCATAAAGTTTAGGAAGATTGCAAGATACAAAATCAACATGCAAAAATCTATTTCATTTCCACATAGCAGCAACAAATAGAAAATTAAATTTTTTAAATTATTATTTGCAATAGCCTTAAAAGATGGTGTTCTTAGAAATAAACTCATAAAAGGTGTGAATCAACACAGAGAAACCGTAATACTATTGAGAGATATTAAAGAAGGACTAATTAAATGTAGAAATAAATATATCATGATTATTGTTTGAAGATTGAATATCATAAAATTATCAGTTCTTCTCCAATTGATCTCTAAGATTAATACAATGACACTCAAAGCTCCAACAGAAATTTTGTAGGACTTGACTAGGTGCCTCTAAAAATTTATGTGAAAATGCAAAGGGCTAAGAATAGCCAAGACGCTCTTGACTAAGAAGAAAAAGATGGGAAAGCTTGATCAACCAGATGCCAAACCTTATCATAAAGCCATAATAATAAAGCTTGTGGTATTGTCTCCAGAGTAGACAAATTAGCAAATAAAACAGGAAAAGAATCCAGAAAATAATGCCCGCATATAAGAAAACTTGATTTATTTCAGCGGTAGCATTGTGGAGGAATGGAGAAAAGGTGTTCTTTTCAATACATGATGCTAGGACAATTGGGTGTTTACATGGGAAGAAATTAAAATGACAGCCTAGTGGATTGTATGCAAAATCAGTTCCAGGTAGATTATGGATCTAACTGCATAAGACAAAACAAGCTTGAAGAAATAATATAGGAGAATATCTTTAAGATCTCTGAACAGGGAAAGAGTTCTCAAACAAAACACAAAAACCACTGCTCACAAAGGAAAAGATTGATAAATTTGATCACTTAAAATTAGAAACTCTGCTCATCAAAAGACATCATAAAAAGGGTGAAAAGGCAAGCTGTAGAGTGGGAAATGATATTCGCACCTCATACAACTGACTAAGATCTAGTATTTAGAATATATAAAAATGTATGCAAATCAGTAAGAAAAGAGAATAAAAGACAGAAAAACGGGCAAGACTTGACATCAGAAAAGAGGTTATCCAAATGGCCAATAAACATATGAAAAGGTGTTTAATCTCATTAAAAGTCAGAGAAAAGTAAATTAAACCACTGTGAGATACCATTATGCACCCACTAGATTGGCATAAATATCACAATAGCATGTGGTGGTGAGGATATGGAGAATCAGAAGTTCTCATTCTGTTCTGGTGAGTGAATAATTAGTACAAACTTTCTGGAAAATTATGTGCCTTTAACTAGTAAAATTAAGGATTCCTATACCCTATGACCTTGACATTTCATTCCTGAGTACACATACTACAGAAGAGTGTAATTCTGTGCACCATGATATATGTGAAAGAATATTCATAATCGTATTGATTGTAAGAACCCAACTGAGGCCAAAAAAAATGCCCCTCAACGGTAGAATAGATAAAAATAGATTATGGTATATTTCACACAATGGAATACTTGACATCAACAAAAATGGGGAAAAAACCACACAGCTGCTTGCCACAACGTGAAAAGATCTTTAAAAACGTGGTGTGAAAGTAGACAAGATAGATACCAAAGGCCACTATATGATTCATTTATTTACAATTCAAAGCCAGCCAAAACTAAACTATTGTGTTTAGGATGCACATCTAGGTGATAAAACGCCAAAGCAAAGCAAAGCAAAGCAATTACTTTCTAGAAAGGCCAAGACCTGGGGCACTTTGTGGGGAGGGAGAGAGCTGCGTTTGGGAGTGGGCACACAGAAGAGTGACTGGCAAGTTTCTATTTCCTGATCTGGGTGGCAGTTACAAGGGTGTTCACTATCTAATTACTCATTAAGCTACATATTTACGTTTTGTGCACTATTATGAATGTGTGTTATATTTCACAATAAAAAGAGTTTCTAAAACTATATTTTTAAAAAGGCTTTTAGAACGATTATTCTGGAAGCAGCGCCAGAGAAGGGAGCCAGACTGGAAACAGGGAGGTGATCAATTAGGTCTCAGTTACATACAAGAAACAGCAGAGTCGGCTGAAAGATCCTTCTGGGTTCCTTTTCTGCATTTGGAGCCAACACGTATCAGTAGCATCCAGTAATAGGAATATTGATGCCAACATTTTTCAAAATCCGCAGAAACATCTTGGCTCTTCCACAAAACTATGGGAGCCAGTTCAGCAGAAATGGATATCCATCTTCTGTTCTCTTCTTCCCTGTTGAGGGGGCCTGGAGTCCTTAGGCTTTTCTCTTGGCCTCCCACCTCCAAGTCCTTCCAGAGAGTCTCCTCTCCCTTGTCTCCATCCTTTCTGCCCTTCCTCAGCCCTCATGGTACAGCAAGTTTGTAATGCACCTGCAAAGATGTCACTCCCAGCGGGCAGCTGAATGCCGCATTTCTCAGGAGAGGATTTGCATGTAAACAGGGGCCACTGGAGGGGGTGCTGCCCTAACCCCCAAAGAACTAATCACCAAAGATAGGTATTTGGGCCCACAGTAGGCAACTGGGAGAACTATTTGGAGCCAGCAGCATGTAACTCACACATAACTACCTGACAGACTTTAAGGAGGCTGATCAAATGGCCCCAAACCTGGCTGCACCACAGAATCACCCAAGAAGTTAAAAAAGGAAGTACAGATTTCTAGATCCCCAGATCCAGAGATTCCAGTTCATTGGGTTCTGGGTAGAGTCTGGAAATCTGTATGTATAGCAAGCAACTCAGGTGATTCTGGTGCAAAGGGTCCTGGTGCATCTCTTCAGTGGGCTGGTATTTAGGAGCCCAAGTTCCGCAGGGCCAGCAAGTGTGCAGGCTCTCTTCGCTTACCTCCGTCCAGCTGCCCTGGATCCAACCTGAGGACCAATGTGTTCTTCTAAGAGTCCAACTTTATCATCTTGCAACTCTCCAGATATCTGTTAGGTAAACCCAGGACATCTCTAATCTCTTCTTCTTTCCACTCTGGATTAAATGCATTTTTCCCCCACGAGGATAGATCTTAATCTAAAGAAGTTCTGCGGGTGTGTAGACACGTATAAGAGAGTCAAGTTGGGAGGTGTGACCATGTGTTTACGTGATGTCTGGGAAGAAGGAAGGATGCCTCTGAAGAGGTGTTTTGGGGGCTGTAACAACCTGCAGAGGTGAGACCACACGAAAGCCCTCGAGAGCAGCCTTTCTTACCCCTCATTGGTCTCAGGACCCCTTTATGCTTGTTTACGTGGATGTACCCATTACTGCATTGATGATTAAAACTGAGAAAATGTTTAACAGTTATATATGGATTCATTTACAAATAACAATAATAAACTCATTAGATATTAACTTAAATATTTATTATATGTAAATCAAGTATGTTTCCCTCCAAAAAAAATTTCAAGAGAAAAGTGACATTGTTTTAACTTTTTGCAAATCTGTCTAAGTTTGGTTTAATAGAAGACAGCTGGATTTTCATATCTTCTGCCTTCAATCTGCTACAATATGCTGTTTTGATGGAAATATATAAAGAAAATCAGGCTTCACACAAATATGTAGTTAGAAAAAAAGGATTATTTTAATCTGCTTCTGCACTCAATCTGCTGTGCTATTACATGCCATGTAACCTCTGGAAAATTCCGCTGCACACAAGAGGGAATGAAAATAAAAAAGGCAAATAACATCCTGGTACTGCTGTGAAAATAGTTTTGACCTCACAGACCCCCCACTGAAGGGTCTCAAAGACATGGCCCTCCACCCACCTGGCCCACTCTTTGAGGCCCACTGCCTTAAAGAAAAACAGTGTGTTCATTTGTTTGCCAACAGCATTAGCCATTGCTGTAACGCTGCTGTCTTGGATGCTAAGCTGAGGAGGGGGAGGTGGGCAGGCTGAAGGACCACATGCATCTGTTTGCAAAGCTGGTTAAAGCACTAATTATAGGCAAACTTGATCGAGGCTTTGCTCCAGACAACACCTCAGCAGGGGAACCTGGTGATTAAACCCGCCTCTGCTAGGGGCCGGAGCCTGTGGTGCTACTCCTACCAGCCACTTAGGGTGTGTCCAGGACCGGGGATCAGTGATTACTTGGACTGAGGAACAAAATGGTCCATATTCAGCTCAAAAGCTACGGTGTTTGTTAGGATTGTGAGTGTGGGTGAGAAATAACACCCCTCATTTGCTCAAATGCACTTGCTAAGTGAGGCCTTGTATAATTTATTACAACCCAGACCATGGTGCTTAGTAGAGCAACTGCCAACCCAGCAATCCTGATCCCCCTCATGGCTCTCTGTTTTTCTTTGCACTAGCACTTTCCCTTTCCAATGTCCTTTGTAACGTACTTACTGGTTAGGTTTATTGTTCATTGCGTGTATGTCCCACGAGACAGGGATCTTTGTTTTGTTCACTGTTGTATCTCCAGGACCAGAACAGTGTCTGGAATAAAGTAGGCATCAATAAATATTAGTTTTATGAGTGAACTAGTAAGATTGACAGATGGAGGGGCAGAGAGAATACCAGCTTCCTGCAAGCAGCCTGCACCCAAGAGAAGAGGAAGGCTGAGCTGAGCATGCCCAGTTTATTCTCCCCAAACTCATGATGCAGATTAGGCCATTCCTCTTTCCTTGGGTGATTGAAGGGCAAATAGAAGTTTGGAATGTGACATCTCCACAGGAAAGGAAACATCAGGAACGGATAAGAAGCACCCATTGACTTTCCCCTACTGTGTTCTCAATCTGTTTGTGCTTAACTATGAAGCCTGTAGGCAGCCAGGGGCATGGCGATCCTCAGAGGAGGAGATCAGAAGTTCTATCAAGACCTTTCTGCTCCTCCCACATCAGGCACTCTCCCACTGCCGTCCACTTCATCCAGGCCCTTTATGTCCCTCCCCTTTCTCAGTTCCAACCCACTCTTTGACTCCATTCTTGATGCCGGGGCTGGGACTCTACAGACCACATTTCCCAGACTCCTTGGCAGATGTTTCCGATTAGGCAGGGTTTGCCAAAGGGGATTGGGCAAGATATTAGAAGGAAGAACACAATTTGGGGAATATATGGGGCTTCTTTCCTGTCTGCCAAGCACCCCCCTCACCATCTCCTCCGAGTTACTAGCAGCATCCAGGCCACACCTCTCCTTCTTGCGTGGAGATTGCCCCAGGAATCCCAGCATCTGCCTTGGGGGCCCTCCTCTGAACTTGGATAATTTCACCTCTTTACTTTTGTTCCCCAGTCTTGGGACTGGTAGCAGCTTCCTGCAGTTATTAATCACTATGTTACTCTTCCTTTTACTTCTTTCAGTCCTCCAACACCTGTGCACCCAGTTCCCTTCATTGAGTCCCCTCTACCGGAAATACCTTCTATGGTTCCTCTTTCCCTGACTGGATGGCCCCTGACTGGTGGCTCCTTTGTGGATCCTCCAGGGACCACTGGTGGACAAGTGAGAATTGATCCCCAGAGAGCTTTCATGTGGATTAGAAAATCTTCCTTAATTAAATCTACTACATTGCTGGAAATTCATTTTCTATTCCATTTCTCTTTCGTAATTATGTCCTTCCACATTGTCTAACATAACTAGAGTGACCATACATACCAGTTCACCTGGAACAATCCAGGTTTAAGCCTGTTGTCCCAGCATAATTATTAATAGTCTCCTTTCTCTCTCAAAACTATCCTAGTCTGGATGGCAAATTATGTGATCACTCTAAATATAGACCATTATATGTTCTACAATGAAATTAAATGACATTAAGATACTCCAGCAATAAAATACCAATTACAAGAGGTTCCAAATTTGAATATCTACCCCTGCTCATCATAAATTTTCTAAGAAGAAATTAAAGTTCAATGATTAAATTCAACAATTAAGTTAAAATCCAAAGATATTAAAGTCCAAAGGATTTAAAGTCCAAAATCATATTCTCTTCCCCTTGTGATTTAAGGAAATTAGAGTCCAAAACTCATCTCAATTTGTTATTCAACTCCTATGTTTTATTTCTCAATGTTCCACATCCATGCACCAAATGTTGGAGTTGAGAGCTCCAGAAATAGCCTCTCTCTTCCCCATGAGGGTTTTGAACAGATTATAAAATAAAGGATGACAGAAGCGAGATTAAAACAACACCCTTATTACTAATAAATGTGGCTTGTACCTACAGGCAAGAGAGCCGACTAATAATGAACTCTAGGATGAGCCTTCCCCACTGTGGCATATACAGCAACTGCTCACCAACATCTGTATTCACCCCTTCTCCCAGGCACAACTGCCTATATATTTCCCAGCCTCTCTTATAGTTAACTCTGGTCATGTAAGTTTCAGCCAATGGACTGTAAGAAAAGTTATGCTCACCCTACTAGCCTGATCCATAGAAACTTGCCACGAGTGTTTCTCATGCTTCCCCTCCTCCCCGCTCCCAGCTGCCAGCTGAATGGAGAAGACTGTGAAGGCTTAGAAAAGGGTGAAGCTACTAAATTTCTAGAAGCTGTTTCTTGCAGTGCTTAGCCTACCCTGCCTGACCTACCTACTGACTTCCTGGGAGCACTGACCCAGGACAGGTTTTCCTAGAGCAGGCAGTTAGCTGCTCAGGGAGACAGAGGAGCAGAAGAAAGCTTCTGACCCTGCAGACAGCCCACGCCCGAGAGAAAGAGGGTGGGGCTGAGCTGAGAGTGCTCAACATAGTCTCCCCACATTCAAACTACTCAGATTAAGCCCCACCTGGTAGCAGTGAGGGAGCCTCTTTCCAGAGACTAAGAAAATTACACCTCGTTGTGAAAAGAAATATCTGCCACACAAAAATGTGTTTTCTTTTTGTGCATCTCTTGTTTTGATGTCTAACAATCTTTCCCTTGCTCCCAATACAGATTCTGTTAGCATTTTCCCAAGAAATTTCCCAAGAAATATATTTTCTATATCCCCTCCTAACTTCCTTAACAGGTAGAAAACAGAGAGGAGCTATCTTTGCTTCTCTCTTGTGCCTAGCCCGTGGAAGGCCAGTCAAATAGTCCTCTTTGGGCAAAGTTGGGTAAAAGCCAAAGAAGAAACAGTGCTTCTTGACCCCCTCTCCATCTGCTCTCCAGATTCCAGAGTCCACAAAGGATCATTCTCAGTAGACATAACAGGAGATCACTGGCATGTTCTTTTTTTTTTTTTTTTTTTTTTTAAGAATGATGGCACCTGCTCATGAATCACCAGGTTGTTTCTGCGGGACGTTTGTGCTCTCAGCAACTTCCAGAGTCCTCCTGCCATGGGGACCACCTTCCTTCTCCTGTCTTTACCTGAAATGGAGAGAGAAAAGCCCAGATCCTCACCATATTAGGAATAATGCTATCATGAGCCTGCTTTGGTGTGCTTGCTATGCCCACAGTCTCAGTCCCTTCTGGGGTACACTTTCCTGCACAGCCCTTAATACTTAGGTCAACATTTGGTCCTATGTGGCCTAGCACTTCCTGGCCAAAGCAGATTAGGCCAAGGTAGACCCCCAACCCATGGGGGCTCATCCATAGACTGGTCAGCAAACAATGGCCAAGAGACTCAGCCAGTTAGTTGGAATTGAAACCCAAAGTTCATGATAGAGGATTCAAATGGGAGGTCACAATGGACCATGTCAAGCCCATAAGACAGCAGGACCCATGAATAAGCAAAGGAAGTTGACAGATAAAGAACAATGGTGCTGCCGTGCAGAGAAATGCAAATGGAGAGAGGAGGGGAAAGAGAGACAGGAGAGGAGAGAAAAAGAGAGAACACAGTTTGGAGAAACTCATCCATGGAGGTATCTTGGATCCTGACAGTTGTCCAGTTCTTTCCACATCTGTCCTTGTAACAAGCCCCTTTTCCTTGAACTGACTTGAGTGCATCACTGTGCCTTGTCTGACTACGACAATTCATTTCCATAATTGTGTTATCAGGCTATGATGAATTATCCCCTAGAAAACCATGATCGTATGAGCTTCTTCCTCTTCCCACCTTCCTGTCAGATGCCTTGAGCTACTAACTTTTGGAAGAAACTGTGAATAAAAAAATAGTTTTTATTTTATTTTATTTTACTTAGGAAGAAAGGAGAATAAAATAGGTGAATCTTTGTGGTGTTCTTTAGTTTACTATGAGGTTCGGAGGTTAGGATAAAGGAAAAGTCACCCACAGCAAAACCCATGCCAAACTGAAGAATTCTCCAGGCTACATGAGGAAACAAGAGAGGTTTCTTCAAGGACATCATGGTGCTGGCAAAAAATAAGTTGACTTTCTCTTCTGCTCAGAAGGGTAGAACTAAATCCTGTCCACCTTGTCATCTTTCCATCAAGGAAGAGACAGATTCCTTCCCACTATAGGTGTTGAGACCCAAGTGAGACCCTTCCAAGTAAACCTAAGGAGGCTTTAAGTACAAGAACCCATAAACATGGGCTGCAGTAAAACAGGAATCCAGAACCCTCATCCATCATCGAGACCAAAAGATGTGCCCGAGAAAGGGGGCAGTGGTCCTGACAGAGCTGCAAGAGCCTAGGGGCTTAGTGAACCCAACCTCCAAAGCAGGGTGAATTGGAGGAGGAACTGGTGAGAGAGCTTGGCCCCAAGCCACCCTCTGGAGGGGATGGCACAGTGGCAGGTGAGAAGATTGGGAGACCCGGATCTCCACATGAGACAAGAGATCCTGGCACTTGATGACACACAGTGTACCTCCTGTCCCCATCTTCAGGAAAGGCTTGAGGCTTTTTGGGGCCCAAAAGCCAGGAGCTGCAGAAGACAGGCAATAGGCCAGATGAGCTCATCAGCCCCAAGAATGCAGGCCTAGGGGCAATGCCCACTTGCCAGTAATGTCTCAGGTCCTATTGGAGAAACACATCCAAGTCCCCATGACCCACACCTGTCATAGCTATGGAGGAGTGTCATCTTTCTTGCTGGAGAGTTCCCTCATCACCCAAGGAGCAACGATGATGATTATTTTGATCTGGAAATGCAAAAAGGGTCATTGGAGATGTTAGTGGAACTTCTCCAAGAAGCAACACCTCTTAAGAAATCATAAAGTAAGTGGCTCCCACTGCTCAACAGCCTCCTTGCGGTAGTGTTCCCAGCCTGGGTTCTAGGATAAGTTCCAAACAGTCTCGCATTTAATGAGAATTCAGTTGTGAAAAGGAGGCATTCCAAAATCTGTGGACTGAATAAACTAACAAGGTACGTCTACCCCAAATGGAGAAAGCCCGGTCAGTTTTATTTAAAACTTTCAATCTCTAAAATTTATAATGGGAAGCTATAATATACTGAATTATCTCAGTCTCTCCCCAAACAAAGAAGTTAGTGAGGAAATCAAATGAGGTGACTCTGAGACTGACAGTTCAACTATCCAAAGAACCAAATAATCTAGTATACATAGTAGAATGTTATTAAATAAACCCTTGTGAAATTCCCACTATTTTAAGAGCAGGGAGCCAGCAGGAGAAAGGGGGGTTCAGAAGCCCAGGAGGTATGTGGAAGTGAAAGTGAGGAGGGGTCTGGAAACCCTTATCCTCTTTCACTAGACAGCTGAGGAGGGACCAGGTGCAGCATCCTGCAGCAACCCCCAGCCAGCACCCCACAGCACTCCCTTACGCCTGCCTGGCCTCTCAGTCTCTGTCTCTGCCTCAGTCTGACTTCAGTAGCTCTGATCCGGATGGGGAGAAAATTGAGACTGGGAATTTCAGCATCCCTGACCAGTGAGAGTTGAGGATCCCTCAACAGAGAGTAATCCCCAAAGTCAAGGGAAGGGAATGAGACAGAATACACAGGTGCACTCGACAACCAACGTAAACCCTAGCAGTGCCTGCCACTGGAACCTAGCAGTATCTCCGCTTGTCCAGCAGATGGGTGGGGTAAGCCTGCTCTTGGCACGAGTGAGAGAGAACCCACAGTAATGAAAAGAGCTAGGTGCAGCACAGCATAACCCAGTCAGGCAAGCTTTGTTCTCACAGGAGAGAGGCAACTTGGGGTACAGTAGTCCCCCCTTATCCATGGTTTCGCTTTCTGCAGTTTCACTTACCATTGGTCAACCATGGTCTGAAACATTAAATGCAAAATTCCGGAAATAAGCAATTCATGAGTTTGAAATTGCTCATCATTCTGAGTAGCATGATGAAGTCTCATGACATCCCACTTTTTCCCGCCCGGGACGTGAATCACCCCTTTACCCAGAGTATCCCGAGTGCATTCAGTATCTGCTGTTAGTCATTGAGTAGCCCTCTCGGTTATCACATTGACTGTTGGGTATCACAGTGCTTGTGTTCAGGTAACCCTTATTTTACTTAATAGTGGCCCCAAAGCTCAAGAGTAGTGATGCTGGCGATTCCGATACCAAAGAGAAGCCATAAAGTACTTCCTTTAAGTGAAAAGATAAAAGTTCTCAACTTAATAAGAAAAAAATTTGTATGCTGAGGTCGCTAAGATCCATGGTAACTTTTATTACAGTATGTTGTCATAACCATTCTATTTTGTTGTTAGTTGTTGGTAATCTCTTACTGTGTCTAATTTATAAATTAAATTTCATCATAGGTGTGTATGTATAGGAAAAAACATAGTATATATATAGGGTCGGTATTATCTGTGATTTCAGGCATCCACTGGGGGTCTTGGAACATGTCTCCAGGCCGATAAGGGGGGATGACTACTATATTGTGGTATCGGTCACTCATGTTTGTCACCTGAGCTGGTCTCTATGGACTTCAGTTTACACATGTCAGAGCTGCTTTGTCGTCCTCTGTCAAAATATAATACAGATGGGGAAGGGGTGCTGCCCAGGCTCAAATCACCAAAGGCCTGCATGGGGGTGGCCCAAACACGGAGGAGCCAGGTCTGCAACACCACGCTTCTGAAAGGAAGCAGGGGCTCTGCAGGGGGTCGAGAGCAACCTCTCCTGAGGAACTCCATTAAGCATTTAGGGGCTGGGTTCAGAGGAAACAAGTCCCATAATGACCATGGGAGGAAGGAAGACTGCCCATCTTGCCACCCTCCAAGACAGGGCTGACACAGTCTGGTAGCAGGCAGAACTGTTCCTGAATGACTCTCCCTCAAACTGCAGGGGAGAAAGTGCCCTTCATTACCAGGTGAAGACAAAAATCAGCGCACAGGGACAGGACAATAAAACAATGCAAGCGACACAATAGAATAATTCAAGGGGAGGAAACACAGGCCAAGTCATTCATAGTGCTTGAAAGTGATTATTCTAAAATGCAGATTTGGTGACATCAGTTCCTGTTTAAAATCGCTGCCTTTTCTCCATTCCCACACCCCCTGCCTTAGCTCAGACCGTAATTAACTACTGCTAGGATAATTGCAGTAGTCTTCCAGCTGCCGCCAGTCCTACCTCCCCCTTCCCCATTATTGCTTTTGGGAATCACGCCTGAACCTTTCTTAGGGATGGAACTGGCAGGGCTGGGGGTGGAGGTGTGTTAGTTGACAGACATCCCAAAGCAATGTCTTCCTGAACTACAAATCATGGTTTTTGTGCCAAGTGATGCACTGGGACTTGCTTATAATTCATTTCATTTAATTTCATTGTCACATCCCCTTGTGAGGCAAATGTCAGTGTCTGCATTTTGCAGATGAAGAAAATGAGACTCAGAGAGGGTACGCCCAATGCCTAGGCCACAGAGCCATAGTGGGGTATGGGTTTTGGACTTGGTGACATTTCCTTGCCCTCACCTACCCTCTTCTCCCTCTCTTCCCCTCAAAGTCTCACTACAATGTTCACTGATTCTGCTACCAACATCTCTTCTCTGATTGCTGCGGTCTATGACTTAACTAACCCTCAGTGTCACCTTCTGTCCCACCTATCCTTTGCCCTATGCTTCATATCTCCCTCCTCGCCAGCCCTCCGGGACCCCATCAGAGTTTGCTATAGCTTCACCCCTTTTTCCATGAGAAGAGATGAGTAGATCTCAGCATGTCCAAGGCCCGTGGTATTTCTGAGGAATGTGGGAGGGCCCAGGCAGGGGCTGTGTGAACAGTGGCTGTTACAATGGGGCTTTCAGGGCTGGGCTAAGCATGGCCCACACACAATGCATTGCATTTTGTCTCTTAGCCATCCCCTGCCCCATCTGGCTGGTTCCTGCCGTTGAAATCCTGTAACATCCGGTGAATAAAGAGCCATTGTGCTTATTTCCCAAACAGAATTGGGCCTGTCATTTCAAATGTGGCTAGGAGCCTCGCCTTTTTAGTAATGATTGCAGTTCTACTGTCCCCACTGGTCTTTATTCTCCCTTAACAATAGCAGCCAGGTGTTGCCAAGAGCTTGAGTTGGCGCACCTAGAGGCCTCCAGGAAGCACTGGGGTTTGAAGCCCTTCTGGAGATGGTTTGACTCCTTACCTTAAACTTGAGGATCTCCAGTTTGCACTTGAAGCCTCTGATCTCATCCCTTCAGTGTCGGGCAGAGGAAGCAGCTATGCTCTTCGCAAGATGTTAGCCCTTAGAATAGGGCTTCTCAAACTTCCACGTGTCTAAGAATCACTCGGGATCTTGCGAAAATACAGGTTTGGATTCAACCTCAGAGTCTGCATTTCTAACAAGCTTCCAGAGGAGACCAGTGCTGCTGGTCCAGGAGCATGTTTGTATTAGCAAGGGCTTAGAGACCTGCTCAGCCACCAGTGGTAGGGCTATAGCTGACCACCCAAGGGGAGTATGAGAGGCTGTGAGGAAGCCACTTAGCTGGAGTTGGCCAGGAAGCCAGTTGCCCCCTCACAGCAACACCTAGACATAACAGTAGGGTCCGGCCCTGGGGAAAAAGTTGAAGAGGATGAAAGAAATAATCAGAGATGCTCAAAGAAAAAAAAGGATGTCTGTGGTAGTATTAGTTAGAAGGTGAAAAGCTGGACTGAGGGATGGACTATATGTCATATGAGGAGTTATGAAAATGAGATCACACTTGGGCAGACCCAGGCCCTTATCCATTTCAATAGATTTTTCTTCTTTCCCGGAGTCCTCTCTTCCATGTCAACTCTGGAAGGCCGACGCTGCAATCACCTCAAGGAGAAGGCTAGAAAGAAACTCGGACAGCCGGACCTCGCTGGGCTCCTCTGCTCTCACTATGTGCTGCAGGTGGCCTGGGCCTGGTGCCACTTCTGACTGCCTATGACAGCACATGGACACCGGTGGCTCTGAAAATGGGTCACAGCAGGCCGGGCTGTGTCCGAATCACCAGGAAGGCTTGTAAAAATGCAAAGTTCTAAACCTAGAACCTCTGACACAATAATGTGTGGGAAAGAGCCCAGGAATATACAAACAATGTTTAAGCTCCCCAGGTGATTATGAAGCCCAGCCAAACTTGGAAAGTCCTGATTTACACAAAATAAAATTGCCGTCCAACCGTTAAAAATGAAGTTAACAAAAGGTATTTAAATGCCAATATTATAAATAGTATAACTCCAATGTCGTGTGTGTGTATATATATTTACTTTGCAGTATATAATAAATAGTATAATTCCAATTATGTAAATACACACACATATATTAAATATATAGATATCTGGGGGGTACGATGACAGAGTTACAGGGTTTTCTTCTATTCCTTTCTCAGTTTTCTAGGTTTTCTACAATAAACACATACTCCTTTTGTAATGAGGGTATATTTTTGTGAATGCTGGGGAGCAGATTATGACATATTTGGAACTATCGTGGGGGTTTCCTAGAAATGCAATGCCTTCCAGCGAGGCATGCTGTTCCTCCCTTTCTTCTGGAGAAAGTTCAAGGTGTCCCCTTTGATACTCTCTCTTCATTCTGACTAGTGGCCTGCATGACTGGCTTTTGTAAACATTCCTTTCACTGGATTAAACAAATACAATGACTTGTTTTTTTTAATGGGAGTTAAGGAGAAGTTCAGGTACCTGGGCATATATTCAGGACAGGGCTTCGGTCAGCAAGAAATGGGAGGGCTGAGCAGGGAAACTGAGGCTAAAATCAACATGGCAGTGAGGAGGGGCAGCTGCGGCTCTGGGGAGGCTCTGAGGCTCCCCCCAGCCCCTCTGATGCCAGAGCCCAGTCATGCCAGGGCTGGGTCTGCTGTTGCTCATCCTGGGACCGGAAGGGAGAGGATCTGTTCTGAGTCCAGCTTGACTACTCACCAGCTGTTTATAGCTTTGAGTGCCCAACTGAAATGCTACAATCTCCATTTTCTCACCTGCGAAAGGGGAATAGCAAAATCCACCTCAGCATCATGGTGGTAACTTAAAGCAGCTCAGTGTAGGGGAGCAGAATTTGCTACCCTAAAATTTGTCTCTTTGGCTTCATTACTTTAAGAATGAAAGACTTAGGAAGAAAATTACCTTCCCCCCAAACACCTAAAAGAATTTAAGATAGAAGGCCTGTTCCAGGAAAGAGCTATCACCGTAGGTAATCATAGTATAATATGAACTAGGTGTGGTAGGCAGGGAGGAACCTAGCAAGGCCCATTTGATCAAAGTCCTCTCCTTGTCCCATTGTCTTTGCAAGGTATGGCAAACATTTGTTTACCAAACACTTGCTTTTCCATCTCCGTGTGGATTGCCTTCCTCCCCTTTGAAGTCCCAAACCACTACCCCCAACATCCTCCTTTGTGTTTACCTAAAAATGGTATTTAAGGTGGTGGCTTCAGTTATTTTTTTCAAGTCACTCAGTTTTCCTGGGTTTCTCCCATGTATACGTGTTATTAAATTGTTAAATTTCCTCCTATTATTCTGTCTCATGGCAATTTACTCCTTAGACCAGACAGAAGAACCTAGAAGGATAGAGGAAATTTCTTCCTCCCCTACATCAGTGTGGTATCTGGTACACAAAAGGCCCTCAGGGAACACCCCTCCCCTGCCTTTAAGAGGGGTTCAAGTGGTGAGTGGATAGGAAACGGCAGGTGGCAGACACCAGAGGCTCCCAGGAGAGACAGCAGGGGCCAACAAAGCACAATGGAAGGAGAAAAGCTGCCATGCCCTGGGTTCTTCACAACCATCCTGGAAGAGGCCCAGGCAGCACAAAGAGCTCTCTGGGAAGTCTGAGCATTGCAGAAGCTCTACCCTCACCACACTCCTGCTCTCCACCCTCACCAACCAGAAGATGGGGGTGACCTTAGGCTCCCTTGTCCCCGTGTGACTGTCTGACAGATCACTCTGGTCTAGAGACAACAGGCAGGTGATGTCAGGGAGGCCTTGGAGCAACACACCTGTGCTCCCATCCTAGCCTCACCATGTACAAGCTGGACAAGGGACTTCATTGTTCTGTAACTGTTTCTCCATTTGTAAAATGAGGCTAAACAGTACTTTCTTTGGGAGGCTGTTTGTGTCCCTGGCATGGAGCACACTGCTCAACAAAATGTTTTCCTTCTTGACCCCTTTACAGGAAATTCCTTCAAATTCGTTTCCAGTTAAGTCTCTAGGGCATGAAATATTATTTCTTCCACTTATCTCTGAGGAGCACAGACACCCTTCTCTGTATCAGCATGAAATTCATGAATCCTTTTCTGGCCAAGTCCTGACCTTGTGTGGAGCCCCCAGCCCAGGTCCCAGGGTCTGATGCCACTGCCGAGGCAGGCTCTGCTACTGGGCATCCTCTCAGAAGATGTATTCTTTTATTATCCTCCTCCAAATACATGCATGCCCTTTCACCCACCCCCACCCAGAGCATTTGGTCCAAGAGTCTGTTTCTGGGTTAAAATGTGCCCAGGGTTTGTTTTAATCAGGTGTGTTAAGACATGTAGACACAGATAGGACTATAATGAAGGAAGAAGTTTACACTCAGAGATCCCTAGAAACAGGAGGCATGCCCCACCATGCAGGGTGAGATGGGAGATGCCTTTATTGGGGTTTTTCCAGGAAGGAATGGGCCAGGCAGAGTGGGTACGCTGAATAACTTGGGATAGGATAGTTTGAATAATTTTGGCAGGCTCTGGGCTCTCTGGGTGGCCCCTAACTGTCCAGGAGCTGGCCCTGGGGTGATTTAGGGCAGGGAGAATACTGGCTTGGAGTGTGAGAGTTTGATAAAGCGGATGGTCAGGGCTGTGGGGTCTGGCTTGGTTGGTTTGTATATCAAAGGCACCCTCTCAGGGGAATCGGTTGCTATCTCTAGCAATTAGCTGGCCCTGGGAGGGGCAGTCTGTCCAGGATCAAGTTCCCAAAGGCCAGAGCATCAAGAATACAGAAAATGTAAAATATTAGTCAATACAGTTTTGCATAATCAACCTTCAAAAGTGCCACCGAGGTCTTTAGACGAGACAGAGCAGAATCGATGGCAGGGTAAGAAGTCTTGCGTGTTCTGGACAAACCTGTGAGGTGGACACAGACTGGAGCTCTTCCACCTTCCTCTTTAAATGATGACCATCGTAATTTCAGCACCAACTTTTACAAAGCACTCTCTTTCACACATTTTATTTTACTTTATTTCTATAACCATTCTATGAGATAGGTTTTTGGTCCCCATTCATTTCATAAAGAAACAGTCTGGTGGGGTTTTGGGGGTTAAGGAACTGAAAACTAAGGGACAAGTTAACATGTGTTCAGCTCTCCTGAAGGGTAGGTGGCATTAGCCTCATTTTACAGATGGGGATTTGGAGGCTCAGAGAATTTAAGTGCCTGGTCGAAGCCAGAAGCTGAAATGTCCCCGGGCTGGGCACTGAACCCACATTGATTTGATCTCAAAACCCTTATTCTTCCCACTATGTTTTTTAACTCAAGCAATAGTGTTGAATTCCCGTATACTCTAGACACTGTTTTATTTTATTTTTTATTCTTTATTTTTATTTTATTTTTCTCCCCAAAGCCCCCCGGTACATAGTTGCATATTCTTAGTTGTGGGTCCTTCTAGTTGTGGCATGTGGGATGCCGCCTCAGCGTGGTTTGATGAGCAGTGCCATTTCCATGCCCAGGATTCGAACCAAGGAAACACTGGGCCGCCTGCAGCGGAGCGTGTAAACTTAACCACTCGGCCACGGGGCCAGCCCCTCTAGACACTTTTTGTTTTGGATGCCGGAAATACAAAGCTGAGCAAAATAGATGACATGTTCCCCGCCCTTGGAGAGCTTACAGAATAGTATGGGGAAAGATATTAATCAATTAATGACCAAAAAAATGTAAAATTGGAACTGCACTAAATGCTTTGAGGGAACACATCATGCACTGTGAGACCACCTCCAAAATCCTGGGCCAAGGTCAGGGTCCATTTTACCAACCATGCAGCCCTGGGCTTGGCGCTGAAGCTATTTCCTTGTCCATAATAATCCACCCAGGGCACCGCAGGCATATAGCCCTCCTTCAGAAAGGGCCCTGCTTGACCCCCTACTGCCCAGCTTCTCCTCCTGCAGGTCAGTGGTCCTGATGGCCACTCCAACCAGATTCCAACTATATCAGAAGACATGGCACAGCAGAGCCAAAAAATAAAGTGTTGAGAGTAGTTAGGAAAATCCCTAGGATGGGAGCCTCACTTGTCCACCTGCCTGAGGGCACGTTCCTTCCTTAGGAAGGAGTGACAGCATTTGTTTTTACCGATACCAAGATACCCAGACTGTTCACTTTTCTTCAATTCTGACTGAGGGGGTGTGAAGCGAAGACTTTTTTGAGAAGGAGGAGCTGCAGGGAAAGCTCCCTTGCCCTTTAGGGAGAGGAACAGGAAGAGACACTGAGTGTTGAAGGGTCTGGATGTGATGTCCGGAACTGCTGCAGCCAGCTCCGAGCCTGAGGACAGAGCCAGCACACAGTGAGGCTGAGCAGACAGGAAGACCTAGGTCCTCAGTGCCATCACTGAGCCACCAAATCAGTTGTCCCTGAAGTCCACTGACCTCAGAACTTCCTGTTACCTGAGATAATAAGGTCCTTGTTTAAACCAGTTTGAAATGGTGTTCCTGTTTCTTAAGGATGAATGTATTTTAACTGATGCATAAGAATAAGTCTTATTTTTAGTATCGTGAAGTTTATTTACAACATCACGGGAGTGAAATTATTGATGTCTTCTACCTAGATCAAAGGTATCTTTTAAAGTAAGTATTTTATTGAAACACAGCATACACTTAAAAATGTGTGAAAATCCTAGTGTACAATTTGACGAACTATGATAATGGGAACACACCCAGGCAACCATCTGGGTTGGACCTAGAAGAATGGGAAAAATTTGGATAAGCAGAAGTTAAAGGGCCAGCCAGACACATTAAATGAAAGGAACAACGTGAGTCAAAGTCCCAAGGTAGGACCTTATGAGTACACTGGTGAGGCTATAAGGATACAGGTTTGACAAACATGGATCATTGGGATAAGGACAGAATGTCCATTCAGACTCATTCATTATGTGAATTTTAATAGACTTTTCCTGCTTATGGACCCAGCATCAGGCGTGCTATGTACCTGTTAGGAATATAAAGAACAGGAACACAAGAAGTGCCAAATCTAAGGTGAACTGCAACTTAGAAAAACACGGGTTAGTATACACACATATATTTCCTTGCTCTGTCAGCTCAGAATGACTAGAAGCAATGACACCCCAGTAGCATCAAAAACACAGTACTTTCTAATACCATTCTCCAATTTTAAAAAAAAGCCAGGACTCCCTAGAGAAATGGCTGATTCTAGCAGTGAGGCAGGAAATACACAAGATGAGCCTGGAGCGTCTTGTAGTGCCAGAAATAAGGAAGTTCTTGGGAAGGAAAAAAGCCCACAATGATGGAGATGTCTCAAAGGGACACAGGAGCCAAGTGCACACAGAACCCCCATGGCCAACCTGGAATAATTTGAGCAAAAAAACAAAGTAGCGTTGGGCCATAATCCACAGCATAAAATAAATATCCATGAGTCCGTACTCACATAAAAATGGTTGAATCAATTAATACATAGGAAAAAAGAGACAAATTTCCCATGCAGAAAATTTCTGAAAAATATGTGTGGATATTTCACCCTCAAGGATGAGGAGTATAACTCTCCATCTCTTAAGTGTGGGCTGCAGAGAGCAACTTCCAAAAAACACAGTAAGAAAAGAAAAAACAGAAGAGTAACTTTGCAGTAGAGAAAGCTGACAAACTACCTCAGTCAGGTGATCAAGATCAGCTTCCACAGTCCCTAAGTCCTATTGATGGTATGTACCCTTATATGACGTGATGGAAATGGCACTTTACCTCTGTGTTCTTCCTCCCAAAAATACAAAACCCCAGTGTAATCATGAGAAAACCATCAGACAAATCCTAACAGAAGGACGTTTGACAAAATACTTCACCTCTTCTCCTCAAAACTATCAAAGTCACCAAAAACAGGGAAGGCCTGAGAAACTGTAACAGCCAAGAGGAGCCCAAGCAGACACTACCGTATTAGTGTCCTAGGGCTGATGTAAAAAGTAACCACAAAATGGTGGCTTAACGCAACAGAAATTTATTATCTCGCAGATCTGGAGGCTAGAGATAAGAAATCAAGTTGTCGGCAGGCCCATACTCCCTTTGAAGCCTCTAGGGGAGGATCCTTCCTTACCCCTGCCAACTTCTGGAAGCCCCAGGGATTCCTTGGGTTGTGGATGCATCACTCCAATCTCTGCCTCTATCATCACATGGCCATCTTCTCCAAGTGTCTTCTCCTCCTCTTGTGAGGACACCAGTCATTGGATTAGGGGCCACCCTACTCCAATGTGACTTCCTCTCAACAAATTACATCAGCACCAACCCCATTCCCAAATAAAGTCACATTCACAGGTACCAAGCGTTAGGACTTCAGTATATCTTTGTGAGGGACACAATTCAACCCACAACAATCCTCACAGCAATTATCATCCCCACTTTACAGATGAGGAGCCAGGACGGTAAAGAGGAAAAGAGCACCCAACTAGCAGAGCGTCAGTTCTAACTCAAGTCTGTCTGGTTCTCCAGCTTGGGCTTTTTCACTACATTATACAGTCCTTTTCACACTGCACATCCCCTCCTGCCTCTGCCTTCATTGTTCATCTGCTTTAAGTTAAAAAGGAGCAAACTGAGGTCCAGAAAGGGGTAGTGATTTACCCAATGTCATACGGGGAAAAAACAGGTGACAAATTTTGAGATTGGGATCTTGAATTAATATATTTCCATTTAAAAATACTTCTTGGGGCCAGCCCCGTGGCTGAGAGGTTTAAGCTCTACACACTCCACTTCCATGGCCTGGGTTCAAGGGTTTGGATCCCATATGCGGACCTATTCCACTCACCAGCCATGCTGAGGAGGCGTCCCACATACAAAGGGGAGAAAGACTGGCACAAATGTTAGCTCAGGGCTAATCTTACACAAGCAAAAAAAAAGAGAGAGAGAAAGATCGGCAATGGATGTTAACTCAGGGCAAATCTTTCTCGCCAAAAAAATAAAATAAAAAATATTTATTAAAAATCTCACCACTCAGCCATGTGCAGGGAGAGGAAGAAAGAGAGAGAAGTAGGGAAAAGCCTTGGGAATTTGTAGGATCTGGATCTGAGGGTCTTGTGTTTACCATGAAAGAGTTGCCCCTGGCATCGAGTCTTCAGCTGCTTCTTCAGTTTTTCCTCCCATGCCACTATCTCTGGAAACAGTGACCTAGAAGAGAAAAGAACAAAAGAAAAGGAATTGTTAGAACAGTCATCTCCTATCATCTATCAAGGAGTTGGAACATCGAGGGTTTCATGGTGCACTTACCAAGAAGCCCATACCATAGATCCATAGACACACCCTCTGTCTTCTTTGCCTGGGAAAGTTCTGTGCATTTTTCTCTAAGAATGCAAGAGCCAAAATCATTGGCACCTACTTCTGTGATTGATTTTACAAAGGTCACAGCTATGATGAGAGGCTGGAAATGTCACTGCCATCACTTATCTCTCTTCCTTGCGGATGGCCACTGACAGGGCTGATGTCAAGATGGTGTTGTGGGTTGAAAAATGGCCACCCAAAAATATCAGGTTCTAATCATTGGAACCCAGAAATGTTATAAGGAAACAAAGGTCTCCATAGATGTGACTAAATTAAGGATTTTTTTTAAAGATTGCCACCTGAGCTAACAACTGTTTCCAGTCTTTTATTTTTCTGCCTTTTCTCCCCAAATGCCCCCAGTACACAGTTTTATATTTTAGTTGTGGGTCCTTCTAGTTGTGGCATATGGGACAGCGCCTCGGCATGGCCTGACAAGTGGCGCCATGTCCATGCCCAGGATCGGAACCGGTGAAACCCTAGGCCACCAAAGAGGGGTGCACAAACTTAACCACTCAGCCACGGAGATGGTCCCTAAATTAAGGATCTTGACGCAGGAAGATAATCCTGCATTATCAGGATGGGCTCTAAATGCCATCACAAGTGCCCTTAGAAGACAGCACAGACAGCGGGAGGTCACACACAGAGAAGAGAAGAAGGCAATGTGACCACAGAGACAGAGGCTGAAGCAGCCACAAGCCAAAGAACTCCGGCTGCCACAAGAAGCCGGAAGAGGCAAGGAAGAGATTCTCCCCAAATCCTCCAGAAGGAGGGCAGTCCTACCGACACCTTGAGTTCAGCCCACTGATACTGATTTCACACTTCTCATCTTCAGAAATGTGAGAATAAACTTCTGTTGTTTCAAGCCACTAAGTTTTGGGGAATTTGTTACAGCAGCCTCAGGAAACTCACACTGATGGTAAAAGATGCATTCCACTAATAAGTGAGACAAACTCTCGAAAGCAAATAGAGGTCTCCTGGTTTATACGATGCATCACTGCAGGAGTGAGGTGCTGTCTGGTGAGGCCCAGGTGCACACTTCTGAAGAAAATACAGTCAGTGGCCATCAGGCACGTGCGTTTTATCTTTTCTGTGGTTTGCCATGGCTGCCACCATCTTCAGCTCTCACCCAAGCTCACCCTCCCAGGTTAGCAATCTTTCTTTGCTGGTTGTTCCAGGTCTTGTCTTGGGTTCATAGCCTGCTGTCCTGGGAGCGGTCCCCTAAGCAGGGAAGAATCTGTTTCCTTATCTTTTTCGGAATCTAGAAGTTGCCTGTATTCCGCTCAACTCCAAACTCTTGCTTCTGTTGTCACATCTCCTACTACTGACTCTGAGCCTCCTGCCTTTCTCTCATAAGGACCCTTGTGATTACGTTGGGCCCACCTGAATAATCTAGAATAATCTCCCCATCCTGAGACCCTTAACTCAACCATATCTGCCAACTTCCTTTTATTATGTAAGGTACAAGGTTCCGCGACTAGGAGGTGGACATCTTTGGGGGGCTATTACTCAGCCTACTGCAGGGGACCAGAGCTGGTGGTGCAGGATGGGGAGACCATCCCCTAAGCCCTGCTGTCCTAAGCAGTGACTGTCTTCTCTGTCCCAGAGACAAACTTCCTACATCCCCGGGGGTTCCTCATTCATTTTCAAATCTTTCCTAGGCAGGTCTCCCCTTGAGGCACCTCCACTTATGACAAATCTCTCTGCTTTTGTCCCCAACTTGCCCCAATGCTATACTTCCTCTCTGCCCTTGCTCATCATGCACGATACTCTGCTCACAACACAGAAGGAAGCATTGTGACCTCTTCCTCGTTCCCACATGCCGCCCTCAAATCCTATCTTTGGCTTTAAGAGGGGGCATACTTCCATCTTTCTGCTATAACATTAATGTGCTCAAATTCACAAAACTTATAGGGCCATGGTGAGCTTTCTGGGGAAAATGTTGAATTGAGGAGGGCCCCAGGGAGGAGAGCAGAACACGGATAAGGGCATCCAAGGCTAGAACCAAGGACTGCACAACTCCATCAGGCTAGTGATGAGGAAAAAGTCAGAAGGGAGAGAAGGAACTGCAAGGTCACTTGCCAGCAGAGGAAGATGAGCAGCTTCAGGTGCAGGAGAGAGGTCATGCAGAGTGGCTAGTGTGGCCCTCCACTAGCTGGTGGGGCCAGAGCTGCCCTCTGACATGGGATCTAGTGCCTCAGCCCTGAAGGAGGCAGTGCCGGTTGGATGGGGCAGGGTTTGCTTGCAGTCTCCCCATCCCGCACCACCAGCTCTGGTCCCCTGCAGTAGGCTGAGTAATAGCCCCCCAAAGATGTCCACCTCCTAGTCGCGGAACCTTGTACCTTACATAATAAAAGGAAGTTGGCAGATATGGTTGAGTTAAGGGTCTCAGGATGGGGAGATTATTCTAGATTATTCAGGTGGGCCCAACGTAATCACTAGGGTCCTTATGAGAGAAAGGCAGGAGGCTCAGAGTCAGTAGTAGGAGATGTGACAACAGAAGCAAGAGTTTGGAGTTGAGCGGAATACAGGCAACTTCTAGATTCCGAAAAAGATAAGGAAACAGATTCTCCCCTGAAGTCTCCAGAAGGATGTCTTTGTTTTAGATTTCTGACGTCCAGAACTGTAAAAGAACAGGTTTGTAGTCATTTGTTACAGCAGCAATGGGAAACGAATATCCTCCCGTGTAGTGCAGGGAGGGCTAATGAGTGCACACTGGGGCTTTAGGCTTTTGCCAAAACTTCAGAGGGCAAGCTATACTGCAATTGGCAACATCAGTACCTTCTGAGGTCCCCAATCCATCTCTGGGTCATTCCTGCACTTAGCAGAATGCTTTCTATATTGGCAACAAGGTCGTCCGTAAAGGTGGTGAGGTTAGTGTCCACCTAGAGACCTTTGAGGCCCTCCTCCAGGTTGATAGCATGGCATTTGTCAGTGCCAGAAGGGCACAGCTATTCCACCTGTCACAAAGCTTGTCACTGAAGCATGACCTGCCTCACCCTGTCACTGGAGGGCTCTAGGAGTCTGCTCTTATTTCCTGACTCAAACCCAAATAGAGCAAAGCGAGCCAGGGAAAGCAAGTTCAGGCAGACCACAGGATGCAAGGAAGGTGCTTCTCCAGCCCCAGACAGCCCATGAGGCCAGCACCAGCTACACCACCCTGCTAACGGCCCCTGCCGGCTGTGGCTGGCATCCCAGACGCTTGCAAATTGAAGGCGAAGAGATAGGAACCTCAGGCTGCCGGCAGCCTCCATTTCTCCATTCTGCGTGTCCCATTCCCTTAACAAAGGCAATTTTCAGGCTATCTCCCTGCAGAGCATTAGCGTAACAGGCTGAGCTCTGGCAGTACCATCCAGATTCTTTCATTTGAAGCACATGCTCATTACAGACTTTCTTTCAGATGAATCATATTGCTGGCTCCAAAGGAGAATATTTCTCTGGGCTCACATGACAACCCAGAAGATAAGAACAACACCCCAGTCTCTGTGGCATGCCAGGTACTAGGGCCTTATTATCACAAGCTGGAGAGTGCCTGGAATCAGAGCTGTGTTCCTAAAATAATAACCAGTGATCCGCAGGTGCATTTTCTATGGGGAATGTCAGTTTGCATGCAACTGCCCTGCCTGAAGGGGCTGGAACACCAGGCTGTAGGACATCAGGGGAGGACCTCCGTCCAGGCCCTGGAAGGCTGTGTAAGGCAGCTGTCCCAGGCAGAGGTGAGCTGGCACCAGAACACAGAGCCTTCTAATTCCAACACCAGTACTCTCTCAACCACCCATTCTGTATCACTGTTGGTAACCCGAATCCTTCTGATGAAGGCCCTCAAATTTCAACACTCCTCCTAAGGGTAAGTGTAGCTCTCCAACAGGCCACCTAAATCATATTAGCCTTTTTTTAACCTAATTTTCTAAGGTGGTCCAAGGGAGCAGAAAATGGTCAGAGCCCAGGGTATTCATGCATGCACCCTCTGCTCCCAGGGGCGGGCAGACCTGGGTGGGGCCTCCTTATCCAGGCAGGTCCAGTCAAGGCTCTTTCTCTTCTACCTCCACTCCGCCTATAATTGGGTAGGAAATTTAGGCTGGTGTCTTACATTTTCAAGGAAGGGGAGTAAAGTCTTTCTTGGATTCTTATCTCTGCACTGGGAGTTGTTGCATCTGGCACTTATTGAAGAGGTACATTGACTTCCATTTGGCTACTAATCCTTGTGTATAAACCACTTACCAGGAAATGACATGAGGAGGCAGGTGTGATTGAGCCCAGAGCCCTTAACAACTCCTACAGCTCAGGAAATAATGCCGTTGGAGGTTATATGGTAGGCCTTGGCAGTAAGTAACAATAATTGAAGGGGAAGGAAATGAATTACATACTTTGAGTAGTCCACACTTAATTCTCATAAAATCATACCATGGTATGTGGGCATTATTAAAATGACTTGAAAATTGGTCTTGATAAAGCCAGTAAATGCATTTGCTTTAGGATTGAGTTGTGACCAACACTTGTAGGACAAGGGCAGATCTCTGTGGGGGGCAGAATGATGGCCCCCAATGATGTCCACATCCTAATTCCCAAACCTATGAATATGGTAGATTACATGGCAAAGGGGAATTAAGGTGACAGATAGAATTAAGGTTGCTAATCAGATGACCTGAAAATAAGGAGATTATCCTGGTTTATCTGGGTCAACTCAACGTAATCACCGAGGTCCTTAAGTGAAAGAAGGAGGCAGAAGAGTGAGAACCGAGGACATGGCACCTGAGAACTTGGCCTGACATTGCTGGCTTTAAAGATAGAGGATGGGAGCAACAAGTGAAGACATGCAAGTGGCCTCGAGGAGCTGGACAAGGCAAGGAAACGGATTCTCCTTTAGAACCTCCAGAAGGAATGCAGCCGTACTGACACTTTGATTTTAGCCCACTGGGAATCATTTCAGATTTCTGACCTCTAGAACTGCAAGATAAAAAAAATTGTGTTGTCCTGAGCTACTACGTTTGAGGAAATTTGTTACAGGAGCAATAGGAAATCCTCTCAACCAGAGTTTCTCAACTTCAGTACTATTTTTTTTTCTTTTTTTTGAATTTTTATTTTTTTCGGATGTACATCATATTTCAAATTCTGGATACATTACATCATGTTCACCACCCGAACACTAATTATAGTGCATCCTCACACGCGAGCCTAATCACCCCTTTTGCCCTCCCCCCTCCCCTCTTCCCCAATGGTAACCAGCAGTCCAATCTCCAATGCTATGTGGGTTTTTTTTTTGTCGTTTTTATCTTCTACTTATGACTGAGATCATATGGTATTTGACTTTCTCCCTCTGACTTATTTCATTCAGCATAATACCCTCAAGGTCCATCCATGTTGTCACAAATGGCTGGATTTCGTCATTTCTTATGGTTGAGTAGTAGTCCATCGTGTATAAATACCACATCTTCTTTATCCATTTGTCCCTTGATGGGCGCCTAGGTTGCTTCCAAGTCTTGGCTATTGTGTATAATGCTGCAATGAACATAGGGGTGCAAGTATCTTTATGCCTTTGTGTTTTCAAGTTCTTTGGATAAATACCCAGCAGTGGAATAGCTGGATCATATGGTAGATCTATCCTTAATTTTCTGAGGATACCCCAAACTGCTTTCCATAGTGGCTGCACCAGTTTGCACTGCCACCAGCAGTGAACAAGGGTTCCCTTCTCTCCACACCCTCTCCGACATTTGTTGTTTCCTGTCTTGTTAATTACAGCCATTCTGACCGGAGTGAGGTGATACCTCATTGTAGTTTTGATTTGCATTTCCGTGATAGCTAATGATGTTGAGCATCTTTTCATATGCCTGTTGGCCATCTGTATATCTTCTTTGTAGAACTCTCTGTTCAGATCTTTGGCTCATTTTCTAATTGGATTGTTGGTTTTTTTGTTGTTGAACTGTATGAGTTCTTTATATATTTTGGATATTAACCCCTTATCTGATATGTGGTTTGCAAATATCTTCTCCCAATTGTTAGGTTGTCTTTTCGTTTTGTTGATGGTTTCCTTTGCTGTGTAGAAGTTTTTTAGTTTGATGTAGTCCCATTTGTTCATTTTTTCTTTTGTTTCCCTTGCCCAGTCAGACATGGGACTGGAAAATATGCTGCTCAGACCAATGTCATAGAGCGTACTGCCTATGTTTTCTTCTAGAAGTCTCATGGTTTCGGGTCTTACATTCAAGTCTTTAAACCATTTTGAGTTGAATTTTGTGCATGGTGTAAGGGAATGGTCTACTTTCATTCTTTTGCATGTGGCTGTCCAGTTTTCCCAACACTATTTATTGAAGAGACTCTACTTTCTCCATCGTATGCTCTTGGCTCCCTTGTCGAATATTAGCTGTCCATAAACGTGTGGGTTTACTTCTGGGCTCTCAATTTTGTTCCATTGATCTGTGTGTCTGTTTTTGTGCCAGTACCATGCTGTCTTGGTTAATATGGCTTGGTAGTATAATTTGAAATTGGGGAGTGTGATACCTCCAGCTTTGTTCTTTTTTCTCAGGAATCCTTTCGCTATTCGGGGTCTTTATTGTTTCATATAAATTTTAGGATTCTTTGTTCTATTTCTGTAAAAAGTGCTGTTGGAACTTTGATAGGGATTGCGTTGAATCTATAGATTGCTTTAGGAAGTGTGGACATTTTAACAATGTTAATTCTTCCAATCCAAGAGCACGGAATATCTTTCCATTTCTTTGTGTCTTCTTCGATTTCTTTCAACAATGTTTTATAGTTTTCGGTGTACAGATCTTTCACCTCTTTGGTTAAGTTTATTCCTAGGTATTTTATTCTTTTTGTTGCAATTGTAAATGGGATTGTATTCTTAATTTCTCTTTCTGCTACTTCGTTGTTAGTGTACAGAAATGCAACAGACTTTTGTACATTGATTTTGTATCCCGCAACTTGACTGTATTCCTTTATTATTTCTAAAAGTTTTTTAGTGGACTCTTTAGGGTTTTCTAGATATAAAATCATGTCATCTGCAAAGAGTGACAGTTTCATTTCTTCTTTTCCAATGTGCATCCCTTTTATTTCTTTTTCTTGCCTGATTGCTCTGGCTAGGACTTCAAATACTATGTTAAATAAGAGTGGTGACAGTGGGCATGCTTGTCTGGTTCCTGTTCTTAGAGGGATAGCTTTCAGTTTTTCTCCACTGAGAATAATATTTTCTGTGGGTTTGCTATATGTGGCCTTTATTATGTTGAGGTATTTTCCTTCTATACCCAATTTATTTAGAGTTTTTATCATAAATGTGTGCTGTATCTTGTCAAATGCTTTCTCTGCATCTATTGAGATGATCATGTGATTTTTATTCTTCATTTTGTTAATGTGGTGTATCACGTTGATAGATTTGTGGATGTTGAACCATCCCTGCATCCCCGGAATGAAAGCCACTTGATCATTTTTAATGTATTGTTGTATTTGATTTGCTAGTATTTTGTTAAGGATTTTTGCATCGATGTTCATCAGTGATATTGGCCTGTAATTTTCTTTTTTTGTGTTGTCCTTGTCTGGTTTTGGTATCAGGATAATGTTTGCTTCGTAGAAGGAGTTAGGAAGCCTCCCCTCCTCTTCAATTTTTTGGAAGAGTTTGAGAAGGATAGGTATTAAGTCTTCTTTGAATGTTTGGTAGAACTCACCAGGGAAGCCATCTGGTCCTGCACTTTTACTTTTTGGGAGGTTTTTAATTGCTGTTTCGATCTCCTTACTGGTGATCGGTCTATTCAAATTTTCTACATCTTCTTGGTCCAGTTTTGGAAGTTTGTATGTTTCTAAGAATTTATCCATTTCTTCTAGATTATCCAATTTGTTGGCGTATAGCTTTTTATAGTATTCTCTTATTATCTTTTGTATTTCTGAGGTGTCCGTTGTAATCTCTCCTCTTTCATTTCTGATTTTATTTTTTTGAGCCTTCTCTCTTTTTTTCTTGGTGAGTCTAGCTAAGGGTTTGTCAATTTTGTTTATCTTTTCGAAGAACCAGCTCTCGGTTTCATTAATTTTTTCTATTGTTTTTTAGTCTCTATTTCGTTTATTTCTGCTCTGATTTTTATTATTTCCTTCCTTCTGCTGATTTTGGGCTTTGTTTGTTGTTCTTTTTCCAGTACCTTTAGGTGCCCTTTTAGATTGTCTATTTGGGATTTTTCTTCTTTTTGAGGTAGGCCAGAATTGCTATAAACTTCCCTCGTAGAACCACTTTTGCTGTATCCCACAGATTTTGGCATGTCGTGTTTTCATTTTCATTTGTCTCCAGGAATTTTTTAATTTCTTCTTTGATTTCTTCATTGACCCAATCATTGTTCAGTAGCATTTTGTTCAATCTCCACATTTTTGTGGCTTTTCTGGTTTTCTTTCTGTAGTTGATTTCCAGTTTCATACCTTTGTGGTCAGAAAAGAGGCATGGTATTATTTCGATCTTCTTAAATTTATTGAGAATTGTTTTGTGGCCTAATATGTGATCAATCCTGGAGAATGTTCCATGGGCATTTGAAAAGAATGTGTATTCTGTGGTTTTTGGATGGAATGTTCTGTATATATCTACTAAGTCCATCTGGTCTAATGTGTCCTTTAAGGCGAGTGTTTCCTTATTGATCTTCTGTTTGGATGATCTATCCATTGGTGTAAGTGGAGTGTTAAAGTCCCCTGCTATTATTGTGTTACTGTCTATTTCTCCTCTTATGTCTGTTAATACTTGCTTTATATATTTAGGTGTTCCTATGTTGGGCGCGTAGATATTTACAAGTGTTGTATTTTCTTGTTGGATTGATCCCTTTATCATTATGTAGTGCCCATCTTTGTCTCTTATTACAGTTTTTGATTTAAAGTCTATTTTGTCTGATATAAGTATTGCTACCCTGCTTTCTTTTCTTTGCCATTTGCATGGAATATCTTTTTCCATCCTTTCACTTTCAGTTTGTGAGTGTCTGTAGGTCTGAAGTGTGTCTCTTGTATGCAGCATATACATGTATCTTGTTTTTTTATCCAGTTGGCCACCCTATGGCATTGGATTGGAGCATTTTAGTCCATTGACATTTAAAGTAGCTATTCATAAATGTGTATTTATTGCCATTTTGTCACTTTTTCTTTTTTTGGGGTGTTTTAGTAGTTCTTCTCTGTTCCTTTCTTTTTCTCTCGCTCTCTTCACTTGTGGTTTGATGACTATCTTTAGTAATATGTTTGATTTCTTTTGTCTTACTTTTTTTCCTGCTTGTTATAGGTTTCTGGTTTGTGGTTACCATGAGGATCCTATTTAATATACTATGCATGTAACAGTCTATATTGAGTAGATAGACTCTTTAGTTTGACCTCTTTCTAAAAGCTCTACTTTTTCACTCCCCTCCGCCCACATTATATGTTTTTCACATCATATATAGTCTTTTGTTTAGTGTGTGTCTATCCATTATCCTCTTATCATTGAAATAGGTGATTTTAGTACATTTGTCTTTTAACCTTCATATTATCTTCACAGGTAGTTGATCTGCTGCCTCTACTATACTTTTACCTTACAAGTGATTTTATTGCCTGTTTTTTCTTGTTGTTGTTTTGGGATTTTTTTGATAATTTTTTTCTTTTATCTCTATTTGTGGTCATTGCTTTCCCACTTAAATAAATCCCTTCAGCATTTCTTGTAGAACTGGTTTCTTGGTGATAAACTCCTTTAATTTTTACTTGTCTGGGAAGCTCTTTATCTCTCCTTCCATTCTGAATGACAGCCTTGATGGAGTGTTCTTGGTTGTAGGTTTTTTCCTTTTAGCACTTCAAATATGTCCTGCCATTCTCTTCTCGCCTGTAGGGTCTCGACTGAGAAGTCTGCTGACAGCCTGATGGGCTTCCCTTTATATGTCACTTGTGGCCTTTCTCTTGCTGCTTTTAGGATTCCCTCTTTGTCTTCAATTTTAGACATATTGATTATAATATGTCTTTTTGTGGGCCTCTTTGGGCTTCTCTTGTTTGGAACTCTCTGTGCTTCCTGAACTTGGATGTCTGTTTCCTTCCTCAGGTGAGGAAAATTTTCCTCTATTATTTCGACAAATAAATTTTCTGCCCCTTTGTCTCTCTCTTCTCCTTCTGGGACCCCTATAATCCAAATGTTAGCATGCTTGATATTGTCCCAGAGTTCCCTTACATTGTTTTCATTCTGTCTAATTCTTTTTTCTCTTTTCTGTTCTGCTTGGGTGATTTCCTCTAGTCTTTTGTCTAGCTCGCTGATCTGTTCTTCTGCTTCCTCTACTCTGCTGTTGAGTCCCTCTAGTGAATTTCTCATTTTGGGTATTGTATTCTTCATTTCTGATTGGTTCTTTTTTATATCTTCCAGTTCTTTGCTGATGTGCTCACTGTGTTCATCCATTCTTCTCTGCATATCTGTGAGCATCCTCATTATATTTTGTTTGAATTCTTTGTCAAGGAGGTTGCTAGTTTCTGTTTCACTTAGTTCTTTTTCTGGTGTTTTGTAGTGTTCCCTTGCTTGGAAAGTATTCCTTTGCCTCCTCATTATGCCTCTTTCTCTGTGCTATTTTCTTTGTACTAGGTGAGTCGGCTATGTCTCCTGATCTTGGAGAAGTGGCCTTATGTATGAGATGCCTTATGAGGCCCAGCAGTGTGCTTCCCTCTCATCACCAGACCATAAGAACCAGGAGTGACCCCTTTGTGGGCTACTTGTGTTCTTCTGCTGTGGCAGGGTTGCTCCCCCTGCAGGTACCCAGGGAGTCTGATCTTTCCTTCCCTGGCCAGCTGTTTGTAAATCCGATTTGGAGGGGCCTCAGCACTGTTGGCTACAAAGTCTATTAGCACACTCTTATTGCAAGTGTCCTCTTAATTGGGTTGGTACCCAGTGTAGCTGGTTGCTAGGCTCAGGGGCGTACAGTTGTGATAGGCCTGAGGCCAACAAGGCTGTTGTCAGTTCTCTTAGGAGTGCAGCTGAGTGGGGCTAGCCCTTGGCATGGGGGCACTCAATTGTTTCAGGCTTTGGAAGGTGGGGCTGATCCTTTTTATGGCTATTTGTAAAGCACAAGTCTTCTCCCGCTGATAAGCCTCACCCCCTACTGGACCACATACACTGTCAACACAGTCCTGGTCCGTGCACACTTCTCAACCCCCTGGAGCGTACCCCAACGCCACACTGCAGAGGCCCCCACCTCTGCCCCAATGTCCCCACAGTTTACCTGGTCCTCACACAAGCCCTGCCCCACAGAGGCAGGCACCCTTGCCTGCCTGTAGAGGATCAAGGCATTCAGTCAATGCAGGCTGAAAAGTAGCAGCAGGCTGAAGGCTTGCTGTTAGGTGGGGCCAGTCCTTAGGGCGGGTTGCCTGCTCTAGCTGAACTGGATTAAATCTGTGCTCTAGTGGGTGTGGCAGACTCCTGGGCTAACAGCCCAAGGGATGCACCTCAATGGCACCCACCGGTGTCCGTACCAGCATGCCTGGACCAGCTCAGAACAACGGCCCCAACCAATGTCTCTGTCTCAGGAGAGGATCCTCCACTCACCATGATGCCCCCAGAGCCGACCAGGTGAGTCTTGTTTCACCAAAGGACAGTTAGCCTTCTCTCTGGTGATTTTAGGTTGGCGCAATGAGTGAGTTTGTGTTTGGGCCCTTTAAGACCCCGATCTTTTTGGCTTTCGGCTGATAGCTTTTCTGGGGTGTCCTCGCTGCAGTTAATAACCAGCAAAGCCAGACAGTGAGACCCCCCCCCCCTCAGTTGGGCTGAGTCCGAAGGATGGTTATAGCAGTATTGCCCCCGCTCTGGACTTCACTCCTCCAGGGAGGGCTGCGTACCTTAGGGTGGCTCCCGCCTGGCCAGCTGAGAAGCTCTGCTGCTCCCAAAGGTGGCTTTTTTCGTCTCCTGCCAGAGTTACTGCCTCTTCTGCTTTCATTAGGACTGTCCCTTGTCATGGGGGTTCTTTTTATCCAGTTTTCAATTTTCAATCCAGGGTGATTCTTCCCAAAATTGTTGTAACCTGGTTGTGTTCATGGGAGGAGGCGAGTTCAACATCTGCCCACAGTGCCATCTTGATGAGCATTTCAACTTCAGTACTATTGACATTTGGGCTTGAAAATTCTTTGTTGTGGGGCTGTCCTGTGAATTGTAGGATATTTAGTAGAATTTCTCACCTCTACCCATAAGATGCCAGTAGAGTCCCCCTCTCCAAGTTGTAACAACCAAATATGTCTCCAGACATTGCCCTGAGGGAGAGGGGAAAATCCACCCCTGGTTCAGAACCACTGCTCTAAACTCACCGTGGTTATCCATTCTAATATGCACTTTCCTTACACACGTGGATTCTGGTCACTGACATTTTCTGTACGGATGCTTCTGGATGAGGCCTTTGATGCCAATCAAAAATTAAGTGCCTAGGGAGATACCACACAAAGCTGTCATCAGTCTCTGATGCCTCAGAGTGTTTCCATCATTTCAACCAAGCTGGTGTGATGGAGAGAGAGAAAAAGGAATCTGAATGTGCTATTAAGTAAAGAGAAGGAGATAGAACTCAGGTCTAGAAAGGTACAAGATGAACCGTGCCTACTGCATGCAATGCTCTTTATCATTTAAGCTGGGCTGGAGCATGCACACGAGTGAGGCATCATTTCTGCTCTTAGGACCTCACTGTCTCATAAGGGAGACTTGCATACAATTTTTTTTAAAACCTCAATAGACATGAAAAGGACTCTAAACACACTGTGGTCATATATTCTGAATCAAGAATCCATGGTCTGGATGCAAGCTGTAAGAAGGTATAACAAGAGGACCAAATATTTGAAATCAAGACTGCCTCAGAAAATGTGGCCATGCAGCCTGTAAGAGGCGTATGCAAATTTCTACTGGAAGCTTCCAGAGCAGGGATGTACATGAGAGAAGAGGAGGAGGAGGGAACCACAACCCATGTAGGAGAAACAGGCTCGCAAAGATGCGGGACAGGAATGCATATGGCACACTGTTTAGAATTAATCAGCAATTCCAGATAGATGTGGCTGTTTGAAGATAATTCCAAATATACATAACTAAAGTTTTGAAAGAATAGATAAAACGGAATGATTTTTATTTAAAAGTATACTATTGATCAAGAAATTCTTCAAGGGTCACGCTGAGGATTTAACTTAGATTCTTCTCTCTTTCTAATCATCCATGGTGTAACCTTGTGCAAAGTACTTCTCTGGCCTATTTCTACATCTATAAAGTAGGAATAGCAATGTCTACCCTCAGGTTCGTTGAAGGAGTTGCGTACTCATGTAAAGCCCTTGGCAGTGTGCCTGGACCATGGTAAGCGCTTTATAATTGTTCCTATTCATATCATTGAAAGTACTATTATTAACAGTGCTTAAATACTGGACAGCCTGTAGTTCGCCTGCAGGATTTCTTGCTACAGGGCAGAGTGTTGGGTTCTATCCCACCAAGACACTGGCACTCGCTGTTTGGGGAGAGACTCAGGAGTAGGGAGAGCAGCCATGGTACGGAGCACTCTGGGGACAGGCACCTGGAGGAGCACTGTGGAGAAAACCCAAGGCTCCCAGATCAGGGAGGGAGGACTGTGTTTACAACCTCACCTGTGTCGTCTGGGCTCCCAGACTGACAAGGCCCTGCACGTATTATACAAGGGCCCTTCTACAGAGCAGTCACTGAGGACTTCTCAATCTGCAGCCCTGATGGATATTAGGGAGTAGTGGGGCCTGAGGGGAAGTGGGGGTGCAGATGCCTTTGGAAGGGGAGAGTCTCCCCTCAGTTCCAGCCAATTGCTGTCATATGAGAGTGTTAGCAGATCTCATTTTTAAAGAGAAGCTGGAAATTGAATTTTTGAGGAGAACTTCCCAGTTTTAAAACACTGTGCAAGATAAATTAGCTCATTGGTCTGTCAGCTAGATTCAGCCCGTAGGCCACCCTTGTGAGACCTCAGGTTAGAAGCTGATGAAATAATCTTTCTTGCCATGTCCTTTGATGTGAGAGCACCACCAGCAAGAAGTCTGGATACTTTTCTTTTAAGACTCTGACAAGCCCCAGAGGAAGAAATTATTTCTGACTTTTCTCTAGAAGAATCTATCTATTGATTAAAGTAGTCTTATTACCTTAACATCACTTTACCACCACTTTCACTGCCTCAGCTGGCAGCTTGCCAACCTCTTCAAGGCCAGGAGGCCAGGAGTCCTTTGCTCTCTCCTTCTCCTTGCCAGTACAGCCAACCCACGACCAAGTCCTCAAGAGTGGATCACTTCAGCGTCTCGTAGCTCTGTTGCTCCCACTGACATTCAGACTATGCCTCCCTGTTGCTGAAGGCCTGTCAATGCTTCCTAACAGGTGGTCCTCATGCCTCCACCTGACCAGGTCTTCCTGTACACTCCACTCTGAAAAGTTGCCATCCAAAGCATACGTCATGTAAGCTGGTGTCACTGCGTCGCTTGGACCCACTCAAGGTCTATCACTAGAGAGTGATGTAGGGAGCTCCTTCGCATTACATACATGTCCAAGGAGTGGTGAATATTTACATGTGCCTGAGTGTTGGGGGCAATGGAAGCCAGGAACATCAGGCAGGGTCCGTGTTGTGAAGAGCCTTGAACGTGGTGCTGATAGGTTGGCTGTCTTGTATAGAGTAGCATGGAGCTAGGGAAGTTTTGAGGCAGAGAAGAACGAAGTCTGGTCTAAATTTTGCAAATCTCAACACTGTTTTCTTCCTTTGTAGCACTTATCACAGTTTGTAATTATTTCATCGGCTTGTTTGTTTTTTTCCATATCTCCCATTAAACTTCAGACCATGAGAGGAAAGGAACCAGGCATGTTTTGTTCACATTTTTTTTCTCTGCTACCTGCAAGTGCCTGGAACATAGTAGGAATTCAGTAAAAAGTTGTTGAATAAATGGGTAAACAAATGATGAATGTGGGAATGAATGAGCAGAATGAACACAAAATTAACTATGGGTTCTAGTCGACCCACACCTCGCCATTCCTGTTTCTATATGAGATCCTGCAGAAAGACGTCAGATAAGATGTGGCTGCACGGGAGCTTTGTAATGCAGGGTGCAGCAGCAGTGACTGGATACCAGTGATGTGCATTTTTATTGAATAAAGCACAAGGCAGAGCAGCAACTGGTAAGTAATCAGAGAAATAAGACCTTCAAAAGTGTACACATGCCATGATTAATTGAAAAATCTACTCACTGTCACTGGGAGTATAAATGCCAAGAATTGGTATTCAACTCGGTCTATAAGCATGAACGATCAAGAGAATTAGCAAGTCTTTATTCAAGTATGCCTTCCTTTAATTCAAATCGATTAAGTTCTTGAACAATTTGGACATACACTGAAATGTGATCAGTAGTCTTCTTCAGGTAGCGAGATTTTCTCAATATTCCAAATTTTCAGTAATAAGCATACGTTATGTAAAAAATCAGAAAAACAATAAAACCTTAAGAAATGATTCCTAAGAAGGGAGTCAACTTATTGTTGTTGTCTGAAGCCCTGTAATTGATATTTTTCAAATCCTTTCAGTACCATTTTGGTCCTTAGAATCATGAATTTTTAGAGCAGGTGGAAATCTTGCAAGATCATCTCATAGCTCCTCATGTTTCGCAGGTAGGTTTTTGACGACTCAGCGTCCCTCCCCTACTGCATGTGATTCTAGTAAAACTATCAGAAATGGGAATCAGTGAGGTGAGGGGGGGGTGTAGAGAGGCTGAAGAACAAGATCCAAACTAAACAATCAGAGTAATTTAAATCATTTCCCTGAAAACAGCAATTAATCTGGCAGTGTTCACATGACTCAAATGGCCATTCAGATTGCTTCTGCTGGGGAAAGAATTATTCTCTTTGTCTTGGCCCTCAAGTGAAGGAAAGACATGGGTTTGGAATGGTCATTCAAACCTTGAGTGACAGACGAGCCTGGCCCAACTCCTTGCACTTCCCAGAAAGCTATTAAGCCAGTAAATTACCCCTTTTTTGCTGAAGGTTTGAATTTATTTTCTGTCACATACATCAAAAAGACTTCTTAATAAATAACCACCCATAACTAATGTCATTTTTCCCCTTTATTTTATTTATTATATTTTTCTAAAGAAAGGCAGACTGCCACATGCAGTGCCTCATTTGGATGTGTCTGGAGTCTTGGAATCTTGACTGCCCTATGTTCTCCTACAAATGGACCTTCAGAGCTTGACTGGAGGTTCCAGAAGGGGAACACAGCTACTTATAAACCTTTGACTGAAGAACGGTTCTCCTCTACCAAGGAAGGGTGCACAGCTCTGGGAGGGGTGCACATGGAGCAGTCAGGGAGGAAGGGGACACCTGCCTAGCCAGCTAGAGCAGCCGAATCAGCCCTGGTGATCAATGGGGTGACAGATGTTGCAGCCAGATCACCTTCACATTCTGTCCTCTTTATTAAGGCCTCCATGTAGAAGGTCTCCTATTTCAATGAGTTTTGGTTTTAGAATAGTGATAGTAAAAATATCATTCCTTATGTTCAACTTAAACTTTCTGCTATAATTTTAAGTTAAAGATTTCTTCTTCCACTTGAGATAGAGTAACAGAAACTGGATTTACCATCCTACTGAAATAACCCCCCAAAACAGACAAAATATATGAAACGAAGATTTTCAAGTCACTAGTTATTAGGCATTGAAGGACAGTGATCCTTAAGATGGCTAACTAATGAGGTGAGCCCTATAATTGCCCCAGATTATGGCCTTGAGAGAGTCTACAGTCTGCAGCATAAGAAAGGAGAAGCCAGATAGAGGCTGATGGGCTCCCTGAATTGAGAGTCTGGGGAGATGAAGGGAGCTGGAGCTTGCAAGACACCGTACCAAAAGGGAGAGAACTGCAGAGAGAGTGATCTGTAGAGGTTCCTTCTCAGGTATTCAGCACAGTACTGATCAGCATATGCATTTAAGGAAACTACTCGATGCTAGGGGAAAACCATCTGGAAGAATTAGAGGACAGTGCCCAGTGCTCACACAGAACTGTGAATAGTGCCTCTTCCTACCAGCCAGAGGGAACAACACATAATTCATGGCACATTGGGTAGGGTACTCAAGAAATTCATGCCTCCATTGTAGGGAATAGATAGTCCTAGACTGAGCACAGCTCTGAACCCCCCCCCAAGAAATCAGAAAAGCAAGAACCTAAAGGATCTCTTTCAAAGTAACTTAATTGTGTCCTAGAACAAAGTTCAAGGATATTTATAGGAATATAAAAATAATCAGCACCAAACAGGATAAAATTCACAATGTTTGGCATCTAATAAAAGATTATCAGATATGCAAAGATGCAAGAAAACATGACCCATAATGAAAAGATTAATCAAGCAATAGAAATTGACCCAAAACTAACACAGATGGTAGAACAAGCAAAGAAAGACATTAAAACATTATAACTGAACTCCAATACATTCAAAAGTTATGTAGAGACATGCAAAATACGTTTTTTTCCCCAAGGAAGATTTGGCCTGAGCTAACATCTATTGCCAATCTTCCTCTTTTTTTTTTTTTTTTGCCTTGAGGAAGATCCTCCCTGAGCTAACATTTGTGTCAATCTTCCTCTATTTTGTATGTGAGTCGCCACCACAGCATGGCTGATGGGTGGTGTAGGTCCATGCCCAGGAGCCAAACCTGCAAACCTGCGGCCACCAAAGGGGAGCATGCAGATCTTAACCACTAGGCCATGGGGCTGGCCCTGGAAAATGTTTTTAAAAGACCCAAATGGAACTTTAGGGGATGAAAACTATAATGTCTAAGATGTAAAGCACACTAGATGACATCCCCAGCACATTTGACATTTCAGAGGAAAAGATTAGTGAACTTAAAGGCATAGCAACAGAAACTGTCTGAAATAAAACAGAGGGTAGGAAGAATCTCTCCATCCTGCCCCGAAACAGGAAAAGAGCATGGGTGAGCTGCAGGACAATTACAACCAGCCTAAAGCTTATGTAGTTGGAGTCTCCAAAAGAGAAAATAGAGACAGGGATGTGGACTGAAAATATATTTGAAGAAATAATGGCTTAAAATTTCCCCAATTTGATGAAAACTATAAACTCATGAGTCAAAAAAACTCAATGAAACCCAAGCACAAGAAACATAAAGAAAACTATACCAAGATGCAGCACAGTCAAATTGCTTAAAACCGGGGATAAAAGCATCCAGAGAATAATGACATGCTACATACAGGGGAACAAAAACAAGAATTACAGCAGATTTCTTCTTGGAAATGGTGAAAGTGGGATGACAGTGGAGCAACATCTTTACTGAAAGAAAAAAACTGTCAACCTAAAATTCTTTCCTCAGTAAAAACATGTTTTAAAACATGGGCAAAATAAAGACTTTGAAAATAGACATTTTCAATTATGCAAAAGCTGAAAGAATTTATCACCAGCAGACCTGCACTACAAGAAACGTGAAAGGAAGTCCTTCACGCAGAAGGAGAAGGATACCAGATGGAAACCTGGAGCTACACGAAGGCAGGAGAGTGCTGCAGCCGTATACACAGGAGCAGACACGCGAGATTTTTCTCTTATTGTTTAAGTGAGTCTCCGTTCACTTGGTCCTCCATGACCTCCAGCTCTTCATTAAAGCCTTCACATAAGCAAAGATCAGTCAAACTGCCTTTTATCCATCTTTCCTTCTAATTTAACATTCTCATTTCTGTTGATTTTCTTTTTCCTCAGGGGACTTATTTTGTGTGCCTTAAGGACTTGTGCTGCTCTTCTTTACACCACCTTGTTGAACTGGCCAGAACAAGTGTCATCAGTACCAACAAAGCCGTAAGCAGCTTGACTGTCCCCTGCTCCATGAAAGGACGTCTGATTCCTTCTGAAGACTTGCACATTATCTTTGTCCTGGAAACTCATGGTATGTATTGGCATATTAAAGTTTCCGAGAATGTCACTACTAAAATATTTTAAATCATTTATCCCCAGCATTGTCCCAACTTCTTGACTACAGGATCCTTGGGACATATTTTGAAAATCATTGATTGCATTCAATGTCCTCACTTTATAGACGAGAAAACTAAAGTCCAGAGAAGTAAAGGTATTTACCCAAGATCACACAAGATGTTAGTGTCAGAGCAGAGACTAATACTTAAGTCTCCTGTAGCAAGGCCAGAGTTCTTTCCTCAGCCTTCACCCAGAAACTTTGGAATTCTTGAAACCTTCCTTAGGAATTTCCCATCCTCCCAAAACCAGTCTCACAGCCTACAACTTTGCCGTTCACTCTCAAGGTTTTATTCTAGCATAAAACGTTACAACTCTAGGAACCAGAGGATACTTGAGCATTTGGACAGGAATCAAATCTTCAAATCATAAGCCTCTGCAGGGAGAGGAGGCTAATTGTGAAAATCCATCGGGGAAGACAATGCTGTGCATTCTCAGAAGTGGCAGTTCTACTTGGAATTGGCAGCCATTTCCCTGTCATCACTTCATCATTTTCCTGTTCAGTTCAGAAAGCAGCCCTGGCTCTGCCGGGAGTGACAGACGCTCTGCCGGGCCGAGCCCCCAGCCCAGCCCACCCAGCCAGGCCCACTTCAAGCAAAGGCTGAGTGAAAGGAGCAGATGTGAAGCCAGACTATTTTGACAGGGGATTGATTTTCTCCCTCCTCTCCAGCAAAAGCTTCTTTCTCTCCTTATGTTTGGGTGAATTATTCCTGTTCTCAATGAAAAGCAAAGAGGAACAGCAAGAAATTGTTCCAGAGGGGATGGGGAGACACCCGGGAGGAAAAGCAGAAAAAGAAAACTTCAGGAGTTTTCAGCATTAAAGATGGTTAGTGATCAGATCCCTCTGATTTGTTCATCAGCGCCGGGCACTCTGAGTAAGGAAAGGGGAAGGGAGAGAGAGGTTATTTTTTTATTTAACTGTCTACTCTCTAAGCTTGATAATCAGAGAATTCATTTCAAAGAGGGTCCTGATTTGCTGGTTGGGAAAAATAACCTAACAGACACATTTGCCTATGAATGTGAAGATGCCTAGGAATAGACTACCTAGATAAGAAAGTTAGATAAAAGAGTCGAAATCAGCATCTCCAGGAGATCTTAGCACTCCCGTGTTCACTGCATTCACAATAGACAAAATGCAGAAACATCCTAAATGTCTACCAACAGATGAATGGATTAAAAAATGTGGTGTGTATATATATATATATATATATATATATAATGGAATATTATTCAGCCTTAAAAAAGAGGGAAATCCTGCAACATGTGATAATATGGATGAAGCACAAAGACACGATGCAATAAGCCAGCCACAGAAGGCCAAATACTACATGATTCCACTTACATGAGGCATCTAAAATATTTAAACTTGGGGGCTGGCCCCACGGCCAAGTGGTTAAGTTTACATGCTCCGCTGCAGGCGGCCCAGTGTTTCATTGGTTCGAATCCTGGGTGCAGACATGGCACTGCTCATCAAACCACACTGAGGCAGCATCCCACATGCCACAACTAGAAGGACCCACAATGAAGAATATACAACTATGTACTGGGGGGCTTTGGGGAGAAAAAGGGAAAAAATAAAAAAAATCTTTAAAAAAAAAATTTAAACTCATAGAAGCAAAGAATAGAATGGTGGTTACCAGGAGCTTATGGGAGGGGGAAATGGGGAATTACCCATCAACGGATATGAATTTAAAAAGGTTAACATGTTGCCTAAGCTCACGTCACCTTTTCCTGGAATGGCAAAGCCAGGCTCATACCCCGCTCTGACCCACCCCAGCACATGTGCTCCTGACCAGTCTGCTTTTGATAAAGTTTCCCTGTCTCAAACTTAGTTCTCGATCTCCCTGACGGTAGGGAGTGTGACTTATTTATTCTATAACGCTGGCCCAGTACCTGGCATACAGCAGGTACTCAATATGTGTATGTTAAATTGCAACCAAAAAATGAAATGAAATCCTACAAGTTCTGTCATGAGGAATACTCTTTAGCTAGCTCAAAAGTTATTTAATTTGCCTGAGATCACAAAGCTAGACTGTGTCTCAGATCTGCCTCGATTAAACATGTACTGAGGACCCTCAGCAGACCTCCCAGTGGCCCTGTGAGCACCACAAAACCCTGCAGCCTCCACACCTCTTCTTCAGGGCAAGGGAAAAGGTCCCGAGGAGAAGCAGAGAGATGGCATCACATAGCATCCCCATGCGCAGGGAAGGTCCTGCCAATTCTTTTCCACTCGGGCTAAGATCCTAAAGTGAGGGCGCAACAGCAGGCAATGGGAGTCTGCGTAAAGGGAGAAATCAATAACGGAGTCAGTCGTTCGCACTAAAAACAAACAAAAAAATGCTTTGCACACAGACCGTGAATGACAAAGCCTCCCAGTTTCAGGAAATTGATTCTGGGCAGAAATCTTTGTTCAGCTTGAGTCTTTTGGTTCCCATGGGGATCTTTTGGTGATAACAAAAGCTCTGTGTGTCTGGAGTAAACAGGGAAGCACAATGACCATTTGCACAGATGCGAAGTGAATGTCTAGTCATCTGGTAGCAGAAATAAATTCAGTGTGAGTATCAGAAACAAGAAGCAACGGGAATCAAGAATACACTGAACTAGAATCCCCGATGTGCCTTCCTGCGTGCAAGCTCTCCGGGGCAAGTCCACGGCTCTTGTTCTCCTGTGAACGTGCTGCTCTCCTGCCTGAGTGTGTGGGGGGCTGACGACGTCACATCATTTCAGGCTCCTCATCTGTTGCCATCATGGGTAGGGAGTATAGGAGGCAACCAGCATTTATTTCACTCTGGCTATAAAACTTTTACATACAATACTTCACGCAATCTTCATACCACTCATACAAGACCGGCATTATTTCTTATCCCCATTTTACCCACGGGGAAATAGGCTTCCCAGGATGTAACCGACTTGTACTGGCTCATAGACCTAAGCCTTACGGTCTGGATTCCAACCCAGATTCAGTGTCTTCCCGAGCCCATGTTCTTCCCATTGTTCCAAGGTGAATGGAATGTGGTGGGCTAGGACCCAGGAGCTACTTTCTAATTTCAGCTCTACTGCTGGGTACTAGTGTGAGCTTGGGCAAATCACTTCCCCTCTCAGAGCCTCAGTTTCTTCATTTGTAAAAGATCTTGACTTCAACCTTGTCAGCAGACACTTTCTCCTAACAGTCTGTGGTCTTATTATCCTAAGTAGTCACTGCTGGCCTTTTAAATAAGACATTGTTTCCTTCATCCCACTAGTCCCCTTCACATTGAACTGAGGGTCCATCACGTGCCAAGCACCAAGGGAAATCTTATTTAGAAACTGCGATTCCTGGAGAAATTGAGGATTTCCTCTCAGCTTCTTGCCACACCTATTGTAGATTGTTTTTTTAATGTATATTAGCATCTGACAGTGTCTACTTGTTTTTTCAATATTGAACATCTGTTGAAGAATATATATAAAATAGAAATAAGTATAGTAAAATTACATCCACGTATCCACTACCCAGTTTCAAAGAACATAACTTTCAACTTTGAAGACCCCTGCGTGCCCCTCCCCCATTCCATCCTCTGAGAGAGGACCACTAATCTAATTTGGTATTTATCATTCACTTGCTTTTCTTCATGTTTTATCATGTTTTAATCCCTTAAAATATATTAACCTTACCTGTTATTGAACATTCTATAAATGAACTCACATCACATGTATTCCTCTGCAAATTAAAATTTTTTGGCTTAATAATATTTCCCTGAGAGTCACCCATGTTGTTGCCTAAAGCTGTTCTACAGTCTTCCATATTCAACAGGACACTACCGGATGACGAAACCCCAGTCTGTGTTCCTTCTGCTATTGACTCCAGACACAGTTCACATGATTTCCCTGTGTTCAGCTGTTATGAACACTTGGCAGTGAACTTCTCAGACATGACTCCTGATGCACACGTGCAGGAATTCTGCAGGGTGTATATCTAAGGAGTGGAGAAGCTGGGTCATAGGATGCACATTCTCAAATTTATCAGGTGATGCCTTTTATTTCCAAAACAGTTACCCTCCACTGGGAGTGAAGGAGACGTCATGCTGTTCCACCCGTTTCCCAGAACTTTAGAATTTTTACCAATGCTGTGTTATAAATGTTGTCATTATGGTTTCACTTTGCATTTCCCTGATTATTAGCAGGTTCGATTTTTAACGATTATGGGCCATTTGCATTTCTTTTTGTGTGAAATGTCATGTCTTTGGCCATTTTTTCTAATGAGTCCTTTGTACTCTTACTGTTTGGAGGAGTTCTTTATTCTGGACACTAACCTTTTGCCAAGTATACCTGTTGTAGATATCTTCCCCACGTCACGGCTGGATTCACTCTTCCTAACGAACGGAAGTAATTAACCATAACATAGTGAACTGATCATTCCTTTCCTTTACAGTTAGTGTTTTTTTGGATTTCAGGAAGTCTCTCTTTGAGGAAATCCTCCTTGAAGACATAAAGCTACTATTGTTTTCTAGGTTTTATAGTATTGTCTCTCATACTTAGGTCTTTCATCTATCTGGAAGTTTATTTTTATGTATAATGTAAGGTACGGAAACAACTGGGTTTCCATATAGATAATCAACTGTCAGCCTCACATATCAGATTTATGCATGTTTCCTCTTGAGTTATCTGTTCTGTTCTACTAATTTCTATACCCTTGTGCCAATATTTCTACAGCTGTTGTGATAAATCTTGCTATCTGGTAGGAAAAAGTGCCCCATGTCATGTTCTACTTCAGACTTGTCTTGATTATTCATCCATAAAAATTTTACATTCAGCTTGTCAAGCTCCATAAAAAGCCCTATTTGTATGTTGATTAAATTATAGGTCAATTTGAGGAGAGCTAGTATCTTTACATCTTATGTTCAGTTTATTCCTAGATTCTTGTTTGCATTCTTTCTTCATGAACATAATAGACCGGCAATTTCCCTTTACTGCATTAACCCTACTCTGTTCTTAGTATTAATGATACAATCACCTAAAAAATGGAGTTCTCTTATTTCCTATTCTCTGGATGTTTGTATAAGACTAGATAATCAGTATCTTGAATGTTTAGTAGAACAAACTTGTAAAACTGTCTAGATACATTGTTTTCTTTGTGGGGAATATTAATTCAATTTCTTTGCTGGGGATAAGATTGTTCTTAATTTCTATTTCTTCTTGGATTAGTTCTGTTAAGTTGCATTTTTCTAGGAATTTAACCATTTATCTAAGTGTTCAAATTTATTGACAAAGTTGTTCACAATATCCTCCTGTTACCTGTTTACTCTTTGCAGCTTTGGCAATTTGCCATTCTTAATTTTTTATGACTTCTCTGTCTTCTCGATAATGAAGATTTCAAATAACCAACTTTGGCTTTGTTAATCTCTTTGTTTTCCATTTCATCACGTTCTGCTTGTTATTTCCTCCAATTTGGGGAAAGGGAAGCTATTCTGCTGCTCTTTGTCTACAGTCTTGACAAAGATACTTGAATTCATTTTTAGTTTAGTGTGTGCATTTTAGACTAAATAGGAAAAACGTCTCTCTCTAGACTTGCTTTAATTAAACCCCACAAGCTGTTTGTAGTATATCATTGCCCTATTTTTTCCTTGATTTTTCATCATAGATTCTTCTTTGTCTCATGTATTATTTTAAACTGTTTATTTTTGTATTGATTTCTAATGTAAGAGTTTTCCATTGTTAATCCTTTTTGAGAATTGCTGTTTAGCCCCATGTATGACCTTTTTTTCCATTCAATAAATATTTACCACCCATATATGCCAGGTACTGTTCTAGCTGCTTGGGTTACATCAGTGAACATAACAGACCAAAAATTCATGCCTCTCCGGGGTTCATGTTCTATTGTCAATTCTTGCAAATGCCCCACATGCTTGAATCAAAACTGTAGTCTTCATTTGTTCGGTGCGGTTGTTCTATACATGACCATTAAATCAAGATTGCTTTTCTTACTACTCAGATCATGTACATCCTTACCGACTTTCTTGCCTGCTTATTATACCAATTTTTAAGAGAGGTATGTTAAAATTTCCTGCTGCATTTGTGGATTTGTCTATTTCTCCTGTTTTTAATAACCACCCTAGGAGGCATATCCTTTTGAAAGACAAGAAAATTGATTCTCAAATTAAGAAACATCTTATTTTACAAAGTTTGTAAAGATGGATCCAGGATTCCAATTTAGTTGTCTCAATTATGACTATTAATTGTATGACTGCTGTCATCTGTTTTGTCTAACATCCTCATCTAGCAACAACACATCGGTCTCTCCCCATCCTCTGAGAATTCCTTCTTCCCAGACTTTAACCAAACTCCTAATCAGAGTTCCCTGCCTCCTGGCCAGCAGTGAATGTGCCCAGGACTGGCCATCAGTGTCCTGGGCCACACAACGCAAGCCATGCCAATGAAAGCCCTTGCTCTGGAGACAGGCACATCTGTCTTTGCCATATTGCTTTCCAATAGTTATTTGGTTACTAGCCATGTCTGAATGTATCAAGGTACCTGGTCAGGATATGTCATGAGGTTAATTTTTGTTTAGCTGTTTATCAAGGACATTCTTCCCCTATATATAGTAATCTCATCTGAAGATGAGCTGCATTTCCTTATTATTTCATCTTCAGAGCTAGAGTACATAATCTTCCATTTCTTTTAGTTAAAAAAAGTGTTTTTTAGTGCCATCTGGAATTTACGCTGTTGTTGCTTAAAGTGTAGTATATTTCAAACATCATTAAGCATTACCACAGGAACTGTGCTAGAAGGTATTGTGGATTCAGAATGGAGTAAGACATAGGTCCAGTCTGTAAGGACAAAAAGTCATGTTAAATTAGGTTATAGGAGCATGGTCAATAGGGCAGTTCACTCAGCCAAGAGGTATGCAGTCAGGGAAGGCTTCACAGAGGAGGTGACATTTGAGTTCCATCTTGAAGTGAAAACTGATCAAGGAAGCATATTCTAGATGAAAGAAAAAAGCATCTGCAAAGAGAAGAAACAGGATTCTCCAAACTAATATTAAACTGTCAAAGGGATTTTTAAAGTAATTTCTTTTTATCTATTTTTTTGCTGCTATATTCCCATTTCTCATTGACACTCTAACCAGGGTTTACAAATATGTGGCCCCTATGCTGCCCCTCTCCAACCCACTCCCCATGGCAGATATCTCTACCTGAGCATGCAGTTCTTTCCTTAAAGAGTCTACTCAACACTGGGATTCATGATTGGTGAAGTAGGAGCTGTCAATCATTATTAATAAAAGAGAGCGTGTCTATGAGAGAAACTTGCCTAATGTTTCTAGTTTGAGCAGAGACGTCAGAAGGGGGTCTATCCAGAAGTGAGGCAGGGAGGCCAGCTTCTAAAACGTCACCCGGAAATTTTTTTAAAGTTCCAAATCTCAGGCTGGCCCCAGGCTGAATAAATTCTAGTCTCCGGGAGTGGGGCAAAGGCTTCAGCATCTTCAAAGCTCCCCAAATAATTTCCAAAGTGCAGGTAAATTTGAGAGTGACTGCCATAAGGGGTCCTTGTTAGAAAAAGCCAATTCCCCACAGATCAAAAGGGCTGGAAGGATTACTGAATTTGCACTTCCTAGGAAGAGGCTGTTCTAGGGCAAGAGGGAGACCTCTGAGTCTGGACGCAGGTTGATAAGCAGTTACCAGGAGTGACGACCTGAGGAGGCTGGCCAAGGAGCAGGCGTAGTCTCCGAAAGGCAGAGCCACAGGCGGGGGCTGTGTCCATAAAGCTGAGCTGAGGAGCTGGCCTTCAGGCACCCTTGTTTTTTTTAAATCAGTTTTCATGGCTTGGTGCCAAATAGATTCAGAAATGGTCATTCCCTATTTTCATTTCTTTCTCTACTTTTAGAAATGGGTAAGTACTGAAGTTTTAAGGGCACTCAGCACAACTGAATGAGCTTCATTTTGCTACATTCAACTTTCTTTTAAAGTATAAAATTTGCATACGGCAAAAAGCAGCCTAGGTACTTAAAAATCAATGAAATGATACCATGCTGAATTAAAAAGAACATGCCTCTGTAAACAGAATACCCGGTGGCACTACCATTTATTTGAAAGCCATTTTGACAACATACTGCTAACAAGGTAATAAGAATTTTGGGTTCGAGATAATTGAGTACAGAAAACATGTTTTGAATCAGAGCCAATATCAATCCTATCCTAATCTCTTTGCAAAAAAAAGAAAAATCCACCTTTTAATGACACTACAATGACTCAAAATCTTACGAGAAGTCTTCAACTCTTATATTCTTTCAGAATTTTAAAATCTCTCTCATGGGAGGAAAGGCAAAAAGAAAGAGTTTTCAAGGGCTCTCGTTTGTTCTTTTCAACTTTGAAGGTACACAGGTGTGTCTGTACTGATGCAGAACTGAGAAGTAAAGATCGACTCAAGAATGTCAAGAGGTTTCAAAGCTGCTCCTCTTTTCCTGCATAGGGGACAGTTTGACTGATTTAAATTAGAAACTTCTAGTTGGGGGGAGGGGGAAGGGAAGGAAGAAGAGAGAAACGGGTGACCCATGACCCAGAGCTGATCCTTAGCCGCTCTCCAATAATGAGAGAAGATTGAGGATTTCTGGGGCCAAACAAAACTAATACAGTGGAAAATGAAGTTTTAAAATCCACACACATCACTGAATTTATCTATTTTCTTCTAGAGAAAGTAATTTTACAAAAGGATGTTCGATTTCAAAGGATTTCACTCTTTTTCCATCTCTGAACTGAAAAGAAACAGGCCCAAGCCCAGCCTAGTTCACAGCTTCAAAATATTTAAATGATTCATAACTCACCTCTTCAGTAAACACGACACAAATAAGCTGTATTAACGTTCTGGTTAAAAATTACCGTATCTGTTCTTCGCTCCTTGCAAGTTCCGTTCAAGTAATGCCCCCTAAGAGACAAAGACGGGACTCCAGTAAAATTCAGTTTGCAAGGTAGACTCTCTACCCTGTCGCACTGGGATAAGCGCTGTCAGGAACGGAGCCCCCCGGAGGCCAGTGTTCCAGAGAGTCTTTTCCCCTCCATTAGAGCAGTGGTTCTCAAATATGGGCCCCAGACTAAGAGCATCAGCATTACCTGAGAACTGGTTAGAAATGCAAATTCTGGGGCCCCACTTGTCTTAGTTCGTTTGGGTACCATAACAAAATATCACAGATCAGGTATCTTATAAACAACAGAAATAAATTTCTCCCAGTTCTGGAGGTCAGAAGTTCAAGATCAAGGTACTGGCTGATTCAGTGTCTAGTGACAGCCTGCTTCCTGGTTCATAGGTGGCACCTTGCGGCTGTAATTTTACACAGTGGAAGGGGCAAGGGAGTTTTCTCATGCTTCTTTAATAAGGGCACCAATCCCACGCGTGAGGGCTCCACCCTCATGACCTAATCACCTCCCAAATGTCCCACCTCCTAACACAATCACCTTGGAGGTTCAGGGTTTCAACACATGAATCTTGGGGGACACAAACATTCAGACCACAGCACGACTTTAGGCCTCTCAAATCAGAAACCTCTGTGGTGGGGCACAGCAATCTGTGTTGTAACAAACCTTCCAAATGATTCTGATGCTCATTACATTTAAGAACTGCTGTATGAGAACACTTCATTCTCCAAAGATGTCAGAGAATGAAGATGCCACTGTGTAAAGAAATTAAATAAATAGGCATGAACGAAGCCAAACTATCCTTCCTGCAAGCAGACAAAAAAATAAAGCTGATGCTTGTATCAAGCAAAAACACGAAGCTTTAGTTTAGGAAATGTCATGAGACCAGCTGGATTTACGTAGGAGAAAAAGTTTTCAGCAACTCTGGAATTATCCCCAAAATATGGCTTTAAAGAATGATTGCATCCCTTGATGTGAAAGATAAAGTAATGTTAAGTGTGTAATGGCCTTAAATACCAGAAGAGCATGGGTAACCCCAATGCCTAAAGCACCACCAATGAAGAGGACCAAGTAGTTTCATGGACCCACTGCTCTAACCCTTCCCCATCAGTCAGGACCGCAATCTGCCACAAACCAGTTCACGGTTATATGACGACAGAACGAGGCTGAACATGTTCACAGTCAAGGTGGCAAAGAAAATAATCAACAAAACACTTTCCATATTTTTCATGATCTTTTTTATTTAACATACATTTTACATGTAAACTGGCATAAAATTCATAAAAATACAATACTCCTATGCAATACCACTTTATTCCTGATACATCCTTTCATTTTCTCCTTAATATCATTGTCCTATTTTAAGACTACACTTTTTCTGCTAGGTATTTTTAGAGGCTTATCTTTTTAGAAATACTGCCCCAACTTTGTTTTTTTATGTCATAGCAATAGCTATTTTTATTGCCTCCTTGTCCATCCTCACCTTCCTCATACTAAAGCAATGATATTTTTAATGCTAAAAATGCACAAAATACTGAGCTTTAATACTGTTTTGTCATGGATATCGAACCTACTACTACTCTATGTTGCCATAAAAGATATTTATAATCTACAGCACCGGCTGCTACCAGATGTGACCAAGGCTGAGTGTGCAGTGTAGCCCAAGGCCTCTGTTCTAAACTGACTGGCCTAAAATATAATCATAGCTTGCTGGTGGAGTTACATTAATAAATTCTGTTACAAAAGGATTCTTCTGAAAAAATCTACTTTGACTGCTTTTAACTTTTCCCAGCATATGAAACAGTTATAACAGTATTTTAATGTTTTTGCTGTACAGAATTTCCAATCATTACACGTGAATTTATTAGGAAGGGATTAGAGGGTGGGAAGAATAACTTTAAAAGTATGATTTTTTAAAAAATTGTAACCGCTGGATGTACAAAACAGCCACATTCGGGTGAGAAACAATCCCAGACAGGGCAGGGCATACTCCCCTCTTCCCGCTCACAACCAGGGCAGCTCTCACCCTCCTGGGCCTTAAGTGCCCTCGCCCTGTTTTTCTGGATTGCTGCATCATTGCTCAAATTCTACTCCTAACCCGCAACTCCCGGGCTGCTTCCCTGTTCTCTGAAACTGGCAAAAGCCCAAGAAATAAAAGTCACCCAGCAAGCGAGAAAGAGGGGCAGGCACCTGAAGACACTGACCGAACCTCGGAGTGAGAAGGAGGCCCCCTGGGTCAGAAGGAGGCCCCCAGGGGAAACATGGGCTCTGGGGCAGGCCGGGGCTGCACACTCCTCAGCCGAGGCCGTCTTTGCAGCTGTCTGTTCTAAGCAAGCTAGTGCTTCCCCCAGACCAGGCTTGTCCTTGGGCTCTGGTGAGAAGGCAGAAAGAGAACAGCTCTTCAGTGGCTCCCAGGAGCGGGCACTGGAAACCATCCCTGAGGACTCAGGTCTCAAGGACAATCCACAATGAGGTTAATCTGCCTGTGGTTAATAAAGAGAACACTGTATAATTAAATGTGTAGTCTGCCAGAGTCATGGTTTGCTTAGAATTTAAAATCTTAAAACCATTTCTCAGAACTATGAGGATTCACTGTTTTGAAGAATCTCATTTCACACAAATTAACTTCTAAGAAACAAAAATTCATACTAGGAATTCAAAGCAGGTTTGAACATTTTTCAAAATAAAAATAAATAGGAAGGAAAAAAAATAAAGAGGAAGGCTGAATATATTCATTCCTCATACTGAAATGATGGTTTTTGGAACCAAAATTATAGCATAAGGCTTAAGGCTTTGTCTTATTAAAGACAGGCAATTTTAAAAGCAAATATAAAAACTTCATTCACTTATCATTATTCATTTACTTTTTTGACAGAAAAATTATTCATGTTTTATTGTATCTTAATAGTAAAATAAAAATTACCACATACTACAGTCTACTGTTCCACTGTAAATTATGTCTACTCAAATATACATTAGTTTCTAGACGCATTATATTTGGGGTTGGTCAAAATAGTTTTTCTTAAAACTACAATTAAACATGAAAAATTTTAAAAGTGGTTTAAAAGTATTAAAATATAAACATTTGAATAATACTAAGGATGAGAAAAATACACAATTGCCACTAAATTTTTTTTCAACCAAGAATAAGTACTTGATAAACAACTAAATGAGTAAATAACACTTATCTGACAAAGAATATTGGGAGAGAAAGAGAGAAAGACACGATAATGCCACATGGTTGACAGTTACAGGAATTTGGTCCTGACTATCAGGTCCAAGAGTTTGGATTAATAATGGGCAGGAAATGCTTCATTAACAAGAGCAACAGAGAACAAAGGAACGTGAAGTGAAATAAACAGAAAATTCTACATAGCAAATACCCATGTCTGCCCCATCTACTCTTACTGAAGTTGATGACAGGGGCCGACATGATTGAGGAGAATTCAATAATCACTGAAACGTCCAAAAGACAAGAGCAAGAGGCAGAAAAAGAAGCAAGGGGCATCAATAGTCCATAAACTGTAAAATCAGCCCCTACACGGTTCAGAATGGACTACAGTTTCATATTATCCTTGGATGACCCATCATATTTTTTATACAGGTAGTTTTGCTCACTTTAGCACAAATAGTTAAGTCAAGTACAAGCATATACTCATTTGCATAGCAAATTCTATGGGGTGCATTGAAATAGTAACCAATTGATAAAAGTGTAAGTATTTTTACAATCAGAATGACATTCAAATTGACCAAATAAAACGTTTTCTATTTGAAAACAGTTACCCATAAAAGTTTTTGGGATTTGAATTAAAAACAAGGCGTGAGTTATTAGCAAAACATGAAAACCATGACTGATGTACTTCTCTGTGGGCAGCAGTCACTCTTCTATGACTTCCAAGACTTTGTAAACACTGTTCTGGAATACGGTGGTGAAGTGAGGCTTGGAATCCTTCACCAAGAGGTTACATAAGGGAGGTTTCCCAGCGTTAGCAGGATCTTCCACATCCCAAATTTCAGGCATACTGCAACCAGGCCTAGAAACGTTAACGTACAGATTCAAAACCAAAGTACATTATGTAATGGCAGATAAAGCAGAGCACACTCTTATATTTATGCTCTCATTTCATTTTTTTCATTTTAAATTAATATAGTTTAAAAAAAAATCCTTTCAAAATCATTTATATTTATAAGCTGCCATAAATCCTCTTTAGAACAAGGTGAATGCAGCAAAAGTGACTATAAAGAAAGAAACAGACATACAAAATATGTGAATTCAGGTGGTGGGGTAAGAGAGATCTCAGTTAAATTCTGCCTCAGCTCCTTTCAAGAATCCATTTTTCCATCTCAATACACAAAGACCTACATTATTCTTTTAAATAGTTGCTAGCATTCCTACGTATTATTAACCATTCTTTTATGGATGGATATTTTAATTGTTTCCCATTCTGTCATTATAAAACCACACTGATAGAAACATTCTTGTGCCTATATCTTTCTGCAAGCTAAAATTCTAGAACCAGCACTGTCGTTATGTCAAAGGGCTACCCAATTTGCCTCCATCAGATTATCTCCCAAAAAGGTTTTACCCATGAGTGTTCCCATGAAGAGTGTTTGGTGCAAATTTTTTGCACATCTCTCACTGACACTAGATTCTATCGCTATCGAATACATGTGATAAGATGACTAGGCTTGGGCTTCTACCCTTTAACTTTCTCATACATGCCAAGGCCAAACTGTTAGTACACTGCAGGCCAACGGTAGTAGAGAGTGAAACACAGCAAGGAGAAAACTACCCAGCTACTCAGTTCAAATGCTTTCATGAAAAGGAGGGCAAAGCTGCCTTTCTGAGCTCTGTCTGCCTAAGCGTAACATCCTTTAGTCCTTATCTGAGTTCCCTGAAGTTTCCCTAGGCCAGCCAGCTCCATCTTTAAATAGCATTTAAAAATGTGAAAATTGGAATAATTTTCTTCTGAATTCATGTATTTTAATTTTATGTCAACTCTATTATTGGAATTAATGGGAAAGAAAGCAGAGAACTGAGAATAAAAGAGTAGTTAATTAAAAACTCATCTACAACTTGCATTTGAGTGTATTTTCGTACTTGTATTTGAATACAGGGTGTCAAGTATTTAAGGGATAATCAAGCCACACAATTAAGCCACTTCAAAATGAGATCACATAAATATAGTGCTCACTGTAAGTCCCAGATAAATATTAGTCCCTCTCCCTTTCTTTCTCTGTTTGAGTTCCCCATTTGCTCCCCCGGTTCTGACATATTTTTCTGTTCCAGTAACATACAGGAGTCTCAGGCTGGCATAACTGAACTGGAGAGAGGGCCAAGGCAATAAAGGAGATCTCAGCGCTGGGAGAAAGCTCTGTCAAGAAACTCAGTTCTTCCTACTGCAAATGTCAGCACTACACATTAGTCCTTCTTCCCTTTCCTCTCCTGAGCTCACTCACCCTTTGCTTCCCTGTCAGAACAGACAGCACAACTTGTGTGTTTTGTTTCCAGGTTTAAGCCGAGTGCACCTGTCTAAGGTCTCCTGAGATTTACAATCTGTCTGGCTGAAACCTCACAGTAGATGGAGAGTGTTGTTTTAGTTACTGAGTGGAGAAAACAGACTAGAGAAAGCCTCTTCCTTAGCTTCCTCTTCTCCACTCCTGCTGGAGCAAACGCAACAAGGGCAAGTGAAGGTCCAGACAGGGAAATCCAGGAGCCTCCTCCCCCCACCAGCTCTCAGTCTTAGTGCCCCTAGTGAGCTCTAAATGCAGACGACCCGAAGCCAGTGAATTCACTGCTGACCTTCTTCAGGGTGCAAGATTTGCTGCCATACTTCCCAATTTGTCTTTTCATCCTTTCTTGTGTACAAAAAAAGTGTTCTGACCATCAGAACATGAGATTACTAAAGCTATGCAAATTCAAGGAGCTCCATCCCCATCTCAGAACTAAAGTGCCCCAGCCTCCGCAGTTTCCACAGACTCAAAACAGCATTCAAGGGCCTAGAGAACGCGAAGAACCTTGAATCATGGCTCGTCATTAGCTTGGGGGGAAAAAGGTCATGAAACTTTATTTTAACGTTCCAGTAACCTACAGGTGTCTCAGGCTGGCACAACTGAACTGGAGAGTGGAGCCCAAGGCAATAAAGGAGACCCCAGTGCTGGTGGAAATCTCTGGCAAGAAACTAAGTTCTTCTGATTGCAAATGTCAGCCCACCATTCATTTATTACAAAGTCCTCAGAAAATTGTTATGAGAGATGCTTAAGACCTTTTTGTCTTAAATTTATATGACAAAGCTAATTAAAGATGAGTACATGAATTTTATACATAGCCTTATTCACAAGGACTTAAACCATTTTCTAAATTATGACTCTAAGAACAATAACATTTTCTATAGATTCTAATTAAATTCAAGTCACGTGGGACATATTCATATGCAAATCATCCGGCAATCAAAAATTGTTTGAATTTCCTTGTGGGCAATGCTGATATTTTGTCACAGAATTATTTTTACTCCTGAGTCAATATTTAGTTATTTTGTCTTAACACTCTTGTGTCTCACTGAAATAAATGGTGGATGAGTATGATTAAGCCACAGATATAGCAATTTTCTGAAGGCTTCTATTTAAAGAGTAGTGAGAATTTTAAAAATAATAGTATTCCATAAAATATCCTTGATTTCTGATGAAACTACCCATGTCTGTGCTGCTCATGGAGCAAATGCATTGGTATTTTAATAGCAAGCTACTGTCTTCTGCTGTCTAGTCACCCAAGTGCAACGTTTCTACACACTCAACTTTGGAATTCACGTTTGCTTCTAAGATCTTACCAACTCTTGTTGCTATACTCTGCTTAGTGAACTTTTCTGCGGAAATAGATACTTCTTAAAACTATAAACTCAAGAGACTGTGGGTCACAGAAAAGTTACTTACGATCTCACTCAAATAAGATGTGAAACAGCAGAAAGAAGTTGCACTCTCAGCTGATGCTGGGAGGGGGTCCTGTCTATCACAGACATGGTGTGGTGCAGAGATGTGGCGTGGACAAACGAGGCCCTCACTGTCTGACTGACTTAATTACAAAGAGACTCTTCATTATTTAGTCTCAGACTCTGCAAGTCTTTTGAAAGAAAATACATCCAACTTTGCATGAAAGTTTAAAACGTTAAAGACAAATATGAGCAAACTGGGAAATCATATTTTTTTTTTCCGAGGCAGATCAGCCCTGAGCTAACATCTGCTGCCAATCCTCCTCTTTTTACTGAGGAAGACTGGCCCTGAGATAACATCCGTGCCCATCTTCCTCTACTTTAAAGGTGGGATGCCTGCCACAGCATGGCTTGACAAGCAGTGCATAGGTCTGCACCTGGGATCTGAACCAGCAAACCCCAGGCTGCCGAAGCGGAATGTGCGAACTTAAGCGCTGCACCACTGGGCTGGCCCCAATATAATACTTTTAAGGAAGTGTACACATGCAAATCATTATTAAAAAAACAGATATTTATAATGAATAGAAAAAAAAAGTTCAATTTAACTGATTATCTAAAAAGTTTTTTCCACCTATACTTTGCCAAATGTTATATGCATCTCACACATATGACTAGTAAAACACTTGCCGTGAGACTGGATTAACTTTTTGCGTCTTATGAATATAAAACATTAACTGAGTACTCACTTGGATCTTCTTATACACCATGACTCTTCTAGAATGTAATAATTCACTTGTAACTTTATCAATTCTCGCTTAACTTCTTCAGCTGCTTTTCGACTATACATCGAGTATACTATTTTCGTTCTGGCTCTTTAAAGAAACATAATTGGGCAGAAGATTTTCAAGATTAAAAGGAAGCAATCAACCTACTAGGAAGAAAGACTACACAGAAGAATCAGGTCAAGAGAACATTCTTCATGGGAGTTCCTGCTAAGGGGCATCCGGGAGGTCAAAAGAAAAAGGCAGAAGTGGCATAAGAGTCCTGGGAGAAGAGGTTCAGTTTAACACATCCCTTCGTTTCCAAACTTAGCCTATTGGTTCATTTGTTTGCTTGTTTTTGTTTTAAATTCTCCATCACTCTATCACCAATAAGAGGAAGGCACCTTGTGTGTGGACGAGGATGGGCTGCACAAACACAGCTACAGGACTACTTCAAAGCCGCAACAGGCCCCACTTGGATACCAGCAATAACCAGTATGAAATGGCTCTCCATTTTATTCCGAGATTTAAAAGAAAACTAAACTTATTCAATACAATTGCTCTGGAAATTAGCTTGCTGAAATTGATTTTTTAATGAAAAAGCTTTTTATTTATAAAGTGTATGTCCCACTGCTGGACAAAAGAATATATTGATAGAATTCACCTAGTCACTTTGGAAATTAATAGCTTGACCTACCCGAGAAACTTCACGAAAATTAAATCCATTTCCTTTTCAAAGAGAACACAAAACTCTAACTTATGAACAAATAGCAAAAAACAAAAAAAAGATCATTCTAGCAGGTTATATTGTGAAAACCAGAATAAAACTTTCTTTGAATGGATTCCATTTCAACTGACTCCTGAGAATTCAAGAAAGATGGCCTACAGGAAAACCTTAATAACAGCTATAGGCTAATGACTCTTCGGGGGCACTTAAGGATGAGGACGACTAACGAGGCCCTGTATGTTCTATAGCCTTGTTAACCTGGAGAAAACTGATACGGTAAGATCCCTTTTGTGCTGCCTGGTAGAGAAGATAATCACAAAGGTTGTAGTTTTATTACCCTATTGAGCCTTGCCAGTTTTGTACCTAACTTCACAGTCTTATCTCAGCACTCCTCTCTCCCCTCACTATAAATCCCAGTTCACCACATCCTTTTGGAAACACTCCTCATTATTTTGCTGGTTCCGTCATCCACTATTTATATGAAAAATGCGTTTTCAACAATGTGAGAATTGTGTACTGACCTCAAACCCGCATCTTCATAATGTGGATGATTCACAACGGGCCGAAGCGCGGAGAGTTTGACACTCGCCATTGTGGGCATGGCTCCCGCAAACACTGCATCTGCAAAGCAGGAGCAAGGTCTTAGGAAGCCACTCAGTGAGCATCACAGGGATCTCCTTCTGGTCAACTCAGTCACTTCTCAGGTGAAAGGTGGAGGCCGAAAGAGGCTCGTGACTTAAGGATTCAATGGCAGGACCAGAATGAGGTCGGTGGCTGACAAAAGTAGCAGTCAGCAACTAGGCTTGGGTAAACTATTTTTCTTGGAATATAGAGCCTCATCATCTCATCATTGAGAATTTCCGGTTGTTTTTTTCCCCTAATGTTTAAGAAATCTTTCCTGATTCCAGGAAAGAGGTATCAAATTGACCAGAAAAGTTCTATAGCACCAAGGAATTCTGGAAGATGGTTTAATATTCAGTCACTTGATACTCAGATGACAACAAAATCTCCCTTTCTAAAGACGAATAAATATCAGATTCCATGAGTTCATTTCAAGAAGGAATGTGAAAGACTAAGATTAAAAATTCGTTAAGAAAATAAGCATAAAAATTATTTTAAATTGTGGTGGGTAAAACTTTGGATAAATTTTGAAAAAATTGGAATTTATGGAAAATAGCAAAATAAATTACTTAGAAAATACGTATAACATTTTCTTTGCAAACCACTTAAGTAAGACTGACATCTCCTTTTCTGGATAATCTAGAAGCAGTGCTGCTTAGAAAGAGTAAGACCACTGGAAGTAAACTGGGTTAAGAATTTTGCAGTGGTATATAAAATCGTGGGAAAAACAGTAGCAAAATAATATTACTTTTTTACCTGGCTTAGTACTATATTTGATCCATTCTATAAGTTCTTCTTGTGGCAAATTGCTGAATTCCCCTACAATATTCCACTGAGTCTGCAGATTTGCTGAACCTTGTATTGACATTGCTGCTAACACAGCCAAAACAACAGCACCAGGATGTACTTTGCAAAACAGCCATCCAAATAGCTGAAACCAAATTAAGAATACATTGACAATTGTTAGTACAAAGCAGCATGTATCCAATAAGCACTGGATCTTCCCAGAGAAGAATACAATCTCTGATAGAGTCTCAGATACAGGATTAATTATCCTAAGGAAAAAGTTCCAGAAACAATGACCTGAGGGATCAAAAGAATTCTAAATCAGCCTTAAATAGGTGGGCCATGATTGAAGAAGCTCTTCTTTCAACTTGTTCTCTCTACTCCCAGATTCAGGTAAGGCTGGGCCTACCACATAATTCATCAGGCCCAGCATCAAATGAAAATGTGGGGCCCCTTGTTTAAAAATTATTGAGAAGTTCAAAAACACCAGGGCATCAAACTAGGTGCAGAGTCCTTCTGAGTGTGGGCCCCTGTGAGATCGCAGAGGTCCCACACCTGTGAAGCCAGCCTAGGGCACGGCTCTTTATCCTGTCATGGTGCAGGGTGGGTTTAAGATGAGAGGCTTCCCAACAGCCTGTTCTCCTGTCTCCGCCTGGAGGAGTCACCTGGAAGAGTCACCTGGAGGAGTCAGAAACAGTGGCTTCACACCCGGGTCAGCCTCTGGGAAGCAGTGCCTCTTTAATATAATACCAGCATTCTGATTGGGAACCTTGAGGCGGGCTAATTTTCTCCATATTCAAATAGGCCACACTCAGTACAGTAGTCCCCACGACCCACGAGGAATACATTCCAAGACCTCCAGTGGATGCCTGAAACCAAGGATAGTTCTAAACCCTATATATACTATGTTTTTTCCTATACATACATACCTATAACAAAGTGTAATTTATAAACTAGGCACAGTAAGAAATTAACAGTAACTAATAATAAGTTTGGCTTTGGGGCCATTATTAAGCAAAATGAGGGTTACTTGAACACAAGCACTGCAATATCTGAAAGTCAATCTTAGTAGCCAAGGTGGCTACTAAATGACTGATGCGTGAGCAGTGTACACAGAGGGGACCAAGGGATGATTCACGTCCCAGGCAGGATGGAGCAGGATGGTGTGCAATTTCACCACACTACTCAGAATGGCATGCAATTTAAAACTTACTAATTGTTTATTTCTAGAATTTTCCATGTAATTTTTTTGGACCATGGTTGACCGCAAGCATCTGAAACCTCAGACAGTGAAACCACAGATAAAGGAGGACTACTGTAGTATCATTTTGTCCCTATCATTTTCTCTTTAATATTTTGTCGCTACATGTCTGTAGAGCTGGATTTCAAGTTTCCGGAGGGCATACATATACTTTTGATTTCTGATTTTCCTAACTACTACTTTACCCTCATCACTAGCGCATGGTGTAGATGTTCAGCAAATATTTGCTAAATTTAAAAACAGTAATGCTGTTGCACCTTGGCTACCTGATTGATGAAAAGATGACACTATGGAGAAGCATAGATTTGTGAATACAGAGCAAGGAAGCAGTTATCCAGGAAAAATAACCAGCAAATAAGAAGATGGCTTAAACTAAATATAAAAAAGTAGAGTTGGGGAGGTACATACAAATGCATACTCGTATAAATGAAAAAAAATGTTTAAACTTGATACTGAAAAAGAACAAATAATTTGAAAATACTTGTAACTTGAAATCAATTGTTAGAATTCTTTGTGATACCAATGTCAAAACAAAAAAGGTTGTTTCTACAATTTAAGCTCTTCTTTCTGTCAACATCTGTAATAATCATTCATGAATTCAGCCTGCACTGATTGAGCATTTGTTGTATGCCAAGGACTATTTTAGAAGTTAGAAGGGCAAATGATCTGCTTTGGCCCTTACCCTTCAGGAAAGATTAGTAGAAAACCACAACAAACTTTAACTATAACAATTTAATTTGGGTAACAATATTATTTTAGGGCCACTCAATAACAAAGGCTGGAGTAAAATTATCATAGTAGCTATAACACCAACCTAACAACCATCTTACCTGTCTTGAGCAGATCAAGGAAGCCATAACACACATATGTGGTGTCAAGAAGAGTTTTAGTCTCATAATTAAAATACCAAGGGCTGTATATGCTAACAGTTGCAATGCATGATAAACCAGCTGAAAGAAAGAGAAAATATTTTTTACTCCCACTATTTGTGAAGTTTAAGAATAAATTGTTAAACTGGTGAATACACAGAAAAGGGGTCTTTTTCTTAGTAGTAATATTTTGATTTCTGAAATAAGTCTTAAAATTTACTTTTGAACTTTTAATTTTACTAGAGGACTAAAATTATAAAGTCCCTAAGACAAGTAGTTCTATAATTCTGCTCAGAGTCCAGCCTGTGGCTAATAAAGCCCACATTTCTGAATCTACACTGGTGCTACCACCAGACTAAGGCAGGAAAGTGGTAAACAACTGCTGTTTAAGATCCCAGAGCTGCACCTTGGAACAGCCATCAAAACCAAGCTGAATCACCAGGAGATGGGAGGAGCACCCATCACATCTCCAAAGCCTCAGGGCAAGGTGAGCAGAGAGCAAAGAGATCACCCGTCATGCAGAAGATCCTCCACATACGTATGCGTCTAACTGGGTTCCAGAGACAAACTGCTATTACCCTGAGGATGATCAGAGTAGACCAACTGAGTTCCCACTTAATTGTTTTAACAAATGGATGGTCATGTTTGTAGTATTCTTATAAAAACACATACAGGCCTACTTTGAAGATGAGTAGTGACAATTACCAATAAACTTACAACCTGGAACTAGAAAGAAAAGTCCAAATATATGCAAATATTAAAATAACGTAAATTTTAGCAATATCAGCCTTTACCTCTCCATGATCAAACTGGGGTTTTCTGAAATGGAAAAAGAAATACTACTATTCAATCATTCATGAAGCACTTACTTCAATTATTTGCATTTTTATCTTACGAGTTTTATGACTTCTATAATATTCCCTCAGGACACACATACATACAAAAGTCAAAATAACTAAAAGTTATAAACCAAAACTGGTGCTACAGTCTTTTAAGACAGTTTATTTTTTAAAAAATGACTATGCTGCATATCCTGCATAGGTGAATACAGAGACTGAGTAGGCCAACAAAAGGCACGCTGTGGTGCCTCCAACGCCTCACGGGTGACACCCTGGCAGCCGGGAGCGAAGGGGACTCAGAAGCCTTCACAGTCCCATATCCCTGCTCCTCATTCCAAGTGGCCCCTCAGCTTCCTCATAAACTGGAGCTGCTAGAGAGACAATCTAGGAAGCCACATAGGAGATTTTTTCAGCAGCAGCTCTGGAATATACCAATAGCCACAAAATTCCACCTTTAGCTTGCTTAACAGTTTTAATTTCCAGAGAAAGGATACATGCCCAGGGCCCCACATATCCTCCCCATATCTCACTGAACCCTCCAGCCCGTGCTGATTCTCATCATAGCAGGGAGAGCAATCTTTTGGAAATGGGAATTCAGTCATGACGCTCCCTTACTTAGAACCCTCCAGCGGAGTCTTATGTAATGAGAATAAACTCTCAAATTCTTACCATGCTACACATGGTCTTCCTAAGCTGGCCCCCATTTCTCCGCCTTGAAACTCCTCTTCTACCGTGTTCCCTCTTGATCACTGTGCTCCAGCCACGCTAGACTAATTTTGCTCCTTCAAACATCACAGAGGCGCCTGTGTCTCCCCCGTTCAGTGCCCCTCTCCTTAACCACTCCTACTCCACTTGTCTGCTTTGTCTTCCCATAGAAAACCAAATTTCCATTTATCAGATTACTCAGTGATCATGTGTCTCTCCCTACTAAAATGAACCCTTCAGGAGTAAAAGGTACAAACCGATCCCTCCACTCAATTTCATTGAGCACAGATGACACCAAAGATACATCAGTAAGCAGGATGGAAAAAAACCTTTGCCCTCACAGAGCTTACATGTAAATCGAAGGAGACAGACAAAAAGCAAATAAATAGAACATCAGATGGCAGTAAGTACTACAGAGAGAAAGGAAACAGGGTAAAAGATGAACAGAGTGTTGGGGGACTGGAAAGGCATCTATTAATCAGTGTGGTCACCAATTGAGTGACATTTCAGCATGGCCCGAGGAGCTGAGAGGTTGAGCCTGAGATCCCTCAGGGAAGAGCACTTCGGGCAGAGAGAACAGACAATGCAAAGCCCCATGGTAGGAAGGTCCTCAACGGGCTTACAACAAAGACAGCCTGATGAGAGAAGAGAGAGCGTGGGGGGGAAGGGTGGTGCCACGTGAGATGGGAAGATGCAGGAGAAGCATGCTGGCAGGGGTACATTCAGAGGTTCAGTTTTCTGTTCACAAAATTTGACACTTCCACTGGACACTCAAGTAGAGATGACAAACAGAGAGTCACATGTACAAATCTGAGTTCAAGGGAGAAGTCTGGGTCAGAGATACAAATGTGTGAACTGGTAACACACACCTTCTCTATCTTGAGCACTGATATATTTCCAAGGCCTGGAACACTGCCTGGCACATAAAGCTCAATTTTTTTTTAAATGAATGAACAAATGATTAAATTAACCCCTAATCCAGGTAGCAAATAATCTGACTTGAGAATTTGGTTTCAAAAATACTGATGTAGTAACAAACTCAGTAAAATATAGGGCAAATGAAGGAAGTGAAATGGATTTTTCTTTATTCTTCTTTCATGCCAAGCAAAAATTACCAGTTACCATTTATTGAGCACCTGCAATGTTAAAATGCTCAGTATATCCCATTAACTCTGATCTTACAACTATTTATTATCCCAGTTTACAACCAAGGAAAGCGAGTCACAGAGCTGCTAAGTGACAAAGGCAGGTCTATATTTTGACTGATCTCAGAGGCAAAATATTTTCTACTACATCATGCTGCCTCTATCTTACTTTACCCCTTAGGTCCCTGAATAAAGGGGATACTGGTACTCACATCTTGATAACTAAAATGTATCTCCTACCCATCCCCTTTTTATATTGGCGTATTACTTTAGAACTTATGTAAATGAAATGTCAATGTTCCATCCTCCTTTCAAAAAAGCTCTGATCCTACTTGAATTGAAAACCCCATGAAGTTCAGTGGTTTTCGCAATTATTTCTATAGGTTGAGTTATTCTTCAAAGGCCTGCTTTGTTTCTGTGAAAAGTTCCACCTTTCTCTTCCAGAGCTTCATACTATAGCTGTAACTTCATAGCTCCTTCCCGAGCTCTTCAGAAATGACTTCATCTCAAAGTGAAGAGAAATTCTGGCATTATATACCAGAAACTTTTTCCTTTTCCCCTGGCCTTCAAAGCTTCAGTATAAGCACGGGCACAGTTACAGCAAATTGTTTCTAAATAAGAATAAGGATTGTCTCAAGAGTACATGCAATAATTTATCACTGGTTGGTAGAAATTTGGAGGTGAGAGAATAATATATAAGGCTGTGTGTATTCCAGTTATAAAAGAAAATACAGACACACATAAATTCAACAAACTCTACCCCCTAAAAAATCCCACAAAAGAATGAAAGTAAAATTAAAACTTCCTTTACTCCAATCTCCAATCCCATGCTCTTAATAGTTACAGGTTTTATCCTCCAGATCCCTCCTATGCACAAATAAACACACAAAATCTTCAAATTTTAAACAAAAGTGTAATCATTCTATATACTGTTTCGTAATTTTTTAATTCAATGATGTATGATGGAAATATTTCCATAAAGATGGCCCAGCATTCCATTATATGATTGGGTCATAATTAAACCAATGCCTTACTAGTGGATATTTTGGTTGTTTCATTTTTCATATTACACACACAACCACAACAGGCATCTCTGTACCATTATCGCTGCATCCCTGTGAGCATTTCTAGAGGACACATTTGCATTGGTGGGACTGCTGGGCTGAAGGACAGGCCCACTGTAAGTTTTGCTAGTCATTGCCAAACTGCCCGCCCAACTACTTCCTCCAACCCCTGCAAGCACTGGGTATTATAAATCTTTACAAACCTGATTTAAAAAAAAAAGTTCTCCTTTACCTTTATCAGGGGATTGAGCATTTCTTCATCTATCTATTAGTTATGTGTCTTCACTCACTCAACTACTATTCTTTACTATGTGCCAGGCATTGCATACAAACTGTTCAACATAAATGACCCCTCCCCCTTCAGGAGATACAGGCAACATCAGTATTTAAATACAAATGGTGACAGATGTTGAGAGAAAGATAAAGGGTGTGATGGTGGAGAATACCAGGGAGACTACTCAGAAATGATGGTCAGGAAAGGCTTCTTGAAGAAAGTGACATGTAGGAGGTGGGAGGCAGGCAGCACAATTATGGGCTTAGTACTACTGCAGGACTGCAGAGGCGGGAAGCAACTGGCCGTGGTTCAAGGGAAGGAGGCCCGGGGGACGTGAGCGTAGTGGGAAAGGGAAAATGAGAATTTTTGTCTCAGTTGCCTGCCTGTGTCCTTTACTCATTTTTCTAATGGATTTTTAGTATTATTCTTATTAATTTATAGAAGTTCTTTATATATGATGCTCATTAGTCCTTTGTCATATATTGCAAATACTTTCCCCAATTTCTCTTTTTCTTTGAACAATGCTTACAGAACTTACCAAATCAAGGTATTTATTTGGTCAACCTTGTCAGTCTTTCCTTCTAGCTTATAGGTTTTATGTCATACTTAACAAGGCCTCTCTAAGGCTAAAATTATAAAAATAATTCCCTGGTTAGTTTCGAGGTTTCATTTTTTTCTATATTTAAATCTTTATTCCATCTGGAGTTTATTTTGTGTAAAAAGTAAGGTATGGATCCAGTTTTTTTCCGAGGAAGATTAGCCCTAAGCTAACTTCTGCCAATCCTCCTCCATTTTTCTGAGGAAGATTGGCCCTGAGCTAACACCCGTGCCCATCTTTCTCTACTTTATATGTGGGATGCCTACCACAGCATGGCTTGCCACATGGTGCCATGTCCACACCTGGGATCTGAACTGATGAACCCCAGGCTGCTGAATCGGAATGTGCACACTTAACCACTGTGCCACCGGGCCAGCCCCTGGATCCAGTTTTATACTTCCCTGCTCTCCTCTGAAAAAGCAGTCCATTAGTCCTAGAACCATCAACAGAATAATTTATTTTCCCTGTTCAACCGAAGCACAAAGCTGTGTCCTTCAAGTATAGATTATGTGTAGGGTTCCTGTCAGATTGGACTGGATGGGATGTGAGTATGAATAAGCGATGTGCTGAGCTCTGCACAGACAGGAAATAATGAGAGAAGCAAAGAAGGGGGATGACAACAATCGAAAACGTCAATTATCAAATGTTGAGTGTACAACACGTAACTATAAAATAAATACATTGTAAATATCTACTTAATGAATGGAGGAAGTAATAAAATTATTAATAGCATATTTACCTTATATGTGTCTGTTGTTTAGTTAAGACACCCCACATGTCACTAACAATCTGCAAATAGATTTTGAAACACTTTAAGACAGCTGTTTTGGGAAAAACAAAACTTTGACTAAAGCATCTTCTAAACTGTCAAACTTTTACTTAAAAATATAACAAGTATGGAGATGACTCAGAAAATCGTAATAATTACAACAACATAGTCTTACATTTGTACAGTACTTGACCATATCTAATACCCAACAACCGTGTTCAGGCAGATTTTATTATCCTCATTTTGTAAATGAGCAACAGGCTCAGATGCATTAAACGATCTTCCTAAAGCTGGACAACAGCTAAGCAGCATTTCTGGGTCTTAAAACCTGATCTTTTGGCTTCTGATTCACATTCAGTGAATTCCACCATTCCAAGGTTGTTGGCAATGCCTCTCCTTAACCATACACACATGTAACTGGAGAACTGGCTCAGAGACTGATAAGCACAACTAGCTAATGCTGTGTTTTCATAGTTAGCAGTACCTGGCAGGTCATCTAATGTGAAATCCCATCCCCAGTACGGATGTCCTCTATGACACTGCTGACAGGTTTTAATCCAGCTCTTGGAAGAACCACCCAGCTGCTGCTTCAGTCTACAACACTTTCCTACTCAGTCCAGACCAATTCTGGTCAAAAGTCCTACCTCCTGGAATTGACCATAATTCTAAGGAGCCAAAATGAGTGTAATCTTATTTTCATGTGGCAGGCTTTTAAACATTTGAAAATAACTGTCCACTTTCTATTTGAGTCATTCTTCTTTAAATCAAACATCCCAGCTACCTACTAGGATGCCCGCCCACACAAAGGATGCAAAAGTACGAAGGGAGCAAAGAGCCTGGCACACAGCAGAAACTGACTAACCATAAACTGATCAGACTTGAAACGGCTGTGAGACTACAAAACTGAATACTATCTACATCCAATGAGGGGGGAAAGGTGCAGAGTCTGATTCTTGCTCTTCTCTTGCTTTCTAATGGACGCGATGTAAGACAGGTAACAACCTCTCTGGTCTCCCAATTCTGCATCTGTCAAAATGGGGATAATAATATCTGTATCCCACAGGGCTGTTGAATAACCAATTGAAATAACAAACCTGAATGTTTTGGGAAAGTACAAATATATAAATGTGAACAATAATTATAGTACGGAATATTCTACAAATAATATGGCATTGTGTTAACACAGACATCACTACCTACAAATCAGAAAACTTTCAGGGTCTATCATCTGTTTTTTGATTACAGATTAATCTCAATTCATTCTCTTAAAATACTTGCAGTTACAGAATTCACCAACTCTTAAAAGAAAAAAGAATAGCACACCCGCTCTTCACTAAAGATTGGAACTTCCCTGGCCTGATTCATATCTGGGCTTAGAATTTCATTATCAAAGCCAAGTTGGGAGTCTAACTATTTTATCAAGTTTAGTAATACATTGTTAATATTCTATTTTTTCTTTCAATTAATAATAAACTCGATCCAGGAGTTAGTGAACACTGCACAAATTATTTAGAAAGGCATATATTAAATATTAGGGAAATATTACATAGAAGAAAAGTGAGTCAGTAATAATTTACACAGGCAAAAACAATTGTCTGGGTCAATATGGCCTCTATGATCATGTCTTTCCAAATACACGACTATCAAAACTTGAGCCATCCTTTTCCTATGTCTATTTTATGCTGGCAGATACCAGAATATATTTAAGGCCTATAAATTTTCATCAAAGGTTATTAGAAAGAAAATACAGAATATGTTTCAATAAATCTAAAAAACATTGTATCTAACACATAGTCTAGTATATGTAACTACTACGTAGAAACAAGAAAATGTTTTATTATAAGAAAGAGCTCTTAAAGCAATGGACATACCTTTCTAACAATTGCAATAAACACGACAAGAACAACCGGAAGCAATAACGTCTTTGTATACCGCAGTGGAGTCTGAAATTCAGAGACGTTTTGTTAGAGGAAAATGTTGTTTTAAACAGACAAAATTTCATTTCAAATAATGAACCAAATGAACTTTAGAAAGCTAAAGTAGAGAAACATGAGCATTCACCCATCTAGGGTCCAATCTACCCACTGATTCCCATCACAAAAATGAAGATGCATGTCCATAGAAACAAAACTCTCCAAAATGTTGAATTGAAAACACTAAGAAATACAGTCCCTAAACACTTGTTAGTATAAAATGTGACCATAGAGATCACCGTTCACTTTTTGCACACTACTTTTCTAACTAGAGAGCCCAACTTAATATTCATCTAACATCAGCAGAACCCGTTTAAACGGCATGAACTTTTCCTGCACATTTTGTGGGGGATAAAAATCTTAACCATGATCCCACGATCCATGCACATACACACACGTACACAAAATAATGACCAATGTTTGCAAGAGGAATAAAAGCATTTTTACATTTTAACAACAAAGCCCCACACACTGCAATCCTATACACATGTCAATCATTTGACATCACAGTTTTAAACAACCCTGGGCTTGAAATTTCTAAACTGCAATTGATTTGATTACCACCACACTTTTCCCCACAAAAATAATCTTATCAATAATTATTGAGTCAAATAATGTATGCTTTCCCAAATATGTTTATAAAGAGAAATCTAGCTTCAACCATATTAAAAACACTGGTACATTTTAATTCTACGAAGTATACAGTAAGTAGCATTTTCTGATTTTGCTTTTCATTAGTCCAATTTTCTCACTCATTGTTCTGCATCAGACAAGTAATTTTGATAATTTATTATACAAAATGCATACTTCATGTGTTAGAAGTCCCATTAAACAGAGAATTTTTATGTTTTTATCTTACTATTTACCTTTATAAACATTTGGATAGTATTTTATACTTTAAAATACATAAACATAATTCTAACGTATAAATTTTAAATTGTCTTAACCTAAGCAAAAATAATATAACCAAAACTATTTTACTACTTGAAAAATTAGACATTTGCTAATAACAACAATAAATGTAAGAAAAGTTGTAAGATACACCTGTTTGCCTAAAAAAGGCAATGTGTCAAAATTACATTAAACATATTTATATTTATATTTAACAAAATTTAACAGAGTTCAAACAATTTTAACATTACATTCCAGCAGTTTGCTTAAAAGGTATTTTTTAGTATTTCTCTTAAAAAGAAAATCAGATTAGCATCAGATTTGACAGCAATACTTTAGACTAGATGATAGTGGAGTAACTTATTCAAGATACTCAAGGAAAGATAGATGAGCCAAAGATTTTGTATCCAGCCAAACTGACCTTCATGTACAAAGGACATGGATAAAATATTTTGAACATGTAAAAACTCAGGCGTAAGGCTCTCATGAGCCCTTCCTGAGGAATCCACTGAAGAGCAAGCTTCACACAACCAAGAAATGGCAGGGAGGGCTTCAAGCCCAGAAATCATAGTGAGCATTAAAAACAATGACCTACGGAACTACAACAACAGGGGTGTATGACAGTATGAGCGGTTATATGTGCCGGCAATGTAGAAGTAATGAGACTCTTAGATGAGGTAAGAGAGGGAGAATATATAGGAAGTAAAATCATCTCACTGATTATAGCATTACAATAAATTACAAATGTGTGGGAAGTAGGGGAGGGGCAAGAAGTGACTAAGTTCAGGATAACTCTCAAGAGGAAATCAATACAGGGGACCAAGGTTAACATATAAATGTGCTAATATAAACGAAACAAAACTATGAAACTTCCTGAGTACCAAAAGATACGACAGAGAGTATATACGCACAAGAACAACTGCAAAGGACACAATCCACACCTGCATGTGTGTGTTGTATTAGAATTACAAGTCCTTTTATTTTAATATTTCGTTGTAATTGTTGACTTTATCCTAAGCATAAAAGTAGTTATATATGCTCATTGTAAAAGCTAGAAAATGTAGCAAAATAAAGACGACAATCAATTTTACATTTTAATCAGTTATCAGTATTTCCTCCCCAATGGACTGTCTGTTCACAGTCTTCACCCGTTTCTGCATGTGTGTGGGGGGTGGGGATGTGTTTTCAGTGGTGGGGAGGGAGAAGAGTCCTTGATAATGGTTTTTATTGATTTGGACAAGCTCCTATAGTAATTACATTAAGCTCTAGTTTCATTTGTTCTATTATGGCAAGAATCATTTCAGTTAGTCATTTGCTTCTTAATTTTCACAATATTTCATGTACAGATGTTTTAAGTTACATGCAGACAAATCTATTAAGCATTCTCATATAAGTTCTTATACTAGTATTATGCTCATTAAAGAATGAAGTTAATATTCATTGAAATGTCTCTCAAATTTATTTTTCAGGCTTCACTTATTTTTAACACACAAATCAACTATAACGAAGTTTGATGTATAATGTGATACAAGGCTTTCACCTGACCTCCCAGCCCAAATCCAATTTTTTAAATAATATTCCTTAAATAATACATCTTTTACCCATTTATCCACGATGCTGCCTGCAGCTCATATTAAGTACATACACAAAACCGTGCTAAGCACACACACCTGCGTCTACCCAGCATCGTCTATTTTTGGCCATAAAAATGTTCCTGTCTTAGTATCCGTGTACTTTAAATACTGTTGCTATCCATTTTCATTTCCTTCATTTCATTTCCATTTCATTTCATGTCATTTTTAATTCTTTTAATAAGATAATACAATTAAAATATGATTATTGTAGAAAATTTAGAAGATGCAAATTACAAAAAAAGTTAACCATTGATTATCTCTCTACCCAAAAACCACTATTAAAATTTTGCTCTCTTATACTTTATTCTGTGTGTGCTAATTATAGGTAAATAAGATCGTACCATTTTGCTCACTCCATTATACATCATAAGTGTCTTTCCATATCAGTATGATATCATGTTAAACTGTTCCCTTTTCCCCACTATATGGACGTACCACACAATGGATGCACTCTCTGAACTGGCACCACACTCTTGTCTCTTCAGCACAGTCCTTGTGAAGATATGCATGGAGATGGGAAACGGCAGGCTAGAAACAGCTCTGCCCTTTTTTTCAAATTGACTGAAGTCATGCTATGCCTCAGTAAACAATTTCTTCTATCACATAACTGATGGCTCATGCTCTCAGGATGTAGCGGCATGTATATCCTCAATAATGTGAAAGGACTTCCAGTCAGTTCTAATTCTCTGCTGATGTTTACCATCTACTTCCTTTACCACTTCCTTAAGAGAGTCTTGATTTGCTCTGAACAAGCATTTTAATGTCTTGCAAGATACTCTTCCTTAGTTTCTTTAGTTTCTTTAGGCAGGTTTGAAACTATCACCTGTACACTTTTTACCAGCCATTACGTGTCAAAATCATTTGCCAGAACACAGGAAATGAAGACTGACAGGTTGCTGGAGTAAACAGTACATCTTTAGGACACGCTCAACTCAGAAGGCCTGATTGACAAGAGTCTGCAGCGTGATGCACTATTGTCCACTGGTCTGTAACTCAGGACATGGGGCTAACCCAGTGGGGCTCAAGGGGGAAAACGAATGTGTCAACAGAGTACTGATGGCCACTTTACCACATATACACATACAGCTTTGAAGGAAAATGTTTCACTGATAATAAAATATAATAAATCAGGGCCACATGGGTGGTGTTAAAAAAGACATATTACGTATATGTGTTTGTTGAACTAAACCAGCTCATAAAGGACTGCAAAATAACATTTTATGTAAAATACCATTACAATGTCAAAGTACTTTCCTATGTTTCTCATTTTGTCCTCACAATATCTGTGTGTAGCATACTACTAGAAACACGTAAGCTGTGACACAAAGAATAAGCGTCACTTGCTCAAGCACAGCAAGTAATATTGCAGACTTCTGTCTCACAAGCCACTAAACTACTCTCTGCTTTCCTGCCACACATCTGAATACAGTTTTAGAAAGAAGAATGCTGTTGGAATGAAAAACTTGTACTCAATGATATTTTAAAGCAATGAGATCATTCAAACAACCAACCACAGAACGAGCGGAAATGTAAGAGCTCGAGAGCATCCCTGAATTAATGCCATTCCTGAAAAGAGGCCACTTGAAAAGCCTCTGTGTTTACTTATCCGAAAAACTATTGCTAGACTGAATATGTTTCTAAATTATCAAAATGAGAAAAGACCATATATTTCAGGGAGCTGTACTAATGTAAATAGGAACATCTTCCTCTAAGCTGCCAGATTTTCCCTTCCCTTCAAACTGAGCTAACAGCACAGAGGAGAGAATCTGAAATAACAGGAGCACCCTTTATGCAAAACGAACGGACCAAAACCTAAGGAAAGAAAATTTGAAAGCACATCTTACCTCCTTCTCCATAAAGTCAAACTCTGCTGCACAGGTATACAATAAAGTATCAAAATCCTTGTAACTGAAGAATTTTGATGTTAACAGGTTGCCAATATGAGCCTAGGAAGGAATAAAGTGACGTACCGTTAGATTATGTCATGTATTGTACTAATGCATTTAACCTTAATAGTATCTAAAAGTAGTCTTCACCCCATTATAGAGCTCACTGTTCCCATGCCAGGCATGCTTCTGTTACAGAAGAAAGTGCCATGCCGCCCAACTTCAGTTCTCCCTTCTTTTGCTGATAGATGATAGCTCCAACACCATCCTGCCTTCCACAATCGATCACTGTCATCCCTAAGGCTTTTATCCCTGGGTTTTCCCTGCTCAATGTGCTAAAGCTGGTGAAATACACTGCACAATATCTCCTTCGCTGGAATGGGCTTGGTAACACACACAGATGTCTGTCAATCACAAAGGGACAAGTGCAATGGAGTTAAGAATAGGAATGAGTGATTCAGATTTCTGAAAAGGGGATTGACAAGACTTTTTGAAAGAAGTAGAAATTGGGCAGGACATGGAGTAAAATGCACCTTTTGACTGACAATCAATATTGTGTAGTTCTTTACAAGTCACCAAGTGCTCTCACTTATGTCACCTCATCCACTTCCCACAAAAGCCATGTGAGGAAGGTGGAATTACTTTCATTTAACAAATAAGAAAACAGTTACCAAACTTTCAATTCATTATTGTCTAAAAAAGCAAGGACCAAAGAAAAGGGGGGAAACTGTATCTAAGACAAACCATAACTAAAACCCTAAAGGAAACCTACATAAGTAGGGGATGTGGGCGAGAGTAGAAATTAAAGGGTGGTGGGAATGTGCTGAAGAATCTCAAATATTTTCCCTTGTTGGGGAAGAAATATACGCTGATAAGTTTAAGAAACAATAGGGAGAATATATAGCGCCTAAAATAGCATAAGAAAATTATCTATTCAATGAACAGGAGAAAAAAATCTAAAAAGCAAGTAAGATAGTTGAAAAATCTCAAATAAAATGGAAGAAAGAAGTCCCAATATAACAATATTTGCCATACATATAAAGGATAGATCCTCAAGTTAAACTTAAGGAAAAAAGATCCAATATTATATTATCTACAAAAAACATACTTAAAACAAAAGTATGCAGAAAGGTTGAAAATAGAAGAAGAGAACAAGATAGACCAGATAAAGTGAACCAAAGAAATCTAGGTTAGCAATTGTAATGTTTCACAAAACTGAATTCAAGCAAAAAATATATGAAAAGAGAAAACGAATGACAGAATATGCTGGTAAAATAAACAGCAAAGCAAGATCGTACATATCATAAACATATTTGCAGCTAACAGTGTAGACTCAAAGTGTATACAAGAACAACTGAAAAAACAGTAGGAAGAAATTGATAAGTTGACAGTGTTCACTGGAAATGTTAAAAATTTCCCTCTAAAAGAGAAAAAGTAGACAAACGTTAACATCTAAATAATACTATTAATAAGCTCACAAACAGAATACAAACTTCACAAAAAGAGAACACATGTTATCCTCAAACACAAGTAAAATTTTTATTTATTTATTTTTGCTGAGGAAGATTGGCCCTGAGCTAACATTCGTTGGCAATGTTCCTCTTTTTTTGCTTGAGGAAGATTAGCCCTGAGCTAACATCTGTGCCAATCTTCCTCTACTTTGTATTTGGGATGCCTCCAGAGCATGGCGGATGAGTGGACTAGGTCTGTGCCCGGGATCTGAACTGGTGAACCAAGGCCACCGAGGAGGAGCACAGGAACTTTAACCACTCAGCCGTGGGGCTGGCCCCAGTAAAATATATTTTTTAAAGTGTTTACACACCATGCCAAAATAAATTTCAAAGAATTCATATCATACAAATTTTTTCTAATCATAAATGCAATAAAATTGGAAAATGAGAACTAGAAATGACTTTAAAAATCCTTTGGCTAGAAACTAAGTAACATATAACTTAACCCTCAGGTAAAAATAAAATCAGAAAATAAAGCTGGTTTGTAAGACACACAGAAAAGTGCTATTTATAGGGAAATTCACAGCTTTAAATGCATTTATCAGAAAATAAGAGAGGGTGAAAACAAAAGAGCCAAGCACTTTCCCTCAAGCATCAGAAAAAGCTACAGAACTAGCCCGAAGAAATGAGAAGGAAATGAGGATGACTGAATTCAGTGACAAAAAGAAATACGACAAAGAGGACTTAAAAAAGGGGGTACTTTGAAAATAGTAGTATGACAAATAGAAAGTAGGAACAATAGCAAAAAGAAAAGAACATCTCTTTAGAGGAGACTAATAAAATATTGATTCTAAATAAGAAAAACTACATAAAAGAGTACAAAAGATCATTCCATATATATGCAAAAATTTCAATAAGAACTTTTGTCAACTGAATCCTACAATAATTTTTTAAAAACAAGATCTGTTTGATGATATATATGATAACGGGTACGTTTCCTCTAAAGACATAAACTACCAATAACTTCTTAAGGAAGCAGATTCGTAGCAGAAAATCCTCCATGAAGCAAACTCCAGGCCGTGCGGGTTTCACTCGGATTCTACCAAACATTTAAGGGAGAAATAACACCAATTCTACACAAATTCTCTTTGAAAACAGGAGAGTAAACACTTCCCAATAATTTTAGGAAGCTAATGTTACCTTAAAACCAAAACCAGACAAAAACATTACAAGAAAATAAAACTACAGCCTAATACTACTCATGAATATAGGCAAAAATCCTTAAAAATATTAGCTAACCCAATCCAGCAACATCAAGAAAGAATAACACATCGTGAGCAAGTGAGGTTATCTGAGAAACACAAGGCTGGACCAACACTCAAAAATCTAGATGTGGCAGAGGAAGACGCGGGCAAATCCCCTTCCCCAATAACAACTACAAAATTGGACAAAACTCTCAAAAACCACCATATCAGGTTCTAGAAATTGAGCAAAAGGAAAACAAATGGAGAAATATTCATTTATTTAAAAAAATGATGAACTTTGGGTAGAAATAGTGGGAGTCTGGCATTCTTGCCTAGGTTGCTCCCACCTACCATGAGCACCACCACCACCTCCCCCAGCTTGGTAGGCATAGTAGTTCCACCAGGGCCAGGCTGGCCATGAAAAGCAGAACCTTCGCTCCTGGAGGGAGCTAACTTGTTTTGGTGCAGAGAACAAAAAAAATCTATGCTCAGAGGCACTGTCAGTAAAAGTAGCAAACTCAGTAGGAAATGAAAGGCAAAAGCTCACAGCTCTGCCAGCTTAAGGTTGCAGTCCCGGTGCTGTGAACAGCAGACTGGCAAACAAGCTAACATATCTTAGAGATTCTGGAAATGAGACAAGCAACAAGGGGTAGGTAAGTTTTCACATCCCTGGTGGACCAGAAAGCTGCATACATGCACTGGGGGATCCAAGAGAGCCCAAACTCTCTACAAATCAATGACTGACTGGGAGGTGCTGTATACATTCATGGAAGATCCAAGAAGGTAGGGCAGACAGAAAAAGAAGGGCCAATCTGATATTCAGATAAGAGTTAACACAGCAGGCCTGAATGCTATCCTTTGAAAAACCTGCTAGCAAGGCTGGCCCTTGGCTGGCATCAGGGAACGTGATTTTGGAAGACTCCCACCACCCTAAATGATAAAAGTGGCTCACTGTACCTAAACTGTACAAACAACGTGCTTTATGCTGAACACCTACACTCCTTCTGGGAGTCTGGAATTTTGACACGTGCTAGGCAGAGGGTGCCTATGTAACCAGACTCCAGTGTAAACCCTGGGGCACTGAATACTGAGCTGCCCTAGTAGACAACATTAGGCTTCTACCAAAAAGAGAATTGACAGGAGCAGGGATGGGAAATCCAGGATATACTAAGAAATAGCTCACTTGGTTCTGGGAAGGGAAGTGCTTCTGATTATCTTAACAGAGAAGGGTGGGTGGCAATGCTTCTCAAGAGCTATGCAACCTTGCCATTCCTTTCCTTTGATCAATGTCAAAATTAAGAATTTATGAGCTGATGCCCTTGATCAATGTTATAGATTTCTAGAAATATTAAAGTTGCAACTAAATTATTTCTAATCTGGAAATAACTGTTATTGTAGCACTTCTTTTGGCCCTGGTACAGCATCAGGCTGTGACAGAAATGACAGTAGTCAGTTTAACCTGAATCAATACTTTAACTGGCTTGCCTTCCCCCAGTGAGAAGACAGACTCCATAAACCTAGGACTTGGGCCATCTCACTTCTCTTCCTGCTCGTTCTCTGCATCCTGGCCAACAATCACCTTTGAGATTCCATCTTCATCCCTGACTTGTAGGAGCCTTCCCTGACTCTCCCCCTGTGGATTCCTGCAGCACTGTGTACTTATCTTTACCATAGCGTATTACATTGCATTATATTTGCTAGAAACCATTCCTATCTCCCACTAGACCAGTGGTATTCAGTTTTGTTTCTCTAGGATGCATTCTACTGCCAGGCGTATAGCAGGTACATATTGAATGAATGAATAAATACATTTTAGACTACAGTTTTATACTTTTAAAAATCTTTTCACAGTTGTAGACTACTCATTTAAAAGTTCAGTTGTTTTCGATCTTTTTTAAGCGAAACATTCCCTTATCCATACGAAAACCTGTATAAATGTCCAATATGTAGGAGAATAAAGTAAACTGCCCTTGGCGAAAGAGGGCTGGCAGGGGGACTGGGAAGCAAACGGATGCCACAGAAGAGTCTTTAGAAGTCCCAGGACTTCACAGAACCCAGTTTCAAGTCCATAGCTTTCATCCACCACAGGAGGAGGAAAGATAGCCAATTCAAATAAATTGCAGAAAACACGTGATTTACGTTGCTCTTTCTGTGTCAGTTGTTGTGTTGCTTTCTCTTTTCATTTAGTTAATGTGCTTACTAAAACACCAAAATAAAACAGGCAGCGCAAAATTATGGATAGGAAGAATCCTTAAAATTATAAAGCAGAATTCTTCTCATTTTATTTTCTCTCCTATCCAAATACCAAAACAAAGCAAACAAACCAACAACAAAACCTCTCTTAAGAGGACTAACTTGGATTAAATTACCTATAAAGGCTTATAAACAAACCTTTCACAAGCACTGACCAGAAAACTGGAGGAAAAAAAGAATGAGACTATAATACGATATATATAGTTTAAGAGGCTCTGAGGATGGCATCTTTATTTGTTACAAGAGGGGATTATAAAGAAGCCAGAGAAAAATGCCTGAATAGAGCTTAAAATTTGAGGTTAAGTCTCTAGAGCTTTCTTGCTTTAAAATTTTAAAATCTTTATGATGTAGAAAGACCAGTAAAATGAGAGAACTGTGTAAAAAAAAATTAATTGGTGAGAATAGAGACTATATTCATAGTCACATTTACTTTCTAGTCTAATAAATAGATAAAATAACAGGTGAACAGACTTCATCTTAGAATTTGGTTTCAATAATGGTACTTTAATAACTCGGGTAATCCATTCTTAGCCTGTCTGATTTCTGTTCAAGCCTTTCAAGTTTAAGCAAAAATGCACTTACATCATCTGCAATGCCAAAGATTTTAGATGTCAAATACTTGAGTATGACAGTTCCAAACAAGCAAAAACATCCTTGGATAACCTACAAAAGAAAAATATAACAAAACAAAAATAGACCAACATTTCACATAGCCATTCCATAGACATAGCCTAGGAAGAAAAAAAATAAATGCTTTAATCATACATGAAATAATTATCTCCAGATCCAAGAGAAAATGCTAAAAAATGCAACTTAAATTAAAATAAAGAATGTTACTCCAAAATCAAGGGGCTATCAGTAAAAACAAAAATATACACACACAATCTTATTATCAAAATTAATATATTTTATAGGAGACATACAGCAATTGCAGTTAATTCTCCTTCTACTAATAGTTTCTTACACATGCACTGCTCCTCGGAAAAAACATGGCTAATAAAATAAATAAAACTGAAATTCTTTAACTGCCTATTCAATATTAATCTTAGCTTGCTTCATGAAAAGGGCAATTTGGCACATTAAAATTTGAGCCCTAGGGGCTGGCCCCGTGGCCGAGTGGTTAAGTTCGCGCGCACTGCTGCAGGCGTCCCAGTGTTTCATTGGTTCAAATCCTGGGCGCGGACATGGCACTGCTCATCAAACCACGCTGAGGCAGCGTCCCCATACCACAACTAGAAGGACCCACAACGAGAAATATACAACTATGTACTGGGGGGCTTTGGGGAGAAAAAGGAAAAAATAAAAAAAAATCTTAAAAAAAAAAAAAAAATTTGAGCCCTAATATGTTACAAAACTATGAGATCCCCTGAATTACATAGATCATTTCCTTAAAAGTAAAACATAAAACTAAAGATATATTTTACAGAAGAAAAAATATGCATTCAAATAGATTGATTCTTACCCATAAACTAAGTTCAGATACATTTATTCTCAGGAAATGTGGTTTCATTGCCAGTATACCCTGCATGGAGAAAACAGCATAGCATACAGTTAATACTTATAGACATAAATTCAAGTACCAAAAAATATATCTAAATATTAGGACTGTCAAGAATCTAAAATTCAGCACACTGTCGATGTTCCACATAGCATTACCACATGCTCACTGCCTTCAAGACATAGCCCTCTGTCATCCAACGTAGATTAGGGCAGTTAGTGAATTTGTAGGGTTGAAAACAGAATCACCATGTGTGTGTATATATATACTTCTATGGTTGATTTTACATCTCTGATTTACCTAAGTAGTATGCAATAATTTTAGAATTTTAGACAGGTGTCTTATAGTCATAAGGTTTTCCTTAAGTTAAATATGATTAACTCTTAGAATAAACTACAAATCAGTTTTAAATGGATCAGCTAAGTACTTCTCCTCTATCAAATCTTGTGTCTTTCCAGGTCCATAATAGCCTCCCAAAGTACAGTACCTATATTGATCCAAATCTACTTCAAACTTGGGGAAAATATGGCTGGAGATCAAAATACAAATACATGAACCAAAATTAAATCTTTTCAGAAGTTTCTGAATATCTGAGAATACAAAATGTGATAAGGTTTGGATTTCAAACTAATAACAATAAATAAAAATAGGCAAACGTGTGTTCATAGTTAAATATTCAAAAACATGCTATATTCTGTAATGGTTGGCAATACTTATTTTTACACATCAAAATATATGAAATATACACAAATCTGCTCAGTTCATACCTAAGACACACCTTGGTGTCAAGCACCTAGCAGGAAAATTGACACACTGCAGGTGATCAACTAAACTGAAGAGAAATTTCCTGCAAAATGTACTTAGATTAGACTTTACTGATATGCAATTTTCCATTCAATGGTTTCCCTGTACGCAAGTACCAAGAGTCAAGACTTTAACCTGAGTAATACCAGGACTTGTTTGCGTATACACGTAAAATATAGAACTGAGTACACTGTCACATTTCCTAATTACAAACAGAATTCAATGATTAAGAACTATCATTAATCTCAAAGTACAGCAACTCAACTAATGATTTTTTTTCATTGTTGAAACACAGCATCACTATATGCTAACTGCTAATTTCTGTGATTAAGTACACTCGAGTCACACCACTTGAAAAGGATGGCAGTCTAGACTGGGAGGAGATATATTCTTGGGAAATGGGATCTTAAATAAATATTATTTGTAAAATGGGACAAAGAAATAGGAGGTCCCAAATTTGTTAATTGGTTCTAGAAATCAAGAAAGCGAAAATGACCTGAGTAACCTAAATGATTATGCAAGGAGCAGGATACATTTCAGTTAAGACAGCACAATATCCTTCCTCTTCAGGAAACCAGCCTCATGCTAAAGCACATGCACTTTAAATATAAGAAAGAAGTTCTTTCCTCTTAGGTTTGCAAAACGTTGTAATGGTGAAACCCACTAATAAAAAAGGCATAACCACTTCCGGAAGTCCTTAAATTTAGGGAGATTTATATTTAGAAAGTCATCCTGCCAAAAGTGGCAGAAAGAGTTAGATGACCTTTCACAGTTTGCTCTAATTCTCTAAGACAGTCTCCTGATAATCGAAATCTGTTCTTTATAGAGATTTAGCAAAATATAACTGAATCATCACCCGATTTAAACTACCTGAATATTTCATGCAAGGAGACTAAGAGGGAAAAACCTACAAAACCAAGACCTCAAGCCTCTGATCACAGCGGAACAAGGAGGAGAGACCGCTGCAAGATGCCAGAGGGAGGAAAAGAGAGTGGAGCAAGAACAGGACAAAAGCTGAAAAAAGGCAAGGAAAAAAGCAGACAGCCTAGAAACCTTTCTAAAATGAACCCTGGGGCTAAAACTCAGGCAACAGAAAAGACGAGGAAGGAGAAAGATAGGACAAATTAGGACTAAGAGGCAATATGCTATGTTTTCCAATATTAACTTTTGTTGTATTTCTTTCCTGATTTGGAATTGAGGACTTGAACACTCCATCACACACAGATGCATTCAGTAAAACACCTGAGCGGTTCTTACAGAAAATCCTTCATGACTCCTAAACCAGTGATAAAGAAACTGATGAACCATTAGTTTCAAAAACAGCCATGTAGTTAAGGAACACTTACCCAAATAATTACCAAAGAGGAAGCATAATAAGAAGTTAATAACATTGAGTTTCCAAACATCAAAACAAAACAAAGTGCAAGAGAAATCTGGAAAAATCCAAGAAAAATATAATTAATGCACAGAAAGCAAAAAAACATTTTTTATTCTGAAAATTGCACATGCCCACGATAAACAAAATTTAAACCGCTTTCCAAAGGGAATATGCAATGAAAACAGCCCACGTTCTATCCCACACTTCAAAACCTGAAAGATCACCAACATTGTGTGCACCCTTCCACTGACTCACGTGTACAAATTCTAGCTTACATTTTTTAAAAACCACAAATGCAAACTTAGCCCATAAATTCTAGTTTATATTTTTGCTTGTTTTTACTCTTAATTTGTTTCAGAGAGCTTTCCATATCAATCCAAACCAATCTAATTCATTCTGTTGACTAACTGAAAAAAGTAGTCCACTCTGGAGTTGTGCTATAACTTATCTGACCAGTCCTCTGACCACTGCTGAACACATTAAGTGCTTTCTAGTTTAGTGTAGTTTGGTTTTCCCATTGCAAACACCACTGTGATAAACATCCTCGTGTGTATCTTACGTACATGTCAACATATTCACGAGATAAATTACTAGAAGTGCAATTGATGGATCAAGGGTACACACAAAATAAATTTTGAAAATACACATAAATTAAAAGTTGAAAAAGTACTGACAAATTGCCATACAAAATATTGCACCAATTTACTCTCCCACCAATCGGGCGTGAGTTCCTGCTCATACACACTCCTACCAACACTTTTAAATATTTGCCAATCTAAGAGGAGAAAAATGTTGTTTCACTGTTTCACTTTTCCATTCCTTTAATAGTGGGTGAGACCCAGCATCTTTTCTTCTATTTGCTGTTTATGTTGCTTTGTGTGTGTGTGGGTATGAATTACCTATTCCTACCGCCCATTTTTCTATCAAGTTATTTTCCTTAAGAGCTCTCTTTATATATTACAGAGAACATAGCTCCTTACCAAATAAACATATTGTAAATATTTTCCCAGTTCATTTTTATCTTTGTGGTATTCTGTATTATGATTATTTTCCAGATTTTTATGTTAGTCAAATTTATCATTTGTTTCCTTTAGGTCTTCAGGATTTAGCTCCATTATTAGAAAAGCCTTTAAAAATAAAATAATTCACGTTTTCTTCTAGAAGTTTTATTTTTGGTCCACTTATGTGAATTTCCATATGAATTTTAGAATCAGCTTGTTCTAAAAACTGACATTTTAACTAGAATTGCTTTATTCAATAATGTACATTACATTAATCACTATGTCTGTCCAATATTGAGTCTTTAAATCCAAAAATAATACATGTTGTTTCCAATTCTTTAAGTGTTCTTCTGCATATGTTACTAGGAGGTGAAGTTTTCTTCACATAGATTCTGCATGTTAAGTTTATTTCAAAGGATATTATTTCCTTTGCTATTGTATCAGAAATCTTTTTTCATCACATTTTCTCATCGTATATAAAAAAGTTATGTTAAATATGCATAAATAAATACAATCTTTCATTGTTTCCAGTAATAATTAGCTTATTAATTTGGGGTTTTTAGGTATTCAAAATCATATCACTTGCAAATAATAATACTTTTATATCTTCCTTTCCTATTTTTGAAACTTATTTTTTAGTTAATTGTATCCACTAATATTCATGCAACAATGTTAAGTAATAAGAATGGCAGTAGGCATACTTATCAAGCTTCTGGCATTAATGGGAATAGTTCTATTGATTCAGCATTTTGTGTTATTAGCTTTTGGTTTAAAATATATGTATTTCAAATTTCAATGAAAGACGTATTTTCATTTTAATATGATCTTAAAATCAGAAATAGATGTTGAATTTTATCAAATGCCTTCATAGCATCAAAGGAACTGATCATATTGTTGACCTTTTTAAAAAGTTATGAATGTGATAAATTATATTAATAGAATTTCTAATGTCAAATCATTCTTTCATTCCTGGAATGAACTTAACTTGTCATGGTATATTATTCTCATATACATACTAAACAGGTAAACAACAAAATTCTCAAAACTTTATGACAATAGTTTTTTTCCAGAAGTGCTAAAATTTAAGAGTAATTCTAAAACTTTCTCAATTTTGGCAAAAATTAGCAGAATACTATCATTTTGAATAAACAGGTTCATAACCAAGAATCAGGCAAAGCAATGCCAAGAGTATTCAAGAGAAAATAGAAGGTAGTCTAAGAAAGAAGGTACTAAAGGTCTGGGGAGATGTTCAGGGTCCATTCCCAACTCAGCAGCAAGTCTGGTCAAACCCTCCAAGGGCTTTGATTCTCACTCCAAAGAAAAGCCAAAGGCTTTACAAACATCTACACACCCTCTGAGGTCTGCCTCACTCACCTCTGGGACCTCATTTCATATTACTCTTTCCTCTCTCACTCCAATCCTGCCACATCTTGCAGATCCTAGAACACACCAGGTACACTCCCACCTCAGAGCATTTATGCTTGCTGTTTCCTTTACCCTAATGGCTGCTACTTGAGCTCCCTCATCTATCCCCACATAACCTTCTCAGTGAGGCCTTCTCTTCTCAGTGTTATAAATTACAACCTCCCCTGTTACTGGCCCTTAATTAGTATCAGCCCTGATATTGGTTCCCCCACAATGAACCAGGCATATATGGGTTAAAAGTAAGGCACACATTCCCAGGTCCCCGGTTCTTTAGTTACACTCATACGTAAACGTTTGTTTCTTTAACCTCTGACCTCCTTGAGCTATAGAGCCAAATAAAAGTTACAAATTCTTAAAGTCCAGATGGCCTCACGCTGGGCTCCCACTAAAGCTGTGGCTAATCACAGGACCTTGAAGTTCTTTTACAGAGAAACTAATGTCCAGAGAATATCAAGAAACAGAAGCTTCCCAGGCCCAACTCCTCAGCTTCCTGACGTCAGAGTCTACCTTCACCATAGAGATAAACAGCCAAGGACACTCATCTGAGAAATCCTTTGTCTCCTCCGCTAGAAAAAGACCCAGATACAGGCTGATGGGAAAATGCTGACCAAGAAGGCCACAGACCCCCTCCCCTAAAACCCCAAATAAAACCCCTACCCATTTCTTAACGGGGAGCAAGCAACTTTTGGGGCACTGGCCCTTGCTTTGCTCCCTCTGCCTGGCAAAGTAAAGCCTTTCCTTTTTCACCCAAGACTCTGTTCTCGTTATTTGGATTGACATCAGGATCAGAGACCGAACTTTCAGTAACACTCCTACCTACTCAGCAAATCCCACCTTCCTCGTCTGCTTTACTTTCCTTACTGGTACTTACTCCCATTGAACATCTTGTTTATCTTACATACTTGGATTACTTCTGTGTACACTAAAATATAAGCGCCAGGAAAGAAGGGATTTTTTTCATTGTTTTTATCACTGCAATATCCTCAGGACCTAGAAAATGTTTGACAAACAACTGGTGCTGAAAAACATCAGCAAATTTAAATTTGAAGAAGAAAATTGGAACATTAATAAACTAAGAAAATTGAGAATTTAGAAGGTACAGAACAAAGGAGAGATTATTACAAATTATCTTAGTATCTATGTCTTTTTTGAGTATCTGTATTTTAGCAAATTAAAAAAAATAAGGCAACACTGTGAAAAACCATGTTAGTGAACTTTAAAACTTAGATGATACGGGAAAATTCCTAGCAAAATAAAAGTTACCAAAAAAATGACTCAAGAAAAAAGTCTAAATTGTTCTATTATCATAAAATAACTTAGATCAGTAATTTAAAATCTGTCTACAAAGAAAATGGATATCTACAAAGCTATATCTGTCCATATAGCTTAACAGGCCAATATCTACCAAACTTTCAGGGACTATTCCTTCAAATCTTACACAAAATCTATCACAGACACAAAAAGTAGGGATACTTTACAATTAATTTTATGGGGCAAGAATAAATCTGATATCAAAATCAGTCAAGTGTAGCTGCAACATTCTTGGAGAAGGGCAGGAATCTGTCTCCCCCCAGACAATAACTGCCCCGGTGGAATCTATCTGATACAACTATTTTGGAACTTGGGAGTCTATCAAGACTCGCAACTTCCAGGAGAACTTCTGGACAGGAAATTGTAGTTAATTTCAGTCGATTCTGGCTCTTAGCTCAGCAGGAGCTACCCATTCCTCATACATCAGCCCTGATGCAAACAGCCCTGCTCGAGTTTAAAAGCAGAGCTAACAAAAGCAAAATAAACAAGGGAACTACATCAACGTAAAAAGTTTCTGCAAAGCAAAAAAAAAAAAATGACCAACAATAAGAAGAAGCAACTTACGAATGGGAGAAAATATCTGCAAACCATCTACCAGATAAAGAGTTAATATCCACATAAGGAACTCTTACAACTTAATAGCAAAAAAAAATATCTGATATAAAAACAGGCAAAGGACCTAAATAGACATTTTGCCAAGGAAGACAGACAAATGGCCAACAGGTACATGAAAAGGTGCTCAACATCACTGATCATTAGAGAAATACAAATCAAAACCACAGTGAGACATTACCTCACATCTGTTAGAATGACTATTGTCAAAAAGACAAGAGATAAGTGTTGGTAAAAAAGTGAAAAAAAGGGAACTCTTTTTCCCACTGTTGGTGGGAATGTAAACTGGTACAGTCACTATGGAAAACAGTATGGAGGTTCTTTGAGAAATTAAAAATAGAACTACCATATGATCCAGCAATCCCCTCAAAAATGAAAATAGGATCTCAAGAGATAGCTGCACTCCCATGTTCACTGCGTTATTTTCAGGGAAATAACCTACATTTCCATCAACGGATGAATGGATATTGAAAATGTAGTATATATATACAGTGGAATATTATGCAGCCATAAGAAAGAAGGAAATACTGCCATTTGCATCAACATGGATTAACCTTGAGGATATTATACTAAGTGAAATAATCCATTCAGAAAAAGACACATATGCTTGATTCCATTTACATGAGGTACCTAGAGTAGTTAAAATTACAGACATATTGAGCAGAATTGGGGTTTCCAGGGGCTGGCGGGAGGAAGAGGAATAGGGAGTTTCTTTTAATGGGTATAGAGTTACAATTTTACAAGATGAAAAGAATTGTGGAGTTAGTGATGATGGTTGCACAGCAATATGAATGTACCTAATACAATCAATGTAAATACTTCAAAAGATTAAGAGGGGAAATTTTACGTTATGTGTATGTTACGACAATAAAAAAATGGAAAAAGCTTTCTTTTTTGGAGACAATTCTGTCTTTTTTCCTTTATGCAACTATGGGGATTTAGGAATTTGTAAGGTGATAACAAAAGAAGATATTCCATAGTTAGTAAGTAACTAAGTTCCACAGATAGTAAGTCACGTTATAAGCATATATCATTTACCCAAGACAGGTTCTACTACCAACCAACCCTGCGTAATATTAGTACTTTTATAGCTGTAGCTTTGAGTGAGGGTCCTCATCCAGAGTTGCCTATGTGACTGTGTGATTGATGGACTCTAAACGCTTAACAATTATTCTTGTTTTTACTGCAATGTAAAAAAACTATAGTATTAAACAGTTTGATTAAAAAAATAAGCCAAGTGTAAGAGAAGAATAATTACTATCCAATCCCATTCATGAATAGGACTTAAGTCTCTTAACAAAATAATAGCAAAGTGAATCCAGCAACATATAAAAATTGTGTTTAGCCCAGAAAAGCAAGGTTTCTTAACATAGAAAATCAATTAAAATAATTCACCACCACAACATATTGAAGAGGGAAAAATGCACAGGATCATCTAGACAGGTGCAGAAAAGCATTTGATGGAGTTTAGCCTTCACTCATTTCTTTTAAAAAGTGCTCAAAGTGTAATGAGAACATGCTAAAAGGACAAAGAAGTCAAGCTGAAGTAGCAAATCTGGAACAAGTCAAGCATCAAAATAAATAATGGAAATAGTGGATTATACTGCAGTGAATAAAGCAGATGAGATTTTCTCTTGGACATAAGAGAAAAACTGGTAGAAGAGCTGAACAGAAATGTCACAAAAGGAAACAAAAAGGGCCCATAAACACCAAAAAGATGTTTGGCTTTATTGAGAATCAGAGAAAATGCAAATTAAGGCCGTAAGATACCATTTTATACTCACCAGATTGACAAAATAAAAAAGGATATAGAATAATATGAACTGCTATACATTACTGTTTGAAGCAGTCTAATCATTTTTGAAGACCAATGCAGTATTAAATTATGGACTTGAACACATATATAATTTACCACCCAGAAATTCTACTACTACATAAATACCCCAGAGAAACTCTTAATGTACATGCCCCAGGAGGTAATTGTAAGAAGGTACAGCATTATTCATAAAAGAAAACAGAAGAGGAAAAGAACTAAATGTCTTTCAACAAGAAAATGGATAAATAAGTTGTGCTCTATTTATGCAATGGAAAATGCAAAGAAAATGTCTGAACTCCAATAACATACAAATCCCAGAAACCTGAGTGAAAACCTAAGTCTCATAAAAGGATACTATTTTTACAAATCTTAAAAAAATACTAACCTTTAATAATAAAAACATATTATTTAGGAATACATATATGGTAAAGTCAGAAAGAAGAACAAGTTAATTATAATTTAAAAAGTCAGGGTAGTGGTTATCTCTAGGAGAAGTGAGTGGGGTATGTTCAGGGCACACACGTGCTTCAAAGTCACGACGGTTCTATCTTTCAGTTGGAGGGTAGGCTCATGGTTGTTCATTTCATAACTTTGTTTTTAACTTCCCTATATATTATAAATGGTCTATATGTACCAATTATTAGAGAATAAACAATAATAATGGCATATTATAGAAGCATTAAAATTATAGGAAAAAGAGAACATCAAAATTGTAAGAACTAATGACAAAAACAAAAGAAAGAATAAACATTTATCAAAATCAACCATCCAGCTTTACGACCTTTGCTCTAGCTGTTCCACCAACCTAGAATATTCTTCTCCATGACATCTGCTTAGCTAACTTCCTCTCCTCCTCACAATCTCTGCTCCACTCTCCACTGCTCAGTAAGGCCTGCTCTAACTGATACCAGCCTGATACCACTTTCCCTACATTAAACCCAGCATATATGGGGTTAAAACCAAAGTACTCATTCCTTGCTTACTCCCTGGGTTCCTGGCTCCAGAATCCACTATCCTCCATGGAGACAAAGGGCCAAGGACAAGCACCTGGATTCATTATCTCCCCCTCCCCCTCGCCAAGGAGCTACAGGCTGCTGGGACAGCTGCTGACCAGCAAGGTCACGGGCTCCCTCCTCTCTGCAAGTAGTCTCAAGGCAAAGACAGGCTGGTGGGAAAGCTCCGACCAGCAAGGCCATATGCTCCCCCTCCCCTACCTAAAACCCCAAATAAAAACCCTTCGTTTTAGCTTTTTGGGGAGTTTGGGATTTCAGCGTTAGGTGCCCTCTCTCCTTACTCAGCACTGTGCAATATAAATTCCTACTTTCTTCAACTACACCCAGTGTCAGAGATTGGCTTGCTGCACAACGGGTGAGCGAACTCACTTCAGGTTTGATATCATAACCACCTCATTGGACACCTCCCCTGAGGCTGGCATTCCTGATCTCCCTGGGGAACCATGGATTGCTCTTTCTTTCTACAGTCCTTATCACCTTCTAACATACTATATAATTTACCCATTTACTACGTTTACTATTTATCCTCTGTCTTCTCTCCTTCCTCCACTCTCCTGGAATGTAATCAACAAGCGTGCTGGGATCTTTGTAGCTCTGCTCACTGGTACATCCCGTGTGCCTGAATAGTTGGTGCTCAGTAAATGAACATGCTTCTTCATTTTAACAGAAGGCTCCTGGACAATATACAATTCCATGCTTCTCCTTCATGAATTATCTGTTTTACTGGTAACATAGAAGTCAGGCACAACCTCAAATCAGATAATTTGACCTAAATTAAAATTTTCTGGGTGGCCTATTTAAAACAAGGTCTGTTAATTATATCACAGTTTTGAATTACACTTGTTTTAGTTATGGAATTATATTACAACCAGTTTCAACCGTGAACAAATCAAATACTAATCAGAAGTTTGTTTTAAGGTCAAACTAAATGAAAAAAAGAAATTAAAAATCATTACCATGTGTATATAAATGATCTTCTGTAATTTGCATATATCAATATATCCCACAACATATACTGCAAATAATGATGCAATCTGAAATTTAAAAAGAAGTTAAAAATTACATATATAGTGAATAGCTCTAAGAATGAAGAAAAGATTATCCTTATTGCTGTTTCAAACTGATTTATATTTATATTTATATTGAAAGTGAGATCTTTAGTTTTCCTCTTACCTGCCAATTTATTACTGAATATGGTCAATATATCAATATAGCAAATATTGGTTGATTTTTCTCTTCCATATACAGTTCTCTCAATTAACCATGTAAATTATCTACTTTGTGGATTATCCAAACAATACTCATTTTAACGTCAGGGTGACTCTACTGTCAACATGTACAATAACAAAGTGCCCTGCCCAGTCAAAAAACATTCAAATTTAATTACAATATATGACAATTAATACATAATTAGGGAAGGTACATCAAACTCAAAAATAATTATTTAATGCATGTGTGTGTGAAAATACATTAAGTTCTGCTTGTTAGTCACTCTTTACAAGTGTCTCCATTAGTGTTCTCTTTCATTTATCCAAATATTCACATTAGTTATTATCACATTTCAAATTAGAAGGAGTACTTTCATTACAAAGGGATTTTTAACTTTCTCTACAGTTTTGAACAAAATTGTGTGTGCATTTACCAAGAATTCTAAGAGTACTGGAGAGATTTAGATGAATTAATCGATTAAATGATGATAATGTACGTCTTAGTAAAATATAGAGGTATAGTGCCTCGCCACCTTTCTGCGTGGAGAAAGCAATTCAGATTAACTCCACACTTCTCCTACCACAGAAACATAGTATAAACACATTGCAAAACAGCTGAATACTTAAACATGTAACTTAAGTTCTATTCATCAAGGTTTTTTTCTCCAAACAATCTACAACATTGTTTCCCATTAGCAAGAAAAACAAGGCTTCTCTTTGCCCAGATTTATCCATGGGAGCTCTGCATTCTTGAAGGAAGACTGAGATGACACAATAAACAGTTCATATTTCATACAACTTTTTGGAAACAAATCTATATTTTTTCCCCTTTATGCAAAGAAGTGTGCATTGTTACTCAACATAAGCCCCACAGAGAATCACACCGCCTCCTCCCCTCACCCCACGCAACCCCCGCCCCAAAAGGAAAGAGATGGCCTTCCCCACTAACTGGAAGGGGCTGAGCAACACACAGCAGGCCTCCAGGGTGGAACCCTAAGGAGGGACTCTCAGGGACCCTTCAAACTAGAAACACTTAAAATGTAATCACACTAAAGAAGACAAAGGAAGAATCTAAAAGAATTAAAATTGCACAAATAGAGCCTCTTTTTTTAATTAATGATAAAAGCAGCCAACCTTACAGACATCTTGCTAAGTACCAGGTAATGTGTAAGAATCTTGGGGGCTGGCCCCGTGGCCGAGTGGTTAAGTTTGCGCGCTCCGCTGCAGGTGGCCCAGTGTTTCGTCGGTTCGAATCCTGGGCGCGGACATGGCACTGCTCGTCAGACCACGCTGAGGCAGCGTCCCACATGCCACAACTAGAGGAACCCAAAACGAAGAATACACAACTATGTACTGGGGGGCTTTGGGGAGAAAAAGGAAAAAATAAAATCTTTTAAAAAAAAAATTTGAAAAAAAAAAAAAAAAGAATCTTACATGCATTACCTCATGTGATCCTAACCACAACCCAATAAAGTAGGTTATTTTATTTTCTCTATTTCACAAATGAGAAAACTGAAACTAAGAAAAGTTAAGCAGTTTGTCCAAGTCAAGAAGGTAGTGGGGCAGGCCCTGCAGCCTAGTGGTTAAGTTTGGTGCGCTCTGCTTCCATGGCCCAGGTTCGGTTCCCAGGTGCGGACCTACACCACTGGTTGGCGGCCATCCTGTAGCAGTGACCCACATATAAAACAAAGGAAAACTAGCATGGATGTTAGCTCAGGGCAAATGTTTCTCAAGCAAAAAAAGAGGAAGCTGGTAACAGATGTTAGCTCAGGGCAAATCTGCCTCAGCAAAAAAAAAACAAAGGAAGCTACAGAATAGTTAGGACTCAAATCCAAATCTGACGCCATTTCTCAAGCAAGGCATTTCAAAGAACATTACAAAGCAATTCTTAAACTGCTTCATATGAATATGAATATGGCCCGTAAGATAAAATAGTAGTGGCAGGTGGGGAGATGAACACACAATTTACTCTCTCTCTCAACGAGCTACATTTATCTTGCTTTATATACCTCTATTTGAAAAGAAAGGGAGACAAGCGTACTTGGAAAGATGATAGATCAATTACAGACTGATAGGGGAGTTATATAAAATATGAACTGTTTAACTATTTATCCTATGTGTAAAAATGCACAGCATTATTCATAAAAGAAATACATTTTACTTAAGAGAAATACTGTAGTTTACTTAAGCAAAATACTTAAAATTATAGCACTAGTCCTCTTTTAAGCACACTAAAAATACTGAAAAACAAATATAAGCATTGTTATAAATTTGAGTTTAATAAATGCATTCTACTAGTAAATAAATAGTTAACACCCACTAATAAGTAAATCTTACATATCCCCCTACCCTGAACTTTCTTTAAAAGTATTAACTAAAAATCATTTTAGGGCTTAGAATCACATAACATCTCAGTTTTATAATTTTACACAAACGATTTCACATAATCAAACACACTAAGCTTAAGTCAGTTTAAAAATGTAAGTGCCTTACCTGAGTGAGAAGCACAAACTGAGCAAACTGCCACGGAAGCATGAAAAACACATTGGAGATGCAGAGTGCAATCAAGCTGCCTCGATAAAGTTTTGTAGCCCTTGAGAAGATAAAATAAATATCAGTAAGTGTAAGCAAAAAATACTCTAGCATGGATCCCAACTGCTGGAAATTAGAATCTCTAAACATGATCCGGTTATAACATGACCCAATGGGTTAGAAATTATACCTCCCGACACTCAATTACAATAGTTTTCTACGAAAAGTAAATACTCATTATTACTATAAAAATAAAGCCTGCCAAAGAGAGAGAGGGCATCTGGGTCAGTATATCCATTAAATTTTTTCAAACTATATTTTGGTGAATGCATAATCAAACTTTTTTTTTAAGGAAGATTAGCCCTGCGTTAACATCCATGCCCATCCTCCTCTATTTTGTATGTGGGATGCCTGCCACAGTGTGGCTTGATAAGCAATGTGTAGGTCCACACTCGGGATCCGAACCAGTGAAAACCAGGCCACCAAAGCAGAGTGCGCAAACTTAACCACTGACCCACCAGGCCAGTTGCCATAATCAAACATATTTAATGCTGCATTCAACAGAGTCATTTGGAGAGACAGAGGACGTCTATGAAAAATCAAAGAAAGTAGCATATTCAAAGTCCTAAGTATTCTGCAGACAAGCAGGGCAAGAATTCAGAATACGGGCTGAGCAGCGAGGAGAGATTTCATAGAGGATGTGGGATAAAAGCTGGGCCCTGCACACGCAGGACGCAGAAAAGAGGAGAGGAGGCAAGGCGGGGGCCACTCTGGAGCCACCTTTAGAGGCTTCACTTTGACCCTGACTTGTAATTTAGGGGATTTTTAGGAGAGTGAGGTAATTTTATCTTTCACACTAGTTTTAAGAAGTACTTTTCTCTTAAATCAGTGAGTCAATGTGAAGACCCTGACATCTTCACAAGGTGGAGCATGCATGTTGACACACCGAGGTCCAACGTGTGCACCCTGGATACAGTAAGAGATCCTCCTTAGGACAAACCCACCTGGGCGCTGAGCGCCACCTCAAAATGCCTCTCTCCACTCATTAAGTCTCCCTTCCCCAAAGGACATCCCTCTCTGTTATTCTAATCCAACTCTTCCCATCATGCCCCTAAATGAAGTATTTTAAAATCCAAGTAACACATTAATGAGTTATGAAATCAATTTATTAGATTAAAAACAACAATTTTTAATGGAGTGAAGTAGAGAGGAAAAATACATGATTGCATCCTACATAACAAGGGTTCTTATCCCTTATTATTCACAATTCCTTGAAAGTTCTGTTTCAGCCGTTTGTGTGCACACACGAATGTGTATACTAGGTCACAATGTAAGACAGATTTTATTTCTTGTAGATCAGAGTCAATAAGTTGGAAAGCCACTGTCTAAAATAAAGCATTTCTCTGCTTTTTAGTACTGAACATGATTTTCATTCTATGGGTAATGAGAGAGAAAGACTTCTGAGCAGAATTTAATACTAATTTGGCAGCTGGGACAGAATGCACTGGGAGGAGGGGAACAAACGGAAAGCAAAGGAATTCCACCTGCTGATGGCACAATCAGTATAGCAATGAACTAGGATAACAGAAATACTCCAGGAACAATCAAGAACTAGCTAAGACTATAGCTGATATTAGGTGATTTATACAAAACTGAATTTCTAAAAGTACTTAAGATTCAAAACTGGACAAAACCAATTTGTTAAGATAAATACCTTTTTAACCTTATTTATAAATGATTTCTAGCATTAGGAGTAGTCAGTCTCTTTTCTAGCTTTGTCACAGTATCCTCAGCAGCTGCAGCCAACATCAATGCTGCTCAGTTTCCTCTTGGCTCACCCATGCCATCCACTCCCTGCTCCCCTCAACACCACGAGCTGGAATTACAGGTGGAAACCAAGAACTAAAGGAAATGGCTACTCCACCGAAGGAGACAGAAATCAGTACCAAGGACGAAATATCAGAAGATTGAGAGGAGGCTGTCATCCTTCAGAAGAAAGGCAAGAAGTTTGCCACAAATCCAGAAGAGGAGGATGTAGTTTTGCCCAGGAAAAAGGACGACAGTCAAGAAAGCAGCCATCATCCCAGGGAAATGAAAGCAGCCACCACACTTCCACACAACCAGTCACACCAGCCACAGCAGTAACCACACCAGGGAACAAGGGAGCCATGCCAACCAAGGAACAAAGGACAAGCAGCCTGCCCCCGACAGGAAATGATGAGGTGCCAGTGAGGATGGGGAGGAGATGGAGATAGCGATGAAGCTGAACCACCAGTGGGAAAAGCTGCCGCAGCTCTAGGAACATGAGAAGGAAGATGCCAACTAAGATAAAAACAAAGAGAATGGAAGAAACTTTGAAGGAAGGAAATTCTCCTAAAACTTTTCTGCAAAAACCAAAAATAAAGACAGGAATGAGGACATAGATGAGGCTGAAATGACAATGATTAGGAGGCAAAAAAAAAAAGTAAAGAAAGAGCTGGCCACAAAAGCACCTAGAGAACACGAATGAAGAACCTAACAGAAAGCAGCCTCTGAGGCCAAGAAACAGCAATGGGAACAGCCCCAGTATGGTTGGCAGAATAACGGTCTCCAAAGAGATTCATGTCCTCATCATTGGAAGCCGTGTATGTCACATTACATGGCAAAGTGGAAGTAAGGTTACCAATCAGCTGACTTTCAGATAGGAGATTATCCAGGTCGACTCAGTGTCATCACATGGGTCCTTAAAAGGCCAGAAGAAGGTTGGAGTAAACCAATGGGAGAAGGACTCAACCCACCATTGCTAGCTTTGAAGATGGAAGGGGCTATGAGCCCAGGAATGCAGGAAGCCTCTAGAAGCTAGAAAGGCAAGGAAATTGATTCTTCCCTAGAGCCTCTAGAAGGAGTGTAGCCCTGCCGGTACCTCAATTTTAGGATTTCTGACCTATGGAACTGTAAGATGTAAGATAAATCGAAGTTTGTGGTGATTTGTTACAGCATCAATAGGAAAGTAGCAGAACCTTCTGCAGTACATCCCTCAGGACGGATCAAAGGAAGCAGTGCTCAGCAGGTGGAGCAGCACCATCCACGGCTACTCAGATCAGAGCAGATCAAGCAGGAAGTGTGAGCACCAGCAAAGGTTCGCCATTGCTAGATTTAAGACAGAAGCTGAGGCAGAAGAAACGCAGAAGTTAAAGACTGATGGGCAGTCCACTGTCTGCACTATACTGGAGGAAAAAGCCAAGATCGAGAATGCGGATGTGGAAACACAGCCTTGGTGAATCAGACACTTGGATAGCGCAACACTTCTTCCGGAATCCTTTGAGAAGGAAATCTCTATCAAGGTGCCCCAGAGCTAAAAGTTATGAATTCAGAGAGTTCACTTTATTAGAAGATGCTAAAAAAAGCTTTAAATCTTATAGTAGAAGAGGAATTTAGGGGAGAGCAATGACATTGGAGTTGCAGGGACTTTAAAAGCTAGTACAAAAGCTGCGCCCATCTACATCCCGTGAAAGGCAGGTCTGAACACACTACACAAGAGACAGAGCCACATCATGGATCTGTTCCAACCAAGACCATCATGGGGGAAAGGGATGGCACAAGGGTTTGGAGTAACAGACTTCAACCACGTTCTCCTGAATTCTGCAGATCACTGAGGGGAGTTCTTAGTCTGAGTCATCTTCAGATTTTCATCATGCTTCGTTCTATTTTTTCATAGGCCCCGTTTCATTTTATTTTTGCCCTCTGAATCAAGGCAGCATCTGTCTAAACTCAGTATTTGTCAAACTGTTCTGGGTCCTACTCACTTTCCACTTGTGTGGTGCTTGCATCTCTGGCTGAAGGCCAAAGACACAGAAGAGCCCCATCCAATCCTGAATTTCCAGCAGGAATTCTCCTGGCGTATCTTTGGTCTACTGCGTTTGGTTCTTTCTACCCCTACAGACTGATTCTCAGAAATGCTAAACAAATGTAGAAAGAAGAATTCCACATGTTAATGTACCTGACCACAATCATTCCACGAACTGTTCTCTGCTCCAAAGGACTCTATCTTATGGGATACACTCTACTGCCGCCAGCTTTCCCCCTTCTTTTTGCCTATTTTTGGGAAGCTATAGTGGTGGCAGAAAATGACTTGAGAAAGTGGGGATGGCAGAGGAAGTGGAAGCAGCTTTGCTGCTCCTTGAGCAGTATCTGTGGACCACTAAGAAAAAGGAAGAAGACTAGAAGGCACATTAAGAAAATGTTTTTGGTAGAGAATATTTTGAAGTTATACTCTTAAAATACCGTCATGAATTCAAGCCAGCATCAGCATCATCTTAATTATTTTATTACACTGACTGTTTTTATTATGGAAACTTAAAAAATTCTAGCTTAAGTTATTCAATGGAAGACAAACAAACAAACAACAACTGAAGATAAGTCAAAGTTACCTGAGAATATGAGTCACAAGCAACATCTGAAGCACAAGGAATGGATATGAGAAGCTCTCACGGAGAGGTGGTGTCCACATCACACGGGTACACTGAAAAAAAGTTCAGAGTGTATGGAATATTTGCTAAATTTGTTAAGTAAGACATACCAAGTGGAAGCCACTATTTATAAATACAACGAGATTTTTTCACACATAATTTCAATGGTGTGTTGGAAAACAAGCTACTAGATTTTCCACCAACAGCAAAACTAGGAAGTGAGAAACATTACTGAGAGGGAGACACACATAGCATAAGATCTTGTGAAACATTAACATCATGAATTGTCAAGAACAACGTAACAAAACTTCAACTACAGCCTAAAGGGAAAGTACCAGCCAGAAATGCTCTGCCGAAATTAAAAACATTTCATTTGAATGGGTGTGTAAATTAACTACAGCGTGTCTTCTTTCACACAAATTTCAGCAAAAATATCCATAAACAATACTTCAAAACTCTTCGTAGTCATCAATGTCAGTATTTTCATTCACAATGCTGCTAAAAAAGGAGCATTCCACTTTTGCTTTTACTTCTTCTTTGTCTAAACTACGCTGGGCTGGAAAATACTTAGAAGTGGCAGAGGGGATCAAATAAAGTAATGAAAGTCCTAAAATAGTCAAGTATCACCCTTTCTGAAAAGCTCACTTTGGACTTAATAATGTACTATCCCGGTTTTCATACTCAATCATTATTCTAAATATATACTATTACATATATACTATAGCATGTATACTAAACATATTATTAAGTCCATCTTTCAATTTAAAGACAACTGTGTTGGATTAAATATAAAGTTTGATATTACTACTTCTAAGCTAGTCACATCAGAAGAAATCATTACATCTCCCAAGTCAAGCAGCGCTAATTTAACGACTATGCAGAATGACGAAGACGGCAGTGGAGATGAGCCTTTCCTCTACTCCAGCTCCACCGCAGGCTATTAGATAGTTCTACTACTGCCATAGAAAGTTGGAGCCAATCTACTCCTCTCTTTTACCAAAACTCATCATCCTCTATGAAATTTAACATAGACATCTATAAATGAATTATACACACATGTGAATTCTGAAAAGATTTAAGAAGTCTTTTAAAAAGCATACTTGTTACTGGAATGTAATTTTAAAAATCTGTTAGTTTACTAGATTAACTAGAGATTTCAACACGATTGATAGCACAGCTATATAACTAAAATTTATAAAGCTACCAATTTCTGTGCAAAAACAAGTAAGAAAATACTTAAACTATATGTAATGCACAATTTGAGAATTTTCCTCATACAAACTGTTGACCCACATTTATTTTGTTACCCAAATTTAACTATGTTGTCATTTCTTAAAAATTCATTTCTTTTAAAGCTGAAGTCACTCAGTTCTCTAAAACTCAATTCCATCCTCTGTAACATAAGGATAAGCACACCCAATTACATAACCATAAAAGAGAGCACGGTCTTCTCCCCTAAAATGTTAAGAGTGAACAAGTTCAAATGTTACTGTTGCTCCAATAACACTGTGTGCTTCACTAGATCTGGTACAAACATAATTGCTGGTCTAGATGACCCCACATATTTTGAAAATAGTAAACAGATTTTCTTTAATCATATCTTAAGTTTCAACAAATATTTTTTTCTTTAACTACAAATGGAAAATAAAAATCTACAGTTCCATATATAGACTGACAGTTTAAAATACCAATGCCTTTTAAAGGCATTATCTTGAAATATAAGAATTAAAGATGGAAATATACCTGAGAACCACTTCAAAAAGGGTTACACAAACATATCCAGCACTCTAACAAAATACAAGAAATTCCTTAATTGTGAAAATGGATTCAATGAAAATCTTACACTGTTTAAACCATCATCCAGTATATAATTTTTAGCACACACTTCATTGCACTGAATAAATTATGCCTACATAGGAACATAATACTACCTAGATATTGATGACAACAGGCTTTTATTTTCTGCTTAGTAAAGGCTGAAGTTTTTTAACCATTTACTCAAGAATCAAAAATAAAGGAATTTTAGCAACAGATAGATTCATTTTTCAGTCTCTACTTTCAAATAGTTTACTTATATTGTTAGAGTTCTAGCATAATCTAATCAATTTCAATTTCTCTTCATAATTTAAAAATAAATAGGAGTATGACTGACTAGTGAATTAGAAATTGCGGTTCGAATCTGTATCGAACAGGTCACGTTTAAGGCTTATCCAGCAGTTTTAACTAGAGTTGATGTTTGCAGGATCAATCGTAACTTGTCAGTATAATGCTTGGGTGTATTACCCCACTTCTGACTGCCGTACTGCTATACCAGCTACAATATTGATTTCCATTGCTTAATATCAGCTATAATAGTGCTTTAAACACCATATTTACATGGGCTTCCAAAAACAATTTCTGGCCACCACAGGTTTGGCTACCCTCCTACAGAGAATGGTATAGGTTTAAGGATTCTATTATCCAGATGTTAGCCATAAGAAGGAGAGGGTCAACGGCCATGGTTTAAACATCTCCTATTCGATGTTTCTTACAACAGGTAGCTACCATGGCTTACAGAGACCCTTAGCTTGGCACAGGCTTTCTGCAGCTGTTGGCACTACACCTTGAGAATAAGCCAGGTGGCCTTCTTGGAGTTTGTGTCTCTTTCTGTACCGCGTACTGGTACGCTGCTCAATTAAACAGCCAGTTACAGATGTCAATTTGAATTTGTAATACAACTTTGGCTCACACAGGAATTAATGTTGCAGTGATATATAATTGCTATTATTGAGCTTTATTATCTTAATCAATTATTTCTGCTGGTTCTATGAAAAGAAACATTTATCTTTTTTGTCTCTGAACTTCTAGGATATCAGTATATCCTATCCTAAGTTTACACAGAACTTCTGTGAAATCACTCAGCTTTATTGGAAAAGTGATGAATTTTTGTTTGTTTGTTTTTTGTGAGGAAGATTGGCCCTGAGCTAACATCTGTTGCCAATCTTCCTCTTTCTGTTTGAGGAATATTGTTGCTGGTCTAATATCTGTGCCAATCTTCCTCTATTTTGTATGTGGGATGCCTCCACAATGTGGCTTGATGAGTGGTACATAAGTCCACGTCCGAGATCCAAACTCATGAACCCCAGGCCGCTGAAGCAAAGCACACGAACTTAACCACCACACCACAGGACTGGCCCAGAAAAGCAATGAATTACATCTTCATGACTCAATCTACCACTGCAATGACTCCAACTTGACCACTCCTTACTCATTTAACATAGAAAACATATCTGAGAAGATATTATCACTATCAAATCTATCACCTTTACCATGTGGTTATAAACTACAGTTCTCAAGGTTATCAACATAATCAGAATTCTGTCTATAGTATGAAATGTTTGTCAAAACACAAAAGCAGTATAAATATAAACTGAAACTAATGATTCTAACTGTATTATCAAAATGGTAACATAACAGAGAAGCAAAAATAATTCAAGTAACTTTTGAACTATTTTACTTTTGAACTCTGTACACCCTTACTAGAATATACTCTTAGGAGAAAAAAAACTGCAAAGAAACCTTAAACCTTACATAGTGCATTTGATTTTGGTAATAGCATTAGTGTACTAATTCTGAAACTATTTTGTGTGTAGTATAGAATAAAGGAAATAAGAAAATACATTTAAATTGTGGGGAGGAAGGAGGTAGAAATACAGAGTGGCGGGAAGGCAGAGAAGAACCCTATGATACCGGATTAGAATTACTGGACGAATCAGCACAAATTAATGACTTTTAAAAAGCATACTTCCTAGCTCTCTGCCGAAAGGAGCTAAAAGTAATGACGTCCATGGCGATGAGCACACAAGCACCCTGCTTGTGGTCCCTAAAGACCGTTTTCCACTAAGAGGATCCAAGCTTCCTTGGAAAAGAGCTGATTCCACATCTGGAGACAAGAAAGTACTAGGTGGTCCTGAAACACCTTTTTGTGCATGTATGTAAGTGTTCAAAGGGATAGAGGGACATATCGAAAGGACACAGAAGAGTACCCAAAAAACTGTAAAATGCTTAGGAATTAACTTAACAAAAGATTTTCAAGACACAATATTGCTGAGAGAAATTAAAGATTAATGTAAATGAAAGGATATATCCATGTTTATGGACTGGAATATCTGGTATATTTAGGATGTCAATTCTTCCAAAATTCAAGGCAATCACAACTAAAGTCCCAGCAGGTTGTGTATGTGCTGAGGGAGGAAGGAGTCGTGGCACATTGATTCTAAAATTTATATGGCAATACAAAGAACCTGGAACAGCTACAGCAACACTGGAGAAGAACAAAGGTGGAGACTTGCACTACCAGACATCAAACTTACGAAGCTACAGTATTTGATAATGTGATACTGACTTAAAGATAAACAAACAGACAAATGGAACAGTATCGAGAGTCTAGAAACAAACTCACAAATATAGTCACCTGATTAATGATAAAAGAACCACTACAATTCTGTAGGGAAAAAATGGTCCTTTCAACAAATGGTACTAGGTTAACTGGATATTCAAATTGGGGTGGAGAGTGGGAATGTTAAATTTACTTCAGTTATACACAAAAATTCGAGCTAGACCATAGACCCAAAATGTGGCAGCTACAATAACCAAGCTTCTAGGAGAAAACATAAGAGAAAATCTTTGTGATCTGTAGTAGGCAAAGATTTTCTAACCAAGATACATAATACTAAATGTAAAAGAAAATACTGATAAATTGAATTTCATCAAAAGAAAGAACTTCTGTTCATTAAAAAACTCCAGTAAGAGTGAAAAGGCAAGCCATAGACTGTGAGAAGATATTTGCAGACAATATATCCTACAAAGAACTCCACAGAATTGACAAAGAATTCCATATACCAATACAAGAAATAAACCACCCCGATTTTTAAAACGGGCAAATACTTAAATAGCCACTGCACAAAAGAGGATATCTAAACCAGATAAGCAATATAAAAGATGCTCAACATCATTAATCATCAGAAAAATGCAAACTAAAACCATAATGAGATTCCCTGTCGCTCATCAGAATGGCTAAAATAAAGAGGACAGCCAAAACCAAGCAGTGACAAGGATGTGGAACAATTGGAATTTTCATACATTGCTAGTGGGAGCGAACACTGGTACAAGCACTTTATAAATATTGCAGACATATGTTGAAAGAAGTCAGCCATAAGAAAGTATGATTCCATTTATATGAAGTCCCAAAACAGGCAAAACCAATTTATAGTGATAGGGGTTGGAACAGAGGTTACCTGTTTTGGAGGAAGGGGAGGGATATAGATCAGGTGGGGACAGAGGAGAGCCTGATGGAGGGCTGAAAACACTATGTCTTGATCTGGATCATGGCTACATTTTCCTTCACATAGATAAAACTCCACTGAGCTGTATGGTTAGGATATTTAAATTTTAGTGTATGAAAACTTTATATCATAAAAATGAGAGAAAGGGCTCCTAGTGGCCCAAATTGTAACAATTTGGGAATCAAGAATTATTATGATGGTAGTGTATTATAAAACACTAAATAAAAAAAGAATACATGCATATATAGTAACAGAAAATGAGAGGGAGGGGAGGATTTGTCTTTACAGAAGAACACTTGTAAATAAATATAGAAGAAATGATAGCATTAGGAAATTACAATTTGCAGTGGCCAAAATAATAGAACTAATCCAGGGTCATCAATGGATGCTACAACTATTTGGTAGAATGTTATTGGGGAACAGGATATTCACAGTGCCTCAAAATATTATCCACTGATCACTTATTAATTTAAAAGGAAAAAAAGCGTCTTTATAATAGAGAAATCTGACAGACACCACCTTAACCACATGATCAAAGTTAGTAAATTCAATATGAAGCAAACTGGGCTCAAACACCTCTAGATGTAATGTAGAGAAAAGGATACAAGATCATCCATGTGGCATTCTTTACAAGAGGGTGTAATTTCAATCTATCAATGAGGACACAATCAGACAAATTGAGATTATGGGGCCTTCTACAAAATAATGAGCCCGGTCTCCTCAAAAATGTCAATGTCACAAAAAGAAAATGAAAAGAGTCAGAGGAACGGTTCTAGATAAATTCTTCCAGATAAAATTACTAGATGCAATGTGCGATCCTTAATCAGATGGTGAATCCAAAACAAAAGCATGAAGGAATTTATTGCAATAACTGTGAAACTTGAACACGGACTGGTTCAGACATTTTACATAACTACCAGGGATAAATTTCTTGAGATCATGATAGCAGTATTGTGATTACACAGAATGTCCCTGCTTTCAGGTAATATATACTATATGAGAGATGTCATCATGTCTGCAACTTACTTTAAATGGATTAGAAAAATGTGTGTGTATGTGAGAGACAAAAAGCAAAAAATAGTAAAACTGGTGAATGAAGTGAATCTAGAACTCTATGTAGGTTTTAAACTTTTCAGAATAAAAAGCTGGAGGAAGGAGCCGGCCCAGGGGTGTAGTGATTAAGCTCGTGTGCTCCGCTTTGGCAGCCTGGGGTTTGCAGGTTCGGATCCCAGGCACAGACCTCCATGCCATTCATCAAGTCGTGCAGTGGCAGTGTCCTACATAAAAAAGAGAGGAAAACTGGCACAGATGTTAGTGCAGCAACAATCTTCCTTAAGAAAAAAAAGGAAGATTGGCAGCAGATGTCAGCTCAGGGCCAAGCTTCCTCATGGCAACAGATGTTTGCTCAGGGCCAATCTTCCTCACAGAAAAAAAAAAAAAAGGCTGGAGGAAAAAGTACAGAAATGTGCACTTTTTTGGTGCTGCCTTTTAAGGACAAAATTTACAGTGGAACTAGATGTAGACCAAAAGAAAATATAGAACATCTGTTGGCTCTACCTTCACACCTGGGAACAACTGCATAATTTAGGTATGGACCTGCCATAGGCAGAGTCTTGGCTGGGACCAGTAAAAAACAGATTTCTAACAACATAAACTGGAATCTGGAAAAGCCATGACACAAAAACAAATCTTTCTGACTGACAACTTACCCCCCACCAACCCTGGATACACACACACACATTTGGTGGAGTGAGGAGCAGCAGGGCAGAGACAGAAAGCAGAGAGGACTCTCACAATCTCACACAGTGCTCAGCTTCCAGGAACTTGCTGAAGTTGAATCCAGACATAGACTTAAACTAAAAAGCTGAAAACTAACCCCCTCCCAATTCAAATGCTGAGAAGACCAAAGAGATAATGCCCTGGGCTGAGCATCTGGAAAGTCGGAGATTGAGCCAAAGGGCAGAGAGATCCTTAATTCATTTGAAACTGGAGGTAAACTAAAGCAAGTTAAAACTGCAGCCCTGCCCACCTTAGCAGGACTCATGGTGGATGGAAATGCTCAGCCCCTCAGCCTACATGCCTGACATAGGAAAAGATGTTCCCTCTCTGGGGAAAAAACCAAGCAAAAACAATTATCCAGTTCAGGCTTTATCCTTTTATATAAAATGTCTTGCATAAAAGAGAAAACTATGAGACCTGCAAAATAGCAGAAAAATATGACCCCCAACCAGAGACAAATTCTAGTCAATTGAATTAAATCCACAGATAAAGCAGACATTGGAATTAGCAGACAAGGACTTTAACTATAATAATTAGGTTTAACATTTTGTAGAAAAAGATCAATAGAATGGATGAACAGATGGGAATTTTCCACAGAAATATGAAAGCCTTGGAAAAAAATGAAATCCTGAAATTAAAATGCATCTAAAATGAAAAAATCACTGAATGGGCTTAATAGCAGACCGAATGTAACAAAATAAAGTATCAGTGAACTCAGGGACACAGCAAGAGAAAATATCCAAATGGAGGCAAAGGAGGAAGAAAAAACGAAGAAAGAAAAGAGGAAGAGTGTCAAAAACCTGTGGGACAACATGAAAAGTTGAACATACGTGGAATTAGAATTCTCAAAGAAGATGAGAGAGAGAGCATGGAAGACAAAACATTTGAAGAGAAGATATTTGTTGAAAATTTTCCAAAACTGATTTAAAAAAAGGCAACCATGAAACAACGATGTTCAGTGAAGCTTAAGTAGGATATATATAAAGAAGACCACATCTGAGTTCATCACCATCAAACCAATAAAAGTCAAATATAAAAGAAAGTCTTCAAACCACAGAAGAGACACATCACTCATTGTAACAACAATAAAGAATGATAGCTGACTTCTCATCAGACAATGGAAGCCAGAAGACAAAAGAATGATGTATTTAAAGTGCTGGAAGATAAAGCTATCAACCTAGAATTCTTATCCAGCAAAAATACACTTCAAGAAACACAAAATGAGGACATTTTTAGACAGGCAAAAGCTAAGAGAATTTGTTGGCAGCAGATCTTCACCATGATGCTAAATAAAGTTCTTAAGGCTAAAGAGAAATTATACCAGATGGAAATCCAGATCTGCAGGAAGAAATGAAGAACACCACTTAAACCCATACTGAAATACCCAGTTGTTCAGGATGACTAGGAGTTAATTCGGCACAGGCTAGGAGATAAAAGGGAAAGGAAGTATGCAAGGCATAGGAAACTGCATGTGCAAAGGCCCTGAGGAAGGAAAAGGAATGGACCTTTGTAGGAAATGGAAGAAGAAAGGACAATAGGTCTGAGGCAAAGAAAACAGCCTGGAAAGTGGTGATATATAGCAGGGGCCAAGTCATTAAGGCCATTGTAAGCTAGTTTTCTGCTTCATTATAGACTAATTTTCAAATCCACATCAACAGATTCATTCCCAGCTAAGATTAGCACACTCTCTGGTTTTGGACTTTTAATGTAAGTTCAACATAAATTCACAAATCCATAGGCACACCACTCAATAGCCTAAATAAATAATACATCTTGCACTTATACTATTTTCCAAACTAATGTAAAAAGTATTTAAATCATTTCACTCTTCTGTGTAACCCTCCAGTGGAAAGACGGCCTTTCCATCTGCTCCAAATAAACATTACAATGACTAAAAGGGACTACAGAATCAGCTCCCTCCACATCCCACCTCCCATTATTAACTGTCTGGCCTTATCTCTTCCACTCTGCTCCCATCACAATGGCCTCCTCACTACTCCCCAGATAGGCCGGTACTTTCTCATCTTAGGCAAAAGATGGTTCTACTTTCACATGATTCTCCACAAGGACAGGGTCTTTGTTTTACTCACTGGCACATCCCCAGCATCTATAAGTACCTGGCATGCAGTAGGCCCTCAGTATATGTTGTTTTAATTGAGTCGAACAAACTGAAGACCCAGAATAAATGTCTTGGCCAAAACCTTACCATCACTGGAAAGGGAACAGAGGAAGGGAGGGAGGGAGGAAGAGAAAAGGAGAGAGAGAGAGAGAAAGGGAAAAGAAAAGAAAAAACAAAAGTCCCACAAATTGGCAAGGACAGAAGTTTGTAGTTGTCCTTGGTAAAAGATGAATGACAGTGTTGTCTTTGAAATCCTGCCCCTATCTAAGAGCCACATGTGTTGGGAGAAGTCTGGAGACATGACTGGTGAATCAGGAAACTTAGAATCTAAAGCCAAATTGCTGATCTATAGTTCTGCTATGTTTTTCATTGAAAGAACAATTTCTAAACATTTATTAAAGTAAAGATTCAGCTTAGCAACCTTGAGCCTAACAATTAACCTTTCAGTACCTCCATTTTTATACACACATCTAAAGGCTTTTCAATCAGCATGCTAAAAATCTTTCAGAATCAACTCATGGTGCATCCATCTTACCTTATAAGGGAACATTTCAAAGGCAGGCAAAATTGTTAGCTTTCATCTTAGCAATAATTCTCAATAAGGACAGAATCAACATTTAATTTAAAAAGATTGATAAGTGAAAACATCTGCATAATTTTTATTATGAAAGGTATAACTTCAATATTATTGATCTTTACTGTGAGCAATTAATAGCTCCTTTATTGCATTTTTACCTTTCAGCTCCGAATTTTAAATTTCTGTTTTAAATAATTTGATTAATCTTATATACTACACATTTTGCAGTTTTTTTGTTAAGGCAACAATTTTCCCTTGTAAAACCATCTGAGAGAATATTTTAAAAAGTATATCACATCTATCTTAGACTCAAGCACAGAGAAAACTAAATAATGGAAATGGAACTTAAAAGGAAGTTAACAATTCACAACTATTTTTTGGCACATAAACCACTCACTCACATGATTAAAATAACTCACCTAAGAATGAAGGGTACCAATTAGAAACCCACTAGCAACTCCAGGGAGCAAAATTCTGTCGATGCTCTAGAATAAAGTTCACTAAATGCATGACTAGGTACTCCCAGAGCAGACGCTTCCCCCCATATAAAAATTATATATTTGGGGCAACAGTTTTAAAATTCAGAAAAAAATAGGGTGTGAAACTCTCACAATCTGAAAACCAAAATAAATATAAAATTATAACAAAATGGTTTTCAGTTACTTGAGTTACCATTATTTTACTCACAACTGCAGTTTATACTCTCCATTTTAATATGTCATTACTCAAAACAGTCACTTTTCTAACTCTATAGCTACAGTTACTGATATAAGTACCATTAACAACTTGACTATTTCAGTTAAACTGCTAATTCTCATCACACTTAGTTTACCTATTCCTAAGCAGAAAGTGATGTCTAAGCATAAATACACCAAGTAGCTGAAAAGTATCAAAAAGGAAATCTATCAACCTGAAAAATGAACTGAATAGCTTGAATTTCATTGTTAAAAACTGAAAAGACTTTGTAAGGAACAATGTTTGTGCTACATGAGTATCAAAATTGTAAGAAAAATGTAAGCTCAGAAATTAATTATCCTTAATTTACACTGAGGTTTAACACAGTAGCGCTTCCTGCTTAACAGACGGTAGTCTTTAAAACTGTGTCTCAGAGGCCAGCCTGGTGGCACAGCGGTTAAGTTTGCACATTCTGCTTCAGCAGCCCTGGGTTCACCGGTTTGGATCCCAGGTGTGGACATGGTACCACTTGCCAAGCCATGCTGTGGTAGGCGTCCCACATATAAAATAGAGAAAGTTGGGTACAGATGTTAGCTCAGGGCTGGTCTTCCTCAGCAAAAAGAGGAGGATTGGTGGCGAATGTTAGCTCAGGGCTAATCTTCCTCAAAAAAAAAACTGTGTCTTGGTTTCAAAATTTTCAATAATCCCTTTCCTCCAACATCTTATTGTGGGCACTCAGTGCTGCTTTCTTCCATTGTTAAGCAGTTACTTCCTATTTCTTAGCTCATTCTCACATAATCTGTGCTTCTAAATGTTGTATGGTCCACACTATAACACTGAGCAGCACCCATCGTCAAAAAGAGCCACACAATTGTGGGGTTTTTTCCACTCAAAATTCAGACCACATCAATTAATTGATATCATATTGAAATCATTTTTTTGTCAAATGCTCTAATCTATAAGGCCACTCTAGCTTTAAATTTCTGTGATTCTAAACACTAAGATCCATTAGTAACCTGCTGAATAACGAAAGAAAGTTGAACCTTGACTCTACAGTTGAGTTCTAGTATGACTACTCTTAGAGCTTTGCATATTGTAACATGTGCATATTCAAATACTGTAGACACTTAGTGTCTAAACACACAAAATGATTACTACTTCACTCAAAGCAAGCTTATCTTTCTTTTCTTTCCCTCATACAAAACTTACCATAAAAGGAAATGAGACAGACATATATTACTAGAAATTCATTTACAACTATGATTAATTTAGTGGAAGGATTTCATTGGCACCTTGAATTTATATTAGAATTTAATTTAAGCTAAGTTATTAATAATAATACAACCTAACAATTACATAGGAGTTACTGTGTATCAAACATTATTCTAGGCACTTCACACATATGAATTTATTTAATCTCCCCAATAATCCCATGAGATGGGTAACGTCATTACACCCATTTACAGAGGAAACTAAGGAAAATGAAACTAAATGACTTGCCCAGGTCACAAAGCCACTAAATGGCAGAGCCAGTATTTGAACACAGGTAGCCTGGATTCTGAGTCTATGCTTTTTACAATACCGTTGTCTTTAGAAAGCCTTTAGATATGTGCAAATTTATAGGTATAATAAAATATTCTGCAAAGGACACTTAAAAGCATATCAAAGTTTAATGTAAATACATTAAAATAGAAATGTTCTATCTAGCTCCTACAACAAAAAGTTATCCCCACACAAGGAGGTTACACTATATCCATGGCTGGCTTATTTCTATTATAACCAAAACATAAGCTTTCACGGTTTTAAATTATATAAAGAATTGATACAGACCCACTGTTTCTTCAAATCACTAAAAGATACATCACCTACAAGATATAATGGTCATGAAAAGTTAAAATAAATGCTAGTGTTTAAAATTTGAATCAAAATAAGATGAAACACTTGAAAAATGCTACTATAGATTAAATTTAAAGAAATTAAATTTAAAGAAGAAACCTGTATGTCTATAAGTAAAATCTAAAATTTCTAAAAATATTTGACTGACTCCTAAAAAAGAAATTTGGATTTCTGGAAATTAAATCCCCTAAAGATTTTAAAGACATTTGGTGACTACCTACCTCTCCGTGGTTGAAAAAGAAGCACAGCACTGTGACTAGGCCTCCCAATCGGCTACCGCTGGAAAAGAGGATAAGAAAACGTTAACTCGAATAACAGAAATCCAGGTCAATCCTAACAAAACCTTGAAATAACATGATAACCTTCCAGTGCTACAAAAAGTTTCAGCCACACTAGGACTCTACTATGCTTATTTGCGAGACAGCTTATTTCCTCTAAAATATCATTAGTCAAAACAAGTTTCATATTTTAAAAATCATTTTCCATCTTCAAAATGTACAGAAAACACAAAAACGGACAGGGAATAAAAATTTCGTAATAGTCACGTTACTGTGCATCTTGCAACCTGATCCTTCTTCTATTTTTAATTCTTTAGTACCACATATTTATTTGTGTATTATTTCTGTTTATTTGGGACACATGACATACATTCAGCAAAGGGGAGGGAGAAGTGCAAAAAAGGGCTTTATGGGGCCTGGCCTGGTGGCGCAGTGGTTAAGTTCACACACTCTGCTTTGGCGGTCTGGGCTTCATCAGTTCAGATCCCGGACGTGGACCTACGCACCGCTTATCAAGCCATGCTGTGGCAGGCGTCCCACATATAAAGTTGAGGAAGATGGGCACGGATGTTAGCTCAGGGCCAGTCTTCCTCAGCAAAAAAAGAGGAGGATTCGTGGCAGATGTTAGCTGAGGGCTAATCTTCCTCAAAACAACAAAAAAAAGGGCTTTATGGTCACAAAGTTGGAAAACACCACACTGTCTCTTGTTCTTGGTAATTCACAAAGCACCTGAACACATCAAAGATTTAACTAATTCAGTATTTCTCAAACCCTATCCCCAAGCTACTTTTCTACAGAACACACTTGGGGAACACTAGGGTACAGATAAAGTTTTATCTTTCATTTGTTTTCAAAAAACTTGTGAAATAGAACACAAATACCAAAATATGACCGTCAGGCTTATAACTCTAGCTGAGAATCACAATGGTATAGCATGGCAGGCCTAATAACTAAACCTTCATTTGCTCAGTAAGAGTAAAATATATCCCCCACTCTCCTCCCTGTCTGGCCAGAAGCCCCTGGATAGGGTAAAGTAAGGCTGTTTTCGGGTTTGTTCCATCATTTCTTTTATCTTTACTCTTGAAATCATCTTACTCTCTTTAGCTCATGCTGCTTTCTCATTATTTTACTCAAATATCCTTCCTTCTTTCTACCCATCCAACAAGTATGTGTATAACAGAGAGGTAACAAAGAATCAGACGTAGGCCATTACACTTACTCCTGGGGACGTGTGAATGAGGAAACAAAGAGGAAGTACAGGAAAGAGCGGGGATAATACGTGTCACAAGCACCTCCACCCAGGAGGAGACAGGAAGGGCTGGGTCCCCAGCACAGGTCAGTTAGCCTTAGCACAAGAGAGTGAAATCTGCACGTTTAGTGGCAGGTAGTTTATGGACTTTCCGTTTTCCCAACAGAGTTGGGGGCACAGCCACTTGCTGCTCAAGAGAAGAGGTGGCAGAACTAAAGGTTTGAGAAAAAGGAGGTATCTGAAATACCACTTGTAACAAGGGAAACAGAAGAGCTGCAGACACATCTGTAAGGGACCAACTGAAGTTGAAGACCACAAATTCAGAGAGACATTAAATGGTAGGACTGTGTGATTTTTCTCCAAGAGTTATCAAGCTAGACTGGCATAAATGAAATATAAAGGGGCAAAGAAACAGCATATTGGCCAGAAAGTGGTTGAAGGGATAGATCACAAAAATGAAGGACAGATAAAGGAGCTAGAAAGCAGGAGAGGCCAGGGATCAGAAGGCAGGGTTCTCTCCTCAGAGGCGCAGCACACATGCTTCAAAAGACCAGCAAACAGGCAAAGCCCAGGCTTCATTGCGAATGATGAAACATTAGAAAGATTAAGAGTGGATTATGGGTTAAATAAATAAAAAAATAAATTTTAATATTTTGAACTTATTCTAACAAGACAAAAAGTACAGAGGTCTACATATTTTAAAAATTGGTTTCCTCCTTGTCACCCTCCTCCATCCTATTTACCTAAGATAATCAACAATAACATTTATGTGTCCATTCTTCCAAATCTTTCTCTATACCCATACAAATATATACATTAATGTAATCATACTAACATCCCTCTGTAATGTGTTCCTTTTCTAATTAATCTATCATGAAGATTATTCCTAATCAATACATGTAACCCAAGGCATTCTTTTCAATGGATGCCAAATATTGCATAGTACAAAATGTACTTCAATTTATTCAGCCCTTTCCCTATTACACAGATATTATACAGATATTTTTCAGTTTCTTGCTACAATAAAAAAAATGTTAAAATAAACATTCTTGCACATGTAAACACTGGTGCTTTTATTTCTATGGGATAGATCTCACTGTGAGACCGCCAAGTCAAAGAATGTGAACTTTCCAGAAAACGCTATGCCAGTCCACACCCACCACAGTATACAAGGGGTCTGTTTCTCTACACAGCACCAGGTGTGCCCAGGCCCTTTTACATTTTGCCCATCAGAAAGATGGAAACATTTTTCTCATTGTTATTTGACTTGTATTTCCTGCCTACTTGTACAGAGCATTGTCTTAGTGGTGTTTTTTGACAGTATGAGCTTTCTCTTCTGTGAATTGCCTGTTCACATTCTTGTTCATTTTTCTATTGGATTGTCTGTTTCCCTACAAAGGTTAGGGATATCAACTTTTTGACTGTCATATGTGTGACAAAGCCTTTGATATAATCTATGGTGTATTCTGCCAGAAAGAAATTTTAAATTTTATGTAGTTAAATGTCAATATTTTCCTTTATTTCTTCTGCACTTCCTGTCTTGTCTGTGAAGGTCTTCCCCATCTCAAAATGATATAGTGTTCTAAACTTTCTTCTAGGATCATTGTTTTTTTACACTTAAATCTTTCATCCATAGAAATGTATGTGTAAAGTCCTAATTTTGTTCTCTTTGAAATAGGCAACTATGCTAATACTATTTATCAAATATTTCTTTTCCCAGTGAAACGAAATTCAGTCTTTATCCCATATTAATTTCTTACAATACTAGAATCTGTTCTATTCCAGCCAATAGATTTAATTCTATAGTTTTTGTATCACATTATTTTTATTACTATAGCATTATAGCAATTTTAACACATGATAAGGAAAGTTCTCCACCCCCAACCACTCTTATTTATTGATTTTTTGTGTGTTAGGAAGATTGGCCCTGAGCTAACATCCATTGCCAATCTTCAACTTTTTGCTTGAGGAAGATTGTCACTGAGCTAACATCTGTGCCAATCTTCCTTTATTTTATGTGAGACGCCGCCACAGTGTGGCCAGATGAGCAGTGCTAGGTCCGCGCGCAGGATCAGAACCCACAAACCCCAGGCCACCAAAGTGGAGCACACGAACCTAGCCACTACACCACCAAGCTGGCCCCCTACTCGTATTTTTAAGATTTTTTTTTATGTAATTCTAACCAGTGCCCCTCCCTCAAAAAAAAAAAACTGTTGGGTTTCTGATCAGAATGTCACTAAATTTACATATAATTTGGAAAGAACTGTCATTTATATGATGGTAAGTCTGCTCATTCAGTTGGATAGTTTGTCTCTCTGCACTTATTCAATTCTAATTGTATTTCTTTGGATAAAAATTTTATGGATTAATGTAGCAATCAAGTACCTAGAGTTAAAACTTCTAGAAATAAAAGAACATGATAAAATCTGATCATGGTAGAGTATTTTAACATTTTCAGAATTTGGCAGGTCACATAAGCTAAAGGAAACATAGTAAGGATTTGAATGAAATAATCAACAAGATCAATTTTATGACTATATATAGTATTTTGACTATAAAGAGAATATATATTATTTTTTTATGTCCCTGGTGCATCTGGCTGCAAAGAAACCTCATTCTCTGATTGAAATCCAATACAACCTAAAACACAAGAAAGATGGAAAAAAAAAAAAACGCAAAAACAATACTTTGGGAATTTAATGTAAAATAAACTCTTAAAAATCTCCTGGAACAAAGAGAAGTCAAAACTGAAATGTTATAACCTTAGTTTTTGTTAATGGCAGAGTAAAAAGATAGGGATGGGGATGGTAGCAAAGAGAGGACAAGGAGAGAAGAGTCATTAATCCAGTTTCCTGACCAAACCTCAGGAATAGGTGTACCCAAGAAGTCTCCGTCCTCACTCAACTGCCAGGGGCTCTGAGGCCCGACCTTTTCCTAAAGGCGGAACCAGTGTGACAAAACTCGCTCTGCACCAAGTTACCATAAGACAGGTTATGGTCCAGCATCAGCTCAATACAGCCAGCTCTGCTCTACTCACCAGGGAGGCAGATTTTCTGGAATGTTTTCAGGCCTTGTAGAGCCAGGAGGGGAGAATGAAATTTGCTTATCTACAAGGAATGCTCTGAGTTACAATCACTATGAAATGACATAATCTGCAATAATCTAAAGTAGTGTCCCTAGTATGTAGCTCCCTCCCCTTTGACCCTCAGAGACTACCACATAGGTCATCTTATGTTTGCTAAACAGAAAAGATGGAGTAATCAGAACAGTTAAAATTGATTTCCATTACAGTTGATCAGTTGATATTTCAGCATTTCCTAGTGGTTAAAAAAAAAAAGTTTTTCTGCAATACTACCACCAACTGTTAGAAAATATGAAAGTTCCTATTGTGCAAATTTTAAAGCATTCTAAGTTTGCTAATTCTACCACATTCACTTATACACCTCATTCACCTTTTGAGCCTCTATTTCCTTAGATATAAAATGAGAGGGTAAGAATGCAAAAGATCTTAAAAATACTTTTCAGTTCTGACATTTAACAATTTTACAATTTTCTTCTTTCGTACATCCTTAAGTGACGGATTCAAATCAATCATCACATTTTGATAGGCTTCATTAATCGTTAAGGTTTTTACCTCTATTTACCAAAGAATGTTGAAACATGCAAAGTTCAATGTTCAGAGAAAAAAAAAAGTAATCATAGTTAATTGAAAACAACATTAAATAACTCTTCGAGTTTTCTTGTTACATAAATGCTTAAGAAGGATAACATGAGAGAATAATTTGGAAATCATGGAATTAAAAGAATTCCAGGCTCAAGTTTGAGATGTCAAGCTTCAGCACCCCGCTAGCTAGATGAAGAAATGCCTAGCAGGCCTGGCTGAGAGCTCAGCACATTCCCCTAAACTTAAGGTGGGTACTAGGGAGCATTAAGGAAAGACACAGAAAGTAAAAGTGAGGAATGAGAATCAGGAAGCCTGAGAAAAGTTCTCAGCTTAGTCCTTCCAGTCTGTTACAAGCAACTAATTAATGCCTCTAACTCTGTCTGCCAGGGCCAAGACACAATATTTTATTTACTAGATTGTGAACTTCCCAATTCATCACTGTAGCTGCCAGTGCCTAATACAGAGTCTTGCCAATGGCAGAAGGTCAAAAGATATTTGAGGAGGAAATGAAAACATAAAAACTATCCAATCAAAACTGCTGGCATTCGTGGGGTTTTTTTGAAACTTGTGGTCAAACACACCACACCTCACATCGTTACTACCCTTGTTTATCAGCCCAGATGTGGGCTCCTGCTCTCATCAGCACCATGTGCTCAGTGGAGCCCCAGCTGTGACCCAACCACCGCAGTGCTTGACTCCCCTTCCAGACCTTTTACTCTGTCCTCCGAGCCTCCATTCCATGGTGAAGAGCTTCCTTCCCCAGCGCCCCCAGCCTCTACCCAGATGCTTCCTTCTCCTCCTGCCTGGAAACCTCACTCTCCTCCAAGAAAACACTTCCCCTCGTCACTCCATCGTGCTCTTGTATGGCTCAAGGCCTGGAGGTGAGGCCAGTAGCCTCCTCTATGGCCACTTGCAGACAGCACTCCTGGAAGCTTCATCAGCCCTTGAGCTCGCTTCTCGCACTTGCCCTCCTCACAGCTGTTATCTCCCAACACTCCAACTCATTCCCCACAATTCACAGCTGTTCTCCTTCCTACAGGCATGCCGAGCTTTTTACTCTCTGTTGAGAACCACTGGAGAAAATTACACCAGTGTGAAAACGTGTGCTCCCCTAAAATTACCGAACAAAAAACACCTGTCAATCACAAAGCCTCACGATCGCTGCTTCCCACAGATCTCAAAGTCAATCCACTTCTCCGCATCCCACTCCCACTACACTGGCTCAGGCAGCCATCTTCCACAAGACAACTGCAACACCTTCCTGCGTGGCTTCACTATATCCAGGCGTGCTCCCTCCACAGAACATTCTCTACACTGGAGGTAATGCCACCTTTAAAACTAAATTAACCCAATCAGGCTAACAGCATCCACTCACTCCTTCATTGGCATCCCACAGCTCTCAGGAGCAAATCCAAATACCTAAATGTGTCCGAAATGCCTTGCAGAATCTGGCCCCTGTGTACACCTCCAGACTCCTTTCACTATTCTCCCTCCTACCCCAAAACCTGGGCTCCAGCTATACTGTCCTTGTCACAGTTCCTTAAACTAAATCACACTGACTGCAATGTGGAAAGTGGCCTGGCGGGGAGCAGGACTGGTGGCAGAGCTGAGGCAGCCTTAGTGAGAGAGAAGGCCATGGTGTCCCGGGGAAAGAGAAGGCTGGGGTGTCCCAAGGAGAGAGAATGCCGGGGTGCAAAGACACCAGAGGTATCCTGAAGAAGGAAACCAATAGGATTTTGTGACTACTTAGATTTCGGAGGTAACTGAAGAGGAAAGTCATGGATATCTCTTAAAGGGGTCAGAATCGGGCAACAAACAGTATGGCTAAGCCATTTGCTGAGCCAGTGACATAAAAGGGGGCAGGTTTGGGAGAAAGGACTCCAATATTTTCAACCAATAACTTTCATCAATTTATGCATACTGAAGAAAAATGCTTTTCTTTTAAATATTCATATACAACCGTTAGAACAAATGATTAAAGATGTGGAGGCAGGCCAAGATAATACAACATGCAAAGGAAAAAAAAACATGGAGCTGGAAAAGTTCGAGCTGGTACAATCCGCAGCCTGCTTAAGACATGTTTTTAGCCAAAAATCCAGCTTGCATAAACAGTAAATGCTTGATTTTTTTAATGAAGTAAGAACAAAAGAAAGAAAACAATGGAAGCAAAATTGGCATTAAAAAGATAAGAAATTCAAGTTTTCCTTAAAAGGTATGGGATTGGGGAGGAGTAAAGAACTCACATAAAAAGCTAGTCTGTTCTGCCACAGAACCTAGAGAACACTGAGTCACTTCATAGGTAACTTGCTTTGGATCATGAGAAGGGAGTAGGAAAATGAGTTATACTAACTATGACTATTCACTTTAGGATAGAAAGGGGGACATCAAGCAAAATTAAAAGGGAGGCTTGACTAATCTTCCAGGCCCTCAGGGCTTCTGGAACATATTTAGAAATAAAGTAGTTAAAAAAAATTGTTCCTGGTATCAAAGAAGCCACTACAAACCTCCAAAGACCAAAGAAGATAAAAGAGAAGAACAGAAAATCAGAGGATGAATGTGTTGTACTCTGTGACTGGTTCGCTCCTCAAGTGAAAAAAAGGCATTTTCTGATGACTAGTTATGTCTACAAAAGAATGGCCAGGCTTTTCTTCACAAAAGCTGAGAAGCAATGGAAAACTGAGTAGAGACAGAGAGAGAAAGGTGAAATATTCAAAAGAGGAAGAAGAGATCAGGGACAGATCAGAGTGGCCACAGTGATACTGAGCAGCAGACCTTAAATGCAGAGAAGTTCATTAGAGTTTTCGTCAAAAAGCTACCTTGGGGGCTGCCCGGTGGCGCAGCAGTTAAGTTCACCCCCTCCCCTTCAGCAGCCCAGAGTTCGCCAGTTCAGATCCTGGGCATGGACCTAGGCACTGCTTGTCAAGCCATACTGTGGCAGGCATCCCACATATAAAGTAGAGGAAGATGGGCACAGATGTTAGCTCAGGGCCAGTCTGCCTCAACAAAAAGAGGAGGGTTGGAGGCAGATGTTAGCTCAGGGCTAATTTTCCTCGAAAAAAAGAAATAATAATAAGCTACCTCAGTGCAACAGGGGAATAGAAAGAGGAACAGAGACTACTGGACTCTGCCTCGGTGAGTGCCCTTGGGCCCTCACATATACAAATGTCCACATACCAGAGGTAGGGGGGTGGGGAATTGTCACTGGTATCTGTGTCACTTCCACACTGAATTGGTTAAGAATCAGATGTGCCTCCTCCACTCTCTCTTCTCCTGTCTGCTGGCCTATGTAGAGGCTGCTGAGGCTGGTAAATGAAGGAGCTACATGATGAAAGGAGCCTGGCTCTCTCCAAGCAAAGCGCCTTACAATCTGATCATTCAATAATAAAACACACTAGTCAGTAAGGCCCAACCACCTTACAACCTTCTAACCAACTTTTACAAGCTACCTCATTCTTAAATATAAATGTCAAGCTAAGGATCACCAGACTGTGAGGAAGCTTTCAATGTGAAAAACAGAGACTAAGACAAATTCACAGGGGACCTGGATTTAACAAAGACAAGGCAAGAGGCAGAAGAAAATTTCAAGCTCAAAATTCTTTAGGAGAGCTGGAAATCTTGCAGAAGGTACAATAAAACATACCAGAAAAAATAAGGGAAGAAAAAAGCTAAGAAAATTAGATTTCAATCCAAGAGTCCAACATTCAAACAATAGGACTTCAAGAAAGAGAGACAATGGAGAAGAGAAAGTCATCAAAAGAATACTGGAAAAAGTTTTCCCCAGAACAGAAGAAGGGAAGAGTCCAGATGGATAGAGCCCACAGAGTGTCTGACGAAAAGAATGAAACAATATCTACCACGTCATGACCTTTAAGACACTAAAGAGGAAAAGAAGAACCTAAGCCGCCAGAAGGAAAAAATGAGCCACATAAAGAAGGAATTGACAGCAGAATAGCACCTGACTTTTGAAAAGCTGTACTGAATCTTAGAAGACTGGGGAACAAAGTCTGAGGGAAAATAAATTACCAAAACCAGCCAAACCAGCAATCAAGTATAAAAGTAAAATAATGTTCCAACATGCAAGATAAACTTTTTTTTTAATTACCTCCACGTACTCTTTCCTGGGAACTACCTGAGGATGGGATCCTCCAAATGAAAGAATAACCAAGAAAGAAGGCAATATAGGACTCAAGCAATGGTAAATCCAACACAAGAGAAGAAACGGGAACTCTCAGGGTGGCGGTGAGCAACTGTCCCAGGACCACAGCAGTGCGGCGAGCCTAGAGAACGCCCGGACCAGGGTTGAACCAGAAGGGCAGAGGGCTACAGGAGGGAAGTCCTGGAGGTGGGAGAAGGAGAATTGAAATGATGGATTTTATACATTTGGCAAAGTATAAAGCAAGCATGCTACAGTTCAGTTGCAGACTTGGAATTAATAGGTATACAGAAAACTAAGGAAAACAAAATATTAGGCAATTATTAACTACAGGAAAAAAATTGTTCCCAAGTAAACAATTATTTACCCTACTTGACTGAGCAGTGAGTGATATTTATATTGTCATCATAACATAAACATGGACTACTGGTTTACACGTTAGAATCACTGAGGTTTCAAAGATCTGAAAGTGGTTTCTCTGGACAAATGGATGGGTGGGTGGTGGAGACAGATGGAGCAAGGGATGGCTGCTGCGTGTTGCCTCAAAAAGCCAAATAATGCCAAAGTCAGGTACGTACACACAAAATAATGACAATTAAGCTTAGAAACATACTAATAAGTATCACACCCAGCTCCAGAACACAATAATAGAAAGAAAGTTGTTCGATGAACTGATTTGGGAAGCTGTTGATATTTGTCAGACACAGAGCTATGAGGAAAAAAAATCATAAAAGTTTTCCAGACAACATTAAAATAGATGTTCTTATTTACCATGAAAAGAAATAAAATAGTGTATCTTATTGATTTGGGGCTTGGAGACCATTAGAAGAGAAACTTTTCAAAAAATAGACTGAACCCCTACAAACTGCCAGATCATTCAAAACCATGGGGCACAATTCTATATGGAGGATGGTGAATCGGGGAGAGACGTGCAATCACTGAGACAGACATGCAAGGAAACAGAAACGTCATACACAGTATGCTCCTTTCATTCTAATTTGTAAAGCATCAACAAAATGGTTCTAAGAAAAATAATGAATGAGGCAGCTATTAGAATGATTACAAAATCACAAGTATGAGAACGAAAAAGGGGGCAGAACAGGATCCTAATAAATGCCAATACTAGAAAGAGTAAAGTTCTACATGTCAAACTAAAATAAACAATGCCGACAGAAGTATTAGCACAAAAACTGCAATATCCTGGCAAATTTAGAACCTTTAGGAAATTAACTATTCCAGAAAAGAGAGTGCAAAGTCTAGATCCTTCAAAGTGCCATTTTTCTTTGAAATATTTTAGATGAAACTTTTTTATGAAATATAAATACCATCTCTTTGGAAATGGAATAAACAGCTTTTTATTCATTACTCAGGGTCTTTAAATATAAATTAACTAAAGCTGCAGAAAATTGAATTACTATCGGAAAGAACATTTCAAAAGTATTCATCTCAAGACAGCAGAACGCGATGGCTGAAAGCACACGCTGGAGCCTGTGTTCAAATGCCAGCTCTGCAAATGACTAGCCGCGTGACCTTGGGAAAGTTTTTTAATGTCCTCGTGCCTCAGTTTCCTCCTCTATAAAACAGCTAACCTATCTCAGAGGTTACTCATAAGGATCAAATGAGTTTATGACTATAAAGAGCTAAGACTAGAGCTGGGCACATAGTAAGTGCTATGTATGTGTTTCTTCAGTAAACAAATAGTCTTAAGTAAAGACTGGAATCTGCAGAGGGAAAGCTTCAGATGAGTCCTTTGGAAAAATATTTCCTAAATTGGTAAATGTCAATAAAGCTTATGTGATAGATAATAATATACTATTATTGTGCCTTTCATATATGGCAACCATGACCTAAGGGTTTTTTTCAAAAATTTATTTATTCACTTCATTCAATTAAAAAATAGTTTCTGAAGGCAGGCATTCTTCTAAGTGCCTTGCAAACATTACCTTATTCTATTCTCACAGAGAAGACAGTGCCTCCTAACTCATTTAGGTCTTCTCCCTCGTACTCAATCACTTCTTAAAAATTCTTCTATCATCTTCCATTTCAGTTAACCTGATAAAACACTTCATCTCCCCATTACAACCCTGAAAGACCTTTGTCACCTCATATTTTCTTTTATATTTGAAGGCAAAACAAAGAACTGGCAGTCACTCTAAGTTCTTCCCACGTCATTTATTCAAATTATATAAAAACTCAATGTTAACAGGTTCCACCCACAATTTAGAGATTCCATACAGCTCTTCTGTTCTCTAGTCTTAATCATGACACCCTAGGATAGCCAGACATCTAAGGGAAGCTTCTAACATGGAAGGTTGAACCCGAAAGATATAAAAAAGCAAACTAGAGGATGCCAAGGTTATTCAGTGAAGAAAAAAAATCATTCATATCCTCAAAGAGAGAGATAATGAATCCATGAAACAAAAATACTATTTTTTGAATGGAACATTCACAGAACAAATAAAAATTCTTGGAAATTAAAAGCATGATAACAGAAATGAAAATCTCAGTAGAAGGGTTGGAAAAATAAAGTTGACAAAATTTTCTAGAATGTAGAATAGCAAAGATAATAAAAGTGGAAAAAGACACAAAAATTAGAGGACCAGGTAATGTAACATCCAAATAACAGAAGTTCTGAAAGAGAAAACAGAAAGAACAAAATAATTGAAGAAATAATTCAAAAAAGTTTCCCAAAAATGAAGGGCATAAGTTGCAAGATTGAAACGACCCATCGTATGTCCAAGATAATAAATGAGAACAGATCTATACCAAGACATATTGTTGTGAAATTTCAGAATCATGGAGACAAAGAGAAGATTCTACAATCTTCTAGAGAGAAAAAGGGGAGAAAAGGTCACAAAGGTTCAGCAATCCAAAGAACTAGGAATGCCTGAATAACACCACCAGAAACAAAACAATAGTGTGATGCCTTCAAAATTCTGAAGGAAAATGATTTTCAATCTAAAGTTCAATACTCAGCCAAACTATCAATCAAATATGAAGGCAAACACATTTTCAAATATGTAAGGTCTCAAAAATTTACCTCCCATCTAACCACTCTCAAAAACTACTAGAGAATGTACCAAAGTGAGAAAATAAACCAAGAAACAAGAACAAATAGGATAGAGGCACAAGAGATCCAATATAGGAGAGCAATGAAGGAAATCCCAATTGGATGGAGAAGGAAAATGCCAAGATAACAGTCACCAAACAATAGAAAGCAGTGAGTCCAGAACCAAGTATGGACTCACGCCCAAGATCCTCATGTTTTATTGAACCTGAGGATAATGCCCAGGTGAGCCTGGAACAAATTCTTGTCTGTATTTTGTCTTGGCTCCTACTTGCCTGACTGTTGGCATCAGCTAAAGGCATCCATTTCACCCACAGAAGCTGTCCTGCTTTGGTATGCTCCTGAGAGCCAGAGTACACAGTGGTGAATTGAGAAACAGGGGATAGCTCCTCGCCTGATGATATTTCTGCTAGACATTGAGGACCAGGCCCACACTGCATTTCTTCCAGATGCCCCTACTGAATGAGTCCTACATTTATCCCAGAAGTAGCTCACGACCTTGCCCACTGACATCCTAAGCAGTAGCGCTACTGGTTAAAAACCTATGTGTGATTTCTCAGACTGGACCACAGACAATTACAAAGGTTTACCTAACAGGCCTCACGGGGAAAGCCGCCCTCCCCACACCAGATGTGGTGCACGGCCAGTGCACTCTGAGGACCCAGGACCCCAGGCCAGTCATTCCCTTCACATCTTTGCATGGCTAGCTTCAGAGCCTTCATTCCTAGGTCTCTTACCTGAGCCCTCTTCAGGTGCCTCTGTTGAAGGCTCCATATGGAGAGGAAAAGGAGGAAACCCTGAAGACACATTTCCCCACTCTGATTCAGTACCCAGTACTTTTCCACTCCTAGCGCTCTCCCTTACGCTTCCCCCTCCCACCTCAGAGTCCATAAAACTGCTGGAGCCTTTTGTTGGGGGCTTCCTCAACAGTGAGATGACCCCCAAGTCTGCACTAATCCACCTGACTCTCAACCGGTGTGCATCGTTCTGTGGGGAAAAATGAACAGGAGGAGTCAGGGTTTTCTCCAGTTTCAGATTCTTGCTTATTCTATCAAAGTAAGCATTAAAAGACTTAACTCTTTCACTTTTGGCTTGTTGCTTTAATCGGCTACTCCAATACCCGGCAGCTCAGCTCCATCTCCTAGCTCAGCTGAGCTACTAACAGTTCCAGAATGTTCCCTCAGGGGATGTGAAGACATGGTCTGTTCAGCTATCGTCTTCTGGAAATTTTCATCTAATAATGGAAATACTGCCCCTTCCTTACACAGCTAGGTTTGTGCTTGATGCTCAGTTTTTCAAAACTAAAAAATATATCATATTTGAGGATACATACATAGGAGGTAAAGTTATAAAGAAAAGCAAGGAAAATATTAGCCCAAAAGTTAGGATGTCATTTCCTCTGAGGGTTGGGAGAAGGGAGGAATTTTAAGTGAATGAAAGCTTCTAATAATGACTTACTTCTTAATCTGTGATGGGTACACTGGTGTTCACTTTACTATTCTTTAAAAATGTTATATAAAGATTTTATACAATTCCATAGGCAGGACACATTTCACACATTAAAAAGTTTTTTAAAAAAGGATAATGGGTGATAGAGCAGATAATGTACTCAAATCATAAAGATACACAAAACATAAATGAGGAATTTCATATAGCTTATAAACTTCACAGGTCTTATAAGACCCCAACAGTAAAGTTCAGTAATGGTATTCCACGGAGCACAGCAAACAAAAGTCCAAGTAGGCAGCACTGACTGGAGAGGGACCAGGCAGTTCAGACGGACGGACACGGCGTGAGCTGAGTTTGTCCCGCAATGAGTCATCAACCCAACTCACTGCCCACTGTTCTCTCCAAAACAGCTGCTTAATCTAGAATGAACCAAATGAAGATGATGCTTAATCTAGAATGAACCAAATGAAGAAGAGCCTAAAAACCAAAACGGGGTATTCTCTGGGTACCCTGAGATAGGACATTGAGCGGGAAGGGCAGATTCTATTACAAGATTTAAAAATCATACTCGAACTAAGTGCTTTAATGACTCTGCTGTATCTCCCTTGTCTCAGGAAATGTGGGAAATGTGGGAAAGGAATTTTTGTCCATCCTTCAGCTATGGTTTTAACGATGGATGTAGGAACTCTAAAGATGGTGGCAGCTGTAACCAGGGAGAGACTCTGAAGAGAAAACGAAGCACAAACAAATAGAGACAGAGGCTCTTGGGTTGGCCACAGCACTTCTCTGTGAAAACCCTGGGTGATTTTATGCATCATTTTACCATCCTAAGATTAAAAACAAACCAACAAAACAATGGCTTGGCTTGGCCACCAGACAATCATTGTAAAATGAGGTGGTAGGACAGGTGGATGGGACCATGTCCTCACCACTGGTGAGATTGGAACGCAGTGGAGGAAGGTATAGAAGTTTTAAAGACTAGATTAGGGGGTGAGAAGGAGAACCCAAGGGGCAGTCCAACTAAAGAGTCTTGTTTCGGGGCCGGCCCAGAGGTGCAGTGGTTAAGCGCACATGTTCTGCTTTGTCGGCCTGGGGTTTGCTGGTTCGGATCCTGGGTGCAGACATGGCAGTGCTTGGCAAGCCATGCTGTGGCAGGTGTCCCACATATAAAGCAGAGGAAGATGGGCACGGATGTTAGCTCAGGACCAGCCTTCCTCAGCAAAAAGAGGAGGATTGGCAGCAGTTAGCTCTGGGCTAATCTTCCTCAAAAAAAAAAAAGAGTCTTGTTTCAATTTTGTTCTTTGAGAGGGGAGGGTAAGGATGCACGTATTCCTAGGCAGATGGCAGGAACCAAGACAGATGGACTGAAGGACAGCAACAATAAAAACTAAATGGTAGCAAGTAGGGGGACACTCTATAACACCGACAGAGGACTGAGCCTTAAAACAAAAGCATGTCTTCCAATGGACATCCCTCTTTCAGGACTAATTCTGCCCTAAATTAATTTTCCACTAATAGAAATATTCACCCTCAAAAAACTAGGTTTGTTTTGACTTCCTGTGAATTCCAAAGCCAGGCAAAATGACCAAAACCAGCTACCTGAGGAACTACACACACCTCTGGGACACGGATACACACACACATACACACACACAGCCTCTATCAGAGAGGTGACAGAGACGGGAAACAAATGGAGCAGCAGGTGGGGAAGGACAGAGAGGTGATATGGAGAAATAGGCCTTCTTGGTTAAAAGGGCTTTCAAAGTCCCAATTTCAGCTTTCATGAGGCCCAAATACTTGGTTTCCTGTCCCTAATTCCACAGACCTCTGTATCCCAGCATTGTACTCCCTCTTTTATTTGAGCTGGTCAGAGTATTTCTGGTGCACTATTTCCAAAAAGAAAGAAAAAAATCCTGTTTAGAAACCCTGTCATTATTTGTACACATCTTCTATATCAATAAAATTTATAATAGATTTTATGTACGTATGTATGTGTTTTTTCCAGAGAGAGCTGGCTCTCTGGAACATTTACCAACACACCACTCCCTAAGGGTAAATAATAGCTATATATACCATCCAATATACTCTTAATAATGGCTTAGCTAGAGGGAACCCCAAACACCAGAATACTACTAAAATCAAAGTAAGTACAAGGAATAGAAGGGTTAGTATTACTTGCTCGATATTTGCCCTTGAGGTCCAATAAGAAAAGCTTTTCGCATTTATCAATAAGAGAATTTCATTCCCCAGGAATACATACAAAAGCAGCAATGGGGATTTTCCTAAGTGCCTGCCAACCACTCTCTTATGTCCCCTCCTCCCTACAGAACAGAGACGTTCACACTCAGGGTCTTAAGAAACTGTCCTCCAGAAACTGTCAGTCTGCAGCTGAGAAACAGGGTATCTTCTGAAATAAACACCTGTAACTATGAATTAACAACACAGTGTTTAAAAAAATAAAGAACAACAAATGTTTTAAAGAAATACTAAAATACTGAGAATTCCAGAAAAAGAGATACATCATGAACAGTCTGTGTTTGCAGAAAACATCTTACTTCATCTCCTCAGGTCAGAGGATGGCAGCCTGACCCCATTTCACCTTTTGGCTATGTTTTCGACTTTCTATTCTACTTCCATCTCTGCTGAAATTGACTGGCTTACCTGACTTCAGAAACTTATGTCTGTATTATTTTTAAACAAATATACTTCTGGATTAAAAATGTCATACTCAATCTGTCTATAAATTTCTAATCCACTAGACAAATCTCAACTTCTATTTCGCAATACATCACACAATTTATAAAAAGATTCTAAACACAATTTTAGATATCTCCCTCTTTATTCTTAACCCACATGTTAAGAAGTCTGCAGCTTTATCCCACTTTATAAAATTAGAAGGGTGACTAACTAACCATCAAGGAAAAAAACATCAAGAACGAACTAGTAATTTGAGTTGAGACCTCTAAAAATACTCATGTCAAGAACATTTAGAAATGCAACAACAACAAAAAACTGATAGAAAAGAAGTGATAGAAGACTTCATTTAACATAATATAAACCAGGATCACCACTGATGGATAATTACACACCTGCCCTTGGGGCACAGGGCAATAGTCAAGGCTTTCTAGAATATGAGTGGCTCCATAATGCACAAGAACTGGACCCCTATTTGGGGATGAGTGGGGCTGGAAAGAACCTTGATTTTAGGATGTGTTTGGACCAGGCTAAAGAGATTATTCACAATTAAGAAAAAGCTAGAAAACAGACCAAAGGGAGAGCCAGAGAAATGAAAATGTGTGCCATGACTGCAGCATCTATATGGAAGCGCAGCTCCAGAGGGCAGACCACCGATAGGTAAAAGAGTCAGGCAAGACCCAAGGGGCCACTGGGGCACAAAGCAGTAAAGTGGGTGGAGGTGAAATAGGCTGCAGCCCTGGGAGCTGGGAGAAGAGCCAGAAATAGCTACTCGGAAAGACCGAAATACTCTAAGGTAAGTCACTCCCTCATGCTACCCTAAGCAGTAGTCTACAGATTTTTTTTTACACTAAAACTACAATAAGAAATGAAAATTTACACTGTAACAGCACAAGCATGTGTATACACATATATACAACAAACAACAAACAGAAGTTTCTCTAAATAATACCTATCTTATTAAATGTAGTGCACTCTTATTTACATTTGTATTCTCTTCTTTCTCATGTAAAAAAAACCTGCTGGGTCCACTCACTAAATTGATTTTAAAACCCTGCGAGGTCGTGCCCTGCAGTTTGACAGACACTGTGCTGAAGCAGTCACGGGCTGACCTTGGGGACAGGTGGAAGTCAAGGGTCTCCAGAGATCATAGCTGGTCTTGAACACTTTTCCCTCTATTGGTCAAATTTCTGATTTCCCTCACTTGCTTTGGAATAGGTTTCAAACCAGCCTGGCATTAAAGTCTTTCTTCAACCAGCTCAATCCACCTCTCCAATCTTAATCTTGCACAATGCCACTCAATAATCTGCATCCAAGTAAAACGGATCTGTCTCTCCCTGGGATTCTTTCCTCCTCCACCTGTCCAGAATGCTCCGATCTTCTAAGGGTGGGCTAAAGAAACCCCTCCACACAGAACAAATTTCTCCTGCCTCCAGAACCGTGGGCACTTGACCTTTGCTGTCTATCTTCCATTCACAGACAGTACCGCCATCTCCCATCTCAACCCATGGCCATACTCACAGAACCCAATCGTGCAGGATCAAAAAGAAACCACTTGATTATACTTTAAACGTTGACCGAACAAATGAAGATGCATCTCTGCGTAGAGAAAAGTGCCGACTGGGGACTACTGAGCCTGAAGACTGAGGAATCTCAGGTCAGGGGCCCAAACCACCAAGAACCCCTCAACCAAAACCAGAAACTCGCGTTCTCTGCAGCAGATAGTGCATCTTCAGCCTTTGCAACAATGGTTATAACAAGCATTAGGAAAAGGATGCTGAATGTTTACTTTAATAAATGTTTAGAAATTCTTCTTTCACTGAAAAAAGTAGCAGAACTACAGATCAGCAATTTAGCAGTAATGTCATGTTCCCATATTTTAATTTCTCCTACTTAAAATCTAATCTACCAAATGTAATAAAGCTATCTAGAAGACAGATGGGCAGCACTTAGCAAAATGAACAGATGCCCCCAAGTTTCTCCGCGCTGGGCTCGTCAGGATACAAGGCCTTGCTTTCCCTCAAGTCAGCCCCCTCTTCTGATTACCAAATACTTTGGGTTAAGTTATTTGTGTCTTGTTTCAAAAGCAAAATTTTCACATCATCTTTTAATCACGCATTTTCATTTGTCTCCCCCAATAAAATACTAAAAAGAATTTTCCTAGAACTAAGTCAGAAATATTAGCATCAAAGTATATTAAATCTATATGCAAATATACTTTAAATTGATCTTCTAATACCTTCCTCATTTGACAAATATTTATCAAGTAACTGCTACGTACTCAAAACTGCACAAGGAACTCAATAGATCTTTAAGGTACTAAACTGAAAATCCACACTTCCAAAGCAAAGAAGATAACAGTCTAATAGCTGATTCAAACTCATTAACTCAAATTGAAAATTATATAACTATGCTCATATTTTTGTACTACAAAGGATCAGTAAGCAGTAAAAAAGGAAATTCTAAAGATATTGTCATGGTAAAATAGTTCAAGTATACATTGTGGTGAATTGTCCAAAAAAACAAAGAAGAAAACTAAACATAAAAACCCTTAGGAAATTTGTCAATCTTTTAGTTTTAGGAATGTTGCTCAACTAGGAAGTAAATCAGGTCAGATATTAAACATCTGCATAAAATATATTTCTATTATAACATTAGCAAAGTAAGGGCCATTAACACCTTCTGATAATAAGTGATCCTTTCCTTTATATTTTATGTAAACAATATATACTGCTTATGCTCAAATGCCTATGAATGCTTAAAATTTATCAAATATCCCCACCATGCTCTATTTAAGCCTCTAAAACTATTTTCAGTTTGGCTGGCCCTGCCAAAGGTGAAATCATTCAAATGAGAAATACTTTTATTTATACAAGTTGACATTTTAAAACTGACAGTTACAAAACTGAAAAGTTAATGATTATCTCACTATTTTTATTATTCTAGTATATAATATTATAAACATATACTAAAATACTCTCAATGAAGTCTTACCTTAAATATGTGCCATATATGAAGAATAATGCCATCATTAGTCCATTTAAAATAAAAATTACAGCAACATAAAAGCAAGCAGGATCTCCCAATCCTTTAAAAATAAACAAAACATATGTTCTAACTATAAATTACTTTAAGTGTCTGGCAATTTATATTAAAATGTGCTCATTTTGAAAATGGTTGCCAGATATATTAAATGGTTGTCTTGGTTCCTATACAAACACATGACACTACTGAGGAACACAGATGAGAACAGGATGGTAGCTACATAGTTTTAAAACAGAGCTGCAAATTTGCAGACACTCCTCCTGGAGAGGTGTGGGATCATGCCCCAGCTTTTGAGCCTGGTTGGGCTTGTGACTGCTTCAACAAAGGATGGCAGAAGCCATACTATGTGACTTCTGAGGCTAGGTCATAAGAGGCCATGCAGTGCCCAACTTGGAACTGAAGTATCATATAAAAAGCCTGACCACCCTGAGGTACCATGCTATACAAAAGCCCAAGTTGCACGGTTAGGGCACATGTAGATGTCCCAGGTGACAGTCCCAGATGAGCCCAGCCCAGGGGCCAGAATGTAAGTGTAGCAGCCTCTAGTTAATTCCAGTCTTCCCAGCCATTTGAGCCTAGCAGAGGCCTCTGACATCATGGAAACAAACCCAACCTTGCTATGCCCTGTCCAAATTCCTGACATGGAGAATCCACAAGCATAATAAAATGTTGTTTATACCACAAGTTTGGGGTAAGTTTATTATGCCGCAACAGATAAAGACCAATATCATAGAAAGAAACTTGCCTTCACAGCTTTCAATTGGACTGAGTCCTTCCCCTCTGGTAACTGTCCAACATATCTTGGTTTGAATACCAATCAAGTCCATTATTTTGGTATAAATTCGGTACCAGCTGGCTAAGATTACCTATTGTTTAAAAAAAATAGAGACATCATAAGAAAAGCTATTATCGTCAACAGTTTCATTACTAGAATATTTTTGAGGCATTTCAATAATTATCAAATTCTCCCTTCCTGTACCATCCATTTGGCAACTTTTAAATCTAGTAAAATGAACCTCCCAATCCCCTACACAGATTCTCCACTGGTCAGTCTTCAACTGTTCACCTATGAGTAAGAACAAAATATAACAAGAAACTTGCAAGATTTGTGTTTTTCAAAAGCTATAAAAGTCTACTAAGCTATATAAAAGGAGATTTGAACAAACAGAAAGATACTATGTCTTTTTTGAATAGATCTGATTTTTCAAGACGTAAAATCTCCCTAAAATTAATTCATATACATAAAATACTGCTAATCAAAATCCCAAGTGTCTATCTAGAATGGTTATCTAGAAAAATAACAAGGAGACAACTGAAGAGAATGTCCTCACAGATATTAAAATTTGTTACTGTAAATAATTAAAATAAATAGGGTGATACTGACACAAGAATAGCCAGGCACATCAAAGTAACCATGGCGGAAGCTGTGGAATGCCACCCAGATCCCCCTTCAGCGCTGAGGCACTCACTCCTCCAGCAGCTAGGAGGGTTGGTGGCAGACAGCTCTCAGCCAAGACCCTCTATGGGGACTACCTTCTGCTAAAGAGAAGACATTCACTAAAGTTCATACCCCCTACCCAAGGGCAACTGCATGCAATGTCTGACTAGTCAATAGGGAGGAATACAAAGGCCAGGGGCCCTTGACTCAAAGTAGGACAACTGCAGGGTCATTCCAGCTCTAGAACTTCCCACGGGACTGGCTGAGGCGTTTGTTGTGACTGCATCAGAGCCCAGCTCCTCCTCTTGCCCCGCCCTGCTTCCTTCATCCCTCTTCAGGTGTTTCCCCTAAGGGTGCTCCCTTATACACTTGCTGTATGCAAATCTCTGTCTTACAGCCTGCTTCCCAGGACCTCAACCTACGGCAGTACTAAACACAAAGTCCAAAAACAGATGCAAACGTACATGGATAATAATTTTGTATATGATAAAGAAAGCTATTTCAAATCAGTAAGGAGAAGATGAACCACTCATCCAAGTGTTAGGTTGCACAGAAGACCATTCTAAAAAACCACAAGGTTAGATTCCTGCCCCACACTGTGCATCAAAACAAATTCCAGATAAATTAAAAGTTTAAATATCTATTCCACGCAAATGGCAAAGAAAAGAAAGCGGGGGTAGCAATACTTGTATCACACAAAATAGACTTTAAATCAAAAACTGTAATAAGAGACAAAGACGGGCACTACATAATGATAAAGGGAACAATCCAACAAGAAAATATAACACTTGTAAATATCTACGCACCCAACATAGGAGCACCTAAATATATAAAGCAATTATTAACAGACATAAGAGGAGAAATAGACAGTAACTCAATACTAGCAGGGGACTTTAACACTCCGCTTACACCAATGGATAGATCATCCAAACAGAAGATCAATAAGGAAACACTTGCCTTAAAGGACACATTAGACCAGATGGACTTAGTAGATATATACAGAACATTCCATCCAAAAACCACAGAACACACAGTCTTTTCAAATGCCCAAGGAACATTCTCCGGGATTGATCACATATTAGACCACAAAACAATTCTCAATAAATTTAAGAAGATGGAAATAATACCATGCATCTTTTCTGACCACAAAGGTATGAAACTGGAAATCAACTACAGAAAGAAAACCAGAAAAGCCACAAAAATGTGGAGATTGAACAAAATGCTACTGAACAATGATTGGGTCAATGAAGAAATCAAAGAAGAAATTAAAAAATTCCTGGAGACAAATGAAAATGAAAACACGACATGCCAAAATCTGTGGGATACAGCAAAAGTGGTTCTACGAGGGAAGTTCATAGCAATTCAGGCCTACCTCAACAAAGAAGAAAAATCCCAAATAGACAATCTAAAAGTGCACCTAAAGGTATTGGAAAAAGAACAACAAACAAAGCCCAAAATCAGCAGAAGGAAGGAAATAATAAAAATCAGAGCAGAAATAAACAAAATAGAGACTAAAAAAAATAGGAAAAATTAATGAAACCAAGAGCTGGTTCTTCAAAAAGATAAACAAAATTGACAAACCCTCAGCTAGACTCACCAAGAAAAAAAGAGAGAAGGCTCAAAAAAATAAAATCAGAAATGAAAGAGGAGAGATTACAACAGACACCTCAGAAATACAAAAGATAATAAGAGAATACTATGAAAAGCTATATGCCAACAAATTGGATAATCTAGAAGAAACGGATAAATTCTTAAAAACATACAGCCTTCCAAAACTGGACCAAGAAGATGTAGAAAATTTGAATAGACCGATCACCAGCAAGGAGATCGAAACAGCAATTAAAAACCTCCCAAAAAATAAAAGTCCAGGACCAGATGGCTTCCCCTGGTGAATTCTACCAAACATTCAGAGAAGACTTAATACCTATCCTTGTCAAACTCTTCCAAAAAATTGAAGAGGAGGGGAGGCTTCCTAACTCCTTCTACGAAGCAAACATTATCCTGATACCAAAACCAGACAAGGACAACACAAAAAAAGAAAATTACAGGCCAATATCACTGATGAACATCGATGCAAAAATCAGCAACAGAATACTAGCAAATCAAATACAACAATACATTAAAAAGATCATACGTCATGATCAAGTGGGTTTCATTCCGGGGATGCAGGGATGGTTCAACATCCACAAATATATCAACGTGATACACCACATTAACAAAATGAAGAATAAAAATCACATGATCATCTCAATGGATGCAGAGAAAGCATTTGACAAGACACAGCATCCATTTATGATAAAAACTCTAAATAAATTGGGTATAGAAGGAAAATATCTCAACATAATAAAGGCCATATATGACAAACCCACAGCAAATATCATTCTCAGTGGAGAAAAACTGAAAGCTATCCCTCTAAGAACAGGAACCAGACAAGCATGCCCACTGTCACCACTCTTATTTAACATAGTACTGGAAGTCCTAGCCAGAGCAATCAGGCAAGAAAAAGAAATAAAAGGGATCCACATTGGAAAAGAAGAAGTGAAACTGTCACTCTTTGCAGATGACATAATTTTATATCTAGAAAACCCTAAAGAGTCCACTAAAAAACTTTTAGAAATAATAAAGGAATACAGTCAAGTTGCGGGATACAAAATCAATGTACAAAAATCCATTGCGTTTCTATACACTAACAACGAAGTAGCAGAAAGAGAAATTAAGAATACAATCCCATTTACAATTGCAACAAAAAGAATAAAATACCTAGGAATAAACTTAACCAAAGAGGTGAAAGATCTGTACACTGAAAACTATAAAACATTGTTGAAAGTAATCGAAGAAGACACAAACAAATGGAAAGATATTCCGTGCTCTTGGATTGGAAGAATTAACATTGTTAAAATGTCCATACTTCCTAAAGCAATCTATAGATTCAACGCAATCCCTATCAAAGTTCCAACAACATTTTTTACAGAAATAGAACAAAGAATCCTAAAATTTATATGGAACGACAAAAGACCCTGAATAGCCAAAGGATTCCTGAGAAAAAAGAACAAAGCTGGAGGTATCACACTCCCCAATTTCAAATTATACGACAAAGCCATAGTAACCAAAACAGCATGGTACTGGCACCAAAAGAGGCACACAGATCAATGGAACAAAATTGAGAGCCCAGAAGTAAATCCACACGTTTATGGACAGCTAATATTCGACAAGGGAGCCAAGAGCATACGATGGAGAAAGGAGAGTCTCTTCAATAAATGGTGTTGGCAAAACTGGACAGCCGCATGCAAAAGAATGAAAGTAGACCATTCCCTTACACCATGCACATAAATCAACTCAAAATGGATCAAAGACTTGAATGTAAGACCCGAAACCATGAGACTTCTAGAAGAAAACATAGGCAGTATGCTCTATGACATTGGTCTGAGCAGCATATTTTCAAGTCCCACGTCTGACCGGGCAAGGGAAACAAAAGAAAAAACGAACAAACAGGACTACATCAAACTAAAAAGCTTCTACACAGCAAAGGAAACCATCAACAAAACGAGAAAACAACCTAACAATTGGGAGAAGATATTTGCAAACCACATATCAGATAAGGAGCTAATATCCAAAACATACAAAGAACTCATACAGCTCAACAACAAAAAAACCAACAATCCAATTAGAAAATGGGCCAAAGATCTGAACAGAGATTTCTCCAAAGAAGAAATACAGATGGCCAACAGGCATATGAAAAGATGCTCAACATCATTAGCTATCAGGGAAATGCAAATCAAAACTACAATGAGGTATCACCTCACTCCGGTCAGAATGGCTATAATTAACAAGACAGGAAACAAATGTTGGAGAGGGTGTGGAGAGAAGGGAACCCTTGTTCACTGCTGGTGGCAGTGCAAACTGGTACAGCCACTATGGAAAGCAGTTTGGGGTATCCTCAGAAAATTAAGGATAGATCTACCATATGATCCAGCTATTCCACTGCTGGGTATTTATCCAAAGAACTTGAAAACACAAAGGCATAAAGATACTTGCACCCCTATGTTCATTGCGGCATTATACACAATAGCCAAGACTTGGAAGCAACCTAGGTGCCCATCAAGGGACAAATGGATAAAGAAGATGTGGTATTTATACACGATGGACTACTACTCAGCCATAAGAAATGACGAAATCCAGCCATTTGTGACAACATGGATGCACCTTGAGGGTATTATGCTGAGTGAAATAAGTCAGAGGGAGAAAGTCAAATACCATATGATCTCACTCACAAGTAGAAGATAAAAACGACAAAAAAAAAAAACACATAGCATTGGAGATTGGACTGGTGGTTACCACTGGGGAAGGGGGGAAGGGGGAGGGCAAAAGGGGTGATTATGGTCACATGTGAGGGGATGCACTATAATTAGTGTTCGGGTGGTGAACATGATGTAATGTATCCAGAATTTGAAATATGATGTACATCCGAAAAAAATAAAAATTAAAAATATATATATATATTCACAATAAAAAAAAATTTAAATATCTAAAATATAACTATAATGACAAAAGAATGAAAATTGTTATATATATGAATAAATGAAAAACCATGAATTTAAAAAATTGATAGATATAATATTTCTGTACAGAAAAAAATACATATACATCATACACAAAGCTAAAAGGCAAACAAAAAGCTGGAGAAAATGTTTTATCCATATAGCATAGTATTAACATCATACATATAATAAACAAGCTCTTACCAAACTTTAATAGAAATATAGACAAAGGGCATGAATGAGCAATTATTTTTAAAAGTGAAAATGCATTTTCAATATAGAGCATTGAATTAAATGTATATATAGACATACATACAGCAATGAACAAAACACATTGCTAGTGGGAATTTCAATTAGCATAACCTATCTAGAAAGCATTTTGGCAACATGTACCAAAGTCATTAAAGCATATACTCTGTTAAACTAAACAGTTCCACATCAACAAATTTATAGTTCAAAAAACATAAGGATGTGTGAGAAGATTTAGCTTCAAGAATGCTTATTGCAGCTTTAGAATATTTAAAAAGTTGAAAACAGCCAAAATTTTCATAGAAGATGGACTAAATAAACAATGGTAGATTGTATATATAGCCATAAAAATGATGCTGTGGAAGAAAAGATGACATAGGAAGAGTGTTGTAAACATTCTTAAAAGACAAAAGGCATTTATAAAACAAATATGTGTCATGTGATCCCATTTCTGTAAAAGTAAATGCGTACGTGGTTATAGAAAGTACTCAATAAGCAGTATGTTAGTAAGAAAACACTGAACCTTGGCAGCTACTTATTCGTCTCTCTGTCCTCTATCTTTATTTCCTTATTAATCAATCAGTCTAACTCACTGATCTGTTGCACTCCTCCTTTCACTCAACAAGAAATGAACGGGAGCCCTGCTAAGAGCTGGTACTGAGTCAGGCTTGAGATCCCCACGGAGACCAAGGCAGCCACCGCCCTGGCCTCAGGTGACATGCTACCTAGCAACATCAGCATGCTAAGAAGGGGTAACACAGGGAAAGTGTGCTTAACTGAAGAACCTCATACCAAGTCAAGGAGGATATCACTGAGGAAGTCACATCGCGGCCTGGCCCTGGAGAATGCTTAGGGATGTGTTAACTGAAGGCAGGGATGGTAAAGGAGAAGCCAAAACAAGTTACTGACATCACTGCCTTCCTCCCTCTCCTCCTGGGTAAGCCCACCGTTCCCCTACGCCTACCCAGAGAAAGGGCATTCAATTAAATAAAGACACAGAGGGAAAAGACATCATTTGACAAATGACATATAAAAGTAATGGTGCCCACTTGCTTTAATCCCTGTAAACACAGCAAATCTAGTTTTCACATTATCTAAACCATGCAATCATAATAATAGTTCCCATAAAATCAGTTAAAGCCCCCCAAAATTAATAATGATCCTTTTTCCATATTTCTTTCCAAGAAAAGATACGCATTGGAGCCAGCCCAGTGGCATAGTAGTTAAGTTTGCGCACTTCACTTCAGCGGCCCGCGGTTCACTGGTTCAGATCCCAGGCACGGACCTACCCACCACCTATCAAGCCACACTGTGGCTGGCGTCTGTCCCACATATAAAATAGAGGAAGACGGGCATAGATGTTAGCTCAAGGCCAATCTTCCTCAGCAAAAAGAGGAGGATTGGCAATGGATGTTAGCTTAGGGCTAATCTTCCTCAAAAAAAAAAAAATGAAAATTTTAAAAAACAAAAAAAGGATATGCAGTTTCTTTAAGAAAATGAGACAAAATTTAATATATTAAATTACACCTTAGATTTAGAATCAGCATTTAATACAAATAAAATTTTTAAAAAGTTTTAAAAAATCACAATTGAAAAATGTAACAACTTACCTCGGGGTAAAGATTGAACCTTTTTAATGTATTAATAACAAGAGGGTATTCAGTCAGCTTATCATTCATAATCATCCACACTCCATTCAAAAATGAGGGTGCCTCCACAATAGTCTTGAAGTAGGAATAATATAGTCCCTGAAATAAGCATATGTTAAAGTTATAATAAAAAGTACATAATTACTATTACTATGCCTCGTATTAGCTTAAAAAAATAACAAATACACTGCTTTTGAAAAACAAAGCAATCAAGCAAGTAATATCTACAATTAATTTCACTGGTTTTTGATCACCGATAAATGCTTAGAGTGCAAAAAACCTACATATTTTAGTATAACCTTGTCTTAATTTAAACAGTTGAGCTCAAAATAGCTTCAAAAACAGTTTCAACATTTAAAAAGTAATACAACTCAGATAGCATACTTCATTTAAGAAAACCTTATAACCCAAACTAATTTAAGTATTAGAAAGGGCTATCTTAGGAACAGGGTGAGCAAGTGGTTTATTATGGAACTTTAGCTTACCCTAAACCAAGAAATCTTCTCGAGCCAAAAATGTTCCCTACTAACTGCTTTTTGAATCCTCAAAATCATACTATCAGCCATTTTTCCTCCAGATTTATATGTAACAATGCAAATATATTAAGAAGGCTATATATTGATGCATTACATATAAATTACATTCAGATGTCAACTAATTTTGCAGATTATGTTCCTTCCCTTCAATTCAGCATAAGGTAAGAACCCTGGAGGACTGGGCTGTGGGGACGGAGGAGAGGGAGAGTGGTAGTACTCTCATTTTGAGGGAAATAAATAATTTTTTAGCTTGACATACTAATTAGGAAGGATATCAAGGTTGGAATAATACATAGGCTAAAGAAACAAGCAAGTACTAGAAGCCTTATGAGGGAGTATAAGTGGCAGTATAGGGCAAGACAGATGAACACAGGAAACAAACTCCATCCTCCATACAAGTCTGCCTAGAACTGTCCTGGTAGCCAGTACCATTAGCTGTCAACTCTAATATTCAATATTTTAAAAATATTTCCTATTGTACTTGGTTGAATAATATCCCCGAAAAGTTCAGGTCTACTAGAACCTGTGAATGTCACCTCATCTGCAATAGGTTCCTTGCAGATATAATCAAATTAAAAAGAGATCACAGGTGGACTCTAAATCCAATATAAGTGGTAATCTTTTTTTTTTTTCCTGCTTTATCTCCCCAAACCCCCCCGTACATAGTTGTATATCTTAGTTGCAGGTCCTTCTAGTAGTGGGATGTGGGACGCCGCCTCAACGTGGCCTGACGAGCAGTGCCATGTCTGCACCCAGGATCCGAACCGTGGGCCACTGCAGCAGAGCACGCAAACTTAACCACTCGGCCACGGAGGCGGCCCCCTGGTAATCTTATAATAAGATGGAAATTTAGACACAGAGACATAGGGGAAAATGCCACATGAAGATGAAGGCAGACACTGAAGTGACTGCATCTCCAACACAAGCCAAGGAACACCAAGGATTACAGGAAACCAGGAGAAGCTAGGAAGAGGCAAGGGAGCATTCTCCCCTAAAGCCTTCAGAGAGAAGGTGGCCATGCCCATGCCTTGATTTCAGACTTCTGGCCTCCACACTGAGAGACTAAATGTCTGCTCTTTTAAACCACCTAGTTTATTGTACTTTGTTATGGCAGCCCCAGGAAACTACTATAACCTACCCTGTTTTGTAGGTTTGATTTTGGAATCATGTAAATATCTTATTTAATTATAAAACAAAAATTTTCTTTTCTTCTTCTTCTCCCCAAAGCCCTCCCAGTATATAGTTGTATATTCTGGTTGTGAGTGCCTCTGGTTGTGCTATGTGGGACGCTGCCTCAGAATGGCATGATGAGTGGTGCCATGTCTGCACCCAGGATCCAAAACAGGGAAACCCTGGGCTGCTGAAGTGGAGCACTTGAACTTAACCACTTGGCCACAGGGCCGGCCCCTAAAATAGAAATTTTTACATCCCTAAATATCAAAAGAAAAGTAAAAGAAAGGAATTAACTATTTATCAAGTTGGGAGAGGATTTCATATAACTTTAACATACAGTAATTTTACTGTACACCCTAGAGGAATATATCCTCAAGTCAAAAAGAACTGAAAGAAAGCTTTCTATTGTTTCCAGTAATCATTTTTCCATTTTCCTAATAATACCTTTGGTACTTTTACGCCTCAAATATAAGTAATTTGAAACCAAGACTCTCAGGCTAACAGAAAAGATAAATTTAATATCAAATAAGTAAAACCATCTAATCCTAAATTTCAATTTAAAAATATAAATTAATGATTTATTTTCTCTTAAAATTGTTTCCTAATTCTATTTACTAAAAAAGCCTAGACATGATGGCCAATCTAGTATAAAACAGTAGCAATGAGCATCTCTCACACCAAAATTATGGTCTCTAAATACCATTTGCCACTGAAAGGAATGGGAGCTCCTTGGAAAACTGGATGATTCCAGCTCTGGAGAGGAAATATCTTGCAGTACCAGAAGGTTAGGAAGCTACAGAACACTAGTGAGGTCATGTCAAGGCGGCACAGAGCCAACTAAAAGGGCTCTCACTAGCTAAAGATAGGTAAGTTTACAAAACATGTTAAAGTCCATCAGATCATAATGATACTCCAAAAGAAGGGACTCCATTGGTCACCACTAGCTGAAAGATGCTAGGAACCAACCCATTTTTCTGAAAAGTGGCAAGTAAAAAGAAAGAATCAAGCATTTTCCTGTCTTTCCTATATGAAGTGTACCTCAGAGAAACAAAACAGGTATTGTGGGAAATTTCTTCTTTATGGAGGAATTATGGTTAATAAATGCAGGGGAAAAAAATAATAGAATAGATAGATAATCACCATTTGGCAGTTCTAAAGAAATAGCTGACCTAAGCAGATGGCTAGGCCATAATGGAGGGATCAGCATGACAACAGCTAAAGCCATTGATCAATCTTAACATCACAGAAAGTGAGACCACCACAGACGTTGTGCCTGTTGATATAGTACAGTAAGTGCACAGCACCACTTACCAACTATCCCTCCCAGAAAAAATCAAACCTTCAGCTACGAAGACGCTGATCTATCAATTTTCAGGAAACTTGAGACAATGGAACATAATAAACAACATGAATGACTGTAGGTAATTCTAGAGGACAAATGACCTGATTCTTCAACAAATAAATAACAAGAAAAAGAACAAAAATGAGAAGAGAAATTTATAGATTAAAAGACTTAAGAGACACATTAACTAAATGCAATGTATAGACATTGTTTGGATCCTGATTCAAACATACCAACACACAAACTGAAAAAAAAAAGGCAATCAGGTCTATTTAAACTCTGATGGATATTTGACAATATCAAGCAACTGCTGTTCATTGTTTTCAAGCGTGACAATGGTACTGCGTTAAAAAAAAAAAATCCTTTCTTTTGATCAAGATACATATGAAAGTATTCAGAGATGAAATGAGATGATGTCTCAGGTTTCCTTTAAAAGATGGGTGTGCAGATGTGTAGATGAAAGAAAAACGGCTGTGTGGTCAGTTGTTGAAGCTGGTGGATGGGTAGAGAGTTGTCTACTCTTTCTCCTTTGGAATATCTATGAAAATTTCTGTGACAGAAAGCTTAAAATTTATAGATTACTAAAATACTACAATAAAATACCACATGAAAACTAACCATTTCAGTGCGAAAAGCCATCTCCCTTTCCAACGTCGAGAGGTGAGAAAAATGACGATCATTTTCAAAGAGGTGTGTAATATGGCTCCTGCAAAAGCAAAAGACAACAAAGCAGCAGCGCTGAAACTTAGACAAAGCATTATTTTTAAAAGAAACTCTCAAAGAAAAAGTAAAATTATCTACAAATTTGCAGATAATTTTATAATAAAACTCATACAATGGCATCCATATTTGTTTTTCCACTCAGCATGTCTTACATTTCTACTAAAATTTTGTTCAGTAAGAAAACACATTCAAATTAGTTTTTTAAATCAGAATGGGGGCCAGCCCGGTGGCATAGTGGTTAAGTTCATGTACTCCACAGTGGGGGCCCAGGGTTCGCTGGTTTGGATCCCAGACACGGACCTACACATCGCTCAATCAAGCCATGCTGTGGCAGCATCCTACATACAAAATGAAGGAGGACTGGCATAGATGTTAGCTCAGGGACAATCTTCCTCAATCAAAAAGAGAAAGATTGGCAGTGGATGTTAGCTCAGGGTCAATCTTCCTCATACACACACACACACACACACACACACACACACACACACAAACCTATAAAATCAGAATGAACCAGAATAATGATATTTTAAGTCAAGTACAATAAAATTATAGATTAAACTATAAATGTCACTGGATTACCATTTCAGAAATGTCTGATTAATGAAATTCATATTTCTCTCTACCCAGAAGATTAAAAAAAATTAATCTTCCTCTCAACACAAACACTATATTAATGTTAAGAAAAGGAGAGTCTCAAATATAACCTCTTTAATAATAGATCTCTTTTTTTATTAAAAAATTATATTATTCTGACCCTGATTTAGCAATTAAACTACTTTTGCAGATTACTGTGTCACATGTGATAATATACATTCATCCTTAACATACTGAAATTATTCCCTTATATATATGGGAAATAGCTTTGGTAAGTTATAAACATCCTCATAAAATACACCATAGGAGAAAAACAGTCTTACCAGTGCAACACTGCTGCGAAGGCGGCTGGAAGAAAAAACAAATTTAAATTACTATGTCAGCATACAGAAACGCTTCCACCTTACAGAAAAGCATTCCAAAGATAAGCACCAGCACCGTGAAGTTTGGGATGTGTAAATGTTGGACTCTTAGGGATTAGGGAAAGAATACTGACTCTCTGAAAGAAGCCCCAGGTATGCTTAAAATACCAATAGACTCGACTATAAAGGAATTAGGCATATACTTACAATTTTCATTCACTCACTCATTCAACAAAATATATGAAGGACAATTATTTGCCAAAAAATACACAAGGTACTCTCAGATGGAAACTTCCATAAACAGAAGTGCCAGAGGAATAGAACCAACGGTGGGAGGGAACTTAGAATAAAGAAACATGGTAACCTCAGGGAACAGGACTGGGGATGAATAAAAAGAGGAACTGCCACATTTTATATAGTGCTTCAATATCTGAATTTTCATAACAAATTTGACTATTTTTTAAACAAATTTAATATGAAACAAGTAAAGAAAGAAGGAAGAGATGGAGGGGGAAAGAAAGAAAAGGTAAGAGAGAGCAAACAAGTTAGTAATAAAATCAGTCTCATGAGAATCAATACTTTGCTTTCTGTCCAAGTACAAAGAACATATTAAGATGAATCCAGAAAATGCCATTCAGTTTTCCTATATCACAAGATTCATCTTATCACAGGCTTGATTAAATAATCACTATCTAAGGAAATGAACTATGAAAATACTCTTAGAAATAAAAACCTGCCAGCTCAGATCTTGTTGCCTTATTCTTAAAGAAGTATTTATATTTTAAAAACTTAAAAAATACATTTTGTCTAGGAGATATTAATGGTTATAAAAGACAGAGAGTTACTTTCTAGATCATTGAAATTGCAAATATTTAACTAGGTTTGTCATTTGACGTTTGTTTGTATATGGTACTTTGATCTGAAATTTTATTTTTTTCCTATTGACAAATCTACCACCCACTTCCTTTTTGGTTTCTGCCTTTAAAGACTTCATCTACCATAATAAAATTTGGGTTTTATTTTCTCAGTGATCTAACTATCATGTTCTGACAAATCATTCTTCTCTCACTGAATGTAAATGCTACCTTTATCATACTGAAGACTTGTCACAATTTATACTTTGGTAATACCTTTGAGATTATAATTGGGATTTCATTTCTAAATTAACTTGGGAAGAATGTACATGTTGACAATATAAACCTGTATATTCATGTTCATAAACATGGTATATGGACCATGTTCAATTATTCAACTTAGTTTTCAATTGCCCTTGAGAAAAATCCTACTAGTAAATACATAATTCATAGTTAATTCATATTTCTTATAAAGTCTTTCTTGGGAGTTTAAGATTTTTTTCCTGCTAATACCCATGAAGTCTTTTTTCATTATATTTTACTGGATATTGTTAAGGTATTTACTTTTGAAGCATATTTATTTTGTAATATATTTATTTTTGGCTCATTTATTAAACTATTAATTCTTAATAGTTTTTTGGTTTACCATCTTCGATTCTCACATTAAATAATATTATTTAAAAATGATAATTTTGTTCCTCTTTTATAATTTTACTCTTAGTTTCTTCTTTTGACAATAATAATAAACTTCTAGAATACCGCTAAATAATTCTGATAAAAGAGGGCATCCTGGCTTCGGCTGATTTTAACAGCAATGCCTTTCACATTATGCCTTTAAATGAGACTTTGACCTTCACAATTCTGGAGGGATAAATAGGATTTCCCAAGGTCATCATCTCTCTGCTTCCTCAGAATACCACAATTTCTCAGGAGAAGGACAGAAGGTACAAAGCGGCCTTTGGTGCCTTCCTTTGATTCCTTTAATTCAATCCTTGCAGTACGAGTGTAGACAATTCTTGGGAGTTCTTGGCATTTGGATGGCACTCTTTCATAGTCTCCGGAGTTAATTCCTAATCTGCTCAATGTTTTGGATTCCTTTATTTGTTTCAATTTAGTAATAATAAAAGCCACTAACATTTGAATTTTTATTACATGCCAGGTACTTTTTAAGTGGTTTACTTGAGCTAACTTAATAAATTCTTACAACTATCCTATGTGGTGGGTACAAATACTTCCCCAGGCTACAGATGAGAAATTGAGGCCCAGAGAACTTTAGTAACTTGCTCAAGGAAACAAAGTGGGTAAACAGAGAAAAGGAGGTTGGAGGCAGGACTTCTGGCCTGAGAGCCATGCACCGCAAGGTCTCCTGCGGAGGATGGAGAGGGTGAGACCAAGGATGAGGCCTCCTTACCCTAAAGGATCACTCCTCTTCCCTTTTTTAGTATTTTAAATATAAAAGGGGAAAAAAGTGGCAATTCATCTGTTGATAATATGTTTTATAGAAACTATTAATTTTATATAAAAATGTAGAGCTATGCTTTATTCAAAATTGAAATAAATTATACATATATGTCATTTGAAAATGAAAGCCCCAGTGAAGCAGATACTGCCTTGTGAGCATATAACTTAAGCATAAAGACATAAAATGACAAAACTTCTAAAGGCACCCCCAAAGAGCTTTTCTTGCCTCTCGCCTACAGAAAAGATTATATATGATTTTCTCTAAATTTATTCCAGTGATGTCAGCCCTGTCTATAGTCTTTTGGGAGTGCCACAAAATTGATAATCCCTTTTTTCCATTTAACACATATGCTATTTTTTTTGTCATTCTAAGATACTGAGGTAAATACAGCATGTTTTTTTAAAAATAAGAACATAAAAAAACTTTCAAAAAATCCAAACCTATTCCGTAAGAAAAAAGTATTCAAGGAAAGGCTTGCTTTGTAATCTAATTCAAAAGATTCCAATCCAATGGCTGAGAATTTTGAATGATTCTTAAGTTTAGCTGGAAGCATATAAATTATCAACACTCTGCAACTAAATTGGACACTCCTTCCACTTTCTGATTAAGGAAATTTTGTACTAGATTATATGTTTCATTGTATCAATTTTCTGTCCTACAGGATTTGAGCCAGCCACTTCACTGAAAATTATTCTATTATTAGAATCTTGTTTAAACAAAACAGAAAGTAACTCCCCGAGGGTAGAAACAATGTTTTACTCAACTTTACTCTAGTACTTAGCAGGAGGCAAGGACATAGCCCAACTCAAATGCCTGCTGAATTAATGTGTACAATTTGATATAGTTAAGGGGGGAAAGGAAATGATCCTAAATCATGTCCACATAATAAGCCAAAGTTGAATATACTTTAATGGATAGATGCACAAACACACTCATCTGCAGGTAACAGTTTTTGGTTTTGCTTTTATTTTCGCAAAAATGGAGTTCCCTTTGACTTAGTGCAAATTAGACCCCTGTCTACATGCAGCCGGCTGCCCAAGCCTCCAGTTCTTGGCCTCAAAGCCCAGCACAGCCAGGGAACTGGGGTAGAGGACAGGGAGCGAGCCAGGGGCTCCCCTGAGTGAGGTTCCCATGCTCCCTCTGACACTCGCTCCTTCTAGCCACAATTCCCAAAGCCAGTCTCATCTACTGTTCTTCCCCTCCCTCCAGATCGCCCCACCCGGGCAAGTCCAGTGTCCTCGGAATGTGGGGAGCAGACACCCCCTGCCCCCATCCTCCTGCCTGGCCCACAGCAGTCAGCAGCAGTAAGGAGGGCGGAAGGAACGGAGAAAGAAATGGGAGATTGCGTTCTGCGCAATCCTCAAGGGCTCCCAAACCAATTCCCTGTGGGCCCAGCCCCAAGCTCCCTGACGCCTCTCGCCTCCTCTCCCAGCCTCCTCCTGGAAGCCACCCCACACTAGCAGGTGACTCAGAAGTCCTGGGTCCCTCCCCAGACACACCCGCCCCCCTCCCCAGGATTGCTGGGAAGTAGGGCCCTGCAATCTGCATTTTTAAAGAGTTCACAGCTGAGTCTCCTGCAAACTAAAGTTCGAGACCCCCTGTCCTTCTTTCTCTCTTCCTCCTCCTCAAGCTGTAAGAGCAAAAGCTATGAAGCCAGCATGGGCTGCCTTGCCTTCGTCCCTCCGTGGTAACCTGCAGGGGGCTCTCCTGCAACTGCAGCCGCGACATGTATCTCTGACCACGAATACATTTTCCCATCACGTTACATGTTCTTCCTTACACGTGTACTTCATCACCAGCGTTTGACTTAAAATTCAGAGAGCACCTTCGTAAACTCTCTCATTTGATTCTCACAACCAAGCTTCCAAGTATTTATTCCCATTTTACAAATGCTGGGCTTCCAAGCGGTACACAGCTGGCAAATGGCAAGAACTACCTGAACCCAAGGGTTCTGATTCCAAACCTCAGTTTCTTTCCTCCATGACAGAGCTGCCTCCTTTCCCACTTGTGGGCATTTGGTGGCCTCATCTTGTAACATATTTATACGAGAAATATATTTTAAGTCCAAAATGACTTGCAAAATTTAAAAATGCAACTTATTCCTAAATTGAGGTTAATCCATACTTAAAGCATTCTAAAGAGTTTTAGCCTCCCTAACCCTCAAGTGACAAAATGACATAAAAAAGAGGTTAAGGATGCTCCATAAATCTTTTGGACAAGGTTTCCAAATAAACCTTGACAAGTTCTATCTCGACCCCTTCCTAATATTACTAACCATTTCTTATTGTTCTCAAGGGTCCCATCAGAGTTTAAGTTTGTTTCCAGAAGCTGAAGTGACCAGTAGATAATGTCCCCGTTCCACATCAACAATTCATCCTGGAGAACACAGTCAATTTCCAAATGTACAGATCTAAGCATCTCCTCCTCTGTTTGAAAAGTCCCACGACTTCCCACAACTCACACCACGGAGCCCACACTCTATTTCCAGCTAATCCCCACCACACACCCTTCATGCTGGCTGCACTGGGCAACCATCCCCTAAGGTACCAAGTGCTTTAACGATGGCATGCCTTTGCTCCTGCCTGAAAACTCCTAACTCGTCCTTCAGAGTCAAAGGAATTCAAATGTGGCATTTTGTGAAGCCCGTCCTGCCACCTTAGCTATAACACTTTTATTATGGCACCTAAATAGCTAGTCATACACACAATAATTTTCTCTGCCAGAATGCAAAGGCCTTGAGGCTGAGCTTGTGTTTAATTCACCTTAACATCTACATCTCCTAGCATTGTGCCCACTACCTCACCGGGTTGAAGCGTTAAATGACTATCACCAGGTAAGAGAAATTATAGGATGTACTCAATAAAACAAAAACTTAAACACCTAAAGACAATGTCTAAGCACTTCAAACTGCTCAAAGACTTCCCATTACATGAAAAATTATATATTACAATAAAATTAATACATTAAAAAAGAAATCATATTTCTATAGTACCTGAAATGAAACAAATCCCAGTTTCTGTGTAGTGAACTAACGAGTGAAAAGACATTCTTTAGTTTGGGAAAGAGAAAACCATCATGGATACCACAAGCTCAGCTCCTTCCTTCTTCCTAGCACCTAGATTTTTGTGTGTTATGAGTGCTTTACAGTCAACAAGTAGCTACATGCTTACCACATGCACAACACATTTTCCTAGAAACCAAGAACAACGTTAAAAAAATGTTAGCCAACATCTGTGCTCTTAAAGATAAAATCTTGGAGAGATAAGACTTAGATACATAAAATAATGAGAGAAGACATTAGGCACTCAAGCAAATGGCACAAAGTCTACGAACTGTAAGAAATCTGAGAAGGCAGACCAGTGATGAACTTCTCAGGGCAGGGTTTACTAAAGTGGGATGGGGGAGGGGCGGAGGGTGTGGAGTCTCAAACATGATTACAACTTCTGTGAGGATTTATCGTGGGTAGCCAGAAAAGAAGACAGCTACAATAAAGCTGGATGTGGATTTCCACCCAACAGGACAAAAGAATTCCCATCACTAATACTGATGGTACAGAACACAAATGATAATGACAATAATGAAATAACATTTATTGAGGGCCCGCTCACTGTATAGAGAGTATGTCAGGCTCTCAGAGCTCCAGGAACACCAGGAAGGGAGTCTGGCAGAACTTTCCAAGCAGTGGGGCCTGCAGTGCCAAGAATGCGAGTGCCAGAGTCCTGAAGGCCAGTAACCTCCAGGCTTTGAAGAGATCATTTATCCCCCGAGCCCATGCCACACAAATATTATCATTTTATACACGTGCCGCGATGTGAAAAAAGCTGGGAAGCACTGAGGTAATCACTAAAGAAACAAAGCGAGTTTCAGAGAGAACATCATAACGCAGCAATAGAGAGCCACAGTAGTCTAAACCCTGTTATTGCATTAGAATCATCAGGGGCACTAAAGAAAACAGAGATACTGGAGTATTCATCCAAGCCCTACATCTGAAACTCCAGGGATTTTTTTTATCACAAGTGATTCTGACGTACAAGGTTAATTATCACTAGTACAGAAATGACTGGAACAAAATCCAGGTAGTTGCACAAAATTTAACGTGAGAACTAGGTCCTTTGTATTCCAAGTGTCCTCCAGCAGTAACTGTATCACCTGAGAGCTTGCTAGAAATGCAGATTCTCAGGCCCCATCCCAGACGCCCTGACTCCAAACCTGTATTTTAACACGACCCCTCAGGTGACTTACAAACACATTTAAGGGCAATGTCTCAACACTGACAGCACCCTGGAATCACCTGGGAGCTCTGAACATTGCTTGGTCTGGCACTGGGGAGATTCTAATGTGCAACCAGGGTTGAGAACACTGATCTAGGAGGAGCCTGTTAAGATTGCCTTCCTCGGCCCCACCCTCAGAGATCTCAATTCAACACATCTCACTTGGGGCTTGGAAATCTACATTTTTAACAATTTTTATTAGGAAAAAGCAAATATAAACTCAAACCATACTCCAAAGGAGAAACTGTCAAGATCCTGACAGCTGAAAACAGTGATTAAGACAGGGAAAGAATTAAAATTAAAAATCACATTCTTTTTACCTTCCCTGATAAGAAAGTCATTCTTAGGAAATATTGTTTTGATTCTAAATGACTTATAAGGAATTTAGCCTGAGTCTCATTTTCACCAAATGTGAAATGAGGGGTTTTTACTTCCTTCTCTCTCTTCCTAGCGCTTAACGACCTTGTACAGCAACAACTGTCACCTCTAATAACTTGGGACTTCACACTCTCCGAGGTGCCTCCGTGGTTATTTTGTTTGCGTTTTGATCTTCCTACTCGCCAAACAAAAAGTCTCTCGGTAGGTTGGGCCTTTTAATTGTTGACAGATGTTCTTGACAAGCCAAGAGACCTTGACTTCAATCCCAAACTTCACCCAGCGAACTCACTAACAACGTCAGGCCACTCGCCTGGCCTACTTTAGCTTCCTCATATGTAGAATTCCAGGAGGTAACCTTTAAGTTCTATATTTTTATGAAATTTCCATGAAGATCAAAGGTGAGAAGAGAGTGAGAAATAAGGTCTTATTTAAAAAAAAAAAAAACTTGAACATCTCACAAATGTCTCAAAGGTCACATGTCCAAGATAGAATTCTTGATATTTTCCCTCAAACCTGTCCCCTCACCCACACCCCTAGTCTTCACCATCTCCATGAATGCCACCCTCATTTTCCCAGTTACAGCAGCCAAAAACCCACCGTTCTTCCTTTTCCTTCAACCTAAGCCCAATTCACCAGCAAGTCCTACCATTTCTATCTCCAAAATAAATCTTGAATCCACCCCTTCATCAAAGCCAACAATTCCCTCGCTGGATGCCTGCCAGAGCCTCCTCAGTGGTCTCTCTCCACTCCTGTCCTTGCACTGCCACAACCCATTTTCCCCAAAGCAGATTTCTCAAAATAAAAATTAAATCACCTCACTCTCCTGTCCAACACTCCTCAATGGCTTCCCATCGCACTAGGAATAAAACGGAAGCTCCTTATGGAGCTCTGGTTGTGCTCATCTCACACTGATGCTCCGCCACCCTCTCTCCTTTCAGCACACCGAGCTCCGCTCTGCCTTAGCACCTGCTGGAGGCTCCATGCACAATGCCCTTCCTCTCTTCCTCTATACAGTGTGAATCTTCCTGCCTGCGGGGCTCGGCTTTAAGGCTACCTCCCAGAAGCCTTTCCTGACCCTCTTTAAAGTGGGTATTCCCTGTTTTTTTCTATCTCAGTCACTGTTTTCTTTCCTCCACTGCAGTTACTGCAATGTGCAATTATTTTTATTTGCTGCCTCCCCCCCCCCCAGCCCCTGCCCCACCTTCTAGAAGGGATGGTCCATGGAGGCAGCTATCTTGTTCTCCAACAACTAGAACCTGGCATAACAGGCATTCAATAATTGAGAAATGTAAATGAAGCTACTTTTATTTTACATATATTATCTTATTAACTCTTTGCCATAACCAGGTGAAGCATTTATTATCCCCATTTTAAAGATAAAGCAACTAAGAGCCAGAAATATTAAGAGATCTATAGCTTTCAAGTGCAGAAACAGGATTCAAATGCAGGTCAGCACTGAGATGCCTATGGTACTTCAGACGCCACACTGCCTCCTACCCATCCCAGCTCCCAACACCTCGACCCGACCCTCTGCCTACACCCAGTTTCTTACCCCTTCTGCCCCTAAGATGTCATGTGTTTCCCATTATATAGGCTTCCCAGTACTCATAAGTTGTAGATAATAAAAGCAGTGGCAATTTTGCCTCCCCAGGGACATCTGCCACTATTTGGAGACATTTTGTTTGTCACAACTGGGGAGGTGCTACTGGAAGCTAATAGGTAGAGGCCAGGGATGCTGCTAAACATCCCACAATGCACAGGACACTACCCCCAAAGACTTATTTGACCCAAAATGTCATAGTGCTGAGACTGAGAAGCCTTGCCAATAAAGAACCAGCTTAGAGCAGGGGTGCAGTTGCCACAGACCACAGGAACCAGGCAGGTAATGTAAATGAGTCATATAGGACAGGTGTAAGGGAAAAAAACCAGTAGTTTTTATCATCTATCTTTTCCATATTCAGGTTACATTTTTTATTATGTTTTGTAAGCAGCATCTTACACTACAGTTTTTCACCACAGGCATGCCTCGCTCACATGTTTAACATGTATATTCTTCACTTCCACGAAGGCAAGTACCCCTTCCATTTTTCCTTGAAACACAGAGCCCTCTCCAGCTATTCCTGTCTTCCCTCTTTTGATAAGGAACGTGGGCATAAGAAACATGTCACTCTTCTCTCAGCTGTAATTAAAATACAGCCGTATCCGATGATAAATGGCAACTCACAGCCCCAGTTTTGGGAAAACAATAGAGACTAGGAGAAAATCTGGCAAACTGAACTGTGTCCCCATTTAAAAGAGGGGAAGAGGTAAATTATAATACCGGGGGATTGCTGCCATGCAGGAACGTCAGCTCAGTGATGCCAGTCTGCTTCTGCGGAGAGGTACGACATCAGACTTTGAAACCACTGATGCTTCCCTCCACCTCACCCCACTCCCGGATTCTGATTCAACTGCTCTGATGTATGGCTTGGCTATGGGAATTGTTTAAGCTCCCAGGTGACTCTAGTATACAGCCAAGACTGGGAACCAGCAGTCTAGTCCAGGTCTCCCACTTTCACACGTGTACAAACGGAGGCTTAGAGAAGCTAAGTGCTCTGCTCAGGCACCCAACTGGTTTGAAACAGGTATAGAAGTAGAAACAGTTCTTCTAAGGCAGTGTTTTCAAATTGCGGGTCATAACACTAGATCATGAAATCAATGTAATGATTTAGAAACAGCATTTTTTTAAAAGGACAGAATAGTAAAATCAGAGTGCATTGTACCTTATAGAGATAAGTGTTATTACACGATTCTTTGTTTTAAATATATGCACATATGTGCTGGTTAATCCCATATGCCTTTTCAAATCATTCTCCTCCCTTCTCTGCTTTGTTACCAGACCCAGGAGGATGACCCTACAGAATGATTCAGCTGGGCCCCTTGCCTGAGAGTTTCCAGTTGGTCAGCCAGTAAGAGGCACCAGCTGGAGATGAGGATGGGAGGAGTGTGTGGGGTCGCTCTCATTCTCCTGCAGAGCCAGAGATGGCAGCACCTTCTCATTGTTGACAGGCCCTGCGTGCTTCAATGTCCTTTGTGGGTTCCTTAAACATGCTCACACTTTTGAAAATAAGTCCACTTATTAAATCTATTTCCTGCCAGGACACTGACATACATAAATAGATCAACAGACAGACAGACATGTGCCTAAATGTACTGGACTGCATTTTCAGAAGTGTGAGCAGATGTAACACAAATCGTATTGCTTACTGTGGGCTGTGGTCAAAAAAGTTGGAGAAACACTGCCTCCCCTGGCTGATACAGGGAGCTACTGGGTTGAAACTTCTAAAAATAAACATTTTAAGAACAATTCTTTATGACTGTTACCATTAAATAATAAATAATGTCCAAAAATAAGAAAAGCATATATGTTTATTAAAATGGATTTTTTAACAGTGCTTAACCCTGCCCAACAGCAGAAAGGGCCACTTTGGTAGATTAGCACATATGGAGGAGATGAGAGAAACTGAACTAGGGACCCTTACTCAGTGTCTTAACTCTTAAAAATTTGTGCTTCTGCCAGGGAGCCTCAAGGTATAGTATCTTCCTAAACATAAAAAAAGCAATTTTTGTCATAGTAACGTCCCATACTAAAAAACTGTACAGTGTCAGCTCAACTCTCACCCATTCTGAGAATAAGTGGGGAAGAAGAGAGGAAATGAGTCAGCTTTCAAAAATGTCTAAACTCTGATCCTCTTTGCAGGCCCAAGCATATGGGGCCAAAGAAAGAACCAAACATCCCAGGTTCAATCATTCTCCAGAATTCTCTCTCAAGCTGCCCCACAGCTTCCTGTAGATGATTAGCAAGGACACAAAGTCTCTAGACCTTAGTCTGGTCATCGAACATCCATACATCTGATGGCCAGCGACACCCAAGAACATGGGACAGCTCCTTCATTGTACCTCCTTCCAATGCCCAAAAAGGTAAGTCAAGTAAAGTAACACAGTCTTATATTAACACAAAACTGTATTTAGCTATGAGCACTACTAAATTCAAATATAAGCCATCCAATATAAGAAGATTCAACGGAAATGCAATTACAAGAAAATACACATGCACAAAAGAAAATGCAATAGATATTATTCTGTGATTTGTTACTATAACCTCCCTGAAGAAGTGATGCCATTCCATATTTCACCATAAAGTGGTGAATGTTGATATTAACCATTCAAGAAGAATGCCACTTCATTCTGTCACCAGACCTCAAATCAGTATTACGCATGTGCTTTTATAACAACTAAAACTTGTTAAATGCTTTAGATGCAAAGTGCCTTCCCATATATTACCCACGCCTTCTAGTTCTGCTCCTCAGGACATGCCCAGGGAGTAAGTAGGACAGGTAACAATCCCACATCACAGGGAAGGAAAGGTCTGCAAAGGAAATAATTTGAAACTGAAACCCAACTGAACCACTGTGCACTGGAGCTGGAGCCCATCTCATCGCCTGTCCCATGCTGCCTCCCCAAGGTGAACTTCTCCAACCTGTACACCAGCAGCGCTTGTCAAGCTCACCACTGCAAAAAGGAGGAATGTACTGAAAAGACAGAATTACTCTACGCTTAAGTCTACCAAATAAAAAAAAAACAGTACCCCCATAACAGTATCAACCTTTCGAGCCCACTAAAACACACACACACACACACACACACACACACGCACGCACACACAGTGATGACTCTGGCTTTTTATGATTGAGTGGCTTCTAGTGGTAGCTGTGATCTCAAGGGACGCCAATTTGCTGCGCTCTATTCCTCGGCCTATACTGAACTCCAAATTCTTTTGGGTCACTAAGGGAATCTGAAGACATAAGAAGAGATAAATCACCGATAGTTAAATAATTCAGTAGCCAAAGCCTATTAACGGCATTATATAGGAAAGGCAATGTTATAGAATTTTACTGGCTGACTTAGAAAAATCAGGCCTGTTATCCAAACTGCTATAACTTGCCTTATCAGAATGTCAATCAGGAAACAAAGGAAACCTCAAGTCGGGCCACAGCCTATGAATGTTTCAACTTTATTTTTTTCAGCACATTGTTACACAGCATCCATTCGGTGCATGGTCGCGGGAGAGGAGGGGAGCCCTCCCCATCCCACGTTCCCAGGTCAGCAGAGGGGATTAAGGCTCGGGCGCCCGGAACACCACACAACCTGGAAAGTGATGTGCCGAGGGGAATCACAAAGTGCCACCGGCGGTGTTTGCGGCCAAGAAGAAAAAAGCACGCTAAAATTTAATTGTAAGTTTAGCAACTTTCTAAGACAGGGAAAGTGCTTTGCTTTGAGCTCAACGGAATCGCTTCCAACCCGAAACAAACCATCCTCCCGGGCAGGGGCCGAGATAACGGGCAGGCGGCCGGTCGGCGCCAATCAGCAGCGCCCCAGTGTCGTTAGCGCAGACCTGCCAGGCCGGGCAGCTGTTGATCTCGGGGCCATTTTTTTAAAGCAGAGTCAGAGCGCGGGTAGGAAGGGCGCGAGGAAGGCTGAGCCCGGGGAGGGGGAGGGGAGGAGGGAAGGACGTCCCAGAAAAAGTCGGAGAGGGCTGCAAACTGGCGGAGCCCGGCCGGCGGGGCTCGGGGCGCGGGAGGGGAACGGAGGGGGAGAGCCCGCGCCTCAAAGTTCCGCGTCCGGCGGCCGCGCGCCGGGGCTGCTCACCTAGCAGGAGCGTGGTCCAGGTCCGGCCGCGCCCCGCGCGCCGCAGGCCCAGCGCCCCGCGCAGCCCGGCCGCCAGGCGCCCCCCGAGGCCGCCCCGGGCGGGCGGCGCGGCGGACTCGGCGCGGGGCCCCTTCCTGCCCGCGGCGCCCTTGCGCCTGGGGGACGGGGGCGCGCGCTCGGGCCCGGGCTCCCCGGCGCCGGCGTCGGGCGCCCCCCTCAGCGGCGACTGCGAGGCGCGGGGCGGCTGGGGCGGCTTGGGGGCCGCCTCCCGGTGCTTGTTCCGCGCCTGCAGGACCATCTTGGCATAGTCGCGACCGCTCGCTGCGCGCGCCCGGACGGCGGCCGGCGAACGCGGACTGGCGGGGCGGCCCGGGCGCCGCTCACTCTCCGGCGGGCGGGCGGGCGGAGGGCGGGCCGGTCCCTCCCCGCGGGCCGGGAGGCGGAGAGAGCTGCAAGGCCGGGCGGCGGCTGCCTGTCTGGCGGTGCGGCCGGGAGGCGGCGCCGGACTCGCGCGCCCGCCGCCGTTGCCGCCGCTCCGGTTGTCACGGCGACCGCGGAACGCCGGGGGGCGGAGGCGGGGACACCCTGTGAGCGGCGGCGGCCCCGCCCCCGCCGCCCCTCCGCGCCGGACGCGCGCTCCCGACCGCCCAGCGCGCACGCGCGGACTGACGGCGCGGGTGGGGCCGTCCCCGCCGCTGCCCCGCGACCCCGGCCCTGCTCCGGGCCAGCACCGGGATTCGGCGGGGGCGGGAGTGTGGGCCGCCTTCCGGGAGCGGCCGCCCCTCCCTCTGGGAGTGGCTGGGAAGAGAAAGAGGCCCTCTCCCGGCGGGGGCCGCTGGTCCAAGTTTGGGACCCGATTAAGGTTACGCGTGCAGCCCGGCGAAGCCCGCGTGGCCCCGGCGGCGCGGCGCGGGGGCGTGTGCACCGGGAGGAGGCGCTGGAGAACGACCACGGGGGGGCGCTGTGCGCGCGCTCTGGAGCCTCGGTGGCTCCGCCGCTGGAAGGCTGGAAGGCGAGCGGATCAGAGTGAAGCATCGTCTCACCTTTACTCCACTACGTGTAACCTCGCAATTTAGAACGTTGCCGTGTGCAGCTCCCTCGTTCACGGATGCGACGGACGGTGCAACTTGACCTGAAATAGCAGCAGAGTGTCTCGGGGTAGCTGGTAAGGGTCGAGGCACAAGTGTGTGCCTGATAGTAAAAGGGTGAACTGAAAACCAGGGTAGTAGCCCAGGCGGAAGGTGATAAAATTGAACGGTCCGAGGAGGAAAGATTATCAGTACGTATGTTCTGTTAATTTCACGTGATGTAGCCTTGCGGCTTAAAAGAAAGCAAGCAGGAAAACTTCATTTGCTGATAAATACAAAACTTTAGTCAAAAGGTATTTTCTTTCACACAGCAGCAGAATGCATGAGTAAAAGAAACCCAGGAAGGTTAGGAAAACCGGACCGCTGCCAGTTATCCTTCCTGTCCTCCACCCCGCGTTCTTTGCACAAAAGCCTACAGCCTCGTGGATGACAACTGAGACGCTCCTTTCTTGCGGCGTCCAGGGGTCTTGTTCCAAAGAGTTGTCCCTAAGTCCCAATTTTGTAAATCAAGCCACACCGCTCTGATAATTGTCTCCATGGTAATTCCAGGGGCTTCCCGTGACTATAGATCCTCAGCTAAGTTTCTCTGCCTGGCGATTTCTTTATTAAGGAAGTTAATGCTGGCATTCGTTCACTGTTACGCCTTTTCAACAGACAATGAACTCTTTTGTAAAGGGAAAATGTTTTTCCGAGCTAACTAATAATCCCTCATACTCTGTATATTTTGTGAGTTTGGATTTTCAGATGTCTTCATTGGAGCAGAGAACACCTATTTTTAGACACTTTAAAAAAAAAATGATTGAAAGTCCTATCACGGAATGCTTGGATTTTGAAACCATGTGTCAGATGGATCCAGTGTTACCCTCTTGGATTAATTTGGAATCTATTCCCATTATATACCCAATATATTCCCAATATTTACCCATTAGAATAAAAGAAGCCTAATTCAATGTCTGTTAAAGGTGACACAAATAATTTGTTGACTGATTTTTTTTAAAATGGTTAGAAAAACACAGGGGAAAAGAGGTTCAATATTTGAACTGTTGGATTGCTTGTCTGTGTCCTGCGGTACACGGTGGCATGGGTTCCAGAACCTCCTCCCTTCAACTGGGACCATTTTACCAGAAAAAACACTTGTTGAAGAATAAATGAGAGATTGAGTGAATGAATGCAGGAGATAACAATCAAATGATGATTCAGAATGCTGCCTTCTGTAGTGCCCTGGAAGGTCACTTTGTGCTAACCCTCCTCTCCCATGGTCTCAAATTTCTAGAGGACAAGAGTGTTTCCTGTTCAACTTTGTGTTGTCCCACAGAGCCTGACCAGAGCCTCAAAGTTTGTTGAATTGAATTGAAAGAGGAACATCTATGATTAAGACACATCCAGTGGGTTTGTGTCAGTTCCACCAGTGCTGACAAGTCCCCTTCCTTGCTTGGCAACCAAGTGGAGAATCCCACAGAGGGGCAGCATAGGGTACTGGTTAAAAAACATGGTAACTTTAGGGGCTGGCCCCATGGCCAAGTGGTTAAGTTCATGCACTCTGCTGCAGGCAGTCCAGTGTTTCGTTGGTTCAAACCCTGGGCGTGGACATGGCACTGCTCATCAGGCCACGCTGAGGCAGCATCCCACATGCCACAACTAGAGGAACCCACAACGAAGAATATGCAACTATGTACTGGGGGGCTTTGGGGAGAAAAAGGAAAAAAATAAAATCTTTTAAAAAAGAAAAAAAAAAACATGGTAACTTTAGGCCTGTATTCCATTCTTTCCTCTGATACATATCAGCCTTGGGATGTTGGCCAAGTTACTAGACGTTTTTGAATTTGGATTTCCTCATCCCTAAAAGGGGAGGGATAAAAAGTTATTTACCTTACAGGTTTGTAAAAATTAAAGAAGACAATGTATGTAAGGTATCTAACAATTACTTGCATCAAAGTAATTGCTCAATAAATATTCAAAGCAGTGGATGACGTGTAAGGAGCATGGCAGTTCCTCTGTCCTCCCAGCGCCTGAGGCTGACAGTTCAGGATGGGTGTGAGGACACAGGGGAGTGGAGCACAGAAGAGCAAGGACAGCTGTGTGGTCTTTGGACCAGTCCTGCACTTGCTGGGCTTCAAGCTTCTCGGCTATATGAGCTCCCCCGAAGTTCCCTGCTTCCCATGTGTGCTTTACAAACACGAGCTCCCCCGAAGTTCCGTGCTTCCCACGTGTGCTTTACAAACACTGCCCATTTGGTGGGTCATTAAGCCTGGATAAAATAGTAGGAAACTCCTGTGGCCCCTCTTCCCCCCAAAATAGGAGGATGTTTCACACAGGAAGAGTGTGGAGCAGAAACTAGAACAGTCACAGACAGTTACATACCAGATTTCATTTTGTATTTATAACTGTGAGATCCACAAGAGCAATGAATGCAGTTTATTCATATTTGTATCCTTAGGCCAGTGCCTGCCACATAGTGGTGGATGCTAAAAAAAAGGACTAACAGCTGCATTTTAAAAATGTGTTGTGCACAGGTGATCCTATGAATCAATTCAAGATGATAATGATATAGATTAAGCATTACAATTACTGTCCACTTTTAATGTGCTTTTCTTTTCAAGAGTTCCAGATGCACTAGCAAAGTACTTCCTTATGTGACACTACGGAAATGCTGAGCCAAAGCAGACAGATTCCAAGGACAGAAACCCAACAAAGCATCCCACTGAAGAATCCCTGGTCTGATCCCCAGGGTGCAAACCCAATCCTCTTCTCACTAAAAGCTACATTTTGGGCATTTGAAATAACTAATAATTAAAAAGTAATTTTAAAAAAATGGGATGGAGAGTGAGGAGGAGATTAAAAGGAGGAAATGAGCATAAAATAAAGAGGAAGAGCATAAAATAATAGAGGAAGACAAGTAAATGCCCAAAAATAAAGCTTCATGATATTAAAGTAGAGGGACCAGGGAAATATTGTTAAGTGGGCAATGAAAAGCAAAATTTGGTCAAGGAAAGACTAAACTGGAAACCAATTTCCTTATTTCTCTATGTTGGCATTTTAGAGGCCTCATTTAAAACTTCCAAATTTCCCCCCTTTTCCTCCCACTTGCTCTCCTGTCCACAGACTGACAACAAAAGGGGAATCTTTTTTTTTTTTTTAAAGATTGGCACCTGAGCTAACAACTGTTGCCAATCTTCTTTTTTTTTTTTTTCTGTTTTCTCTCCAAATCCCCCCAGTACATAGTTGTACATTCTAGTTGTGGGTCCCTCTAGTTGTGGCATATAGGATGCCACCTCAACATGGCCTAAGGAGCCATGCCATGTCCGCGCTCAGGATCCGAACCCTGGGCTGCCGAAGCAGAGCACGCAAACTTAACCACTCGGCAGCGGGGTCAGCCCCCAAAAGGGGAATCTTGACTGTGGCATCTATTTCTCATTTCCTTGGATGAGGTTACTTGATCTCTTTATTGGGGAAGTGTCTTGGGGTCTAGATTCTGGAAGTTGTCTCCCTCAGCAGTTGCTAACATCAAGAGAGGAACCTGCATAATCCCAGCATGCTTCACAGAAAGCTAACGTTGATGCAACAAAGTATATCTGTGTAACATTCCACTTTCAGCGAAGTTCTGACATTAACTTGTCACTGTGTTATAATGTATTCCTTTAGTCTCAGGTGAGAACAAATGTACATTGCTACTTTGCTGCTTTTCACATTTTATCTTCTGTCTTTCTGGTAGCTGACCTTGCAGGTCAGACTGTTCATGCTCCAAGGAGTGCTCCTGAGAAACTCAGAGAGTTCATTATCAGTCCTAGTTGTAGTGCATCATCAAGAACCACTCCACTGCAGAGGGGCACGTCTCCCTAAAAAGCAATGCCTGTTGTTGACCATGTCCCTAGTGTCTTAGCAGATATTACAGATGTTAAAAACTCCTATGCTGAGTCCCCATCCCCAAAGGGCTTACAGTTCAGTTGGAGAGACAGGGTAAGCTAGAGCAAAATACACTTCTGTAGGGAAATATGTGATTCAGAGCATAAGGACTGAAAGAGTTCCAAAGAGAAGAGACCATGGCTGACACGACTGAGGAGTTTTCAGGGAGGAGATGAAACCAGGTCTAGGCCTTGTTGAAACAGTTTCAACAGAAGGTAACATGGAAAAAGTGTTACAGACAGGGAACAGCACATTTCTGAAAACCTTGTGTGCCAGGCAGATAGTAGATGCTGATATGAACATCTTAAGTCCTTTTGGGAATGAGGAAGGGAAGAAACAATGAATGTAAGATTGAGGGACAAATGAATGGATTAAAAAGTGCATGAATGAAGTAATGACTGGAGCATGAAATGCCCAGAGCCCCGCAAATATATCTAGACCTGAGCAGACTCCTCGCCGAAGGATGCTGAGCTCCCTCCATACCCGGGTAGCCTTAGGAATACTGGGAGCCAGTGAATTCCACCTCCAGCCTCTAATTGGGGCCAGGACTTGCTTGCATCCAGTGGGCTTTTGCTGACACCTAGCCAGAAGCCTGAGCCTCCCTCTCATCTGCTCCAAGACACAGATGAGGTGGGGGACTGGTTCATTTAGACATTGTATGGTCTGTCTCCTGTTCCTGTTCTCCAGGGATAGCACCTGGATGTATCACACAGCTTGGCCTCTAAGCTTTTCCCTCTACCTGACCTTTCCTTGTGCTCCCTGAGGCCACCAGCCCATGCCTGATACACTCAGCTCTTCTCAGTAGTCTCCACCTCTTGGCTCTTTCCAGAGCCCCTTCTCCTGTGACAGGTTCATTCCCCTACAACTCTACTCTTCTTTCCCTGGAGCTTCTTTCTGTCTCCTGCAAAGCTCCTCTGAACTTTGTCATCTCTACCCTTCATCATTGCTGTCCTGTACAGACTACGTGGTAGCACCCCCTCTCCCCCCATTTACTCTACCCCTGGCCCCCAGTCTTCTCAGCTCCTACCAATGCTGTGAATGACTTCAGCACCCTTCCAACTCCCAGCCTCTCTCAGCTCCTTGACTCCTCATCTCTGGTGACTTACACGCCTACTCCACGTCATCCACCCACTCTTATGGTCTCATCCTGTTCCTTGTCATCACTGGCTTTGCCTCTGCATTGTAAAATTCAGACAACCCAGCCCCCCACGCCTCCAAGCCTCTTCTTTATTCCATCTCAAGTGCCAGGACCCATCACTGCAACTCCCTCTCTGCCAGGATCCCCCTCCCTCCTGCCTCAGCAACCTAGCAAAATCCCACTGTCCAACTTTGGATCTCTATCCGCGGCACTGAGGATTGCTGGAGAAATCCCACAACTTAGGAGACAAGAACCACTAAGGATTCTTAGCTTCCATCAGCAACTGGACCCTGCGTGCTGCCCTAAAATCCTTCTACATTCTCCTGGTCCCAGTCTCCAGAGCAGATATAGCAAATGTTCACTAGTGCTGTGGACTGAATGTGTGTGTCTCCCCAAAATTCATGTGTTGAAACCTAACTCCCAGCGTGGTTGTGTTTGGAGGTGGGGGCCTTTGGGAGGTGATTAGATCATGAAGGCAGAGCCCTGAGGAATGGGATTAGTGCCTTTATAAAAGAGACTTAGAACTCCTTCACTCCCTTCAGCCATCTGAGGACACAGTGAAAAGACCATCTATGAACCAGGAAGAAGGCTCTCACCAGACACCAAGTCTGCCAGTGCCTTGATCATGGACTTCTCAGCCTCCATAACTGTGATAAGTAAAATTTCTGTTCACAGGCCACCTAGTCTATGGTATTCTGTTATAGCAGCCCCAACTAGTCTCTCAAACCTGCCACACTGTCGCCAACTCCCACACTCCCAGAGATGGCCTTTCCTCTTACTCCAAGGAGAAACTGGACACCTTCAGAAGGAATTGTCTTCCTGTCCTCCCATATACCCATAAACTCACCCAAGATTCTCCTTTCATCATAAGGAGGAGCCCCTCTTCCATACACAGCCAACCTCTCCCGCAAGGGTTGGCTGACCCCATCCCACCATCTTGGTGCTTCCTCCTACCAACTAACTGCTTGGTCGTCTCTCCACTGTTTGGGCTGCTTTCCAGCAGCCTTAATCTTGCCTGAGTGACTCCTCTTAATTAGATCCCTCCCCCAAACCAAAATCTCCCCAGGACAACTGCCCTCTCCCTCTCCTTGCTTTCATTCATAGACATTCCTGGTAGAGTTCCTTGTGCCCCCTGTCTCTACTTCCTCATTTCTCAGTCATTCAAGCTCATGGAAGTCTGGCATTGTGTCTAACACTCCACAGAACTGCTCTCACTGAGATCACCAGTGACCTCCATGTTGCTAAGTTCACAGGACATACTAGTCTTTATCCTGTCCTCTGAACACACCCTTCCTTTGTTTTCTCTGACCTGCACACTTGGTTTTTGTGTCTCTTTGGCTGTTCTTTTCCAGTCTCCTTGAAGGCCCTTCTTGTTCACTAAATGCTGATGTCCCCTATGGTTCAATAATGAGCCTCTCCTCTTTGTACTCCATGTACATTCCCTGGGCAGTTTCATTACTGCTTTTTTGCTGGAGATTTCCAACCCTGTGCCTCCAGCCCAGATCTCTTCCCTGAGCCTCAGACCCATATCTCCAGCCACGCATTCGATGCTCACACTGGGATGTCTTTTTGGCACCTCACCCCCCAAATCCAAACCTACTTCTCTTCCAATCTCCTCATCTCAGTAAATGGCACCACAGTTCTCCCTATTTCCCTGTCTGGGAATATTTTTTCTCCTATTTTTTCTCTCTCACTTCCAATATCCAATCAATCACAGAATCCTACTGACTCTGTCTCGCAAATGTCTCCCAAATAAATTCCTTTCTTTCCACCCTCATTTTTCCCATGGCCTTCAGCAGCACCTCCTGACTGGTCACTTTGGATCTTCTCTTGCTGCCCATCAGTCTTCCAGAGAACTATTTCTAATATGCAAGTCTAATGATGTCATTCCTTTTTTAAAAAAAAAAATTATTCAGCACTTCCAAATTCCTAAACATGACTTACTAGGCCTTTGTGATCTGTGCCATAGCATACTGTCTCCCTACTCTATCTTCTCCAGCCTCATCCCTCACAATTCCCCAATACTCTATGCCCTGTATCCCTCTGCACCTGGACACATGCTGTTCTCTTGAACTGTCACACTTCTGTCTGCCTAGCCCCTGCAAGTTCTCCTGGATAACTCGGACTCCTCCTTCACTTCTCACTTAAGAATCAGTTCCTGCGGGAACTTTCCTCTCCTCCCTCCACCCTCCTCCTCAGCTATACATCTAGTAACCTAGACTGTCCATTGTCATATCACTTCCCACACTGTCTATTTCTTGAGACCAGAACAGGACAAATATGAGACCAGCTTAAATATTAAACTAACTCTTTGGAAGATGTTTGTGATTAGTGGTACTTGATCTTGTTCATTAGTTACAAGCAGAGATTCACCATTTGAAATTCAGGAACTATAAATTGGATGTCAGATCCACATCCATGAGAGCAATGCTGTGCCCCCAAAGCCCAGAGCAGGAGCTGCACACACAAGGTGCACAGTACATATTTGTTGAATACATAAATGAATTGAATCTTGCTTGACATAACTCTAATACAGATTCTTAACAATTAGAGAACGGAATGGCATAAGCCTAGCCTTTATTGATTTCCACCATATATTTCTAAACTATAATTATTTTGGAATAATTTTTCAGATATGTTTAAAAGCTAAGAGATTTAGTTGTTTCACTTACCAAGCAGCTATTAATTCAACTCACCGCGGCTCGTGCCACTAATCCTGGTTTGTTTTCAGAAGCTAACATGAAGAGAATAGCTGGAGATGATCCATTGCCATCTCAAGATGACCTGAAGTCCACAATGCTCAGCAAAGCTGGAGTGAGTGAACTCCTTACTTCTACCTGCCAAGAAGCTCCATGTTGCTACAGTGTCCATTTTGTCCCAAGCAACAGGTTAAGGAGGAGTAACAGGTAAGAAATCTTTGGCTCTTCAGAGAAAACTGACATGGGTTCCAGCATCTGATTTTGCATCCAGCCAGTGAGTGTTGTTTCTGGAGTCAGAGCTGCTCTAGCAAGAGCTGAAGTGTAAGGTGCAATGAAATAGTGCACTAGCCTTGGCACATTGCTTGAGGAGCAGTGTGTACCATGCTGGGTTCCTGGAAGTTTTGGGAGGCTATGTGTATGGATTCTGTACAGTCTCAGGAGGAATTGAAACCCAGTTGCCATTGACCATGAGTTAATGAGAGAATTGGGGGACAGAGGAAAAGAGCTTATCCCAATCCTTTCTGATGTGCCCAAACCTCTGTTGGGTGTAGTGGACAAAGGAGCAAGAAGTGGCAATTACTGAGCACATGGCCTAAAATTCCATCCTTGGTCCTATGACTGCACTTTACATGGACCTCTATCCATGGAATTTGAGGAGTTTCCACCTCAAGATGGGAGTGACTGGGGATGAGTGCAGTGATGTTAGTGAGAGTTTGGGACCAGTGCTTTTCTTGACACTGAGGCTCTCTTGATACTCACTTGTTCAAAGTGACCAAGTCAGAGAGGGTTAACTTGGGGCTCCAGATTCCCCTGAACAGATGCCACAACAACCTACCCAGTGATTAGCCCACGTGCTGTGTCTTGCCGTGAGCAGAGTATAGTCACATTTGGATGTACAACAGCCTCGTGAGTAAGTTGGCACTGCCCACTCTGTGGTTCCTTTGGCAGCCTGTCATAGCGCATGCTATTCACACACAGACTAGATATTTGTTCTTCTTTCCTCATCTCCCACCATGAAATAAACACAACTAGGACTTGAAGAAGTTACCTGGAGGGCACATAACTCCTTCATTGTCAGCTTCAGATTTCTAATCTGCAATGTAATTTTCTTCATGGCAATTAGACTTGCATAGAGAATCTGATGCGAGTCATTTGAGGTAACACAGCGAACCCCATAAAACAAGATCAGCCCTCAACAGCACTCCTGGACAAGCAGCGCAGTGCTGGAGCATGCTTGAAGCCCACTCCAGCCGGAGGAGATGCACAATGAAATAAGGACATTGGGAAGTTAAAAACTTCTACAATTCAGCAAGTTAAATGCAAATATTTAAAAAAGTTTCTTTTACTACAATCTTACATGTTCTAAATTTCTCTTCTTTTATGATTTTTTGGACAAATGTATTTATTTCTAAAGCCATTGAGTGAATACAATGTTTGAGAAAGAAAGAGTATGGTGAGTCAAGAAGAGGACTGAGGGCCTTAACAAGCACGGCCCTTGGAAAGGAGAGAAGGCAGAGAGTAGGAAGGAGACAAGTAAGGGGAAAGGCAGCTCAGTAGAAGCGCGGAGGCAGAGATGACACTGATGTTTGGAGTCCCTCAAGCAGTGGATGTCATGCCTCAGGGAAGCATCCCTGAACCCCCAGGACAGGCCACCTGCTGAACCCCAAGCCTGCCTCATTGCTGCTTCACTCAGCTAATGGCGCTCCACCTCCACCAGTTTATTTACTGGGATTCCATGTCCAATTTTATTTTAAATGTGGCATCGCTGCTTTAAAAAATAAAGTCAAGCAAAATACCTAGGAAGCTTGATTAAAATGCAGATTATTGGCCTCTGCCCCTAAAGAGTGAGGAGTTTGGGGTGAGGCCATGGGTAGCCTGCCTTTCTAGCCAGGAGGTACCTGACCACATCTTGCAAAACCTTTCTTGGATGGTGGCTTAAGACTCATTTACTCCAAATGAGGTTCTGAGTGTTTGAGGTCACATCCCCAGTAAATTAAGATTCTTTCTTTTGCTTCCATTTTGCTCTTTTTTTCTTTTTTTTTTTTTTTCTTTTTTTTCTTTTGCTGGGGAAGATTCACGCTGAGCTAACATCTGTTGTCAATTTTCCTCTTTTTCTTTTTTTTTTAATGTGAGCTGCCACCAGAGCATGGGCACTGACAGATGAGTGGTGTGGTTCTGTGCCCAGGAACCGAATCCAGGCTGCCGAAGTGGTACACACTGAACTTTAACCACTACGCCATTGGGGCTGGCCCCATTTTGCATTTTTTGAAGACAAATATTTTTTTCAAATTCCTCTATTATTAATATTTAATAACCTGTACATTTGTGAAGGAGACATTCAGGAGAAGGAAACAAGTTTTGCCTGTAGAAAAAAAGGAAGAGCAACAGAGATACATTTTCATGACGTTGAGCCTTCATCCTTCTTTTCCGAATCAGATTTTGGATTAATAGCTGTTGAATGTCCACAATAATTCTTCTTTAGTAGTTTAAGATGGATCTTGGACACAAGTCCTGAAAATACTGCCAAGAAAATGAGGTAGGTAACAATAGGCCATGTACTATTTATAAAACTTGTGAAAAGGTTACACAGATATATTATTTTGGGCTCTGTGGGTAGCATCTTTGGTGTCACTTGACCGTTTTCTTGGAACCTCAAGTTGGGGGAGGAGGGGGTGGGGATGCCCACAGCTGCTCAGTTCATCCCCACATGCTTGCCAGTTCTCACCCCTGGAGCTCTGGCAACATTAACATTACCTGGGAGCCTTTAAGAAATGCCTAGACCTCACCCAGACCAAGGAAATCAGACAGGGAGGGCATCTGCACCTTTTAGAAGCTCCCCAGGTGACTCTGCCAAATGGCGAGGCTGAGACCCACAACTTTGGGGAAAGGAGAAATGATCTCTATTCTTATTCCTTGGCTATATGATAGATTTCTAAGATATATTAATTTATCTTTACGCAGGGTCTGTATGGTAAAAGGAAAAAACACTGAGGTAACAAAGAATGCAGCATCGACACGCAGAAGGGCCTTTCACACATCAGAGGCAGACCTGTGTCTGTGGCCCTGGTCTCTGTTTGAGTCCCTCTTTTGTAGCCTCTCCAACACTTAGTTGGGGCCACCAAAGCTGCTTTAACCCGCAGTACACAGTAGTTCACAGCATCACTTGGAAAAGAGTTTGGAACTTCAACCTGGAAGGCCATGGATTCACCTCGGACTCCTGCTCCTTCTCTCAGCCCAGACCCAGCTTTGCTACAGCTCAGAAAACCTGAGCAGGACTCTCCCCTTCCCCACTCTCCCTGGACTGGCCAGAAACAGAAAGAGCCTGAAAGTGATAAATGTTGGGAAGGAGAAATGAATCAAGGCACAGGTGTGAGGAGCCAGTGAAGAGAGTCACAAAATATTTTCGAGAAAAGCTCCTTGTGGCAAATTCCGTTTTTCCTGGAGCTACCCAAGCCCAAGACACACTTCTGGAGCCAGCCAAGGAAGAGGCCCATGGATTTTTAAGTATCTTGAAAACAAAAGAAATGCAGGCAGAGGCGCCCTATGTATTTATGAGCAGACATGATTCAACGCAGTAATGATGCATTTGTTCTTTATGCCCAAAGACAAAATTACTGGTAAAACATCAAGGAAAACCCTTGGAAAAGGAAAAGCCTCATAATAACAAATATTAATAGCTACTCTAAAACTGGCCTTTACCAGGTTCTGGGCACTGTTCTATGTCTTTCATGCACATTATTTAATCTTCATAACAACCTACAAAGTAGATACTTTTATACCCCCAATTTGCAGAGGGGAAAACAGAGAGGCTGAGTAGCTCACTCCAGGTCAGACAGCGAGTTAGAGGTGGAGCTGGGATAGGAACCCAGATGGGGCCACTCTGCCTGACCCTTGACTCCATGCTGTCTTGTGAGGTGAAACACTCATAAAAGACAGACACCATGAGTTGTGGTTTTCCTTAAGAGCTAAAAATTTCTTCCTTGAAAATAAAGGCTAAAAAGCCCATCCACAATTACAGGCTTTCACAAGAAAGTATGTTCAGGGCAACTGAGTATGGCATATCCCGGGAATTAACTTGACTTCTCTTCAATTTATATATTGAAAAGTAAGTCCTTTGCAGACTTGGGAACTCTATTGTTAGCAACAAATGACTTGCACCACCACCGACAGCCCATTGCAACCCCCCAGCGGGGTGTAACACCACCACTGTGGAAAACAGACCTGGAAAACAGACCTAAGCAGAGACGGATTTATTGTGACTGAGTCGGAAAAGGTAGCTGGAAGGTGCATAAAACTAGATGTCAGCAGTTTGTGTCAGGTCTCTTAGGTTAGTGCCTTTCTGGAAAAGTGGGCAAGAAAAGTAGCCAGCGGAGGAGCTAACACATCACAGTGTGGCAGTCGAGCCAGCAGAGATAAGCTTCGGGGCGTCCTGCTGCCTGCCAAGAGTACAGGACAGAAGTCCCAGAAGCCACAGCATTTATTGCATAAGATTAAATCACTCCCAGCTGAGAATTCTCCCCTTTGAAACAGCAAATGACAGGCCCTGGGGAGGAATGAGCCACTTCTTCCAGGACATTTGCAAGCTACCACTTGGCCATTTTGGTCCCTTGGCACTCCTGGTAAAGTAGGCGACTTTGGTAAGTCACTTAATGTTACTGTGAGAAGATGCAATATATGGTTCCCTAAGTCCCTTCTAACTCAAACCCCCTGTGGTGCTTTGATTAAAAGGAGCCTGGTGAGTCGTCTTGATTCACCGTGAGAAGGACCAGCTGAGACTGCTGGATTTTCACAGCATGCTTTCCTCCTGCCCTCGATCTCCCAACAATCCACCCCAAAGAGTTTTCTTTTTTCATCTCAAATGAATAGATTCTGTAGAACCCTAATGTATCTTTGGTTCTCAGATTCTAAAACATGCATTGCTTACATTCAGTGAATTTAGCATTATTTAGGTTATAAGCCTAAGACATCTCTATACATCCAAACGTTGTGTCCTCAGACTTCCCTTGATGTAATTATGTGCTGTTCCAGCCATTCGTTACAAGTAATAAGAATTCCACTGAAAATGCATTTTGTGACATTTCATTAAAGAGAAGAAACTATATTGGAGAAGTTTTCTTTTAAATATCGACATATGCCTTTTGATTACGTTTCAGATTATCAAGATGAATTTAAAAGAGGCAGCCCCATTTAATGTAGTAATTATAGTGGTGCATCACTTAATGATGGGGATATGTTCTGAGAAATGCATCATTAGGTGATCTCGTCATTGTGCGAACAGCGTAGAGCATACTTACACAAACCTAGCTGGTATAGCCTACTACACACCTAGGCTGTATGGTACTAATCTTACGAGACCAGTGTTGTAGATGCGGTCCATCATTGACCAAAATGTCGTTGTGCAGCACATGACTGTATCACAAGATCTGTGTCCATGATCAAAGCTGTTGGTGGTTTTATTATTTAAGAAATGTGATGTAAAAACTTTCATTCAAGCCAGCCCTGATGGCCTGGTGGCTAAAGTTTAGTGTGCTCCACTTCGGCAGCCGAGGTTCAGTTCCTGGGTGTGGAACCACACCACTTGTCTATCAGTAGCCGTGCTGTGGTGATGGCTCACATAGAAGAACCACTAGAACTTACATCTATACACAACTACGTACTGGGGCTTTGGGGATGAGGAGGAAGAAAAAAGGAGGAAGATTGGCAACAGATGTTAGCTTAGGGTGAATCTTCCCCTCCAAAAAAAAAGATCTTTAAAAAGAAATTTCATTCATATACCAGCATGCATTGAGTACTTACTATGTTGAGCAGTGTGCTTGATATTGACAATACAGTTGAATGAAACAAAATCCTGCCTTTAAGTCTATTAAAGCAGGAGAAGATGAGTAAGTAAGTTGTAGCAGCTACCCTTTAGAGTGTCCTTCCATTTAAAAAAAAATCACTTAGCTCCTCCCCACCAGTCCTCTCCTCCGTCTTCCTCCCTTTTCCCCTCCTACACCCAGGAGCCTCTGGCTGTGTCATGTGACTTTCCCTGCATCCAGAGCCTACTGCTATACTATGTGACTTGATCGTTCACCCTAGATGAGAGGGTGTGGATCCATGCAGGGCCAAGCGTATCATCCCTCCCAAGAACTTGAGCCTATAACTAAGAGGTTTAACTTAGTTTGAACAAGTGTGCTGCATGAAAGACTCAAAATAGAAAATGATGGAGCAGCCACCTTCTGCTTGTCAAGTAAGCTGAGAAGGAGAAATAATTAGTCTGAAGAAAGGGTGGAATGCAGCAGACACGGTGAGAAGCAGAGGTGGGAGAGAAAGAGAGAAGGAGAGAGAGAGAGATTGAGAGAGAGAAAATGGATGAGTGAATAAATCCTGGAGAATCCTGCTTCCCACCAGTTGTTGGTTGCAGACCCTTCCTGAGGTCTAGCCATGTTCCAGCACTCCTGGCTTGAGGCACGCTGCAGTTCTCTTTTCTGTTAAGCCTGCTCACATTGTTGTGTTTTTTCAAAATGTTTACCACCAAGAGTTCTAACTAATAAACGAGTATAATTATTATTAGTATGACAAGTGACATGGGCACAGGACAAATTTTTACTTACCTTGTTTCTACACACAGAGTAAAAATGACAATTATATTTAATGATAAATAGGCCAATGACAACTCATATTTGTTTTTAAATTCTTTCCACTATAAACATTCATCCGCAGCAAAATTTGCAAGACATTGAGTTTGGCAGTGGGGGTAACGATATATAGCAGTGGTGGGAAACCTTATTTTGATCAAAGACAAATTCATGAGAAAGCAAAAATACTTACAGGCTATATTTCTCTTTCCTTCAAAATGGCTTTATTATTGATCCTATGGGGAAAATTATATTCTTATTGCTCAGATGATGTAGTTATTGAAGAGGAGAATGTCAGTGAGAAACTGTGTTTACTTTTCAGCCTCTGAAATATTATAATATGGTCCAATTTGAGAATTAGTAACACTAGACAGCTTTTTGTAATTGTCCATCTCTGATGTTTGCACAGCACCTTCACTTTCACCACCTGAGTTCATCTGCATTAGCCCCATTTATCCTCCCATCCCCTCAAAAAGATCTAGCCCAAGAAGTATTATTATCCCCATTTAACATATGGAGAAACTGAGGCTCTGTGGAGGTTTCAAAGCGTATCTGTAAATTCTTTGACACTCTTCCCACCAGGAAGCAGAATCTATATCCTCTCCCCTGGAACATGGGCAGAACTTTCACTGCCTCCAAGAAAACAATGTGCTGGACTGTGAGGCTGGGTGACAAATGGCAATTGAATTGCACTTGCCTCTCTCCTGGGACAAGTACCATTGGAGACTGGGCCTTCGTGCAAGAAGCCCAGCTGCCCTGAAGCACCATACCGAAGAGTCCACATGTAGGGACCACACTGTGTAGGGAGAGGTGCCTGAGGAGCCCCAGATGTTCCAGCCTCCAGCTGTTTGGGACTCCCCAGACCACGCACCCATTATATGTATAAAAAGGCCTTCTAGCCCAGTGACTGTGTGACTGTACTTGCAGAGGGCCAAAAACTGCTAGCTGGGCCCCTGTCAACCCCCAAACAATGAAAGATAATAAACGCTCATTTTTGTTTTATGCCACGAAGTTTGGAGTGGTTTGTCGTACAGCAGGCTCCAAGGGAAGTAACTCACCAAGATGGCTCAGGAACTTCCCAGGGGAGCTGGGGCTTGAATCACTTCATTCCATTCTGTGCAGTATTAACCTGACAGCTGTGGGCCCTGGGGACCAGAGAAGAATAAGGTACAGCCCAAGCCCTCCACATTCTGGGCCTCCCCCTTCCATGTCATCCTCATGGCAGCAGCTCCTTGCTGGAGGTGGGTGGGGTGGTTTCTAGAAGGAATTACCTCCAGGGCACTCTGGCTATTCCTCTGCACCATGATGTGTGTAGGTGGCTTCTAGCCCTGAGAGGTTCCAAGCCTGCTGCCAGCCTTGGCTTTCCCTCCAGTCCTTCTCTGATGAGTTGGTTGGCTGTGTTTGCAGCTGAAGTCAGACAGTGTTACAAAGGTAGGTGGGTGCCATACAACCTGCCTGCAGAGTGTTGCTTAGCTCTGATGAATTACACCCAGTCCCTGGTCTCACATTTGGCTGGATCTACAGGAAAAATATGTGCGTTCTGGGCCCCAGCTGATCTTTTCATCTAGCTTCTGTTCTAAGGTAAACATTCTGTTAAAATTGTAAATTTTCATCTGCTTCTTCCAGATAAATTGGTAAAAAGGCATAAAATATATGAAAGTCATTTTTACTTGTAATGAAGTTAAGGCTGGTGGGCGGCCAGCAGTCACCAGTGTCCTGGGATTGTCCTGTATTGCAAGGGGAAAGGGACATTGACATAGAAAACCGTGGGAATCGTGCTCCCAGGGGCACAGCAGGGCTGGGGAATTGTGCACCAGGCGAAAATAAGTAATCTTTTTCATTTCTGGGGTACATGTGATGTATTTTTGTTTGACATCCATATGTTCATGAATTAAATCAACAAATATTTACCAAGTATTGATTTTATTAAATTTTTCTTTTTAAAAATGAGAACCAGCTTGTTTTTGCCTGCTGTAAAAATCAAAGCCCACTTAAAAGATTCATTACCAAATTTATCTTTCTGCTTCTAGGCTTCCTTTAATCAAGGTATTCCTGTACAGTAAAGAAGGAGGAGTCGGGGGGGATGGAGAGAAGGAGGAGGAGGGTTCAGGGTTGTGATAAGGTGTGAATAATACATTTAGAATATTAAGCACAGTGCCTGGCCCACGACAGGTGCTCAGTAAGTAAATGGTAATTACAGAGCATCACTGTTCTTACCTTATCTTTCCAAGGCTTCTCCGCCAGGTGGATACAAATGAGGTCAAGTTAACAGGACCATTTACACTTTGCTGGCTGGTTGGCCTGACTCACATCTGCAGGAGCTTCACGCCTCCTCCCTTTGTAAGTTCCATGCCAGTATTTCTGGGACTCTCTGGAGGATGTCTCTCAAGTGTGCAAGAACTAGCCCACTGCCCTGCAGGCGTGCCTGTGCCCCGCCTGTCACCAGGATGCCCTGTCTTCAGCTGTCATGGCCTAGAAAGCTACTTTGCTGGGGAGTACAGTGTCTTTGCCACCCACTGCTCTGATGTCCTGCGAACAAAGCTGTCCTGTGGCCTGTGACAACGAAGCGTGGGCGGGAATGAGCAGCTCGGTGTTAGCAGGTGTGGGAGGAATGCCAAGCAGGTGCATGCGAGCTCCTGTGTTAGAATTCACAGACAAAATGACTATTTAAAAAAACAGATCTTCTTTCCTCTCCCTAGGAAACAGACAAGCTCCTGCATCTCAGGGGCTGGGCCGGGACAGGGGTGAGTAACTGCCTTCACACTGAACTCGGAGTCTCCTCTATCTTCAGCCGTGAAGGCTTTGTTATCCGGGCCAGCTTGTTGCCCCCTAACTTCTTCTCTTGGGAGGTCTTCTTTCCTGGGGGTCTCTTCAGCTCCCTGGAAAGAGCCAGCCCCGCCGTGGGCCAGCCTGTGTCCTCCTCTAGGAGGCTCTTCTGCTGTGCCAACAGGCTGCCATTGGTGTCTTAGGCTCAGGGGCCCGCACTTCAGGGTTGTTCTATGGGAGACCCCCTCATGCATCTCCCTCCTCCTCAAAGGACTGGCCACTGTGGCTGCCACAGCTTTTCCCCAGCTCCTGCTGAGATTAGGCTCTTTCTGCCCCAAAGTGACAATTCTATCAAATGACCTTGGGTAGTCTGGCCTCTCCAGGGAATGGAAAGAAACCAGTATGTAGTGAGCACCTACCAAGTGCCAGGCATTGTGTCCAGCCCCTTTCTCTCCCAGCTGTGTTAGGGTTCCCCTTTTATAGAGAGAGTGATGGCAGCCTCCTTTGCCCTGGGCAGGATCCAGGCCTGGAACCCGACTCTGGCTGAATCAACAGTCCATGCTTCCCAGAGACTCTGTCTCTGTGTTCCCTGAGGGAATTTTTGTTCATAACTGGTCACTACTCTGGTGTTGTAAGAGTTATTAGAACTCCCTCAAGAGTGAGGCTGTTAGGGCTGGCCTGGTAGCATAGTGGTTAAATTTGCGCACTCTGCTTCAGCAGCCCAGGGTTCACAGGTTCAGATCCTGGGCGTGGCCCTACACACCACTCATCAAGCCATGCTTTGGTGGCATCCCACATAGAAGAACTAGAAGGACTTACAAGTAGGATATACAACCATGTACTGGGGCTTGGGCATTGGGGAGATTAAAAAAAAGAGGAAGATTGGCAACAGATTTTAGCTCAGGGCCAATCTTCCTCACCAAAAAAAATAAACTAAATAACAACAACAACAACAAAAGAGCTAGGTTGAGCCTGACTCAGTGCAACACAGTTCTGGCTACCATGTTCCTCCCACATGGCCTGTAAGCTGGCCCTAGACCCAGGCTCCACCCATTTGGTAGTCTGGCACCTTTCTGGGGTCTGCAGTAACTGTCCATGGCTCCTCCTTGCATGTGTCTCTTCATCCTGAGGTCCAAGATCCTGAGAATCACCTCCAGTTTCTCCAAGGGGCCTAAGTTCCCTGAGGACATGGGACCCCTGGTGGCCTTCCTGGTGAAATCTTCTTTTTCATTTCTGAGACTGGTAGTTTTTGTCCTCTCTCTCGGTTGAGCTGGAGCTTTATCCATTTTATTGATATTTCCATTGACTTTGTCTATTGTTTTCCCAGTTTCATTTTCATTGATTTTTGCTCTTATCTTTATTATTTCCTTCCTTCTGCTTGTTTTGGATTTAGTTTGCTCTTTTCTAGTTTCTTGATGTGAGACTTGTTTTGTTTTTAATATACACATTATATTTAATATACATGCAATGCTATAATTTTTTTCTAAGAAATTGTTATAAGTTGTCTTTTCATTGTTATTCATTTAAAAATATTTTATTATTTCCCTCAAAACTTGTTCTTTGACTAATAACTCAGAATTGTATTAATTTCCAAATGTTTGGGTATTTTCCAGATATCTTTCTGTTTTTGATTTTTTGTCCTTTAATTCGGTCGTGGTTATACCTACTTATGATTGCCAACAGACTTGGCATGCTTTCAATTATTTTTAAAAATTTTAAGGTTTATTTAACGGCCCAGAATATGGCCTACATAAGCACTTTTAAAAGAACACACATTTTGCTGTTTTGGAGTGTATTGTCATCTGTTGATAGATTTTCCCTGAGAACTGATCACATTTTCCTGCTTCTTTCTGTGTTAACTAAGTTTAGATTGTATGCTAAACAATTGGATATGTTGTGAGACTCTGGGTCCTGTTAAAATCCTCTGGAGATTATTGGATTTTTTTTCCTCAAAAAAAAAAAACTCTGGAGAATGTTGATTTTTGTTTGTTTGTTTGTTTTAGCAGCTAATCAACCTAGAGATCACAAGTTCTGTGGGACAGGGGTTTCACTGCCGGGTCAGGTCTCAAAGTGACCGCCATGTTACTCGGGGTATGTTTCATGCATGTGTAGCTTGGTCACTAGCCTAGAACATGGCCGGTTTGTACACAGAGTTAGAGCATCCCTTCTCCAGGTCTGATCTCTCCAGGATTTCCCTCACTCGCCAGCTCCCAGGGGCACCTGTACCACGTTCCTCTTGCCAGAAAAATGGGTTCCTCTTGGAATTTACTTGGACCATTCTGTTATGCCATTCCATGTGACTGGCACTGCCTTCAGGGCAAAGTGGTGAGAAAAAAGTGACAAAACACTGATGGTGACTTCCTCCATACTCTTTAGCCCACAGGGCACCCTTTTGCCGGATGGGCTGACCAGAGAGACTGAGTTTTTCCTCAGAGCTTTAGGCTCATGCCACAGCCACTCCACGCAGTTCTAGACTGCGGCCACTCCCGTGTTAGAGGTAGGAGAAAAAAAGGAAAAATTTGAGCTGCGTCTCTTACTTTTCAGCTCGCAGGGCCCCCCTTTCCTGCTATGGTGGAAAAGGGAAGTTTCTTTCAGAGTTCTGATGTCGGTGCCCGCGGCACACAGATGGTAACTGGGGCACTTTGAGGTCAAAGCTGTGAGATAAAAGAGGAAAAATAACCCAAGATACTCACCCCAATACTGGTTTTTCTTCCATTTTTGACTTCTGTCTCCAGCTTATCTTCTGTTGATTTTACTTTTCAGGTTCCTTAAGGCGTTGGTTTTTTTGTATTGGCTTTCATCTATAATTGGTGAGAGAGAGAGGCTGTAGGCAGCTTCCTCGGCCAGCAATGGCAGTCTCAGTAGTACTTAACATCGAACAGTTAGTGAATTCTATATACAACTTGCATCTCCCCGTCCTTCCCTCTTTGGGAAGGCAGTTAAGAATGCTGGATATGTGGGAATTTCAGAGACACTGTGAGAATCTGACTTCTGTTTTTGCCAGAGAGGTGCTGAGAGCTTTGTCGGGGGACCATTCTCTATTGGTCTACCTGCAACTTATTTGTATATTGGTAGCTTCAAACTCCCATAAAACATAATGATCCAGTGACCCATTTTTATGTTCACATTCTGGAAACGTACCTTACTACAACTACCACCATTATCTGTAATACTTAGTGTAATTGTTGGTATCTATGTCTGTCTCCTCCTTGAGGTTTCTTGACAGCAGAGAATTTACTGCTGTCTTCTGAGCTCCTTCCAGTCTCTGGCACATAGCAGAAATGTGATCATTCTCTTTTAATTGTCTGACTTTGCCTTAAAATTGACCTTTTAGATTCTTGGCATGAGTGACAGCATTTTTCTTGTCTTTTAAACACATCTGATAATAATAATATGTCACATGTCTCTGAGAACTATCCTGTAACCCCAGCCCTCTCATCCCTGAGAGGGGGTCAATACTTCACAAGCATCAGTGTCCTGGAGCTGGCAGGCGTGGTCACATGGAATCTTCTCTACTTCAGGACAAGTCAACTAAAGCATGGGAAGCTGCATGTCTTCCTATTCAACCTAAAGTTATTAATCACCATGAAGAAATTGAAATGGAGAATCTCAGTCAACCCAAACTCGTAGTGGCTGTTCTGATCTCAGTTTCTGTCAGCTGCAGAGCAGACTGCTCAATATACATTTATAAGTCACTCATTTTTACTTTTGCATTAACACATCATTTAAGAATAGGCCTTCTGACTTCCTCTGTGTCTCTGATTGCATTAACAACCAAATGCATGGCGTGCCACACTTCACTGACATCACTGTGCTCCTGCACTGCCATATCATTTCCATCCTATTGTGGAGCAAAAGCCTTAAAAATGTTTTTTAGTTAAAAAAAAAAAAGCATTTACATTCTGCTGCTGTATGAGTGCAGTCAAGGCAATTTCATGTTATTTTCCAAGGCTTTTACGTACTTGGGGAACTTTGCATCAGAGAGGATTCAGCAAGATGTCACATCAGTCATTCTCCCACATGTTCTAAATTGAGCGCCTGCCCCGTCTGGCTGAATGCTACATTCATCATATCACCAGGAACAGCTCTGCACCCTCAGGAGCTACACCAAATCTCTCACACACACCTTACACTGTCACAAAACTGCCTCAGATGGGAATTTGATTTCCTCCAGAGAATTTTAAGTTCCAGTAAATGAGTGCCAGTAAACAAGTAAACAGGAAATGCTTCAAAACCTGTACATAGACTTCTGCTTAATGCACATCCTACGCGTGAGCAGACCTAGCAGGGCATCCCGGTCGGCAGTCTGGGCAGCAGAAACCTGATCTTCCTCAGGAGGAGGTGGGATCCTCTCAGGTTTGCCAGGGAGCCCGCTGCAGGGCTGTGAGCTGTGGGACTCAGTGGATGTCTCTGCATCTCCCCACTAAATAGCTTCTTACTGTGGGACTAGAAAGAGCAGGATCCTGCTGTGGGCTGGAGCGCCTGGATCTACACGCTGACCGTTTGCCTGCTTCCCTTTCCCTCTCCACTGCGGCACCAGTGCAGACTGGTTCCCCATCCCCAAGTTCAACCCTGCCCTGCACTCCCAGGCCTACACTAACCCTAAGAAGGTTGGAGACAAAAAGAGCTGAGTATTTTGCTTGGTCAGTAATTGTTGAGACAGTTCTTGAGAGGACCTTTGGAACCCAAGTTCTTTACGTACAGGGTTACTATCTTATTTTCCCTTGCAGAAGTGCCAATGCCTTTATTTTCAGCCAGCTATTCCTTGTCCTTCATTTCCTCCAACACCTGGCCCCAGTATAAAATGACAACTCCAGGGTCTCTTACTTTCTAGACCTCCAGTTCTGTCTCCCCCTTAGGGAAATGGCATCCATCTAGGGCAGCTTGCTGTTTGTTTGATTGTTATCAGTGGATCAGACAGACCGGAATCTAATTTCCAGCCTTGCCCCTTTCTATTTGGGGAATCTTAGGAAGGCACTTGACATCTCTGAGACCCAATTTTCTCATCTATAGGGCGACATTACTAAGTTGTTCTAAAGATTAAATAGATGATGTATAAAATGCCTAGCACAAAGTAGCCCTATAAATGACAGCTTATTATTATTATTATCATCATCATCATTACAGTAGTATCTGCCTGTCCATTTCCTTCATCACTGTTGGCCTGGTTGCCAGCCTTCTTCAGACTCATCCTTCTTCAATCACACATCACTGAGGCTGTGGCTAAAACAGCCAGTCCGTGGCCCAACTCTAGCATTCAGATTTATGCTTTACTTGCACCTAAACTTGATGGTCATTCATGGATTACTGGTCCTACCTGAATTACTTTTCCTGCTTTTTCTCTGCCTGACCTGTCCTTTTATTTTCTGATCCTATAATTTATTCACATAAGAGAACAAAATTGTACAATATAAATTCTGCAAGTACAACTTCACTCAAAGGTAAGTTATAATATCTTGTATTATTCAGCAAATGACTGGATGTTGGTTGTTATGCATCTTATCTACTAAAACAGTGGGATGAATGGTTTAGATACTCTAAAGTAGAATGTTCTGTTTTTCTCTACTTAATTGATGATCTTTGTGTCTAGAACAGATACTCATACTATTAAAACTATGGTCAATGGTTTTGTGGATGTAACCAATGATAAAGTTTTTATTGTCTTTGGATCTGAGTTAGTTCACTTTACTTTCTGAGATGGAAAAGCTGCTAAGTAGGTGTATGGGTTGAATTGTGTCCCCCCAAAATTCATATGTTGGATTCCTAACCTTAGTACCTCAGAATGTGACTGAATTTGGAGACAGGGTCTTTAAAGGATAATTAAGGCAAAATGAGGTCATTGGAGAGGTCCCTATTCCAATATGACTTCTTGTACAAGAAGAAGAGATTAGGATACAAAACACACAGAGGGAAAACCATGTGAAGACAAAGGTATAGAGATGGGCATCTGCAAGCCAAGGAGAGAGGCCTCAGAAGAAATCAACTTTGCCAGCACCTTGATCTTGGACTTTTGTCCTCCAGAACTGTAAGAAAATAAATTTCTGTTGTTTAGACCACCCAGGCTGTGGTACTTTGTTATGCCAGCCCTAGAAAACTAATACAATAGGCATTCCCCAAGGGGTAGTCTTTCTGTTTCATTTCACTGCCCTGTGTTCTAGCCAATTTTGTCTGTCATCTTCCTTTGTGTGGAAATGGGTTCTCAGGGGCAAAAGCATAGTCAATGTTAGGAACTTATTATGATCTTGGGTCTCTGAGGATTTAGTTCCAGTGATAAATCATATAAAGTTAATGTAAAGTACAGCTAGTAAAACGTCAAATGTGTTGTGTGTGGAACAAAAAGTGTCACAGTGGTTCAGGGGAGAGTTCACGTTAAGTGCTCAAGAAAGGCTTCGAAGTGGAAAGATTTGAGCTGGACCTTCAAATGTGAGTAGGATTTTGGTAGTGAAGAGGTTGGAGAAAATAGGGAGAGAATAGTATGAGCCAAAATGTGGACATACTCAGAAAATAGAGCAGAGTCTTCTGATTTAATCTGTACAGGTGAGCATGGGAGATGAGACTAGAAAGAAATTTCTGTTTCCCCTTGTAGGTCTCCACTATACTGATAAAGGCTCCCATTGCAGGATCTACAACATTTTAGTACCTTTTACTCTCTACTAACTTCATTTTCCTTAAGGGTACAAAACATGCCTTAAGAGGAATGCCATTTCTTTGCATGCCCAAGACCTAGCTCAATGCCCGGCTTCTCACAGGTACTTGGTCAATGTTTTCACAATGAATTTGTATATTCAAACAGGTCCCACAGGCATGGCTTCCATGGAGAACTAGAACTCGGCAAATAAGGGCAATCAATGGAGTCTTGAGATTAAAAGAAACAAGGTAACCAAGCATGTTAGAATACTGGTCTGATGGAATCCGCTCTTCCCTGGCGGGTGCCCATCTTTTCTGTTCGCGGTTACTTCTCTTGCCGTCAGGGAACACCTGTCCTGCAGGCACCTCCCTCTAGTTGATCTCTAAGAGTTTTTGGCTCTAACAAGCCCTGATTTGTGTCTGACTCGTGAGCACTGACACTTTTATTTCAGGGGGAGGAGAAAAGAGAAGCCCTTTAAAACACACAGAAAAGTCAAAAAGACTGAAGCTTTTAGATTCAGGTGAGAAATAGGTGAACGCTGGAGTCCCAGAGAAGTCTAGCTCCATAAGAAACTTTAGGAGATAGATGAAATAATGAAAATATTTATTGTTAAAAAGTGGAAGTAAAATGGGTGGCAAATAGCCTGTCTAGCAGCAGATGTGCTCCATCACTGGAAAAGGAAGCAAGTTCCCGTTCAATGTTTTTTCAGGGTAGGCACTCCAGAAGCTTAAGTTGGTGGTTTTTAAATAACTTACTTAGAGCCCAAATTCAATCCAGTTTAACTCGGTTAAGTAAGTGTCTTATGTAGCTGGTGAGAGAAGGAGCAGTGGTAAAGACAGTGTTATTAACCATGATTTTTATTTTCTGTATTTTGATGCTTTGACCCCTGGGGACTTGCTGACCCAGGAGGGGCTGCCCCTCCCAGGGTTTGCTAATTCCTAGAGATAGTAAACAACACAAGAACACCTTTCATAGGCAAACTAACCAATCCAGAGCTCATACCCCCAACTACCTTTTTTCTGTGCTCTCACGTTCTGGGCCATTACCCACCTGCCCTAATCCCCCTGGGGCCAGGCACCAGACAACGAGAAACTTCTTACCTTGTACCCTTGTCTCTAGCACTTCATCCCTTTGCACCATCCTTCCTCTCATCACAGATTAATCTTCTTAAATACTGGCTGCCATACATTCAGGCCACATTTCTACTAAGAATTTTCCATCGCTTCCCATTCTTCACAGGGCAGATGTCTTTGATCTATTTTGGGGATAATTTAGCCATATAGTAGGGATAGTAAACAGTTAAAATTGCCCAAAAGTATCACCAACCACCCTCTCTTTAATATTTTCCTATACTTTATCCAGTTATTTTCCACATTATTCCTTCATGTAATATTTGCTGAGCACCACCATGTTCCAGGTACTGTGATGGGTGGAAAACAGAAATAAAATAAGACACAAACCCTGTGTTGAAGTGGCACACAGCTCAGTAGGAGACTCTCAAAGGTAAACAGCTAATTTGTAAATGATCAGACAACAGGGCAGGTAGAGTGGCGTTAGTAGACCACGAGGGAATGGTCAGGACCAGCTTCTGGGAGGAGGGCACTTCTGAGCAGAGACATGAAGGATGGGCAAGGAGAAGAAGTAAGAGGAGGACAGGTAAGACCTTAGTAGACTGAGGGGATGGTGTGAGCACAGGCAGGAAAAAGAGGTGCTGAAGATTTCAGGCAGTTCATTGTTGCTGAAGTGAGAAGTGTGCTGGGAGTGTCAGTGATCCTGGACAGAGAGGCAGGGATCAGAGCGAGAGAACCTTCTAAGGCACAGACGGAAAAGGGAGTGAGACGGAAGAACTGGTAGATATGTGGTGGGGAGGGAGAGAAGAGCCAGGAATGACTGTTTTTCTACTCTCTGCAGAGATAATCACAACTGAAAAAAGTGTAGTTCTTCTCCTTAGGTTCTCTTTGTTTTTCCCTGGATTTTTCCCATTTTCTATTAAAACATAGGCAAACTAGCTCCTTAACACTTTTTGTAGGTATTTCATGACAAATGTTATAATATTTTACAGCCAGCAGATGGCACTAAGTATATATAAAATAAACATTTTGCGCACTATAACTTTTTCAGTGGGCATTTCTTCCTACTTACTTTAAAAGGAATTAATCCAGTTTTTATAATACCGTAAGTCATCTTGTTAGGTATGGGGCACTATATTTCAGGTTAAGATAGTTTTGCTTTTCACAATATTGTAAAGAGAGTCTAAAAAGCCCAATTGTTCATTTAAAATAACTGGACTTGGCTAGCGTAATTTTGTGACCAATCTCAGTGTTTACCTCTTCCTGAAAGTGTACAGTGTGTATTCACTGTCCCTCAATGGTTTGAATGCCTGGGCTCTACTGTTCACACAGAACTTTTCTCCATTCTGGGAACTCTGAAATTGACGAGGGGCTGGAACTGTAAGAAAGGACAGGCATCTCATGGGTACACAGTCCCCTCTCCTGACAAAGGCTACTTAGTGTATTAAAGCCTCATAGGGATTACCGTGGGGACCCAGTAAGGTTCTAAAAAGAGAGGAACTTCCTTGGTGGCACTATCTCTGAGTGGTATGGGAACTTAGGATGGGTGAAAGAGTGAAACTATGTTTTCCTGCAGGCAGTCAGGTTTTTTGTATTGCTAAGCCCCACATACACAGGGAACAGCAGAATCTCTCCAGACTCCCCGACAGACAGAAACAAAAGCCTGGACTTGCTCTGCTTGTGATTTGCATTGACAATCTGCCTAGGTTAGTTCAGGTTCTGCAGGAAGCAGATGCTGAGATGGATGGAGTAAGGAGGGTAAGAGGCATATTGGAAGGGGTATCAGCTGTTAGAGGAGGACGACGCAGGACTGGGTGAGGAAGAATTCAGGTCATGAGGCCGATCTGATATCTGGGAAAGGAGGAGCAAGCAGGGAGAGCCTCCAGCCACAAGGGAGATCTGGCTTACTCCATGAGGAGCTCCAAAGGAAAGGTAGCCTGTTTGAGAAGTGCAGCATTGGGAAGAAATGGCCAGGCCCTGGTACTCACCATGCTGTCTTTGGCTGGGGACTGCCTAGGAAGAGTGTGACCTCGGCTTGGATGCTACCACAGATGCGGAAGGTGCTGCGGTTGGAAGCTGTCAGGTAACTGCAGCTGAGCAGTTAGTTCTTTCTTGGAAGAAGATCCGAGTAGTGATGCGCCTTTGTGGCTGCCACACCATCCTAGTTAAAAAAATAACTACTCGTGTTAAGATCCCCTTTGTATTCCTTAGGTCTCTCTGGCGAAGCTGTGTGAACAGGCTATTTCTTTTCCAGTAGCTGAGGTGCTGTTTTGTATAGACGTTAATTCCTAGATTCTTGGGTCATGGCTCAATCGAGAAGATTCCAGGAAGGAGCTTTGAAGCTTCATTTGAATAATCTCAATATCTATATATGAATTATATGCAGTTCTTTTATGGAGTTTTAAAAATAAAGGCCATTGTCTATATGTGTCAAAGGATACAAATAAATTTTAATCTCAGGCAAGCATAAATAAGGAAGTCAGTATCTGGAAAACCTCCCCTAACATAATTCAAAGTCAAATATAAATGATCTGGCTATTTGCTCTTTTGGATTATTAATACCTCTTAGAACTTCCTTTTGTTAACATCCAATTCAAAGTGGACTCAATGTTGTCGGAAGTGTTAAGATGGATCCCACGTGTAGTGATGCACTTCCATAATGCACTTCTACCTGGAATAGCTTGTTTGATCCTCACAATTCTGTGAGGAAGGAATTTTAACCAGTTTACAGATGAAGAAATAGAGCCCGAGAGTGAATGGATTGGAGAGGAAGGACGTGTACTGTCTTCCCACTCCAGAGGTCTATCTTCCTTTAGACCCTGCTACTTGCATGATCTACTTGTTGCTCTCTCCAGCTTATAGTAAGTACCTCAACACGCACATGCTTCCACTGAACCCAAATGCAGCTTCCGGATCTAGCCACCCACCTCAGTGGTGCTGTGTTGTTGCACGTGCTGCTCCCTCTCCCTGGAAAGATGCCTCCCTTTCCCTGCCCCATTTGGTTGGTTAGTTCCTACCTTTGCTTTAAGACACAGACCAAGCAGCATCTCCACTAGAAAGTCTTATGAGAAGTGACATGGTCTGCTCAAGTGTTCTTTCTGTTGTGTCCCGGCATTGATCACAGAGTGATTATCACCCACTAACTTCTTACAAAATGGAGAGTGCCTTTAAAGTGTTTGTGGACATTTGCACATTATATCTATACAGTAGGCAGACAATGCATTTTTTTTTTAATTTGTTTTTAAAGATTTAATTTTTTTCCTTTTTCTCCCCAAAGCCCCCCGGTACATAGTTGTATATTGTTCATTGTGGGTCCTTCTAGTTGTGGCACGTGGGACACTGCCTCAGCGTGGTTTGATGAGCAGTGCCATGTCCGCGCCCAGGATTCGAACCAACGAAACACTGGACCGCCTGCAGCAGAGTGCGCGAACTTAACCACTCGGCCACGGGGCCAGCCCCGACAATGCATTTTTAACAGAACAAAGAAAGGACTCTTAAGAGCTGCAGGGCATACAAAGAGTATTAAATATCGATTATTAATCCTTTTTTAGATCTCATTTCAAAGAAAAGCAATGTTGCCGATTGAAAATTACTGAAATCCATGCTAGAAATTTTGCCCTTTTGAAAAAAAATCTCTTTATGGATCATGTGTTAATATTAAGTAGGTATATTTTGTATTTTTCCTAATCTTTGTAGTTCATCACAGGAAGAGATGAAAAAGCAATTTAACACAATTCAAGAGAAACAGGGAGACTAATTTGAAGTTCTAATCAATGTACTGTTGAAAGTTGGGTAACAAAAATCTTGACCTTTTTAAAAAATAAAAACGATTTTCATTTGTATTTTTCCTATACATTATAGAACATGAGTGTGTGATACACAAAGCCATCAAATACATTGGTGTGCTGGGTTGCAAAAACAGAATTCTCATCATATGGCGGCTATTTTAAGGCCATGAAGAAGCCACATTATATTGCACATCTTGACTTATGAACAAAAAAGAATCAGTTATTGTGAATTGCAATACAATTTCTATGAATGAGGTCTTTCTTCCAAGTCCTATGCACCATGATGTGGTAATCTTTAGAAGCTGTTCTCCTCCTGAAAGATCGTGTATTTTCCTTTCAGTACTCTCCAGGATTTCCCTACTTTCCCTTCAAGAATATGAATTACTTTCATAGAAAAAAACTTAAAATAAGACAAAATTTAAAAAAATCACTCTTTCTATCCAGTTTGTGCTATTCAATAAAGACGCTGTCTCATCATCTGCCATTTGAAGAAACTAGTTGCACAAATGTTGCAACTATGGAAGCTCAACAAAGTTTACAATCGGACAAGTTGTGTGACTGGCTGGACCTGTCGTCAGAACAACTCCCGATGCTTGTTTAAGCACCGTGGAGCCACTGAAAGAATCTGAGGTTTAAGAACGACCGCTGTGGTATGAAAGCCCTACTTCGAAGGGTATAAAATATGTTAAACATTACAAAGTACATGTACATCTTAAAGAATTATAAAGCAAACAGTAATGTACTTAACACTCAGTTAAGAAATGGAACAGGAAGGCTGAAACACCCAGGGTCCCTCCTGGACTGCATTCTCCCTTAGTCTTCACCAGTCTAAATTTCATATTAATTATGCCTAGGCTTTTATTGTTCTGCCACACATATATCTCCTAATAATATTGTTTTTAGGCTGTATCTAAACGGCAAATATATTTGCACATACACACACATACACACATACTACCTTGGATAACAGGTTTTTATTCTTAACATTATACTTGAGATTCATTCCTGATGATGCATGAAGATCATTTTCGCTCCTCTGCAATATTCCATTGTATGGACATACTTCATTCTATCCATTCTATTGGTGGCCCTTAGATTGTTTCCAGCTCTCCACACCTCCAGGAACAAATAATATTTGCATGAACGTTCTTCTGTTTCCCCTGGCGTATTTATATAGACATTTCTATAGGGTGGAACTGTTGGTGGCAACGACTACATACTTTAAAATTTATTAGGTAATAAATTGTTTCCCAAAGTGGCTGTACCAATTTACACTCCTACTACAATTTCATGAGTGTTCTTGTTGCTCCCTGTTCTCACCAATTCTTATGATTATCAGGCTTCTACAATGTCATGGGGTTTTAATTTGCATTTCCCTATTTTCTTCTAAAAGTTTTAAAGTTCTGCCTTTCTCATTTAAGTCTTTGATCTGTCTTAATTTGATCTTTGTGCATGAAGTTATGTACCTACCTGTTCTTTTCAAATGTTCCTTTGATTTCTCACGGTTAAAAATTCTCAGAGAGATTTTTCTTCTCCCTTTTCTACTCCCACCTCTTTGGAGGAGACTCAATGGGTTTATCAAAGAATGTGAACAGAGCTCTGGAGAATACACTGTCTAAGAAATAAGAATACAGGGAGTTTTTACTGGACAATGATGGACATAAAGCTCCACTAGTTCACATGAGGCCAAAAACTGTTGAAAATTCAATAATTTGCTTTCTACAGCCTATGAAAGGCAGTCCAGATTAGATTAATAATGGTTTAAGAAATTTTATACATAATTTACAAAGGTGATTGTGTCCGACCATGAAATTATGATCACTGAATCCTTAAACAGCTGAGGCATTGAAATTTTTAAACTTGATATTTAACACTAAATATTACATACTTAATATGGTACAAAGTAAATTCTAAACTATTTTAGAGCCTGAAGCATACTCCCCAGCCTACAGAGTAGTAGGAATATACAAACTCATATGGCATCTTTATCAACGTGACTAAACACTGACTGACAGACTCCCTAACAATGAGTATCTGTAACCAGACAATCTTAGTGCTCGGCTGGCTACATAAAAGTGATGGATGTGAAGAGGCGATGCCCAAGAGGAAATGCAAACATTCAACAAACGTGAATAGGTACCCAGCCTCACAAACCATGGAATAAATGTAAAAATAATAATGCATTCCATTTTGAGTGTCCAAATTGGCAAAAAATATTCTTAATAAGGCTAACCAATGCTACTGAGAGTGTTGTGAAATGAGCATTGTCATACACTGACTTTTGCTGGTGCACACCATCCTTTTGCAGAGACAAACTGAGGCAAACTGCACTGAATGCTTTAAGGGTGTCCACATTCTTTTACTGAAATTTTACTTTATGGAATCTATCTTAAGGAAATAATTTGAAAATTAAAAAAAATCTTAATGCACTAAGATATTCATTGCAGTGTTCTATATATACATACATGCCATAGCAAAAATGGAAATAGCTTATCAATGATTAAGATATATGTTTATATATATATATACACAGAATACAGACACAAAATAGGATGTTTTGGAGCCATTATATACATTTCCATATTTACTACATGAAGAACAAACCTTAAAACTGATTAAACTATGTTAAAAGAAGCAAAGAATTCATGCTTAAAAGTAAGGTTGGAAGAAAACAATGAGATGTTAATACTACCTGTTAATCTTTTCCCCTTCTTTCAAATTTCCTGTTTCTTTCAAAACTAATTTTCCACAGTGAGCTTGTATTGCTCATATAATAGAAACATACAAAATGTAAACATAATTTTATTAAAATTAATATGAAAAGTACTCAATGTTTTTTGAGGTGGTGTCTGTTAGTAGCAAGAGTAGGACACGTATTATTCATTGAGGCTACCTCAGCTTGTAACAACTGGGTGATGGAGGAGATTGCTGTAGCTTGTGTACAACTCACTTCTAGCCATGGTTTCAAATAAATGTGCAAAAATATGAAATACCATAGGAAACTAAGAACACTTCGCTGCACTGAAGAAAAATCTACCCATCACTCAACCCACAGCTGTCAAGCATAGTTTTCACATTTCAAAATAAAATATATGCAGGCAAGAAGCCAAGAGCATACTGTGTATAAAAGTAAGCTGTAGTTCAGTATTCCTATGTATTGACACAAAATAAAGATAAGACTACTTGGAATTCTGAGATGAGATAAGCTACCATATAAATTAATACTACTGAGCTGGTTATTCACTGGGAGGGGTGAGGGGGCAAATGGAATTAACATCTGTTGAGTGTCTAGGTGCCAAGCACTGTAACTACATCTCACAAATCCTCATCATGACCCTGCCAAGTAGGTAATGTAAGTTCTGATTTACAGGTGAAGAAACTGAAGCTCAGAGAGTCAAGTAACATGACCAAGCTTAGCGCTGTGTCTGGCATACAGTAAGTGCTCAATAAACATCTTTTGACTGGATGGCAGGTAATACATCTAGTAAATGGAAGTGCCAGGATTCAAACTTGGATCCACTTGGTTACAAAGCTCACACTATTTCCATCACAGTACACTGCCTTCTGTATGAGACTCTGCAGAATTGCTTTAAAATGGTTAAGATAGATCATTGCCAATGAAATATGGTTAACAAATCCAGGAACCTACGATTTCTACCTTCATATCAGAGCTATTTCAATTTCAAAATGTATGCTTGACAAAGGATGCAAAAAGATAAACACATGGAGGATCTTCAAGGGCTCTTTTAATTTTAAACATACATAGTACAAGAAAATAACATAAATCCATATCAATACATCATATTTGTATGGAACATTTTATTTAATACAATTTGTCTCTTTTTTTGTTGTTGAATTCTATCAACTTCTTTAATGTTTCCTATGAAAACACCATACAAAATGTGTTACTTTATGAATGTTACATGTTATGTCTCTTTTCATTCTTTGCCCTGCACTTACATCAAATGAATTATTTGAAAATGCTAAAGTACATAAAATGTGGCATACTTTCTTAGCTGCTTTGTATCTGTATTAAAATATTCTAGAACTATAAAAGTTGAAAATAATTTTACTGGTTTTCCTATATATAAACCCATGTAAATATAGTTGTATTGAATATTTTATTTGATATTACAGCTTTTTTTAAAAAAAATCCTACCAATTTAAGATATTTCCTATGAAAATATCATTGAAAACATATTTTAATTTTTATGAATGATGTATCTCCTTTCCTTCCTTGCTCCATACTTACACCAAAACAAATTATTTGAAAATGCCAATATAAATAAAATGTGGACATGCTTTCTTAGCTGTTTTATATCTTGTATTAAAATATTTTACAACCATAAAAGTTGAAGAATAATTTTATTGGTTTTCCTGTATACAATCTCCTACCTACTGTAAGTGAACTAATCCATGGAATTTAGTTATTTTATTATTTCAAGTATAGAAAGCCAAGAACATAAGCAAATTACAAAAACTCCAAGATTATTCATTTAAAGTAGATGCATATTAAAATACTATAGCTGTGGCATATTTAATATCTACCAAGCAGAGAAAAAGAGTGTTTATCTGTGCATTTAGGTAACAGTATATTCAAGATAACTATTTACCATTTTTCAAAGCATTATTGTTGGGTAGGTTTTGTATTAGAGGAGAGAATTTACAAAACATCACCTTCCTCATCCAAAAACAAAAACAAATGAGGACGTAAAAATATGTTATTATAAAAGATGGTGACTAGACAGAAAGACTACTCCAATGAGCTACTGGGCGATCAAGATGAAAATGCCTTTGCTTCATTCAGATCTAAGAATGTTAAAATCTCACTTGATAAATTTAACTACATTTTCTTTTCTGATTATATTTAACCCCAAAATTTGGTTGCATACCATAGCAATTTTTAGTCTATCTGGATATTAAAAGAAAAACCACTGGGTTCTAAAGACAGATTAATAACCTGTTGGACTTAGGTTGAGAAATAATCAGTGAAAAATACTTATCTGGTTGGGTAAATAAATTTCAAGAGATTCAAAACATTACAAAGTAAGCTGTTTTTAAAAATACTTAAATTGAAATGATAAAAAAATTATTAAAAGCTTGAAGATCTTTCCTGAGGGCTAGTAAAAGCAAAAACAAACTTAATGGAGACATGGTTACAAGCAAATTTCCTCACAGAGGTAAAGAAGCTGTGATCAGTATCAGGATCTTAAGAAAGTGTTATTTCAGAAACTGTACTAGTCCATTCCAAATGGTTTAAAGAGTTTGAGCTGGCACATCCTGGTACTAGAGAAAATCGGAAGCAGTTCACCTAGCTGGATACAAAATGACTTACATATCTTTGATTTATTAGATTTCATTGTTCTTTTACATACATTTTTCTTTCAAACTTTAAGATGAACATTTGCTTATGCAGTATGAAATGACTTAATCATTTAAATGACAAGGTTGACATTCAATGGAAAACAATGAAATAATTTACCTTTTATTAATCAAAAAAACTTTAAATCATTTTTATTATCTTCTTTTTAAGGGTCTCTTATTAAAGCTTGCGATTTTTATTAGTGTAACTAAGCCAAAAGTGATTGTTTTTGACATGCTTCTTTCCACCACAGTGTAATGGGTAGTCTCATTCTAAGTTGACCTTTAATACTCTGTACATACTATTCTGAAACACTGTGGTGAAGTAAGGTCTTGCATCCTTGAGCAAGATGCTACATAAGGGAGGGTTAGCTGCGTTGGAAGGGTCTTCCACATCCCAAATTTCAAGCATACTGCAACCAGGCCTGAAAATAAAACAGGCACATATATATCCATATTAAAAATGCATTCATATCTAGAGGAAATATATAAATTATAAAATTTCTCCTAGATTTTTAGAGACTAATTTAGTAAATTAAAGATTTTAAAGCATCACTTCAACGAACGTAAGTTCAACATTTAGGGATAATAAAAATGAATTAAGTATGTTGCATTTTCACATCCCACTTAACCAAATCACCAATATATTATTGAACCTAATAATAAAGGTTCAAAATACATTCAGAAATATATACTTAAACATTTATTTTCAAAATGAACTCTAAATAAATATATTTTATACATGATATCGCCATCCAAACATAAGGCACATTAGTAACAGAATGAGAAAAATTAGAGGAAAGATAATCTAATTCCTGTTGAATTTCATATTTTTAGGCTTAACCTGACTTGGATTAGCATGAAAACATAAAGTCCAAGGCAGGGAAGGGAAGCTCTTATGCCAAGTCTGTTCTCCTCAACCCTCTCCCGCCTTGGGTGGCTCAACGATTGGACCAAATGAGATAATATTTCTCAGAAAATAACCCTGCATGAGAGTCATTAAAGGGAAGAAGTCAGGCAGAATTTGTTTCTTTTTTTTTTAATAGCTATATTGAGGTATATTTTTTGTACAATAAAATTCACCCATTTTATGTGTAAAGTTTAGTGAGTATGGCCAGACGTGTATAGGCATGTAAGCACCACCATAATCGTTTAATACAGAAAATTTCCAGCACGCCAAGTTCTCTTGCACCTTTTGTAGACAACCCCTCCCCAAAACATCACCAAGACAACCACTGATTATTCTGCACTATCATTTTGCCTTTTCTAGAATATGCTAGATACTACTATATATCCACTCCAGCTTTCATATGTTACTCACATGGTAACATTTTCATCCTTTTTCCTTCAGCCTTTCCTTCAGTGTATTTGTATTTAAAACGCATCTCTTAGAGGCAGCACACAGTTGGGTTTTGCTTTGTATTCAGTCTGCCAGTCTCTGCCTTTTGACTGGAGTGTTTAGTCCCCATTCGCACTTGCAAAAACTGATATGGTTTGATTTAGGCTTGCCATTTTTCTTTTTTCTTCCATTTGTTTTATCTCTTTTTTGATCATCTGTTTCTCTTTCTTGATTTCTTTTATGTCAAGCAAAAAGTTATTATACCATTCAATTCATCTACTGGCTTATTAATTATTTTTTTGTACTCTTCTTTTTTAGTAGTTGCTCTAGGGATTACAATAGACGTCTTTATGGTATCACAATTTACTTAACATTAAAATGAATTATTTCCAGCAAATCATACCTTTTATTTGCATTTTACTCCCCTTTCTTGTGCTATTAGTGTCATGCATATTCAATCCATTTACATTATAAACTCAAAAATACAATGGTATCATCTTTTCTTTACACAGTCCTGTCTTAAAATTTTTCAGAGAAGAAAAAATATATATGTATATTTAATGTGATTAATATTTATCTACCAATTTACCATTTCCAGCGCATTTCAGTATATCCTGTATATCTGAGTTACTGTCTGGTATCCATTTCCATCAGCCAGAAGACTTTTGTTCCATCTTGAAGTGTAGGTCTTTTAGCAACAAATTATCTTAGATTTTATTGATTTTAGTGTCTTTATCAGCCTTTTTTTTTGTTTTTAAAGACTGGCACCTGAGCTAACAACTGTTGCCAATCTTTTTTTTTTTTCGGCTTTATCTCCCCAAATCCCCCCCAGTAGATAGTTGTATATCTTAGTTGCAGGTCCTTCTAGTTGTGGCATGTGGGATGCCACCTCAACGTGGCCTGACGAGCGGTGCCATGTCTGCACCCAGGATCTGAACCGGCGAAACCCTGGGCCGCTGCAGCAGAGCACACAAACTTAACCACTCGGCCATGGGGCTGGCCCCAGTCAGCCTTAATTTTAACAAGATAGTTCATAGTTTCATTGAGTATAGAATTATTGATTTATTTTTCTTTCCTTCAGTACAGCTGGCCCTCCATATCCGGTTTTGCATCCATGGATTCAACCAATCACGGATCAAAAGGCCTATGATGCTTGCGTCTGTACTGAACATGTACAACTTTTTTCTGTCATTATTCCCTAAACAATATAGTATAACAACTATTTATAGAACATTTACATTGTATTAGGTATTATAAGTAATCTACAGATGATTTAAAGTATATGAGAGGATGTGCGTAGGTTACATGCAAATATTATGCCATTTCACATAAGGGACTTGCGCATCCCAGGATTTTGGTATCCACGGGGGGTCCTGGGACCAATCCCCTACAGATACCGAGGGATGGGTGTATTGTGAATTATTATTCCCTTGTCCATTGAATCCCACTGTGTATGCTAGGAAGTCAAGTGTTTAACATATCACATCATTTTTCTCTTGTTTCTTTCAAGATTTTTCTCTTCATTTTTCACTAGTTTGACTATGATGTGCCCAGGTGTGGTTTTCCTTGGGTTTATCCTAGTTGGATTTGTTGAGCTTACTAGATCTCTAAGTTAATGGCTTTTAGGAAACTTGAGAAATTTTTGGCCAATATTTTTTCAACTGTTTTTTTCTGCCATTTTTTTTTCTTTCATTCTTTCTGGTACTATATTACTCATGTGTTGAACGACTTAATATTACACAAGTCTCTACGGGTTTGGTTACTTTTCTTCAATCTTTTTGATCCTTTTTTTTTGGATTGGCTATTTTTTCTTGATCTACCTTCAAATTCACTGACATTTTTTCTATTGTCATATTAAAACTACTGTTGAGCACATTTAAAGAATTTTCATTTCATTTATTATACTTTTCAGCTCTAGAATTTCCATTTTTCTGGGGAGGGTGTTTTTATTTCTCTCGAGATTCCATATCTCATCACTTATTAATACCATATTTTCCTTAATTCTTTGAATATATTTATAATAGCAGCTTTGCAGTCTTTGACTGCTAAATCCAACATTTGGGCCTATTTGAATAAGTTTCTATTAACTGCCTTTTTCTCCTGAGTATTGGTCACGCTTTCCCATTTTCTTTTGCAGGTCTATTAATTTTTGGTCAGAAGCTGGACACTAGATAATATACTGCACTAATTCTGGAACCTGTTTTGTTCTTCTAGTAATTGTCAATTTGTTGTTGTTGATCTAGTAAGGCAGTTAACTTGCCTGGATGTCCTGTTATGTGTAGCAGCTATCTCCTCTCAGTTTTTGAAGATGCCAGCTAATTCATTTTTTTCAGCTCTGGGGCTTTCCTTGTGTTTTTATCAGCCATGGGCAGAGTCATGCTCATACATGGATCCCATCTTCTCTGTATTTCCCTTGCTTCTGGGACTCTCCCCTAAATGCATAGTTTCTTTGTTATTCCTTATTTCTGCCCCTGACACCTTGATTCAGTCATGATTCTGATGATTCTGCTTTCTGCTTCCTGGGGCATGTGCCAGTTGGGGAATGTACTTAGTCAAAAGCATAGGAAATTAGCAAATTCCACCGGAAGTTCTGTCTGCCCTTTCCCCGGCTCCCTGGGTTTCCCACAGGAATGTGTGGAATAGTAGTTAACCAAGGATCTGGGCAGAATTTATACTCAGGTCTTAGATTTAAGCCCTTCTGCAGTGCTCTTGCTTCCAAAATGTCCCTTTTAAATATCCAGCTGCTATGCTCTCGGAACTCTTTCATTTGTCCCCTCAAGCCAGTAGGCTGTGACTACACCTGAGGCAAAAAGCAGGTGGTTTAGAAAGTGCTCTCAGGTAAGGAAGTCAAAAAATCAGAGAAGTCCTTCAAGAGTAAGTTTGCTCATGTTTCTGAGTCACTTTCCAGAGTCTTCAAATAGTTGTTTTTAATACAGTGAATCCTAGTTTTGTATGGCCTCCTGTTAACTGAAGCATATACACATTGGAACTATGCCCCTGCTTCAAACAGTTCCATGATAGTTTCGGTCAGCGTTGACACTGAGATTCCATGGAACCATGCAAAGCAAGGATATAGTTTTGAAAAGCCTGGGTTTCAGTTAATATAGTACCATGCAAAGTGAGGAGTGCTTGTGTTTTCATCTCTTATACCTGTAATCTCTGGAAGAAACTCAACCTCTTCGTGCCAATATTAACCAAAATCCTCTAAAACTGGTTTCTTATGGGTCCTATGTTTAATTATTGTGGGCCTTAGACCAGTAAGTCCTAAATTCAGTTTGTACAGACTATGAAAACCAATTAGCATTTTACATTATTTTCCTTACATGTCATACTCTGAGGATGTTCAGGCAAGGAGTACGTAACACTTAATAGAATAGAGTTGTAAAGAAAAGTACAAACAGCTGATTTTGTGAGAATAACCTGTAACTTAGTGTTCTCTACCTAAGAGATGGCAAATACCCTGTACATACTTACCTGGTTCTTAATACTAAACCCGTGACAGGAATCACTAATTAATCACAGCTGTTTTTCAGTCTGAGCCCAGGTATGTTTTCAGAATCCTTTTCAAACATGATCTGCACTAATACTACCAGTAAGATTTGTCTTGAGAGAAAATTTGCTCTTCTTTCTTTGGACCTTATTCCTGGTGTTCTCAGAAGTCTGTTAGCAACAGTTCTAAAATGTTTTTTTAAGTCCTAGAACTTTAAGAGTTCTTCCTTGCATAAATATTTATCTTTATATTGAGAGTAACTTTTTATTGAAGTATAATTACATAAGTAAAAATGCCTGAATTTTAGTGTACAGGTCCATGAGTTTTGACAAATGCACACACACATATAAGAAACATGTCAATCAAGATAATGAGCACTGCCATCATTCTAAAAAAAAGAAAAAAAAAAAAGTTCCTCAGTCCTGTATATTCTCTCACCTCCTGCTCCACCACAGCCAACCACTATTCTGATTCCTATTCTATTAATTACTTTCATCTGTTTTTAACTTCATAGAATGGAATCATATGATATGTACTCTTTTGTGTTTGGCTTCTTTCACTCAGCATGTTTTTGAGATTCATCTTTTTTCCCATATATAAGTAGTTTGTTCCTTTTTATTGCTGAGTAGTATTCTATTGTATGAATATACCACAATTTGTTTATTCATTCTTCTCTTGGTGGATATTTGAGTTGTTTCCAGTTTGAGCTATTAGGAATAAAGTTGCTATAACATCCTTTGTGGACAGATGTTTTAATTTCTCTTGTTTAAATTCCTGGGAATAGAATTGCTGAGGGTAGATATATGCTTAAATTTTATAAGAAGATTCCAAATAATTCTCCAAACTCACTGTACCATTTTTACTCCCACTAGCAATGTAAGATATTTCCAGCTAATTTGTATCCTCTCCAACATTTGGTATTTTAGTTTTTAAATTTTATCTGTTCTAGATAAAACTATCTGTTCTAGATAAAATTATTTAAAAAGATACCCTATCACATAGCACAGCGCTCATACTCACTTAGTTCTCACAATGCACCACGCCTCTTCTAAAACGTAATAATTCACATGTAACTCCAACAATTTATCTCTCACTTCTTTTGCAGATTTTCGACTATATGTAGAATAAACTACTTTTGTACGAGCCCTTTAAATTCAAACGAGAGATTAAAAATTCTTTTAAACAAATGACAATAGAACGGATTACAAAAATTTTGCTAGCAAATTAAAATCTCGATGCTCACTGAATGGAGCATTGATATATATAATCCCAAACAGCATGAATTATTTTGGGGATAGCAATGTCTACTTATATTTTGCATGTGCTAAAACTTACAGCAGTTTGAATTTTGCAGGTATTGCTTATTAGTATACAAACCAGTTTAGAGGCTAGAGTTGGGCAGCAGGATAATAGGTCAGAATACAAATTTTGCTTTGCATAATTCATAAAATATCTGCTCATGGAACACATTCAGATAGAGGCTGAATATAGTGAAAATACAGATTTCAGTAGACAATTTCATCTATAGAAGCTCTGAGAAGCATGAGTTGAAGCTGACTGTAGGAAACAGAACATTTAGAGAGTGGACATCCAGGGTAGCAGCCAGGGAGAGAGAGCACCTTAACAGAAGCTTGAGAAACAGGGATGTTCACTATTACATGGTACAACACAAGATTTGGCCCTAAATTGGAGGTTTATGAAATCCTGAAGAAATCACCACTTATGCATTAGATATTTCTCAGCATTTCAAGCATATGGGATGCCCAATCTCCAGAAACAGACATAAAACTTCAAATAATTTAAAATTTTACCTCTAACAATAGGCCAAAAATGCATTAAAAGAAAACAATTACCCTGACAATGACTAGAATGACTTTTTAAGTCATTTAAGGAAAACAAAATTTTCAGACTTCAATGGAAACTAGAGTTCTCATAATCAGCTAGCAAAAGATCACCCTAAATTTTCATAAAAGCATGTAATATAGCAAATTTCATGTAGTTTTTCTGTTTAAAAAAGGCTAGTCATTGGCCCCCAGTAAGATCAAGAATGGTTTCTTACATCAGGCAGAGGGGGCTGTGGAAGCTAGAGTAGGGGTTGGCCAACTATGGCTATGAGCCAAATCTACCCCATCTTCTATTACTACTACTTAGGAGTTATACTGGAACACACACATACCCCCTGCCCCCACACACCCACATAGACAAGTCATAAATGTGACACAGTTTTCACTTTCAGAGAAATTAGTTTTGCTTTTTTCAGTTTTCGGGTTTACTAAGCTTGCTTTAGAGTCAACAGGTACATATTCTAATTTCTGGATTATTTTACATTTTTTAAACTTCTACCATGAATATGAGGATGAGAACGTGTGTGTGTAAAAATTTTTCCCTAAGAGTCAGTATAAGCTGTAAGTGCGTCTCATTGAAATAGTCGATCAGTTGCCAACCTCAAGTCTGCATCCTCGTAATGCGGGTGATTCACAATGGGGTGAAGAGTAGAGAGCTTGACACTGGCCATTATAGGCATGGCACCTGCGAAAACAGCATCTGAAAAACAAGATTATCTTCCTTACTAACATGTTTTAAAGAAAACCAAAAGTTACTTATCTATAATATTTGAACCCAAAAGAAGAAAGATTAAGTACATTTAAATAATAATCATTGACATTTTTTTTCTTCACTCAATACTTACTGATTATCTACTATAACAGCAGCCAACTTTCGTTAAATGTTATCTTGGTGCCAGGAACTGTGCTAAATATTTTTATCAGGATTAAACAATTTAATTTGCACAACTTTGAGGTGGGTTCTATGTTATTCTTATTTTGTAGATGAGGAAGCTGAGACTCAGCAAAGTTAAGTGACTTGCACAGCTAGGAAGCATCAGAGGCCACCCTCTAAGCCACTTCACACAGCTTCCTGCTACATTCACGCACTATGCTAAGAGACAGCACTACGAAGACACACAGGACTAGAAAGAATTCCAAAATTTCACATCTTGTTCCAATAATTTAAAATGCTAGGAACTGAGAGACTGTTATAAAGGCAAGTCTTATGATACATCTTTTAAAATGACTTTTTGTGGGTTGTGAACTGTAAACCTGAGGACTCGCTAGAGGAAAGTATTGTTTTGTTCCCTCAGATCATCTTTAAATATTCATAGTTAAGTTCTCCTTGTTTCCATTTGACTTTATACAATTTATACATTCCATCGAATCATTTCATTATGTGTTAGTAGTACTGTTTGGAGTAATGGCATGTATAAATACATAGCCTTTTGGTTATAACTAGAGATACACCAAAATCTACTATCTGGTTTCAGTTTCAGTTGTCTCTTAGAAGACAAAAATACCAAATGCTTACTTCCTGCACTTTTGTATCATAAATGATTATATAATTATGAAGGTTATTATCATTTTTAATCAGCACAATAAAATCACTAATAAGAACAAGGCATGCTATTCAGATCTACTGTAAATAACTAAATGTTTATTTCAAATATAATTAATCATTCTAAATGTAACTTTGAATGAAAATCTTATATGCCTTGAATTTGAAAATATGCAAATCAACTGAAGTAGAAATGTGTATTTATTATTGCGAGATTCAATAATTAATGATGAAAGCTCTTAGGCCAGAACAGTGGTTCTCAACCAGGGGTGATTTTGTTTCCTAGGGACACTGTCAACTTCTGGAGACATTTTTGGTTTCCACCTTGGTGGGGAGAGGTGCTATTAGAATCTGGTGGGTAGAGGGAAGGGATGCTGCTAAATATTCTGCAATGCACAGGACAGCCTCTAATGTCGGTTGAGAAACCCTGGGCTAGAGAGAGCAAAGCCCAGGGCCAGGGTCATCCAGAAGAAACGAGGTGAGCCTGTCCAGCAAGAGCTGAAACAATTAAGGAGAAATCATCTATGGCAGAGAGAGGGGGAGAAATACTCCCCACCCACTTCTTTCATCTTGGTGATGAAGTAAATATGATCATGACTGGGAAAGAACAAGATCTTTTCCTATAAACACACTTAAGACTCCACTTAGCCTACTGCATGTACAGTCATGTGTCATCTAATCAAGGGAGACATTCTGAGAAATGTGTCGTTAGGTGATTTCATTGTTGTGCGAACATCATAGAGTGACTTACACAAACCTAGATGGCACAGTCTACTATACACCTAGGCTACATGGTACTAATCTTATGGGGGCACCGCTGTATATGTAGCCCATCGTTGACTGAAACATCATTATGCAGCACATGACTGCATTAGCAAAAAGTGTCCCTTCTAATTTGACACAGCCTACTAATACATGACTTAGTGAGTGGACCAGAGGCTGGATTTCAGTTCCTACTCATCGTCTCAACTGAACACCTTTGTGTGGTGTGCAAACTATATAACCCTACATGGTGGACCTGAACATAAGCACTAGTCCCCGCATGTAGAGAACTTCACGCTGCTTTTAACAAACATGTGGTAACCATGACAGAATTCTTAATGATAGGGATGAAAAATATTTACAAGAAGATCAAAGAAGAGGTGGCTAAAAATGAAGTAGGAGTTTGTGGGAGTTATCTTAGAAGGATAAGTCACCAAACATAGGCTCTCTCTGCCAAGAACCCAAGACAAACACTGGAACAAATAATGACACAAGAAAAGATTAAAAGATCAGGTACGTTTTAAAGCTTGGGAAAAATAGCTGTAACTGAGGAGGGGCAAGGGAGACTGAAGGGAGTACCTACCTGGTATCCTATAGGGAAAAAGTCAGTAGAGGATTAATTTGAAAATTCTGATTAAACTGGGCTGGCAGCCTAAGTGATAAGGCACTGTAACCTATACACTTTGAAAGTCATAGACCAAATATCTCAATTGAAGTTTACCTTAATGATGGCTAACTAGTAAAATGGTGAGTATCACATGAGAGATAAGAGGAAATCGATTCAAGGAGTCACAGGATAAACTGAAATAAACCATAGTAAAGAACCTGTGCCAGAGAAAATTACTGAATATCAAAAATAGTCTTGGACAAGATTATAGATAACTTACTGTAGAATATACTTATTCTCTAGAAAGGCATTTAAAAATGAAATATCTGTTTCAGGTAGTTTTGGCTAAAGATAGTAAGAAAAGAAGGTAAGCTAAAAAAAGACTTTCAAGTATGCAGAAGTAGAATATATACTCATCTCTCATCTCTTTGAGATGATTTAGTGAAGAAAATACAATATCCAAGATTTTAACTCTTCTGCATGTGACTGGATCTACAGACTGAGAGCAGACAGTCAGCACTGACAAAAGTGATAGAAGCGGTGTTGTTAACCTTCCCACAGACAAAACTATCTTCTCCAGCGGCCTACCACAAGGTGTGAATTTTGATATTAAAGATTTATTTCTTTATATGTGTCACCGTTATGGTTAAAAAATAATAATGATTTTAGAGTTACAGTACAACTCATGATCATTAATTCTTGATGTTAATTGAAATTCTTTTCAACGGTTATCTAGGAGAGGTTTAAAGAGCACAGAAAATCACTTTTTGAAAGGTTTGATTTGAGACATTGCAATTAGCATCCTCAAAATCTGTGAGGGCATAAATGATTATGTGTGCATATTTTTAAATTTTATATATATATAGATATATACACACATACACACATATATGAAATGATAGCTACATAATATATATATGCATATATAAATAAATGTGAGTATGGATGTGTGCATATAAAACTAGTTATACAAATAACTAAACAGTTACATACCTGGTCTGGTATTGTATTTGATCCACTGTATCAGTTCTTCCTGAGGCAAATTATTAAATTCTCCTATTATGCTCCATTGATTACGCAGGTTTATACAACCTTGTATTGACATCACTGTTAGAATGCCAAAGATAAGATTCTCAAAACGAACTCTGCAAAAAAGCCAGCCAAAGAGCTGAAATGAAAGAAACCATTTATTTATAATTCTTAAATGAAGAGTGCTATAGGGTCAATAACAAATTCTCACCTTCCTACTTAAACCATGGTGGATTACCATTTGATACTATCTGTACACTAACAATATACAGAAGTCTCATCACCTATTGTTTAAAAATGGCAAATATTTTGGAATTACAGGGCTCAGTTAAAAATTGAGCTTTCTTTCCTCTCTAAAGGATTAATGGAGGAATATCCGATCCTTCCAGTACTGATTTGCTACCAGGGATTAAAATTAGCAAACTACAATTTTGCAACATCCTAGAACTAAATCCTGTAACATCTGGCTGCCTTTTATGGATATCTTGAGTAACTAGGGAAACCCCAGTAGTATTGACATGCATATTCCTCTCAGGAAAATAAGCATTATGATACTCTAAGGCAATGCTCTCACAATCAAAACTCAATAATCTGTTTCCAGAAGATCTTGGTCCCAAAATTCTAGCTACTTTGTCTGGCTCTTTTTTAAATTAGATACAATAACAGAACCCCAGAATCGACAACTTCTCCTAGGGATTCTCTGAGCCAAACAGGACAATACTAGAGCAAGTACCTTGCACTTACTCAAGTACTAGGCGAGTACCTGAGGATAGTTTTGCTGGGCCAAGAAGCTCTTACATAGATCTGAACTCCAAAAACTATGTCTGTGGATAGGATGCTAACAGGGGGAAGTGTGCCTCATCACTTTTGAAGAAATATCAGTTAAGATCTAGGAATAATTTTTAATGCTACTTGAAGTTGCTTTTCTTATTCTACAGAGAATCATGAACTAACATTTCAAATCATTTAAGATAAAAACACTTAATGTTTTTAAGTTTTGGATTACTCAGCAAAGCCATGGTAACTATGCTGCTGTTATTATGGTTATGATAGTGTAGCTATACAAGGATGAATACCTTACCCATCGAGAGCAGATCAAGGAAGCCATAACACACATGTGAGGTGTCAAAAACAGCTTCAGCCTCATAATTAAAATGGCAAGAGCAGTAAATGCTAACAACTGCAATGTGTGAAAAATCAGCTATAAAAGCACAAAACAAAATGACAGTTTCACTTTATATATTTTAAAATTAATAAATATAAAACAAAGTATATTAAAATTATTATTATGCATTAGGACAAGGATCTTTCTTAAATTTTTTTTTCATTGAGGTAACATTGGTTTTTAACATTATATAAATTTCAGATGTATGGACAAGGATCTTTTAACTTAGCAATGTCTATTAATATCTATTCATTCATTCAACAAAGATTTATTGAATGTCTACTACATGCCAGGTGCTGTTCTGGGTGCTTCAGACACAACAGTGAACAAAACGACAGTGAGCAATTTCTGCCCTTGTGAGGCTTACATTTTAGTACATTTGGCAAGGAGAGACAAAAAATAAACAGACACAGCAAATAAATAAACACATTATATACTCTATCAGAAGGTGATAAGGGCAATGGAAAAGAAAATGGGGCAGGGAAAGGAGACCGGGAGTGCAGGGTGTGGCGTGGGGCCACAGGTGGGAGCAGTTGCAATCATCAGGAGGATCTTCAGAGTGGGCCTCATTGAAAGGTGGTATTTGAGCAAAGACCTACACAAGGTGAGGAAGTGAGTCCTAGAGACATAAAAATGCAGAATGCTTCACAAATCTGCATGCTAGCAAAATTCAGTCAGCAACAAAAATCACAGCAAAACATAAACTAGATTATTTTCAAAGGAGTGGAATTATGTAAAGATTTGTACTAATTAGTAGGACACCCCATTTTGATCAAGAGGCCACTGAACAAAGGTTTCAAACAAAACTTTTCTCACAGACATAGTCATAAAATATCAACCAATTCCTCACTAGAAAATGGACAAAGAATTAATGCAACTCAAAGTAAGCGGCAACTAAATATTCACATTCTAGCTAACAATTAAACAAATTAAATATTAAAGATATTTTCATCTATAAAACTGACAAACATTAAATTAATACTGAGTGTTAGAGAGGATGCCATGAAACACACTGAAATAGTTAATTGGTACATTCCTGTAATTTAGCAATATTTATCAAGACACTAGAAAAGAGCCAACCTCTTTGCCTTAAATTTCCGTTCAAAGAATTTAACTTAAAGGAATAATCAAAACACAAAAATGCTTCTACAAAGTTAATCACTGAAGCCAATTTTTACCAGCAAAAATAGAAACAACCTAAGTGACCAATATAGAAGAATAAGTAAATTACTGCATTTCCACATGTATACCGCCATTAAAAGATCACATACTTGAAGATTATTCAATAGCATGGGACAGTTTTCAGAGTACAAAACTCTGTACATACAGAATGACATTAATTCTGTGAAAACCACCTGTGTGTGCACATACATGTGCCCATATATACACATGTGTACATAGATATACACACACAGGAGGGAAAAGGCTGTAAGAAAATATACCTAAAAAGTTAACAGGTTACTTCTGAATGGTGATTTTTCTGTGTTTTCCAATTTTGTTAAATGTGTCATTTTATAACCAGAAATACATAATTTATATTTAACATGGAATGGCAAAAACTGTACCCAAAGCTGGTTTTTCCCCTTTTTTAAGTTAAGATGTTTAAAAGTGAAATTTATTTTTTTCATAATTCTTGGAACCAAAATTGGAATGTGGAACATTCATTTCAAAGTCAGGCTTCATTTTTCTTTAGGCAAATTCACCTTTGGGTAAAATGAAGAACATGTTATGGAGGGAACAAAAGACACCAACACACTTTATATCCAAAGGGGTCCTTTTGTTCAGAACACTAAATCATAGATTGGTAGATGACATGGGTCATCTACTTTAATTAGCTATCCAAAACAGGGATCTTTTCTATCAATCTACAAACTGGATATTTACTATTTCCTGAATAGGACTATGCCCACAGGAATGCCTATATGATAGCACTAAGTGTTAGAAAATCCTTTCTAAAGCTGAAGCCATGTTTCCCTGTAACTTCCACACCTCAGGAATGGCATAAAATTAGTCTAAACCCATTTGTGCAGGACAGTTCTCTATTATTGAAATATCATAATTATGACTTTGCACTATCCCCACCTTCACTCTTAGAAAGCTTTTTCTATCTTTAGGCTAAATATTCAGAAACCTTCACTCACTAGTTCTGTATTGTCACAGTTCTGGTTGCCCTGCTCTGGAAGTGGTACAGATTGACCATGTTTTTCTTAAAATGTGGCATCTAGAAATAGGCTATAATACATATGGTCTAATCAACGCAAGCACACATCCGACTTCTTCCAATATTCCTTTCTTTGGTTATTTTGAGTCACTATCATTTTCTCCCCTAATTCCCATCATTTCTACTTTAGCAACAACTTCTCACATGATCACAACTAAATTCAAAGTAGTAATTCTCTTTGCTGTTCCTCTATCATCTAATGGCTGAAAGGAGGACTCCGTTTTCATACAGAGACTTGCAAGATCCCTACCACCTCCTTATCTTCTCTGCATGATGTTTTCGGTAGCTGGATGACACAGAATAGCTATTCCAAATGGCATCACTTACGTTTTCTTTCTATTCTCACCCAATGCTCCTAACCATTCTTCTACACTCAGGCTCCTGACTTTCCTGAGCTCTCCTGCCATGGTTATTTTATCTCCCATTCTATTAAATAGCTTTCTTTTTAATCACCAAGTGGAGGACAGAAGGCTACAGTCAAAAAGTATAGTCCAAAATCACTACTGTATGTAAACTATTGCCAATTCACTAGTATCTCTTTCCATATAAAAATTACCAGGAAAATCCTCACAAAAAAAGAGGCTGGAGGCAAGGAAGCAACTGAAGCTCAGGAAACTGTTCATTCCCCATCTTTGGAATAAGTGAAGCCAACTGGGTAAAATGTGAGGTAGCAGCTCACACCAAGCAGAGAGAATACAAGGACCAAGTGTCTAAGGCCAGTTCAAAGGGTGGGTTGTTCCTGTCAAAACTACCTCCCAACACAGTGTGAAGATGCCTTGAGAATACACTAAAGAGGTGCCCTCCACTGGCACATGATATACGGGGCAGAATACTGGTTGGAGCCTCCTGAAGTATTGGTCCAGAAAGCACACTAATTATAAAAGTGGACATTTACACAGTGCTTAACTTACACTAGGCATTATTCTAAGTACCTTATTTATAACTCATTTATCCCATAGCAACCATATGACATAAACACCTTGATTATTGTTGCTCCCCAAAAGACGTGAGGTAACTCAGCCAAGATCACACAGCTAGTAAGTGGATCTGAGTCCAGTTCAGCTGCCAAGTCTATGCCATTAACCACTACCCTGTGCTTCCTCTCAAAAATAAACTATTCAACAACATGGTTCTCTCAGTTTGTGAACACAGAAGTGTACAGACCCCCAACATCTATCACTCAATCAGTTTCTTAAGAGAAGTAATTCTTCCCCCAAATTCTGCAACACTTCAATCCTTCAACAGAATATCTCTGTATTGGTTCATATGCCTTCACTGTGCGTCACAGAAAACCCTTTGGCTGTGAGTAATAGAAAAACTTTGTTCATAATAGAAAACACAAACTCAACTGACGTAAAATATAAAGGATCAAACTTTATATAATAAACTCCAGGGATTAGAAAAACAAGTGAAGGCTGATGCAGGACTGACTATCATGGACAAAAAGAGGTCTGAGTGGGTCAAAAGAATACTCAGGAGCCAATACTTTCAATGTTCTCTCTCCTTAGCCTGTCTTCATACTAGCTCCTCATTGGGACTATGACATTCTGGCAATAAATATTGTTCCTAACTCTCTTTCCCTTCTCTTTCTTTCCCACGAATTAGTAGGTACTCCTTCACTAATTTCTAAGCCCATAAGATAGAAAAATTGGTTAAAAGGAGTTAATTTGATGCAATAAATACAGATAATTAAATTATGAAGAAAAATCACAACAGAATTCTTTACTCTAACACACTTTAATAATATCATGACAGTGGGGAGATAATCCAGGGTTTGTTCAGTAAGTCGAAGGATGCAGACTGTCCCAGATTCAGAGGGTTGGCACAAAGCAAGGAATTGAGAACTAAGACTCTGGTGATAAAATGATCCTAAGGAATCCTCCTCAGCCAATCCTGAAACAAGCTGCAATGTGTAACCTTTTGTTATCATATCCCACTCAGAGTGAGGCACAGCCCCGTACCTCTCCCAGGGTTTATGCCTTCCATGCCCCAACACCCCTAACGTGAAAACAGTCGCCATCTCCCATGCCTTGTAAGCACAGATTTACCAAGCGTGAGCCACAAGTGGGAGTGGGATGAGAAGCCAGCCTCTCATCCAGCAGACATAAGACTTCACATTGGCACTGCATGGAAACAGATCATTTCCTTCCATAAGACCTACTGTTTTTAGAAATTTAAATCTCTAATCTGCCTATACATCAGTTTAGCAAACTCTCTTCAGTTTAAAAAAATTAAGAGATTTGCTGTCACTGTCTTCCTTCTAGTTGGCTTGACTTCTGACTGCCTTTTTAAAAAACCATCCTCTTTACTGCCAACAGACTTAAAATATTTGAAACTCAGATCTGACTGTATCATCTCCTGCTTAACAACAAAGTCTAGAACGACGTGCAGCTTCTTTGCATATGAAGCCGCCATAGTCTGAACTCTGGTTACTTTTCCCATCTCATTTCCTGCTACTTCTTGCCTTTCTTATGCATCAGCATTACTGATTTGCCTATAGCTCTAAACATAACCTATTACCTTATGTCTTCCATGCACATCCTTTGACCTCGGTAAACACATCCTCAAACGTCATTAATAAAATCTTTCCTTGACAGCCCCACCCCCACCACACAGATCTAATCACTTTTTTCTGTATGACTTTTGTATCTACCTTTATCATTGCACATATAATCATCCGTTCACATTTTGGTCTTCCTCTACCATACGTTAAATTCCATAAAAGCAGGTACTTGGTGTACAATAGGCACACAATAGAAATCAAACTGATCAAATTAGTAGAAAAAAAGAAAAAATGGGCAAAAGTAAGGGTAACTCGAGAAATGAAAGAGAGAGTAGCAAAATAATGTGAGAAATGGCAGAAAATTAAGGAATACTATGTTTCTGAAAAGAGGTGGGTTTTAAATATTGTGTATTAAATCAGTAACGTGACGTGGCTAATTTATGTAAGAGCAGCTCACTGTAGGCAGTAGTAGGCTGAATGGCTAACAGCACGGATTCTGCTGCTACACTGCCTGGGCTCAGTGTCTTTGGCTCCACAAACCTAAGGTCACTTTAGCTTTGTGGCCTTAGGCAAATTACTTAACCTTTCTATGCCACAGTGTTTTTCATCTGTGAAATATAAACAATAGTACTTATCTCAATGGGTTGTTGTGAGAATGAAATTATGAATATATGTAAATCATTTACAAAAAATACCCTGTCCGTAGGAAGCAGTAAGTGCTATTACTTTAAGAGCATTAGAAATGTACTGCTTGGGTTCAATGCAAGCTTTCCTACAAACTAGCTATGAGACCTTAGGTAGGCTACTTAATTTCTCTAGATTTCTATTTCTTGGCAGAGACCCCTCTGTTGCTTGCTGGCTTGATGCAGACGAGCACATCATCCCCAGAAGCCACATGTTGAAGATGGCAGAGCCACATATGGAAGGAGTCTGGGTCTCTCAATCACTGCTTGTTGGAGAGCCACTTGCTAATCAGGAACTCCTGTTTCTAACTTTATGTGAGCAAAGAATTAAACTTCGACTGAGTGAAATCATTGAAATGTTGTTGTTTTATCTCTGTAACAGGCAGTATCACCTAATTAACATAATTTTCTTATTTGAAAAATGGTATTATGAGAACCAAACAGCACAGTACATGGCACATAATAACTATTAAAAAGATAATAGTTATCATCATAAACTATTCCCATTAGTTTCAAATTCAGTTGCCCTCTCTTGTCAATTTGACCTTCACTTTAAGACTCAGTTCCATTACCTAGGAAATCATATTTCCAGCCTGTGCTGATCCTTCCCTTTGTACACCACAAAATAATTCAGCACCATATAAAATGCTGTCTTATTTGTTTCATGTCTCCATTGAAAACTTACATATTTGAGTGCAGGAACACTGCTATACTATCTTTTGTGTGCTATAACACCGCTAAGCTTGTAACTGACTGACCATCAAGTCTTCACGTGGCAGAAGGCCACCAGTCACAAGGCCATGGGTACCTGCCCTGATGGACTGTATGTGATTAGCTCTGCAGGCTAGAAATCAATACTTGTTATGGTTGAATGAAGGGGAGAATGAATAAATGAAGATAATTTAATTTAATTATGTTCCACAGTCATAAATCAGCCTCTGGCTTTCAAATCCTTACTAGTGTTCAAAACAGAGCAGTTTAAGGATTGCGAAGGATCAGGAGAAACTTATCACCAAGGCTGAACCACAAAGCACTGCAGATGGTGTCTCAGCAGCAGGTTATACCTTTGTGAATTATCCTTGACCTAGAATTTAATACACAAGTCTACCAGAGATTAAAATGAAAGCTTTACCTCACCATGTTCAAGGAGCTGTTTTCTGGAATAAAACAAAAATATTCTCTATTTACTGAATGTCCATTATTACTACGATTACACGAAAATAAACTTCATTTATTTGTTTTAGATTTTTCCATTTTTCTTTTGAGGAAGATTAGCCCTGAGCTAACTGCTGCCAATCCTCCTCTTTTTGCTGAGGAAGACTGGCCCTGAGCTAACATCCATGCTCATCTTCCTCTACTTTATATATGGGACGCCTAGCACAGCATGGTGTACTAAGCAGTGCCATGTCTGCACCCGGGATCCGAACCCGCAAACCCTGGGCCGCCGAAGCGGAAGGTGTGTACTTAACTGCTGCGCCACCAGGCAGGCCCCGTGTTTTAGATTTCTAAAATTTGATTCTCTCTAAAGTACTTAGGAGCATAAATAAAAATAAAAACATTAGATAGCATCAATAAAAATAACAGAAATTTAAAAGGCATGATTTACAGTCAACCTAATTTAAAGTATACCAAAAAGCCATTCTTTGGTTAAGATAAAATAAGTTTCACTGATCACTGGAGATTGTACCTCTGGAATGATAAGTGAATACAAAGAATTTTTATTAAATATTCAACCATGTACAGTATATACGGTACTTTAAGCATTGCTGCATGTCTGAGTTGTTTTCATTTTTCACAGCTATAAATAGCATGAACATCGCTGTACATAAACCTTTGAGCATTTCTGAGTATTTCCTCAGGGTTAATGTCCAGAAGTAAAATTATTGGGTAAAGCATATCAATATTTTCAGTTCCAGAAAAGCTGTACAACAAATTTACTAAATATTCAGGTCTAAAAATCTACTACCTTGTTGCAGCACACTTACCGTGATCTGGACACCACATCGTGAGCACAGCGAGGACGGCGCAGATGCCGTTCTTACCCTCACGGAGTTCATGCTAGATTATACAAGAGTATCAGACTGCCTCTTTTATCGTCTCATTGAAAAGACTAGATATTTTAGATTTATAAAAAGGCTTTACAGGATGCAGAAGCCACCTAATACAGATTTTGGGGTTGGAGAGAGAAGACAGTTCAAGAAAGTAAGTAGAAGTATGGAAGTTTGAGGGCGCACACACATCTAGAGATTAAAAAAAAAGGGGAGAAGGGAGTTAGGAGAAGCCTTTCAGTATAGTAGCGAAATCACCAAATTACTTTGCCTCCATTGCAGCTCCTTCCTAACTAATGCAGTCAAGCGTGGGGGCGGGGGTTGGGATGCAGTGTCTTGAAATCTGCCTGTCACAACAGAATCCCATGGTGAGCTGGTGCATGCAAGGGAGAGGCCTGGTAGGTAAGTAATTATTATAATGGCCAAAGACTCTGACAATAACTACTGATACAAATAAATCTAGCAGCTAATTTAAAATATGAATATACAACCGAATCATGAAACACAAACAGCATGAAAGAGAAAAACCAAGACGAATGAGCAAATGAACTGACCACTCATGAAATAAGAGTTAATGCAAGAAATAAAAGAGAGTATTAGGTGAAAATTCCAATAATTATCTTCAGAGAAGTTTAAGAGGATATTGCATCCATACAATTAGAACAAGTGCAATGATAAGGAGCTTTCAGAAATTCTGAGAAAAACATATTTGCCTAATTTAACACCTCAAAAGAAGGCTGAATAGCAGAATGTATAAAGCTGAAATTGAAAATGTTGAAGACCCGGTCATGGAATTCTCTGAGAACATAGGAGAAAAAAGAAATAGATAGTTGTGATAAAAGCAAGAAAAGATGTTCAAAAAAGGGAGGCTAAAGAAAAAGAATAAGAGAACAACAATTCCTTGAGCTAAAGAAAGATTTGAGTGTTCAAATTAAAATGTCCTATGAATTAATAAACATATAAAATACACACACACACACGCTCTCAAAACTCTTAAGTTTCCAGAGAGCAAAAGTAAAGACATAAGATTTCTAGGAAACAATGAAGCAATGTCCACAAAATGCTGAATAAATTCTAGAAATATTTACTAACCAATCCATCAATCTGAGGGCAAAATGAGAGCATTTTTCAGACAAGAAAGCACTCAGACAGTATGCCATCTCTGCACTCTTTCTACAAAACAGCATTTGAGCAGATGCAGTCTTTGAATCTAAGAGGAGGAAAGAAGGAGACACAAGAAACAGTCAAGAACAAACCAGTAGAATTTGAAGTACAAAAATTTCTTTTGTCTTTAGTCTAAATGTTCAGACACTTCTTAAAACAGAAGATATTACAACAATCTAGCTAAAATGTCAGATTGTTTCAGTATAACATGGGAGGTGACGGTGTGTGGGAGGGGCGAAGTGTTCCAATAGCACAGCAGTGAAGCAAGCAGGTCTCTAAAGCTAGAGTCCCTGAGTTTGAATCCTAACTATACTACTTACTAGCTGTTTGCCTTTGGGAAAGTTACTTACCTCCTCTGTCCTTCAGTTTCCTCATCTCTAAATAATGATTATAATAATGGAACTCTTCTCTCACAGAGTGGTTGTAATGATTTACTGAGGTAAGAAACTTAAAAATACCATCAGGCACACAGCCAATAAGCATTAGTTATTATTGTTGAGAATAACACGTTTAGAAACTAATTAACTCGATATTAATATATTTGCTAAAAATTTAAGGGAAACAACTAGGAAAACAGAAATGGGTGTAGACAAACAAGTCAGCAAATGTCAAGAAAATAATTTTTTTTAAAGCATGATGAATAGAAAACATAAACAAATATGGAATCTAGAATCCAAACTTAGCAGTTATCACAAAATGGGTTTAATTCACCAATTTAAAAACGAATAGTAGAAGAATCTAGATTGAAGGGAAAAAATAAAATCCACCAATTAGAAATATATCTAAACCAAAATGTCACAAAAAGGTTGAAAATAAAGCACAGATAAAGGTACACCAGGCAAATACTAAAATAGAAAGTGGATGTGGCAATATTAACTTTCTGCAAAGGAGAATTCAAAGCAGAAAGTATTAAATAAGGCAAAGAATATCCTTTACAATAATCAAAGGTACAATCCTATAATAATCATGAAATGAACAATAGCACTGTCTATGTAAAGCAAAAACCATTAACATTACAATTTTGAAAGACAAAATACATTCTCAATGTGATACATGAAGATAGCATTCTGAGAAAATAACAAAGATAAATTGATATATTAAAGAATTTAGAACAGCACTGTTAATTACATGTAACTTTGAACTCTCCCCAAATATGCAATACATGTTTTTCAAATGCTCACATTTACAAAAACTGAACACTAACCTTGATAAAGAGTAAATAAATAAACCATGAAGGCAAAAATATAAAAGAAACTAACTAGCTAAAAATTTTCAGACATTCTTCTAGACAATTTTTAGATTAAATAATCAAAATTCATATCACAGACCAAATAGTAATGAACATTAATGGTAATGCTACACACACCTACTGGATATAGTTTAAGTGGTTTTCAGATGAAAAATGATTCCTTTTAATGAATTTACTAGAAAAGAATAAACATTGATAATAAGTGAGCTGGACATTAAACACAGAAAATAATAAAAAGACACCAAAAGAAAGAATAAAAATAGATAAAAATATAAGCAGAAATAAAATAGAGAACAGCCCTCATAAATGATAAATAAAACAAAAAGTTGGTTTTTTGAAAAATCCAAACAAGAAAGACTTCTGATAAATCTGAACAAGAAAAAAGATAATTACAAATACAGATGAAATTGTTTTAAAAGAATTATTTCTATAATTTATGGTCTATATGTATAAATTACAAAAGTGACTCAAGAAGAGTATCTGTATAAATATATTGCTATTTTAAGATGTTGAAAAAACAGTCAAGGCTAAGCTCCCACCTTTAAGAAAAGGCCAAGATATTTTTATGGGTGAGTCTGTCAAATCCTTAAGAAGCAGATAATTTCCATGTTAATTAAGCTATCCCCAAGAACAGAGAAAGATATAAAGCTATGAGATGATTATAATGTTGGTTCCAAAACCAGGTAGGGATAGCCCACAAAAACTCTATAGACTAGGGAATATATATACATACACATATACACACACTAAATAAAATATCAGCAAATAAGTTTCAGCACAGTATTAAAGAAATAATGCACAAACACCAAACAGATTTCATTCTTGGTGTTCAGAAATAGATCAACATTAAGAAACCTATGAGGATATTATCTATAGATACTCAATAAAGGAAAAAAGCCATACAATGATCCTAAAATACTTCTGAAAATACATCTTTTTATTTTACAGTTTTATTGAGCTATAATTCACAAACCATACAGTTTCAACATTGACATTTAATTTAAAAAATATTTTGGTTTATATAGACTACAAGGAAACTTCCTTAAGTCAATAAAGGCTATCTATTACATACTGACAGCAAACAGAATAGTGAGCCAGTAAAGGCATTCATCTTCCAGCCAGAAACAAAACACAAAGCACTGCAATTATTCAAATTTGTTCTGGAACTTCTAGCCAATACAGGAAGATAAGAAAAAAAAGAGGTATTTATATTGAGAAATGATTATTATTTGTAGATTATATGATAACCTGCCTAGAAAATCCAGAGAATCAATTGAAAAACTATAGAATTAAAAGGAAAGTTTGTTAATGTGGCTGGATACAAAACTGATGTTTAAGAATCAACAGCTTTTCTATAAAATAGTAATGATAAATTAGCAAATATCTAAAAATATCATTCTCAATAGCCAAAAAAAAAAAAGGAAAAAATCTGTAAGATCCAAAAGAAAAAAACCTTAGTAAGACTCATAGGGGAAAAAAACTACAGAGCTTGAATAAAGTATAAAAATTAGAATAACAACCACAGTAATAATAACACTTGAGTGTTCTGCCAACAGTTCTAAGCACTTCACTTGCATTAACTCTTCTAATACATGCAGTAACCTGTGAGGTTGATGTTGTTATACCCATTTTATGGATGATGAAACTGGGGCACGGAGGTGTTAAGTGACTTGCCCACACTAATAAGTAGAGATACATCACATTACTCGATTGGAGAATCAATGATATAAAGAGTAAATTCTCTCTGAATTAACCTAAGGCAATTCCAATAGACTACGGTGGGTGCCTGGGGGCGAGGGAGATTCTAGACACATTTATTCCAAAGCTTACCTGGAAAAGTAAACGTAAATAAATACGAAAAATGATAACAATAAAAGGGAGGCTTAAATAGTGCTGTTTTGACTCAGAAACAAATGGATCAATGTAAGAGAGAATCTAAAACAGAATCAAGTACATAAGAGAATTTATTACTATCTGATTAAAACTGATATTTCAAATGATTGGGAAAAAGATCACACAATATTGTGTTGGGACAATACCTCATTTGAGGGGGAAAAGGTAGATTCCTATATGTCAACACACTACAAAACGAATGCAAGGTTGATTAACAATCTGTATGCAAAACAGAAAATTATGGAGAACGCCAGCAAGACAGTGAAGTAGTAGATACATGCCTTGGTACCTCCACAAAAAACAATCAGACAGCTATCCACAAACGAAAATTGTTCTGGGAGGGCTCAAGAGCCCAGTTAAGAACCAATATGTGGAGCAAAAAACAGGGAATAACTCCACAGAAAGGATCACTACGGAGATCGGCTTAGCTGAGACACCTGGAAACAGCTAGAAATAAAGAAAAAGGGCAAGGGGCATCGGTTTCAGCCACGGGGCAGATGCCATACCAGTGTCCAGGGGCCTGCTCTGCAGGGACCCCTGTAGTTTTTGTCAGTGAGGACCCCAACAGCTTTCACAGGAGAGGACCCCACAGCGTTTGTCAGCACAGACCCCTGTGGCCTGCTTTGCAGAAGACACAGGCAGCTTCCACCACTGAGGTAAACAACAGCCATTGCTGCTATTGGCTCCCCAGGGGAAGAAGTGATTGCTCCATGAAAAGCGAAGGCATCAGCTACAAGAAACTCGAAAAATCAAGGAAACACGACACAACCAAAAGAATGCAACAGTTTTCTAGTAACTGACTCCATAGAAATAGAGATAAATGAGTTGCCAGACAAAGAAAATTACGAAAGAAAATATGTAGAAATATTTTAATGATTTTTGATGTAGGGAAGTGTTTCTAAGCAACAACCAAACACAAAAGCAGAAAACGTACAGTTGTGACTGAACAGAAATTTTAAATCTCTATAAAGCAAAGAGCATTCATAAACTATACACTGACATCCTGGAAGAAACTATGTTACACCATAATAGTCAAAAGGTTACTGTCTATAATACAAAAAACACTACAAATCAATATTCAAATGGTCTAGAAGAAATATAGAGAACACACACATAGAAAGATGTAAAACTTCACTGGTAAAGATTTTTATAAAATGAAATGAGTCATTTTTTTCCTTTACCTATCAGAAAATGCTAAAAGTTTGATAACTGGTCTTCATAGAGATGCAGGGAAATCGACACTTATCATTATAAGTTCTCAGTATTTATTAAATTATAAAATATTCATACCTTATGATCCAGCAGTCCCATTTCAAGTATTCTAAATACTAAACATTCTAAACACTAAAATAAGTATGCAAGGATACATGTATAAGAATGTTCATTACTCATAGCATTGGCTGTTATGACAAAAAATAAATATAATCTAAATATCCATTGATGTGGGAATGGCTAAGTACTTGGTCGTCACTCATGATGATGAACAACAAAACATGGAGACCAGTACAAAGTGTGAGGAAGTTCCAGGCAGACACTCAAGACACACTGTGAAACAAACAAGTTACAGAATAATAATACTACGATTTAATGGAATACTACAATTCCATGAAAAAAATACTGTATTTTTATATGTGTTTCCTAGAATGATACATATAAAGCCATTTACAATCAGCACCCTCTTTTCTTGATATACTATCTTGTCTGAATGTATTACCACAAGCATGCATTATCTGTGCTATTTAAAGGAGCCCTCTGCCCACACACAGACATGCAGGATGATCATTTTCAGGTATTTAATCTCTAAGAAAGACCTCCTTATTTTGAGTAAGTATTTTCCACTCATTGGGCCCTCAAAGTCTGTCCTCTTTCATATTACACCTTCTCAGATATTTTATTTTTTTAATTTTTAATTCTTATTTTTTTTTGCTGAGGAAGATTCACCCTGAGCTAACATCTGTGCCAGTCTTCCTCTATTTTGTATGTGGGTCACTGCCAAAGCATGGCCACTGATGAGTGGTGTAGGTCCATGCCTGGGAACCGAACCTGGGCTGCTGGAGTGGAGTGCACTGAACATAACCACTAGGCTACGGGGCAGCCCCTACACCTTCTCAAAATTTGAAGACAGCTGCCATGTACCCCTCAAACTTCTATTATCCCATTAAATTTCCCAGGGCCCTTCTAGCATTCCTTATGTGAATAGTTTTCAGGCTCTAAATACACTCTCTGGAGAATGTCAAGACACATTCCCCTGAGCTCCACCTAACCAGAAAACAGTAGAGTGGGTCTATTTACCCCCTTGGTTTGGAAATGATTTCAATAAATAAGATTCTATCATTTCAAGGATTTTGAACATAAGACTCTAACTCTTCTGGTAACCATTCTACTTACTGAAAATATAAGCATGGGGTATGGGGTTCACGGAAATTATCTGTACTATTTTCACAATTTTTCTGTAAATCTAAAACTGTCATAAAAAATAAATTCATTAAATACAGAAAATCTAATGACATATCTACAAACACAAAATGTAACGAGTTAAGATTTTCCTCAGAAGGAGCTCTCTTCACAATTTACTTCTCATGCCCTATAGCAACGTGTGATTTATTTGAGTGGTATGTTTCTTGTATGTTTATATACTAAAATAAACTAAACCAATTTAAACTTTGAGTTAATTCACAAATATAAATATCTCCAAAACAAGACCAAATACATAAAAGAGATCCATAAGAATAAAACATTCATTCTTTTTTTAAAGAAAACATCTAAGTTTGGTTCATGTCTCCTTTCTTAATCATAATGCTGAAGTCTACTGTACATTCATTTGAAAAACTATATTACAGTGTTATTTAATAATTGAATACAGTATGATTTAAAAATAATTACAATTACCTTAGACAAGTGTTTGCAGATAAGACACATAAAATATCACGAAAAGCCTGTGAATAGAATCAAATAAATGAAACTTTTCTAAGGAATTATGTGACATTTAAAGTGCCCCAATTCATTAACATAAACACCCCCACTAGAGAGAAGTATTTTTATTGTTAAAGTGAGTCTTCAGGAACAGTATAGTTCCAGCTCTGCCCCAGGCAAAGAATGTTTTGCAGTTATAAATCCTATTTAAAAAAAAAAGAAAAGAGTGTTGGAGTCCATTTCAGCTTTAAGGTCCATTTCAGCTCTAAAATTCTACCCTTTGATATGTGGATAACTCTATACTAGGGTTTAGGTTTATATTTTAGTGGGAGGGGGTGAGCTGAAGGTGGGGGATTGGTTTCCACAAAGGAGGCAGCTTCCTCCACGTACCTTCAGAGACTGTTTTATCTTTGCCTTCCAAGAGAATTAGGAATCTCTCTCTTGTCCTCTTTCTCTCCCCCCCCCCCCCAGTTTATATCCTTATTTCACTCAAACTCCTGATTATTACAAAATTAGCTATGGCATATCTGCTTCCCTGATCTATCTCAGCCTGAAATGACTGATACAGAAGGCTTAAGAGCATTTATCAGAATGTACCCGACGATGGTGAGGCTGGGAGACGGAGGAGGGAAGGGGAATGCGAAGGCTAAATCTGGCCAAAAAGGCTCAGCAGGAATCCCACACAACCTAAATGCTAAGATAGAAAAATTTACGGGGAACTTAAAATTTTGCACTCTGCATGACATGTGGTTTGTAACTCATGGATAAACGGTGAAAAAATGTATAGTGAAATTTGAACTCTACCTTAAAATGAAATCTAAGTTTAGAATTTTTAACTCCCCTATTGACTCAAGAGCATCCTGCATGGAAGAATGTTTCAAGTGGCCTAAGTGAGATTCTAGGCACTTAGGCAAGCAAAAACTTATTCCAGGGTATAGTTAATAGAATATATGCATTTATAGGAGTTCAAGATTCAGTTGTGCCATAGAAAAATCATATTCTAGATATGTCTTCCTTCTTTCCCTCTTGGAAGTTGATTTCACACAAGTGAAAATTTAAATGAACAGCAGAAGTATCATTGAGATGAAAAATAAGCCACAATAGGACAAACAGAAACTGAGGGATTTACACAGAAGCAGAAAGGAGCTAAGTTTTAGTGGCTGCAGGGACGTGTGTGTGCATGCATCACATGTTAGCACACACGTGTGGTTTGAGCTGTGGTGCATTTTGGGGCTAGTATTGTGTTTACAAGTCTTGGATCTTAATTAAAAAAAATAGTAATAGTAGATCTAGCTATCATTTTCTCCTGTGTTGACTATCTTCCCACTCGATAGTTAATTCCTGCATTAGCCCCTCCAAGTGGAGCCTGTAAGAATACCACACTGTCGTGATGGAATAGAAACGGGCTAGTAGAGAACACTTGCAACTTGAGCTAGGCTAGGTCGGGCCACCAGGATGGAGAGCAGCAAACTGTGCATAATTTCCCGTTCCTTCTGTTACTTCTATCCTCACTCTTTCCAAGGGGTCCCTAGGGAACTGGATCAAGGGTGAAACAACAGAGACGTAGAGAGAGATGCTTTCTCATTCATAAATTATTCATATTCTATGTGAAAACAAAGGAATGAGAAATGTGGGAACTGGAGCTGCATAGATAAGATATGCAATTGACTTTAAATATAGAAAACTAGTTTGAACAGGACCACACTTGGTACAGTGGTAAATAAATCATGTTATTGCTATCTGCTTAAAAGTATAAAATAAATACATACTGACTTAAGGCAAGTCAACTTGTAAACAATACCAATAAAGATGGTTCAAAATTGCTAAAAACGAAGGACCCACTGTTTTTAACTAGGCTTTTAGATAAACCACCCTCAGATCAAGAAAACCTGCCAACGGTATTTTTAAACATTATTTCTTCCATTGTGATAATATTTTCCTTTCTTGTGAAAACAGTGAACATGTAAAGAATGATTTTTTTAAATGGCTACAAAAACTTCTCCTGTGCATGTCTCAAAACAGATCAAGGTTTCTTTAAATGTGCTTTATATTTGAAAGATACCAAAGTTGTCATTGTACTTTTCTTTCATAGCACCTATAAAAATTTTAACATTTGTGTGATTATTTGCTTAATGCCCCTCCCACCCACAGACTATAGGGGCAGGCCTGTCTTATTTGTCCCAATGTACCGACAATGTTAATGTAATTCTTGGTATATGGTGGGTAATTCATACATTTCTTTTGAAAAATAAATAAGATATCTTTTCTAATGTGGCTTTCTAAAAGAACCCATATAATAATAGATAAAGAAAGATCTGAATAAAAACATTGCCAGTGAGAGGAAGAGTTCATTCTAAAAATAAGACGGAATTCTGAGCTATTAGTATTAATCTATTATAGCCCTTATCTTGAACCCAAAAGCAAGTGGTAAAATTTTTTAAAAATACCTTTTTAAAGATAAAATAAGTAATCACCATAACAACTGGAAGCAATAATGTCTTTGTGTATCTCAGTGGAGTCTGAAATAGAGCAAATTATTCAAAATAGTCATTTATTAAATTTTATATAAAATGAGTAAAAATCTATGTCAAATTGAGTGTCATAATGAAATTTCTTAAAGGTACAAATATCTTTGTCATTAACAGAGTATATATTTATCAACTTTCATGTTCTAATACAAGAATCAAAATTATAAAAACAGTTGCACAAATGTATCAAAAATTTTAATGATAAAAACCATTAAACAAAATATTAGCTATGTCTATTATTTTTTCCTTTCTTTTGGTGTTATCTTTATTTACTTAATATTAAGTTTTAAAATGTGTGTTTACTGATCCCTGGGCCCTACATTATCATGTCCTGGGCTGCAAATTTCCAATATTTTCATTTGTGAAAGTAGAACTAACAAGGAAGAAAGCTAGCCTACGTAATTACTCTAAGTATGAATAAGCACTGAAATAATAGCAGCTAAAGAATTCTCAGGACATTTGTGACAGGGAGCAATTCACTACGTAACTAAACTATATATTGGCCCTGAGCTAACTATCTGTTGTCAATCTTCCTTTTTTTCTTCTTCTTCTCCCCAAAGCCCCCCAGTACACAGTTGTATATTCTAGTTGTGGGTCCTTCTGGCTCTGCTATGTGGGACGCTGCCTCAGCATGGCTTGATGAGTGTTGCTAGGTCCGTGCCAAGGATCTGAACCAGTGAAACCCTGGGCTGCTGAAGCGGAGTACATGAACTTAACCACTCAGCCACGGGGCTGGCCCCCATAAACTATATATTTCTTAAAGGCAGGAACCAAGTCATTTTCTTCTTTGTAGTCCTACAGCAACCTGCTTCACAGATAACTGGTGGTCAATAATAGCTTTTGAATGAATGTATGACTAGTTGGACAGATAAGAGAATAATGTATAATTAGTAGTATACCTTTCTTGGCAACATCTTGTTAAAAATTTTTATAATACTTGGAGTATTAGATGAAATAAAACTGAATTTTTTTAAAAACAAAAACAAGAATTTGGATTTATTTTTCTTGAGTAGTCCCACACCTCTAAGTGACCTAGGTTATTAAAAGTAATTGAACTGTAATAATAGTAATTCACTATGGCTGGTATATGTTAAGCACTCTCCCTGGATTATCTCATTTAACCATCATCAATAATTCTTTAAGATGGGGGCCACTGTTTACTGATTTTACACATAAGAAAACAGGTAAGGAAGGCCATAGGATTAGCACAAGTTACAGTAAAAAAATGATACAGTAAGTAAGTTAGGTGTTTCTGAATAAAAATTTTGAGTTTCAGATTAAAAAGAAAATATAAGAGAAAAAACCACCATACCTGTAGAGAAGGAAAAAACAAAGAAACATTCATACCGCTTTTTCCATGAAGTCAAACTCAGGAGCACAGGTGTAAATTAAGGTATGGAAATCTGTATACCTTAAGATTCTGGCTGCGATAAGGTCACTCAGGAGAATCTAGAAGAAAATAAAGTGAAAGGAATTAAAATTACACAAATAATTATAGTCAATAATAACTGGTTTGATGTAATAGCAATAAAGTCTATAGAGCAGATAGATCCAAGGTACGTGGATGTCTGTCAAAGAAAAGAAAAAAACACAGTTAACCATACATGCTGTACACTGAATTATGAAGAAAACTGGAAACAAAGAGAAACATCAAGAGAAATGAAAAGTACAAAGAGGTCAGAAAAAATAAGCAGAAAAAGGGCCTGGTTCAATGGTGTAGTGGTTAAGTTCGCGCACTCAGCTTTGGCAGCCCGGGATTCCTGGGTGTGGATCCTGGGCGCGGACCTAAACACCACTCATCAAGCCATGCTGTGGTGGTGTCCCACATACAAAAAATAAAGGAAGACTGGCACAGATGTTAGCTCAAGGTCAACCTTTCTCCCCAAAGAATAAATCAGCAGAGAAGATGATAATGTAAAGAGTGAGCCAACGTCAACATTTGCTGAGCAGAAACCACTATGGCGTTAATCATGAGATTTTATAATCAGATCATTTATCAAGAAAAAAATTTTTCATGTTAACCCGTTCACCACACGTTGTAAATCATGAACAAATTTTCTATGTGTTGTCATTTTCACAAGGCCTCATACACTGATTGCCATTTTTGGTGCTTCTTGGGTTTTTCAGACATACATTCAAGCCCTTAAATATGAGAGCTATTCTTCATAAGAATTACAACAACTATACATACTACTTTGATTCAGTTACTTGCTCTCCAAGGGCTTTAAAATAAATACCACCAACCCAATATAGTAACTCCTATTTCCTACTGATTATTTATTACCTACTGTCAGTGAGACAGTTATTTTTCCAATGTGTTCTCAGAAGGCCAGAAGAAAGAAGATATTTGGTATGCAAAACCTTAATTCAAATTATTTTACAGGGACAGAAATTATTTTACATCAAGTTTGATGATTGTTCGTGATTTTAATTTTTTCATGGTTCCCTTTATCTACCAGCACCGAGGATAATTTAGAATTGACTTTATTTTTCTAACATAGGGGGTAGGCCTGGTGACTAGTAATAATTTAACAAAATCACTTTAGTTTCAAATCTTTCTCACAGGTGTTACAAAAAGTCACTTACGAGTACTAAGGGGAGTTGTGCGTGTTTAAGATTTGTAAAGAGTTGGGGGACAATGTGGAGCAAGGCAAGAAAGAAAGTCACAGACCAACTTAATAGATAAATAAAAAACTTAAGATGCCTAAATTAAGTTTATCATAAAATGTATGCCCTCTACAGAAGAAAAAGTTAAGAACAATAAAAAGGGAAGGAAAGAAACAAAACGCGTCAGACATACCAGAGAACAGCAGCAACAAATAAACTTAACAAACCTCTATGTAAAGCTAGCGATAAATGGCAAATAAATCCTTACACTTTGAAATTACATTTAACATGAACATGTATGCAAGCTCAGTCGTAGTGGATAGTGATGGCACTTGACTTTTGAGAGAGTAAATACTATAATCCCTTGTTAAAGTTGAAGTAATTTCAGCTTTAGACAGGGTCCTCAATTGGATAGGACTACACAAGGTAGATTTCAGAGTAGATTACTGTATGATACACTCATGGATGCTCACATCCAAGCAGAAAGTGCTAAACATCAAAAGTAATTTCACACACTGTCTTCTACTCCCTAATTAGTTAACAGAGACCTATGCTTTGGAAGGGACGATTATTTAAGGCATTAGCCTTAAAACAAAGAGAAACACCACACATAGGGATAAGAGGTCCATGTATTTTCCAGAAGGTGAAAATACAGGGAACTTCTAACATTCTCTTTTTACATTACAAGAAAAGCTTTAAAAATATCATATCACATCTTAATTTTAGTCCATAATTATAAAAATTAAAACTATATTGAGATTTTGAGTTCTATAACTCAAAGCTGAGTACAGACTGCTTATATGTTAACATCTGCAAAAAATGAATAAACTTATTTAAACACTGATTACTTGCATTTTAAATGAAATATAAACAAATAACTAACTCAGATATTATTAATTTTTTTCCTAGAAGGCTAAGTCAGCCTTCACTGATACACTTTTCTGTTAGTGGGTTGAATAAATCATTCAATTGCAGGGTTTTAGTATTGACTCTGCCAACAACTAGCACGGGGGCCTTGAAAAAGGCACTTAGCCTCTATGAAATGAAGAGGTAAAGAGAGATGGTTTCAAAGTCTTCATCCAGCTATATAATTACAGGAATTTTTGTTTTAACTGGAAATTACTTACATGGTCTGAAACACCTAAGATTTTAGATGTCAGAAATTTCAAAATGAGTGTTCCACAAAACCAAGCACAACCTTGAATTAGCTGGAAAATAAAACAGAAAGAAGTCAGGTGCTAAAAATTATAAATTACTCAGTTAAAATATTAAATTATATCAATAAATGGCATAGGAAAATTTTAATCATGTGAGGTGTATTAGTGAAGAGGTATAAAAAAAGGAAGTTTCTTTAGAAAATTTTGTTTAAATGCAAAGAATTAAAACTGATAACACTGCTACAAAATACATAACAACACTAGGGTTCTACATATCCTAAATACAAAGGAATTTTAAAGTTATTTCTTTTCAATTTCTGCAAAGAAAAGAAGAGGGTTATATGTTTGTTTCCAAATATTATTCCCTAGCTGAAAATCTTTTATTTTTAAATAGGATTATATCATTAAAAATTATTCCATCACTCTTTTGGAAATATAATTATATGAGTTCCTCTTCAAGAAAGAAAAACTTGAAATTTGAAAACAATCTTTCATTTTAAAGAGAGAAATATGAACTAAAACTTACACAGGGGTTTCTGCTTGTTTTTTGTTTACTTTTTGGCTAGCCTTGATTAGAACAAGCACGAATGTGGACTTTTGGGTAGCCTGAGGAAAATGATAGCAGCCTAAATCCAAATCTCTCCACACTATGCAACAAGTAGAACAATACAACCACACATACAGAGAACAGGTAACAGTACAAACTTCAGATTACCTGTAAATAGAAAGAAACAACAAATACAGCAGAGTTATATGTCAAATTCCTGATCTAAGCCTTTTCAGAGAATAACGGGAGTCTCCAAACTAGGTCAAAGAGGGAAGAAGGAAGTGAGGGCACCAAAACTGAACTACAATAACCCAAGAAGTGAAAGTTCACCTTAAGTATGAAAAGACTCCTGGTAGAGGAAAGAATGGATGACACAGCGGGGACATAGAAGAGTGAAGGATAAAAAATACTTATCTCAGAAAGGCATTAATTCTGGAAAGAGAGGAAGGAAGAAGGAAAAGAGAGAAACTCTTTGGAGAATGCATAGAGAAAGAAATAAGAAGGAAAAATTTAGTATCTAGAAAGATAAATGAGAACCAAACAAATAAAAAGATAATCACTACTGCCATCAAAAGAAAGAAAGTTATTCATTGATAAAACCACAATTTGTTACATTGACAAAAGCAGTTGCACTTGGACTAAAAAACACCAGTTCTGTCCACAAAACAATTAGATGAAAGATGTCAATACAACTTACCTAAAGCTCCTATAAGAAGATAAAAAAAATGAGAGTCAAACATTTCAGCTGATGATATCCCAGTGAACAACAAAAATCTCACAAAGCAGAAAATTATAATGGAGAACTAAAAGCTGAATTAACTATCCTCACATAAGCATTCAGAGATATAAAAAACTTAAAGGAGAACTTCAAAAGCTAAGAACAAAAATGGACAAAACTAGAAAGAAATGAAAAGAGAGTTGATTAAACATTGAAAAGAAATGGAAGAAAAGGAGAAAATTATCAAAAACTGAAGACAATCTCAAAGTAATTAAAGGAGAAAAGATTCAAATAAAAATTTAATAAGGGCACTGAAGTAAAGGCAGTAAAAAAAATCAAAAGAATGAAAATGAGATTAAAGAAGGAAGTAAAAGCATCAGAGAAAGTGGTAAGAAACAGAAGACAGGCAACATACTTATAATTGGAGTCCCTGAAAAAGAAAAGGCAAACAATGAATCAGAACTAGTATTTAAATGATAACCCAAGAAAACTTCCTGGAAATAAGCGAACGCAGAATCTATATTTGGAAAGGACACACTAGTTACTGGGAAAATTGACCTGGTACCTCAAGACATATTCTAGTAAAACTATTAAAAATGAAGAAAAATTCCTCAGAGCCTCCAGGCACAAAGCCCACATAACTGAAAAGGGCAAGAGAATTTGGCTAACATCAGACTCATTAAAAGAAACATACAAAGCAAGACAATAATACAGAAGCATTTTCAGAAATCTCAAGACAGTGGGAAACAAGGACTTTATATCTAGCCAATGTTATTCAGGTAAAAAGAATACAGAAAAATAGTTTAAAGCATGCAATAATTGAAGAGAGAACCTTCCTGAATATAAAAAGAAAGCTAATCATGTAACAAAATATGTAGCGAAACAATAAATACAATAAAACATGTAACATTTACAACATAAATTAAAATCTTCAAATTATCTCACAAAGGGAGACCTGACCTATGCTGTATGAAGACACACTAAAACAGATTCAGAAAGGGGAAAAATAGAACAGTGGCAAAAGTGTACCAAGGCAAACAAAAAATCATAGGTTATAACCTTAATATCATTAAAAGTTTCACACCAAAAAGCATTAGATATAAAAAACATTTTAACACTAAAAGACATAATTCATGATGAGGCTATACTAAGTATGGATATCTACGCACTGCAACTACCTTTATATAGCAGAAGCTACTAGACAGTAAGGAGAAATAGACAGAAACATGCTAATAATAGAAAACTTAAATACACTTTTTCAATACAAGATAGGTGAGTGGGCAAAAAATATATAAAGATATAAAAGACAAAAACACTGTTAAAAATAAATCTCATGGATAAATATATCAAACTTGGCATCCCAATAATAAAGGATACACCTTCATCTCAAGCAAACATGAAATATTCACACACAAAAAAGATCATCTATTAGGTCGGAGAGAAAGCATCCAATAATTCCACAAAATAAAAATATTACAAACAACCCTCTGTAATCATGATGTAATAAAACTAGAAATTAATAAGAAAGTCAGAAGATCACAGGGCCCTTCCTCCTGGAAATTAGCAAACCTTCTATTAAGTCTTAAGGGAAAGGGAAACACAAACTTAAAAAATTTTTTAAAAATATGGTAACAAAAACTACATATTAGAAACTCAGAGAGACATGTAAAGCAATGATAGAAGAAAATTCATGGCCTCAAAAACTTGTATCAATAAAAATGAGAGTAAAAGTAAATTAACTCAAATATCCAGATAAAGAACAACAAAATAAACCAAAAGAAAACACATGAAAGGAAATACTCAAGAGAAGAAAAGTCTATTACATTTACTCCTATGTGCATCCATTTTATTGTTCTTTATTTCTTTCTGACATTCTAAGATTCCTTCTCTATCATTTACTTTCTGCTTCAAGAACTTCCATTAACCATTCTTTAAGGATTGCGCTGCTAGCAACAAATTCTCTTAGTTTTCCTTCATCTGAGAATCTTTTATTTCTCCTTCATTCCTAAAAGACACTTTCACTGAATACATAATTCGTAGTTGACAATTCTTTCAGCACTTGTCAAATGCTGTGCCACCTCCTTCTGGCCCCCACAGTTTCAGATGAGAAGTCTGCTGTAATTTGAATCAGTTTTGTCCTTTACATAATGTGTCATTTCTCTCTGCCTGCTTTCAAGATTTTTTGTTTTAGTTTTCAGAAGTTTAATTAAGATGCGTCTTGGCACGGGTTTTGTTTGGTTTATCCTACTTGAGATTCACTTGATTTCTTGACTCTTTAGATTATGTCTTTACCAAATTTGGGGGATTTTCTGCCAGCTTCAAATACTTTTTCAGCCACACTCTCTTCTTCCTCTCCTTGAGGAACTTCGATGATACAAACATTAGATCTTTTGTCCCTAAACCTCTATCATTTTTTCCAGTCTATTTTTCCTCTATTGTTTATTCTATCTTCAAGTGCACTGATTGCTTCCTCTATTATATTCATTCCGCTATCAAGCATAAGCTTGATGAGTTTTTTATTTCAGTTACTGTATTTTTCAGTTCCATAACTCCCAAGTTGTTTTTTTTTAAAAAAAGTTTCTATGTTTTTGGCGAGATTGTCTTTTTTCTGTTTGCTTCTACAGTATTTATAATTGCTCACTGAACTATTTTTATGATGACTGCTCTAAAATTCTTGCCAAGTAATCCCAACATCCTATTCATCTCAGTGCTGACATCTATTTACTGCCTTTTCTCATTCAAGTTGTGATTTTCTTTATCCTTATTATGATGAGTGGTTTTCTATTGTATCCTGGATGTTTTCGATATTATGTTGGAGATTGTAGATCTTATTTAAACATTCTATGTTAGCAGTCACCTTGTTCAGGGTTAGCATGTAAGTCCTGGCCTATTTTTGTGCACTACAGTTGCAATGACAATTTACTTTTCAGAGCCTCTGCAGTGCTATTCCGGTCAGCTCAATTCATGTGGTGCTCCTGGCTCTCCAACTTAGTCCCTACTTGTGCTGCCCACCAGGGCAGAAAGTGCTTCCCCTGAGTCCTGTTGCTACTAGGTGGGGGATGAGGGGGGTGGGAGACATCAGGCTTGTGGAGGGCAGAAAGCTCTTTCCTTGCCTGCCTAGTGTTGGGTAGGGCTCCTGTTTGATCCCTACTGGTGTCACCTGAGTGGGAAGCCAAGCTGTTGATGCTGGGTCAGGGATAGTAAATGCCAGACCTCTAGGATATAGAGCATTTCCCTGGGACCACTCTCTAAGCCCCTCCTTCCCTCTGTTCCACCCCCCAGTGCTGGAAAGGTTTCTGCTCAATCTCTGCCAGTGCCCCAGGGGACAAAAGCATGTACTTATGCAGATTCCTACCATGGGGTGGAAGGCTAGGACATGAGAAGCCTTGTTCCACTGGGTGGAGTTTCAGGAGAAAGCAGCCTATTGTGTTTTTCTTTGAGTCCTAGAGTACCTAGTCAGTCTGTCTTCCTATAGCACTGGACTGGAATTGGAGGTATAATTATGTAATCACAATTTCATACATATAGATACATACACACATCCGAGTTCACATACACACACATACATACAATGAAAGGGTCTAGAAGGAAGGACACACTGCCAGCAACAGAACACTTAGCACTCAGATCTTGGTTTCTAAATACCATTGTACACTAAAAAGAAGTAGGGATCCTTGGGAAGATGGATGACTCCAGAGCTGGGGCAAGGAAAACACAAGATGAGCCTGGAGCATCTTGCTGAACCAGAATATAAGGAAGTATGCAAAGAATTATGAATACAGATCAAAAGGGGAAAGGATCCAGCTTGAAAAGATTTACAATGGCCAGATATGAAACTGATATTTGTGTATGATGTGTTTTCCCATAAACATAACAAATTATTCCAGCATCATTCATTGAATATGACCTCCAAGGTAATCTTGATGGAATTGCTCTGAATCTAAACATCAATTGGGGAGACTGATATTATACGGTCTTCCTATGCATAAACATGATATATTTTTCCATTTATTTGGATATTATTTATGTCTTAATTTTAAAGTAATTTTTCCCATACAAATATTGTATGTATTTTGTTAGGTTTACTTAGATACTATGCATGTTTTCTTCCTTATATGGCACATTTTTAAAAATAGGTTCTTTGTCATCAGAGAATAGAATGTAACTGACTTTTGAATACTAATCTTATATCTAGCCATGTTATTCAATTCTTATAATTTTTAATAATTTGCCTGAAAACTATCTTTTTCTTTGTAAATAATGATATTATAGTCAGTTTTGCTTCTTCCTTTCCGTTTCCTTCCTATTCCTGTTATTTACTTTCCTGCTTTAATGTGCTAGCTTGGACTTTTAATAAAACGTGAAAAACACATATTTATATTAGTCTTTATTTTAAATAGAACACTTCAAATACATCACCTGTAAGACGAATGACTGATGAAGAATTTTATTGGGTTAAGAAAACTCCCTGCTATTTCCACTGTGCTAAGGGTTTTTATCATAATGGTGTGTTTGATTTTATCAAATTCACTTTCTGCATCTAATGGGCTGATCATAAGGTATTTTTCTCATTAATCTGTCAGTGTGATAATTTACATTTATGGATTTTCCAGAAACATCTTTGCACTCTTCAGATGAATCCAGTTTGATCAGAATGGATTACCTTTTTTATATATATAGCTGTTTTTGAGTGCTAATCTTTTATTTTTTTATTTTTATATCCATGGAGTGTTTTTAATCTAGGTGGAATTTTAAATCTATGTTCGTGAGTAAGAATAGCTTTTCTCATGCTGTCCTTGCCTGACCTCAGTATCGAGCTTTAGATTACCAAGGAGGTTCCATTTCCCTTCTTGTAAGGATTCTCATCTCCTATGACACACACAGAGTTCCTCTTGGTGTTTCTGAGTAAATTTCAGCATGAGTTCAGTTCAGTAATTTTCGTGCAACCAAAAACTGGAGTCTCCCATTAAGCATTGAATTTCCTCTTACTGAAGCAAACTATAAAACGAATCACTTAGGTCTAAAAGTACCTTGTTCAGGCTTTATGTTATAAACACCTATCTTTACTAAAGATACGTAGAAGCTAAAAAATAGAGAACACTTAATAACCAGGAAGGCAAAAAAAAAAAAAAAGAATCTTTTTTCCAACTTGCCACATGATGGTAAAGAATATTAAAATTAGATTTTGATCCATCATAAGTGACAATTTTTCTATGTATTGTTTTACTGTCATCCAATGTAAAAAGATGATAATTGCTTGTTTTCAAATTTTCAATTATGACAGAATACAATATAAAATATAATCTTTATTCCACAGGCATGAAAGAATTACTTGGAGTAATAAAACAGGGTTTTTTGGGAAGAAAAAGAGTTAGTTCACAAAAATATCTTTGCTTTTCTCTTTTGATTGTCTTCCATTTTAAAAAAAAAGCTATAAAAAGCCAGAATATCTTTTGTGTTGTTTGTTTAGAACGACTACCATGATTTGTTTTTCCCTTTTGCAAGAGACTGACAATATCAATTATACCAATTTCAAAACACAAATATTAGAAGAACATTCGTTACATGTCAACTTTTTTCTCATTTTTATTTCTTTAGAATTCTTGAGTTGAAAGCTTAATTTTTATTCTTTCCAATATAAAACAAAATACTTAAGACAATAAATTTTCCTCTGAGCACAGATTTGGCAGAATTCCATAAATGTCCATGGACACTGTGCTATTTGTTGTCATTTTTCAATAGTTTCTAACTGAAATTTGACTTTCTTTTGAGTTCAGTTATCAAATGAAAATCTTTGAATTTTCTGTTGTTTTCTTGGCTTAATCTTAAAAAATAAAAAACCAACGCCAATTTTGCTAAAGTAAAACAAAATCATCTATTGGAAGCGTCATGTCACCCAACAACATAAGTGCACAAATATTTCTACATTTTCACCGTAAGGGATGGGAGAATGCCTCCAGCAATGAGAAACTGGCAACTCATTCCATTTTGTTCTTTTGTATTCTAAGTAGAAATCTACCTTCTTATCTTACCATAATTTTTCCAGTCTTACCCTATCAACATACAATATGTAATCATATAGTTCTTCAATGTGGCAGGTTTTATTTTTTAATAGGAGTACATCAAAGACCCAGAGAAAAAGAATGAATGTCATCTGTCTGATACTACGAGAATTAGGGCTTGTAGTGTATAACTAATAATATACTTATTTTACTTGGAAACAAAACACACAAACACAGAGATAACATGGGCCATACATTTGTATATTTAGGAAGAACTCAAAGAAAGATCAGGTAGTGGCTGAGCTGAAATAAGAAGGGGCTGGGAGATTGTAGGAAAAATGTTAAAAGGACAAAAATAACAGTCCAAATTTGAAAGCGGAAGGAAAGATAGAGGATAGACAGATGTAATGAAAAGAAAAAGGGAAAGTGGGGACAGAACTACAGACTTAGTTACTTTGAAGAGAAGGTTAGTAAATCTAAAGAAAGAAACCCAAGGCACATAGGAAGAAATTAAAAACAGCAAGGTAGTAGGACTATCGCAGAATTAAAAGTAAAGGAAGAAAGATCTGAGAATAGGGCTGAAATCAATGAACTAATTTCTTGAAAATGACTTGTAGATGTTGCTAAGGACAATTTCCCATCTTATGCAAGTAGCTATTTATAAGATTTATTAATTATAAATCATTCAATTTTTTAAGTATATCAATCATATTCGTTAATAGAAATTAAAAAAAGATTGAAGAAATCACGTTAAAAATGTTGAAACTTACCCAAAAGTTGAGTTCAGACACTCCCAATCTTTGAATTTTGTTTCTCTTTATCATTATCATCTGAAATGCATATGATATAAAATGAAGTAATTAAGTATAACTAATATTTATATTTTATATGAATGGTACATCTCAAATATTACACAGTCACACCTTTCCATCTCGGCTATCATCAGCCATTTTCCTTCTTAATTGTTGATTTTTCTAAATTTGGACATGGCAAAATTCCCAAATGCTTTGTGTACCAAAAAGTTGCCTCTAGAATCCAGTTAATTCCTCACTGAGTTGCTTGGGACGTTTATGCAGGGGAACTCCTCTGAGGAGGCAGACAGTATGTGGAAGTGTATGTTTTAAGTTACCCAGCAAAAGTAGTGGTCTAAATTAACATGAAAATCTTTCCTCTCCAAACTCCCAAATAAAATATTTTAAAATGTTTTAAAATGCCTAACTGAACTTATAAGAAAAAAATGAACTTTCCAGGTGCCAGAGGAAAGAAGGTGATTTAAGAAACTAAAACATTAATTAGGAGAGAACCTATGGCAGTCTTTGTTTATTGCCAAGTTTTGGGTGAAAATAAAAAACATTCCCATGAGAAACTGAAATATTAGGCCTTCGTATCATTTAGATTTGGAGTACTTTGCATCATTTAGTTAGACCAAGGCAGGCCGGGATTCCTGAACTTCCAATAATAGTAAAATATAAATGTACCAGATTATACATTACAACAGTATTTGTAAATGCAAATACAGGAGACAATCTAAATGCCCAAACACAGGACAGTGGTTGAATTATCTATGGAACATGCACAGTGGAGTACTGTAGAACTATAAAAAAGAATGAGGAAGATCTCTACGAACTGATATGGAGTGGTATCCAGGATAGGTCAATAAGTCAAAGTGCAAAAGACTATCTATAGTATGCCACCTTTTATGTAAGTAAGAAGGGCTATAAGAAAATATGTATTGTAATATTTATTAGTGCAAAAAAAGAAAAACAACTAAATGGGTAAACCAGAAAACCAACAAGATATCTTAAAAGAAATAGGTAGGACCAAAGTGAAAAGAAAGGTGGAGAGAATGAGGTGGAAGGAATGAGAAGGAGTGACATTTTCTGAGTATAACATTTTGTATATTTCTTATTCTTAGAAACATGGTAATATTTCACCCCCAAAATAAATTAAGTAATTAAAATCAATCAGGATGAAACTTCTGCTTCTGGTCAATTTGGTATAACAGGAACCACATTTACTCTCCCATCTGAAACAACTAAACCAAAGCAAAGTAGTTTATAAGAGGCTACTTTGAACAATTAGATGCCAACAAATTACATAACATAGAAGAAATGGATACACTCCTAGAAGCATACAATCTACCAAGACAGAATCATGAAAAAACAGAAACTCTGAACACACCTATAACTATAAGAAGATTGAACCAGTAATCAAAACCCTCCCAACAAAGAAAAGACCAGGACCTGATAGCTTTGCTGGTGAATTCTACCAAACATTTAAAGAAGAATTAATGTCAATCCTTCTCAAACTCTTCCAAAAAACTGAGGAGGAGGGAACACTTCCAAACACATTTCACGAGGCCAGAATGACCCTGATACCAGAGCCAGACAAGGACACTATAAGAAAACTAAAGACGAATATCCTTGATAAACATAGATGCAAAAATCCTCAACAAAATACTAGCAAACTGAATTCAACAGCACGGATCCTACACCATGATAAATGAGATTTACCTTTGCAATACCACAATGTTTCAACGTATGCAAATCAAATAATGTGGTACACTACACTAACAGAATGAGGGATAAAAATCACATAATATCAATAGATGCAGAAAAGTATTTGACAAAATTCAACTCCCCTTCATGATAAAAACCCTCAACAAACTAGTAATAGAGGGAGATTACCTCAATACAATAAAGGCCATATTTGAAAATCCCACAGCTAACATCATACCCAATGAGGAAAAACTGGAAGCTTTTCCTCTAAGATTAGGAATAAGGCAAGGATGTCAACTCTCATTATTTCTATTCAATATAGTACTAGAAGTCCTAGCTAGAGCAATTAAACAAGAAAAATAAAAGACATAAAAATTGGAAAGGAAGATATAAAATTATCTCTGCAGATGACATGATCTTATATGTAGAAAACACTAAAGATTCCAGACACACACACAAAAATACTGTTAGAACTAATAAACAAATTCCACAAAGTATCAAGACACAAAAATAAATATACAAAAATATGTTGCATTTCTATACACTAACAATGAACTATCTAAAAAGGACATTAGAAAACAATCCCAACTACAATAGCCTCAAACAGAACAAAATATTAAGAATAAACTTAACCAAAGAGTTGAAAGACTTACACAGTGAAAACTACAAAACACTGCTGAAAGAAATTAAAGAAAACCTAAGTGGAAAGACAGTATTTGTCTTCCTCTATCTGACTTATTTCACACAGCATAATGCCCTCAAGGTCCATCCATGTTGTCCAAATGGCAGGAAAATCTTATATATTTACCTTTAGCTACCATTTCCAATACCCTTCATTTGTGTAGAGCCACACTGATATCTAATACTATATTCCTTCCATCTAAACGATGTCCTTTAAAATTTCTGTTAGTGCAAATCTGCTGGTCATGAGGTCTTTGCTTTCATTTTTGAAAGATGTTTGCTAGACACAGAATTATAGATTGAATTATAGTATTTTATACAATTATAGTAATTTTTCTTTAAGTATTTTAAAGATGTTGCTTGACTGTCTTGTTGCTTGCAATTTTTTCTTATGAAAAATCTGACATCATTATCCTTTGTTCTGTATTTAACATGTCTTATTTCTTTGGCTGTTCTTAAGGTTTTCTCTTTATCATTGATTTTGAGCAATTTGATTATAATGTGCCTTACTATAGCTTTCTTTATGTTTCTTGTATTTGGGATTCATTGAAATTCTTCATCTCTGAGATTATAATTTTCATCAAATTTGGAAAACCTTGGTCATTATCTCTTCAAATACTTTTCTACTTCCTCCCAACGCCCCTCATTTGGACATGCACTTTACTTTCCCTATATGAACTGTAAATGGAGGACTGGACAATCCTTACTGAATGAAGAGATCTGGTACTAAGTGTTGATGGCTGCTATCATAAAAAGAGAGGCACCAGACATTATGTGCCTCCTGATGAAAACACAATGCTACAGACTTGCCAAGGGATCCAATGTGAATGTGTCCAAGTTTTAGATCCAATTACTATATATTATAAACACAGAAGGCAAAGGAAGATGTAAAGCTACACTACGAGGATTCAAACAACAAAATCTAGACCATAGAACTATCCACATGTTCAGTGACGTATGTTCTTCAACAAATAAATTTCCTGGAAAAAAACCAGGGAGATAACATGAGAAACCTGTAGATAAAAGAAGAAACTTAAGTGATGAAACTACAAAGGGAAGCTAGGAGTGACTACCATAGTCGAGGGAGTCACAACTGTTTTAGAGCACTGCAAGGGAGTTACAATTGGGGCAGGTCACATGGAGGGCTTCTAGAATGGAAAAGTTCTGATTTTGACTTTATGGTAGTTTAAAGATGTTTGCCAAATAACAGTTCATTAAACAGTACTAGTTAGTACTAAGTCAGTATATAAAACTTTTGTTTTATGCAATTTTCTCTATCTGTGCTACATTTCAAAATAAAAAAGTTTTCATAAAAAGAGGTGGATATTGTAATGCTGAAAAAGTTTGACAAAATGTTGAAAAGAGCTTATATATTTTGGGAGAGAGAAAGAGCAGAGATAATTTACTGTGAGTAAAAAAATGGTGTGTGGAGCAAAAATGTTAAAACATAAGGGCAATCCCAAAAGATTCAATCAATGCACCATACATGGAAAAGTGCTGTATTTTGGTATTACTGTAGTTGGTATCACTTCTGATCACTGTGGAAAGAGAACACTCCAGGAATATTCCAGTGGAGAACATTCCTGGTCTGGCTTACGAATAAAGTAAAAAAACTGATTTACTGAACCATTGTTGCAAATACATATACAAACTAGTAGTATTCCATGAAAGTAAGTCACGTGAGAGGACTACACACTTAGTCCAATTGTGTTGCCACTGCTCAAAACAGCTTGGAACTCCTCTTCCTAACCTGCCTGGGGAGATAATTTAGTTATGGGTGCAAAAAAATCAGTCTTATTACTTTATTGTTAATGTCATATTTTGATCAAGATCTATATCACCCAGCCCAATCACCCACCTTATTCACAAGACTTTCGTTGTTGCTAAAAATCAAACCCACCCTTGAAAGGCAAAGATTTGTCACTTTTGAGGATATTCAAAAGAATTTGCCACAGTCTATGAAGGCAATTCAGAGGAGTTCCAAAAATGCTTGGGGCAATGGCAGTGTCACTGCAATAAGTATTTAGCCAACTGAAGTGACTTAGAAGGAAATAACTAATTCTTATCATAAAATATTGCATATTTTAAAAGTAAGTCTCATTACCTTGTGATTGCTTTTTAAAATATTTATTTGGGCTTTGCCTTAAAAAGGTAAACTTTGTACCATATTATTCTTCAAAGATGAAATAGAAAAAAGGTATTATTTGGGAAAACTTTTTTATGTGAGTAATAACCAGGAAAGGGCCCTATTTATTCTCCTAAACCTGTATCGGGTGGGTAAATATGCTATTTGAAAGGTAAAAAAAAAACCTTCATGAGCTTGGCAAACACTTACCCATGTCATTAACAAAGATGAAGAATAATAAGAAGATAAATACATTGGATTTCCAAACATCAACACAAAACAAAGGAGAACTGAAATCTGAAAATTGAAGAAAAGAATGTTTTATAGTTATTAGATATATAGTATAATGCATACTTTGTCTACAGGCATATAGCCATTTCTAAAACAAACTTTATTTGCACAAATAAGATTAATAAATAGATCTTGGCCAAATGATAATAGAATTTCAACACACTGATAGGTTCTAAGTATTTTTAACACCATAAATTCTACATAGCAGAATTTAATTATTTTCTCTGTTACTTGGTACAAAGAAAACAGGAAAAATCTATTTTTTTTATGGATTCAATAATGGAGTGATATAATAAGAAAGACTTAGTTCCAAGTATTAGATTTCTAATCTTACTTTTGTTGGAGTGTTTGAGAATTTTCATCGCTAATAAAGTTCTATTTTATGTTCTTATCTAAAAGATATTTATTTTTATGTTCTTAAAGGAGGGTGTTTCGAAACTAAGATACTTAACAAAAATGCAAAAACACAAAATTTGCAGTGTCATATTCATGCAAAGTGTTAAAATCTCAGGTTTCAAGGAGAAAAGGCAGTTTCAAAAGTAGAGACTATAATAATAAATAAAACATAAAATTTTTAAAAAACTTTCAGAGTGCATAACATCTACAGTCTAGTTGAAAGTAAAATCTGTTATAATATCCTATCTGTAATGCACATTTCCCATTTTCCTTCTGGATATTATCAACATCATATGTATTAAATACTACTTCAGAGAAGACACTCCTAAAACAGAACAAGTTCTGAGATTAAAGAGATCTCAGAATAAACCCTGAAATTTTATTTTAATATTTGACTTATAAATATTAAAAATGTTACCATGTTCATAGAAATGATCTTCTGAAATTTGTTTGGCTCAATATACCCAACAACAAACATGGGAAATAATGAGGCTATCTGAAATAAAAATATAAAAAAAAGCAAAAGTGAAAAAAAATGTAGAAAACAAACACTTCACTATTCATAAGCAAAGTAAATGCAAGAGCAGAGTTCTATTTCCAATAGTGATAGTCAAAGTAATTTGAACCAGCCTTCTCACTGAGAACTGGAATAGCTAGGAAAAATATAAAAAACACCTGTATGAAAGCCACAGATTACCAACAAGGCAAAAAAGAATTAGGAAGCCAAGACCAGAGAAAAGATGGAAATCTACAGTGATGAGCATGAAGTTTTGGGTCATTTTTGTCCCAGAGGCATCTGTCAATTCCAATAGGAGCAGATGCCTGCCAGCTGACAGACAGCTGTGAGATTTCCACAGACTCAGCAGTCAGGGCACACCAAGAACAGGATCCCTGCTAAGTCCCCAGACTTTGGTTCGTGGCTTCAAAAGGCTATATATAAAGAGAGAACCAGAAATCAAGGAACCCTTAGAAAGACTGAAGCCCACCTTTGAATTATCTCATTCTCTAATTGCATGAAAATGATTCAAGATTGTTAGCACCTTTATTTGCCTGCTGGAAGAAAATTTAATCTTCTCTGGAAGAAGTTAATATTGACTAAGTCTCAAGTTAACTCTATTACTGTTTACATACAATGTCTAAAAGCACATCAAAACTACCCAGATACAGGAGGAGATGAGACATTATCCATCATCAACAGAAACAGATCCATGAAGAATCTAGTTCAGGAGTGACGTCAGCATCATGGAGGAGTGAGCTCTTCCCTTGGCCTCTCCCCTCTAACATACAACCAAAAGGACAGTCATACACCAACAGAGGACATATACACATCACAAAAGACGTCTGAGAGATCCATGCAGCCATACGCCTGAAGGTGGTGGTGGGGCTGGATCCTCTGGAGGAAGAAGAAGCTGATCGATAGGAGCTCTGTGGAGAGAGACTGGCTGTGGTGGTGGGAAGTACACAGGTGAGAAGGGTGCCCCGTCCCTGCTGGTACTGCAGCAGCTGAATTGTCTGGAGTACAGTGTGGTGACTGTGGTAGTGGTGGGGGTAAAGTATGCAGGAGAGAGAGGTGCCCAATCCCCACCTGGCACTCCAGCCCCAGGATCATCCGGAGCATGGCCTAGAGAGCTTGGCAGTGGCAGTGGGGAAAGTGCGCGGCCCCAGCAGTGTCCAGAGCACAGTGTGGAGAGTGTGGCAGAGGCAGCGGGGAAAGTGTGCAGGTGAGGAAATGGTGCCCGGTCCCCGCCTGGAACTCCAGCCCCACTATCACCTGGTGCCTGGAGCAGCAAGCGAGGGAGCGGTGGTTGGGAAATGGGAAGGCCACAGTCCTGCAATTTCCCAGAGCTCCATACGGAGAGACAAGCAGGGACTAGGGGAAGCACTGGGGAAGGACAGTACACCTCACCCTGCCTAGGGCTCCAGATCTGCCATAGATCAGTTGCTCAGAAAGAAATGCAGTCAGTGGCTGGAGCTAGGGAGCCCCTGTTTGTGCCAGGCCCAGAAAACACAGCACCTGATTGCCACTTAGTGGTGGTACATGGCAGCTGCTACAAGATAAGAGCACCATGAGGAAGCAAAAATCCACTCCATCAAGCAGCATGAATAGGTATATTAAAGCTCCAGACCAGAAGGAAAGTGACAAGTACCCAGAAACCAACCCTGAAGGCACAGAAATCCATAACCTAAAGGACAAAGAACTCAAAACAGCTATCATAAAAAAACTCAGCAAGTTACAAGAAAACACAGAAAGACAAATTAATGAATTCGGGAGCTTCCTCACAAAGGAGATTGAAACCATAAAGAAGAATCAAGTCAGAATTGTTGGAACGAAAACCACAATGGCGGAAATAAAGAAAAATCAGGATTCCCTAAACAACAGAGCTGACAATATAGAGGAGAGAATCAGTTAGTTAGAGGACAGTACAATAAAAATGCTTGAAGAGGGAGGAGAAGAGATAACTAAGACTAAAAAGAAATGAAGAACCTCTCAGAGAAATATCTGACCCAATCAGGAAATGCAACATAAGGATTAAAGGTACTCCAGAGGAGGAGGTGAAGGAGAATGGAGCAGAAAGCTTGCTCAAAGAAATAATAGCTGAGAACTTCCCAAACCTGGGGAGGAAGCTTGGAAATTCATGTGAAAGAGGCCCCCACATCTTGTAACTTTGTCAATGTAAAAAGACCCACTCCGGGGCATATAGTAGTGAAACTGGCAAAAGTCAAGGACAAGGAAAATATACTAAGGGCAGTAAGGCAGAATAAAATAACTTACAAAGGAACCCCTATCAGGCTATCAGCAGATTTCTCAGCAGAAACCTTACAGGCTACGAGAGAGTGGAATGATGTATTCAAAATCCCGAAAGACAAAAACTTTCAGGCAAGAATAGTCTATCCAGTGAAAATCTCCTTCAGATATGACACAAATAAAAACTTTCCAAAATAAACAAAAGCTAAGGGAGTTCATCGCCACAAGAACCCCCTACAAGAAATCCTCAAGCAGGCTCTCATACCTGGGAAACAGAAAATTGGAAAGGGCCTACAAAGCCTTGAGGAAGGAGATGAATACATAGGCAATAATCAGAAAACAGCAGCTCTCTTTCAGATCAGGTTACTAAACACTTAACTTTAACATCAAGGATAAAGAAAAGGAAAACACCAAAACAAAAATGATCTCATCATTTTAACCACAAACTCACAACACAAGATGGGAAAAGATATGACAAAAATAACTTAGAAGTGGAAGAGAAAAGGGATGGAATTAGTACAGGGTAAGAAAATAAGAAGCTATCAGAAAATGGACTATCTCAACTACAGGATTTTTTACACAAACCTAAGGGTAATCACTAAACAAATGATTAGAACAGAGAGATTTACGATAAACAAGGAGAAAACAAACAATACCAACAGAGAAAACTACCTAATCAAATTGGCAGTCTGAAACACAAGGGACGAGAAACAAGGAAATGGAGAAGAACTGGGAAAAGTGGGATAAGATGGCAATATTAAGCCCTTGTATATCAATAATCACTCTAAATGTAAATGGATTGAATTCTCCAATCAAAAGACACAGAGTGGCAGGATGGATTAAAGACCAAGACCCAACAATATGCTGCCTCCAGGAAACACATCTCAGCTCTAGAGACAAACAGGCTCAGAGTGAAGGGATGGAAGACAATATGCCAAGCTAATGGCACACAAAAGAAAGCAGGTGTTGCCATACTTGCCATACTTATATGAGACAAAAGAGACTCCAAGATAAAACTGGAAAGAGAGACATAGAAGGGCAGTACATAATGATAAAAGGGACTCTCCACCGAGAAGACTTAACACTTATAAACATGTATGCACCCAACACAGGAGCACCAAAGTACATAAAGCAACTATTAACCAATCCAAAAGGAGATATCAACGACAACACAGTAATAGAAGGGGACCTCAACACCCCACTCACATCAATGCATAGATCATTCAGACAAAAAGTCAACATGGAGATAATGGACTTAAATGAGAAACTAAACCAGATAAACTTAATAGATATATAGAGAGCACTCCATCCACAAACAGCAGAATACACATTCTTCTCAAGCGCACATGGAACATTCTGAAGGATAGACCATATATTGGGAAACAAGGCAACCTCAATAAATTTAAGAAGATTGAAATCATATCTACCATCTTTTCCAACCATAATGCTGTGTAGAAATCAACTACAAGAAAAAAACTGGAAAAGAACAAAAATATGAAGACTAAACAACATGCTGCTGAACAACCAAGGGGTCACCAAAGAAATAAAGGGAGAAATCAAAAAATACTTGGAGACAAACGAGAACAAAAACACACCATACCAACTTTTATGGGATGCAGCAAAAGCGGTCCTAAGAGGGAAGTTTATACAATACAGGCCCACGATAACAAACAAGGAAAAGCTCAAATAAACAATCTTAAACTACTCCTAACAGAATTAGAAAAAGAAGAACAAAGCTGAAACTCAGCAGAAGGAAGGAAATAATAAAAATTAGGGCAGAAATAAATGAAATTGAAAAAAAAACACTGCAAAAAGGATCAACGAAACAAGGAGCTAGTTCTTTAAGAGGATAAACAAAAGTGACAAACCCTCAGCCAGACTCACTAAGAAAAAGAGAAGGCTCAAATAAATAAAATTAGAAATGAAACAGGCTAAATTACAAGAGATACCACAGAAATACAAAAGATTATAAGAGAATATTATGACAAACTATACGCCAACAAACTGGACAATCTGGAAGAAATGGATAAATTCTTAAGACTTATAAATTCTTATAACCTCCCAAAACTGAATCTCTGAATAGACCAACCACAAGTGAAGAAATTGAAACAGTAATAAAAAACCTCCCCAAAAACAAAAGCCCAGGACAAGATGGCTTCTCTGGAGAATTCTACCAAACTTTCAAAGACAATTTATTACCTATTCTTCATCAAACTATTCCAAACAACTGAGGAATACAGAATTATCCCTAACACATTTTATGAGGCCAACATCACCTTGACCCCAAAGCCAGACAAGGACAATACGAGGAAGGAAAACTACATGCCAATATTGCTAATGAACACAGATGCAAAAATCCTCAACAAAATATTGGAAAACCAAATACAGCAATTCATTAAAAAGATCATACACCATGATCAAGTGGGATTCACACCAGGAACACAGGGATGGTTCAACATCCACAAATCAATCAATGTAATACATCACATTAACAAAATGAGGAACAAAAACCACATGATCATCTCAATAGATGCAGAGAAAACATTTGACAAGATCCAAAACCTGTTCATGATTTAAAAAAACTCTCAATAAAATGGGTAGAGAAGGAAAATACCTCAACATAATAAAAGTCATATATGACAAACCCAGTGCCAACATCATACTCCATGGGGAAAAACTGAAAGCCATCCCACTGAGAACAGGAACAAGACAAGGGTGCTTACTCTCAGCACTCTTATTCAACATAGTACCAGACGTTTTGGCCAGAGCAATTAGGCAGGAAAAAGAAATAAAAGGAATCCAAATAGGCACTGAAGAAGTAAAACTCTCGCTGTTTGCAGACAACATGATTTTATATGTAGAAAACCCTAAAGAATCCATCAGAAAACTATTAGGAATAATCAACAACTATAGTAAAGTTGCAGGATACAAAGTCAACTTACAAAAATCAATGGCATTCTATACTCTAAAAATGAACTAACAGAAGAAGAACTCAAGAATCAACCCCATTTACAACTGCAACAAAAAGAATAAAGTATCTAGGAATAAATTTAATGAAGGAGGTGAAAGACCTATAGAAGGAAAACTATAAGACATTACTGAAAGAAATTGAGAATGACACAAAGAAATGGAAAGATATTCCATGTACATGGATTGGAAGAATAAACATGGTTAAAATGTCCATTCTACCTAAAGCAATCTACAAATTCAATGCAATCCCAATCAGAATCCCAATGACATTCTTCACAGAAATAGAACAAAGAATCTTAAAATTCATACGGGGCAAGAAAAGACCCAGAATAGCCAAAGCAATCCTGAGAAACAAGAACAAAGCTGGTGGCATTGCAATCCCTGACTTCAAAACATATTATAAAGTTACAGTAATCAAAACAGCATGGTACTGCTATAAACAGACACACAGATCAATGGAACAGAATTGAAAGCCCATAAATAAAACCACACATCTATGGACAGCTAATATTTCAACAAGGAGCCAAGAACATACAATGGAAAAAGGAAAGCCTCTTCTATAAATGGTGCTGAGATAACTGGACAGCCACATGCAAAAGAATAAAAGTAGATCATTATCTTTCCCCACACACAAAAATAGATTCAAAAAGGATGAAAGACTTGAAGGTAAGTCCTGAAACCATAACCTTTTAGAAGAAAATATAGGCAATACACTCTTTGACAACAGTCTTAAAAGGATCTTTACAACTATCATGTCCACTCAGACAAGGAATACAAAAGAAAAAATAAACAAGTGGGACTTCATCAGACTAAACAGTTTCAGGAAGGCAAAGGAAATCAAGATCAAAATGAAAAAACAACCCACCAACTGGGAGAACATATGTGCAACTCATACATCCAATAAGGGGTTAATCTCCATAATATATAAAGAACTAACACAATTGAACTACAAAAAAATAAACAACCCAATCAAAAAGTAGGCAGAGGATATGAACAGACATTTCTCCAAAGAAGATATACAGATACCCAACAGGCACATGAAAAGATGCTCAACATCACTAACTATTAGGGAGATGCAAATCAAAACTACACTTAGATATCATCTTACACCCATTAGAATGGCTATAATCACCAAGACAAAAAATAATAAATGTTGGAGAAGTTGTGGAGAAAAGGGAACCCTCCTCCACTGCTGGTGGGAATGCAAACTGGTGCAGTCACTGAGGAAAACAGTATGGAGATTTCTCAAAAAATTAAAAATAGAATTACCATATGACCCAGCTATTCCAGTACAGGGGATTTATCTGAAGAACTTGAAATCAACAATACAAAGAGACTTATGCATCCCTATGTTCACTGCAGCATTATTCACAATAGCCAAGATGTGGAAGAAACCCAAGCGTCCAGTGACTGATGACTGGATAAAGAAGATGTGGTATATATATACAATGGAATATTACTCAACCATAAAAAAAGACACAACTGTCCCATTCGCAGCCACATGGATGGACCTCGAGGGCATCACATTAAGCAAAATAAGCCAGACAGAGAAAGACAAACACCATATGATTTCACTCATACGTGGAAATATAAACAAACTTACAGACAGACAGCAATTTAGTGGTTACCAGGGGGAGGTGGTGGGGGAGGCACAGGCATATAGGGGCACAATTATATGGCTTTTGACAAATATTAATGTAGAACTAAAATTTCACAATGTTATAAACTATTTAGACCACAAGAGAAAAAATTTTAAAAAAGAAGAATGTAGTTCAAGGTCAGCAGATTTTTTACGTAAAAAGTCAGACAGTAAATATGTTACACTTTGTGGGCATGTACAGTCTCTGTTGTATATTCTTTTTCTATCTTTTTTTAAACAACACTGCAAAAGTGTAAAAACCACTCTTATCTTGCAAACCACTCAAAAACCTGTCTGGCATCATCAGACACAGACTTTATGTTTGACATTTCCAAGGAAATAACAGATAGGATTGAAAATTCCAGGAGCGTACTGGAAGCCATAAAAAAAGAACCAAATTGAAAATGTACAACTAAATATTACAATAATCAATATTAAGAAACCAAAGATTGGTTTAAAAGCAGGTTAAACACAGCCAAACAAAAAAGTGATAAATCGGAGCCAGCCCCTATGGCCTAGTGGTTAAGGTTCAGCGCTCGCACCGCTTCAGCAGCCCAGGTTCAGTTCCCAGGTACGGAGCCACACCACTCCTCTGTCAGTTGCCATGCTGTGGCAGCAGCATATAGAAGAACTAGAAGGACTTACACCTAGAATGTACAACTATACACTGGGGCTTTGGGGAAGAAAACAAAAAGAAGACTGGCAACAGATGTTAGCTCAGAGTACATCTTCCTCAGAAAAATAAAAAAGCAATAAATTGGAGGGCAGGTTAGAAGAAAACATCTAGAAGAAAGCAAAAAATGACAAAGAGATGAAAAAACAGAGATATAGAGCATATAGTATAAGGACGTAAGCTTAGAGTCTCTAAGAAGGGCTGCCCTATTACTTTTCTTCCAGCTTTATTGAGATAAAGTTGATTCACAACATTCTGTAAGTTTACGGCGTACAATGTGTTGATTTGATACACCTATCTATTGCAATATGATTACCACTTCAGTGTTAGCTAACACCTCCATCACATCACAATTCCCATTTCATTTTTGTGGTGAGAACATTTAAGATCTACTCTCCTAGTAACTTTCAAGTATATAAAACAATACTGTTACCATAATCACTTTACCGTGCATTAGATCCCCAGAACTTATTCATCTTCTAGTTGCAAGTTTGTACTCTTTGACCAATATCTCCCTATTTCCCCCACCCTCCAGGCCATGGTAACCATCATTCAACTCTCTGTTTCTATGAGTTTGGCTTTTTTAGATTCCACATATAAGTGGTGATATACAGTATTTGTCTTTCTCTGTCTGACTTATTTCACTTAGCAGAATGTCCTCAGGGTTCATCTATATTGTCACAAATGGTAGATTTACTTCTTTCTCATTGCTGAATAATACTCCATTGTATATACATATATGCTATCTTCTTTATCTACTCATCTGTAGACAGGCACTTAGGTCGCTTCCATATCTTGGCTGTTGTGAATAATACCACAATAAATATGAAGTGCAAATATCTTTTTGATATTCTGTTTTCATTTCCTTCTGATATATACTCAGAAGTGGGATTGCTGCATCATATAATACTTCTATTTTTAATTTTTTGAGGAACTCCATACTGTTTTCCATAGTGGCTGCACCAATTTACATTTCCACCAACAGTGCACAAGGGTTCCCTTTCCTCCAAACTCACTAACCCTTGTTATCTCTTGTCTTCTTGATGATATTAATCTCTTATCAGATATATACACAAGTGAGATTGTATCAAACTAAAAAATTTCTGCACAGCAAAGGAAACAATCAATAGAGTAAAGGCAACTTATTAAATGGGAGAAAATATATGCAAACCATATATATGATAAGGGGTTAATATGCAAAATATATAAAGAATTCATAATACTCTAGCAAAAAAACTAATAACTCAATTAAAAATGGGCAAAGAACTTGAACAGATATTTATCCAAAAAAGATATACAAATGACCAATAGATAGACATGAAAAAATGCTGAGGTCAGTGAAATGCAAATCAAAACCACAATGATATATTATTTACACCTGGTAGGATGGCTATTATTAAAAAAACAAGACAATGAGTATTAGAAATAAAAGGAATATATAACAACTGTGCACATAATAATACTGCATCAAAATGTTTGAAGTAAGAATTTACAGAACTAAAAGTAGATATAGACAACTCCACTGTTACAGTGGAAGAGTTTAACACACTCCTCCTCTAGTAACTGAAATAAACAAACAAAAATAGTGGAAATCTAAAAGATTTGAATAACACAATTAACAACTTTTCCTAATTAACATAGGTAGAACTATATACCTAGCAAATATAAAATACCCAATCTTTTAAAATGCATCAAAAACAGAAAACACCTAGAGGAAAATCTAATGAAAGATCTGTAAAATCTCTAAAAATCTATATAACATTGAGATAAATTAAGCAAGAACTAAATAAGTGGATACACATATCAGGTTCTTTGGTCAGAAGATACCATATTTTAAAGATCTCAAAATTTTAAATTTACTGAAATGATACTTTTCAAAGTGAAAAGAAAATGACTACATATGGGACCTCCTGAGATTTCACCTAAATTGGGGGTGGGGGGAACAAATCTAAAACATAGATTTTAAGAGGCATTAGGAGAAAGAACCCAGTTACTTTCTACTTGTTTCCTGTTGAATCTAGCATATTTAATAAAACAGTTACACTTGTTAAAAGAAAGTTCATAAATTCACCTTGTAAGGAAAATTAATCTTGATACTAATCATGAAAAATGTATCATATAGAGTCTGGCAGCAAAAGTGAACTCTGGCAGGAAAGGAGCTCACATAGAAAACAAGCCAGGGTCTGTGAACAAGGGAGAAACCACAAACTTGAGTTGCAGTGCCACCTTCAGGAAAACAAAAGAGGCTTCCAGTAGCCAGCCTGCTGAGTTGTAAGATCTAGAAAAAGACATACAACTTAATAATTTTGCCACAAAGAGGGAGCAAGAAGCATGGAGCCAGTGTATCCATTCAAGGTCAGAGAAAGCACCAGATACAAGCAGGACCAATGAAGAATATCTCCCACCTGAAGGCAACTAGTAAAGATTAGAGGTGACTGCTACATCAAATGCAAAAACAATACAAAACTCCAACGCACATGAAGAATCAAGGAAACATGACATTACCAAAAAATCTCAATAATCCTCTGGTAACTGAACCCAAATATGCAGAATTCTGTGATTCACCCAATAAAGAATTCAAAATAGCTGTTTTGAGGAAATCAATGAGCTACAAGAAAACACAGAAAGATAGTTCAGTGAAATCAGGAAAACAACACATAAACAAGATGAGAAATTTAACAAAGAGATAGAAATCATTAAAAAGAGCCAAACAGAAGTTTTGGAGCTGAAGAATTCAATGAATGAAATGAAAAAAGCAATAGAGAGCGTCAATATCAGAATAGACCAAACAGAAGATGGAACAGTGAGTTAGAGGCTTGGAACTCTGAAATAACTGTCAGAGAAGAATAAAGAAAAAAGAACGAAAAAGAATGAAGGAGCCTATGTGATCTATATGATGCCACCAAACGATCAAATATCAGAATCATTTGAGTTCTAGATGACAGGGAGAAGGGGGCAGAAAGTTTATTTAAAGAAATAATAGCTGAGAACTTCACAAACCTGGGGAGAGACTTGAACATCCAAGTTCATGAAGCTAACAGATCACCCCATTACTGCAATTCAAAATGACCTTCTCTAAGACACACTACAAACAGTCCTCAATTTACAATGGTTCAACTTAGGATTTTTTTGACTTTATGATGGTGCAAAAATGATATGCATTCAGTAGAAACCATACTTTGAATTTTTATCTTCCTGGGCTAGTATGCAGTGCAATACTCTCTCATGATGCTGAGCAGTGGCAGGGACCCACTGTTCCTAGTCAGCCACACGATCATGAGGGTAAACAACTGATACACTTACAACCGTTATGTACCCATACAATGATTCTGTTTTTCACTTTCAGTATTCAATAAATTACATGAGATATTCAACACTTTACTACACAATAGGCTTCAGGTTAGATGATTTTGCCTAACTGTAGGCTAATGTAAGTCTTCCGAGCACATTTAAGGTAGGCCAGGCTAGGCTATGATGTTCTGCAGGTTAGGTGTATTAAATGCATTTTTGACTTAGGATATTTTCAACCTTTGATGGGATTATCAGGACATAACCCCACTGTAAGTTGAGGAAGATCTGTATAATGAAACTGTGAAAAATCAAAGTCAAACAGAGAATCTCAAAAGCAGTAACAGAAAAAAGATACAAGATTGTAACCTATAAGGAACCTTCATTAAGCTATCAGCTATAGTAATAAAAATAGTATGGTATAGGCATAAAGACTAACATATACACCAATGGAACAGAATTGAGTGCCCAGAAATAAATGCATGCATATATGGTCAATTAGCATTTGACCAGGAAGCCAAGAATACTCAGTAGGGAAAGGATAGTCTCTTTAATAAACAGTGTCAGGAAAACTGGATATTCACATAAAATTGAACTCTTACACCACTCACAAAAATTAACTCAAAATGGACTAAAGACTTAAGCACAAGACCTAATACTGTAAAACTCCCAGAAGAAAACATAAGGAATAAGCTCCTCGACACTGGTCTTGGCAATGATTTTTTTGTACTATGACACCAAAAGCACAAGAAACAAAAGCAAAAATCAATAATTGGGATTAAATCAAACTAAAAAGTTTCTGCAGAGCAAAAGAAACAATCAACAAAATGAAAAGGCAACCTATGGAACGGGAAAAAAACTACTTGCAGACCATATATTGAGTAAAAGATTAAATATCCAAAATATATAAAGAACTTATATGACTCAAATAACAAAAAGTCTGACTAAAAATGAGTCGAGGAACTGAATAGGCATTTTTCCAAAGAAGACATCCAAATGGCCAACAGGTACACAGACAGATGTTCAACATCACTAATCATCAGGGAAATACAAATCAAAACCACAATGAGATATCCCCTCAACTGTTAGAATGGCTATCATCAAAAAGACAAGAGATAACAAGAGTTAGCAAGGATGTAGAGGAAAGAGAATCCTTGAACACTGTTGGCGGAAATGTAAATTGGTAAGGCCATTGTGGAAAACAGTATGGAGGTTCCTCAAAAAATTAAAAATAGAACTACTATATGATCCAGCAATCTCACTTCAGCGTATATATCAAAAAGAAATGAAAACAGAGTATCTAAGAAATCTCTGCACTTTCATGTTTATTGCAGCATTCTTCACAACAGCCAAAATATGGAAACAACATTAAGTGTCTGTGGATAGATGAAAAGATAAAGATGTAGTGTGTGTAAGCATGTGTGTATATATATATGGAATATTACTCAGTGATGAGAAAGAAGGAAATCCTGCTATTTCCAACAACACAGATGGAGCCTGAGGGCATTATACTAAGTGAAATAAGTCAGATAGAGTAGAACGGTGGTTACCAGGGGTTGGGGGTGAGGAATAAGAGAGACATTGGACAAAGATGTTGCAAGCAGAAGATCAATAAGTTCTGGAGATCTAATGCACAGCATAATGATTTCAGTTAATATTGTATTACATACCTCAAAGTTGCTAAGAGACTATATCTTAAATATTTTCACCACAAAAAATAAATAATTATGTGACAATAGAGGTGTTAACTAATACTATGATGGTAATCAGGTGGTAACCATATTGCAATATAATAATGTATCAAATCAATGCATTGTACACCTTAAACTTACATAATGTTACATGTCATTTATATCTCAATAAAAAAAGAACAAAGAAAAAAACCTAAAAGCTTAGTATATCTTTTAAATGGATAGAAAATCATTAAGGCAATATCAAAATTACCCAGAGAGCTATTTAAATAGTTTCACCAGCACCACTGGATTAATAAATTTGCTTGCAAGAAAGTGATACACATTAGAAATCTAGTCCACTATGTTGGCATGTGCAAATAATGAAAACTATAGAATTTCCGTGTGATAACCTGAAAGGGCCAACCATAAGGAAGTAAAGCAGAGAGAATATTTTAAACATGCAGCACCAATTAAGCTGAGGTTATAATTTCATTCTTTGTAGATAACTGGCAGCACAAGGCTTCTTGGAAGAATTTCTCGCTGCCAACAAAGAACATTATCATCATCAGTGTTTGTTAGTTAGGTGGAAAGAAGCTCTACTGGAAAATCTTAGTATCATGAAATTTCATCAAAATTGACCTTTTTCTGCTTCCCCACCTCAGTTTCTTGCCATCAGTTACTAAGTTGTTTGGGGAAACAGGATATGGCCTCAATTCATTCGAGTAATATGATGACTAAAGCTCTGAGGAAGTGTCCCATAAGATTCTGGTCTTCAGACAAAAGAGCCAAAATTTAGCTGGATTAAAAGCAGAAATTCCCTACCATGAAGAGTAGCATTGGCCCTTACCATGTTGTGTAGCTTGACATCCAAAATGATTCCTAAGGCAAAAGGAAAATCTGCAGGCAGATTTATAGAGATCACCTCAAATACCAACATAAAAAAATGTGATTTAAAATAACAGGAAAAAGCCTGTTGCATGGTGATCATTAATATCTGTTTAACTAGCCAATATACTAATAGAAAGTCAAATTATATGATTTTTTTAAAAATCACACACTTTATAATTGCTCCATATTTTTAAAATCTATTAGGGTACAAATATAATCACAATTTAAAACTCCTATAGAAACAACCAAGCACATCTTGAATTCAACTTAAATTAGTTTAAAATCATCTTACCTGTGTAAAAAGTATAAACTGAGCAAATTGCCAGGGAAGCATAAAAGCAACATTGGAAAGACAGAGTGCAATGAAATGCCTTCTACTACTGTTCGAGGTCCTTAATGGAGAGAATTGATACCAATAAGTTTTACCATAAAAGTAGCCTATCACTAAACAGAAAGACTAATTGCACAGTGATAAAATCTAATCATCCCCTTACCTTTGATATAAGACAACAAATATAGTTAACTTTTAAAAGCTCATTAAAAAGAAATTAAAATACTTGGATTATAAAAACACTTAGCGTAAGACAATCAAAATTAGAGCTTTAAATAAAGAATTGTATCTAGTTTATCAGTGAATGAAATTTTTAACATCAAAGTTTATTTTCCTCTAACTTTGCATATTAGAAATTTAATACTTCAGCAAGAAGGACATAAAATAGAATGTGCACTGACCCTTAATACCTCAAGATATTTACCCTGTATGAGCAGCCATAGCTTTTCTACATCACCACTTTCATGTTTCAAAAATCAATGAAGAAAATAAAAGTGCTGGAGAAGTAATAAGTTACCAACTATGAGAAAAATTTAAAGAAAATAATTTAAAACAATGACTTAGAATAATTACAGAATACAGTTAAACTATTGCATGTTGAAGTTTTAATTGTCCATTCTGTAATTATGATATATATTAGCAACCAACATCTTTTACCAAAGAAAACTTTATCTTTTAGAATATGAAAAAAGAAATGCAAACATTTTGTGTAAACAATAAAACCATAGCTATTCTTTTTATAAATGTTGCATTGGATTTTGATAAATCCTTGTACTACATTACATAAAGTTTGAAAAGCAAAATTTTAAGTATTCCTATTGTTTAGTAATATGATCACAAAATATATTCATTAAGTACTGAGTTACCTTATATTTAGCAAACAAAAATTACTTTTGGCTAAGATACAGAGTAAGAGCACATGCACTCAAGGATACAACCCTAAATGTTCTAATTAACAAATTTCATTCCACAAAACCACTGACTGGTCAGGGTTATATTACTTAAAATTACTTCAAAATTAATCAAAAATTAAATTAAATTTAAAATTAATATTACATAAAAAGTAGAAAATAAACCATCTTTCTAGGAATTTAACTGGGTATGAGTAAAAATAAATAGGCAGCTTCTTCCACCATAATCTTTGAGAGAAAGTAATATGCAGAGCAAAGACATAGAAATCTGGACGGGGAGCACATTCCTAAATTCAAATTCAATCCAAAAATAAACTTGTCATGTAGGTAACAAATCAGGAGATAGTCTTCACCTTTCTCGAGGCTGGTGGCTATCCCGGTATGCCACTATTTCCCTTCCTCAAGCTACCTTACAAGAGCCTTAAAATCTCTCCATGGTAGTGTGCTAAGTGCTCTGTGGTTGGAGATAAATATGGCATGGTCCCTGTTCCTAGGGTATTTTAATATACTAAGTGTATATGCAGACAGTTGTGTGCTTAACAAATTTACAGCTTTAAGAAGGAAAGACGACATGTACACAACGACTTCCACACAGGCAGAACCTGATGGGGAGTAGGAAGTGAAGGACGCGGTTTCCTGGGAGTTTGGAGGAAGTGATCACTACCTCACACGGTGAGAGATCTCATTAACATTCTATGAAACTTATTTCTTTGATAAAGTTATTTATAGTATTCTGCTATTTATGTTTTTGTTGTTATTGTTTCTCAGACCTCTTAAATTTCTAAAATGCTTATAAATTTAACCCCAACAAAAAAATTGTGTCCAAGAAAAACAATTGAGAGGAAACTCTGGCTGAACTGCTAGAAACATCAACAGTTCAGAAATATTCATAAATATATGAATATATAAACTCCTCATCTATCTAACCTAGCATTTCCCAAATTCATTTGTGCACAGACACTTTTTTCATGGGACATACATTAATGCTCTATCAAAAAACCACAGGTTGGAAAATGATGAGTCAGCATACACAAGCTTTGAGAAAAAAATAGTTTCTTAAAAATCTTTCAATCTTTACCAAATATATATGAACACGTACATTCTGATTTATTAAAACATAATGTGGTTATCTAAAATCTATAGCCTAGACTCGTAAGTGGAAAGCAATTCTTACATAGTGATTTTAGATTATTTTCTTAACTGGATACTCTATTTTTAAAGTAACTGAAAAAAAGAGAGTGAGCTTAAATATGGTAACTATAACTTAATCGATTGAAGTATACTTTAAGAAACTTAACTTGTAATTTATTTAGATTTGTTTTATAAATAAAAATTACCTGAGAATCAAAGTTAAAATGTACATTTGAAGTACAAGAAACGGATAAGAAAAACTTTCCCGGAGAGGTGGTGTCCACATCACACGAGTAGCCTGAAGTCAATAAAATGCTTATGTCACTTTATGTTTGCAATAAACATTATTAATCTAAAAATCACGACTGGGCTGGTTTTAATAATTTTAATACTAGGCTCATTCATTTCTGAATGCCTGATATAGCTCTGTTTTTGGAGCTCTCTTAACGGGCACATAACATTAACACATAACTTATACAGAGAGCTATTAATTAGCAAGTCCAGAAACAAGACAAAGCTATATCAGGTCAAACATAAGTAAACCCACAGGACAAACAAGATGGCAGGTACAGGAGCAGTGAGGAGTCAGGGACTGAAAAACCAGAGCCACATTCCAGCTCTGCAGTGAGGACCCTGGCATCCCAGGGCTTTGGGATGTATATACGCCCAGAAAAGCATCTAAACAAATGGCACCTAGGGCATTCACAAACACCAAGAGAGTTTATACATAACAAGTTTAATGAGTATAGACACACATTACAAGTAATTAAGACTGCCTCTGACTTTGTGAAATACACTTTAAAAGAGTTAACTGCAAATTTGTAAAAACAACCAGAAGTTTTTGGGAATCACTAATAGGATGCATATAATAAAAGTATTAATTAAATTTTTTATAGACTTTAAAACTATTTCTAAGACATATGGGTGAGAATATTATAAAAGTTTTGTATCAAGAATTCTGAAATTCTAGGGAGAATCTAAACTCTTATAATCTTGCAAGAGTCTTAAAAGTATTGCTTCTCTTCCAAGGAGCCAAAATTGTAAACCTTGGGAGATGAATTACGGTATGTATAAGAAAGAACTCTTAATGCTAATCGTCTGGCATAGCCAAAGAAAAGATCTTGTCTTTACATTAACACATTGCTCACTGACAATGCATTTGTTTCCTTTAATATATTTAAGATATTTATGTATTAATTTTTATGATTCCCTTGTCACACTCATTTTTAAAAATTAACCAAGTATCTATCTTTCCCAATAGTAATAAAGACTATTACCCTATAAAACCTGTACCACAACATATTCCATATTTTGCCTCCAAAAGTTAGCAGTCAAATTCTCTCACTTTTCACTGCCATATTCTCAGCATCTAACAGAGTTTGGCACTGTCACGTACTCAATATTTTGTTGAACGAATCTATTGTATTCTAAAAAGGCTTCTATGAGCTCTTTTTAGGTGGATCATGTCCTCTCAGGCTGAATTAGTAAGTTAACTTCTATTTGGAATTCAGCATTTTCTGTCACTGAAAAGGAAGCATGACATACTAGAAAGAAGCAAGGTTTCAGAGCCAGACAAACGCAGAATGGGAAACCCAGCTCAGCATGTAGTGAACACAGAATCTTGGATAAGTAAATTAACCTGTCTAAATTTCAATTTCCTATCTTCTACTGTGAGGACAACAACCACCTCCCAAAAAAGTTTGGTGGGAGTAAGTGAGATAATGTATACGAAGTGCCTGAACTCAAGATGTACAGTATTTCCTTTTTCTATAAAATATACGGATGTGTATATATATACACACACTAAAAACTAGGCAAAGTATTTCATGTCATAAATTCTAATTATTACATAAAAACTGTATATCAACATGATTAAAATATCAACTTACAACACAAGGTTCGTTAAAATATTGCAAAGTCCTAACTAATATACAATCATATATTGTTTTGATGAATGTATTTCCTGGTTCCTACACAGCCCCTTCTATTTCTTAAAAATTATTTTCTAGAAAACAAACCTCTCCATGGTTGAAAAAGTAGCACAACACTGTAATTAGACCTCCAAGTTGAGACCCACTGCAAAAAAAAAAAAAAGATACAATCACAATACGAATTTTTCACAAAATTATCTCTTAGAATTTAAAATCATATTTAAGAAAGTCACAGTACTCAATCATAAAGTAACAGTAAAAATTTCAAAAGTACCCATGTAATTGATGTTTTAATCTTGAATGTACAAGCATACAAAGTGTACATTTAAAGTAATCTGTATTTTACAATCTATTATATTTAAAATATTTTCCAAGTAAAACATACAAGATGTGAATATAAAATAATTTTTAACAAACACACTTCAGAGTCCATCTTGCATTCTTTGAATAACCTGAATGGAGACAAGTTTTTGTGTTTTGAAATTAGATTTCAGTGATTAAGAGATGAAGAGTCTAACAGTTTCATTTAGCAGCAACTCTGAACTGCCTAAACTCCTGCAAATGTTCTTTTGTTGAGTCCCAAAGAAACAACATAGAATACAAAAGTCAGACCAAGGAGGGCTGATAATCCTCAAAGACTAAGAACCGTTTCATAAAGTTGCCTTTTCTTCGTATGTTCTTCATCACTGTATCCATAGTTTCACACTTGGAAGACAATAAACACTGGTTGAATGATTGAATAAAGGAAGGGATGAGTTTAAAAAAACAAGCAAAAGAAAGCTAACGGGAAGTGATTTACCATTTATAGAATTTCACAAAAGGAAATTCAAAGGATACACTTCAAAAAGGAAGAAACTGAAAGAAGGAAGCTGTGAGAAGCAAGAACAGACACTGCACAAAGAAACTCTGAACACGTGGACAAATCTGAGCAAGGTCTGACGACATAAACGATGACGGCTGCTGTGGAGGGGTAACGGGAGTACTGAACTGCAGTGCTAATTCCAAGACGGAGGGGGCTATTTTGAAGTAAAGTATTCTAAAATTCCTTGTATTGATCAGAAGAAGGGGAAAGATATCAATTAATTTTAGACTTGATCAAGTTAGATATGGATGTCAACATTTTATTGTTTACCACCAAAGAACAGAAAGGGACTGTCTACCTTCCAAGTTATTGCCAGTGGGGGAGGGTGACCAGGGTTAGAAACACAAAATTTCCCCCTGATTTGCTATTTCTTTTGTTTCTCATATGCCATAGTTTCCAATCTCCTCTTGGTTTTAGTGACATTTCTATAGCCCACACTTGTTTTATCTACATATTCGTCTTAAAGCCTGGAGTCCAGTAACGTATTTGATATTGCAGAACTGCGTAACCAATTTAGAAAAAACTATCATCTCTTGGGTAGCTCTCCCAATGAAAAATACTAATTTAAAAAAAGTTTTAGTTTTGTGTAACATTTTCCATATTTTAAAAAAAAGCATATGAGGGGCTAGCCCAGTGGTACAGTGGTTAAGTTTGTGCGCTCCACTTTGGTGGCCTAGGGTTCACAGATTCGAATCCCAGTCACAGACCTAGCACTGCTCGTCAAGCCACACTGTGGTGGCATCCCACATAAAGTAGAGCAAGACTGGCACAGATGTTAGCTCACGGCCAATCTTCCTCACAAAAGAAACAAAAAGAAGCATAAAAAATACAGACTACTTTCAAGAATAGAACATTTTAAAGCCTGTCAACATAATTTCACAATAATCCTTTGCCCTCAAAATACCATGATAAGCTTATATAAAATATATTTTTCCTATATGGCATACATAAAGTGCATAAAAATTTCTATATAGTTCATAGAATTACAAAGTGAACATCCTTGTAACACAATATGTCACTGAAATAGAAAATTGATCACACCCTTAGTCCCCACTTGCCACCTCGAGACAGCTATTGTATCAATAAAAACACTTCTATATACATACCATACTATCATTTACTTTAATCTGTTTTTAAACTTTATACAAATGGAAGTATGCAGTATTTTTTTAATTTTGTGCCTGCCTTCATTCATTCAACATTATATTTGTAAGATTCATCCACGTTGATGCATGTAGACGTAGCTCATTCATTCTCAGTGTTGTATAGTCTTCCACTACATTAATAAACTACAATATGTACATTTTTCTATTGATGGACATTTGAGCTGTTTCCACTTTAGAGCTATTATAAACAATGCTGCTATATTCTTGTACATATTTCCTGATGTACATGTGCAAGAGTTTCTTAGGAATATATACTTTAAGTTGGAATTGTTGAGTTATAAGATATCTACATTTTCAATTTACTTGATAATGCATGCTGTTTTTCCAAAATAATTGTACTAATTTATGTTCACTTGCCATGGATAAAAGTTCCTTTTGCCAGTCTAGTAGATGTAAAATAGTATCTCATTGTGATTTAAATGTGTATTTTCCCGATAACTAATAATAGTGGCCAACTTTCATATGTTTATTGGTAATTTGAAATTCCTCTTCTGGGAAACGTCTGTTCATAAGCATCTTGTCCATTTTTCTATTGGGTTGTCTGTCTTCTTAGTCTTTGTCTACCCCCTGAATATAAACTCCACAAGGACAAAGACTGTTTTATATTCCCAGCATCTAGAATAGTGTTTATGGTCACAATAGGCATTCAATAAATATTTGTCAAATTAATGAATGTGATGTCTGGAAACTATGTTGGGTATATGCTTTGCAATATCTTTTCCCAGTTTGTGGCTTATCTTTTCATTCTATTATGTCTTGACAAACTTAAATTCTTTTCATTGAATTTATCAGTTTTTTTTCTTTATAGTTGGACTTCTATACCCTGTTTAAGAAATCCTTTCTGGGGTCGGTCCAGTGGCCAAGTGGCCAAGTGGTTAAAGTTCTGCATGCTCCACTTCTGCAGCCTGGGTTCATAGGTTCGGATCCTGGGCGCGGACATATTCCACTCATCAGCCATGCTCTGGAGGCATCCCACATACAAAGTGGAGAAAGACTGGCAAAGATGTTAGCTCAGGGCTAATCTTACTCAAGCAAAAAAAAAGAGGAGGACTGGCAATGGATGATAGCTCAGGGAAAATCTTCCTCACCAAAAAAAAAAAAAAAGAAAGAAATCCTCTCTTATCCCAAGTTACTGATGATCTTCTCCTATATAACATTCTAAACATAATTTTGTCTTTCATATTTGATGTTTTAATCCAACTAGAATTTGTTTTTCAGATAGCTCCAACTTCTCTTTGTTATATATGATCTCCCAATTATCCCAGCAACATTTATTGAGAAGCCTATCCTTACCCACTGATCTGCAATATCTGCTCTGTCATACATCAAGTGTCTTTACATGTATGTTTCTGTTTCTGGGCTCTACTTTATTCCAATGATCTATTTGTTGATCCATATGCCAATATCACATTATCTTATTTACATTAGCTTTATAATACAGAAATGATTAATATAAAACAAATCCTCTTATCTTCTTCAAGAATATCTTAACTGTTTTAGACCCTTTGCATTTCTAAATAATTTTAAAATCAGTTTATCAAGGTCAACAAAATTGGTGAGGTATTGAATCTATAAATCAATTAGGATAACTCCCATTGTTTTAACAGTGAGTCTTGTAATCTGTGAACATGGTATGTTCTTCTATTTATTTAGATCTTCCTAAATGTCTCTCAATAAAGCTTTACATTTTTCACATAGAGGTCATATATATGTTTTGTTAGATTTATCTTCATGCTTTCAATGTATTCTAAATGGCATCTTTTTAAAATTTCATTTTCTGTTTGATGCTAAAAGTATAGATTTACAATGTCTGTGCACTAATTTTTGGGTCCAGTAACATTATAAATTTTCTTACTATTTTAATCCTTTACTCATAGATTTTTTGAATTTTCAACATAAAATCATGTGTTCTGCCTGTAAGGAAGCTTGTTTCCTTTTTGCAAGTTTTCCAATCTTTATACTTACTACTACTGTTTCTTGACCTACTGGGCTAGATAGGAGATCTGGTACAATGTTGAATATGTCACAATTTTTCATTGATTCTATGCTAAGATTTTTATGCTGAAAAGTTCCTAAAACAAGGGGTGCATATAAATTAATCGCAATAGACATAAACCCTATGAAAACTCAATAAGTTCTTGTTGAAAGATTAAATCTAGATTTTCCACTTTAAATGTTGTGTGGTTCAAGCATAACACTGTAAAGAAAGCTGATGATTCAGTTAGGCACGTATTCTGCTTAAGAAACAGAAAATCTGACAAAAGTGCGTTAAATAATATGGATTTTTATTATATCATTCAACAAGAAAATGAAAGATAAGTGTCTGTTGGCAATGGTTCAGCAGCACAACGATGCTAGAGCAGACATATGTGCTATGCTTATGGCCTCATGGTCTCAAGACAACTGCAGCAGCTCCAAGTATGACATCCAAGTAAAAGTGGGAAGAAACAGAGAAGGGGAATCTGAGTCTATCCTTTCATGAGAACAGCAAGTGCTTTCCTAGGTGACACCAAGGCTGACTTTACCTTATTTTTCACTGAAAAAGGTGGCTCATATGGCTATCCCAAGACACAATGGAGAGTGGGAAGCAGAATACATGATTGTCATAGTTAACTTCAACCTTTCACCTGAGATTGGGCATACTGCTACCCTAAACAAAATTGTGGTACTGTTATCAAGAAAGATAAGCTATCAAATATAAGCGTTTGCCACACGATAGACATTCTTTTACTGCTTTCTTAATTACACATGTACAGAGACTAAAATTAGAAATAATCTGCTACTAATGCCAACCAAAGTTTTCCTCTAATGTTATAATAATTTTACACAGGACATAGAGGTATTTTCATTAAAAACTTTAAGGAATCTTAATTAGCTAAAAAATATCTACATAGATAAAAAGGAGGCCTTTAACACATGAAAAGATGTTAAACATCACTAATAATCAGGGAAATGCAAATCAAAACTACACAGATATCATCTTACATCCATTAGAATGGCTATAATCACCAAGACAAAAAACAACATATGTTGGAGATGTTGTGGAGAAAACAGAACCCTCATACACTGCTGGTGGAAATGCAAACTGGTGCAGCCACTACGGAAAACAGTATGGAGATTTTTAAAAAAACTAAAAATAGAAATACCATACAACCCAGCTATCCCACTACTGGGTATTTATCCAAAGAACATGAAATCAACAATTCAAAGAGACTTATGCACCCCTATGTTCATCACAGCATTATTCACAACAGCCAAGACGTGGAAGCGACCCAAGCGCCTACGGACTGATGAATGGATAAAGATGTGGTATATACACACAATGGAATACTACCCAGCTATAAAAAGGACAAAATCGTCCCATTTGCAACAACACGGATGGAACTTCAGGGGATTATGTTAAGTGAAACAAGCTAGGCAGAGAAAGAAAAATACCATATGATTTCACTCATATATAGAAGATAAACATATGGGCAAAGAGAGCAGATTAGTGGTTATCAGAGGGCAAAGGGATTCGGGGGTGGGCATAAGGGGTAAAGGGACACATATATACGGTGACTGACAAATAATAATGTACAACTGAAATTTCACAGTTATAAACTTTCATGACCTTAATAAAATAAAATAAAAAAGAGGGCTTTAAGGTATTATTTTAGTGATAGCTCTAGTTTCTGGCTGCATGACATTGGTTAAGCTTCTAAAAAAATAAATCTACAAATTTTCCTACTGTTAATTAATTAATCTCATTACTATCCTTTTCATTTAATCAACAAACGTCAGCCAGTCCTTACAAGCCCACTGAAAGATTTTTTAATACAGTAGTCTTACCTCAGGTATGCACCATATATGAAGAACAATCCCATCATTAGTCCATTTAAAATAAAAATCACATCAACATAAAAGTAAGCAGGGTCTCCAAATCCTTGAAAAAAACAAACATTATTAAATATTTAATGAATAAATGACTATAAAGCAATTGGGCATAATTATCTCAGTGCTTTGTAATCAAGAGCTCATGAACTTGCTGAAAGCATTTGCTTTTCAGATTGCTCTCTATTTAATAGTTACATTAGTACTTCCCACTTCCAAGAAGTGTTATTAATTACATTTATACTTTATACTTTATTGTAGTTACATTTATACTTTACTCTTATGAAGCATTATTATACTGTAATGATTAGTTGGTGCTTCACGTTATTTAGGTGAAGCTGCTGTTGTTCAGTATCTAGAAGTGTCTCTAGAGTCACTCGATGAATGACAAGAGAAAATCCACTGCATTATTTTTATCTTTCACTAGGCTCTAGAGTAAGTGAGATATGGCCCCTGACGTCAAGAAGTAGGTTTAGTCTATATGAGAAAATCTAGTTATTTGATCCATTATTATATATACCCAGAACCTTAATACTTAATATATCCCACATACAACACTATATATATATATATAAAACACAGAGTCTACTAGGTGCTTTACAATCATCATCTCACATAATTCTCAGAACACATCCATGAGATCAGTGGGCATAAAAATACTTTTTTTTAATGGTTGAGAATATAGAACATAGAAAACTTAGGTAATTTGCCAAAAGTTACTTAGCTGTAAACTGGTAGAGCCAAGATCTTAAGACTAGCCTTTCTGATTCCTTCTACTTCTCTAACCATTCCTTTTCAGTCTGTCCTAATAACTTCCTTTACACACTCCCCTTCAGCGTCGGACGACCATAGGCTCTGTCATATGCCCCCTTCTTTTCTCAGTCTGCATATTCTCCTTAAGGAAATTCTTCCACTTCCATGGTTCCAATGATCATCTACATACTAGATATAGATATAGATCTACATACTAGATATAGATTACTAGAAATCTATACTCAGCCCAGAACTTTCTTCTTATTCCTGTATGTGTATTGCAGGTAGCCACTTGACATCTCCACTTTGAGGTCTCTCAGGTACTTCAAACTAATGTGGCAATTCAAACCTGCTACTTTTAAAATGTTTCTTACCTTTCAAAGGGATTCATTTACTTAAGCCAGAAACCAGAGTTACGTGACTTCATCCTCCTACCCCTCACCCATCAAACAATTAAAAATCTCATCAACTCTGCTTCCAAAAATCTCTCTCCAATCCATGCACTTCCCGGCTATCACTTGCTGAGAGCACAAGAAATCTCCTAACTGGCCTCAGTGAACCCACCTTTGTCCTTTACTAGTATGTTTTCCATTTAACTGCCAAAATAATGTTTTAAAAATGCAAATCTGTTAAAATTCTTCAATGAATAAAGTACAAAACCCTTAACCAGCAAATGGCCCTTCATTATCTGACCCTTGCTTACATTCCTAGCATCATTTCACACCATTTTTTCTTCCCCATCTCTCTGCTCCAGGAAGTCTAGCCTTCTCTCAGTTCTCTCTTGCCTCAGGACTTTTGAATACACTGGTCTCTATTCTTAAAACACTTCTCCTCCCTAACTCCTAACCTCAGCAACCTTATTATTTCTAATATCCATCACAGTTGTAACCACTAACATCCATCCCTCTTATGTATCAACTCTTCGTGGGTAAAGCCCCATGTGTACCTGGTTCATCTTGGGGTCCCAAGTGCCAACACTAACCTATTACTTAGTGGCAACTTAATAAATACCATATATGTACATACATAAGGTGATTTTCCCCATCCCTCAGAAAAGGTTATACCTTCTAACCTGACTGAGTCATTACAAAGTCTCTCATTTTAGGAGGTATTTTCTTGATTCCTTTACTTTGTACAAAAAAAAAAGTCTAATTGCCCCTCAAATATCTTCCATCAACGCTATTTTAGATGTTATAAAAATCACCTGAGGGAATCAGTAAAAATGTAAGGGAAATACAGAAATACAGATTTAGTATATATTCTAAGAGTTTAATATTATTGTAAACAAGTCTATAAAAATATATTTATGGAGGCTGGCCTGGTGGTGTAGTGGTTAAGCGTGCACGCTCTGGTTCAGTGGCCCAGGGTTCACAGCTTCAGACCTCGAACACAGACCTATACACTGCTCATCAAGCCACACTGTGGCAGCACCCCACATACAAAGTGGAGGACGACTGGCACAGGTGTTAGCTCAGGGCCAATATTCCTCACCAAAAAGAAAAAATATATATATTTGTAAAATGTAGTAAGCAGTGATGTTGTAAAGAATATGAAGAAATAAAGGAAAAAAAAAACCTGTGTGTAAATGTTATGCAAATATATGTGACTTTAAATAAGAGTTTCAAAGGACAGCTTCATACTTAGATTGTAAAAGAGCTAAACTGCAAACATCTTAAACAGAAGTGATAATTGCAGATCATGGAAAACTGTTATATGATTCAAAAAGCGGGTCTTTGACAAAGATACCAGTGTATAGGATGCAAATGAAGAGTTTGATTAGAGCTATTTATAGACTGTGAGAGTATAAAAAAAGAATAGTTCTAAATCAATGTATTATCATATATCTGATTTTTAAATACGTATGCATAACTAAATTTTTATATTAGCTATCACAGGAAGACATACGACTATTCTACATTCCTTAAATTTATATATTCAAGCTACCCCAAAACCTTTTTTTCTATCTTCTTTTTCTGAAATGGAAGAACGACATATTCAGGATTGCCTTACATTGAGGTATATCAATATTAAAATTAAATTCCAAATTAATACTCATATTAGTAAGCACATAGCCTTCTCAGATAATTACTTGAAAGGGTAAATACTCTTTTAGATGAGTCAGTTCTAAATTGCTTTAAAGGAAAAAAATAAATCACAGCAGTTTACAATAATTCTTAAAATGAGTTATAATATTACAAAATGTTTATGTAAACATTAATGACAGCACAGCAGCATTTTAGGAAGAAACATGCCTTCACAGCTTTGAACTTCATTTACAGGTCCTATTCTGGTAACATTCCAGCAGGTCTTAGTTTCTAGCCCAATGAAATTCATCAGTCCCACAATTGTGCGATACCAGAAGGCTATTATCACCTACAAAAGACAGAAACAGAAAGAGACACTGGAGGAAAAAAGATTATCTTCACAATAATTTTTCCAAAATACCATTTTTTTTGAGGAAGATTAGCCCTGCACTAACATCTGCCACCAATCCTCCTCTTTTTGCTGAGGAAGATGGGCCCTGAGCTAACATCCGTGCCCAGCTTCCTCTACTTTATATGTGGGACACCTGCCACAGCATGGCTTGAGAAGTGGAGCATAGGTCCACACCTGGGATGCGAACCAGTGAACCCCGGGCCATGGAAGCATAACATGTGAACTTAATCGCTGTGCCACTGGGCTGGCCCCCAAAATACCATTTTATGATGATTGTCTTTGACATTATAAATTTTGACAAATTTATTTAAATCATTTCATTTGGGAAATAGTCATTTTAAAATTATATATACACACACACACATTATAAAGTTGTATATTACTGAGTAACGCACATCTACAAACATTTATGCAGTGATCAAAATCTCTGTAATATACTCCTATAATTAACTCTGTAATATAAATAATAGTAGCTCTAAAATAGTATAAAAGTATATAATTAAAATATGATGGCTATTAATAGCAAAACGCAAAGATTTACAGAAATATTTCATAACATTTCATTTAAGTCCTTGAAATTATTTTCTTCATAGCCTACAAAACATAAAACCAACTGCATATGGAGTAACAGCTCCTGTGCCCATTAAAACTTTGACCAATCAGATTTAATTAACCAATTCTGCAATCCATTTTAAAAAGTTTAAAGACAAGGAAAAGAACAACAAAAAAAATTACAAACAAGATAAAATGCTCATGCCTGAAAGACTTTTTAAAAATAATTTTACAGATTTGGAAAAAATAATGCAGGATCATTGGGAGAAGAAAGGAAAAGAATAAAGTGTTCCAAGTGAAAGTAAAAACCACCTAGAACTAACTACTTTTAATATTTTGGTGATCATCCTTCCAGTCTCACCCTAGGCATACAAAAACACACAGTCAGAGTTATTCAATATTATATAATGTTATGTACTATAAAATGTTAAAGTAATATACATCACTAAACAACATCACAAACACCTTTTCATATCCAAAAGTACAGATTTACTATTTTATCACTTAATTTTATAAAACTGACCTTCTGCTAAAATTTGTTAATTTATATTCTTGTGTATTTACCATACACGTACAAAAAATCACCATATTAAATGTATGTGCTAAATCTAGAATTATACTCCTTTCCGGGATGTAGCTTGATATAGCAGAAGAGCACATCTTTGAAGTTAGAAGTAAACTCAAATTCTGACTGCAAGTTATGGTTTCTATGGCCTGAAGTAATACGCCAACCTCTAAACCTCAGCCACCTCATCTCTAAAATGAGGTTAACAATAACCATCTTGCAAGAGTGATGAGAGATTAGAGCTTATATATTAGTGCTAGCATATAGTAAGCATTAAATGCTTTTGCCTTTCCAAAACATATTGTTCCAAACTTCCATTTTTAGCTTTAGATGAGAAATTAATTTCCTTATGAACACAAAAAGTATGGACATTCGCTTCAACACTGAAGTACTACATAAGATTGCAAGCAAATCTACATCTTTTCCATATTGTATTCATGCAGTGTGAAAATAAGAGTGAACAACTCCTGTTGCCTTGTCCTTTATAATGCTATCAAGTTTTAAAAACAACTGAACTACATTATCATGGTTACCTTTCATAACATCAAAGAAAGTGAAAACTGTGCTAATTACTCAATAAATATTTTTGAATAAGTAAAAAGAAAACATTAGCTGAAGTCTTTGAGACCATACTGTTGGAAATTAATAGAACAAGAAATAGATTTTATTACATAAAGTTCCAAAAATAATCAAAAAACTAAAAATTATAATTATCAAACACTGGGAGAAATGGAGCTAGTGTAATAAGCTAAACCCTCATCTTATTACACAAAGTCAACCATAACTAAAGTTGAAGACTCAAGAAATGGGTTTTTTGTCTTTTTGACTTTTGCATTTACAACAGAGTTATACAGATAATCCTCAGAGGAAATAAGAACAGAAGAGCATCTCTGAAGAGTAAACTGGGATATACAGAAAGTTGGTGCAGACAATGGCTTCCTTCATCTTAGATCTTAGCCAGGTCTGTGCTATACAATTGTTACTGTGACAAATTACATTGAAAAGTACTTATTTAGAAAACAAAAAAAGAAAGAAATCTGGGAAACCCTCAAGTACTTGGAAATTAAACATGACATTAAACATCCAATAAGTCCAAGAAGAAATCACATGGGAAATTAGAAAATAACTTGAACTGCATGAAAACAAAAAAACAATATATAAATATTTAAGTAATGCAAATTTCTGCTTTGGGGAAGATGGAGTAGATGTTACTTTTCCCTGCTTCTCCAAGTACAACTAAAACTCCCAGGAATTATATAAATCAAACATAAGAAGACTCTACAAGGCAGAGAGAAGAAGGCAAACTAGCTAGGGATCTCAAGACCCAAGGAACGACACAATGATGAGTTCCCTGGACTTTCCTTTTGCCTCATTTTCTCAGATTTGGAGTTCAGAACTTGGCAACCAGAAACACCAATGGGTGCAGACACAAAAAGGACCAATAACAACCTGCTCTCTAGCCAAAGGACCAAGAAAGGGGCAGCCTAGGAATACAGAAAACTTTTAGACAAAAATATCTCTGTTCCAACCAAACACCACAGAAAAAAACTGTGGTCCCATTCCCACCAATAAAGGTCAAATGGGGAATCTAGACTTCAACCTTCTCTAGGCTTTAATGAGTCACCTAAACCCACCCACTAGGATGGTGTAACAGAAGGCCAAATAGAGAGCCCTCCAACCCCATGGTGTCAGTAGAGACTACGTGGGGAGCCTAGACTTCCACCCCAACCAGCAATGAGTTATTTCTTCCCTTTCTCAATGGGGTAATGTCAGAGGAGGCCTAGTGAAGAGTCAACACTTTCATTACCATCCAGTGGTAATGAAGCCATCCCCACCATGTTGTCAGCAGAGACCACATGGTGAGTCAGAACTCCTGTCCCACCCAGCAGTAATGAGGAGCACCCCCATCTTGGGGTCAACAGAGGCCAGGAGGGGAACTTGCATGGCAGTAACAAGATGGCAGGCACTCTCTATTTCCTTTGTAGGACTGGTGCTAGAGGAAGCCAAGTAGAACAAAGGTTTAACTAAGATCCGGTTTCAAAAAATAATGTTCAAGGGGCTGGCCCCGTGGCCGAGTGGTTAAGTTCGCGCGCTCCGCTGCAGGCGGCCCAGTGTTTCGTTAGTTCGAATCCTGGGCGCGGACATGGCACTGCTCATCAGACCACGCTGAGGCAGCGTCCCACATGCCACAACTAGAAGAACCCACACGAAGAATATACAACTATGTACCGGGGGGGCTTTGGGGAGAAAAAGGAAAAAATAAAATCTTTAAAAAAAAAAAAAATAATAATGTTCAAACATCCAGATTTCAATTGAAAATCACTCATCGTACCAAGAATCAGAAAGATCTCAAACTGAATGAAAAAAATCAACATATGCCAACAATGAGATGACAAAAATATTAGAATGATTGCTCCAGTGAGCAATTAGGAATATGCCTGAAACAAATGAAAAAATAGAATGTCTTAGAAAAGAAACAGAAAGTCTTATTTAGCAAACAAATAGAATAAAGGGGAAGCAGATGAAAGTTTCAGAACTTAAAAATACAATTACCAAAATAAAAACTCAATGGATGGGCATGACAGTAGAATGAAGGGGACAGAGGAACATAATCAGTGAACTGGCAGATAGAACAACAGAAATTACTCAATCTGAGCAAAAGACTGAAAACAATAATAAAAAATAAGATAAAAATGAAATAAAGAAAAATAAAATAGTTCCCTAGGAATCTGTGGGACTATAACAAAAGATCTAACATTTGTGTCACTGGAGTCCTGAAAGTAGAGGAGAAAGGGAAACCAAAAATAGGATAAATAAAAGAAATCCACACCATGACACATCACACTTTGAAAGTTCTAAACATCTTACTTTTGAACACTTGCGAAAATGAAAAAAGAAAAAAATATTGAAAGCAACAAGGAAGAAAAAAACCTTACCTAAGGGAGAAAAACAATTCAACTGACAGTAGATTTCTCATCAGAAACCATGGAGGGCCAGAATGAAGTGGCACATTTGTCAAATGCTGAAAAGAAAAAACTATCAACCCAGAATTTTATATCCAACTAAAACAGCTTTCAGAAAATGAAGGGAACTCGACATGAAGGATGAAAAAAACTAAGAAAATATGTTGCTAGCAGACCTACCATAAAAGAATTGCTAAAGAAAATTCTCTAAACAGAACTGAAATGATGAAAGAAGGCATCACGGACCATCAGGAAGGAAGAAATTTAAAAAACGGGTAAAATAAAGTAGACTTTCCTTCTCCTCTCCAGTTTTTAAAATTAAGTTTGATGGCTAAAATAAACGTCACATAACTATCTGATATGGTTTTAAATGGATGCAGAGGAAATATTTAAGATGATTATGTTATAAAGAAGAAAGCATAAAGGGAGTAAGGTTTCTACATTGCATTTGAACTAATAAAATGACAATAGTAGTAGACTGTAATAAGCTACATACATATAATGGAATAGCTACAACAACCACTAAAAAAGTTACACAAAGAGATATATTAAAAAACTACCAATAAATCAAAATAGAATCCTAAAAACATTCAAATAACCCACAGGAAGACAAAATAAAGAAAACAGAGAAATAAAAAACCAAGAACAAACAGAAAATAAAAAATAGACTTAAGCTCAAACATATTAATAATTACATTAAATATAAGTGGTAAAATACACCAATTAAAAGACAGAGATTGACAGACTGGATTAAAAATATGACTCAACTATGCAAGAAACTCACCTCAAATATAATGATAAAGGCAGACTGAAAGTAGATGGATGGAAAAAAATATATTATGCACGCATTAATCAAAGGAAAGAAGTAACTATGTTAATACCAGAAAAATTAGACTCAGAACAAACAAAATTACAAGCGAAGTGGGGAGGGTTATTTTATAATGATAAAAATCCAAAAAGACATAGGAATCCTAGATGCATATTGACTAAACACACAGCTAAAAATATGTGAAGAAAAACTGATAGACCTAAAAGGAGAAATGGACAAATCCACAATTATAGTTGGAGGCTTCAGCATTCCTCTTTCAACAATTAATAGAAGAACTAGACAAAAAAATCAGCAAGGGTTGAGAAAATACTACCACCACCATCACTTAACAGGATCTAATCAACATTTATAAAATACTTTACCCCAAAGCAGCACAATACACATTTTTTTCAAGAGCCCACAGAATATATATCAAGATGGACCACATTCTGTCCTGTAAAACAAACGTCAACAAATTTTAAATGAAACAAAGTATAGACACAATGAATTTAAGCTATAAATTAATAACAAAGATAAAAAGAAAATCTCCAAACACTTGGAAACTAAAAAAATTCAATTTTAAAAAACCCACAGATCAAATAGGAAGTCTCAAGGGAAATAAAAAAATATCCACTGAACTGAATAAAAATGAAATACAAGGTTTCCAAGTTTAGCATGTTAAAAGCTTGTAAGTTGCCACTCCATCCTAATAATAAAAAACTGGACAAATTGAAAAATCAACAACTCTTCTTAGATCCATAAGAGAAGTGAGGTCACAGGGCAAACTGCTGCACCCCAAATTGGAAAGATTCACAGGAAAATACAGAGAATCACAACTTACTGGAACAGAAACCCCTGAGCAGAAACCTCCATGTGAACCAGTTGGAGAGTAAAAAAAACCTGAACTGTAATTGATGAATTGCTGGAGGCACAACATAGACAACTTTGAGAGTCAAAAACTCCAGTGATAAGGTGAGCAACCACACATTTATGAGTTTTACTTCTAGGAGCTCACCAAGTTCTTATGATGGCTATCAGACAAAAATGTCTTCCTGCTTCCACAGCGGGAGCGCAAAAGAGAACATTTTGAAATACACCAGAGCACTCTGTGCTCTTCTTAACAAAGCCTGCCCTCAGAAGAAATTATCCTACCAGAGCCTAATCCGCTATTGTTTTATTGGAGCCTAACCAACAGGGAGGAAGGGAAATACCCAACTCAAGCCTCTTCTAGCCCTCCACATGTGAGAAGGGAAATACCCAATTCTAGCCCATTCTAGCCATCCTGTTGCACCTAGGTGGTGAGAAAAAAACTGAGAAGCACTTGTGAGGTTCACAGTCCAGAGGCACAGGTTCACAAAAGTTTGAGACCTAATCATACAATTATAGAATACCTCCTTTATCCCCACACCATACCATAAAACTACTAACGGTCTATTTACAACAGTTCTTTTTACCCAGTACATCATGTCCATTTATTAAAAAAAATTTACAAGGCATACTAAAAGCCAAAAACACAGCTTTAAGAAATAAAGCATCAGAACCAGACTTAGATATGGTAGGTATGTTAGAATTACCAGATCAAGAATTTCGAACATCTACGATTAATATGCTAAAGGTTCTAATAGACAAAGTAAATAGCGTGCAAGAATAGATGGGATATGTAAGCAGAAAAAGAGAGATTCTAAGAAAGTATCAAAAAGAACTACTGGAGATGAAAAACACTGTAACAGAAATCAAGAATGTCTTTCATGGGCTTATTAGTAAACTAGACACATCTGAGAAAAAATTCCTGAGCTTGAGCATATCTCCATAAAAACCTCCAAAACTGAAAAGAATAAAAAAGACAAAAAAGTACTCCACAAAAATAAAAAGAAACAGAATATCCAAGAACTGTGGGATAACAATAAAAGGCATACCATACACGTAATGGGAATACCAGAAGAAGTGAGAAAGAAACAGAAGAAATATTTGAAACAATGACTCAGAATTTCCTCAAATTAATGTCAGACACCAAACCATGGATCCAGGAAGCTCAGAGAACATCAAGCATGATAGTTGCAAAAAAACTACACATAGGCATATCATATTCAAACTACAGAAAATCAAAAATAAAGAAAAAGTCCTGAAAGAAGCCAGAGGAGAAAAAACACCTTACTTATAAAGGAGTAAAGAATTACATCTGACTTCTCAGAAAACATTCAAGCAAGAAGAAAGTGAAGTGAAATATTTAAAGTGTTGAGAGAAAGAACCCAACTTAGAATTCTGTATACATGTGAAATTATCCTTTAAAGTGAAGGAGAAATAAGGACTTTCTCAGATGAACAGAAATTGAGGGATTTTGTAAAGAAGTTCTTTAGAGAGATGAAAAAAGATATACAGCAGAAACTTGGATCTACATAAAGAAAGAAAGATCATCAAAGAAAAGATAAATGAAGACAAAATAAAAGCTTTTCTTTTTATTATTCTTAGTTGATCTAACAGCTTTGTTCAAAATAATAATAACAATGTATTCAATTATGTATGATTATGTACTGACGTCTGCTTTTGTCTATGAGTCATGAACGACAGCAATGATTCAGGGGTTGGGAGGGAGAAATTAGAATTATTTTGTCATTGTAATGTACTCACACTACCCTGGAAGTGATGTGGTGTTATCTGAAAGTGGTCTTAGATTAATTATAAATGTATATTTCAAAGTCTAGGGCAACCACCAAAAAAAGTAAAAAAGAATTATCACTGATAAGAAAAGAGAGATAATACAATAATATAAAATGTTCAATTAAAACCACAAAACAGCATAAAAGAGTGGAAGACAAAATAAAAACAAACAAGTGCAACAAATAGAAAATAGTAACAAATATAGTAGATATCAATCCAACTATATCAATAATCACTTTGAATGTCAATGATCTAAACACACCAGTCAACAGACCAGACTGTCAGAGTGGATCAGAAAACAAGACCCAACTATATGTTTCTACAAGAAACCAATTTTAAATATAAGGACATATATAGATTAAAAGTAAATGAATGGAGTAAGATATACTATACTAAAACTAACTGAAACAAAGTAGGAGCAGCTATACTAATTTCAGACAAAGCATACTTCATAAGAAAAGTTATTGGGATAAAGAGTGATATTACTTGATGATAAAGAGGTCAGTTCTACAAGAAGACATAACAATCCTTAACATGCATACATCTAATGACAGAGTGTCAATTAAATCTGTAAGCCTCCAGCCAGGCTAAGAAAAAAAGAGAGGACATGAATTACTAAAATCAGAAATTAACGAGGGGGCATAATTACAGATCCCATGGACATTAAAAGGATAATAAAGGAATAATGAACAACCCTACACCTATAAATTTGATAACCTAGGTAAACCAATTCCTTGAAATACACAATCTGTCAAAACTCACACAAGAAGAAACAGACAATTTGAATAGGACTATATCTAATAAATAAATTTAATCAATAATTAATAACCTTCCAAATCACAGAGGACCAGCCTCAGATAGGGTGACCAACTAATTCTATCAAGCATTTAAGGAAGAAAGCATAACAATTCTCTAGAATCTCTTTCAGAGGATACATCAGAGAGAATACTTAAGAACTCATTTGTTGAGGTCAGCATTGTCCTAATACCAAACCAGGCAAAGTTATTACAAGAAAAGAAAACTATAGAACAATATCTTGCATGAACATAAATGCAAAAATCCTCAAAAAATTTGCAAATCAAATCCAACAATGTATAAAAAGAATTATACACCATGATCAAATGGGATTTATAGCAGGTATGCAAGAATGGTTCAACATTCGAAAATCAATTAATGTAATCCATCATACCAACAGGCTAAAGAAGAAAAAATAGGAAATCATATCAATAGATACAGAAAAAGCATTTGAGAAAAGCTAATACTCATTTATGATTTAAAACAAAACTATCAATGAACTATGATTAGAGGGGAACTTCTACTTGATAAACAATATCTACAAAAAAACCCAACAGCTAAAGTCACACTTAATGGTGAGAAACTTGGAGTTTTCCCACTAAGATGAGAAACAAGGCAAGACTATCCTATTCACCACTCCTTTTCAATATTATACTAGAAGTCCTAGCTAATAAGACAATGTAAGAAATAAGAGGTGTACAGATTGAGAAATAAGAAATAAAATACTTTGTTCACAGATGACATGATCCTCTATGTAAAAAATCCAAAAGAATCAACAAAAAATCTCCTGGAACTAAGATCTCTTAGAGCAAGGTTGCACGTTACAAGGCTAATATACAAAAGTCAATCACTTCTCTACATACCAGCAATGAACAACTGGAATTTTAAATTAAAAACACAACAGCGTTTACATTAGCACCCTCAAAAATGAAATAACTACAAATATAACAAAGTTTGTACAAGATCCATATGAGGAAAACTACAAAACTCTGAGAAAAGAAATCAAAGAAGTACCAAACAAATGAGAAACATCCCATATTCATGGATAGAAAGACTCAATGTCAACAAGTGGTCAGCTCAATTTGATCTACAGATTCAACACATCCCAACCAAAATTAAGCAAGTTACTTTGTGGATATTGACAAACTGATTCTAAAGTCTACATAGAGAAGAAAAGACTCAAGATAGCCAACATAATATTGAAGGAGAAGAACAAAGCTGGAGGATTTATACTACCCAACTTTAAGCGTTATGATAAAATTATAGAAATCAAAACAATGTGGAATTTGCAAAGAACAAATAAATCAATGAAACAGAATGGATAGCCCAGAAATAGACCTACGTATACGTAGTCAACTGATCTTTGACAAGGGAGTAAAGGTAATACAATGGAGCAAAGACAGTTTTTTAAACAAATGGTTCTTGGACAAATGAACATCCACATGTAAAAAAAATAAACTTAGACTCAGATCTTACACTCTTCACTAAAATTAACTCAAAATAGATCACAGATCTAAACATAAATCACAAAACTATAAAACACCTCAAATTTAACAGGAAAAAAATCTAAATGACTTTGGATTTGGCAATGACCTTCTGGATACAACACCAAAGGCACAATTCATCAAAGAAACAACGGATAAATTGGACTTGGTTAAAATTTTAAAATTTCTGATCTGCAAAAGACAATGTCAAGCGAATGAAAAGACAAACCACAGACTGGGAGAAAATTTTGCAGAAGACATAAACAATAATGGACTGTTATCTAAAATATACAACGAACTCTTAAAACAACAATAAGAAAACAAATTATCCAATTAAAAAATGGGCCAAAGACATGAACAGACACCTCACCAAAGAAGATAAACAGATGGCAAACAAACATACAAAAAGATGCTCCAAATCATATGTCATCAGGGAAAATAAAATTAAAATAGTGAGATACCACTAGATACCTATCAGAATGGCAAAATCCAGAACACTGACAATGTCAAATGCTGGTGAGGATGTGGAGCATCAGGAACTCTGATTCATTGCTAGTGGGAATGCAAAATGGTACCGCCACTTTGGAAGACAGTTTGGCAGTTTCTTACAAAACTAGACATACTCATACCATACAATCAACCTATCATGCTCTTTGGTATTTACCCAAATAAAACAAAAAGTTACGTCCACAGAAAAAGCTGCACATGGATGTTTATAGCAGTTTTATTCATAATTGCAAAAACTCAGATACAACCAAGATGTCCTTCAGGAGGTGAATGGATAAATAAACTGTGGTACATCCAGACAACGGATTATTCAGTGCTAAAAAGAAATGAGCTATTAAGCCACAAAAAGACATGGAGGAACCTTAAATGCACATTACTAAGTGAAAGAAGCCAATCTGAAAACATACTATGTTATTCCAATTATATGACATTCTGGGAAAGGCAAAACTATGGAGACAATAAAAAGATCAATGGTTGCCAGAGGTTTTAGGGGAGGGAGGGATGAATATGCACAGCACAGAGTATGTTTAGGGAAATATTTTTAGGGACGCTATTATGTCTGATACTATAATGGTAGACATACACCATTATACACTTGTTCAAACCCATAGAATATACACCACCAAGTGTGAACCCTAATGCAAACTATGGACTTTGGGTGATGATATGTCAATTTAGGTTCATAAACTGTAGGAAAAGTACCACTCTGGTGGGGGATGCTGATAGTTTGGAAGGTTGTGCACATATGGAGGCTGGAAGGACATAGGAAATATCAATAATTTCCACTCAATTTTGCTCAAGTTAAAACTGCTCTAAAATATAAAGTGTATGAAAAGTGAAATACAACATATCAAAATTTGTGAACCAGAGATAAGGCAGTGCTGAGAGGGAAATGTATAGCAGTAAAATTAATACATTAGAAAAGAGGAAGGGGCCAGCCCGATGGTGTAATGGTTAAGTTTGTGTGCTCCACTTCAGTGGCCAGGGGTTTGCAGGTTCAAATCCCAGATGCGGAGCTACACACTGCTCATCTAGCCATGCTGTGGAGGCGTCCTACATACAAAATAGAGGAAGATGGGCACAGATGTTAGTGCAGGGCCACTCTTTCTCAAGCAAAAAGAGGAAGATTGGCAACAGGTGTTAGCTCAGGGCCAATCTTCCTCACCAAAGGGAAAAAAATTAAAAAGAAAGAGGAAAAAATCAATAATCTAAGTTCCTACCTAGAAACCTAGAAAAAGAAGAGCAAAATAAACCCAAAGCCAACAAAATAATAAAGAAATAATAAGGAGCAGAAATGAGGTGAAACTGAAAGCAGAAAAACAATAGAGAATGTCAATGAAATGAAAGACCTGGCTCTTTGAAAAGGTCAATAAAATTGACAAACCTCTAGCAAGACTGACAAGGAAAAAGAGAAAAGATACAAATTATCTGTATCAGGAAGGAAACAGGGGATATCACTACAGTCTGCATATGAAAAAAGGAAAATAAAGAAATACTATGAACAACTCTACACACTTAAAATTGACAATTTAAATGAAATGGACCTTGAAAAACACAGACTATCACAATTCACCCAGTATAAAACAGATCATTTGAATAGCTTGGTAACTATTAAGGAAATTGAATTCAAATGTAAAACTTCTCCAAACAGAAATCCTCATGCTCAGATGTTTTCACTGTAAAATTCTACCAAATGTTTAAAAAAGAATTAACATCAATTCTATACAATTCTTCCAGAAAAAAGAAGAGAGAACCCTTCCGCATTCATTGCCTGAAGTATTACCCTGATACTAAAACCAACAAAAAAAGTACCAAAAAATTAAATACAGACTAATATCCCTTATGAAGATAAACATAAAAAGCCCTAACAAAATATGAGCAAATAGGTTTCAGCAATATATAAAAATAATTATATGCCATGACAAGTAAGGTTTATTCCAGGGATGCAAGGCTATTTCAATATTAAAAAATGAATCAAGAAACCCATCATATTAACAGGATAAAAAAGGGAAATCACATGATCATATCAAGTGGTGCAGAAAAAGCACTGAAATCATTCAATATCATTTTAAAAGGAACTTTCAGAAAAAACAGAAATAAGAGAGAAACTTCCTCAACTTCATAAAGGTCATGTGCAAAAGCTTACAGCTAACATTATACTTAATGGTTAAAGACTGAATGCTTTCTCCCTAAGACCGAGAACAAGGCATGGATGTCCAAATTCACCAATCTTAATTAACATAGTGCTGAAAGTTCTAGCCAGTGCAGTAAGGTAAATAAGAGAAGCAAAAGGCAAACAGATTAAAAAGAAATAAAACTATTCCTTTTTGCATACGATATGACTATCTACATAGAAAATCCCTGCACATTTACCAAAAAAAAAAAAGCAAACAACTCCTAGAACTAATAAGTGAGTTCAGGAAGGCTGCAGGATATAAGATGGCATACAAAAAAATTAATTGCATTTTTTATATACTAGCAATGAAGACATGAAGATCAATATTAAAAATACAATCCCCTTCACCATCACCTCAAAAACATGAAATACTTAAGTGTTTATCTAACCAAACATGTACAAGACTTATATGCCAAAAACTACACAGTGCTAACAAAGGAACCAAAGAAGATCTAAATAAATGAGAGACATACCATATTCATGAGTTAGAAGACTCAACATTAAAGAGGCCAATTCTATCCAAATTTATTTACATGTGCAATGCAATTCTTATCAAAATCTCAGAAAGGTTTTTTCAGACATAAAAAAGATTATTGTTAAATATATATTAAAAGGCAAAGGAACTAGCTAAACCAATTTTGAGAAAGAATGAAGTAGGAGGAATCAGTGTACCTAATCCAAAACTTATTATATAGGTATACTAACCAAGACAATACGGTATGGCAGAGGGATAGACACACAAATCAATGGAAGAGAGCAGAAAACCCAGAAACAGACCACTAGAAACATGCCCAACTTATTTTCACAAAGGTGCAAAAGGAACTCCATGAAGGAAAGACTGCCTTTTCAACAAATAGTGTGTGAGCAACTGGACATCTATGGGCAAAAAAACAAAGAACCTTGAAGCAAGTCTGATGTTTCAGATCACATACAAAAATGAACTCAAAATGAAATGGATCACAGATTTAAACGTAGGACACAGAACTCTAAAAACGTTTAGAAAAAAACATAGAGAATCTTTAGCATCTAGGGCTAGGCAAAGAATTCTTAAACTTGACACCAAAAGCATGATCCATAGGGAGAAAAACTGATAAACTGGACTTCATCAAAATTTTAAAATTTTGTTATGCAAAAGACCCTGTTTAAGAGGATGAAAAGACAAGCCATAGACTGAGAGAGAATATTTGCAAACCACATATCTGACAAAGAAGTAGTATGTAGAATATATAAAGAACACCTTGAGATTCAATGTTAAAAAGCAAACAATCCAATTAAATGAGCAACAGACATGAAGACACATTTCACTGAAGAGGGTATACAGCATGTATTACTAAGGATTACTCTATAAAATATAAAATCATGCCAACAAATCAATAAGAAAACAACCACCAAACAGGTGACAAGATTTACACAGGTATTGACAGAAGAACAAATCCAAATGTCTATTAAACATGAAAATATTCTTAACTCCACAAATAACAAGGGAAGTACAAATTAAAACAGCCTATCATAGCTGTTAGAAGAGCAAAAATTAGAAATTTTGATAATTTGAAATCTAATAAGGATATGAAGAAAAGTGAATTCTTCTACACAGTAGTGTGAACTGTTACATTTGCTTCAGAGAGCAGTTTAGCAATATCTGATAAAGATGACAAAATACACACTCTACAACACAGTAATTCTACTTGTAGAATATACCCGGGAGAAAATCTTGCACATACACAGTTAGAAAACACACACAAGAATATACATTTTAGAACTGTTTATAATTTAAAAACCGAAAACAATTGAGTATCTATAAATAGGGAAGTACATATAATTTTGGAATTCATAAAAAAGGTTAAAACTAAAGAAAAAATATAAACACATATACAGGGCTCAAAAATATAATGTTGAGGGAAAAGTCTGTAGTGTGATATATTCACTCGAGAGCATTTATACGGATTTATAAAAAAGGAAAAACAATCCTTGGAAACAGGGACTGGAAGGATACACACATCAAATTCATGATAATGATACTTGTGGGAAGGGGAAAGCAGCAAACTGGACTGAGAAGCAGAACAAAGATGACTGACTGTATTACAGTGCTCTAATTATTTTAAATATCTGAGGCAAAAATGACCAACGATTAGCATTTACTTATTCTAGGTGGCTGATCATGCATATTTGTGTATTATTCTCTAAGTTTCTGTAATTTGAAACATTTCAAAATCAAAAGAATAACTTTAAAAAGCTATAAAATGTGAAGACAGGTCTAAAAAGCAATAAATTTTAACTAATCTGCTAGATTCTGAGATAACTCAAAAGTAGTGCTTACCATGATGTCAAATTTAGCATTTATCTGAAGAGTTTACAAACCGAATTTACTAATTTTTTTGTTGTTTTCTCAATTTGTAGAATTTGCAGACTACCATAAAATCTATACTTTATTAGGCTAACCACTGGGAGACATTCATAGATTTCTGGTTATGTGACTAAGTAAATCTTGCTTTATTAATGTAACTCCAAGGTCACTGCTCTGCTCATCACTTTTACTGTCCCTTCATGCGATCAGTATGCCCATCCACACCATCTCCAAAGCCATCCCCAACAGACCATCACCATTTAGAACTCTTCTCGGCTCCTTCCCATATGGCTTGTCCATTACACTGGATTACTTTGGTACTAAGGTTCTATTCTTTGAGTTCAGGTGAGCATAGTTTCTGCAGTCTTTAAATTTAGGAGAGGAACTTTTGATACTCTGCTCAACTATAAAGACACACACAAGGTCTCCTCCTTTTTATAACATCACTGTCCTTACTTACTATTTTTATCTGATAAAAAAGAATCTTTCTACAAATATTTGTCCCAAAATACTACTCACCTCTGGATAAAGATGGAAACGTTTCACTGTATTAATTACAAGAGGATATTCAGTAAGCCTGTCATTCATAATCATCCACAATCCTTCCAAAAATGAAGGTGCTTCAATAATGGTCTTGAAGTAGGAGTAATAAAGTCCCTTAAAAAAAGGCACAAATTATCAATGTAAGTAAAATTTGAAAATGTTTATTTTTATAACTCCTTTTAGAACAATTTCTTCTGGAAAAACAAAAGGAAAAGCTTGATAATCAGTCTTCTAATTTCTCCTTGCTGCTGCATTCTTGGGCTCAAAAAGGCATACATTTTTAGGTTATCACTGTACTATTCTTTCATATTTCCTGTATTTTCTTTTTCTTTTGAAAAAGAATTGGAGGGATGCTTAAATGTTTTAAGGAGCATTTCTAACGATGTCTTAAAATGTGTAAACCATATATTTTTAATTCTACCAAGCCTGATTTTACCCCTACATTATGAGATGCCTAGACGTTGAGATCTGATGAATTTTGGCACAGAGATGCCTCCATGTCCTTGCCCAGCTCTGCATACAGAAAATTACTTCTTTTTTTTCCAGGTCTTAAGAAATAACATATAATGATCGTCAGCATTATGAGAAGGAACCTCATGCTTTCAACTTACTTCCTAGTTCCACCTAACAGCTCTGCACAAAGTGAAAGCTAACTAAGTGTCAAGTGACTCTTGTTCATGAGACAAATGCTGTATCCAGAAAAGGGGATTATCCTAGGTATTATTTCAGCAAATGAAATAATGACTTTATTAGGCTATTAAAAGTGCTGTTTAGTTAAAATTCAAAGATTAACAAAAGCATGTTTCATATTTCTTCCCTCATCAATTTCCTGCTTTTCTACCTGAAATATAAAAGCAAATAAAGGACCACATTGTTTGTAATACATTCTCCAAAAAAACATTAAAAATAATCTTCAACGCTACAGTCATTCCTGTCTCATACAACTACTTAATGTTGATAGATTAAGCAATGCTATTGGCTACTAAATTGAAGATCTGTTTTAGCTGATGTCTGAAAGAGCATTTCCTCATAGCTTTGACTAATCTATGAGTTAATGTAAAGATTTTTCCTTTCTGCTTATGAGGGCAACAAATCTAATATGCGTGTCTCTATTTAGAGAAATAGAAAATATATAAATAAATTTTTATTAATAAGTTATTGTTTGGTGCCAGGTACTGTGCTACGTGCTTTGTTCATTCTCTCCCTTCATTTTCAATAAACCTCTGTCAGGCTGGCATTATTTCTAGTTAACAGATGAGATTACTGAGAATCAGAGAGGTCAAGTGACCAGCCATCACCCAACGAAGCACAGAACTGCTATCCGAATCCAGTGATCTGTCATCAAAGCCCAGATTCCACCACCACACTCTTCATTTAATAATATTCTATATCCTCTCTTTGGAAATAATACCTACAAAATATTAAAAATTCAAATGCCATACAAATGCTAACGTATCCAATTCTTTGAACCTTTAAGGGGGCTATAAGGGTGAGATTTGAAAAGCAGTGGCTGATGTACCTCGAACAGGCAAATTTACAGACAGAAAGTAGAACAGAGGCCACCAGGGGCTCAGGGGAGGGTAGGGGGAGTTAGTGTCTAATGGGTACAATTTCTGTTTGGGGGAATAAAAAAGTTCTAGAGATAAATGGTGGTAACAGTTGCACAACAATATCAGTGTATTTAATGCCATAGAACTGTACACTTAAAAACAGTTGAAATAATAAGTTCTGCTGTTTTTAAATTTTTTAATTTGAATTTAAATTTTTCATTTTAATTTAGCCACAAATAAAAACAAACAAACAAAAGTAGAGGCTACAGAGTCAGGAGAGCCAGGAGTGCTGGTTTCAGTTCTTCATTTGGCCCCTAACTCACTCATCTGGAGGATGGTCCTGGTCTCTCTTAAGTGTAAAATTCCACAATTCTGGCATTCATTATCCCCTTTAATCCTCACAATAATTATGTGAAATATGTACAGCAGATGGCATTATCTCCATTTTACAGACTAGTTGTCAAAATAACAGAAAAATTACTAAAGAAACTATATCAAAAGTTGTCTCTGAAGAGGGGTTATCTTGTCAGCCAGCCACAGTGGCCTAGTGGTTAAGTTTGGTGTGCTCAGCTTTAGGAGCCCAAGTTCAATTCCCAGGCATAGAGCTACACCACTTGTCTGTCAGTGGCCACGCTGTGGTGGCAGCTCACATACAAAAAGAGGAAGACTGGCAGAAGATGTTAGTTCAGGGTGAATCTTCCTCAGCAAAAAAAAAAAAAAAATCTTGACCTCAAGAGAGCTAAAAAACAAAAATTAAAACAGCCAGGTAAAACATGGATCTCCCACCTCTAGCCCAAGAGAAAGCGATTTTTGATAACATTTGATACCCCATATCACTTCTTAAATGTCTTTGTTTCCCTTCTTCCTCAGCTATTATAACTGACCTTTATTATTTTCAAAAGAAGTTTGCATTAGGAATGGAGGAGAGATGAGTCAAGTTAAAGAAAAAGAATCCTAAAACATTTTTCTATTTCAATAATAAACTCAGATAATAGCTTGAGAAATAGCACAGTTTACAAAAAATTCATTTCAGTTCTAAGTTTCACCTTATACTCTTACTATTCTTAAACTACAAATGAATTCATTAGAAGAAAGAACTTAACCATTTCAGTGCGAAAAGTCATTTCCCGTTCCAAAGATGAGAGGTGAGAAAAATGACGCTCATTTTCAAAAAGTGTTACTAAATGTATCCTAGAAAAAAAATGAAGCAGCATATTATAAGAACGTGTTTCAAAAACAGTACTAAAATAACTACATTATAAAGTACAAAAATAATAAAAAGGAAAAAGAATTTTTATAATAAATATTGAGATAATTTTATAATTTGCTTACTAACATTTTTAGACATTTATAAATCTAGTGTAGCACACAGCTGAAACTCCTTGACTCCTTGGCTCTCAATCTTGACTGTCTATCTAAACCTCCTGTGGACCTCTCCAGCCCTCCTCCCACTCCAGGCCTCTAAATCAGAACAAAGGCAAGTTTTTGTGTTTGTTTGTTAAGTTTCACAAGTGGTTCTAATATGTCAGGTTTGGGACATGCCTCTGTAACTGCTGAAAAGCATTGGGAATTTTAAATAAAATTACTTTGGATTAAAGCAATTTTTAAATATGTATAATACCATATAAGGGACCAACTTTCAAGTGCCAAAGAACAGAGGACTGTACTTCAAGATATTTTACTAGTGCAGCTCAAGAAAACAGCTGTAGCCAGTGAAAATAGAAGCATATGTAATAAGTAAAATTAGTTATAGTCGGCAATCATGCTAACCTTAGTTTACACAGTAGATGCTTTCCAATGAAGTAGAGAATAAAGCAAAATTCCATACATCAGCCCTGTCTTGCACTCACCTTCATGTACATGTGGGACATATGCCAGGGTACCAACACCTGTGGGAAATGTTTCTTACCATTATAGCCTTAGTTCTAACACCAAAATCTCCCTGCAGACTAAACAGCCACAACAGCACCGTCCCAACAGAACATGGGCAGATCCCATTCTTCCCAAGAGTGGAAATCCCTGAGCTCAGGTAGAAATGAAAATATGTCAGAGAAAAAATATTATTTTACACACAATTTTACAAATAGATCACTTGTATAATAAGGTTCATGTGCATGCACACTGAAAGGCTCATTTAATTCTGTATTACTGTTGCAGAGTCTTTATCTTCATTTCTACCTGATTTCTGATTGACAGGTGCTACTAAAACCTTATCTCTAAGCTTATGTCACTAACAAAACACAATTACTGTAAAATAAGGGAGATATTCTTACCATAAAATAAACATGCAAAGTACACTAGAAAAGCTAGATCTTTAAAAAACATAGTGGTGAATCCTTTCGTAAAGCAAAAACATTTTAATTCATAAGTTACAATTCCCCTAATGCATTCATTTTGTAAATGCTGCTTCACATGAGATTTTTTTTAAAGTAATATATATGTGTGTAAACTGATGTACATACAGATGTTCTATACACATAACAACAGGTTATTGTTTCACTGTACGCAAACAGCGATGGCAATGTTTAGTCCAAATGTTTTTATTCATTTCAAACTGAAACTAATCTTACCAGTGCAAAATTCCCACAAAGGCAGCTGGAAAAAGAAAAAATGAAAAAAGTCATTAAATGCTGCTTTATCATAATACATCTTTAAAATAACTATTTCAAATGCGTTACCTTACATGTCTAGAGAGAGAACACACAAAAATAAGATGGCTAGCTAATTCTGTCTATATAAGCATGGGAAAAATTCCAAAAGGACATAAAACAAATGTGAATAGTGCTTACCTCTGCCAGGGGGATCTGAGGAGCAAATGCGACTTGAAAGTCTTTATGTGTCTCATTTACACAGTTTTGAAACATCAATAACTTCATCACTCTTTTGCAACATACCACAGAACTGTTCACTTTAAAATGGTTAATTTTATGTTATGTGCATTTTACCTCACTAAAAAAATTTTTTCTTAAAGAAAAGAAAGAATCAATCAGGGCAGAATGAAGTTCAAATGCCTTAAACCTAGTCTTGCATTAGACTCTCCATAGCTGGTCCCAGTCAACCTTCTGAACTTACTTCTGTGGAAATTAATTAAAGAAACCTTAACTAAACTGGAGCAGGGAAGGCCTATACAGGGAGCTCTCATGCCCCATCACACATCATCAATTACACCAAACATGAAGAGACTGAGGATGCAACTCCCACAGGAAGTAAAACTATTTTACTACTGAAGGAAGATTTCTCTCCCCATCCAGCAACAGCCCAGCCAATGAGAAGCCGCTGCCGCCCTGAACTGTTACTTTCCCCCAACTGACTTTCATTTAGAACTGCCCCTTCCTACTCTCCCTTTTTCTCTATAAAAGCAAGCTCCCCTCCTTTGTCTTCCTGATTTGTCCATGGTTCAACATAGCATGCACATCCTAAATTGCAATTCTTTTGGCTATTCCCAAATAAACTTGTTTTGAGGATATAACAACAGGCAAATTTCCTTTTTAAGTTGACATATATGGCATCAGAAAAGAGTGATCCAAAGGAGGCGACCCCCGAGAGACAGTGACCCCCAAATGGAGCAAGGTACCCACATTGAGCCCCTTGTGTTCATTGCTTCTCTGAGTTGCCACCTGCTTTCAGTTTGGTGAGTCTCCTCTCGGGTTCTGAGCTCCCTTCTCCTTGAGTTTTGAGCTCCTTAGACATTATTCCGGATAGGGAGAGGCTTTGTCTTCTCGGGGGGAGGAACTCTGTTCTCCTGATTCAAGGCTCTGTTCTTGGGTTCAAGGCGTCATCCTTGGTGAGTACTCAGCTGTTTTCTGAAGGTCCTTTGGGGCTCAGGCTTGCTGAAAATCTAGGAGCTTTTCTTTGGTTTTCAGATTCCTTGTGGAATCAGGCAGGGAATACAACAACTTTTGTTTTTAGATTCCTTTGGGGATCACAGCTACTTTAGCAACTTTCTTGGGTTTTTAGAAGACATTTCAGAAGTGGGATCCCTGTCATCTAAATGGTCTGAGGAAAACCCTCCTTCGGAGGCCCTGGCTGGGTTTATGTTTGAGAATTTTGGACCCCCTACATGCGCATTTTTAACTAAATGGGCCAAGCTGACCAAAAGGCAGTCTGGAATTATAATGGCCATGATGGGGAACTTTCGATCTTCCCAAATTAGCTTTTCTTAAAACCAAATTGGAAGACCGTGCTCTAAAATTAAGCAAAAACAAATGGTACATCTATTTTCATTGGTACCTGGAGGCTTCTGGATATGCATAAAGCTCTAAAACTGCCTCTCTACAAGATACTTTGTCTAAATTAGCCAAAACCACTAAAAAACTGAGGGAGACAAAATGGCTTCTGAAGCCTCTTGTTCCCATCCTCTTCTTTGTCTCAGGCACCACCTTGCTTGTCCTCCCAGACTCCTCTGTCTCAGACTCCACCCCAGCAGCCATCTCCTGCCCAGGCTCCACCCCTGGCACCACCTTCTCCTCTTCCCCTCTGTGAAAATCTGCCCCTTTAAAATTAGACCCTCTGAGGATTAAAATGCTAAATCCCTAATTACTATTTCTAAGTCACCTAGAGAAAATAAAAAACTAGAAAGGAAATTTTAAATAGCAATTACCCTAGACTTTTGATAATAGACAAAATGACTCCAAAAACAGCTCTGAAAGGATCCTTATAACATGCAAATAAACATCTTTGGTAAAAGACTTTGGCCAACTGAACAAGTAACCTTACCTTAGTCCTTCTGCCAGAAATACAATTTGGATCCAACTATCCTTTTGAGTTTTAAATTACTAGACCTGAGACATGGCTAAAAGTTTTAAAATGAAAGCTATGAGATCTCTATTTAATATCTAGGTGTCTATGTATATATGTTATAGAGATGTGCTATTTTTCTACCATTGAATGGTATTGCTAGAATTGATTTGTAAAAAGCTCTATTTAAGTGTCTCGAAATTAAGCACTTATAAATTAAGTATTCTTAAACTTCAGAAATATAAATAGAAACTAACTTAAATGCTTTCAGGTTTATGTGATCTAGGACTAACCTTTGGTAAATAAAAGATAGCTTAAAGTTGGTGTAAATAGAAAACAGACATGTCTTCAGAGTTGTTAGTATTGGGTGTAATGCAAATGTGCAACTTCTTTTCTCCACTTAGGTTTACTAGTCAAGTAGGCTCATGCTGTCTCTGCTACAAAATTTGTCAGCAAGAAAGTAACTTTAACATGATGTTTGGTTATTTAATGTCTAATCCAAGCATGATTGTTAAGAGCAAGTAATTAAAATAAATGTAGATAAGATCAAAGTTTATGCCAAGTTAAACTAAATGATGGATAGTCGTTGAGTACCTAAATCATTTTTCAAACAAGATAAAATACTAAAACATTAATTCTTGAACATAGGTTTATCTACTTTTGGCTTCCGATTGCAAAGAAACTAATGATAAATTTGTGTCTGTACCATGTCTTGTGCCACAGTGAAAGACTACACTATTCAAAAGGGCATATACTCCTAGATAATATGAAATGTATTTATAAATCTGCCAGTCCATGATTGCTTCCTTCTTAGTTTTCACTAGGAATTGGGGATTCTAAGGGTTAAGAATTCTAATATATTTAACTAAAGCTACTAGAAACAAAAAGGAAAACATCTCTGTATGCAAAAAATGTATGATGTGTGTTTTGGTGAAAGAAGGTATGAGGAATGAAAATGCATTCTGTTGAGGGAAAAGAAAGTAATTTTTTCCTAAAGAGAGGCTGGTTATTTCAGAATGGGAAAAAAAGAAAACACAGGACAAAATCTGAATGTAAAAAGAAAGTTGTAGAAGGTTTACAGAAAGAAGAATTTCAAAAGAATTTGGGAAAAGAATTTTATGAATAGTCAGGTCTGGCTAAGATTGGAATGAATTTATTTTAATATCAAGATAAACTGATGCAAAATTTAAATCTGGCTTTCTTTTCTGTTGAAAGGACGAAGCTTCTTGGGCTATTGGTCTGCTGGTGAAACAGACTGAAAATTTCTTTATCTTTAAGCAATATGCTTAGAAAACAGAGACTTTTGTGCTTTGTCAAAATAATTTCCAGTGTTGTTTCTAACAGGTCTTTAATTACTTAAGAGAATCGAATCTTCTTAGTACTGAAGGAGTTAAGTTTTGCTTACAACTATGAAACTTTTTGTATTTCCCTTTGAAACCTGTTATTGCTACTCTGGTCAAATAGGTACTTTTAAGTATTATTTAATAATGATCTGTGATCCTATTTAGTCAACTGTCCAAACCTTTTGATATTAAGTTTCTCAAAATATTCAAATTCTAAATTACATTTTTTTGACCTGGATGTGACTTTGGGACTTTCCAGAGGGCACTTAGGACATCTCAAAAGATTTATTTCCTTTCCTTATAAAAAGAGATATATAACACTAATTAGGCTTCTTTGGTATGTCAAGTCACACGAGAAACATGGTCAAATAAGGGATGATAAACTTTAGGTTATACTGTATGGATGAATGTTACTAAAAAGTGTTCTAGAAATTGTATAAAATTCCTAAAAATCTTATATGTCCTAATATAATGTTATGACCTGTAATTCTGGTTACTATCTGCAATGTCTCAAAAATACCCAAATATCCTTATCAATTGCATTTACCCACTGACTTTGTTTAAAAGGCCTTTGTCAATTACAGATATCGTTTTACTCTGATGCTCTTACAAATGTGTTTCATTTTCAAAGAGATTGATGAAAAAGACTTTGACAAGTACTCTAGAATACAGGTTTTGATAACTTTAAGATCACAGCACTGAACGGGGTAAGAATTTCTACAACTGTAATGGAAAACTGATTGCTTTAATGTTTTTTTCCCCAGACGTAAAGGACCTCTTTTTCTCCTCTCCTTTAAGCTATCCAAAACTTATAGCTATTTGGTAAAGTGTATCTTTGCAACAAGGGTTTCAACTTTTATCTTTTTCCTCTCTAGCTGATCCCTCCAGAATTCAGAAACTCAAGTATTCTTTTCATGAAAATACATGCATTTGCATGGGTTCAGTGAAGGTCTGTTCACCTTCTAACAGGACACAATTGGAAATATTGGCTACATCACCAAGGCTTTGACTAGAATGTTATATTCAAAAAAGATGTAAATGGGCTCAGATATGACCAGACAGCTTTAAGGAAGTGACTGGAAAAATCAGCCTAGTACCTTGCTTACAAGGTTTCACCAAAACAGTCTTAAAAAAGAGCTTCTATGGTCAATCACTACTCTTGCTACATTTAGATAAATAACCAGGCCAAGTTTAACACAAATTAGTTTTTCTATGATTATCTTTAATAAAAATGGGTGTCATTGTGGAGAAAGAAATTATGTTTGAACCTTTGTAGATTTTAAATTCTAGTCCTATTAATTGTCTTTAAGGATTTATTGTAAGCTGGACTGGATCCTAAATTCTTCTAGTTTCCTTAAAATTTCTGGATATAGTACTCCAAACTGATATTTCCAATTTTACTGCCCTTGAAATCTCCTTGGAAGGGACTCTACTAGGCCCTCCTCACTACCCAAACTTCAGGGACTTGAGCCTTGGGTGCATATCTCATAGCTAAGGAAGGCTGCACCTGATAGCTGGTCCTGTACAAACACTGGAGATCTCCAAACCAAATTGACTAAGAAGAGAAGCAACTGACATGTGAGGCAGACAGTTTTCCTAAGATGACTGGACCAGGTCTGTATGCGCTCTTCCCACTGTTGTTTCTTATTTTCTTTTCTCCCTGTCTTTCCCGGAAGGATAATGCCCTTCTTTGCATTTACCAATCCCTTGAGAAAGGGAGAAATCTCTCTGATTGCTGGCTTTGCCAACAGAAACCTTGATCTGTCCAAGACAGTAATGACCCCTTAGTTCACCCTATAAGTAATTTCACTGGGATTCCAGATGCTATTTGTCTAAATTTCTCTGCTGGCCCGTTTTACCCACTCAGGGTGCTAAGCCCACCTAAACTAGTTCCTTGCTTTAATTTAACCCAGGCTTGGGAGGGGAAACAAGATTATTTGAATATTTGTGTGAAAAATTCTGTGAGGCCATCAATGTAACACAGGCCATTTGTAAACTTCTTGATATACTCAAACACTTAGGCAACCTCTCAGTAGGTAACAACATGGTATCTGCGCCTTGGTTATATACTGCTAATGCCTCTGTGCCGATGAATGAATCTACAGATGATATAACTTACGCAGGGGCCTTATGTACCCCCTTGTTACGTCTTCATCTGTGAGGTTTCAAAACTGGCCTTTATGCTTGGGCAACTTTATGCTTGGGCTGGAGAATACAAGGACAATGTGCCTTTGCTGTATTCACGTCCTATCTTCTCTACAAACAGAGGCCTCTCTGTTCCATTAAACCACTATAACTGCTTTAAACGAGCACTTCCAAGAGGCGTGCATGACTCTGGGTTTGCCTTGGTAGGAAGAGCTTTCTTCCCATGAGTTGGAGTGAGTGCCAACAAACAAATATTCAGGAATCTCTCCCTGACACCAGAAGAGTTGGCTGACTCCACAGCCAAAGCGATTTCAGCTCAGCAACAGGCACTTAACTCATTGGCCAAGGTAGTTTTAGACAATTGTACAGTCCCTGATTATCTACTTGCTGAACCAGGAGGTATCTGTGCAGTGGTGAACACCTCCTATTGCACATGCATAAATATCTCCGGGGAAATAAAAACCCAACTACATAAGATTAGAAAGCAAGCACACTGGCCTCAACAAATTTCACCTAACAATCCACTGTCTTCTGATGTGTTCACCTTCAAGTCTGGGCTCCTGAGTAAAACCATACTGCAAACTGGGCTTGTTGTATTGTTCTTAATCCTGCTTTTTGTACTTGCTATTAAATTGTGTACCTGTTGCCTGTCAAACCTTTGTAAAGATGATGTACCTAATAAGGTGATCTTAGCTCAACAATTTAAAACGATTTCTGTTATAACCTCACCCAACTATAGACTTTGAATAAGAAATGCCTGAAAATTCTCCCTCTAACCTTCCTTGTGACTCACATGTGGCCTAAATAGTTTCCAACCACTATGCACTTTCCCACCACCAACAAACAGAAAAGGTCTTTCCTGGCACCAAGGGACAAGACCACTACGTGCACAGAACCTGACGGTTGATCACCAATGCTTTCAGACAAAAATCTTGATCAAAAGGGGAAGTGTGGAAATTAATAAAGGAAACCTTAACTAAACTGGAGTTGAGAAGGCCTGTAGGGGGAACTCTCAGACCCTATCATACATTGCCAATTACACCAAAAGGGAAGAGACAGAGGGATGTTGCATCTCTGAGAGGAAGTAAAGCTACTTTACTACTGAAGGAAGATTTCTCTCCCCACCAGGCAACAGCTCAGCCAATGAGAAGCCACTGCCACCCTGACCTGTTACTTTCCCCCAATGAACTTTTATTTACAACAGCCCCTTCCTACTCCCTATTCTTCTCTATAAAAGCAAGCTCTGCTCCTTTGTTTTCCGGATTAGCCTAAGGGCTACCATAGAATGCACAGCCTGAATTCCAATTCTTTTGGCTATTCCCGAATAAATTCATCGTGAAGATAAAATAACAGGTAAATTTGCTTTTCAAGTTGACACTTCCTACTCTCTTCTTTTTCCACTCCTTGTACCCTTCCTTTCAGCCTCACTTCATGTTCATAGACTTTGATTATGCTGTTCTATTGGCCTCTAATAGTTGTTCTCTGCTTCACACATCCAAATGTTAGCCTTTTTGTCTCAATTTGAATCCCACTTTTTCCTAAAAGTCTTCCCAGATCTCATTTCCCACTTTCCATCCTAAAGTGTTAGTTTGCTCTGCTGAACTCTCATAGCACTTAATAGACTCAATCATTATTTCACCCAACGTTCATCCAGTGCCTTTGATGTGCTAGACATGGGTGCTCTGGACCTTGTATTTGGGATGTCAAAACAGCTTGGTATCCAAGACGATGCTGATTCCTGATGTGGGATCTAACTGTTGCCATAATTAGACATCTGATAAAATCTAAATATGACATCTCATCTATTATTCCTCTAGTATTTTTAACACCCTAAGTGTGGAGACTCATTCAACTTTAACATCAACAGTCAACTTATGGTAGCAAAGAAATCACAACGACCTACATAAAGAGACATTTACCTATGTTTCAATTTACGTCAGTAGCCAGTATGACCAAGGATTAAGCTCAAAATTGATTTTATTGAAACAACAACATTTAAGTTACCACTTAAGCTACAGAAAATGAGAATGTAAATAAAGAAAAATCTTTCAAGTGCTTAACTAAGAAGATAATTCTCCAAATTTAGCCACTGAAGCTCCGCAACAACATGAAAGTAAATGGGTGCCAACATGGGACAATATATTGTCTAATTTGACCCTATTTCCACTATTAAAGATTCTCAACTTTAAAAAAAGCAATACTTTATTTTGCTTTATTTAAGATGCAGAGGAACATGATGTCTGCCCCTTAAGAGCTAGCCTATTATTTTTACAGCCTGTGATAAATGTCTGCCCTGATTAAGACGACATTTTGTTGGTGACACAGAGGTGATCACTGTGCCCGAAAACTCTGGAAAATGTTTTAAAACAAGAACTAAGGGGGCTGGGGATTTTTTTTTCCTTAAAGATTGGCACTTGAGCTAACAACTGTGGCCAATCTTTTTTATTATTATTATTATTATTATTAAAGACTGGCACCTGAGCTAACAACTGTGGCCAATCTTTTTTTTTTTTCTGCTTTATCTCCCCAAATCCCCCCAGTACATAGTTGATAGATGTATATTTTAGTTGTGGGTCCTTCTAGTTGTGGCATGTGGGACGCCGCCTCAACGTGGTCTGACGAGCGGTGCCACGTCCGCGCCCAGGATCCGAACCAGCGAAACCCTGGGCCGCCGCAGCGGAGCGGCGAACTTAACCACTCACCCACAGGGTCGGCCCCAAGGGGCTGGGAATTCCTGTCAGCGATGTCCCAGAGCTTGGACCTTGTCATTATTGCTGCTAGGCTTGCTTATTAAACTGGCCTTTTTTCAAGACTCACCAACACCACTTCAAACCCGAGACTCAGAGGGCCGGAGGCTCCCTCGGAACCCAGCCTGCCCCCCGGGACCCTGGAAGGAGGGCATGCGGCCCTGAGCCGTCGACGGGGCTCCGGCCGAGGGCTCTCCCCGCCCTGTCTGCTCACCTATGCCATAGATGGTCCTGCCCAGGAACGGACGTCTCCGCAACAGGTGCGCCTTGTTGCGGAGCAGCTCCAGGAAACAGTTGAGGAACTGGAAGCGGCCGAGAAAAAGCGCCCTTGAGACCACTTCCATTTGCGCGCAATTCTGAACCCTCGGGTGTCGGGTCCTGCGCGGCGAGCACCGCCGGGCGCCCCCTGGCAGGTTCCCGCCGCCTAGAGGCAAAAGCAGCTCCGGCGTTTCCAACTCCGCTTGCCGCTCCTCCCCCAACTCCGGGTCCCCGGCTCCGGTGGCCCGGCGCCGCCGTCTAGACTGCACAGAGCGGGGAGAGTGCATCGGCGCCGAAGCCGCTTCTCTGAGCTTATTCCTCGTTTGCCCAACCATTTTCTCATAGTCCCTGTTCAGATGAAGCTGGGTCTTTCTCCGGCGCGGGTTCAGCCGAGTCAGGCGAGGTCCGCCGGGGCCTGAACCGGCTCGCGGACTCAACGACTGGTCCCAGCCGCCGTTGCGGGCCGCCGGGTCGTCAAGGCGACCGCGAATCCCGGATGAGGGGCCGGGAGGGTCGGGCCGGCCCGCGCAGTTTGTGCGCCGCCCACGCGCATCCTCCGCGCGCAGATCTGGGGTCCCGCCTGCGCGCGCATCCTCCGCGCGGTGCTAATCCCGCGCGCGACGCCTCAAGTCCGTATCGTGCTTGGGGCCGACTCTGAAGAGCTCTCTGCAGTTGAACTCCTTCCTTCGAGTTCAAGTTTAGCTTTATTACTTTTACCGAAAGGTTACCTGTCTCGAGGTTATTAAAGGGGAAGGAGACCTTAGTTGAAAAAATCAGAGAAAGCGAGGGAAGGAAGTGAGCGCCTGTGCTGCGCCTGGCACTTTAGGAAGCTCTCTTTTCACCTCCCAGGAACACGTTCCATGGGGCAGTCAGTGTCCTGCTCCTACGCTGAGGCCACAAGGCGATAGGTGGCAGAGCAGGCGTGAGCCCGGCGAGTCTACCCCGGAGCCTCGGGTGGACGCGCATTCGCTGTTTCCGCGGTTTCCCCTTGGAGGACAGCGCTGACTAATCCTTTTTTGAAGTCAAACTTTGTGTCCCGAGAAGGTTGCTCAGAATTCGCCAGCCCTAGAAGCGTTGTGCTCAGCGATCTCACCTTCCTAAATCAGACAGCACCCGGGACCATCTGAGAGGGGAGCCCAGAGCCTGTCAGTCACTATCGCTACACACAGAATGCCACAACGGCTGGTAAAGATGGGCAGTGGCCGCTCACATTTTCCGTGTCCTCTGTCACAAGCCATGCCGCTGGAGCTCACAGCGCTTCACCTCCGTCTGTTTTGTGACGGCTCGGATTAAATCTCCTAATCCCCTTCTCCTCCGTCTAATATGTGGCTCGTTGTGGCCAGGTTAATTTTCTTGACGCAGCATCACTCGAAAATGTTCATGGCTCCCGCCGGCCCACAAATAAAATTTAAACTCCTTGGCTTGCACGGATAAAGCGCTTTCAATAATCTGCCCCAATCTACCTTTTCAACTTTAATTTCCCACTTCTTCGGACACAAATCTTCCATTCCAGTCACTTCGAGTGAGATCTGCAGCATGAGACTCCATGACTATCCTTTTACTCGTACCGAAAAGCCACCCCGTAGCTTTTTCGTCCTTTTCTCCCTGCCGGTCTGCGTCCTATCACCTTCTGGCCCACAGGAATTCCTCCTAATCTGAACGTCTAAAGCATTCACTGACAGTACGTACTATTCATCTGGTCACTTATTTAAAGCCAATAAACACTATTGTTAATTTGTTGCTTTGTAAGGTTTTTTTCCAAGGAGCATTTCTACGTTTCTGGCACTGTGTTTGGGATTTAAAATGTTTTCCCATTTAATTCATACAGTAACTTTGTGCAAATTAAGGAACTGAGCTTCAAGGCTGTTCTAAATTGCCCAAGTTTCAACAGCTAATGAATTCTGTCTGTCCAATACTGAATTTAAAATACGAGGTATTTTTGGGTGGTTGATCTTGAGTAAATACCCAAACTCAAAATAAAATACCTTAGTTTTTTATTTGACTGTTTTAATATTGTTTTGGAATAATGAATGAAATGCTACGATTGTGTTTTCCTTTTTTATTAGAATTATATTAGATTCATAAAATGAATTGGGTGGATTTGTACCTTTCTGTCTATATTAGAATATCTGGTTCTGGAGCCTCTTTTTTCTTTAATCTTTCAGTTTTCTTTATTATTATGGGTCTATTTACATTGTCTATGCGTTCTGAGGTCCGTTTGGGAAATTCCTATTTTCCCATAGAAATTTCAAGTCAGCTGAATTATACACCCTACTTTACCTGAAATTAGTATGGCCATTTGTGCTTTTTAAAAAATTAATGTTTGCCCAATGAATCTGTTTATCATCCAACTCGCTGTGATTTTATTAGATGTGTTTATTTTAAGCTATTTCTTGTTGAATATTTTAAAAAACAATCTGAGGGAACTTGTTAAAAGTTGGAATATACATTTAAGTGATTTTATAAGTTTTATGTCTTTGTTTTATATGAGGAGTGGGTATTTTTGTGGGAAATAGGAGTGGCTGCTACTGGAATGTTGGCTAGATCTCATTTTCAGTGACATTTTCTTGTACAACTCTGAACTGAGCTTTGTGATTTTGGTTTCCACCTTTCGATCTATTTTGCTTATTTCTTTTTTTTTTAAGATTTTATTTTTTTCCTTTTTCTCCCCAAAGCCCCCCAGTACATAGTTGTATATTCATAGTTGTGGGTCCTTCTAGCTGTGGCATGTGGGACACCGCCTCAGCGTGGCTCGATGAGTGGTGCCATGTCAGTGCCCAGGACTCGAACCAACGAAACACTGGGCCGCCTGCAGCAGAGCTCTCAAACTTAACCACTCGCCCACCAGGCCAGCCCCTATTTTGCTCATTTCTGATGTTTCCTTTTTTTGACTAATTTGTTTGTTTCCTGGAGTTTGCAACTGCCTTTTGGAACGTTCAAGGTCCTAACAAAATAAAGCATATTCTTACCCTTTGTCTAACCCTTGAAAGTACAAATCTGTTCATTTTTACCACTTAAAAAAAAATTTTTATAGGAATGTTCATTGTATTATTATTTATATCGGAGAAAATTAGAAATAACCTCAACACCAAACAATAAATTATAAAGCACTGATAGTGAAGCATTACTAAATTGACTAAAGTCATTTTGAATGTATATTTAATAATATAGGAAAATACTCAAGATACAGTGTTAAAGGTAAAAGAAGCAGGATATGTATGATTCAGATATATAGTAAACACATAGAATTAATTATGTACCATGCTCCATTCTAAGTCTTTTACATAAAAGACTCCTATATGGAAGATTACCAGTGTGTGACTTTGAGCTGGTAACTTAACCTCTCTAATAATTATTTCCTCATCTGAAAAATGTTAAAGCACTTAAAATATAATATGTGCTTAATTAAAAAAAAGATGTTGCTATATCTTGCTGTAGATTAACCATATGCAGAGTATTCTGATGAGTATTACTTTGAATTAATATTTTGCTCACCTGGATTCTTTGTCATTAAGTTATATGTTAGTTCTATTATTAAACAGTAATACAAGTTCTAGGTTCATTTGCTAACTCAAAAAACTGAGATACATTTGCCTAAGTAATTATGCATTCTCTTACTAAGGAGAGGAATAGATTTGTGTATGTGAGGGAAAACATGGTACTTAGTTTTATTCAGTTGAATACAATCGTGACATTTTATAACTTCTCTAACAGTAGTCACTTATTTTGACCTAGTTATTTTGAACAATTATTTGAGTACTATTTTAGCTACATGCTATAATGACAATAACTTAAACCAGTATGCTTGATACTTATTCCATGATGAACTGACAATTAAAATAGCACATTATAACTTTATACAATGCAATATATTCTTGCATTATCCTCTTTGAAATGAAGATGCCTCATGATTTAGCAAATTATTTCTCTTGCATAGAGATTTCTAATCCAGTCATCTATTTCTAAAACTCATCTCTGTTTTCTCTGTCTTTTAGTAAAGCGTTTGGTAATTTTTACAAAAAAATGCAGTGAAGCTATATAACCAGCAGATGGCAATAATGACTTGTAAATCAGAATTTTAAAAATGTAGGTAGTTTTTAAATTCATTTTTAAAAAGAAAAAACCTGTTCTTGTAATAAATCAGTTTACTAAATATGAAATATAGGGAAATTCCAAATGTAACCCTGCACAAAAATAATTACATTGTATATTTCATATATCAAAATAATTAAGATATTCATCATGGCCGATGTTTGGTTTTCCAAATAATAATGACTTTGCTTTAATTGATTCAGATAACTTTTTATCAAGTTTAAATGTTTTAACTTTGTGCGAATACATAGATATAAATGATAGGTCAGTAACATCTATATCTACTTGGTTATATAAGATAGAGGTAGTTCCGTGAATGTCACTTCGAAAATGTTAAATTTTCCATTTATAATTTGATAACTTAAAATACTAATTTCACTTTAATTGATACTCTTCTGCAAAAAGATAGGTTTTTATTTGTGCTATTTCACAGTTTCTTATATATTAAAATACTTTTTTCCCTTTTATGCTGCAAGGAGTTGGAATTGGCATCCAAGCATTTATCTCCAGTCTGTCATCGTTAGTTGGTCCAAAAGATGGTAGCAAAATTCTTAGGCTCTCCTAATTATGTAACTATAACTGAACCACATATGCAAGATTCTTCTAGAAGAATTTGATTTAGTAATTTTACTCATTTCAATTAAGAACTTTTAAAAAGGCGAACCAAATGGGATTCATTTTTTTATACTTTTGTGAGACTTCTTATAAATTCACAAAGATGAAAAAATCTTTTTGTTTAATCATGTATCTCTATTTTTGTCTCCCAAAAATGGGATAACCATGGGTTTGTGGTTCTTGGCACCTATTTATCTTCTAACTGGTCTGTTTTCATATGTTAAGAGATCCTTTCAAATTCTTCAGCAAGTTGCCTCCAGTAGAAGAAATGTATCTGCACATGTGTGTTTTATAAAACAACTGCTTCAGTCTAAAACCGTTACATTTCCTGGATTGATCCATTTTACAATAGTACATCTGCTGCTATTGAATTACTTTATAGAGCCTGCTTAAATTCTAGTTGGATGCAGGTGCTTCTTCATAGGAGAAAATGGAAAGTCACCAAGTTGCAGTGAAGCATATAGCTTGAATGTAAATGCATCTGTATGTGATGCTTTGCATAACACTGCATTTTGTCCGCAGGAGAAAAGGTATCTGTGATAAGTTGGAATTTCTAAGCATTCTGGTCTACTTTGTGTGTCCATGAGGGGCCTATTCTCCTTTGAAAACTGGAGGTCTCTCAGCCACCCGTATTCTGGTCCTAAAAAAATAAAGCATATTCTTTATGTTTAGTTTAGTTTAGTTCCCCAGGCCTATATCAGATGAATTGAGACCCCCTTGACCTTGAACAGCCTTGTACAGAGTTCATTGACCCCTGCACCTTCCAAGGACACTAGGCGTGGGCCCCACACAAAGAAATGTGTCTGGTCCCAGGGCCAAAGATAGCTACTTCAGCCTTGACTCTAAGGCACAAGTTACAAAAAATATGTCCTGTGTCATGTTCCTTGTCTGGGCTGAACACCCCAATGGGCACCTGACAGGACTTTAGAAACATCCCATCCGTGGGAACAAAAAAGATAAAAACATCCCATCCGTGGGAACAAGAAGAAATAAGTCAAAATATCCAAATGTCTAAAACCCTGAGTTGGAACCCAGAGAAACCTTAGGATAAAAGGGAGTCACGGGGCTGGCCCCGTGGCCGAGTGGTTAAGTTCGCGCGCTCCGCTGCAGGCGGCCCAGTGTTTCGTTGGTTCGAATCCTGGGCGCGGACGTGGCACTGCTCATCAGACCACGCTGAGGCGGCGTCCCACATGCCACAACTAGAAGAACCCACAACGAAGAATACACAACTATGTACCAGGGGGCTTTGGGGAGAAAAAGGAAAAAATAAAATCTTTAAAAAAAAAAAAAAGGGAGTCACAGGCATAGAATAATTGGAAGTCTTGCTGAGGAAAGGACACTTTGCCTCAGACCTGGACAATCGGCACTCCCACCTGCCCTACAAACTATTGGGACTTCCCCAGCTGATTGTGGTGTGGATGTTGTAAGTACCAATTTGTTGTTCCCCTTTATCCCTGCTCCTTGTTCTGTTTCCCTTTATCAATAAACTTTGATTGCTTAAACAACCAAGTAGGCTTGGCAGTACCTGTCATTCCTTGCTCTTTGCGGCTGCAGGCAGCAAGCCTTATATAGAGGCATGTTTCATTCAGAGGAAGGGAGGTTAATCCATGAATTAATTGGGAGAATTCCTTCACTCCCTACTTGGGGAGACTACCCACTTGCAGCATAGCATATGCACACTGATTTGAGCAGAAGGGTACTCAGTAATCATTGCTACATGACTTAACCAATATATACACAAGCATGTGCATATATACATATACCATACCCCAGAAATCAATTTTTCCATAAACCCAGTGACAATAGTTTTGTGTACAAACTTCAACGTATTGAGATTATTTTTATTTACTATCAAAGTAACTAATACAAGAATTATTACCTTAATATTAATAAGCAAAAGTCTTAAAATATATTAAAGAATGAATTGTAGAATATATACGGGCAGATTAAATGCAAAACATAGCAAAAACAGCAATGATACATAAGGCACTGTTGGAATGTTTTATATCACATATTTTAGATTGATTTAAGATTTAGCTTTGATTATGACATAGTGACCTAGAAATCTCACTGGACTGGGCCCTGTATGTTCTGGGTAATTTACTTTACTTCTCTAGCTCTGATTTCCTCAACTCTGAAATAAAGACTTTGGACCACATGGCTTTACTAGTCTTTTAAACTTATTTGATTCTAGTTAGTATTTGTACATATATTAGGGTAGCTGGAAAGATATACCTATTAAGTAAAACAGTGCCCTGTGCCAAACTCTCTTCTTACCGGTGCTTCCCTTCCCTCCTCCTCTGTCTCTTGCTATGTGCTCTGATTCCACCCTGAGGGTCTCGCTCTCTGCAGTCTACCCCACAGTTTGTCCCCCATCCTGTCCTCTAGTTGCTACACCTGTCACTGCCACCCCAGATGAGCTAAGCCTTTCTCTCTCTCGTCTGTTCAGCCCAGCCTCAACCTGCCTTCACTTTGGCCCTGGTCTCTGTTCTTCTGGTTCCTCCCTGACTCCACTTACTCTCCAGTCTCTAAGTACAGTAAGCTTCATTGTTCCCATTTTCTAATTACTTCTATCCTCCAGCAGCCTAAATGACAACTAGAGTATAAAGGGGAGGGAAAAACATCCCTGAATAAGTAATAAGTGTTTACATCAAGACCACCAGACTCTTGCTTGGGCAGCAGAGTACTGCTTCCACAGAGATACTGACCCATCCCTAAAAGATAAATGTGGTAGTTTAAAATTCCCTTCTGGTCAGTCTGTTGAAACTCTTCTTGAGTTACTTACTAGTGACAATTTATAATATGTTAGGAAAAAAACTGTCATTATGCAGCTTTTATGTTTCTTAATTAAGGCTGTGTACCTGGATTCAGAAAGGGCAAGGTAGACTTTTTTTTTAATTCTTAAAATTTAGAAGTATTTATTTGAGGGGTTAGTGCAGTGTCCTTGTTATAACTGCAGACTGGATTTGAATCCTGGCTCTTACTCACTTGGGTCTCTGAGCACTTAATCTCTCTAAGCCTCAGTTTTTTCATACCTCCAGAGAATAATAGTAGCTCCTACCTCATAGAGTTGTTGCAAAGATTAAGTAAGATAATATATATAAAGTGCATAGATAAAGTAAATGTCTGATGAAAGGTAGCAACTGTTACCATATCAAGGCTCAGGATGGAGAAGGAATTATTTATATCACCTTTTTCTTTCCCAGGGAGTCCAAAGAACCAGCTACAATTCTTCCTGGGAAAAAAAGAAGGAAGGAATAAAAATAAGCTAATATAAATTGAGAGCATAAGGCTGCACAGTGCTATTAAATAGGTAGTATCTTCTTTTTACAGATAAAAAAAAATTGAGGCAGGGAGAAGATTCTAGACTGCCCACTCTTAACTCACAAGTCCACAAAATTTACTCCCCTGAAAGTCCTCAAAATTGACAGGTTAGACCCTAAAGAAAGGAAATAAAAGATTTACTGGATAGCTTTTTTTTCTTTTATATTTTAAAATAGTTTTAATGAGATATAATTCACATACCATAAAATAAAATACATTCTTTTAAAGTGTAGGATTCAGTGACTTCAGTATATTCACAAGGTTGTGCAGCCAAGGGCACTACCGAATTCCACATTTTCACTACCCCGAAAAGAAACCTGTACCCATTAGCAGTCATTGCCACTCTTCCTTCCTTCCAGCCCTTGGCAACCACTAATCTGCTTTCCGTCTCTATGAATACCCCTTTGCTGGACATTTCATATAAATGGAATCATACAATATGTGGTCCTTTGTGTCTGGCTTCTTTTGTTTAGCATAATGTTTTCAAGGTTCATCCATGTTGTGGAATTTATCAATATTTCATTTCTTTTTATAGCTAAATAACGTTCCATTGTGTAGATATACAAGTTTTCTTTATCCATTCACAAGTTGATGGACATTTGGATTGTTTCCACTTTTTGGCTTTTATGAATAATGCTGCTATGAATATTCACATACAAGTTTTTGTGTGGACGTTTGTTTTCATTTCTCCTAGGTGTACAACTAGGAGGGGAAATCGTGGGTCATCTGCTAACTCTGAGCTTAAGCCTTTGATGAACTGCCAAACTGTTTTCCAAAGTGGCCACACCATCTTCTATTCCCACTACCAATATACAAGGGTTCGAGTTTCTTCACATCGCTGCCAACACTTGTTCTCATCCATCATTTTTTATTACAGCCATCCTAGTGGGTGTGAAGTGGTATCTCTGGGGCTTTTTAAAATTAATAGATTTTATTTCTTAGAGCGGTTTTAGGGTAACAGGAAAACTGAGCAGAAAGTATAGAATTCTCATATATCCCTTGTCTCCCATCCTTGTACATGGTTTCTCCTCTTATTAATCTTGCATTAGTATGGTACATTTGTTACAATTGAACTAATAATGATACATTATTATTAACTAATGTAACTATAGTTTACATTAAGGTTCTTTCTTCGAGTTGTACAGTCCTTTGGGTTTTGACAAATTCATAATGTCATGTATCCACCATTATAATATCATACAGAATTGTTTCACTACCCTAAAAATCCTATGTGCTCCACCTATTCATCCCTCCCTTCCTCCTCCCAAACCCCTGGCAACTACTGATCTTCTTACTGTCTTCATAGTTTTGCCTTTTCTAGAATGTCATATAGTTGGAATCATACAGTATGTAGGTAGCCCTTTCAAAATGGCTTCTTCAGTTAGCAGTATGTGCTTAAGATCCTCCATGTTTTTTCATGCCTTGAAAGCTCATTTCCTCTTATTGCAGAATAATATTCCATTGTCTGGATGTACCACAGTCTGTTCATCCAGTCACCTATTGAATGACATCTTGGGTGCTTCCTAGTCTGGGCATAAATGAAGCTGTTATAAACATTCATGTGCACGTTTTTATGTGGACATAAGATTTCAGCTCATTTGAGTAAATACCTGGGAGCGCTACTGCTGGATCATATGGTAGGACTAAGTGCTTTGCAAGAAACTGCCAAACTGTCTTCCAAAGTGGCTGCACCATTTTGTATTCCCACCTCCAATAAATGAGAGTTTCTGTTGCTCTTCATCCTCAGCAACATTTGGTATTGTCAGTGTTTTGGATTTTAGCCATTTAAAGAGATCTGTAGTGGTATTTCATTGTTTTAATTTGCATTTCTCAAATGATGTATGATGTTGAGCGTTTTTTCAGATGTTTATTTCTCAGCTTTATATCTTCTTTGGTGAGGTGTCTGTTCAGATAGATCTTTTGCCTATTAAAAAAATTGGGTTGTTTGTTTTCTAATTGATGAGTTTTAATGGGTCTTTGTATATTTGAATACAAATCTGTTATCGGATATGTTTTGCAGACATTTTCTGCCACCTGTGGCCAGTTCTTTCATTCTCTTAATAGTCTTTCACAGAACAGAAATTTTTAAGTTTAATGTAGTCCATCATATTAACTTTTATTTAATGGATTGTGCTTTTGATGTTGTATCTAAAAAGCCCGGGTTACCTAGATTTACTTCTACACTTGATCTCAGCCAAAAGGCCAAGAAGAAATACCTAGATTTACTTCTGTGTTATCTTCTAGGAGTTTTATAGCTTTGCATTTTACATTTAGGTCTGTGATCCATTTAGGGTTAATTTTTGTGAAAGGTGCAAGGTCTGTATCTAGATTGATTATTTTGTGTATGTATGTCCAGTTATTCCAGCACCATTTTTTGAAAAGATTGTTTCTCTGCTGAATTGCATTTGCTCCTTTGTCAAAGATAAGTTGAATATATTCATCTGGGTTTATTTTCTGGGATCTCTATTTTGTTTTGTTGATCTACTTGTCTATTCTTCCACCAATACCATACTGTCTTTATTACTATAGCTTTATGGTAAGTTTTGAAGTTGAGTACTGTCAGTCCCCCAACTTTGTTCTTCATCAATATTTTGTTGGCAATTATGGGTCTTTTCCGTTTCCATATGAACTTTAGAATCAGTTTTTTTTTAATTATTTTTTTTCTTTTGAGGAAGATTAGCCCTGAGCTAACATCCACTGCCAACCCTCCTCTTTTTTGCTGAGGAAGATTGGCCCTGAGCTAACATCCATGCCCATCTTCCTCTATTTTATATGTGGGACAGTACTACAGAATGCCCTGATAAGTGAAGCATAGGTCCATGCCTGGGATCCAAACGGGTGAACCCTAGGCTGCTAACATGGAGCACACAAACTTAACCGCTACACCACCAGGCCGGTCCCTAGAATCCGTGTTTTGATAGCCACAAAACTTGTTGAGATTTTGTTGAATCTATAGATTAAGTGGAAAAGAACTGATATCTTGGCAATATTGAGTCTACCTATCAATAAACTTGGAATTCTCTCCATTAATTTAGATCTTTTTTTGAATACTTTCATCAAAGTTTTGTAGTTTTATAGATCTTGCATGTATTTTATTATTTTATAACTAAGTATTTCTTTTCCCCTTCTTTGATGCTGATATAAATGGTGTTGTATTTTTTTTTTAAGATTGGCACCTGAGCTAACAACTGTTGCCAATCTTCTTCTTTTTTTTTTTTTTCTGCTTTTTCTCCCTCAAATCCCCCCCAGTACGTAGTTGTATATCTTTTAGTTTGGGTCCTTCTAGTTGTGGCATGTGGGACACTGCCTCACCATGGCCTGATGAGTGATGCCATGTCCGTGCCCAGGATCTGAACCGGCGAAACCCTGGGCTGCCGAAGCAGAGCGTGCGAACTTAACCACTCGGCCACGGGGCCAGCCCCTGTATTTTTAATTTCAAAATACAATTGTTCATTGCTAGTATATAGGAAAGCAATTGACTTATTTATATTAACCTTGTATCCTACAACCTTGCTAGAATCACTTATCAGTTCTGTGAGTTTTTTTTTGTTGGAAGCATGTTAATGCTCTATTTTTTTTTTAATCAGTAAGAATGAAAAGAAAAACCCCCTTAAAACTGTAACTAAACTGAACAAATGAACCCAGTTGTATTGCAAATGAATAACATAACACAGAAGAACATAAAAGGAGCTAATCTAAGTAACTGCTAAACATGTCATTTGACTCTATACACTTGGTTGAGTAGGTGGGGAACAACCACAGACAAATCCTGAGCTCTTTTTAGATTTGTTTATTGTAGTTGTGTGAGTGAAGCCATGTGAAATGATTTGGGCTATATGGTAAAACTGAGTGAATAAATATGTTGATGTTGTTGGGAGCCAGGGTTCCCATTGTGGAAGAAGGCAGATATAGCTATGGATTGGGGCCAAGCAAGGAAAAAGGACCCTATGCGAGTGCACTTGACTTGGAGATATTAGCATAAACTCATGATTCTAATATGTTTTATACACACATTCACACACATACATATATGTGAATGTGTGTGCATATATATATATGTATTCCTAACTGTCGGCTGAAAAGACCTAGAAACAAATATACCCCAATGAGCACATCTGGCACCCACATCTTGGTTTCTAATACAGTTTCCCAACTAAAAGGAATCTGGGCTTCCTGTAAAAATGGCTGGTTCCAGGGCTGGGGCAGGAAAGGTAAAGGTGAGCCTGGAACAACATTTATGCCAGAAATTGAAGAAGTGCTAAAAAAAAAACCAAGTTATGGCATGTCAAAAGGACACAGGAGTCAGCTTAAGGGACTCCCAGTCACCAAAGCTGGGATGATTTGAACATCAAGATAACTAAGGACAATAATAAATTATAAACCATCGAAAAATAGGAATCCTTTTGCCATGAAAGACAAAGGCTGAGGAACTGTACCAGATTAAAGGAAACTAAAGAAACATGATGACTAAAAGCAATATGTGGTCCTGAACTGGATCTGTAGTGAAGGAAAAAATATGCTGGAAAGGACATCACCAAGTCATTTGACATAGTTGGAGTACAGATGGTAGATCACAGTATTGTACTGAAGTTGCTAAGTCTACTGTGGCTATTTAATGGAATCTTCTTGGTTTTAGGAAGTACACTTTGAATTACTTAGGGATAATGGGGCATGATATATGAAGCTTACTCTCAAATGGTTCAGAAACACAATTTGTATGTATTACGAGTGTGTATGTATATGTATGCATGCACTACTCAGTGTGAATGCAAATAATAAATTAAATGAGGTAAAAAGTTAACAACTGGTGAATCTGGGTAAAGAGTATACAAGGTTTCTTTATACTATTCTTGCAACTTTTCAAGCTTGGAATTATTCCAAAAAAAAGATTTTTAAAAGGTTGGTGTTTGGCATGCACAAAAAATTAAGGGTAATAGAGCAGACTTCTGAAAGCAGAAGGTATGATAACGTCAAATATTTTGAGGGACTGTCATGTGGAAGAAGGATTAAGACTTCGAATTCGGCTAATCTTATTTTGTGTCAGCCTGCTGTGTGTAATATCATTACAGCACATCCAAGAGCTCATACCTAGAATGAGAGGTAGGAGTTCTTTAAGCTTTATAGAGTCTTCAGTATCATGCAGTACAGAGAGGTGTAAAGTCCCAGGATTCTAAGAATTCATTATGTAGAGGACATGAGTGAAGGGGCCTGGGTGTAGGAAAATGGGAAACAGGAACTGGTGGGGACTTGAGAGCAATGTCTTCTCCAAAAGGCTTTCAGTGCCATTAAAGACAAAACCCAAAGCCTGTGTAGGAATCCAGCGGGCTGTGTCTGGCCTGGGGAGTGCCAGTTGTGACCCCTGATCTTACTAATCCTCTTCTTTTTTAGGCGGGGAAACAGGTACCAAAAGTCACGAAGCAAAGTGTGTAAGATAATGAAAGGTGTAAATGTGTGCATATATATCAAAAACACACCATTTTTAATGAAAGAAATTAATATCCACACATTTGTACTTCTGTACAATTTTGGGTAATATATAATTTTAAGCTGTTTACAAATAACATGTAATGCTTCAAATATTACATAATGTTGATAATACATTTCTAGCAGAAATAAATATATTGCACTTAAAAAGAACTTCATTAGATGTTACTTCATAGTATTAGGCTTATAACTTCTTTTCTCATAAAACATTTCCCATGCCCTTCCCCCCACCCCCCAACACACACACTTCATTACAGTGACTGTTCTCACGCAATTCATTAAGCAAATGACACAGCAAACAGTAGATGTGTGAGAGAGCCCACTAAGGAGGCCACATCCAATTTTATCCTTTAGGAAATAAAAGACCTTCTTCTAGGTTTCTGAAAATAAGAAAAAGCAACAACTAAATACAGTATTGCAATGTACCAGAAGTAAAATACAACAAATTGTATTTTTTGTCCAGATGTATTATATCACCAAAATGTTTTTATTTTCTTATATCAAAGGAGGGGATTGGAATCCAGGGAGGAACAGAGAAAGAAGGGCCACAAAATACTTATGGATCATTTGCCTATCAAATATTTATAAATGAACTGTTCCATATTTAAGCATGCTGAAGAAAGATAAGTATTGCCATATTTTATAACTGGCATGGAATATGAAGAAAGGATTTTATGGTTTTCTAAAGGTTTAAGAGTTTGTAACCTTCCCTTTGCTTGTTTACATAAAATCCTTGCATTCTGAAATAATACAAAAACATATAAAATCCATCCTCCACCCAAGCCGGGCTCTATAAAGGAGCCAACTGAAAATCTTTTCTGCCCAGTGCTTTATTTCTGTCTAGTCTAGATTTAGGGTATATTATTGTTTTATTTGTAATAATTATCAATTACATACACACTTAAAATGAAAACAGTTTTCTTTGCTTAGTCAATGGAAGATTGAGTAAAAAGAATGCTTTTCTTGCAACATGTGTCCCTGTATATTACATACTGAATGTTTTGAACTTTAGATGCTGAGTCATGGCTAAGCATGACTGCATATTTAATAGGGTCGTAAAGTCACTCCACCCATTTTATTTGAAGTTTATTTTTCTCAGTATATAATTCAGCTTAAATATAAGCAGGACAGCCTGAAAAGCTAAAATGAAATTCAGAAATGGGATAAATATCCTAACATCTCTCAGAAAAAATCACTGACATTATAGGAATGGGGATCCTTTTCTTTAAGAATTCTTTTTTCTTTGGCTTTTAGAGGGTTCCCTTTTTATTTTTTTGAGGGGGGAATGTTGTGGCTGGAGAAGTACAATGACTGAGATGTGGATGGGGTGGGGAGGGCGGGGTCTTGGAATACCAATATAAGAAGTCAATGTAACTCCTATAGTATAACCCTACATAGGCTTTTGCTAGATGATAAGTATAAGAAAACTTAATATCTCCTACTCTGTGCCCTCCTACTAAGAATGGAGGTAGGCCTTCCAGATAATGCATCATTGTTATAAACTCAAAAGGACCAGCAATGCAATATAAATTCATTAATGTAGATCTTGTTACCTAACAATTTGTGATATGTTACACACAAGCTAGATATGTTTATACTGCTAAGGGTGGACAGAAGAGAGAGGAAGATTTACTTTACTTTTAAAGTAAATTTCAAGCAAGTAAAAGAAATAATTGAACTTACTCAGAATTATTGATAAATGTTTTAAAAATAAATCACATATGCAAAACCTATTAAGTTATGAATTAATTCTTTTGGGTTAGATAAAGCAGTTCTGGCAGCAGTGGCTCTTTTTAGCAGCACTGCATGTTAGCCGTGCTTTTTGATCCTGTAATACACCTGGGGGGAAACCCTGAACTTATTCCAAGTATATTATAACTCATACTCTTTATTATTCCATTGGCTTTCCCACTAATTATCTAGTTCTTGCAATTACTTTTGGTAGAATAGACTTTAGACTTTTAAATCTGAAATACCCAAGGAGTTACGTAAGAATCAACAACCAGAATAGCTCAGAAAGGCCCACGCAGGGTAAATATCTACTCCTGGTTCCCACGGCTAGAGTGACTCTGATCAGTTGAAGCTCCATATCACTTGTACTTTTTCTTTCTGGTTCAAATAATACCAAATACTTAAAAAAAATATCCAATTTAGAATTTCAGGTGTGATTTTTCCAAGAGCACGCTTTGATACCTTAGTCTTTGCTTTTCTCTAAACACTCTACTTTTTTTTAGTTTTATATTGCTTAGTTACAAAATAAAAGTTATGAAGTCAAGAAATACTGGTGTAAAATCATATTTAACAAAAACATACAAACCTACTTTGAGACACACCAATTGGGGAAAATGTCAAAATAGTATTAAAATGTTCCTTTCATTCTCATTGGAAAGAAAATTGAGATACAGATTCACTTCAGCAGACCAGTAATTTACCAGGGTATTCAATAGCATCATGTAAAATTGCATCTACTTTTGTTATTCCTGCTTTAAGCAGAAGGACTCTGTACTAAAAGGAGCACTGGCAACAGGCCAACTATTAAATCAGCATCCTAAGGTCTATGGATACTTAAGCATTACTCATAACTGCTTTTTTAAAGAAAAGCACATCTGTGCTGTGTTGGAAAACAAACTACCTGTGGATACTATAGAATAACATGGAGAAAGATAGGAATTAGCCTACAGTGTCTGCCTTAGGAGTTTGAGATGCTTGGTTAACATAGCCCATGCTTCTCCAGAAGTACCCTTTGGGATACAGGGGAGAAAGGCAAGTGCAGAATAATCCAACAACGGCATCATGTAGACAGGCTGTGCCATTATGCCTTGTTTCACAGGCTGGGCGTGCCGAAGAAAGGCATTTGATATGGAAAAGCCTACCATTAAAACAACCAAATAAAATCCCACTGGAGTCTGATATGATAAGCATATTGCATTTACTCCCAAACACACCTCTACTCTCAGCAGCGGTAGTTCCCATCTCTTTTAAGATTCAATACTTTTGCAGTCAGAACAGAGTAGAATGAATATTATATACAAAATTTAAATTAAATTAAAATAGAGTTTTGGGGAGCCTTGTGAAGAAGACAGGTTATATCCTGTAGCTAGAATACATTATATCTAAAGTTGAAGGACCATAAACTTCATTAAATTTCTGTTATTAGGGAAATAAACTTGAAAAATGCCAAATGTACTACCCTGACTGTAAATGTTTAGATATATGTTGGCCAAAAATAATATACAGATTATATATAACTAAAATATCATTAATACTATACTAAACATTAAAGGAAGGCGTGAGAAGACAGCAAGAGCTGAAAATAAAGTGGATGACTGCTTTAGACTTATTTATAAGCACTGCCAATGTTTCAGCTGGGGAGTCACTGAGTTAACATGAAATTTCATGTAATGGGCTAGAAAAGTGATAAAGGAGTCACTGAATGTAACACAGTAAGAAAAAAGGACAAATCAGATATATGGACACATAACTTCTCATGAACATAGGTTAAATGATGGCTCTGTGGGCATTCAGAATGGTCATTCACAAATCCTTGTCAGTCAGTGGCAGCAGCTAATCTAAGAACAAAGTGGATTTATTGAAAAGGAGAATTTGGCCTGGTACATTTAAACATCCATGAGGTCTCCCAAAGCTGAAGTAAAACTGAAGGGGCCTTTGGCACCCGTGGCAGAGAAATTCCTTTCACAATAGGGCAACCATCTTTTTATTGCAGCTGTAAGTAGAAGAAAGCCTCTGTGTCACAATGTAGAGGCTTTACCTTCCTCAGTGAGTAAGTCAGTAGTGTATTTAGAATGCAGCCCAGAAAACTAAAACCTCAGTTTTGCCATATAACACACAAAACCTCTTGCTTCAAAATTGTATATAGATTTTTCCTACATAAGTGACAAGTAGTCGCAAGAAAGAGAATTAGGAAGAAAGAAGACAAGCCTGTGAAAAAGAGCTTGTCAGGTACTGGCCCTTCAGTATTACAAAAAGAACTTTGTGAAGTCATTACCACCTATTCATCCACAAAATAGGATGTATGGGCATTATCTCAGCTCCTTCCCCAGCAAACTAACACAAAGGAAAACTAAACATGCTTAGGCTAAAGCACTACAAATATTTCTCTATTGGCTCTCATTTTCTACAAGGAGAAATGGACTTAAGTTAGTCGTTATGCATTATGGTAAGTATGTTATACAGTATTGCCTCTTTGAAGGTTTTTTTAACCTGTGGAAAGCAGAAAGAAAATCTATACATGTTGATTTTATACATTACTGCATCAACACAGCATTTTTAATCACTAGGAATGATGCACCTTAAGATTCATCTGCCTTGTATTATTAAACTTTCTGGGTAAATTGATATCCTATTAATTGTAGGACTTTGGCTGCCTAAGAACTTTACACTGATTCTTTCTCGAACCCAAGAGCTGTCCCCCAACTACAGATGAATCCTGGTCCATGGTACATTCCCTCAGTGGCAGGTTTTATTGTGAGTCCAGCTCTCCTCTGTAATAGGTCCCATGTCTCCTGGAGAGCCCCTGCTCCAACACCCCACATCCCACCCACCCGACCCTGTCCTATATTTCCATACCCATTTGCACATTCTGGATTTGGATTCTCCTGTTTTTAGAAGAGTCATACAAATGGTGTCATCACAGCCGAGGAATGGCGCAGTCCTTGGATAGCAGCATAGGGCCCCTGCTGAAAGTAGTGATGGTACCGAGGCATGTGGAATGAGGGGAATGTTGGGCCACTGCCCTGCATGGAGCTGGCAATGGCTGATGGGGTCAGAGGCATCCCAAGTCGGCTATATGGTGGCAGAGAACCCTGTATGGGGTGAGGAATGGGTGTTGCTATGGATGCTGTGCTGGTGCCAAGAGCAGTCAGGGACTGTGGGTGCTGAAATCCAGGAAAACTGGATGAAGATGATACCCAGGAACTGAGAGACAAATTATCAGATGTTGTAAAGGCTGACCCTGAAAGGAAAAACAACTCATTAGGCTGGAAACTCTCTTTCAATGTGGAAATCAAGAATTACATTATCCGTAAGGATTAATTTATTTTTAAAAATATATAATAGATCTGCAATTTAAAAAGACAAACATGTCAACCACAAGGCAAATCTACCTTTCTAGATAAGAAGACATCATTTAAATCATATATGGAAGAGAGAATTTACTAAATAGAGAAAGACTTAACTTGTTAGGTGGCCTGTGTACCCCCAGAGAGCACTAGTACCCTGCCTGAAGGCAGTCACCTGATTCCCTTTAAAGGAGCTCCAAATTGCGGATATCTTTGCTAATCTCTGCAGCATCCCTGTAAGGAAGGCTGGACATACCAGCCTCAACAAAGCTACTCGGTTTCCAAAGCCATTGTGAGAACCCACAAGAGTGCTTTTCTTTTCCTTTTTTTTTTTTTTTAGCTTCCATAATTCTTTATTAAATATTTGACAAGTTGCAAAAGTTTTTTTTACATCACAGCATCTGGAAGTTTAAACAAGAGTTGACACTGAACTTTCCAAATGTATAATTACTAGTAACTCATTTACATTAGTTATAAGAGATGTCCTATGTTTTGACTGATTATGCTATTCCATATTATGGACGTAAAAATATGACAGAGGGCTCTTTGCCCATTGGAACATCCCTGTGCCCAGGATTGGGCACCCTCTGGTCTCTTTTTCTCTGGACTCCCAGGTGCAGAGGGCTCCTCCCTGAGCCTTTAAAAGACAAAGGAACTTTTCAGTACTGCCCTGTTCTCACCACTGGGGCCACCATCTCTATGTAATGCCCTTCACTAGGAGAATCTTCTTTTTAAAAGTGTTTTCTGTTTCAGTCATTGATCCTAATAAGATATTCCTGATGTAAGTGGAACAGATATATTCACTGACTTTCAGATTATAAAACTGAGGTTCAGAAAGACTAAGGAACTGCCCCCTAAGTCCAACAGCTCTTTGGTAGTGGATCACAGACAAGTAACTCCTGAGCCCTGACTCAGAGGCTTGATGTCCTTTTACTATAAAACAAACCCCAAGAAACCTTCAGTAGGCAGAATCACTTAAGACTCAAAGGCAAAATAATGAACTGTGTGAAAATCAGCCTCAGGGGCTGTGCTTTCCTGAAGAGGCTCCTGAAATACTTTTGGGGCAATGGGTACCCTGAGGATTAGAAGTCTCTTCTAATCCTGCCTGCCTTCATTCTCCTTTAGGTGCTCTTGCTCCCAGCAACTGCAAAATTCAGAAGCTGCCTTACCTCTGTTTTGTGTTGTCTGAACCTCATCCCCCAGCACATCCTCTTCTCCTCCATAAGTGCGAATGGGTGAGCGGGCATAGGAATGCTTTTGAATCAGGCTCTCCACACTTTCCCTAGGTTAGAGAATGACGCATCTTGAGTAAACTAAGAAGTTAAGTACTCAGAGATGGAGAGGGGTGTAAAAGGTAATTCACTAGTCAGTAAAACTATTTTCTCAGCCAAAAGACCACCACTTCAGGGAAAAATGACATTCGAAACATGTAACTTTATTCCATTGTAGACTCCTCAGAAAGGTGACCTCAGATGTACAAATACAAGCAAACATAACTGGATATGATGGGAACAATTCCCTGAAATCCTGCAAAATGAGGAACAAAGAGGTGGACAAGGAGCTACAACATCTGATCATAGGAATATAGAGTTTAATGATGTGAAAAATGAGTGTGAGAATTAACTATGAGGAGCTGCAATGAATCTTCTGACTTCATCAGCTAATGAGTACAAAACTACTCAACTGACACAAACTGTGTTGACTCAACATCTGATGAATGTTGGCAAAAAGTTCAAAATATCATTAGTCATAAAAAGATTCAATGTTCACTAACAAACCCAGTAAGTGCACAGAGTATATGACAATATGGGTAGTTTGAATAATGAACACTTTGAGATTCTTGTTACTTTAAGACTGAAAATTATAGAAAACTGTGAAGGACACATAAATGGCCATTAGGGAATTTAGGTCCCCAAATAAATTTGTCCATCGTGTTTGTAGATGGTCTTTCTCTTGCAGCATAGCTTAAAAACTAAAGACTGTGGTTAACTTTAAAAACAAAAATTATTTTCGTATTGGCCACTTTGACCTCCGGCTATTAAAAAAAAAAAGCCAGCAAGAGTTTAGCCAAATAATTTTTTTGCCAAAAGAGCAAGTAACAGGTTAACTTACACAGTATACATCTCCAGAACAGCTGTGGCCTAAAGACGAATACGAATTAACCACCAAAGGACCAAAAAAAGATTAAAAACATTTGTGTTGAATGAAAGACAAAGCAAATACCAAATTTCATATTGAGAGGACAAGGAAAGCAAATAAAGTGTCACGATAACTTTCCAAAATGTAACACTTGTCAACATTTCACATAGATATACAGACTTTACCAGTGAAAAAATACTAATTCATAGTGAATTTGGTGTTCTAGAAAGCTTATATGTTCACATAGATGAAAGCATTTTGTCATATTACACAGCATGCAAATGAGGACTTAAGGGTATGCCTAAAAGAAAAATAAATTCTAGAAACTATTCAGGTTACATCTTTGCTCCCAAAAGATTTTAAAATAAGCATATAGTACCACCTCATGTAGTCAAAATTATTGGAATCAGACAAAATTCAGATCCAATGGATTAACATATAGATGTTAAAAAAATGAGACTATTCCATATTTATTGAAAAGGAATGATCTCCAAGACACAGTAAGAGAAAAAAGTTAAGTACAGAACAGTGTATAAAGATGCCCTTTTTGAATTTAAAACAAGGAGTATTTATGTTCATATATGCCTAATACTTCCAGAATGTTCCAGTTTCCAGAATAAGAAACTGCCTAAAATAGGTTGCCTCTGTAGAGTGGAACCAGAAATCTGAGGGATTGGAGCAGTGATTCCCAAACTTGTCTATACATATGAATCACCTGGGGAATCTTTAAAAAAAAAATCCAACAACTACTATATTGAGGTACAGTTAACATACAGTAAGTGGCACATTTAAAATGTACAATTCGATCACTTTTGGCTTATGTGACTGGTGACACCATCACCATAAGTAAGATAACAAACATCTAATACCTCATGCCCCTCATGCTTCCTGGTCCCCATCTCAACAAACTTTCCCAAGGAAACCACTAGTATGATTTCTGTCCCTACCAATTAGTTTGCATTTACTAAAATTTTATAAAAATGAAATTCTATCTTATATATTCTTTATTATCTGGCTTCTTTCACTCAGCATAATTCCTTTGAGATTCATCTTGTTGGAGCACATATCAATAGTTTATTCTTCCTTATTTTGAGTAGCATTCTACTGTATGTATATATTATAGTTTATCTATTCACCTATTGATGGAATATTTGCCTTGTTTCAAGTTTTTGACTGTTATACGTGAAGCTGCTATACATAATCATGTATACTTTTTGAAAAATAGACATATGCTTTCACTTCTCTTGGAAAAATGCCTTAGAGTGGAATAACTGGATTGTATGGTAAATGTGTGTTTAATTTTTTAAGAAACTGCCAGATGATTTTCCAAAGCAATTGTACCATTTAGCATTCCCACCATCAAGGTATGAGAGTTCCACTTCCTCCACATTTTTGCCAACACTTGGTATGGTCAATCTTTCTAATTTTAGCTGTTCTAATATATATGTACTGGTATCTAATCATAGTTTTAATTTTCATTTCCCTAATGACTAAGATGTTGAGCATCTTTTTATGTGCTTAGTAGCTTCTATATACCTATTTTAGTAAACTGTTCAAATATTTTGTTAATTTTTAAAAGTAGATTCTTTGTTTTCTTATTATTGAGTTTTGAGATTTCTTTATATATTCTGGGTACTGGTCCTTATAGGACATGTGATTTACAAATATTTTCTCCTGGCCTGTGGCTTGTCCTTTGATTCTCTTAACAGTATTTCTAAAAAGCAGAAGTTTTTAATTTTGATGAAGTGCAATTTATCCATTAGTAATTTTATGGATTATGCTTTTGGTTTCATATCTAAAAATCTTTGCCTACTCAGGACCAGAAAAGTTTTCTCTTAAAATTTTTTCTGGAAGTTTTAGGTTTTACATTTAGGTCTATGATTCATCTTGAGTTAATCTCAAATATGTTATAAGGAATGAACTGATGTTCATTTTTTGCTATTGGATATCCAGTTATTCTAGCACTGTTTGTTGAGATTACCCCATTTCCACTGAATTATCATTGCATTTTTGTCAAAAGTCAATTGTCCATGTATGTGTGGGCCTACTTCCAGACCCTGTACTCTGTTCTATTGATCTATTAGTTGATCTTGACACCAAAATCACACTGTCCTGATTACTGAAGTTGCATAAAAGTTTTGAAATTAGGTAGTATTAGTACTTCATTTTATTTTTATTTTTCAAAGTTGTTTTGGCTATTCTAGTTCTTTTGCATTTCCACATGTAATTTAGAATTAGTTTGTCAATTTCTACAAAAAAGCCTACTGGTATTTTGATCAAGATTGTGTTAAATCAGTAGATCAATTTGTGGAGAATTGACGTCTTAACAAAATTAAGTCTTTCTACCCTTGAACCAGTATATCCCTCCATTTAATTGTCTTCTTTAATTTCTCTGAGCAATGTTTTTGTAGTTTTAACTGTATAGGTCTTACATTTTTTTTGCCAGATTTATCCCTAAATATTTCATGTTATGGTAAATATTGCTTTTTAATTTCAATTTCTGATTGTTCATTGCTAGTACATCGAAATACAACTTATTTTTGTATATTGATTTTGTATCCTGTGACCTTGCTAAACATACTTATTTCTTCCGGTAGCTTTTTGTAGATTTGGATTTTCTACATAGATAAGCAAGATGTCTATGAACAGAGATGGTTTTACTTCTTTCTTTCCAATCATGATGACTTTTAGTTATTTTTCCTGATTTATTGCAATGCCTAGAGCTATTTGTTAAATATTGAATTAACAGTGGTAAGAGTGGACATCCATGACTTGTTCTTTATCTTAGAGACAGCATTCAGTCTCTCACCATTAGATATAATATTATCTCTAGGGTTTTTTGTAGATGCCCTTTATCAGACTGGGAGATTCCCTTCTATTCCTAGTTTTCTGAGTGTTTTTAAAGTTGAATTTTGTTAAATGCTCTTGCTGTATCTATTATAATGATCAGGTTATTTTCTTTTTTAGTTTCTTAATATGGTCAGTTGTATTATTTAAGTTTCAAATGTTAAACCAACCTTGCATTCCTGAGCTAAACTCTAGTCATGATATATTATCCTTCTCTTTGCATTAAGTTTCCTAAAATTTTGTTTAGAATTTTTCCATCTATATTCATGAGGGATGTTGGTCTATAGTTTTCTTTTTTTGTAATGTCTTCTCTAGTTTTAGTATCAAGATAATACTGATCCCATATAATTAGTTGGAAAGTATTCCCTCCTTTTTAATTCTCTAAAAGAGTTGGGGTAAAATTGTTATTATTTCTTACTTAAATGTTTGGTACAATTCACCAATGAAGTCATCTGGGCCTGGAGTTTTCCTTGTGGAAAGGTTTGTAACTACAAATTAAAAGCTCTCAGATTATCTTTTTTTTTTTTTTAATGAAACTTTGGTAGTTTGTGTCTTTGGGGAATTTGTTTATTTGATCTAAATTGTTGAAATTATAAGCATAAATTTTCATAATATTCCCTTATTATCCTTCCTTTATTATATGTAGAATCTGTCGTTATATTACTCCTCACATTCCTGAAAATGGTAATTTGTGTTTCTTCTCCTTTTTTCATGATCAGTTTAGCTAGGGATTTGCCATTTTTATTAATCTTCTCTGCTTTTGGTCCCCCTAATTTTCTCTATTGTTTTCCTGTTTTCCATTCCATTGATTTCTGCTCTGATATTTATTATTTCCTTTCTTCTACTTACTTTGGGTTTCATTTGCTCTTTTCCTAGTTTCTTGAGATGGAAGCTGAGCTCATAGATTTGAGACCATTCTTCATTTCTAAAGTAGGTATATAGCATTATAAATTTCCCCTAATGTTTTAGCAGCATCCTGTAAGTTTTCATATGTTTTATTTTCATTTTAATTTAGTTAAAAATATTTTCTAATTTCCTTTTTGATATCTTCCTTGCTCCATGGGTTATTTAGACATATGTTATTTTGTTTCCAAATATGTGGGAATTTTTCAGATATCTTCCTGTTATTGCTTTTTTATATAATTCCATTTTGGTCAGAGAACATACTCTGTATGACTTGAATACCTTTAAATTTATTAGGACTTGTTTTGTGGCACAGAGTATGGTCTATCTTAGTAAATGTTCTGTGTGCACTCGAAAGAAAGTATATTCTGCTGATGTTGGATAGAGTGGTTCATAAATGTCATTTGGGTCAAGGTGGTTGACAGTGTTGTTCAAATCTTCTGTATCTTTACTCATTTCCTGTCTACTTTTTCCCCAGCCTCTGGTAGTTTCCTCACATGCATGTGCTAATCAGGTCTCAGCTGAACACTCAAGAGGTACCCTCTGTAGATCTTCAGAATTCTCCTCTTCTGTAGTTTGTCCTGTGGATTCTCACTGTTTTTGTCTCATCAAATGCTCAGCTCTGATTGCTCAACTCAGGGAGTCAGCTAGGCTCTGCCTGTATTCTCCTTCCCTGTGCCATGGTCTAGATACTGTCTCAGACTATAAGCTGGGGCTGTCATACAGCTCACCTCATTTGGTTCCCATCCTTTGGGGATTATTGTCTTCTGTTTCCTGGTGTCCAATGTCATAAAAAATATTGTTTCATGTATTTTGTGTTTCTTAGTTATTTAAGGCAAGAGGGTATACTTGCTTGTTGTTGCTTTACCTTTACCTGAAGCAAAGTCCCTCCTGGGAATCTTCTAAAAATTCCAAAACCTAGGCCACACCCACAGGCCAAGTAAATTACAAGCTCTGGGAGTGAGACACAGTGTTTCGTAATTGTTAAAGCTCTACAGATGATTCCAATGGGCAGGCAAGTTTAGGAATGGAGAAGAGGCATGTGATGGATGCTTTTTACCAGGTACTCCTCTGTACCATTTGAACTTTGGACATATTTATTATTTATTCAAAATTAATCACAAATTATAAAATATCATGAGAAATGATAACCTACCAATGAACAAAAGGAAAATAATTGCTGGTCTAACACTGATACTTTGGGAACTTACTATGATGAATTGATAAAAATTGTCATTATCATGCTGATGTTTATGTCAACATAGTAAATGCATTGGAGGCAGTGTGGTATATTGGAAATACCATGGGCTTTAAAGTCATTCGTCAAATGGATGAATGGATAGATGAGTAGGTAGACAACCTAGAACCATTTTCACATTCTAGTTTTGTTACTTCCTTAAGATCTCTTCGTCTGTAAATTGGGGAGCATAATACCTGCCTCACAGGGCTATTCACTCAACCAAAAAGAAATATTTCTTGAGTACCTATTATGAACATGAACAGGCACTATGGAATTGTGGGGAGAGCAATAAACAAAACATAAAAATCTCTGCCTAATGGGGAAGAGGTTAGAGGGAAGAGAGAGACAATATGAAAAATGCATAGCATATTAGATGGTCATGATAGTGCTATGGAAGAATAAAAATAAAGCAGGGTATAGTGATAAATGTAAATAGGAGGATTAAATGAGATAAGGCATTTGAATTGCCCAAAATAGTGTCTGGCACATAGGAGCTACTCAGTAAATATTACTGCCTTATAAACGTATATCTAGAGCAGGTAAAAATATTTTATTCTCTTAGATTATATTCTTTCCAATTTATTCTACCCATCTGAATAATCCTAATTCAGAATAATGTGATCCAAATAAAAGAATTTTTCTTATAAATTGAATGCTAAAGTCAGGAGAGAATTTGACTAGAATGTTACTTGCAGTTCTATTATAAATTATACCTATCATAAAAGATAAAATATTAAGCTTTAGGGCATCTGTATCACTCATTTAAAAGTATAACCTATTTTTAAAAATCCCTTGAACAGACTTGTTGAATCCCTTAAGTTAGACTTGTTGAAATTAAAAGATTTTCTCATTTACTAAGAGACACCAGTAAATATATTAAATGTAGAAGTTAATGGAAAGGATAATTTGGCATGGCATTGACCCTAATTAGTCAATTTGCCAACTGTCATATATTTTAATCTTTACATGCCTGCTCTCTTGTAATGTTGGACCCCTGCAGCCTTAACAGTCAATGTCAAGTACTTAAGGACTTAATTCTCTACAGTATTAGAGAGTGACTATCTTTTTTAATAACTTGGGTCATTAAGAAGTAAATCAAGTGAGCTGAGCAACCCTTAATAAAATGACAACTATAAAATACATTCAAGTTGATGTCCTTTTAGGTCTGAGCCATGTGTCATACTGCTAATATTTAAAATGAACTTAGAAAAGAATTAGGTGTTATTTTCACATGAAGAAGGAACTCGCTTCAAATACCCTAGAAAATATTTTCTCTTTGTCTAGTCATAAAGGAGTGACCATCAATGGGCCCAAATTATGGATGATGTATTTCTAAAGTATATTCTTCTTCCCATCCTATGCACATAAACTGCCAGTCCAAGCATTTGAGTTCAAAAACAAAGTGTAGTATTTGCCTCTCTAGAAGTACCCTTATATAAAATGATTTAAACATGCTTCACATACACACACAAGAAAAATCATTTTCCAGATAACACAATGAATCACTGCCTTATGAAATATTTTGGTTTTCTATAAGAAGTACATTATATCCATTTTGTCCTTGGTACATCACTGGAATCATTACTTATTCTAGTCTCTAGGAGGGAGAAAAAAGGGATTTTATCGAAGTGATTTACTTGTCTCAGGCCTGCAAGTGAACTGAAAGCAATGGCAGTTCTTATATAAAGGATGGTATAATTGAATTATTGCCTTTTAAGTGATTGAAAACTGGTGCATATCAGGGCCATCTCTTCGAAGATGTTACAAAGAGTAGACAGCCTATGTTGTTTACTTTATGTCTAATCCCTGTTTCCAGCAGAATGAAAAGTGCAAAGAATTTGTTTAGCCTGGAAGCCAATTGCGAGGATTTCTACAGTACTGTACCCTGAAAAGTAAAGGATGACTCACCTAATTGGTTAAGTGATTTAGGTATCACAAGCTACGACACTGCCTTGTAATGTTTAGTTCTGTTATATTCCAAAGCAAGAGACAGTAGTTTTGGTAGACTTACTTTGGATTTAATAGATAAATAAAGTGGGTACCATTAGTAAAGGTCGGCCTTTCTAATATGTAACACTAAATTATTTTTCAAGGCAAAGAGAGTATATTATTACCTTGGAAATCTTTAAAAGATTTCTTCTGACTACTACGTAACCATTAATTCCAAGAATAATATACATGTGAAAGGTACAATCATAGCCAGAAGGGTGGGCAAGGTAAAGAGTAGCTACAATGATTACGCTGATCCTGCCAAAATGTTCAGAATTATTTGAAGTCATTTGAACTATTTGTTCAAACCAACAAATATAAGATATTTGTTTGCTTATGTAAGATAAAAGCAAAACCAACATACTCTATCAATATTGGAACCAATTGCCCTTCTTCTGTCTCTGAAACTAGAGTGCAAATTTCTCGATGCTCAAAAAGCAAAAACTTCCCTTTTCCCTCACATTCTCCCTTGCACAACCACTATACCTAATATATTCCTCTTTTACTGCACTTACTAGATTGATGTCAATTATATGTTCACATGACTGTCTCTCCTACTACACTGTTGGCTTCTGAACCAAGGAGAGAACAATGCTTTATCTAGGCAGTGGTTCTCAAACTTTAGTGTGTGTTGTGGACTGAATGTTTGTGTCTCCCCAAAATTCATATGTTGAAATCTTAACCCCCAATGTGATGATGTTAGGAGGTGGCGTCTTTGGTAGACAATTAGGTCTTGAGAGTGGAGCCCTTAGGAATGGAGTTAGTACCCTGATTAGAAGAGACAGGAGAGCTCGTTTGGCTTTCTGCTGTTCAGTCATGTGAGGACACAGTAAGAAAATGTCTATGAACCAGCACCTTGGACTTCCCAGCTTCCAGAACTATCAGAAATAAACGTCTTTTGTTTAAGCCACTCAGTCTATGGCATTTTTGTTATAGCAGCCCAACAGACAAAGATACCGTGCATCAGAATTACCTGGAGGGCTTGTCAAAACACAAATTGTTAGCCCCACCCTAGAGTTTCTGATTTGGTAGGTCTGAGGTGTGGTGTAAGAATGTGGTTTCCAGTGTGTTTCCAGGTGATGCTGATGCTGCTGACCTGGAGGCCACACTTAGAGAGCTTATATTGGTGCCTGGCATATAATAAGTGCTCAATAAATGTTTATAGATAACAAAATTAAGTTATTGTTATTATTGAATATCAAGATCATGTGCTCCTAAAGCTGGTTACATAATCATTTTAGATGAAACTGAGAATTTCAGTTGCTATAACTTGCCATGCTGCATTTAAACCATCCCACAATATACATGTCAGGGAGAAAATTAAATAAAAATTAAATGTTCAATTTACATTCTAACTTTGTCTCCTAACTGTAGACCTGGAAAAAACTGTGTTCAGGGAGAAAATGTCAAGTCTATTAAAATCAAATCTAATTTATAGGAAACAAAATATTTTGGGGCCGGCCCCAGTGGTGCAGCGGTTAAGTTCACACATTCTGCTTCAGGAGCCCAGGGTTCGCTGGTTCTGATCCTGGGTGCGGACATGGCACCACTTGGCACGCCATGCTGTGGTAGGCATCCCACGTATAAAGTAGAAGATGGGTACGATATTAGCTCAGGGCCAGGCTTCCTCAGCAAAAAGGAGGACTGGCAGTAGTTAGCTAAGGGTTAATCTTCCTCACAAAAATAAAAAATAAAATAAATAAAATAAAGTTATTCTTGCTCATCAATTTGCTCATGTTTACATCATGTCTTACTGGGCCTTTGTAAATAACTCCTTGTCAAAATATTTTTCTAAAGATTTATGCAGATAATGTTATAAAAAACTGGAAGACAATATGTCAATATTTGTAGCTGCCACAAAGTACTTAATAAATTAAAACTTTAGATAATACAATTTGAGATGTATTATAAATTATTAATTTTAATTTGAGAACTGAAATATATTATGCAATCCATTTTGGAAGAACAAAATAACTAATCTTTTGAAAAGCTTTTAGACTTTTTTATCTTTATTTATTTGACTTAATCCTACGCGTTTTTCTTTTCAGAAGTAATATATATTTCTGGTTTTATATTATCATTACCAACTTATATAAGTAAACTATACCACTAAAAAAACCTAAACCTATTATGTTTAGTTTCCTAAGTCTTATGGCTGTGACAACGAGAACAGCCTCATGCAAAGTACAAATTACTCAGCCTCTAAATAAACTTGAGTAAATTGTGAGGCAGGGAACAAATATCCTTCAGCCACAGATAGAAGGAAAGACACAAGCAAGAAAAAAAGGAGGAGAGTTTACAACTGTAAGTCAATTGTGAATAACTCTGCTGCTCTGTCAGATTTGCAGGTGTGTTTGACGCTGTTTTGTAAAATAAATGATCCCTCTCAGAAGCTGTGGATCAGTGAGTAACATTTTAAGTGCAGAAACACAGCTTGCTAGTTAAAGGAATTTTGGGTGACTACTTCCATAATTTGAAAGAAATTTAGTTCTGTTAAAAGCCATCTCTTCCTTTTTGTGGTTGTTAACAGCCTATTTTAATTTATTAAATTAACAGATTTTATTTTAAAAGCAGACTTTAATCCAGTTACCAAACAAAATTGCTTTCATTTTATGCATGCAGACTTATACTAAGTCTGTCTTCATTGGAGATTTTTTAAAAAAAAGTTTCTTTCCTAAGAAGCTGTGCAGATTCCTTATCTGTATCTGGGCTTTGATTTACTTGTGGGCTGGGTTAGATGATCTTTGAGATTTATTATGATTCTAATGGTTATGAATCTATAAGTATATAAACAAAAGTAAAAATTTAAAATAGCTTTTTGAAAAAGTCCAGTACTAGCTGCAAAGAACCCTGGGTTCTAAGCCCAAATCTTCTACTAATCATATAACCTGGGCAAATCACTTGCACTCTCTGGGCCCTAGTTGCCTCATTGGTTAATGACAGAGGTAAACTGGATGGCTTCCCAAATAATTCTAGCCTCAAAATAAATACTTTCTGCAAAGTGAAGTTTAAATTTCTTTTGGAAGTTTAAACGCAAAATATCAGAGCATGCTTTAGTATGCATAATATAATTAAAATATTTTTCTTATGCTTTAATCTGTATTGAAGAATAAACTATATACCGATAATTAAAGATAGTCATTTTCATTTATACAAGATTGAGATATTGTATGTTGCTCAATAATCACAGAGATAAAATTCAATTTTGAACTCCTTGATTTCTGTCTCTTCATTCTGAGCAACATTGTCTTCCTGGGGCCTGTCGCTCCAAGCAGAGGTGATGCACATGTCCTCTGTCCTCCCCTATCTCAGCAGTCCTGGCCTGCTCTGGGGCTGTTACAGAATGTGGATCCCAGGGGAACATTACAGGTCAATGGAAGCAAAGGCAGATCCAGAGGGCAGAGACTATTGTTATTAGCTTTTGCCATTTTCTATCTTTAGTATTTTTACTTTAGAGTAGCTCCCCTCTCATATAGTGGCTGCCCTTAACATCTAGGTTTTTTTTTTTAGCAGACTGTATTGAAATTATATTTCGCTTTTACTTTATTATAGACACTGCAAAATCTATTTTGTAAGAGTCTCCAATACACTCAAATATAGTTGTATTTATGAAAGATTAAGGGAATTAGCAAACTAAATTATGAGCCATAACCATTTCACTATTCACTAGGCGGAAGTTTAATCTATTTATTTTCTCAGCCAGTACAGTTCCCCTCTCGATATATAGGTATTTTCCCTCCTGCCTAAATCTATTCTACTGGTTTTCTACTAAAGATAGGATATAAGAGTGATATGAGAACTTACGTTGCTGGCAATTTGGGTAACAACTATTAGATTGGATTGATCAGTTCATGACATGCATGACTTCTTCAGGAGCCCTGAATGTCAGAATTTTCTTTTTTCCAAAGCTAGCCAGAATGCTTAAGAGAAAGCTCAGATACCAGCAGATATCCTAAGCAGGGGAGGGTGAAGATGGAGAGGAGAGATGAACTAAGTGCCCAAAAGTATCCTGCAGAAAGTCTTATTCTGGACCAGACCTTAAGAAAAAAGGGATTAATATGTCCAAAATTCAAAGGTAGAGGAGGATTTTTAAAGAAATGCTTCTACTATAGGACATCTGGACAGAGTACTGAGCATGACATCCATTCAGCTCTCCCGCTGAGTCCACCGAAGTGGTGCAAGTGCCAGCTGTCTGGATAGGACCCATGATGTAGAGAAGGGAAATCCACATAATCCTCACATTTCATTTCACCCATGAATTTCCTCCTCTCTGCCTCTAAAGTTATGAGCAAAGCTTTGGGGAAACTCACTAGAATTTACTGTAGCGAGAGTCTTGGATTGTGCTCCAAGGATTACTCATTATAAGGAGGCATGAGGTACAAGAGGATCAAACGACTAATGTGGCAGAGCACTGATGCCACCTTCTTTCTGTCCCTTCACACAGAGAGGCAACAAGTCCACATAACCCTCCTCTGGGAACTGGGGATCCCCCTCTGCGCTTTCATCAGGGACAATAAGAACAAAGGAAAAAAGAAGGAACTCTTTTGGTCATTCCAGAAAAAAGACTAGCCTCTTATGTGGGAAAGAACATTAGATTGTCATCAGAGTTTGACAGCCACAGTTTATTCCAGGAGGCAATGAAGTAACAACATATTTAAGATACGGCAGGAAAGAAAATGTGAGGCAAGAATCGTATATCAAGTCAAACTGACTTTCGCAAATAAAGGCCACAGACAAACTGTCATGTTCATGCAAAAGACAAGGAATACTGGTATTGATAAGGAGATCTGATCGGTGGTTACCAGGGAAAAGGGGGGGTGGGGGGAGGGCACAGAAGGGGAAGTGGTGTACCCACAACATGACTAACAAAAATGTACAACTGAAATCTCACAAGGTTGTAATCTATCATAACATTAATAAAAAAAAAAAAAAAAAAAAAGACAAGGAATACTGGGCCCATGAGCCTTTCTTGAGGAATCTAGTAAAGAGTGAGCTTCAGACAATCAAAATGACTAGAGAGATGTTGACATAAGATATGTTAAAGAGCAGTAAATATGTATTTACTTGTAGAATGAAAACTAAACCACGGTTATAAGAATAGAGCATGCAATGACTATATATTCTGACAAGGTAGATGAAGCACAATTCTCAAAAGTGAGGGAGAATGGGGAGAGAAGATAAGAAGAATAAGGTTGTTGATTATATTTATTAATGGAGATTAAAGGGATATTACTTCAAATGAGATACTTAAAAAGGGGGAAAGGAGGAAGGAGAAAAAAGAAGTTACTAGTTAATTTCAATATTGCTTATAGTAGGGGAACCTAGAGAAAATTAGGAAGAGGAGGGGTAGGAGTTTTTAAAAGATGCTAGTGTAAAGGAAAACATTAGAACAAGAGTATGAACCTTGCTAGTTACCAAAAAAATAGTACAAAAAAGATTGCTAACAAAATAGTCCACATAGTAAAAGACTATTTATCGAAAAGGCTTGCATATCTATTTAAATATAAACAAAACAATATGATACAAGTGAACCCAAACATATTAATATATACATTACATATATATTATATTCCCACATAGTACAGATTAATATAAATTGTATGTGAAAAAAACAAGGTGAGGAATTGTGAGAGTATGTTAAAATTTACTTAAGAAAAAGAAGAATATATAAACATGTATCTTCTTTTGTTAAAAAACACAATGGAAAGATAAACAATACTTTTTTAAATGGTTATCTGTAGGAAAGAAAAGAAATATGGTGGAGGGGATAAGGATAGAATCTTGACGCCTCTGAATAAGCCAGTGTTCTGTAGATTTGTCTTGAAAACATGTAAATCGGTTATTAAATAATTATATAAGAAAATTATATATTTTTTAAATTCCAAAAAATAGAAAATACAATAAAACAAATGAGCCTAAATGTGTATCATTAGGCTAGTGGCATGACTACACAGGGGGATGATTCCAAGTGACTTTAAAACACTCTAGAATAAAATAAGGAAAAAAACCGCTAAAAACAAACGCTCTAGTAGAATCTTTAGTAGAATCTATGCTAAAGACAAAAACAATCACAGAAAGATTGCTATTTTAGTTGCCACCTGGTTAGAGATGCTGCTATGCATATTCTGAGACTGCTGTGCATCTGTAAACCATGAGAGAAAGCAAATGAGTCGTGATGGAATATTCCGGCATTCCCACTGTCATTGAGCACTAGCCTCTCAGCATGAGAGAAGAGAGATACAGGTGTGAGGCCAAAGAGGTTAGTAAAAACCTTAACACCCTGAATTTAAATGGAAAGTATTAGTATGAACTCATGTAGGATTTTATCTTTAAAGCACGTGCACATTTGTGCACACACATCCTTGAAACTGAGAGTAGAGACTGTCTCCGGAGAGGGCAATTCTGAGGGGTGGAGGGTCATATTTTACTAATTGAATGTTTGAGTACTTGATTCTTACCCATTTCAGATATATTATTTTGCCATTTTAACATGCAAATCTGAGAAATATTAGAAAAAGTATTTTCTCATTCCTTAACAGTAAACAGAATGATGTTTTAGGAGTCTTTCTAACCCCTACTTTCCCAAATGCCTTTTATATGGTTCCCTAAAGGCCCTGCAAGTCTCTAATACTCTGAAAGAGAAAAAAATTACAACCTATTTTTCAACTATTCCTCATAGCTGAGGCACAAGATTAGAAGATGAACAAAAATAACAGATCATGGAAATCTACAAGAATCTTGAAAAGTGTGCATCTCCAAGTTGTTACTTTGTCATCCTCTTTTTTCTTTCTTCTGGCTTGAACTACAGGTGTTAAAATAACCCTAAGAGCATGTCACAACTACCCTTGTAAAGACAGGAAGAATAAAGTGTTGGCAGAGACCAGATCTTGCCACCTTTGTCAACTAGCATCACCACGTGAGCCTCAAGATGAAATTCTGAGTTTCTTCGTTTTAATCCAGAAAGAGGAAAAATCATCCTTAGCAGCTAAAATTTCTGGGTAGGAGTTTTTCTTGCTTCCAACATTTCCACAGCCCCTTAAAGCTCTAAGCCAGGGATCAGCAAACTTTTTCTGTGAAGGCCAGATAGTAAATATTTTAAGCTTTGCAGGCCTTATGGTCTCTGTCAGACATCCTTAGCTCTGTCATTGTAGCATGAAAGCAGCCACATACAAGACAGAAACTGAAAAAAGTGACTGTGCTCTAATAAAACTTTATTTATAGACAATAAAATTTAATTTCATATTATTTTTGCATATCACAAAATATTATTTTTATAATTCTTTCAATCATTTGAAAATGTAAAGACCATTCTTAGCCTGTGGGCTATACCAAGCAGGTGGCAGACAGTAGTTTGCCAACACCTGCTCTAAGCTATTTACCTGATTAGGGATGGGCCCCAGTGAGCCGGCACCACTCCTAAGGAAGACCTTACTACCTCCGAAACTCCACCAGCCAGCTTAAAGCTATGTTAGAACCAAACACTTCTTTCTTTCCAGTACTGTAAGTCATTATGAAAGACCTAGAAATTATCCCCAAACTGTGAACCTCTTTAGCAGATCTGCCAAAACGCTTGCTGCTCCATAGCTTGGTGTAGATAAAACTTCTATAAATTCCCAGAATATTAGATTTACAACTTTCTTTCCTGAAGTTTCCTTCCTCATCTAAACTAATAGAGTGTCTTTGAGGTCTGAGCAAAAAGGCCTGATTCCCACTGGGCATGTGTCCAAATTTCATGTGTTTGAAAGTTTTATTCAATGCCAAGGGGGTTTAAACACATTTTATAGACTCTCGGTATGAATCCTGAACCAATATGGTGAGATAAGCTTATGTATGTAATTCTCTGCCCCACTGACATGACTGAGAAAAGAAGGGGAACTCAAGAAATTAGGGAGCGTGCCAACGACATACTTGGATATTTTAGACACAAACAGGAAAGGAGTGAGGGAAGCATCACCCAGCAGCCATTCATCAGTGTACAAGGAGGAAAGCTACCCAGGGAGGGAATAAAGGAAAAGGCCTCTGTCAGAGCTTCACCTAAATCCCACTATGGAGCAGCAGAAATGAATGCTAAAGGCAGATCTCTGAGCAGCTGATGGGGAGCAGATTCTCACGCTGCAGGAGGCGAAGAGGAAGGAATCCCATTGCAGCACTCCAGCTAGCACACGGTGGTTTTGGTCCACTGAAGGGTGAGGGCCATGACCATGACTGGCTCTGGAGGAGGGCCACGAGGTGGCTTTGCTGGGCCTGGGGAGGGAGGAGCTGATTTCTAGCTGCCGAGGCAGACAGACAGGGTAGCTTAATCAATGCAAAGTTAAAACTCCCCCTCCAAGGCTCTCTCCATCCACATGCGACAACTCCCTACCCAAACAGAATAATTATAGTTCCACATTGGCAAAATTACAATAAATTTAAATTATTTTCCCTTCTTCAGACTGCACCTGAAAGATGTAACCAAGATCCACACGCTTTTATCCAAAATTAATCTCAGTTCCTAACACAAACAGACTTCCCTTTCTATGGAGGAGCTGGAGAAAAATAGTTGAACATTATAAAACATTCAGCATTTCCAAAGAAGAAAACTAATTTTAAAGAGCACAAGAAGTGATCTCTTTTGAAACAGACTTGTTCCAAGAAACAGGGAGAAATATTTTAAGTCTAATTGGTATTTTCAAATTTTCAATGAGATTTAGGAAGACCCTGTATTAATAAAGCAAGGACCAGAGGCATGAAAAGGAAACAACTGGGAAATGAAAAAGCATACTTGAGAGTCCAGCCCGGTGGCTGAGTGGTTAAGTTAGTATGCTCTGCTTTAGCAGCCCGGGGTTTCACGGATTGGGATCCTGGGTGCAGGATCATCATGCCATCAAGGATCATCATGGCTCATCAAGCCATGCTGAGGCGGCATGCCACAGAGAGGAACTAGAAGGACCTACAGCTAGAATATACAACTATGTACGGAGGGGCTTTGGGAGAAGAAGAAGAACAAAAAAGATTGGCAACAGATGTTAGCTCACCGCTAATCTAAGAAAAAAAAAGAAGCTTGACAGTCATCATGGTAATAATAAGTATACTTGGAAATGACAAAATAATAACTACCAAATTTTAAAAGAACTCAATAAAGACAGTAAACAGAATACTGGATGCTACAGAAAACAAAATCACCAAAGGAGAAGACCCATGTAAGAAATTCTCCCAATATCAGAATAAAAAGTTAGAGAGATGAAAATTATTAAACAATAGATAAGAGAAACAGGGAATAGACTCAGGAGATGTAACATATGGATAATAGGAGTTTTAGAAGGTCTGAATAGAGCAGAGCAATTACAAGCAAAAAAGTGGAGGAGGAGAAAAAGAAGAAGAAAATCTCCCTAAGCTGAATAATGACATGAGTTTTCAATTCACAGTGCTCAGTAATATTGTAAATACTAATGAAAAAAAAACCTACAACTGAACAAATATTGGTACAGTTTCTGAATTTCAAAGAAAACTGTCTAAAAGCATTTTATCCAGACAGAGAGGGAAAAAAGGGCAAGTTTCCAACAAAGGAAAGATAGTGAGTTTAGCATCAGCTTTTATGCCACAATATTTAAAAACCAGATGACAAAGGAAGCTTGAAAGAGTTCTGAGAAAAAAGGCTGCGACCCTAATCAGGTTCGTACATAATGGCAACATATCTTCTCAGATATGCAAAAACTCCTAAAGATGACCCACATATCCCTCCTCAACCAATTACTCAGCATTTATCAACAACTGAGAATAAAGTCAGAATACAATTCCAATAATTGGAGAGAGTATAAAAGAAATGAACAGTAAACAATGAAATGAGTATAACTAGAACTAAATTTAAATGATTGTGTTTGATACATTGTGATCCTTATGTTAACACTAAGAAAACTGAAACACTAAAAAATTGAAAAAGCAGACACATGAGTAAAAACATGGATTTAAAATCCCACAGATTTTAAACAAAAATTATAGGTTGGGGGGTAGTACAAGAAAGCATCATATACTCAATATCTCCTATTGTACAAGAAAAGAAAATGTATAGTTTCATTTCTGACAAAAACAGAGAAATATCAGTTTTACTATTATGTCTTTTAGAATTTAAAAGCATAATTATTAAAAAGAAATATAAGGAACATTAGAGAAAGGACTTTGGTTTCAGACAAACTAAACTGGGCATGAAGCGCAGCTGTCCAAACCATATGAATTTGAATAATGTATTAATCTCTTTAAGCTTCAGCTCTCTCATCTACAAAATAGGGATAATAATGGTTCTTTATTATAGGATTATTTTGAAGACTAACCGAAATAAAGTGTGTAAAGTGTATAGCCCTGCCTTACACATGGTAACTGTGGAATGTTAGCCATAATAAACTGGGGGAAAAAAGAAACTTGACAAATATAACAAAAAATACCAAAGTATACAAAAAAATACCAAACATAGTTATCACAGTTCTTGGAGATGGATTAAATTTTTCCATTAAAACACAAAGACCTTACGACAAAATTTTTAACAATACAGATACTCTTTATACTATTTTAAAAAGACATATTTTTTCACACAGCTAAGTGTTTACTATGTACCGGGCACTATTCAAGGTTCTGGGGAGATAGCAGGAAACAAAAGACGAAGTCTTGGACCATTCAGTCATTGGGGGCAGTGTATTCCAGGCAGAAGGGAAATAACTATAAAGGCCCTAAGGCTGAGATGGGTCTAGGCACGTTCAAAGAAAAGTGAGCAAGAGAAAGGCAGATGAGTTTAAAGAGATAACAGGTTGGGGGAGGGGGTGAGGAAGGACGGGATGGGACAGGGTCAGATTCTACAGGACGTTTCAGACCTTGCTGGACTTTGGATTTTACTGTGAATGAGAAGATGAGTCATTGGAGAGCTCTGAGTAAGAGTGATGTGGTCTGGACATCCTTTCTTTGACAAGATTATTCTGATTAGTGTACTGAAAATGGACTTAAGAGCAGTAAGAGTGGAGGTAGAAAGATCAATTAGAAAATTAACGTAATAATCTAGGAAAGAACAGTGGAGATGGTAAGTAGTTGGACTCCTCTGGATATAGTTTGAAGGATTAGCTGACTGTTTGGATGTGGGAAGTGAGAGAAAAAGAGGAGCCAAGGATGACCCCCAGTCTTTTGGCAGGAGCAATGGGAAGGATGCAGTTGTCAGCAGCTGGGATGGGAACAGTCAGGGAAGAAGAGGTGTAGAAGAGTGTAGCTGGGCATCCTGTTTTAGATGTGCTATATGTGAGGTGCCCTTAGCAGGAGAGGGAATAGCAAAGAAATAGCCAGTCAAATCTTTGACTGTAGAGAGACCAAAACCAGAGATGTAAATTTGATAGTAGTCAGCATATAATGGCATTTAAACACATGAAACTGGATCAAATCACTCAGGGAGGAGATGCAGACTGAGAAGAGAAGAGGTCCAAGGACTAAGGCCTGGAACACATCACTGTTTATAGATGGAGGACAAGAGGAAGAATAAGGGGGATGCAGAAAGAATGGCCATGAAGTCAATTAAAAACCAGAAGAGTAAGAGGTCTTAAAAGCCAAGAGGAAAGAATGAAGGAATGGACAACTGTGTCAAATCCTGTTGATAGGTCAAGTAAGATGAGCAGTGAGAACTGACCACTAGATTTAGCAATGGGGAGGTCACTGGTGACCTAGACAAGGTTAAACCAGTGGAGTAATGGGGGTGAAAGTCTAAAAGGCAGGGTGGAAGAGACAAAGGAAGAAAGGACCTGGAGAAGAGAACACATACAACTCTTTTTAAGGAGCTTTACTATAAGACGGAGCAGAAAACTGGGAGTCAGTAACTCAGAGACAAATGGGAACAAGAGAACATGGTCTTTTCCTTAAAGAAAGAAATGTCAGGATATTTGTTTGATGATGCAAGAGAGAGGGGGATATATTGCTGTAGTGACAAATATTTTCTAAAATTAAAAAGCAAATAAAGCAAAAATTTAAAAAGCATAGCAATATAAGATCAGATGAAGTAGAATTCAAGACAAAAAGCATTAAATGGGATAGAAGTTAATGTATATTTGGCTGATAAACCATGGAACAAACTAAGAAAGTAGTTAAAGAAGTATTCCCCAAAAGAATACTGCACCCAGATGAATTTATAGGCAAGACTGTAAAATCTTCAGGTAAAGAATCACTTCTTTGCTATTTAAACTTATCCAGACAATAAAAAGAAGGAATATATTTCACTTCATTTGAACAAACTAGCAGAAACCTGATACCAAAAACAGACAGAGAAGGAAGAAGAAACAAAGTTAAATCTCTGTTATGAAGTTTGATACAAAAAGTCTTAAGTAAAATGAGTAAATTAAATACAGCAATGTATTACAAGAAAAACAGATAAATTCCAGATGGGATTTATTCCAGGAATACAAGGTTGGTTCAACATAGACAATATAACTATAATTAATCATATTGTTATTTAAAAGTAGAAAAATAATTAAAATTGTCTCAATAGATGTTAAATTATCATTTAATATAAATTGAATAACATTCAGGATAACAGAAAATTCTTAATTTAGTCATAGAAAGGTATTACCTCAATATGATAAATAATATCTATTTGAAACCAATAGCCAATGAAAACCATATATATTGATAAAACACTAGAGGCATTACTAAATAAGTCTACAGCAGGAAAAAAATGCTATCAACATTACTTTTCAGTAGTGTCCTGTGTATTTTAGTCAGTATAATAAAACAAGAAAAACACATTTTTAATGGCCTATTAGAAAGGAAAAGATGAAATTATCATTGTTGCAAATGATATAGCAATCTAACTGGAAAACTCAAGAGACTAAAAGGGAAAATTATTAAAATTAATTTTTTTAAAGTTCAGTAAAATGGCAGAATGCCAAAAACATATAGGAATCAATAGCTTTTTACAGACTAAACTAGGTAGTTTTCTAATTAAAAATTCTATTTCCAAAAGCAAGCCCTCTCCCCCGACAAAATCCTCTAGTACAGAGCTATCCAACAGAAAGGTCATGTGAGCCACATTTGTAGTTTTAAATAGTCTAGTCACTATGTTTAAAAAAACAGGTGAAATTTTAATATATTTTACAAAACCCAAAATATGTTCAAAATATTATTTCAACATCTAATTAATATTTTTAAACTATTATTGAGATATTTTCATACTAAGCCTTCAAAATCAATGTGGCTTTTTTTTTTCTACCTACAGCACATCTCAATATGGAATTGCCACATTTCAAGTCCTCACTAGCCATCTGTGGCCACTGGCTATTGAATTGGACAGTGTAGCGCTAGTAGATCTAGCTACGTGCCTAAGAAAATATGTGCGGGACTTACAAACTTGAAAATACCAAAACTTCTAAAGAACATAAGAAGAGGTCTCAGTAAAATGACGAAGACATGACATATTCCTGGAAGGAAGTCTCAATATTCTAAAGTATAAATTTCCTCCCTCAAATTATTGTATACATTCAACACAAGCCCAATCAAACTTCCAATGGCATTTTTTGGCAACTCTTGACGAAATGATTCCAAAGACTGGAAGCATAAATGTCTAAGAATATCAAGAAAATTTGAAAATGACAAGTAAAAACGGTCTGGAGTTTGGGGCTTACCCAGTGGCCTAGTGGTTAAGTTTGTGCACTCCGCTTCAGTGGCCTGGGGTTTGCCACTTTGGATGCTGGGTGCAGACCTAGCACTGCTCATCAAGCCACACTGTGGCAGTGTCCCAAATAAAATAGAGGAAGATTGGCAACAGATGTTTGCTCAGGGCCAATCTTCCTCACCAACAAAAAAAAAAAAAAAGAGGTTTGGAGTTTGCCAGATCAGGTATCTAAATATTGTCAAATATTTACATATTTTATCAATTTATAAAAATTACAACAATACAATACTGGCAGATCAAAAAAAGAAACTAAAAACTATTATAGGCAAGAAATTAGTATATGATAAAGGGGGAATTGTAAATAAGTGGGAAAGGGATATGTCCATAAATATATGATACTGGGGCCACTTATAAGAAATATACAGTGACATGTCTATTTCATATCTTACACCAAAATAAATACTACATGAATTAAAAATTTAAATAAAAAGCTAGAAAGCAATAAAGTGACAGAAAATTTTACATATTTACATATATACACTTTACATCTATACATAATTTTGGAGTAGGGAACGTCTGTTAAGATAGATATAAAGAAAGAAAACAATAGATTTGGTGATAAAATATTTATCAAAAACATAAATAAAAAGCTAATTTCAAACTGGTAAAATGATTCCAACATATGTGAACAATGAAAATACTAATACATAAATAGCTTTTGTAGAGCAATAAGAGACAGGATGAACAATCCAAAAGAAAAAAAAATGGGCTAAGGACATAAAGACGCAAATTTACAGAAGAAGATACAAATTTTCACCTATCAAATTGGCACAGATGAAAAGATGATGATCATGTTTGACAAGGGTGCAAAGAAATGGACACCCTTGACCAGGACCTGGACAGTCTCTCTTGAGGGAAACTTGACGGTATGTATGAAAAACCTCTAAAACATGTATATCTTTCCATTTATATGAGGTACCTAAACTAGGCAAATTCAGAGACAGAAATAGAATAAATATTACCAGGGGCTGTGGGGAGGAAGAATGGGGAGTTACTGTTTAATGGGTATGGATTTTCTGTGGGGGATGATGGAAACATTCTGGAAATGAATAACGGTGATGGTTGCACAACATTGTGAATTTACTTAATGCCACTAAAATGTACACTTAAAAGTGGTTAAAATGGTAAACTTTATGTTATGCATATTTTACCACAATTTTTAAAAATTCTTTTGCATGACTATAAACGTTTATTAAACCATTCTCCTACTCCTGAACACTTAAGTTTTTCCTAAATTTTTAACAAATAATAGTAACATTGTGATTAACAAAATATATGTCCTTTGACCCAGCATTTTTATTTGTTAGTATTTATCCTATGGTAATAATGAAGAATATTTGTAAAGATGATGTACATTTTCCTCCTGCACTGTGTGTAATAACAAAAAGTGGAAAACCTAAATAGCTAACATATAGGATTGGTCTAATAAATTATTGTACACAATGGAAAATTAGGCAGTCATTAAAATGTATACTACAGACATGTATCTATTGATATTAAGGGAAAAATGATTAAAAATAGTATGTGTGGTAAACTTTAAAGGAAGTAAATGTTTGTACATGCATAGGAAAGTATCTGAAAGAATATATAAGTTTTTGCCAGTGGTTATCTCTGAATGAATAGGATTTGTAAATTTTTTATGGTCTTTTTCTTGTCAGTATTTTTCCTGCAATGAGCGTGAACTCTATTTGTAAAAAAGAAAAAAAAAAAAAAAACCTAACAAAAGAATCTTAATTTTGAAGAAAACATTTAAAACCTCTCCTAGCCATTTTTTCTTTCTCCAAAGAAACACTGTGCCTTTGCTTACTGTACAAAGTGCTCCTCCCCCCCCAAAAAAAGAAAGAAAATGCCAACTGACAGACTGTCTGTAGATTATTTATTACAAGGGACCAGCAGATAATTCTTTCCCTGAACTAAATAACTATAAATTCGATTATATTCAGAAATGCCTTGGGGCTTTTGGTTTGCTTCTTAGCTGTAGGTATATGTGCAAAGTACTTCTTACTTTTGCTAATGAGATGGGTTTCCTTTTACGAATGAGGGAGATGCTGTCCCTGGAGAATAAGGCTACACATGAAGTAAGTGAGACAGTCAAGCATCTGAATGGAACCCAGTAAAATGAGAGCAAGAAAACTGTAAAGCCTTATAGAGTATCCCCAAAGCTTGTGCGATCGTAGAAAGAATAATACTGCGAGTTTAGAGGTATAAGTGAGCAGATCCAACCATAAAGGCATTTTTGTTTGGGTGTCCCACACAGTAGCTGTAAATCTGGAACAGGAAACTTGAAATCATTAAGGTCACATATTTATAACATCATATTCAATTAGGTTAGAAAAGTGCAATTTCTGTCATCATGTCATAAAAAGATGTGTTTTTCTCTCAGATCTCTTATAAGGAAAAGCTCCCTATATTGTTACAGATAGGGCTGTTTTCAATCAGTTACAAGGAGCAATTCAATTACTAGATGGTTTAGTGCAGTAACTGACTCCAGACTAATTTAATTTCTTTAGGTCTCTAAAGATCAATTGATCTGATTTGTCCCATCCCCAAAGGCTGTTTAGGAAAAATTCAGACTTAAATACCTGGAAATGAAATCCAAAACCTTGGCCAATTTCACACTACTTAGGTCATCTTGCAAACTTTCAGCTAGTCACAAAGATGCTCTCTTGGCCCTCAGACCATTGAAAGCTACTTAGTTTCACGTAGATGTGAGTGCTCCCCACATCAGGATGCTTATTCAATAAGTGGAAAATGTGGCTGCATGCATTATCAAATCTGTCGCTGCAGAGGGCAGTCAGTCTGGGCACTTGTACCTCATGAGCACATGGGCAGCTAAAGGGCTATTTTTACTCCCGGAGTAGTTTATCAAGACTATGGAAAGTAGATTTAGATGGGGTAAAAACTATGCTCATCTAATTAGTTGAGGAACTTATAATTATTTTACATTTTTAGATTTATAAAGTGCTTTCATAAATGTCATCTTACTTGGTTCTCATAATAAACCTTTGAAGTGAGCGGGGTTATTTGCTCTATTTTCTACATGAGGAAACAGACTCAGAGGTTAGGTGACTTCTCCAGTAAATGGCAGAGCCAGGGCTCTAACCTATGACTTTGTCTCCCAGTATATCATGCTCACCCCCGATCTGAGACAGAAGATATGACATACACGATAAAAACACATCACTGCTGCCCCACTGAGCCACTGTCTTTATTCTTACTTGATGCCTGACTAAAACAGAGAAAAAATTCACTGATTATAATCCCACCTGCATAAACCCAGTCTGAATCAGTGCCTCGGGCACTCCAGAAAGAGGAGTTGAAAAAGTTCATGCCTAAATGAGAGGAGCCTTTGTAAATGGACTCATTTGTTACCCACACTGCTGATACCACATTCTCACCAACTTGGGTCTCACGGCCCATTTGCCCACCTATGTCCCCCCACCATGGGAGACACTTGCCTTCTCTCTGCATTTTGCAATGACTCTTCAACCACAAACTCAGGTTTCTTTCCCTGATCTCAACACCCCCAGCCACTTGTCAAGCTCTCCAACTAATCTTACTTTTCTACTCAAATCCAACAGTTCATGCCCAACTTTCAGCCTCTTCTGCTGCCTCTCTGCCTCCCCACCGAGCCTCTGTATCTGTTCCCCCAAATCAAATTCACTTCCATTTGGGAAGGCTAATGGAAGGATCACACACATGTTGCTAAAACATGTAATTATGTCTTAGTTTGAGTTGCCAGGACAGGTTGGGGAGAAGTGCTGAGATCAGGAGTTGTGACCATGTGGTAGGTAACAAAGAGTGTGACAGGAACGTGTAGCAATTGGTAGAGAAATCACACAAAGATTTGGAGATAAGATAAACCAGAGGGCTGGTGGCTAGGGTACCCCACCTGTCACTAAAGACATCAGGCCACATGAAAGAATAAGTACAGAAGATGAATATGGTCGGAGGATCTAATGTATAAATAACATGGTGACTATAGTTGATAACACTGTATTGTATAATTGAAATTTGCTAAGAGAATAGAAGTTAAATGTTCTCACCAAAAAAAATAAATAAATAAGTACAGAAAGTTCCAAGTTACATAGTGTGTTTAAGGGATACAAAAAAATCAGTTAGGTTGAAAAATGTTCTCTTTGAAAAACACGTTTTGACATTCATATTGGGCAAACTGTGGATCTCAATACAGTCTTTACTCATCCCATAGACAGTCTCATACTGCATGAACCATTTTAATTAAGTAAAAAGTGAGGTAAGTTACAGGCACCTGATTGTCACTTGTCCTCTTAAAGGTCCTGATATCTCTCTTATTAAATATAAGCAGTCTAGGCTATAGGTGAAATATGTGCCTTGAATTAAATTACATCTACTTGTTTCAAAATTTGAAGCTACCCTTATATTCTTTGTGTTAGCAAATATATCCACTTCAGAAGGCAAAGGCTATCAAGATTTCATTTCTCTGCAGACTGCCACTAGAGACATGAAGCTTAATATCGTCAAGAGGACTGAATCTTTGATAACAAAGAAGCCTTATTTTTTTTACAGTTGAGTAAATGTCCTGACCAAAGAAATCACTCTACTCAGAGCGTACACATAGAATAGATCCAGTTGCAGCAACTGTCAAAGCTTAAGCTGTTGCATATCATATCATATATCAGGGTTTATAGCTGGAAGGAAAGGGGGTCAGAGAACTGGAGACTATATACAGTAAGATTATGGTTCTTTGGCGTCAAAAGGAGTGTGTTCTTACAAACTCACTCTTCTCTTTATCTTATCTGGACAAAAAAGTAAACAGAAAAGTCTCATTACCTCTCAATGTCAGTGAGCCTGGAGGAGTCCCGGAATCCTTTGGCAAAAGGGTTGCTATCTATTTTCAGCTTGGTTATCTAGAAAGGGAAGAATAGGTAACAAAACAATATCATTTCCAAGGTCAAGGAAATAAAATCAGAAATCAAGAGTTTCATTGGATTGGTGGTTACCAGAGGGGAAGGGGGGAGGAAGGAGGGCGAAAGGGGTGATTAGGCACACGTTGTGGTGATGGATTGTAACTAGTCTTTGGGTGGAGAACATGATGTAATCCACACAGAAATCAAAATGTAATGACATACACCTGAAATTTATATAATGTTATAAACCAATGTTACCACATTAAAAAAAAAAAACACAGGGTTCTTAGGCTCTTTAACGCATCAGAGGATGACAAATACAGCATATGTCCAGATTGGATTGATGCATTTAAAGGTGTCAGAGCCCAAATTGTGTTTCTGGCCCTGATGAGATAACAGTTTAAGAAATCAGAAAAACATTCCACTTTTAAACACATAAAGAATGTATCATAAATTGTATTATTGTTTCCAATTTTTCTCTGTCTTCCCTGTAAGAAGATTATAATCTTGTGCATTGTCATGGAACTTGAAGTAGGCCTTCTCTATGGGAGGAATATACTTCCCCATTCCTTTTATATCATGCTTGAACACGTGACTGGTTTTGGTTAGTGGAACGTGAGGGAAAGAAACACATGAGATGTCTTAGCAAAAGTTTTAAGAAACCTCCATTTTCCCTCTGTCCTTAGAATGGCATGTACCAAAGAGATACTGCTCCTTCAGCCTGGATTCTGGAATAAAGAATTCATTTGGAGCAGAAAAAAACAAAAGAAAGAACGAGTTTGTTCATTTTCTATCCTGGCACCCCAAGAATATCTTAATGTCTCTCAGCATTGTGAGAAAGGTTGACGGTGCTAGAGAAGTTCACAGAAGGGATGGATTGGGTGGGATGGTCGAGGAAGGCCTCAGAGAGAAGGAGGTATCTGAGGTCAGGTTAGCCCTGGAAAACAGGCTGGAGGTCAATGGGTACAGACAATCAGTGATGGGGGCCTTTCATGAACAGTGTGGCTTTGGTGTGAAGTATTTAAGAGAGTAGCGAAAGGCTAGGGTTTGACTGGGGAGTGGGAGAGCTGTCTAGAAGGCAGCACTGGTGGGGAACGGGGAATAAAAACATGAATATTGTCTCATGCTGACGTGGCAACATCATTTGTTAATACTATGGGCACATATATATACCATTATGCGTAAAAAGATAAAATGGCCAAATGGAAACAGCTTCGTGTTCAATACTATATTGAAATATGCAACATAAATACATGACATAAAGCTTTCAGAATATAAATTTATCCCTGTTCCCCTTTCCATCTGACTAAATTAGAATCAAATTAGTTGGTCTTTTGTTATCCTCCCTACAATGTTATTTATAGACTATATACCTACAGGAAAAAAACATTTCCTAATAAGAATCATAGTCTGAAATATTAAGTGTCTATGATGTGTTAGTCATAATTCCCACAGTATTAATATTAATGTAGAAAGATCCATTAAATCAAATGTACTGCGCCCCTCAAGAATAATACATTAGGTTACAAAGCAAAAAAAATTAATGCTGATTAAAAGATACTTGACTTGTAAAATTCCTGAGTGTTAGAGCTGAAAGGGACTTAGGAGGACTAAGACAAAGCTAGTCAGTAGCTGAATTAGAACTACAATCACCTTTAAGGAGTCATAGTTCATTCGTATCAAAACGAGAACCCACGTTAATCTTTAGAGAGAGACACACACAAAATAATCTTAACCTGGGAAAACAAGTTACAGACTGAGGCATGTCCTCCTCTTTCAAAGTAGACAATAAACACAATCAAAATCAATAGTTTGAAATACTGTTTTGCCAAAAAGCAACTTTCCCTCTGATCAGAGTGTATCCACTGTTCATTTTAAACCATTAACACCTAAAGAATTGCTTTTTTCATTACAGAAGAAAGACTTTTTTTCCTTTTCAAGTTTTCTTGATGTGAGCTAACCAATGTACGAGCTGCAAAGAAGCTCTTTGCCTCGCTTCAGAGAGAACTTCCCACACTGTCCTGACCAGGGAAACTGCACTCCTCTGTCATCCACTGGCGAGTTATAAGGTTGAGTGTTTGATAATATTAATTTTTAAGGACACCTGACAGTGCCTCAGAAACGCTCATTTTTAGCTCATGAACATTCACTCTAGAGCAGCCAAAAGGAAAAAAATTGCTAGTTTCCTTTTCAGCTTAGTTAGTGGAAAATGGTAAACAGGGAAGGAAATAAGCTGGATAAATAAAAACCTGTTCTTAATGGATAGCAACAGCTACTTAACTATGCGTATAAAGAAATACACAGGAGTCCCTGATGTTGCCTCTAGAGTATGGCCACCAAGATTTATGGAGAACATTCTCTCACACGGCCGGTGCTTTAACGGCCATGGATTTCTGAAGTGTGTTGTCTGTTTCAGTCATGCTTTCAGACTAAGATTTAGTTTTGAAGGTCAGTTTTCAGGACGAAGGAGAAAATTTTTATTTGTTTGAAATAAATTGTAAACATCTTCTAAAGCCGAAGCAATCAGTATGATCTAACATTATAAAACACCAACAAGGTTTTTAAATCCTCAAGGACAGGAGCTGTGTCTCTTTCCACTGAATAATTATAAGCTAAAATACTTCATATTTCTAAAGTGCTGTATAGTTTATGAAAACTCTTTCACAATAATTCATCAAAAAATATTTAATGAGGATTGATTACTTATCATGCTCTATGCTAAATGTTGGACGGTACAGAGAAAAGAACACATAGTTCCTGCCCTAAGGGAGCTTAAAATTCCATGGAGTCGGCAGAGGGATACACAGCTGTCCAAAACTGGAAGTGATTTAAGTGCCACTAAAGAGTGTGGCACCACATTCACCACAGTGTTAGTGACATTAAGGGTGAACCAAACCCAGATGAAGATTTCAAACTGAAAGTGTGAGGTAGAGCGATAAGTTAAGGCTTCTTTCAAGCTTAATTCCTATAAGCTCATTTATAAAATTAAAAAGTGAATAGACTTGCAGATGGATAAAATTTTCTGGAGACAATGGCAGATAATAGATCTGATGGAAAAACTAGTTTTGAAAGAAGCCCTTTTACAGCCATCTCTCTAAAATGTGAGCCATATCAAGCTTTGTTTGAGTCTTTACAAACTAAAAGGATGGAAAGTATTTGTTATAATGATTAATGAAGAATTTTTGATCCACTTGGTCCCTGAAAGAGATTTTGAAAATTGTATTCGTTGTTCTTCATGCTTTCAAAAGGTAAAGACTGTTGGCTCAGAATGTGATCACTGTAGAGTTATGGTAGAGAATAAATAATCCCAACGGGTGTGTGCTGTTCAGTTGATGTGTCACCATATCTAATTTCACTGCCATGACTCTGAATGAGGAAGTGAATTAAATTCAACACAAGTTTTCAGATTTCTTTGGAATTTTCTTGCATTATGAGAATTTTCTATATCCAGTATCTTTTTAGTCTCTCTTTCATAATCTCCAGGAGTATCAATGGTAACATTTTTTCTTTACATTTTGATGTAATTTCAAACTATAGGAAAGTTTCGAGACTAGTACAAGGTGCTCTCATAGATTTACCAATTGGTTACAGCAATGACTTGACTTTAATGTGCTAATTAGAGAAAGAGCTCAAAACAATAACCAGGTATTACTTTCTCTACGGACCATTTTTCAAATTCCAGGGGAAATAGTTGCTTTTGGAAGTTTGAGAAAAGAAACTGAATGGATTGCTTATTACTATAATTGTATGTGGGCCCTGGATTAACACTACAGTCTTGAACAGGTTTTATGGAGTATTGATTAGCAGCACAGGGACCTTCGGTTAAATTTCTTAATGAGCCCACCCTGCTCACTGTGATATCACTAGACTCTGAATCTACTGGGGTGTCAGCAATAAGCACCCCAGAAATGTTTGCTGAACTTTGCTTCAAGAACAAGCAGTCAGGAATATGATTTCATCTTTTAACCAGTTATAGACTAAGTGAAACTTTTCTTGAGTTTACATAAAAAGCCTTTCATTGTGTTTGCTAATATTAAGATGCAATAATTTTTAAATAGTAAAATTTTAACATTCTAGGTAATGATACGTTTTTAAAAGGACAGGCTTAGATTTTATTCCACAGATGTTTAAATAAAAATCAGCAGTTACATAGAAAGAAATTCATTTCTGGAGGTATAGTTTTATCTACCATTATGAAATTTGAGGTAACTGAAAAAGTTACACACTTGAGAATTGATAGAAGGACCTGAGTTATAGACGGTGATTTCAGTTGGACATCATTTCCTTGGGTCCTAATATAGAACACCTGCAGTGTAATGCTGCTTAACAATATCACCCATGTCAAAGGTAATATGAAAAGAAGGAGCCAAAAATAGTCAACTGCCAAACATAATTTGTAGAGAAACCCATGTGAAACCACAGGTATGGCTTTATAATTCAAAAACAAATTTTAAAAGCAGCAGTGTTTTTTCATTTCGTGAGGCAAAAGGCATTAACCAGTAAGGACAGCAGTAGTTGCTGAAGAAATCCTGCCGTTTAGTGTGTTTCTGCATATATGCAAATCACTGACTAATTCAGGCCAAAATACACCCCTGTTTTTTCATATATTATCTTAATAATACAGAACATAATGCATTTCCTAACCAAAAAATTCACTCTGTCAACATCTCCTTTATCTATAAATAAACGTACGCATAACTGGAGGGCAGATTTTTGACACTGCCAGCTGCACCCAAGAGACGGGGACCTTTTATGGGGGTTATTTTTCCATGTGATATCACTGGACTCTGAATCCAGCTGGGGTTCCCAGCCACAAGGTGAAATTGGCCCTCAGAGACCATTTCTCCAATTATCAGGAAAAGATCTGTCCAAAGGCATTTAAAAATGAAACCTGACCTGTACTTCAACTCTATGGCAATGGTCGGCCTGCTCAAAAACAATGTATGACCTTTAAATCTTAAATTATAAAATAGTTTGTTGAAAGTGTAATGTACTTAGCTTTTATCTAATAATGTAAAGAAATACATTCATTTCCTCGTGAAAACCAGAGGAAAAAATAGCAAAAATGCCCCATTTTCATTACTTATAAAGAAAACTACCAGCCACAATAAATGAGAAGCTTTTCCACAAATTCTATTGGAAGCTTTGATTTGGTTTTTAATAGAAGTAAAAATAATAGTCCTATCCAAAGTTTAAGAGAGATGAAGGTGATCCTAAATGTGAACTTTTAAATCTTCTTCCTCTCTTTTCTCTCTATTCTTTGTGAATGGAAAAATTCTAATATTTACACTATACTTAGTACATACTTTGTTTATTTCCTATATATTTATTTTATTATATGGTTGCTATAGGAAAACACGAACATGGTCTAGCAGTGAAAAACCAGTAGATGTGGGGAAACCTAGGGGGAGTCAGGATAAATTTTGAAAATCATATCAGAGTAATGAAAATACTAACCCCCAAACTAATTTATTCACCCCTGATTTATTCACATTTACTGAATGTAAATTCTGATTAGTCTTATGAGGTGTATATACCATTTGCAAAACTGACTTATTAGTATACCAAATCAAATCTTTGACTATTACTTGAATTTCAAATATATACATGGCATTGTGCTAGAGATTACAGCTTCAAAGGTGGATATATAGAAATAAACTCAGACATAGCAGCATCTATTGAGAAAATTAGTTCTAAATTTAATCACTTCTATTGTGGGTTATTTAGCAATGAAATGATATACTAACCGTATTAATCTTTATGATGCAATGAAGGATAGCTAAGTACAGGTAGCTGGATTTTGAGCCTATTTATAATCTGAATTAGATATAAACATTTGCAAGAGGAGCAACTAGTGTTGGGATATGTGTTCATTAGTATCTTAACCTATTTTAATTTAGCAACGTTTTCAGATTCAGTTTCCAAACCTTGTCAGTGTCAGTGGTCACTTCCTTAGCCCTGTAATCTAGCCTGATGCCACCAAAAAGGAGGAATTAAGACCCAGGAGATGGTTCTGTCACCAGATTTGTGACTGTGGGTGAGTCTATTAACCACTCTGAACCTCAGTTTCTTCATGTACAAAACGGGGCTCATGGGGCCTTCTTCGGGGTATTAGTGTCAAAATTAAATGAGATATTGAGAAAAAACTTAGAGAGACTTTTCTAAATCATAAGTAATAAATCTAAGCCATCAACTTTAGTTGGATCCTAGTTCAGAGGGGAGACAAAAAAAGCTTATAAAAGACATTTCTTGGTCCATCCTGAAAATTTTAATAGGAACTGAAATATTAATTTTCTTAGCTATGATAAAGACACTGTGGTTACAAAAATAATATTCTTATTCTCAGTATAAACTTATAGAAGTTTTTATAGGTAAAGCATCATGATGCATGCAGCTTCCTTTCAAATGATTGTGGGAAGAGGAAAAGTATGTATATTCATAGAGATCGAGAACTGCAACAGAGGAGGTAAAGCAAAAAATGTTAATTCTTGAATCTAGGTAGAGAATACATGGGGTTCATTTTACCATTTCTGTAACTTTTGGATATTTGAAAATTTTATAAATAAAAATCTGAGTGGACAAGAAAAGAATTAAATGAGATAAGGTCATTAAGCATATGGCTCTGATGAGATGCAGCTGGTGCCAGTAGATCTTCTGACAGCCAGTTCAGGATAATTACCATCTCCTTACACTGGCTGCTGTGCAGTGTGAACAGCACCCTGCACATGGCAGGAAAGCAGTGAGCACTTGTTGAAAAGAAAAAAACTAAACATCAAGAGCTGAAGCCCTCTAAAAAGGATGTCTGTGGGTCCATCAGGGTCACAAGCTGAGAGGAGGTGAAGTTCTGCTCTCTTGGGGATACCAGGCACCTAAAGCTTAGAGTTAAGAACACTGACTTTTAAATCTAACCTCTTGGATTCGAATCTGTGATGGGAGCAGCAAGTTCACCTTGGATGAGTGAACTCTGCCTCAATTCTCCCAGCTGTAAAATGCAACATAAAAACACTGTCGTTGCCATCTTATAATATCACTGTGAAGATTAAATAAGACAACATACTTTAAATGGTGCCTTGCACATAGTGTGTACCCAAACATTAGCTGCTATTATAATTATGTAGATAATAACCTCCTATTCCAGTGTCCTGTGATATGAGAGGTCCTGCCAACACTTATTCAGGATTGCTCCTTCACCTATTAAACCAAATCTAAGGTGTAATACTCAGAAACTTCCCTTAATTTTGTTGTCTGTAATTTTCACTAAAAAACCTGATTTACCAATTCTTGCTTTGGTTCTCTTTACAGAGAATTCTGATAAAAACAATGAAGTTTCTGCAAGACAAGTTTTTATTTCATTCTCAAACATCAGCAGGGTTTCTTGTATTAGTATAAATCTAATGTAAAAGCTACAAATTCGATTAATGTAAAATGAATTGAATGTTTCAGGAATCTTTTCTGAACCTATAATATCTGCATTACATGCATCGTCAAATAAATTAAAAATGGAATTGTTAGCGTCAATGTTCCAGATTCACAGAGAAACAGCATTAGTGTTTTAGGCTTTTGTGGGCTTCAGTCTATACCCAAACTTTTAGCCTGGGCATTCTTTGCAAGTTTCCACTCTTGTGTTATCTTAGAGATAATTCAAAAGTTACAATACTTTGCTTTTACTTTAAGATGATGAGTATGATAACATTTGTGCATTCATTTATCTCACTAAGAAATACACTACTAACATTTTAAAATCCAAATAGTGACAGATCCTCTCCGGACATTCCAGAGACAGTCCACCAGTAACCACATGCCTTATTTATAGAGTGTGTTACAGTTTCCAAAGGCATGTTTACACACAGCATCTCATTTGATCCTCACAGCAATTCTCTAAGATGGTCTGGGCAGTTCTTAGCCCCATTTTACAGTCAAGGAAAATGGCAGCCACAGTGATGAAGTGAAATCTACTCAGAATTGTACAGAAATTGTAGGTGCTTATGCCTTGCAGACGCACATCCACTCCGGCTATTTGCCCACATCCCTTCTCTGGGCTCCCATTTGTGTAGGGCTACCTGGGCTTTCAGCTTCATCTTCTTGTTTTCCCTGAGAAACTCGACACCGTATCTCCTCAGGCTGACCATCCCACTCTGGACTCTGAGCCATCTATCAGGCAGCACCTAACAGTCATTCACTCAGAACTCAAAATATAACAGCATCAAGACAAGAGGGGAGCAGTAGTCCTGGCTACCTCTAACTAATCAAATAAAAGCAAGATACAAAAACCTTAAGAGGCTTCAAACAACCAAATTTGTCAAGTAAACTCACAATGTGAGTTCCTTTTACTGAAGTATGTCAAAAGAAATTCTACTTCTGGTCCTTCCTGACTGTGGGAAAGTTACTTATCCTTTCTCAGCCTCAGCTTCCTCACTATAAAATGTTCCTATTACCTCCAGCCTTCAAGGCTATGCTGACCATGAAAGAAGAAAATATATGGGGAAATGTCTAACAGCACGCAGCCCTTAATAAGACTTTGATAAATATTTGTTGAATTGGACTAAACTTTATGAATGAAGAAATGCATAAATTGTAAATGTCATGTACAAGAGAGTAGAAAGTACATAATTCAATATTTTAAATTAGATATCTTGATGTTAATTAAATACACAACTGCTTATATACTATACTTTATTATCTAAAGACATCTAAAATCATTCTACTAGAATTATCTTACTCTCAATTACACCTGAATAATCCTCCCAAAATATCTAAAGTCTCAGTAGTCTGAGCAGTTGGCTAGACTATGTGTGCTAATTTAGCAGAAAAACTGAACTTCTAAATTTTATGAAGCAATGAGTGTAGGGTTATGTATGGCATAAGGTTCTACCAAGAGGAGGAAAAGGAAGCAGGTAATTTTCTCGAGAAGAAAATTTGAGAAGACTGATTGGGGCAGGTTTGGCTGGGAGAGTGGCAGTGAACAACCTGATAGCAGCATTCAGATTCTAGATAAGATAGTGTAGTGCAGACCTGCATAACCTTGAGCCATGGTCACTCAACACACTTAGAGGTCCTGGGGCTGACACTCCATAGCTCGCTCCAAAGTGAACTTCTATTTTGAGTACTGGGATAGCCCTTCTCTCCAAGAAAACGAAAGAACCTCCTAAATCCTTATCTTATATAGGAAATAAATGGTGAACAGTGCACTCACCAGTTGATTCTGGTAGGCAGTGACTGCCGTAAAAACTGTCTCTGGAAAGATGAATGTTCTGAATTCTTCAGACTTCAGATTGAGCAATGAGGCGGTGTGGTCTTTCTTCTTAATGATGTGTACCCGCGGCTGGTACTTATGCATTGAGTTCAAAATTATCTACAACAAAGAGATGGGAAGTACTGAATTTTAAGTAATTATATTACTCAGGCCAAATTACAGTGAGGCAAAGAAAGAACCATAAAATCTACAGTTTCTAATTCAGTTTTAAGATTAGGATCTACCCTTCCCATTCTTAAGGCAAATCATTTTCACAAGATACTGCAGAGTCATCGTTGTGAATCACATTTTACCAAAACAACTACAGATAATACAGATTGTTTCAAGTGTCCTTTCTAAAATGATGGAGGGAAAGTCATCTGGAGGATAAGTTTATTATTTTTTTTAAATCAAGTTTTTAAAATATTTTTTGTTTGTTAGTCTGGCTAGACCAAAGGATGGATGTCTAAATTTTCTCAAGTAAGAAATTATATATTCTAGGAGGACAGATTATTATTTATTGGGGAGGAAATAAAACAGTTTAGAAAGGCAGTGTGGTATTAGACAGACCTTGGTTAGAATACTGAATCAGCTACTTTCTAGCTCTTTAATCTTGGGCTAAGTGATCTCACCTCACCAACCTCACTTTCTCAAATGCAAAAACTGTATTAACCTCATAGGGTTGTGGTGAGGATTAGATGATGTAATCCTTGTAATCACATAGCAAATAGGAAGTGCTCAGTAAATATGAACTGTATTATTATTATTATTGTTATTATTTCTGACAGTTTCATTGATTTCTGACTTCCAGTTATAAACTAAACATGAATGATAGTGATGGCCATCTTCCATTCCATAGCTAATAAAAGTTGCCCAATACATAGAAATCATAAACATACCCTGGTTAAACAAGGCAGTATTCTTCATGTGTCTTTTAAATAAAATATAATAATTTTCCATTATGAAATCTGAGCAATGAAATTTACTTTCAGATATAAAAGGTTTTCCACATCGTCTGTGTTCCCCCCACCCCACCCCACCCCAGGTAGCTACCTTAATCTGCAAAACTGGGTATGTCTTTCCTGGGATAACAGGGCTCACATTGTATGCTCTTCACCCCAAGGGCCTAGCAGAGAGCTTGGCCCTCAGGGGAGGTGTTGGATAAATACTGTGGCAGGACCAAGGTCAATGGCACACAGCAGCCGCAGGATTGTTACAACTAACAACTAACGGCTCCCTTGTTTTCTTGGCTAACATGGGTGTGGCACTTGAGTGCTCCTGCTGGTTGACTTTAGGAGAGTTAAAAACTAGTCACTGTGGGATAATTGAGGTAGCATCAGTCTCTCTCTGTGCTGAGATGTAAGCCAACTTAAAGTTACAAGGCATTAACTGGAATTGAATTTTGAACATGCCATCTTTTTATGATCCCAAACCTGAATAGGATAACTGAAACAAATAAGAGCTTCAAATGAATCAAAATAAACTTCAAAAAAGTCACCTCTTTTTAAAATGTGCTTATTCCAAGGAGTTCAAGATATCTATGCTCAGTCATAAAACTGGAATAAACTCAAAATGACAAAAGCAAACATTTGCCTCCTAATACTGATGTAAGAAAAAACCTGAGCATTCATTACATGTTCTACTAAGATAGAAAGAATTTTCAAATTTTTGAGACACACAAATGGAAAAAGCCCTACGCTTTAAATAAGATCCCCTCTCCCCTACTTACACCACCCCAAGGTCAATTTCCTTAGGGAAAGGGTGCCGGACAGACTCAGACCCCAGACCAAGTATCAGACCCCAGGGCTCCTTGACTCTGCTCAAGCCCTCATGGGGCTAAGGAATGCTAATAGAAATGTGGACTCCACTTCATCAAAGAAATAAATTCCTGGAAATAAGAAATTGTCCTGTTATAAAACTAAAACTGCATCTATAAAAGGGGCTGCTTTAGAACTAATTCAAAGAACTTGGCTAAACAACACAGGATCTAAAAATCTTTCCTTGTAGTTTTCAGAACACACTATTTCTGATGACAAAGGATTATATTAAGTAATAAAATTTTAAAGCTAAAATGGATATTAGCAGCCATTTAAGACTAAACAATTTGTCAAGGCCTAATCTTGGCGTACTCGGACTAGAATCCAGAGCTCCCGAAATACAGCTTAGTGCTCTTCCCACCCATGAAGCTGATGCAAGAAGGAAAACCTCACTTCTGGGCAGCTGATCTCAAAATGAACTCTCAAGTCTTTTTAGAAAGACTCAAACAGTTCTTCTAAAAGCTTCACATATAGAAAATAGCAGAACTATAAAAAATTTCATTTCTCCCTGCAAACATTTCAATGGAGCCCAAGAAATTTTACTATAAATGACATTAAGAATGATAGTTGCCCTACAGAAAATGTCTCTCAGAAACTTCATACATTTTAGTCTGAAAAAAAAAATCTGTCAATGGAAACATCTTTAAAAAAAGAAAACAAGAAAAGGAGAATTATGCCAACATCCTTAAACATAAAGGTCAATTACCTTTTCCAATACATAAAATACAGAAACCTGTTAACCTACTTCCAACATCCCAACAGTGCCATCAGCAGAGTCATGAGTTAACCTGATTACTCTGACTCAGTTGTGATAAATGAGGTCTCCTGAGGGGAATGGATGGAGGCAACGCCTGAGCCATTTATTTGGTTCCAGGTTCAATCCTACCATTTGAGACCATGTCTAGAACTCTCTAACTTATTATCTACTTATAACCATCTTTTTTGAGAAAAGTTTTGGAACTTTTCTTCTAAATTGCATAAATCCAATAAAACTAAAACCTTATGTAACAAGAGCCTTAATAAAGGAGATAAGAGAGAGAATTATATCAGAACATCTAAACCAAAGAAAGAACCTATGAAAATACCAATGTGCTTTCTGGCAATCGAGGCAAATAAACAATATTCTCATCAAAAAGAAGTATGCAAGTCTATCTAAAGTTTTCTTAGTATAAAATCTAAAACAAAATTTTTATGTAAATCTTTATTTAAGAGCATGGACTAACATCGCAGATAGTTCCTTAAAAGCAATCTAATCAAATGTGTAAAGGCCTGAGCCAAAAAAGGTTACTTGTTCTATTATCTATTGAGAAGAGCTCAGAATTCCAATTTCTCTTTTTTCTACATTTTGATGAACTCCTTATTGACACAAAATCATTTTTTTTTTTAAAGATTTTATTTTTTCCCTTTTTCTCCCCAAAGCCCCCCAGTACATAGTTGTATATTCTTCGTTGTGGGTCCCTCTAGTTGTGGCATGTGGGATGCTGCCTCAGCGTGGTCTGATGAGCAGTGCCATGTCCGCGCCCAGGATTCGAACCAACGAAACACTGGGCCACCTGCAGCGGAGCGCGCAAACTTAACCACTCGGCCACGGGGCCAGCCCCGACACAAAATCATTTTTTTAAAATAATAGTTACCATTTGTTTTTGTTTTTTTTTAAAGATTGGCACCTGAGCTAACAACTGTTCCCAATCTTCTTTTTTTTTCTCTTTTTTTCCCTTCTTCTCCCCAAAGCCCCCCAGTACACAGTTGTATATTCTAGTTGTAGGCCTTTCTGGTTGTGCTCTGTGGGACCCGCCTCAACATGGCTCGATGAACGGTGCCATGTCGTGCCCAGGATCCAAACCAGCAAAACCTTGGGCAAAACCACTCCGCCACAGGGCCAGCCCCTGTTTTGTTTTTAATTGCAATACTTCTCTGTGCTTTAATATACATGAGACTCTCTACCAAGGGGATATATAATGAGTAAACAACACTTTCCCAAATCTATTTGAACATAAAACCCTTCTGTTCTATTGCCTCTCACTGAAGGTGTTCTATAGAGCACACTTTGGGAAACTTCCATAGGATGTCTCAGCCCCATTTCCCTCTATTCTGTGTTATCTGATATACCACTGACAGAAATTAGATGTTTAACCCGAGAATGGGCTGTAGTAGCCTTTGTTTAGTCGGTGCAGGTAGTAGAGCAGTTGCAGAAGTCTTAGGAAATCCATGGTGCTGAAGGTCCCTGACCCTTTTGCCTAGAAATGGCACAGAGCATCCCTGTAAATGACCTCTTGACAACACAGTCAGGGTTCCCAGTGAGACACGTGAATGTTCTCCTAGAATGACTCAGAGATGGAGGGTAAGAGAGGGAGAGGAGGAAGAGACTTAGAGGGAGGAAGTTTTATGTGACTTCTCCATTCCATCCCAGGGAATCCCCATAGTCCAAGGCACTGCACTTACATGGCCATGTTGATCCAGTTCATTGTTGGTGAGTTTCACCTTTTCAAAAGACACCATCTGTTTGAGTAGCTGCTCACCAGTAAAAGGAGAGTCTGGGTGTACATACAGCCTAAGAAAATTATGAGAGAATTTTATTGAGACATTTTATAAAAACTGTTCTCTGTGGGTTATGAAATATTCTGACTCTAAAGGAACACAAAAACCTCATATAAAACAGTGAATTTTATTTGCCGCATATAATCTCAAATTTAATAATACAGCAATACCAAAATAACTCTAAAACATCTAAATGTGTTTCTTCATATACCAATGATCTAAAAGGGGTAAGACTTAATAGCTTTTCTATTATCTGCTGAGCAAGCCATTTTTTAAAGGTGGGGTTTTTTTTCTATCTGTCTAATCAACTATTGGTCTGCTTCTGTCAAATATAAAATCTTATTGTTGTAGTTATTTTCAAAAGTAAGGCTAGGTTATACTAACTGCATAATGAGGTCCTAGTATAAGCATTGCTAAAAGCAATGAAAGAATTTAAAAGAGGAAACAAGTCTGGAGAATCCATTCATTTAAACTAGAAGGTGACTCAGTTTAAAGTTGAGTTCTTTATAAATACAAGATAGAGTAATTTTACTACAGGGACCTGGGGAACTTTTAGTAGTCCAGAGATCATCGTCTGTTGCTCCTCCTGGTACCTTACATACTATACTTTCATCATCTAGTTAATTGCTCAGTAAATAAGAGTAAAAACAAGCTGGGTAAGCTTCTAATTATTCAATATATTTATGTGTAAACAGCCTAAGCAAAAAAAAAAAGGTTTGGAGGGGAAAAAATGTATCTATCATTTATGGATCGGTTGCAATGTGCAAGGCAATCTTTTATTCACTCACAGTTAAATGCAGCCATTTGTTCTATCTATGAGTATCACACTAAGCACAACTCTGGGTAAATCCCCATCCTGGTATCCAGTCTACAAAAGCTTTTCTGAAGTCAGGGGACATTATAGAACTAATGAGAGGGGAAGGGAATATCCTTGATTTAATAGGACAAACTCCTTTATCAACGTAACAGGTTATTTATATCTAAATTTTGTATAGCATCCTTATAACTATAATTAAACATAAATATTATGGTTGGGGCAAAGGCAAGGACAAAAGTCACAAAACCCTTGCTTGTAAAGAACAAGAAGTCTGTGCCATGATTTCTCATGCAGAAGATTAAGAATAGAAGAAGTGGGTGCACGTGCTGAAACTCACAAAGCCCACCAGAAGCACAGCACAAAACAGGCTGACAGCACGAAGGATTCTTACCAGATCCATACAAGAACTTGAAAGGCTTTAGGTGTTTGTGTGTCTGCCCGTTAGCTTGATTTTTTTTTTTTAGGAAGAGTGCTGAAAATTGCCTTTCAATTGACATCCTCTTTTTTTTTTTTAAAGATTGGCACCTGAGCTAACAACTGTTGCCAATCTTTTTTTTTTTCTGCTTTATCTCCCCAAATCCCCCAGGTACATAGTTGTATATCCTAGTTGCAGGTCCTTCTGGTTCTGGCATGTGGGACGCCGCCTCACTGTGGCCTGACGAGCGGTGCCATGTCTGTGCCCAGGATCCGAACCAGTGAAAGCCTGGGCCACCGCAGCGGAGCACGTGAACTTAACCACTCTGCCACAGGGCTGGCCCCAACAATTGACATATTCTTTGATGACACAACCATAGTAGCTTTTCAAGTGTCACCCTTCTAAGGCTGTAATTTCATAGGTGTAGTTGTTTTACTGATCAGCACCACCTCCTACCCACCCCACCAAGAAAGGTTCAAAATTATTTAAAGTCCTAAAAGCTGATGAAATGTTCCTCCTTTAAGTATTAATTCGCCATGTGTAATCACATTAATAATGATTAATTTATTTAAATATCAATTACTTTAAAGAAGAAATGTCCCATATGAAATATAACTATTTTAAATTATGTATAATGTCTTGCCCATTATTATGATCAAATGATATTGTCAAGTATTATTTATTCTGATTACAAACAACTGACTGATGAACTTCAGTCTGAAATACAATGCTTCAAAGAACTAGAACCACAAGGAATTTCCACCATCAGTACAAAAGGATCACCTCCCAAGGTCCTCACCTTTCCCTTATGGAGCTAGAAAATATATAGCACTATTTCTTTTAATAATAATAAAGAAGAGTTGCTTAAATTATCTAGAATATTTCTATCCTATAATGCACTAAAATTTTTTATCTAATCAATATAAATAAGCTGAACTAGGATGAATGAAAAAGCATACAGGAAGCCCCTCCTCTCTCTCAAGTCCCCTGGGACTTAAAATTCCAGCAATAGCTTAAACATGCTTCGGTTAAGATAGTGTATTGGTACGTGCTTTCCTTCTCCGACCAGAACAGATTAGTAACATAAACAAGGCATGTCATATTTCCAAAGTCCTGCGCGCCTGCACCAGTTCTTCATACCTTCAGATAGGAAGAAGACGTATGCTAAATAAGAGTGATTAACTTCTTAGAGGAAAGCCTTTGGGGGAAAAAAAAGTTTGCTTGTAAAAATGGTTAGGAATCTGCTAAAATATCCCCTTCTCTCTCTCTCTCTCTCTTTCTCTTGTTTAAAACAATATTGTAAAATTTGGAAGGAAGCTCAAGAGTAACGTGAATCAGCTATTTAATAGTACACTAGAGAACTCTAATTCTATTCATTTTAATATCTACTGTAAACTGGTGAATCTTGCTCAATTAAAAAAAGTTAACAATTTTTAAAGAATCTCTTAGTCCTAACTGTATTTAATATACTGATTGGGAGCGTTGGGAAGATGTCCTTCCTAGTAGCTTGTGGGAATGGAAATCTCTGAGAGGCTTCTTTTAATCTCTTCTCTAGTGTATTTAGCACAGTGTAAGCTTAATAGTGTGATCAACTACTGAGGAAGCTTAATATGCTGTCTGAACTGTATGTGTAAATTGTGTCAATTTTGTGCCCTAAGGCTCCAGACTAGATACGAAGAACCAGCCATAAATTCAAAGTTCCTAAATCTAACCTAAATCTAACCTAAATCAAACCTAAATTTAAATAAATTCTTAGCTCTGATATGAATTTTTCAATCAACATCAAAAATTAGTCATAAAACAACTTAAAAGCTGTGATGCTTGATTTTAGCACCCAAATGTAAAGTCAGCTAATATTCTTTGTTTGTACTAAAGTATACAGAAAGATTCCTGTAACCTCAGCTATTACTATTCACATAAGCAAATACGAGCTCTTTTTTCCCCCAGAATGCTCATTTGGGCAAAGCAGCTATAATAGAGGTTGGCATGTGATTTTTCAAACAGGATTCTCCTAGAAAAACGTTATTACCAATGAATAGCACAAATATAAACATATATGATCCCTAATATATTAAGTAATATTTCAAATAAAAGAATATTAACCTGATGTTGAATTACATTCATCCACTAAACTTATTATGGAGAGGGGGGAAAAGAGTTTGCATTTTTTGCGTAAAATCTCGGAGCCCTTTACTGGTCAAAATCAACCACATTTTACCAAAATGTCTATTATGTGCAGATATAACCACATTGTTAACAAATATTTACTATAAGCAACCACTTTACTAAAATGCACTCTTCTAAAAAGGATTTATAAGTAGCCAACGAGAAATCATGGGTGCTACACGACATGGGTCCAGATTTCTAACGAATATTCCAATGGAAATTTAAGGAAATGAATTGTGGGGAAAGATAAAATTAAACACAGAGTTCTGTCTATGCACAAACTCTGCCTTTTTCAGAGACTAACCCATGTGCTGTGTAGTCAATCCGGGAGTGTCCAGGCTTAGAAAGCTGTCTTACCAGAGCTCACGGGTTTAAAACCAGACCTGCTCAAAACTCAAACCACCAGGCCCGGAGACGTTCTCCAGCAGGGTTAATATGCATCTTGCTCAAGCGGAAAAGTGGAGGCACAAACCTGGCTGGAAGCGGCGGGTCCGCCTTGCCAGCCACCAGCCAGGAGGACCGGTGGTAGGCGTAGCGGTACCTCTTGTTGTCCACGGGGACGATGTCCATCAGGACTATGTACTTGGCCTCAGGATCCACGCCCGAAAACGACACCCGGATGGTAGGAAACATCCTCCTGACACAGGGAGACAAAGAGAATCGGCCCTGGCTCAAACTGCCTAATAAGCTGACCCGATTTAGGGAGGGAGGAAGAGGGTCCGACTCCCTCCCCAACCGACCCCCAACCCCTTTTTGTTTCCAGTAAAGCGACAGTGAATATGGAGACCGACCTCCCAAGCCTAAATAATTTTAAGTGTCACCTTTAGAGGAGTCCTCATTGCTAGGTGAAAAGTTTTGTTTTATTTTTTTAATACCCGAGTGTCTGTGATTAGAGAAAATCCTATGCTACGTCATCAAGCCCATTAGGCTCCCGGATCCGAAGTCTCCGAAGCTGACCAAGACACGCAACCCCTCACTTTGCAGCCAGAAAACTTGCTCCTGCCATAGAAGGCGAGAGCGGGCTTCTCAGAGTTGGGGTTCGGGAGACCGTGGGAGTATGTCCCAGAGTCCCGAGAGCTGGAGCGACCAGGCGCCGGGAGTCACCGACCTCCGGAGCGTTTGCTCCAAGCCCTGGGAGCCGCCGCACCCGCACCCGTGGCTTCCCGCTAGCCCCGAGCCTGCCCGGCCTTGGCGCCAAGTGGCCGACCGCCGGCACTCTGGCCCCCGGGGCGGGTGGTCGTTTCAAATTTCATTTTTCCGCCCAGGTTTTAATTTTAGTGTTTAATGGGAGCTGGTGGCTTCTGCAAATTGAGGCCGATAAAAGGGAAGCTTCCTGCCTCCTTCGCAGCACCCAGCAGCCGGCCCTGCGCCCCGGGGGCGCGAGTTTCTGCTTCCCTTCTGATGCCGACTCTGTTCCCGCCACCCCACCCCCACCCTCGGCATTCCTGGGCTGCAGGGAGCGCAGATCCCTAGGCCCTAGGCCCTGTGCCCTTCTCTTCAGGCCAGGGTGGGGATTCTCCTGACCAGATCCCGAGAAAGCAAACGCTTGGACATCTGTCTCAGCAGCTCTTTCCAAAAGCAAATCCGTGGAAAGAAGCCCTCCTTAAGCGAAGCTTTCTCTCCATGCTCAGGACCAAGGGTGTTTTGCCCTGTTCCTGGAAATGGCCACCCAAGGCGCCATTCCCATCCTCTCACTCCTCACCCGCGGAAGGCCAAGGCCTCAGTACCTGCCGGACTTGGTGATGATCATCTCCGTGCCCAGCTCGTGGAATTTGTCCCAGAGCTCCTTGGTCTCCAGGCTGCAGGTGATTTTGGCCATCTCCTCACTGGGGATGATGGGGGTAGTGGGGATGAGTGGCTCAGTACACAGAGAGGAGGAGGATGGGCTGCTACTGCCTCCACCGCTGCCACCAAACTCCCCGTGAGCATCCAGGCTGGTCAGCTCCCCCAGGGGCTGCGCACAGGATGACTTCTCCACAAATTGTTCTGCAGGTGAAGAGAACGGAGAATGACAGCTAATGCAGTCAAGCAAAAATACAGGGAGGAGAACAGCACAACTAAAATAGGTACCTGGATTTGACTTTGGAAAAGTTAAGCTCAGAAACTCCAGGAAGGTAGCGATAATGCATCACTACACAGGCGTGAGATTCCCATGGAGTGACATGCCCAGTGCTTTCTTACTAAACTAAACGAGTGAGTTCTAGAACCATGGTTTATTACCACCATTACTGAAACCCACTTTGGAGAATAAAAATGTGGGGAGTGGACAAAGAGAAAAGTGGTGATCAGGAAGGATAAAAAGCAAGTATTGCTATTGCTATCCCTCCCAAATTCTAGACTTCACCGTGTGTGAGATCTAGCCCAGTCCTGCCTCTCTGACAACCAGGAGAGACTTTTCTCCAGGGAAACCAAGGGAGTGAAGAGATCAGCACCTTCCTCACTTTAAGAGGAACTTTCCCTTCTCTCCTGGAGCCTTCTCTTCATAAGAGAAAATGACAAGGGGGCAGGGGGAAAAAGTGGGGATGTGGTTAAAAAAAAAATGTTATTTCACTTCTCTGCCTGGTTCTCAGTTTCCTAAGCTTTAACATGCTTGATTAGGGCATTTTTACAATATCCCTCCCAGCCTGAGATAAGACTCTAGCACATAACTTGTTAAGCCACAGGAGAGCACTCTCTGGGAGGTTTTTGGAACATGCTTGAAACAATTGGCTTGAGGGACAATATGTGTAACTTTTTGTCCCTCTCTCTATAAGGTCCTGGAAGTGAGGAAAACAACCCCAAACCCAGAATAGCAGAGCATTAAAGTAGGAAGAACACTTTGCCATCCACCATAAGGCTGGAATACCACTGCCTATGAAGCAAACATTCTCCTCCACAGTTGATAAAGGCTTGAGACTACACCAGTCACTTTGATGGAATACAGGGGGACTTTTGTAATTGTCCCAATTATCTTGCATCCCTTAAAAAAGAAACTACTTGAATCTGCAATGTGAAACTGATCTCCAAACAACCCTGTTCTAAGTGCCCTCAAGGAACTGAAACAAGTTGTAAATGTAGATATGTACATATATATGATGTGTATATCATATAAAATGTTTTCTTTCCCATATTTCTCTTTAACTTGGAGCAGGCAAGCAGGAAATAGATAATTTTTACCTTTTCTTCTCTTATGATAAAAATCCAATTCATGGAAATGTTTTAAATTAAGAATAATCGAATTAATTATCTTACCCTTATATTTTCAAATTCAAAGAAAGAGAACCATGCCATGGCAAAATCTTATTTCTACTAATATTTTCAGAAACACATTCACATAATGTCTTTATAGGGAATTAACAAAAAGCCTGAGAAATTTTCTTATTTTCTGACAATTGAAAAAGGCAAACTGCCTAAGCCCCAGACTAACCAGTGCATCAGGGTTGGGAAGTGCAAGACGAAGAGAATGATATAGAAATGCTCTACTACAGTGTTATATGTCAATTATATCTCAATAAGAAAAAAATTTTTTTTAAAGAAATGCCCTACTGGTGTGAGGCAGTTCTTCTAAATAGACTTAATGTATTTAAATGGGCCATCATGAGGCACTTTCAACCCCCACCCTACAATTGCTTCAACATCTCACTAGTGATTCAAGGTACCATATTCTGTCCTAACTGAACCTTTAGGTGTTTCTCTTGCTGCCGTCCTTGGCCTATAGTCACCAACTGCTCTGTTGAACTGGCCCATGAAAGAGACAAGAATGCCTTCTGGTTCTTTCAGAGCCTGTCTCTGAGCCTCATGGAGGGACACATTTTACAGACTGTGTGTGTGTGTAGGGGTGGGTGCTGTGAGCTGGGAATGGCTTTATAGTTTAGAACTTAGATAGAAGGTGGTTTTTCTTAGGAAAATAAATAGAGAAAGAAGAAACGTTGAAATGACAGTGGAGCTGAAGCTGGCAGGTTTCCCAGTCTGCCGTTTGTACTTCTGTCAGGAATTTTAACCTGAAATCCTCTGGCTACCAAACTGTGATGGAGGTGTCTGTAAAGAATTTGGAGGCCCCCTAAATAGGAGTGGATAATTTGGGGAAGTCCCACAAAGAGAACTTTGAAATTGGTGGCTGATTTTTTTTTGTAAACAGTTGGGGTTTGTTTCATTGGTTGTTCCCATTTCTTTGGCAGGTTTAAATTTAGATGGGAGAGTAGGTGGGAGGAACAGGGGAAGGGAGTGGAAACCATGGCGTGTCAGAGAGACTTTTTGACATTATGTTTTCTGGAGATCTTCTGGTTTCCTTTTCCTTGGTTATAAGTTGCTATAGGCATTTTAGTTCTCTCTTCTCTATCCAGAGACTAACACTTCATCTTTCATATTATTATTGTTTTGGATGTGAGATGTTAAAGTGTTGGGAAGGACAGGAAGAAGGAAGGAAAAAATTGGGGAGAGTTAAAGAAGTATTACCCTAAGTTTGCTATTTGATTTTTTCACTGTTTTAGGGCTACCAGATGACCAGGATGTGGGACAATTATTTCCCAAGGACCCAAGAGGTGATGATGAGAACACTTCTTTCTCCCTCAGTTGTAAAGAGACTTTGAAACACTTCTCTCCAGCAGTTTCTTTCCCACACAATTCACTCACTCATGCTAAGGGGAACATAATCCCTTTTCTTTACTCTGAGTCTAGTATCTTCTATAAATGGTAAAGGTTGTTAAATAAACAGTATAGCTAAAAGTTGAGGAATTTGGGAAATGGTTACTGGCTAATGTTTTTGCCAACCTCCACTGAAAATGACGGCAGTTATAAAACGTTGTCTTACAGATAAGTCTAGAGCTTCTGTGAAGAAAACGGTTCATGTGGGAAGAACCGGCTTATTCTACAGCACTTGACAGTGGTTTTAAGGAGCTAACTCTGTTTAGTCTATTCAAGTCAGAGGAAAAACAAAATTAAACTAGTTTTTTGCGAAGTTGCTTAAAGTCCCCTTGGTTTCAAAAGCACAAACAGGTGTTACACGCACCGTAAATCCTGTTGAGTTGTTAAAAGGGTTTTATTATTTATCCTTGAGAGTTTTTATGCCAGAAAAGTTACACACACACACCCATATGTCCGACTTGACGTGGGGATTCCAGACAAATAGGTAGGGAGAGCAACTATCGCATACATGAGACCCGACACCGGTTGTATTTGACGGACTGAGAAGTCCCCAAAGAAAACTTGGGCGGAAAAGAAAAGAAATCTCCTACGGCTTGAGGGTCAGAAGCTGCTCCAAGCCAGGAAAGGCGGCCACCCTCGAGAGCCTCCCGCAGCCAGGGAACAGAGGCACAAACGGATGAGCAGCACCCAAGTCCCCTGCCCAACGCGGAAAGTCAGGCAGCCCGACTTACCCAGGGGTTTGATGGTGTTCTCCGTGGCCTCCTTCTCCTTGGAGCCGCCGCTCGACATGAGCGCAGCGATGGAGAAGGCGTTGGCCCGGGAGGAGAGCTGGGGCTTGGGCGACGCCGTGAACTCCATGGCACCCAAAGCGCGGTCCGGGCCAGGGACGGGGCCTGCCGAACTGCTGTCCAGCTTCCCCAAGGGAGACAAAGACCGAAACACAGCGCAAAGTTTCCAAGTGCAATCACAGCGGAGCTGGAGACTCCAGATGAGTCAGTCCCAACCTCCCAAGAGCTCCACACTGGCCTCTCCTCTCCCCCACCGCAAAGCCCTCGAGCCGCAGCGACTTCGAACTAGCCGGAGAGGACGGCAGACCAACCACGGGCTCAACCGGGTGCGCAAGCACCGGGGCGCTCCGCAGGACCACAGGCAGCGCCGCCGGAAGCTGGAGACGAGCATCAGACGCACAAAACCCAGGGGTCCCACAGCACCCCCTCCGCGTCCTTCCTCCTTCCCCGCGCTGGGGACAGCCGAAGCAGCCCAAGCTGCAGGGAGGTGGCGACCAGCCAAGCGCCGCCAAGAGGGGGCGGACACCAAGGAGCCCGAGCGAGGGCGTGCAGAGCACAGCACGGCGCGGCGCGGAGGACACTGCGCCTGGGCGCTCAAAGCCCTGCGCCTTAATTTGCTGGCGGCGGCGATGCCGGCGGCCCGCAGCCAGTCAGCGGCGCCTCACGTCACCGCTTCCTGATTCCGCTGCCGAGGGCGGGGCCGCGGGGAGGGCGCTCCCCGGGCTCGGCGCCCGAACAGCCTCTAACAGCGGCCCGCCGCGAACCTGGCACCCGTTCCTTGAAAGGGGTGCCACCGTCAGACTGGCGCAGCCGCCACCGACGCCCCCTGCCTGGTCTCGCAGTCCCAAGGCAGGAGGGAGGTGCGCACGGTCCGGAGGGGACATTTTTGTTCCGGCCTAAGATCCAGGATCGCGGAGTGGCCCAGTGCGGGAACCTAGACCAGAGGAAGCCTCGGGGAGTTTTTGCTGCTTCTATTCTTTTTCTAACCGGTGCTCAAAGTTCCAAAAGAAAGTTGGGAAGCTCTAAGTAGAGCGGAAACCGGCGCCGCAGCGCCGGCGACAACGGGCCAGATCCCATTTGCAGGGCAGTCCCCAGGGCTGAATCCCTGCCCTCTTTGGGCTCCAAAGTCTGTTTGCTTGACAATGGGGCTGGAGAGACGCAGCCCTGGAAAAGATACGCTACGGGAGGGCTGCGAGCATTTGGCAAAGGATGCTGCTCTCAGAACCGCGACTACTGCTGCACACTGGGGCGCCTCCGGTCCGGGGTTCTCAATTCGAGACGGACTCTAGAAAATGGGGCCTCGACTGAAGGGCAGGCGAGGGGTAGGCGCGGGCTCAGTGTTGGGGGCGCGGCACCCTGCGGGGACCACGCGACGCGCAATGGGAGGGTGCCAGCCTGACAGCCGCCTCACAGCCGCCAGGCTTGACTAACCCCGAACCTTCTGCTTCGCAAACTCGGCTGCGGCTAGGACTTCCCATGGCCGTGGGGGGGTCGTCCTGTTGGCCTTGTTCAGCTTGAATAACTCAAATTCTCCGAATTCGCAGGGTAATCCGCTTCACTTGGAGCCGTGTAAACTCAGGCAGACACACACACTCAAGCTGTACATGTAAATATTTGCGCTCCTTTCCAGCCAGTCGGTCTGGCGATTAGGACCCTCTTGGTGGATCTTAAAAGAAAAAAAACAGCCCCCATTTCCCACCAGTCTTTTTCTCCCTTCACTGCACCCCCTCCCCCAGCTCCTGAAATAAACTTATGGGAAAAAAGTAAAAGTCAAAAGTTGAGAAGATTTATATAAGTACAAGGATGCCTTCTGGGAGAGTCATGATTTAAACCTGTCTTGTCATCGTGTATCAATAGTTTCTAACAAGGTGCTGCATGAAAGTGACTGAGAAACGTATTCTGATATCAGCGTCGATGTACAAAGTGTGTATGTGTAAATGTTTGGGAAAATTCGTAAAACAAATGACTTTTTGCTGGAAGGGGTTTCCACCGTAGGCTAACCCATCATCTCCTTATGCTTTTGAGAGAGTAAAACCGAATCTGGTGTAGCGGAGTGGCGCATCTCCCCTCGGGTCTGCCCGGGAGGCTAGAGGTCATCAGGACGCAGTACCCGCCCTCCAGGCCACGGCCTTGATCCCTCCCTGGCCCTCCAGCTGTACCTGGGCTGTTCGTGGCGGGAGATCGATCGCAGAGCTAACGCCAGCTGAGAGCAGGCTTTCAGAATAAACCTCGGTAAGAATAGAGGCTAAACCACTGGATGCGCCTAAGGATCAGTTTCCATTCTGAGTCTTTAGTCCGCTGCTGTTTTTGGACAACCCAGACCGTTCAATTATTAAGGTCCCCACCCCCTCTACCTCAATGCAACAGTAAAGCACACACTGGCTCCTTTCCTGTCTCAAATGCTTGCTGAAGGTTTGGCCAGGAAGGAAAATTTCTGCCAAGAGCTTTGTTTGTTTGTTTGTTTGTTTTGGGGGGCGGGGTGATGTCCTGGTTAGTCTAGAACTTAATATATGCTTCAACTGGGTGTCAAAGATCCTGTGTACTGGTTTTAGTTTTCAAAACTTAATTGTGGAATTCTACCTCGATTTTAAAAAGCCGGTCATTGCATTTCTACACAGAGGAAACACTATATCTTTTCTTAATTATCTTAATGATTTAAACTGAAATTTGAATAATTTCACGAGAAGGACATTTTTAGAAAAATTGGGAGAGCAAGGGGAAAACAGACTTGCCCCCAGTCAGTTTCCACTTCCTTTTTCAATTGCCCACATGGTCTTAGCCCAGTTCTGGGTCTCTTGTGGGCAGAGAACTCCGACTATTCATCCTATTAAAGGTTAAAAAAAAAAAAAAAAAAAAACCGAGAAAGCTAAGCTAGCGCGCGCGGAAGCAGGCGGCAAACCAGAGGAATTGAAAAGGCCACTCAAAACAAATCCGGGCTCGAAAGGTGAGCCATTTGGGACTCCCTAAGAAGCTATGCATCTTGTTGGTGTTGAAACGGCAGCAGTAAAATGTATACTAGAACATAATTATCGGGGGCACACTGTTCCTTGTCTTAGATTTATTGCCTTTGCAAATCAATATGGTGCTATAAAAACGGAGAACGGTTGCTTGACAGAAAGGTGCTGTCAAAGGGTGATTCAAAGCCGTCCCGAAGCCGAGAGCGCCGAGTCTGAGGTCCCTTCACTGTTAGCGCGGGTTAACAGGTAAAGCTACCGAAGGTGTTGGAACAAAGCAATCACATTAACATTCCGCTCCAGGCCCTTCTCAGGCTGAAGACAGGCGGGCGGGCGCTGCTTTTGGATACCAGAGAGTTCACTGGAGTCGGAGAAGGCTTTGAATCCTGACTTTAGCCCGCTTTAGCCCTGAGACTTTGTGTAGGTTTCCTAAATCTCTCAAAGCCTCCGTTTCATCATTACATTAAAATAAGGCCAGTAATTTATTCCTACCTGGAAGATGGCTCTGTGGATTAAGGAGATGACGTTCGTAAAGCGCCTAAACCATAAGTAACCTTAATAGTTACCCCAATATAAGTAAAACATAAGAATTTTATTATATTTAATTTTTGAACTGCAATTTCGCGATCGCAGAGACATATCTTTGTGGACAGTTTTGGCACGCACGCAGAGGACTGGGGTTACATGGTAGTAATGGATCATTATTTACATTCTGTTAAACTTTAGGAGCCTAAGAATTTAAAAATTTTGGGTGTACGTCTGTTTGGTTATACGGAGTTTGATTATATGAAGGACTGAAAGATGTCTCCTTAAACACGCCACTCTTTCAAAATTCTAATTTGTAGCTTCCGGAACTCAAAAGTTAGTCGACCTCGAGAGCAGTCCGGGAAGTAAGCGGCTTCCCGCTTGTGCCCAGTGGTTCCTGGCTTAACGCACGCTAACGCAGAACCCTCCGCTGACAGCGGCAGGCACCGGTCCCCGGCTGGTCACTCAACCGGCCGCCGGCACCGGGGGCCAGAGCTGCGCCGCGGCGGCGGGACCGGGTTCCAGACGCAGGGCGCCGCCCGGCACCAGAGGAGGATCGCAGGAGAAGAGGTGAGAAAGGAGACCCGCTTCTCGGCACCCGGGCAGCTACTCCCGAACGTGGCCCGAGATCCCGTCTCCATCCTCTGTTCTGCTCTTTCTGGTAAATGCTTTAAAAGCAACAGTAATGGGCCCCGGTGCTTTGGATTCGCAAATTCGGTTTACCGAACAGGAAAGACACGCCAAGCAGCGCGGAGACGGCGGCCGCAGCCTCTCCGAGGCTGAAGCTGCCGGTCCCGGGGCGCGCCGAGAGCAGCGCGCGTCCCCGCGCCGGGTAGGGAGCGCGCAGCGCGGCCTCGAAAATCACCGCGCGGCGAGAGGGCGGGTCCCAGCCTCTCCTCCGAGGAGCCCCGGCCGAGGCTCGACGCGCAACCTGGCGCGATAAGTTTTCTTGAACCCAGGTGGTCCCTGAGAAGAGCCCCCTCCAGCTCAGGCTGCAAGACCGGGCCCGGGACGTCCAGGCCTCGGGCCCACCGCGGAAGCCCTGGCCCGGCCGCTCCCATTCGAAGCGCCTGGCCCAGTTCAGGCTCTAAGGGCGAGATCGGCTCCCCGAGGGGCGCGGCCGCAGCTCGTCTTCTGACTGTCCTGGGTCATGTGTATGTGCGCGCGTTCGGCCCCGGACCTCACGCTCGCGCCCAGCTGTGGGACCACGGGAAAGGATGTCGCGTGGGCCTAGGCAGCTTGCGCCCATCTCCAGGGCCCGTGTCCTCAGGTGGGGAAGGGAAAGGTCATCGGGGGCCAGAGCCGCGGTACCGCGACGTTAGCCGGCTGGGCCTCAGGCTCACGGAGGCCTACGGTGTCGGTGCGCGCAGCCTCCGCGGCCCGGCCACTGGTGCCCCGCGGGCCGCCACCGGTCCGCACCACGCCGCTCCCCTGGGCCTGGGGGCAGAGGTCAGACGTGAGCCTCGGAGCCTCCTCAAAGGATGCTCTCTCTGCGCCGCGACCCTCCTCGCTTCCCGGCTCGTCCCCCAGGAACTCGCGACCGCAGGCACCGGTCCTCGGCGCTCCAGGCCTCCCGACCAGGGTAGAAGCCTTGCGCTGGAGTTGGGGGCGAAACTGGCAGTGTGATCCGAAGAGCAGCAAAGAAAGATGTCTTCTGACCCTTTGGGCAAGGAATCAGATCGACTCTCCCCGACCCCTCCACCCCTCCACCCCTCCACCCTCCCTCCTCCTCCTGCCTTCCTTTCCACCCCTCCTCGTGGGAAGTCGCCCCTTCCCCCGCCCAACAGCCAGGCGGATGACGGATCTTGTCTTCACTTAAAGCGTCGATATTTTGTACATCATGAATTTTGATTTTTTAAAAATTACTGCATTAAAACATTTCTTGATCAGAGTTTTTTGGCGCCCCCTTAAGTTTTGCGCTCTCACCCGAGTCCCCGCCCTGTCAGGAAGGTTAACAATTTGATCGAAATGACACTGATGATAAGCAGCAGAGCAGGGTAACCTCCAGCTTGGAAAGCGCTGCTCCTGCCCTTACCGCGCACCCTGGACGGATTAAGCGGAAACTCCGCTAGGAGGAGGAGGGCGGATGGAGGACGGTCCCCTGCTTCGGACTGAGGGTCTTGTTGGCCAGGTGCCCCAGCCCGCGGGTGCGGACGCCTGGGGCCTGCAAGGATAGCGCACGCCACAGCCAGACAGGCGGCCTGGGCGCACTTCCCGAGGTGCGGTTCCTTAGGTGTTTAAAAACAAATTTGAAACTAAATGAGACCACTTCCGTAGAACAGCAACCACAGCTGTCTTGCCAGTGCCCTTCCTCTAGCAAAGTAGCACCAGTTTTGGATATGTCACCTAATTAAACTTATAGCGATTGCCGCGTTTCGGAAGGTGATCCAGCCTTCCACCAGTCAAGTGCGCCCTGTCCCCTCTGGTGATTGCTGGAGCATGTCCTGCCTTGTTCTTCAGGAGCCAGAGCCTGCTGTTTGGTGACAACCTATCCACGTCCTTATGGAAAAGGTTGGGAGATCAAGATGGGGAAGACACAGGCAGGAAGTAGTCCTCCAAGGTCTCTGCTGCCAGCTCCCATTGCAAGGCACCTCAGAAGCCATGGGTCGAAGCTCATCAGCTTCCCTGCGGAGGACAAAATACACCCAGACGACTTGAAGCCTGGATTATGTAAGGGAATAAAGACGTATGCATCTAATAAAAGATAAAGAGTGCAGAGCATTTGTTCATTCATCGGATATTACCTAGTACTTACCTGAGCACTGCGCTAGGTTCCAGGAATAGACCCGTGATCAGAACCCTAAAATTCTTGCCTCTTGCACCTCACAGTCTGGTGGGAGACACCGATAATAAGCACATAAAAACAATAAGAAATAGAAATTGTGATAAAGACTTGAGGAAACAAGGAACAGAGATAGGGAATACAACCTATTTGTGGGTATTCACTCATTGTGGGCCAGGCACTGGCTTATTGGGCTGGGGGTGGAGAGAACAATTTGCATAAGATCCCTGCTGTCAAGGGTTCCAAGCCTAGCTGGGCATGTATAAAAGAGCACCGATATGAAAATTATACATTAAATTCTCTGTAACATTGAACTAAAAGTAGGGGCATGATGGCTTAATGTTAAATACAAATAAGGCAGAATGAACAACATTAATAAAAACCCTTGCAGAAGAAGGTGTTGGAATCTGGCGTCAAAAACATTGGTTTGGAGCAAGCTGGGCTGCCTGTTTCCACATCTGTAAAATGTGGTTACTGATGATACTACCTACATCAAGAGTTTGCTGTGAAGTTTAAATGGAGTAATGTCTGTGTAAGGACGAAGGACTTTACAGTTATTATTATTGGCCAACTCTGGAACTTGGAAAAAGCGTCCTTTTAGATTTAGGGGTGATACAAATTAGGTGTAATCAAGAAGTGTGTTCATGAGCCCCAATTTCCCCCCTGCATTGAAGGAATGTAAGAAACAGCTTTCTCTCTGAGGTCTGTGAGAGGCTCTGGGTCTTACTCAGGGGTTCTATGGTGGAAGAGAAACCCATACGTCACCACGAGGAAGGGGCTGGGTCCCTGAAGATGCTCAAACACGCTGCCTCTCTGCTGTGAACACACTGGCTAGAAAGGCCAGAGACCCAGAGTCGGCCTCTCCGCTGCATTTTCTTCCATTAACTCACATAGTTTGAAGGCATTTTGTGTACATTTCAAGTCCTGGATGCTAGTTTTTCAATGCATTACAAAGAGCTTCTTTTGTGCACTTAAAATATACCAGGCACTGCGCTAGGCTTTCCATGAAATATATAATGTTGATAATAATATCAGACAGGTAGCATTATCACGTGCATTTTAAAGTTGCAGAAAATGAGGCTCCGAAGGCTAACTCACTTGCTCAATGGCACACGGATTGGATAGTTTCCTGTTAGAGCAGGCTGCGACCCTGGGCTGTGTGACCCAAGTCTTTTCGCTCCACGACCTCCACCCCATATGGAATTGTATCACTAACTTGGTTGTTTTCCTGTTCTGGAAGCAGAGGCAGTTCAGAGGAGAGAGCTAGATTTTCTTGATCTGTTTGTAAATAGCAGCCCCAGAACCCAGAAACACATACATGTCTGTTCCCTGCCCACCAGGACCCTGGACTTTGTTCCTCCAAATGCGGGCAGATGTGACTCGAATGCCCACCGTCCGCCGTCCCGGCGCGCAAAGCAGAAGGCGGGCCAAGTTAAGGTCTTTCTGAGTCGCATGTGGACTGCGGGCCCAGGCAGCCTTTCTAATTCTTTTTCTTTTCTGGAGTAACTACCGAGTAACGTGCAGGTTCCCGGGAGGCAGCGAGGTGGGTGGGGATGGAGGCAGGGCCGACCCCCGGGATTCTGTACTGCCTGGCGCGACTCAGTGCAGGCTCACCGCCCGCGTACCCCCAGGTTTTGGAAGCAGACTGCCAAGTTTTGGAATTTCAGTCAGCTTTGTCCTTGGCCGGCCGTGTGACCCTGGGCTGTCTGGTCTGCTCTGAGCCTTAGTTTCCCCAGCTGTGAAGAGGGAGGCTCGCACAGTGCCCGGCGCCGGCTGAGCGCACCGGGAGCGGCTACGCCAGTCAGGGCGATGCGATGGCGGGAAGCGAATGCCTCCCGCAGCTGAGCGGCGGGGACGCACGGAGCCCAGAGGCTTGCAAGGCGCACTCTCACCTCATGGGTCTGAGATCCGCTGGTTTTCTCCCCCCATCCCACCCCATCCTGAGCGACCGTCGTCGGTCCCAGACCTCCACCTTGGAGAGGCCACGGGCAGCCCAAAGTAGAGGGGACAATGGCGCCGTACGTCCGGCTCCACTGGGTTCCACCACATGATGACTCTGGAAGTGGACTCTGACTCCTAAAGATTCCTGCCAGGGCGACGCTCTCCGGGTCCCTGAGAACGACTGAATGGCGGAGAGGCAGACCCAAACCCACTCCTCCGCTCACAGCACTCAAGCCATCCTCGGACACAAGCGGCTCCCACTCGGGACCCGAGGCCAGAGACGCTGCCCTCGGCTCTGGCCGCCGCCGTTTCTGGGGCTGGGACGCAGGCGTCCAAGTCAGAACCCCGCCGCTGCCGGTCCCTGCTTAGTCGGCGCGGGGACGATGGCGCTGGCGGCGGCGGGGGCCTTCCCTTGGCTGCCCCGCCATTTAATCAGGGCTATTATCAGACTCGGCTTGCAGGATGGCGCCGGCCGAGCTTTACCCCCATTAGCGCAGGGCAGGGTGGGGGCTGGGTTCCCAGACCGCCGCCTGTCCTGGCCGCAGCTGCAGCGCTTCTGGGGCGCTTTGAGAAAGGCCGATGCGCGCGGTCTGGCGGCGGCTTGGGCCGTCTAAACCCAGCCCTTCTGAGGCTGACAGTTTATTAGACTTCTGTTTCCTAGCTCCCATCTTAACTCTTACTAGCTCTCTGGCCTTGGGGCCAATCACTGAATTTCTCTGAGCCTCAGTTTCTCATCTGTAAAATGGGTCTGGATAGATACGAGGTTGTGATGATTAACTGAGATGATGCATCTTAAGTGTTATGGAGATGACCTGGCACTCATAAATGATGTTACTACTATTATTACGCTGGAATTGTATCTGCCCTTTTAAAAAAGGCCTTTTAAAAAAAATTAAAAAGGAGGGGAAGAGAAGGACCAACGTTGAATGTTTCAAAGAAGTCCAAAGATTGCTTACAGACTTGATTTTATTCACGACTGACTGGGTTCGAGTTTCACCTCTGCCACTTGCTACCTGTGTGACTTTGGGCACTTCCCTTCATCTCTCTGTGCCTCATTTGCCTTAAGCTGTAAAATGGATGGACTGCTGGCACCTGCATTATCGGACTGTCGCGGACATTAAATAAGATGACGCCTGTAGAACGCTGAGCGCAGAGTAGGCTCTCCTTAAACACAGGCTGTTTATTTGTTATTAGCAAAATGTTTTTACAAACCATAGACTTCAGATTTTTTTAAAAAACCTCCCTACAAGCAGGCAACTGTCTCCTGATCCTAAGGCCTGCTTGGGTCCAGGTGAGGTGAGGAAGCTCAGGTTTGGAGCAGAATGTCAGGCCTAGAAACGCCCAGTAAAGGGAGCTTGGATCACCCAGCAGTGTCTTCAGGCCTCCAGAGTTTCCTCTTTGCATTCCCATCACAATGCTCTAATGACACGGTCCATTTAAAGATAAAAGCCCAACGGCAAAATCGCTCACCCTTATTTTCAGATGGCTGCTAAAAAATGAGCTCTCACAGCACCCCCAGTAGCATTTTCTAATCAGTAAAGTGTAATTAGCAAAGCACGACTAATTCTTGAAGTGACCTTCTAAGTAGTGAATGTTTGTGAAAGGTCCTTATGTGGGATGTGCTGGGCACACAGCCCAATCCTTGAGGACTGTGCTCAGCTTCAGTCAGCACTGGCCGCTGCTCTCCTGCTTCCCTAGCCCTAGTACTGCTTTTGGATTGACCTTCTTCTGCTGTGTGAAGCAAAATGGCACGTAATAATGGTTAACTTATTTCAAGGGCTTGTATGTACCCGGCAATGTCCTAAGCAGTTTACCTATTTTATCTCATTGGATCTTCCCCATTTTACAGATAAGGAACAGAGAAGCTATATAACTTAGTATAAATCCCACAACTAATAGGTCATGGAACATAGGTTTGAATTCTTGTCTGCCTTTCTCCAAGGCTCCTATGCCCTCATCTCCCAGCACTTTTAGCCCCTACTCTTCTGCAACTCCAAAAATACTTTCAACTGATGGTAACTCAATGAGTCTGGAGGAAAGCAAGCAAAGAAAAAACCTCAGAAAGTTCTCTGCTTCTAAGAGGCACCTAGGGGAGAGTCTACAATACCTGGCAGGGATCTGAGGGCTATTACTAGTCAGGGTGACTTCTTGTCAGTCACTTCTCCTTTGTGCCACAATTTACTCTTTTGTAAAATGATTGCATGCTCCTTATATTGTGTAAGTACTAGTTATATTGTATATATAACTACAATATAACTATATACATTGTGTATTGTATAACTAACATTTAGTGAGACCTAATGTATGTCAAAGCTTGTGGTAGGTGCTTTTATATACGTTATTTCATTGTAAAATAAATTTTATAAAATTTTTTTTTTTTTTTTGCTGAGGAAGATCAACCCTGAGCTAAGATCTGTGCCAATCTTCCTCCACTTTATGTGTGGATTGCCACCACAACATGGCCAAAGAGTGGTATAGGTCTGCACCCCTGGGATCCATGCCTGTGAAGAAGGGCCAAGGAAGCCAAGCCCACTGAACTTAACCACCATGCCACCGGGCTGGCCTGCTATAAATTTTATTTTATAATAAATACTGTCTACTTCACAGGGCTTTTGTGATGGTCCAATGAGCCAAATTATTTGGAAGTATTAAAAAGTGACTTTATTAGAAAGGACTATTGTTTATTTTAAACATTCTGAAAAAAAAATATTTCTTTGGACAGAGATTTTTCAGTGTATGGTTTGAAATCTACCTGAGTCCAAAGCACCTAAGGATTTTGTGTATTTCTTAGTTCCACCCAGAGTGACTGGACCTAGGGCCCCTGGTTCCTAACTGGGGCGGGGGTTGGGGAGTGGGGTGGGGGAAGGAATATGCTGTAGCACTAAGAACCCCGAGAGGCTCCTGAACTCCCAGTCCCCTCACGGCACTGCAGTCTTCCTATTAGCCGCCTTTAGCTTTGGATTTGATCAGAGCAAAAGAGAAACAAGAACTTCCTACCTCTTTGGAGAAGCCATGTGTGATTAATCAGAAGGTCCCACACTGAAACCTTTAACTTTCATAAAATTTCCCACCCTTCAGCAGAAAGGATGGCTTCTGGTTCTGATACATCTCTTTTTTCTTTCATGGGTAAATACTAGAAGAACATGAGTGACTCTGTGCAACTTGAGAAAAGAAAAGCCACCAGCAAGTCCCACCCACCCTACCCCCTCCTCCACCCTCACCCCCACCATACACAAACATGTTTCCTAGAGGGCGCTGCTGGAGGTGAGGTCCTTAGCTTGGATTACTACAGCAGGGAACAAGACACTTCAGAATGTTTGAAAAGACTGGCAAAGTCACTAAAATCCACCTTCCTCCCCAACTTATAGATGAGGAAATTGAAATTTGAAGCCTGTGTCAGGAAGTGACATGCCCAAAGTCACGCTGCTGGTCATGTCTTTGAACCCAGGCTGACTGACTTTGAATTAATGCTGACCCCTTTGACAAGAGCTCTCTTAGGATTAAGAAAACCTTCTCATTAGCTATCATTGGTTTCCTAAATTATGCAGCTACAATCTCTGAGTCATGGCCCATACATACTGGGCTTTCTGGTGATGGTCATGAAGACCACACAACTACTCTAAGAACTGAACCTGAATTTTGCAGCACAGCCTCATTTGGCCATGAGCGGCGAAGAAGACTTCGAGTCCTGCCCTTGGCATCAAGGATTTTACATTCAGAAGATTTCCTTGTCATTGGGAGAATACAACAGTCATCTTTGGATGTTAAGTTTGGCAGACCTGCAAGATTAATTTGCTCTTTTTGAGGGGGCAGAGGAGAGGAGGATTTACATATGACCAGATAAAATGCAAGTATTTGAAAGAAAATTTTAAGGAAGGGGGATGGAGATAATGTGTGATCAATTAGGATTCTATGTTACAAATAATGGGAAATTCTTTTCAATCTAGTTTAAACAATAAAAGGAATTTGTTGGCCCACCCACTTAAATAGTTTAGGTATAGCTTCAGGTGAAGTGTGATCCAAGGCTCAAAGGAAATCTCTATTTCTCATGTTTGGCTTCTTGGTGTTGGTGCTATTTTTAGGCAGGCTTTCCCTTGGGCTCACAAGATGGCTACATTCTTCCTTGTTTGCACCCATTAGGAAATAGTCTCACTCCTTCAGTAGCACCTGCAGAGAAATGAGTCCAAGAAATGTCTTTACATCTCATTGGTCTTGGTTTAGGATCATTTGCCTTGAACCCAAAACCATGATCAAAGGATCGGGGTACAGTGATTGGCTTAACCAAATCAGGGCTCCACACATGGAGTTTGGGCGTAGTGGGAATCCTCCCAAACCATGTGAGTGAGACCAGGAAAGAGGTGACTTCATTAAGGAGAAATGAGATTGCTATTGGCCATACTCGAGCTTGTGAAGCCTTGCTTAAGGAGATGTTTTTTCTTTTCAGGAAGCCTGGAATGTGTTTCCCAATGAAGCTCTGCAGAAGCCAGGTTGCTTCCCATGTTGCCTGTTTTTGTACATCCCAAGAGTTAAGAACAGTTTTTGCCTTTTCAAATGCTTGGGAAAAAAACAAAAAAAGAATAGTATTTTGTGACATGTGGAAAGTATATGAAATTCAAATTTCAGTGTCCACAAATAAAGTTTTATTGCAGGGGTTGGCAAACTTTTTCTGTGAAGGGCCAGATAGTAAATATTTAGGCTTGCAGGCCATGTGGTCTCTGTCACAATTATTCAGCTCTGCCATCATAACATAATAGCAGCCATAGACAATATGTAAACAAATGATTGTGGCTGTGTTCTGATAAAATTTATGGACACTGAAATTTGAATTTCATATAATTTTCACATCACAAAATATTATTCTTCCTTTGATCTTTTTTCAACCATTTAAAAATGTAAAGACCATTCTTGGCTAGTGGGCTGTATAAAAATAGGTGAGTGGCCAGGTCTGGCTCACGGGCCACACTTTGCAGACCCCTGTTTTATTGGCTGCCTTTGCAGTACAGGGGCAGAGCTGAGTAGCTGTGACAGAGACCACATGGCTCACAAAGTCTAAAATATTTACTACTTGGTCCTTTTCGGACAAAGCTTGCTGACCCTTACTCTAGAATGGTACTTCTCAAATTTTAATTTGTATACCAAGCACCTGGGGATCTTATTAAAATGCAGATTCTGATTCTGTAAGTCTGAGGCAATCCAGAACTTTGGAACTGGGGCAGTTCCAAAGTGGAACTTGTTGAAATGCAGAATACCCATACTGCAAAGTGGCCAATAAAACAAGGGTCTGGCCCCAGGGCGTGGTGGTGAAGTTTGGCATGTTCCTCTTTAGTGGCCCAGGTTCACAGATTTGGATCCCAGGTGCAGACTTACACCACTCATCAGCCGTGCTGTGGCGGTGAACCACATATAAATTAGAGGAAGATTGGCACAGATGTTAGCCCAGGGCTAATCTTCCTTGGCAAAAACAAAGCAAAATAAAACAAAAAAACAGCTAAAAAAACCAAAATGGACCTCATTTGGAGGAGTTTTCAACCATTCTTAAGACATCCTTTATCAGGAACATCAGACAAACTCCTTTCCCACTCCACCTCCACTTGTTGCATTAGAATCATTTTTGCAGGGGGATAAGGATCTGCATATTATATAAACAGATTCTTACTCTGTGATTCTTTCTGAGAACCATTGATGTAGATGCTCGAACAGAGATTTGATGATAAATTCATTGAGGATTGAGTAGTAGCCAAGCAACTGACCTCAGAGCTCATGGGATTTTGATGTATTTTTGTTCAACAAAGGATAAATATTATATTTTTAAAATGTCATTAATCATCTAATTATTATAGCATAAGGATTATTTATTTGTTGGTTAACCACCAGGGAGTGAATGCTGCTTATGGCACCTCGATTTCACATGAAGGCAGTGATTCAGGCATATTGATTATTAGTGAACTGGCACGCCTTCCATTTTTCCCATAAAGAGCAAGGACTGGGTTTGGATCTATTCTTCATGTAGAAGCAAGGCAAACTTTCTTATAAAACCTCATTAAACTCTTTCTTTGTTGACTGCCTCTTGTCTTCCTCCCTCTGTTCTTTCCTTTCCTTAATGGCCATCCATCTTGAATTGTTTATCTTTATTTCCAACTTTAGTAAACTTCTGAAGAATTAACCATCCAAAAACATGCAGCTTTTATATTAGACCTAAGAAAGAAAAGAATGGGGAATCAGCACCAGATGTGGGATTTGGGGCTTACAGAACGTGAATCAAAACACTGGTACTGGACAGTGAGGAGCAGTCAACAGGAGAACCCTGAAGCACGGAGGCTGAGCAGCTGTGGAAATAGAACACTCTTGCTCCTGACTGAGTGGGCAATCTGCTTGTGATGTATAGTGTGTCAGACACACTGTTCAAACAGCATTCACGACACTGCAGTGGAATGAGTGGAAAAGCACTACTTGTTTTCTTCTCTTTCATGCTTGCTAACGACTCAAAGCCGGCTTTATAATTCAATCTGTGCCCTTGGTCGTGTAGGCTAGGCCTGTCAGTCTTACGTTGTCTGCTTCTTGTAGGAGAGGGCTAGGACCTTGGAGAATGAAGAGGTGGGTGGAAGCGAACATTCCACGTAAAGGCTGCAGAGAAGTCTAGGGCATCTTGAGGAACTACTAATCCATCATTAATTTAAGTTTTACTTGCTTCACATTGGACCCCATGGGTATTTTTATTTTCACTTAAAATAGCAGAATTTCTTAGGAAAAGAGAAAATAAAGTAGATGAAAGTTAACAATGATAATTTTAGGAAGGGCTATCTTGAACGTTCTTCAATAGCTAAACTCTTATTTAACCAAGCCATGGTGACAGAGAAAAGCAATATTCTCCTACAAAAAACAAAACAAAACCCTAGAAAACTAACTTGTCAAGGTTAGGGGCAGTGAGTACAGAGAGTCTTCCATTCTTGACTGGATGCTTTCTATAATGCAGAATGATTAGCCTTCTAGCTTAAAAGGCTGCAGAGTCGAAAGAAACCTGAAAATGAAAATCCCTTTAGACCTCTTAGAATAAATTATGTGGATTTGCTAAGTACACAGCCTGGCCCTCTTAAAAGGGAGATAACCACTCTAACTATCACTTTGGAAAGAGAATCCATGAGGCCAATTACCAGTCTTATTTTACATTAGTGATTTTATACCAGTAAAAATAACCCCCTTGTGTCCTTCACAAGGTGTTGTTTTAAAACAAAAACCCAATGAATTTGGAATCTGTTTACATTTCAAAGATAAAGTAGCAAAGTGTAGTGAAGAGCCTGCCAGACTAGGAGTTAGAAAACCAAATTCTCCTGACTCCTTCTGAGTCACCTCAGCAAGCCTATGAGCCTCACACTTTTTTGTCTATGAAAGAAAAATGTCTGGCCCGCATTCTTCATGGTATTTTTTTTCTTTTAGCTAATTGCGGTAAAGTTCACAGTACTTTTGTGAGGCACAAATGAAATAAAGGATATGAAATTCCCCTTTGAAAATTATAAATTCTGTTTTGGAAGGTTGAAATAGGTTGAGACTGTAACAACATGCACATGACTCTTTTAACATCAAATCATGTTCCATTTTTCTCTCTCCACTCCCAGCCTTCTTTCTTGAGGTAAAAATTATATACAAAATATCAGAAAGGGAAAGAAACTGATCTTTCTTGATGATTGATCATAGGTTCTGTGGTAGCCAGCCTCCAAGATGGCCCCCAATGAACCCAGCTCCTGGTATTCCTGGTATCACATCCTTGTGTAGTCTCCTCCTATATTGTACCAAGGTGACCATTAGAACACAACAGAGGAGATGGCCTATAACTTCCAGGATTAGCTTATAAAATACTGAAGCTTTCATGTCTCTGTCTCTTTTTCTCTTTCTGACATCTCTCTCTCTCTGGGGGAAGCAAGCTGCCATGTTACGAGCAGCCCTGTACAGAAACCCATGTGGCTAGGAACTGAAGTCTCCTGCCAACAATCAAGCTTAGACACAAATCGTCTAACACAAGTCAAGCTTCTAGATGATTTCCATCTTGCCCAACAGCTTGACGGCAACTCCATCAGAGATCCTGAGCTAGAATCACCCAGGCAAGCTGCTCCTGAATTTTCTACCCTTGGACACAGTGTGAAATAATAAATATTTGTTAATTTAAGATGCTAAGTTTTGGGATAGCCAGCCCTGGTGGTCGAGTGGTTAAGATTTGACACTGTCACCACTGTGGCATAGGTTCATTTCCTGGTCAAGGAACCACACCATCTGTCTGTTGATTGTCATACTGTGGAAGCTACACATTGTGGTGATGCTAAAAGCTATGCCCCTAGTATGTCAAATACCAGTAGGGTTACCCATGGTGGACAGGTTTTAGCGGAGCTTCCAAACTTTTCTAAGACTAGGAAAAAGGACCTGGCCACCCACTTCTGAAAAAATTGGCCATGAAAACCCTATGAATAGCAGCAGAGAATTGGCTGATATAGTACCAGAAGGTGAGAGGATGGTGCAAAAAGACTGGGCAGGGTTCTGCTCTGCTGTACACAGGGTCACTAGGAGTCAGAATTGATTCGAGGGCACTAACAGCAAAGGTTTTGGGGTAATTTGTTACGCAGCAATAGATAACTTGTACAGATTTTAACATGGAAGAAAAAATGACAGAGATGCAGATGATGAATTCTTTTAACTAGAGAGAACTTGACCAAGAAAGCCTGTTTGGCACACATTTCCTTCAGATTTGAGAGGCAAAGTGTCAGTATATACTGGTTTAATCTAATGAAGTGTGTTTTGATGTTGATGTTGCCCTTGGCCCATCATAGCACGCTTTTGAGGCAACTGTGAAGCATAAGAAGAAGATGAATTCACTGGGAAGCAACACAGTTTAGTCAGGCTTTAGTCAGAAAAATAGCCCATGCCAGAGAGCTCAGTAGAGGGAACATAAGTTGGGGATCCAGTCACAGAGATTGAGAGAATAAAGAGCCAAAAAGGAAATGAGAAAGCAACTCACATTAGCAATAACAAGAAGCTGCCATCACCCCCATGACTGGAGAAACCAGGAGGTGGGTCATGTGCCAGGGACTGCAACAACAATGAAGGCTACATGGCCAAAGCTGAAACCACAGAGAAGCAGCAGTCACTGCTGGAGATGCTGCCCTAAGTAGAGAGAGATGGGGAGAAATGCTGTGGCTCTGCCCCCTCAGCTAGCCTTCCTGGTCTACCAGTCCCACCATTGGCTGACCTAACCAGAATCTGTTGAGAAGCAGAACCTTGAAAATATAATTTGCCAGAGTTGTCCCTTTGTGAAACAGAGCATGGGAAGGGTGGGGCATAGATCTGAGAGCAAACAGTCAAATGGCTAACACAGTCCACCTCTTTTGCTACTCAACATCTGTTCCTATCCATATTTATTTCCCAAACAATATCGCCTTCATGCTTCTATCATTCATGCAAATGAAGACTCTCACCCTCCTATGAAAGGGAGACTCAAAGTCCCATCAGTCATTTCAAAGTTCTTTTCTACCCATTTCAAGGTCCATAATCACCAGACAATAACAATTCTCCCTTTTAGGATCAGATATGGCTCATTATTGTCTGGTAACCTATAAGTAAGGAACCACCAAAATTCCCTCACAAATAACAGAGGAATAAAGGGGGGGAAGGAAAAGAAATCAGTGTGTATCCATTATATATTATATAATATTATTATATGTTGTGTCTATATAGAATAACAAAATACACATTATTCTTACAGTCCTCATTTCTGTTAATATTTATTACTTTCTTCTTCTACCACCCATTTTTGTTCCCTGTGCCCTCAGCTTGCATCTCAGTTAGAGATTTTTATTTGGTGGGAATATCCAAAGTTTCTTTCTTGAGGTTTCTGAGGTCTTAGTGCTATTGCCTTTATTGAATTGCTGTAGTCTTCCATTAAACTTACATAAAAGAAATAAGAGGTGTCCTAGTGAATTTCAATTCTAGAGAGTTCTCCATGCCCCCAGTGTGTAGCAGCACCCCAACTTCCACTTGGTAATTAGGATCTGATCCCTCAACCAGCACTGTACCCCTTCTTTTCCTGTTGGTTCAATGCCATGAGGAGCACAGATTCAGCAGAATCATTGTGTCTCCTAGTGGAAGCATTCCTCCCTAGGGAACCAAGGCCTATAAATAATCATAGCCCAAGGTCTTGGGATTAGGAAGCTAATATTCTTCAAGGGGGTCATTAAGTGTAGAGGGACCACTCCTACTTCCATTCCTTTCTATCTGGACCTCTGTATTATGACTATTAGAGAAACAGCACCATACATTGGTTGTGGTACAGAGTATGTATTACATCCTGTAGGATAGTATCTGAGGTAGGTAGAATAATGCCCCTCCCTCCCAAAGATGCCCACATGCTAATCACTGGAATCTATGAATATGTTAGCCTTTATAGTAAAGGAGAATTAACATTATAGAAGGAGTTAAAGTTGCTAATAAGCTCATCTTAAAATAGAGCGATTGTCCTGAATTATCCAGATGGGCCCAATGTAATCAAAAGAGTCCCTAAAAGTAGAAGAGAGAGGCAGAAGAGAATCAGAGAAGTAGGTGTAATGACAGAAGCAAGGTCAGAGTAATGAGATGTGAGAAAGACTCAACTCTCCTTTAATAACGTTGAAGAAGGAGGAAGGAAACCGTGAGCCAAGGAATGCAGACAGCTTCCAAAAGCCAGAAAAAGGCAAGGGAACTGATCCTACCCAGAGCCTGCAGAAAGGAATACAGCCCTACCAAAGACTTAACACAAGTGAGACCTGTGTCACACTTCTGATCTATAGAACTATAAGATGATAAATTTGCATTGCTTAAGCCATTAAGTTTGTAATAATGTTTTTTTACAGCAGCAAGAAAAAACTAATATAGTACCTCAGTCTTACAAGGTGTTTATCTCCCAGCTAGTACTGTAGCTGAATCTGCAGTAAGCCATTCTACCATTTTATTGGGCCAGATGCTTCTAAGTGATGGGCTGTGTTGTAAGATCAGTAAGTTCTGTAAGAGTGATTCCACTGCCAGATTTTTCTCTCTATAAAATGAGCTTCTTGGTTAGAAATATAGTGGTGAATTAAGCATTTTGTAATTCCAAGGATGGTGGTGTTGGCAGAAACATTGTGGACAGAGAAGGTAAATCTGTGGAGTATCCAGAACAGACTGGATGAGGGTAAGTCCCATGAGTAGTTTCTCCCTATACCACCATAGCCATTTTGTACATGGGCCCATGGCAGTTTTGCATATGGGCCCACTGGGCAAGCAAGCACTGGGGTGGCTGAGGAAAGAGGACACCTTTCATCCATTGAACACACTGTCTTGTCCACCTGAATGTTGAATCTTCTGTGTCGTGGATGCCCTTTGAAGAGTATTTACATGGGATAACTTCACACTCTGCAGTCATTTGAGGCAATTCAACCACCTATTCCATATACCTTCTTAGAGTCAACCTCATTCTTTCCAAGCCTTTGATCAACTGGACAACTTAACCGCTGCCTATGAATAAGAGTAGATCCATACCTTAGGTCATCTCTCCTTCCAGGTGTGGTGGACAACCAGATAAACTGCTTAAAGATTTTTTCACTGAGAGTTCCCTTCTCCATTGTTTATAAGGCTGCCCGAGAGTGGAACTTTAGTGTGACAGCTGGAATTTCCAGTTGGAACCAGCTTGTCATGCATATTTATATGTAAACCAGGCCCAACTGTTTTCTTCCTTCAACAACTGGTCACAGGGAACTTCTCATGAGTTCCATAGGATTGGTCTGAGTGGAAGTGGTGATGCTTTGAAGAAAGTGCCCAGATAGTCTAAGTCATCTACCTGTTCAATCATTTCACTTGAGCCTTCCAGACCTGCTCAAGAGCAAACCTATATAAATCATTCCCACTTGAAGTTGCATTATTTTCATGTCTACCCTGATTTATGGCTTGATGGCTCAGATAACACCCCAGTTCAATATGAGTGGCTCTGTAGCATAGTCATTTGGTGTCCTGTGCTTAAGTGTTCAGTCTCTTCCAGAAGCTGTTTCAAAAGGAAAAGAATTATCAGCAGAATAGAACATGGCTATGTTCCAAAATTTAGGGGTGTGTACAGGGTCTTTCTATTGTCGCTTGCCATAGGGCCCATACAGCATCCTGATTTGCAACAGATGCTCCAAGCACTATTAGATCTGCGAGGTCAGAAGATCTGAGTTTTGGAGCAGCTTGTATCACAGTTTGGGGAAACAAAAGAGTCTCTAAATACTAGCAGTCTTATGGGCATTTAGTAAAAGACTTGAAGCAGCAAATTCCAATGAGGAGCCTATTGCCTTCAAAATGTACAGAGGCCCACCAAGCATTGTATCACAAAGTGGGGTAAATCAATTTGTCTTTAATTTTTACCAAATATTCTACGTATCTTTCACCAACATGTTCCTAAACATCTAAAAACTTTATCAAGCAGCAGGCCCATGAATTTTTATGGGATTTATCTTCTACCTGCTAGAATGCATCTCTTTTACTAAGGCATCTAAGATACTTGCTCTTACTGCTCATCAGGTCCAGTCAACATGATGTTATCAATGTGGTGGGCCAGCGTGATGTTCTCTGGAATGTCAGAATGATCAGGGACCTAGTGAGCAATGCTATGACAAAGAGCAAGAGAGCTGATATAGCCCTGAGGCAAGATAGTGAAGTTGTGCTGCTGTTCCTATCACCTACTGCTTCTGATCGAATTTGCTAATTGTTATAGAAGAAAAAGCATTTGTCAAATCATTAGTTGCATACTAAGTGCCAGAGGCTCTGTTAAATATTTCCAGTAAATATATACACATCTGAAACACCAATTGCAATTGATACACAACTTAATTAATTTAACAGTAATTCCTGTTGTTCTCCAAATGAAGTCATTCTCTATCTGGTTTTTGCCCAGGCCAACAAAAGATGTGTTAAAATGGAGATGTATAGGAATCACCACCCCTGCATATTTCAAATCCTCGATGCTAGCATTAATCTCTACAGTTCCTCCAGATAGGTGATATTACTTTTGGTTTACTATTTTGGGAGAAAGGGATAGTTCCAGGGTCTTCAGCTTGGCCCTTCCTGCCATAATAGCCCTCACACTAAGTCAGGGAGCCAATGAAGATATTCTTGCAGTTCTCTAGTATTATATCTTTTCCAACTATGCAATCACTGAGAAATAACCACATGGGTGGGGAAGCAAGCCCTCCAGGCCTAGGCTAAGACTCACTAGGACTCAAACTCCATTTATCACCTTAGACTTCCAAAGACCTCCCATTATGACCAGTGGATCACAATGAAACTTAAAGTCAAAGCTAGTGTCTAGTAGCTTCCAAAAATTTTGGTATTATTGGTTTTTTCTCTTCCTGGTGCATTTTCTCTTAATTAAATGGTCATAGGCCCCTTTGGAGAAGGTGTGGAGAAATTCACAATATATAATTACAGCAACAGGGCCTGATTTCCCCTCAAATCAAAGACTCTGGGTCTGTCAAGTGGCTTAGATTTGGAAATTGGGTGAAAGGTCTTTCTTTATCTCCTGTTGTGGCAACTAAAGTCAGAATTATGCTCACTAAACCTACAACTTTTCTGATAATAGAAATCAAATAATATTTTGCTAGGCAGTCTATCTCATTCCTAGTGGTTAACTGTAATCAGTTAACCACTGTCATAGATTCTTATGTGTCTACACAATCTGATCGCCACTCAGCCAGCTCCCCGTTATATAATTGCATCCACCATGCTGCCACTTGGCTACTGCTTCCCTGAGGTCCCCTCATTCCCACTGAAATCAGCACACCTGTTTCAGGGGTAGCATCTCCCAGTCTACAGAGGAGAGCCACCACAGAACTTTTCAAGATGTTGGTTCTTCCCTCCCCAGTGCAGTTTTAAATTCCATAATGAACTATACCCTAATACCTCCCAAGATACACAGAGGTAGCTTGCCTATAATAAATTCACTGTGATATTTACATCTGTCTAGGCTTTTGAATTTCCTCTTGTGCACATTATACCAGAGAAGTTCTAACATCTTGATCTTGTTGGATGTAGGTCATCAGCCTATAGGTTCAAACAAGCAAAATGTTAGAACCATTTGCAGCCAGGTAAGCTGGCATATTAAATTCAGAAAGTTGGGTAAGTGTACCCATATTGATAAATGAACCTATACCATATTGGTATAATAATTGTTCATTCCCATACATGCTCCCCAGGTTCTTAGCTGTATAAATTACCAATAACTTGAAAATGTTTTGATATATAAGCTATATCTACCCCAAATAGACTTTACAATTCTCCTCCCATGATATGCTGGGATCTGACTTTATCTTTAGGTCTGGAGACAATGAGGGAATTGGGGAATGGTCTTGCGAAGACAAGGTATCCCCTTGCAAAGCAACTCCAAACAGGGAAAATATGATCTTAACCTTAATATAAGAGATTTGCTGATGCTGTACATTCAGCTTTCAGTAACCTAGCACAATTAGGTTCAAATCTGATCATTGGCTATGTGTGTCCTGTGGCAATAAGAAATTAAATTTTTTAAGGCTGCTATAGAATCTCTCTGATCCTCTGACCATGAGCTTATAATTTATTTCTGTTAGTTCTCCAGCACTGTTAGAAATACTCAACCCATTCCACAGTCTTGCTGTATTTATTTATATCATAATGGTCAGATACTGCAGCCGTTTGATATCTTTAAGCCTTGCCTTCAACCGCACATAATAATTGAAGTAACCTGGTGGTCGTCCTATGCCACGTATTATCAGTATTCCATTTCCTACCAGCAGTGGAGATTTTCCTGAAAAATGCAAAAACTTTGTAACTATTTAACTTCATGTATCCCCTTCCAACCATTTATGCTATCATTATCATATATTTTACTTTACATATTTTATATGTAAATATAAAGACAAGACATTATTATTTTTGTTTTTGTTTTTGTTCTATTATTGTTACTGTTTTAAGCAATTAATATTTTAAAAACTTATCCACACATTTACCTTACAGTGCTTTCCATTCTACTCTGAAGTTCTACGCTTTCATCTGGAATTACTTTCCTTTATTTTTTTAATTTTTTGCACTATGCATTTATGGAATTCATTTTAAAAACTCATTATTTATACCTTTAAGCTTGAACAGAGTAGCCACAATGCCCATATGCATGAGATGAAGCCTGCACAGTATGCGTTTCTGATCAGAGCAGATCTTAGCGATAAGTTGATTGGACATCAGTATGAATGTGGATCTGATATGGTATTGCCTCCTTGACGCACAGATTTAACACTTATAACATGGAATTACTCTTCTTTAGTCTGAAGAACTTGCTTTGGCATTTTTTGTAGGTCAGGTCTGCTGACAATAAATTTTCTTAGCTTTTGTTTGACTAAAAATGTCTTTATGTCATCTTTATTTAATTTTCTTTTTTTTTATTGCTTTTTCTCCCCAAATTCCCCCAGTACATAGCTGTATATTTTAGTTGTGGGTCCTTCTAGTTGTGGCATGTGGGACGCCGCCTCAACGTGACCTGATGAGTGGTGCCACGTCGCACCTAGGATCCGAACTGATGAAACTCTGGGCCGCTGAAGCGGAGCACGCGAACCTAACCACTCGGCCATGAAACCGGCCCCTTATTTAAATTTCTTAACAAACTTAAGTTTTTAGAACAGTGTTCAGATTTACAGAAATATTGCAAAGATAGTACAGAGTTCCCAAATGTACCACATAAAGTTTCCTCTGCTATTAGTACCTTATATTAATATGGTACATTTGTTACAAATAATTAACCAATATTGATACATCATCATCATCATTTATTGAACTAAAGTCTTATTCAGATTTCCTTAGATTTTGCTGAATGTCCTTTTTCTATTCAGGACCCCATCCAAGATACCACACTTTATTTAGTCACAATTCTTAGTCTCCACATGGCTCTGACAGTTTTTTTGTTATTTTTTGAAGGTTGTTTTCACTAGGTTGGCATGTTTTTTTTTTCATTTAACACTTTCAAGATGTCATTCCATTATCTTCTGGCATCCATGGTTTTTGGTGAAAAGTCAGGCTAAGTCCCCTGTTGTTCTTATGGTAATAGAAGTCTGAGTAGGATTTCTTTGAGGGGGATAGGGGGTGTATTGATTGGGAAAGGGCATAAGGAATGCTTCTGAGGTACTAGAAATGTTCTATATATTGATCTGTGTGATGATTACATGGGTGTATAATCATGTAAAATTAATTGAGCTATACATGTATGATTTATGCAGTGTACTATATATATATTCTATTTCCCCCCAGTTTTTTTTTTAAACATCATTCAAAGGCAAGTCTTGCTAATATAGTGAGTCTGCCAACTTGGATCTAGACCTCCCTTCTACAACCAACAGTAAGTATCAGTAAATTGTAAAAGATGTAATTATGAATTAAAGGAATCATTGTTTTTATATGACTTGTAAACTGACCTAATGCAGTCTGATTTTTTTTTTAATAACATAGTCATGGTAAACAAATAATATAATCATGGTCACGGTAAATAAATAATTTAAATCAACTCTGGTGGCCAAGGAAGGTATTTTGTAAAACAAGCTTGTGTTAAGTAGCAATATAACTTACTTATATGAATCAACCGTATTGATCAACAGGACAATAAATGTTCCAGCTGGACCCCCCCGACATTCAATATACCTTCATATTATAACGTGAAAATACAATAATTAGCAATGACAAACAACACACTCAAAAGAACATGAAGTCAGATCCCATGGAGCTTGAATCCTGGATCCATTTCTTGCTAGCTGTGGAACCTTAGTGACTAAGTTACTTAATCTCTCTGAACTTCAGTTGTATTACCTGTACAATGAGGATAATAAGACTTTTCTCACAGAGTTGTGGTGATGAGTAAAATTACATAATATGTATAAAGTACCTGCCATCCAATAGATGCTCTATAAGTGGGAACCATTAATACTGACAATAATTGTTATAATATTATTCATAAGATAAATATGGCTTATGCTATTTGTTTATTACATATATGGTATTCTTCCAGTATCTAAAATATTTTATTACTGTCCATTGTGGCTTCATAGATACTATCTATAGTGTCTATAGTGAAGCAGACAAGCTGTGCTTCAGAATGAATTTCTGACATCAGGAGTTTTCCCTTCCTTTTATTTAACATTCCCTGGGATGATACTCTCTTAGGACAGTCGGTGTAATGCCACAAATGCTGCTAATTGGTGTTAAGGAAGTTCTCCTGGATGTGCGTGTCTCTTGAGTTCATGGTGACAAGTTGGCCACAAGATGTCTATCACAAGGAGATGACTCCATTCCATCTCTTTCTGTCAGATGATTAGCAGTGGCTTATTAACAAGTGAGGAAAGTGATAGCAGCCTTACAGCATGAAACTTTTGTTACAGTGTAAGACATGCCCTCCAGATAATCCAGAGTTGTACAGTGCCAACATTTGAGGAATTATATGAATTCTATGAATCTGGAATCACATGAATTATATAAAATCAAACCTCACCCCAGAATCCTGCATCTCAAGTACTGGCACATGGTTTGTATTCAGTAAGTTTTTGCTGAGTAAATAATCAACAACTTACAAATGTGCTAGGTACCTGGGGATGCAAAGAAGGGCCCCAGCCCTTGGGGGATGTGTGATTGAACACCTCGCAGTATAAAAGTAGAATGTGACTAAATTGTAGGAGTTCAGAGGGGCCTGGGAGGTCCTAAGTGGGATCCAGTTGGAAATGATGGGTGAATAGGATTTATATGAATGAAGAGAAATGCAATTCCAGAGGAGAAGAATGACATAAGCACCAGAAGGCTGAAAAGTCAGGCTGAGGACAGATGAAGGAGGGAGGTTCTTTCATGCAGAGAGTTTGATTCTGTAGGAGTGGAGAGATGTGAACTTTGCAGGTTTCAAGAAAACCCAGCCATGGTGACAGGAGGGAGAGACAGAGCAGGCACAGTGGATGGAAAACACAGTGGCCGTTGGTGGTCTAGATGTGAGGTCCTGGGGCCACACGAGGGACAGATGAGAGAGAAGTTTCTGAAGAAGGGCCAACAGACCTGATAGCTGTTGGTTACGAAGATGTCTTTGTGGAGAGTGGGTGAGGTTTGGAAAGGAGAGAGAAGGGGGAGAGGAAGAAGTTCGAGACAATTCCCTGTGTTTATACCTCGTTAAATGGAAGCATGACTTCACTATGCATAGAAACATGAAAGTCCAGGAAAAGATGGTGAGTTTGGTTTGAGAGTGTGTGATTATCAGAATGTCTGTATGCAAATGACCCACAAGCCGGAGTGGGAATGGAGCAAGACAAAGTAAACAGGAGTTGAGATAACAACTGTTGGTGTTTGGGGGTAATCTTTAGGGATTAGTGCTAGGTAAAGGGTACAGTCCCTTCTCTCCTCCACACAACCTTCTATAAGATGGAATGGCACAATGAAAGTGAAGCCTCAGATACGCTTGAATGAACATTCATATCACACACTTGTATGAACATTCATTTCAAGCAGGTGCAAAACCACTATACAACCTGTTCCTGCAAGTTTGGAAAAGATCTGTTCTGTTCCTGGCCCTTTGACAAGCACCTGGCCTAAAAGATTTTTTTTTTTCTTTTTTTTTGAGGAAGATTAGCCCTGAGCTAACTACTGCCAATCCTCCTCTTTTTGCTGAGGATGACTGGCCCTGAGCTAACATCCGTGCCCATCTTCCTCTACTTTATATGTGGGACGCCTACCACAGTATGGCTTTTACCAAGTGGTGCTATGTCTGCACCTGAGATCCGAACCGGCAAACCCTGGGCCACCGAGAAGCGGAACATGCGAACTTAACGGCTGCGCCACGGGGCCAGCCTTGCCTAAAAGATTTTTTATGAGGTGGATGCAATGGTATTCTGATGCCGGAGCAGCCAACCTTCCAGTCATATCAGGCAGCAGAGTCACCCATTAGGTGTGGGGTGGAGTTGGGGGCAGTGCAGGGTGGGCAGAGTGGTCAACTGAGGATCAGTCAGAGAGCTCACTGCACCTCTTCCTGCAAGGGCAGCGGAGCCCATAAAACCTCTCTAGCCAACCAAGTATCATGTATGCCACTCTTTTTACTTATTTAAATTGATTTTTAACAGCCCTTGTGCAAAATAACACTCCCTCAATTGTAGATTTAAATGACAATATTAGAAATGCTTGTCACACACACACACACACACCAGGGGTGTGGACTCCTGATTAGGGTTCTTCACCTGCCAGCTAGCCAGCGCCTAGAGTGTAGACTAAACTTAACTCACACACACCCCCCACATGCAGAAGTATTTTAAAGTAAACGACTGCACAGAGAGGCAGTCCCAAAAAGACAAAGTCTGAAACCACATGTGCAGCAGCTCCCGCTGAGGGACAGGGGCTACTAGAGGACACACACATGAGATGAGAGCATTTCAAGACAGTAAAGGAGGCCCAACAGCAGCAAACTCGCCAAAGAAAAGGGTCATTGGATTTGGTGATTTGGCTGGTAATTGGTGACCTTTAGGAGAACAGTCTGTGAGTGTAGTTGGGGCTGAAGCCAGATGGCAGGGGTGAGTGTGAAGCTGAGTGGCTGGCAAATGGGAGGAGTGAGTGTGAATGGCCTCTTTGAGAAGTTCCATCCCCAACGTGGATCATTCTCCTGGGGCAGGTGAGGCGTCAGGTGCAGAATGCAGAAAGTCATGCTGATACCCTGGAGCTCCATTTTAATACTGTCCCAAGGAGCCCCCGCCACCAGGCTGCTTTATGATGAAAGCCTTTCAGACTTGGGTAACTCATCTCCTTTGGGCAGATCTACAGTGGCCTACCTTTTATTATATATCGGGCAGTGCTACGGAAAAGCTTCAGGGTATATGATTTCTGTTCCTTTGTAGCAATAATTCAGTCTCATCTATGTGTAGCAGTTTCCTTCTCTTCCTTCCATGTGCACAGGTATAATAAGTGGCTCCAGGTGTTCTGGCTGCACAGCTGGCTCAACAGAGGCTCTGTCTCTTGGGGCACACAGGTGAGTTTGGCATGAAGGGAAGTGGTCACAGCAAGGTAATACGTACTAGAGGCCTCCAGGAGATGTGGGGACGGTGCCTGGGAAAGCTTCCTAGGGAAGGTCTTGAAATGTGGGTAGGACTTTGCAACCCAGCTAAGTAACGAAGCTGGCTAGGATTGATCTAACAAGAGTTTCTTTCTCAGAAGGGAAAGGGAGAGTTGGGAAAGTGAAGGGAGTCCAGAGGACGCCGTGCTTATGTTCCAACTCTCATTCTCCAAACTATTATACACGCCGTACACATCTTTGCTTAACGATTTGAAGAGAAAATAAAAGCATGCTTGTGTGCATGTGGCTACGGTAGAGAGTCATTTAATACATGTGGGCATGAACTCCAAACAGGAAAATAAGTGACTTGAATCACATTAATAGTCATGTGGGCCCAGTGTGCTTGGGCCAGGAGCTGCCTGCAGAGAGAGTTGTGACTTGCCCAAAAAGCTAACACTTGAAATGAATAAAATGCAGACACACAGTGGAAAGCCGGGCCATCCCACTGTGAGAATCCAGGCAGTAACAAGATATCATACTCAGTCAGGGCTTGTCTTCCTCACAGTCTGGTCTGAATGTCCCCTCATAAGTAGAAGAATCGTTTCTGCAATGCCTGCTGCAAGGTCCTGTATGGACGTCGTCTCTAATCTTTTCTGATGACAGCCCTGGTGACCTTTAGTGGCACACAAACTTTTTAAGGGAAAAAAATTATAAAGTACAGAAGCCTAAACAATCCAGTGCCCAGGGTTAGCAGACCATGTCCAGCCTTCACCTTGAATTCTTCATCTTGTTCAGTTTCCCATTAACACGAGACAAGGTATTAAAAAGGTCGGGGTTTTGAACCAGAGATGGTGTGTTTGGTTTTCTCTGTGGGTCTATCTTTGCAGCATAATTAAAAGCCTCACTTCACAAATTCATTTGCAGCTCAAGAGGCCAAAAAGAAATCTAAAAGTGATTTTCAGAGGAACATTTTGTGGCCTGGAAAGGGGCACTCATGGTATTAATGTGAAACTACCTGTACCCAATCCCCTTTCAATAGCATGTCAGGAAGCAAAGCCTCCCTTATAAGATCTGACAAGCGTATGTTCTAGAGGAAGTGGAGGGGAAGCTCTCCGTTCATATGACTAATTAGACAGACTTCATGCTGGGTTGCTCTTTTTTGATGCAAGTCCTGGTCCTAATTGTCAGTTTGCTCCTCAGGAAAGTAAGGTTGAGTTCAAATGCTTATGTGCCCTGTTTTCTTTTAGCATTCCTGACCTGAAACTGATGCGGGGTGACAGGGAACAGACGGGAAAGAGACTCCTCATTGCACTCAGAGTAAACCTTTTCAAGTTCCCCACTAAGAAGACTGGGCCACTGGGAGCAGCTTCTAAAGGCTGTGTTTATCAATTAACATGGCTCACACCAGCTGGGAGTTCTGACCAGGAGAGCGCTAGCCTCTGTGATGGGCAGCTAAGCCCAAGTGAACAGACCAGAGATGCTCATTGGCCAAGTCTGCCTGGATAGTTCTCCAAAGGCCAAGGCAGTTATTGGTGCAGACATGGCAATGTGTTTGCAAATAACACCGGGAAATGGGGTGTAAGAGATTGATTGCAAGAATGGCTGCAATTCTTTACCCCTCCCTATAGCCATGCCCTTTGAAATGTTTCTCCTATCAAGAGGTGAGGTTTGTTTCCCCATCCTGAAATCTGGGCTGGCCTTTGGACTTGCATTGACCAGTTAAATGCAGTGGAAGTGAGTTTCTGTCAGTTCCAAGCCCAGATCTTGAGAGGCATGAGCACTTACACTCTACCTCTTGAGAAAGTACCACGTATACCAGTGGACAGATGAGAGGTCATGTGAAGCAAGGCTGAAGCATCCCAGATGAGGCCATCTGTACATCATTCTGTACCCAACTGACCCACCCCCTGACTGTGATGCATGAGCAAGTCCAGCCAAGGTCAACCTAACCTGACTTAGGCAAGTACTGCCCAGCCAATCTGTAGACTTGGAGCAAAAGAAAATGCTTCTTGTTTTAACTGATTAAACTTTGGGATGTATGTTAGTTCAAATGCTCTGAGAAGCAAATGCCAAGATGGATTTAGGTGTATAGGAGATTTATTGGATGAAATGCTGTTGAAGGATAAAGAGGAGGAAGACAGAGAGGCTGGGGAAAGCCTTCATACTGAGATGCAGGTCTGACCTCTGTGGCAGAAAGAGGGAAGGAAGGACTGAGTAGGTAGAGTCTCAAATTGCAGTACAGGGCCAAGAAAGTTCTGCTCAGCCTCATGGGGAGTCCTTGAGACAAAGTCACTGTGAAAGGAACCCTATGCATCACAGAAGTGGGCCTTCATTAGTATCCCCACTGTGCTCAGTCATTGGAAGTGTGCCCTCACTGACTTGGGGATGGATCCAAAAGGCAGCAGCTGGGGCCATTATTTGGTTACAGTCCCCACAGGAGGACATCTGAGTGGCATAGGTTGGTTTGTTATGCAGCATTATTGGGGCTACAGATAATTAATACATGGGGCAAATATGTTTCCGCGCCTCCAGAGATTTTTGTTGTGTCCTGAGCTTGACCTCTTTTCACCCCCAAACATATCTCTTTGACTAAAACTGGAGTAGAATCTTTTCCTTGAATAACATCAAAGTTTTAAAATGTTCTTTGCCAATTGCCGCACTGAGACCTAGAATGTACTGACAAAAATGAGACAGACTCAACATTCCACCTGACTAGAGGGCATTATTTTGTTCATTGTTTTGCCCAAGAAGGTGTCACACAGTGTCCTCCATGGCATGCCAGGAGGAAACACAGTCCTTTTCTAAAACACTTTTAATTATCTAGATTTGAAATTGGCTTCAACCTATGAGATAAAATTTATGGAATATTGTTGTTGATGGCAATCCTTTACATATCCATGTGGCCTGGATTAGCACTCTTCATTATTATTGTTCTTATAAAGCAATTTCATTACTGAGCATTAGTAATCACTATCATTAATTAGTTTTTTATAGATATCTGGGAAGAAGATACAATCTCAGATTCAATTAACATTTATGGAGCTCCTTTTATACGCTAGGCACTTTGCCAGGGACATGTTTTATTGAATTCTCACCAAATCCATGGGAGGTGCTTATTATCTCCATTTGTCTCAGCGATTGCACTGGTGGTAAGTGGTAGAGCACAGGCTTGGAGTTGAGTCCTTTGACTTCGTAATTCATGTACCCAACAAACATTCATTGAGCATCTAGAGTATTCTAGGAGTGGTACTATTGGATAATAATACAAACAGAGTTCCTGTTCTCAAATTGTCCACAGATCAGTATATGAGACACATATCATACTTATATATACTCATGAAATGCATGCTCTGATTGAGAGAAGCACAGGGCAATGTACATACTGAGAAATAGCCCCTGTTATGAGCTGAATTGCATCAAAATTCACATGTTGAAGTCCTAACTCCCAGTACTTCAGACGTGACTGCATGTGGAGATAGGGCTTTCAGAGATGTAATTAAGTTAAAATAAGGTCATATGGTTCAGCCTTAATACAATATGACTTGTGTCCTTATAAGAAGAGGAGATTGGCTGTAGACGTGTGTGCACACAGAGGAAAGACCATGTGAGGGCACAGTGAGAAGGCAGCCATCTATAAGCCAAGGAGAGAGGCCTTGGAGGAAACCAAAAGTGCCAACACCTTGATCTCAGACTTCTAGCCTCCAGAACTGTGAGAAAACAAGTCTCTGTTGTTTAAGCCATCCAGTCTGGTATTTTGTTATGACAGCCCTAGCAAACTAATACAACACCTATGGGATGGGGGAAAGAAAGCTGTAACAGGAGCATCTCAAACAGAGAGGCAGCAGGATGTAGTGGAGTGAATACAGGACTGAGAGGAGGAAGCATGGCTTTCAGTCCCTGCTGGCTATCGAGTCACTAAATAGCCTTCAGCAAGTCACTTCCTCTCTCTGGACATCAGTTTTCTCATCTGTGAGATGAGGGGTAAGCCTAGAAGAGTGTTTCCTAAAATATGTTTCATGGAATACTCATCCCTTGAGACACTTCTCAGGAAAAGGGAAAGACGTGTCTCTATGGTCAGATACATTTGGAAACACGATACCCCCTCCTGTGTATTCATAACCCAGAGCTGCACATTGCAGGTTCTGAGAAGTCCTGCAGGAAAAAAGTCTGTTTTATGTAGAATTCACCCAACTCATTTAGCCACAAAACTCCATTTCCACAGCACACTAATGCTCGTGCTCCTAAGAATCCACGCTTGGTGACTCATGCCCAAGTGCTTTATCTCTTTATTTCCAACTCCAATACTTAATGACTTAAAACTACAACATTAAAAAAAATTCCCAGGTATAAAATCTTTGGAGACTGTGGGTTGGACTTGTGACTTAAACCACTGATCCAGAGGGTAGTTCTAATACCAGGGACAAACAGAAAGGAGACGGCATTCATTGGACTTATGTTCTCCCGCTTGATATTTTTCTCTTCACTGCTAATATTTAAACCTAGTTCTTTTCTTTTTCTTGTCCTATTTCTTTAGCGAAACATCATTGGACAATGTTGAATAATAGTGGTGATAGTGAGAATCATTGGCTTGCTTTTGACTTTAATGAACACATTATAGAGTTTCACTATTAATTTGATGTTGGCTGTTGATCCAAGAAAACCGTCCTTTACTGTGTTAAGGAAATACCTTTTTATTTCTAGCTTTTAGAGAGTTTTTAACAGGAAGAGAGTTTTTAACAGGAAGGGCTGTTGACTTTCAACAAAATCCTTTTTGCTTCTATAGGAATATTCATACGATATTTGAGCCTTTGAGTTATTAATCTAATAAATTATATTAATTGATAAAATTACCCTTACATTCTTAGGATAATGGTAACTTCATCATGATATTATGAGGTGTGTTTTTTATTTCAGAATTTCAACTGAATGTAGTTGCTGACTTTTAGCTGAGTGTAATTGGATGCATATATTACAAAAACACTTAAAACAGATTTGTGGTATTGAGGATTTCACCAAGTTATATCAGGGTCCTTTAGTTCCCTTACATAATCAAACTGCCCAGTTCTGGTTCAAGGTGATGTCAGTCAACTCTTAATCTACTGGAATATTCAGTAATGCATGCATAGAATTTGATGAAACACAGACAATCTACAGAGAGGGTCTTCTAAAGAAAATTCTGTCCTGCAAATCTCAGTTTATATACATTAGTTGTAGGAATAACAAATAGTATGTAAAGAATTTCTTTTAAGGTCAAATTATAAAATAAGACGATAAAGGGATTTTTAAAAGATATGTTAGCAATTATCTTTAGCAAATTCTCCTTTTTAACCCTGTTTAACAAAATGTTGGTACATAAAAATTGTTTTCTCATACACAGTTACAGTTCTAGCTGTGAAAACACCACATCTGATCTCTATTAACAAATACACTTACCTGTTTCTTGTCACAAGATCTTAGCTAAAAATGTAGTATCTTATCTAAGCTTTTTCTGATTCACTTTTAGAAATGTGTGAACAATAGAGCTAGACTAATTATTATGATGAAGTGGAAAAAATCATCAGGACTGATACTTTACATCTCTTCTCTTAATAATGTAAAACAAAACAAAGAAGATAAAACACCAAGGGAAATGGCATTGGGCTGACTTATTTGGTAGTTAAGGAGTTTATTTCAAATTTATTATTGATCTAAATGCTTACTCAAATCTTGATAGTAATACTCAGATACACATCAATGATGGATTATTAATTTACACTCATTTCAGCAATGTTTCCCAACCAGGGAGATAATCAGACTTTGGAGATCTTCAGAAAAACACATACACTAAGTCCAGTAACATCATTAGCCTCTTAATTTCCTTTAGAACCATAGCAATAACCTTGGAGCTCAGCCTGTGTAGAAGCTCTGCTGCTGAAGCCATGGGAAAACACCCACCTGGTTTTTCCACTCCCAGGAGTTCTTGGACATCTCTGCTAAATGAGGAGCATGACTCAATGGATCATAGACTATTAGGGCTAGAAGGCACCCTGATTTGATGTTGATAGGTCAGTCAGCTTTTTCATGTAAATTCCCTTACTTTTTTGGACATAATTGAAAGTGCTAAAGACAAATGCCATATAAGAAGTTGAAGAAAAGTCTCAGATAATAGCAGAGTGTTGATACACCTTCTCTTATGTGCAGACCATGTCTATGAACCTAAGCTAGGGATAGGCTCCTATTTGTGAATCACAGAATGCCAGAACTGGGTGTGAATGTAGAGATCCTATTGTTCCACCAGCTCATTGTATATATCATTATAAAGGGAGTGCCAGAGTGCTTGATTGACGTGCTTGCTCACTATGACAGACTACCTAGGTGCTCATCTGTCCCATTTCTTTGTCCTGGGTCCTTAAGAAGACTGCATTACCAAATTTGTGGTAAGATTAGAGCTATGTGACTACCCACGGGATGTGAGCACAAGTGGTATGCGCCATTCTAGGCTTGCCGCAATCTTCTTCCTCACTTGTTACTTAAATGCAAATGATCCTGTGGTGGACTCAGGAAATCCTAGAAGATGAAAGCATGGCAAGATGAAAAGAACTAGAATCCCTAAATATTACATCAAAGGCTAGACACCTCATTGGACTATGATGTAGGTGAGAAATATAGTGTTAGGCTGCTAAGATTTGGAGAGTTGTCCGTTACAGCAGCTAGAGGAATTATCCTGACTAATACATCGATGGTGTAATTTGGTGGTGTCAAAGCTTAACACAAGATTTCTAAGTTTCTGTCCTTGCTCTCAATTACATGTCATCCTTTAGGCAGAAACTATTTGTCTCTACAGACTCCCAAGGAATGTTTTTCTTATTGAATACCTTCCAGAAGAGGAGACGTTTAACTTTTGCAAAGCTGAAGTGACAAGCTGTGGACCCAGTTACACTTGAGAGTTCTCAGTTTCTCCCACAATGGCATGTATTTTCATTCTTTCAGATACAGCTGATGGGTAGTTGGGCAATCATCCAATGGGAAAGAACTGTGCTTCTTTTGATTGCTTAGAAAATATGAAGGAACTTAGCAATGCTTAGGCACCTCTGGAAACTTCTCAGGAGTCAAGGGAAATGACTCAATCTGCTTAGGGAAGAAGGTCTCATCCGCTTTTAGTGATGTCTTTTATTCTTATCATTAGCTTACAAAATGATTAAGAAGGCCATGGGTGGGTAATGTTCCACTTGACTCTCTGGCTTGTTGATTGAACATTGAACTCATATTAAGCTGTGGATGGCTTGTCTCCACAGATTCACAAGTGAGGCCGCAGATCACCTCACTTTCATGCTGGCAGAGAGATGGAGAACGTGTTTGCTTCTTCAAGCCACTGTGTAGACTCATTGACATACCCCACTGTGCCAAAAAGGGTGAATTCTGTTCCTTAGTTGGGAATGTCGAACTTTTTAGTGATGTTTCCTGTAATACTTTTTTTTGTCCTTGTTATTTCTTTCTGATTTAAAATTTTTTTCAGACTGGGATGAAGGATAATTTACTTTTAGACTTCTTGTATCATTTATCTTACACAGCTTTCTTAGAAAAATATAACTTTTGGGAAAGAATAAAATTCTTGATGAACACTTTTAACTTGAGTTGAACCAATTAACATGTTGTCCAGTCCCCAGCTAGATGAGCTATGATTGGCTTCCTCCAGAGACTGCAGCATAATTTTCAGGGACGATTAGGAAGCAATTTGACCTAAACCAAAATCTATTTGAAGAAGTTAGAAAAAGAACAGCAAAATAAAATCAAATAAAGTAGAAGGAAGGGAATAAAGATGAGAACAGAAGTTAATAAAACAGAAAACACAGATACAATAGAGAGCAACAAAATCAAAAGCTCATTTTTTGAAAGGACTACTAAAATTGATCAAGAAATAAATTGGCAAAACTGATCAAGAAAAACAAGAGAGGTTCTCTTATTTTCTAATATAATCATTTTAAGGCTATAATTTTTCCTCTTAAAAACTCTTTTGGCTGTAGCCTACAAGGTTTTAAATGTATTTTGTTGTTGTTGTTAGCATTACATTCAGACTTAATTTCTAATTACTTTATGATTTCTTCTTTGACCCATAGATTATTGAGGAGTGTATTTCTTAGTTTCCAAACATAAGTGTATTTTCTAATTTTTAGGTTTATTTCATTATGATCAGAGATCTTTCTCCTCATGATTTCAATCACTTGAAATCTGATGAGACTTTCTTTATGATCTAGTATACGCCCTTTTTTTTAACATTCCATTTGTACTTGAAAGACATGTATTTGGCTGTGTTCTACCTATGTCAATTGGTTAAAGTCTATAATCGTGTTGTTAATGTCTTTTATTTTCTTCCTGACCTTTGCCTGTCAGTAAGGATACAGAAGATTCCAACAACATAATTACAAATAACTATTAGTTATTTTTGAGAAAGATGATTTTGGATTTGTCTAGTTCTCCTTGTAGCTCTCTCGAAATTTCTCTTTGTGTATTTTGAGGCCACATTTTTATGTGTATACACATTGGTGAAACAAACCTTTTATCATCATACAGTGTAGTTTTTAGTTGGTAGGGGTTTTTTGACCTAACATCTACCTACTTTAATATTAATATAGCCACACCAGCTTTCATTTGGTTGCTGTTTGTTTTTTTTTTAAAGATTTTATTTTTCCTTTTTCTCCCCAAAGTCCCCTGGTACATAGTTGTGTATTTTTAGTTGTGGGTCCTTGTAGTTGTGGCATGTGGGATGCCACCTCAGCATGGCTTGATGAGCAGTGCCGTGTCCACGCCCAGGATCCGAACCAGCGAAACCCTGGGCTGCCGAAGCGAAGTGCACGAACTTAACCACTGGGCCACGGGGCTGGCCCCTGGTTTCTGTTTTCATAGACTATATATAAATATTATATATACGATTGTTTTTTATTTCCTACCTTTTTGGTTCCCTATGTTTTAGGTATATATCTTTTAAACCATATATAGTTTTTTCTTAAACCCGGTCTGACAATCTATGTCTATTAATTGGAGTATTTCATCCATTTATGCAGTGAGAGGTATTATAATAGAGTAATAGAACTAAATTTATAAAAAATTTAGACGCATTTTAGCAGCTTGGCTTTGGGCTTGTAGACGGTGAGACTTATTTGTAGCTACTGGTTAGGAAAGTCCTTCCTGTGTCTCTGGATGGTAACTGAATAAGTCAAAGACGGACAGGGTCCTCTGAGACATTCCTTTTTGTCTCTGAGAGTGCTCTGACAGAACACAGGAGACGGGAGGCAGGGGTGACCTGCCTGACCAGTCAGTTCAGCCCCACCTGCCCTGGCTCCTTACACACGACAAATGCCAGGGCCAGAGCCAGATCATCCTGACGTTCAGGATGCCCTGAGGGGTGTTCCGTTCCTTCTCTATCCACTGCGACTGGGAGCAAAGTGGCCATGTGCAGATTCTCAACCTTCTGTGCAGAGCTGAGGCTGTGATGTGGGAGAGGAGTCTTCCTACTTTGGGGTTTATCCAAGGAGAATTTCCTTCTGAAGGCTGACAACATCTTTCCCCCTCTATCCCAGATTGGAAAACCTGGTGACATGACTCCAAGGCCTCATTTAGTAGCCTGTTGATACTTAGGGCTGATAGAGCTGCCTGTGTAGTCCTGACTGTTTATATCACATTATGCCTGGTAATCTGTCTCTTGCGCACAGGCCGTGAGCACCATGAATAAGCATCCACTTGTTCATCTTTGATCTCCCTTATATTCTGGCACATAGTAAGCATTTTGCTAAATGATGGGGACATGAAAATTAAATAAATAATCTGTGTAGTAGCTATTTTATTGGTGAGTGTGGAAGTGTTAGAGAAACTCAGTAATATGAGAGAAAATGTTCTTTCATACCTACTTAAAACCCTTTTCTTTATTCTTAATTTATTGCTATTAAGAGATAAGACACGCTTAATTATTATTTATAACTTCAAGTTCAAAGTGATGCCTTCTTTTTGTCCTTAGTTTGTAACGCAAATCCTTATTTTTCATCAAATTCTCTCCAGTAGTTCTTGGTGTTTTTGCTCCTTGTGAGAGGAGTTGCGGGGGAAGGGGCAGGTGGCATGTGATAATTACTCAATATGGCAGCTGCCTGATTTGTACCTGTTAGAGTCTAACCCTCTCTTCCATGTTCAGTTTTCAGCAGAAGAATGTATTACCAATGAGCCGGAGCCCTTGGGGCTTGATTCATCCTGCCTGGTAGGAGCTAAATATCTTTTAAGATATAAACTACTTTAAAGCAAGATTATATCATCTACAGTAACACTAAAAGCTGTATAACAATTGCCCAGCATTGCTTTGAACATGGAAGAAATTCAACATACCCCCCCAACTATTTAAATTCTTTTTTTTTGTTTTGGGGAGTTTTTTTGGTGAGGAACATTAGCCCTGAGCTAACATCCGTTGCCAATCCTCCTCTTTTTGCTGGAGGAATATTGCCCCTGAGCTAACATCTGTGCCAATCTTCCTCTATTTTGTACGTGAGATGCCTCCACAGCATGGCTTGATGACCAGCATGTAGGTTTGTGCCTGGGATGAAAGCTGGCAAACCCCAGGCCACTAAAGTGGAGCCTGTGAAATCAATTACTATGCCAGCAGGCCAGCCCCCAACTATTTAAATTCTAAAGTTAGACTTGTGCCCCCTCAACTGAAACAATCACAGAATCCTTGGGGACTCTGCCCAGATGAAGACAGCTGCTTGGCAAAGGGGGAAGGAGTACTGGGGACCGAATGGACACAGGCAACTCTTTCTAACTAATGCTTCTGACGCAGTCATGAGATTATTGGTGATCATTTGAGATGTGCGCTGGGTTTTGGGTATATGGAATCCTCATTCTAGTTCATGAGTTAATGGGAGGCTGGTAGACGTTGAGGACTCAGTTCTAGTATAATATATGCTTATGTCACATCTTCATGCTTGAAGCAAAAAAACAAATCTGGAATGTTTTTATATGTTCTAAGGCAAGGCACAGGAGGCAGAATAAAAACTATCCCATGTTTGATAAAGTTTGAGAATATTCTCAAGGGCTTCCTACCTGGTATGGAACTGAGGCTATTTGAGCCACAGGAACTACTTTGGAGTTAGTTCTCTTCTGATGCTTAGAGGAAGGGAATTCATTCTTGGGTTAGAGAAGAAAAGGGAATTGCTCTTGGGCACTGAGATATTAAGAAAGCATTACAGAGAAGCAACAGGGTGATAAAGATATTGATAATGGTAGTGCCCATGGATGTACTCAGAGAAAAAGGTCACAAGAAATCAGCATAGTGTGGTGAAGGGAGAGTTACTAATATAAGTGTTTCTCCATGGGAACTCCATTTGCCTCTTTGAGAGAACAGTCGTTCTTGGGAGAAGCGCCCTGAACAGTATGGGACATTTAGTATGCCTAATTCTCAGCACAGTAGCAACCCCCAGTCACTGAGTAAGAATCAAATATGCCCCTACATACTCATAAATACTCCCTGGGGGGAAAATACTGTCCACCATTGAGGGCCACTGGTAGATGTTCAAAAATCCAGGATCTAAATCAGGCTTTGCTGTTACCATACTGTGAGTCTCTGGAGAAGTCTTTTTACTTATATAAATCTTTCTTTCCTAATCTGGAAAATTAAAAGGATTGGAAGTTTGATAAGATCTCTTCTGGCTCTTATATCCTCTGAATCTATAATTTCTAAGTAGAAGAAATATGAATGGCTTCCTTGGATTCTTAAAAGAGACTAAGTGTACCCCCAAAACCACAGGACAAAGCTAAGTCTGAGATGATTTTCCCCAAAGAGACTAAACGTAGGCAGTGAATTGCAGGCATTTCAAGTCCTCCAGGACTGGTGAGAATCTTTTTCCCTTCTTATGTGTTTCCCCAGAAAACTGTGGCTCCTCTACTTGTATTGGGTGGGAATGGAAAGGGGATCAAATAAAAAGGGGAAGAAAAAAGTTTCATGATGTTAAGTGAGTCTGATGAGAAATAATTTATAATGTCATTGCTTGCCTCCTTTTATTTCATTTTTAACTTTCCCTCCCTTCTCCCACCTTAGCCTTCCCTCTAAGAGCCAGGCTTTTATCACTGGGATCATTTGATAAAAGTCCTACTTTGCTGTGTGACATTGCAAAAAGGATCTGTGTACCCAGGAACATTCTCACCATTTCCAAAGAATCCAGTTTTTGTCTCACTTGCTCTGTAGAAATGCTTCCCCTTGGGGTGTTCTTACTCACTTGAGTGCTTTAAGGCTACATTAATACACTTATTTCAACTAGACCTTTAATCAATATTTCATGGGATGTATTGAGGAGACCCACTTAATCTCTTTTAGTCTCTGCAGGTGTAGGAGTGAGAGAAAGCACTGGCCCGAGAAGACGGGTGTCATTTACACACAAATGAAGATGTTCCTATCGATCATGGGCTTGTTGGGATAATAATACTTGTGATGAATCATTTATAGGAAGGGGACAAGGCATTTGATGTTTTACAGAATAGGACTTTTGGATCCTTAAATATGTATCAGAGTCCCGTTACTAAAGGAGTCAAGGATAACCATTGGCTTGACCTCTGGCCAAGGAAATTACTAAGACAAATAAAATGACTAGAATAGCCAGACCAGTTGGGGCCACAAATGATTCTGATATTTGTAAATTGGGATATTCTGAAGAGATCTAAGAATTTTATCATTCATAAGCAAATAAGACTCATGAGTGGGGCTGGCCCCGTGGCCGAGTGGTTAAGTTCGCGCGCTCCGCTGCAGGCGGCCCAGTGTTTCGTAGGTTTGAATCCTGGGCGCGGACATGGCACTGCTCATCAGACCACGCTGAGGCAGCATCCCACATGCTACAACTAGAAGGACCCACAACGAAGAATATACAACTATGTACCGGGGCGCTTTGGGGAGAAAAAGGAAAAAATAAAAAAAAAATCTTTAAAAAAAAAAAAAAAGACTCATGAGTGGGAAGGTTGGAGGGGCCTTTGGAAAGGTAATTTCTTTTTGGTAATGTTTATAGTATTGTGGTGGAAAAGTCACCTGGGACTTTGAATCAACAAGACTTTGCTCGAATTCTGGCTCCAACACTTACTATCTGTATGACTGTGCGCATTTTACTTTGCATTTCTTAAATATTACTTCCTGAGCTGTAAAACGTTTGATTAATAGCTCATGTGGTAAGCACTTGCTACGTGCAAGATACTCGTCTAAATTCTTAACATGTATTATCTTTTATAATCCTCAAATAACCTTAACAGGGAGATGCTATTGATTTCTGTAACTATGTAGTAAGTCTATAAAGTGGAATTTCTCCTATTTTTTTCTTCGTTTTCAAAGTTGTTTTAGTTCCTTTGTCTTTTCATATAAATTTTAGAATAAACTTGTCTATACCTACAAAAATCTTGCTGGAATTTTGGTAGGAATTACATTAAAGCTATGAATCAGTTTGGGGAGAAAGGACATCTTTACTATGTTGAGACTTCCAATCCATGAAAATGGTATATCTATTTATTTAGATCTTTGATTTCTTTCATCAACTTTTCATAATTTTCAGCATACAGATCCTGTATGTTTTTTGTTAGATTTATATGTAACTATTTCATTTTGGAGGATGACTTTATAAGGTATTGTGTGTTTAACTTCAGTTTTCACATATTTACTGCTATAGAAATATGGTTTGTTTTTTGATCTTGTATTCTGCAACCTTCCTGAAATTTCTTAATTAGTTCTAGTATTTTTTTTTTCAGAGAATTCTTGGGGTTTTCTACGTAGGCAATCATGTCATCTGCAAAAAAGGAAAGTTTTATTTCTTCCTTTCCAACCTGTGTGCCTTTTCATTCCTTTCCCTGACTTATTGCACTGGCTGAGACTTTCAGTATTATATTGAACAAGAGTGGTGAAAGCCAATATCCTTACTTTGTTCCACAGTTTTGGGGAAAAGCATTCAATTTTTCATCAAGTATAATGTGAGTTGTAGGATTTTCGTAGATGCTTTTTACCAAGTCAAAGAAGTTCTCTTTTTCTAGTTTGCTGAGAGTTTTTCCTCTTTTTTTTGAGGAAGATTAGCCCTGAGCTAACATCTGCTGCCAATACTCCTCTTTTTCCCGAGAAAGACTGGCCCTGAGCTAACATCTGTGCCCATCTTCCTCTATTTTATATGTGGGACACCTGCCGCAGCATGGCCTGACAAGCGGTGCATAGGTCCGCACCTGGGATCCGAACCGGTGAACCCTGGGCTGCCAGAGTGGAGCTCAACCACTGGAACTTAACTAGTGCAAACTTAACCGCTGCACCACCAAGCCGGCCCCTGCTGAGAATTTTTATTATAAATAGATATTGAATTTTGTCCAATGCTCAATTGTCAATCTAGTGATATGATCATATAGTTTTTCCTATTTAGTCTATTAATAAAATGAATCAGATTGATTGATTGATTTCCAAATGTTGAACCAGCCTTGCATTCCTGAGAAGAACCTCCACTTGGTCATGCTGCATTATCCAGTTTATATATTACTAGATTTGATTTGTTAATATTTTGTTGAGAATTGTTGCATCTATGTTCATGAAAGATATAGATCATAATGTTTTTGTCTGGTTTTGGTATTGAGATTTTTTTAAAGTTTTTAAATCTTACATTTTTGAGTTGCTGTATGGGAAAGTTATTAATTTTTCCACTTTGTTCTTATATCCAGGTATTTATTTGAAATTTTGTTTTATTTCTAATAGCTTTTTTCACTGGTTTCTTGGATGTTCTAGGTAACAATTGTAACTTCTGTTTAAAAAAACACTTTGTCTCTCGCCCTCTTCCAAACTGATACACTTTTTAGTTGTTCTTATATTCATGCACTAACTAGGGCCTTTCTAATACTTGCAACAATTTTAGTAATTTGCATTTTTATAAATATAGAATTTCACATGGTATTTGTACATAGTATTTACTAATAAATTTAGCCTCCTTCCTATCTGTAGTTGCATTCCTTTTTTCATTCCTAGTTTTCTGCAACATATGCTCTCTCTGTCTCCTTACTGATTGGACATATCAGAACTTTCACTTTTTAAAAATTTATTCTTTTTTTAAATTGAGATATAATTTACATATAACATTATATTAGTTTTAGGTGTACAACACAATGGTTATATATGCATATAGTGAAATGATTACCAAAATAAGTTTAGTTAACATCCATCACCACACATAGTTACACATTTTTTTTTCTTGTGATGAGAACTTTTAAGATTTACTTTCTTAGCAACTTTCAAATATGCGATACAGTATTACTAGCTGTAGTCACCATGTTGTACATTACATCCCTGGGACTTATTTATCTTGTAACTGGAAGTTTGTACCTTTTGACCACCTACATCCATTTTACCTACTCCTACCAATCTGTTATCTGTATCTATAAGTTTATATTTTTAGATTCTACATGTAAGTGAGATCTCACAGTATTTGTTTTTCTCTGAGAAGTTTAACTTTTTAATTGACCTTAAAAATAACAGCTTTTGGGGCCGGCCCGGTGACGCAGCGGTTAAGTTCCCATGTCCTCTCCTCGGCGGCCTGGGGTTCGCCAGTGCAGACATGGCACCGTTTGGCAAAAGCCATGCTGTGGCAGGCGTCCCACATATAAAGAAGAGGAAGATGGGCACGGATGTTAGCTCAGGGCCAGCCTTCCTCAGAAAAAAGAGGAGGATTGGTGGTAGTTAGCTCAGGGCTAATCTTCCTCAAAAAAAAAAACAAACAGCTTTTGAGTTTTATAATTATCTACTCTTTTTGGTAGTTTGTTTTCTACTTTATTAATTTACATTCTTATTTTTAATTAGTTTCTTCCTTATTTAATTTTTTAGCTTCATTCATTGAATGCTTGGTTTATTTCTTTTCACAGTGTTAATTTTTCTCTGAGTAGTCTTTGACTACATTTCATAGATATCAAAATGTAGTGTTTTCATTGCCATTTATTGCTAGTTTATAATTTCAAGTTTGTTTTATTCTTCCCTCCTAACCCCTGGCAACCACTTATCTTTTTACTGTCTCCATAGTTTTGCCTTTTCCAGAACGTCGTATAGTTGGAATCATACAGTATCTAGCCTTCAGATTGGCTTCTTTCACTTGGTAATATGCATTTAAGTTTCCTCTATGTCTTTTCATGACTCAATAGCTCATTTTTAATGCTGAATAATATTCCATTGTCCGGATCTGCCACAATTTATTTATCCACTCACTTACTGAAGGACAATTTGATTGCTGCCAAGTTTTGTCAATTATGAATAAAGCTGCTATAAATATCCATGTGCAAGTTTTTGTGTGGACATAAGTTTTCATCTCATTTTGATAAATACCAAGGAACACGACTGCTGGGTCATATGGGAGGAGTATGTTTAGTTTTGTAAGAAACTGCCAAACTATCTTTCAAAACAGTTATACCATTTTGCATTCCTATAAGCAATGAATGAGAGTTCCTGATGTTCCATGTCCTCACCAGCATTTGGTGTTGTCAGTGTTTTGGGTTTCGGCCATTCTAAAAGATGCATAGTGGTATCTCATTATTGTTTTAATTTGCATTCCCTAATGACATATGATATGGAGCATCTTTTAATATGCATCTCATCTGTATATCTCTTTTGGTGAGTACTATTTTATTATTCTAGTGACTGTTCTTAAATTTTTATGATCATCTTTGGAAATGTATTTAGTACTTTTTTAAATTATAAAAGCAACACAAACTTGTTATAAAAATTCCATTAGAATGGAAGTCTAAATGATAAAAATCCATTCATCCCTGTGGAAAAATTATTAACAATTACTACACTTTCAGATTTATTGATTCATAAATAAGTACACATATGGTTTTCTATATAAATATGATTATACTATACCTATGGAATAATATAAATTTATTTTACTTTCCCTCTCTGCCACCACAATTTTTTAGTTGAAATCCTATCTAACTTTTGTTCAGAACTGTTTGCTTTTTGTTTCACATTTTGCTTCAGTGTTTCCTAACAATTGCATCTAAGTCACAACCATATTATAATCCTTTAGCCTTAATTATTTGTTTTGCTATTATCTTTGCTTATCACCAAGCCTTTTATTTCAAGCCTTCATCTTTTTTCTTTTTCCTTTTTGTTTTGCTGAAGAATTTCCTTGAATAACTTTTTTGAAAATTGAAGATACATTTGTTTTACCTTAAACAGAAAGTGATAATGTCATTGTCTTCTGGCATTTTGTGTTGCAAAAATAAAATTGGGTGTTGACCAAATGATAGTTCCTTTATAAATAGCTCATTCCTTTGTTTTGAGAATGAGTTAAGAAATTTTCTAGGATATACATCTTTATTCATTATTTTTGCTCAGTGGTCAATGGTGAAGTCCCAGGTCTTTGTTCACCTCAATAAAATTATCCTCTATGATTTCTTTTATTGTTTCCCCATCCTCCAGCCTGTTTTCTCTTTCTTCCTTTTCTTTTAAGAGATACTGGATCTTCTAAAATTTATCCCCTAGGTCTTTCATTTCTTTGTTTTTTGTTCTATTTTATGGGAAATTTCTGCGCTTTATATTCCAGATTTCTCATTTGGTATTGGGTGGTCCATTTTAATTACTTCAATTTTTAACATTTCTTTTGAGCAACTGCTTCTTATTCTTTGACTTCTTTAAAAATAGCACCTTTTTCTTGTTTCCTGAATGAAACATCCTCCTGAAAGTTTTGGAAGAAGCTAATTAGAATTTTTAAATTTCTCTCCCACTTTTTTGTCTCTTTTTTTTTTCTTTGATATCAATTGTTCTGCCTGGCTCTTTCTTTGTTGCTCTTGGTTTTTCTCACATATCGGGTGATCTTTAATTGCTCCTTTATATTTATAAATGTAAAATTGGAATGATCTGTCATTGAGGTTGATGTGGATTTCCTTTTTTTGTATGTATCCAAACTCAAAAAACTTTAGGACACTTTCTCTCCCCAGCTTCCAAAGGGAGACTGCTTATCATGGGAAGTGTCCTCAAGGCTTTGTCCTGGAGGCACACACCATGGCTAGCCTCCCCATCCATACGCAGGCGTGGCTGGGGACAAAAGACCCACTTGTTCAGCTGGCAGCCCCTTACTCAGTTGTCCTGAGGACTGCCCCATGGCCAGAGTCTCCTCCGGTTCTTGTTTGTGTTCTCTGAGTTTGAAGATTCTAGGACTCTTGGGAAGAACAGCTCTTTTCTCTGCAGCAACTTTTTTCCCCTTCTGTTCTGTGTTGTAGTTTGTTTTACTCTAGTTTCTCTATCAATCTGATCTCATTAGTTTTCTAGTTTCTATAAATTCCCCCAAATATATGGTCTACTGGGGGTACCCTCTCCTGTTTCCCAGGGTGTTATAAATTTATTTTTTTATTATATACTTTGATTTTAAATAGATTTTTGGTAGAGAGAGGAGGTAAATGTGTGTGCTTAGCCTGCCATATTGAAATGGAAGTCTTCACCTATTTTTTATCCACAGTTAAGGTTCTACAGACTAATCAAGTAGAAGCTGTCACCAGTATGTAGATTCTAGTTTAAATTATCTTTCAGTTTCTAAGTGAAATCTCTAAAGCAGGAATTCTTATCCTAGGGTCCATGCATCCCTAGGGATCAATTACCCCTGGTGCTCCTAAATAGGTCCTAATCCACTCTCTAGGGGACTTCAGGAGAAACGACTAGAATAAAGCCCTTTAAAAATATTTTTTGATGCCCTACTTAATATAATGGACAACTTAGGAAAGATAAATAGAATCTAAAACTGCACATATCATCCAGGAAAACTGTATGCAAGATGACCTTTTCCTAGCATTATATTACAAGAAATTTTAACATACAGAAAAGTTGACAGAATTGTATAGCAATTCTTTTGAAAATTGCTTTATCTCATACGTATCCATTCCTCTATCCATCAATAGATTCTTCTTTCCTTTTTGGTGAATCTCCAAAGAAGTGGAAAAAATGATAAGACTTTGTCTTTTATTTCCCTTCCTCTCATTTTCCTTCCTTCTTTTTGTTGTCATAATCTCATGACACTAAGAGGTGAGCTTCCCTCTGGACATCAGGCCTTTGCCTGCTTGGTTGGCTAATCAGCTGGGTGTTTAGACACTGCTTAAAGATTGACTGCTTTAAGGACCAGCAGAAAGGTCACCTCTTCTGTAAAGCCTTCCTGATTGAATGGGTTGACAATCCTTTCTCCTGTCATCTTGGAGAACTTTGGGCAAATCTCTGAAAAGCTATTGATCTAATTAGTGTTGTCATTCTTCCCTTATATGAATGTCTCGCCTTTTGACTATAGGATCCTATGTGTGAGAGGTTGTGAGGGATAGAGGGTTAGAGACTGCGTCTTATTTATCTTTGTGTCCAAGAGCTGAAACAGTTCCTAAAACATTAAATGAATAAATCAGAAGATGAATAAATAAATCAATGGTTGCCTGCTTTGACTAGACAAGTCAGTTCAAAATTATGTTTATGATCATTGCTTTTTGATTAATTTAGTGGGTTGAGTTAGAATGGTTGCTTTGCTTAAGGGTGTTTGCAGTCCACTTGATTAGTATGGTTTTGGTGTAATTCTTAAAGAAGTAAGAAGATGGCCCAAGGAAGACTCCTCACATGACTGCCGATTTAATATCTCCAAGTCAAAGATGAATATCACGGTGCAAAAATGGAATCTATCAAGTCCTAATCTCAGATTCACAAACAAACCTAATGTCATCCATACTCTGCTTTGCTAGTGTCATCAGAAACTTTTCACATTTTTTCATTATGAATAATAGACAACACACCATTGTAAACTAATTGCTTCTGATTTTTACTTTTTCTCATTTTTAGAAATTTTCCTAAGGTTAATTTTAGTAACTGATCTAACAATACCCATCTTGATAGCTGGAGTAAAACATTGCCTCTTGACCCAACTTCTCTATATGTCATGTCTTCCCTTGAGCGTAGGTGATTCAAGAGTCATCCATGCTAAAGAAATGCAGGACAGGTGTTAAATGAGAACCAACATTTATTGATGGAATATGACATTCTTGGCACTGTACTAGGCAATTTACATTGGTTGTTTTGTCTGAAATGGCCTCCATTTGAGGGAAAATTGGATTAGCTGGCTGAAATCACTCACTTGAACTATCTACATGGATACTGGTTCTTAGTTGCTTGCTGATTTAAGGATAAGGAACTCCTCCTCCTCTTTGGTGTTTTTCTTCATGATTTAACATTGTACTCAAGAGCAGTGCCAAAGGGCTTAGCTACCAAGTAAGGCCCACAGGAAATGCTGGGCTCTTGTCAATACTTACTACCCCAAAGTCAAAGCACTTCAGAGAATTCCCTGGTGGGCAAGACCTGGGGAAGACCTCTTGGTCCAGTTTTTGCTTTTATTCAAGGCAGCGATTCATGATCTTGAAGACAAAGGACACAGATCCAATCCTCCTCTTTCTCCTCACTCTCCACAGGCAGCCTGCAGCTCTCTTACTTCTTGATGTTAGTCCTGGGAGTTCATTTGACCAGATATAATAAATGTGGCCCAGGAGCAAATTGAAGTGTGATTTGCCCTGGGAGAACTCCATAGTCTGGAGTCCTTCCTGAGCCTGGTACACCTGCGGGAACTTCCCCAGAAGCCTGTCCCTGTCTAGTGGCTCAAAAGCACTTCCCAGACACCATTGGGCGGCTGAGTTCTCCAGGATGCCACTTTAGGGCAGTCTGTGCTTGTACGAGCAGATAAGAAGTGAGCTTAGAGGGGCCTGTTATCAGCTGCTGTGTTCACAGAGGCCAGATGATCTTCAAGGAGTTGCTTGGAGATTTAAAGCACTGATGTGACAAGGATGCTTTGATTCCAATGTTCCAGCCGTCTCCCCGTAGCCAGTGTTTACATAAACTTGAAAAAACCTGCCACCACTGTTCATCGCCCTCGTTTTTCAACCTTAATGGTAACTACATTCCAAGGTCTGGGAGAGATTTAGCGCCCTTCAAGTCTGGGGTTAGAGTCTCCCTTAGACGTGGCATTGGAGTGTTATAGTCCAGCTCTTGGGGGCACGGGCTGAGCTGGCTGCAGGAGACAAGGGAGACTGGTCTCCCATGGGGTTTTGAAATCAGGCCCTGGAAAGCTTTAGCTTGGTTATATATTAACTATTACTGTGTAAGCAAAGTTTTGACTTAAAAGAGTTGAAGTCTCTTTTTGCTTTAATTTATGAATCAAGATTCAAGAATTAGAAGGCGTGGCTTTCTCACTACACTCTGTGAAGACAGTGACCTCTTTCCTGTGCCCTCAGCCTCCTCTTTCTCCCCTCACTACTCCTCCCTCTCAGACTCAGATCCTATCTTCTCTCTTTTATGGCCCTTCTTTCCAATAGCACAGATGGAGCTCTGTGAAGGAGAGAGACCTGCTCCATCAGTTCAGAATCCCAAATCAAAGTGATAGGAGGGAACATTAAGAATTAAGTCTTTGTCCCTATACCTACTTTCCTATTAGAGCAAAGAGAAAACAAAAGACTTTGGATGGAGGATAGAGTTGTGTGTGAGAATATAATTTTTTTTCTCTTTTCCAATTCCTTTCCCTGTTCAAGGCCTAAAGGATGGAGTTGGAGGGTGCCAGTGGACCATATCTTGAGTCTTGAGCATCCCAGCCACTTCTAGGGCAGTTCTCTGATCTCTGTTTGGCACCCTGAGTACCACTGAACCCTGGCCCTGGCATGGTGCTGTGGTGAGCCCTGCCTTCTGGCTGATCATTGGAATGGTGCCGAGGGCTCTGAGCACAGACACCCAGACAAAAGGAACTCAGGTCCTGTTCCTGGAATCCAGAGCAAGGATCCTGATGGAGCCTTTGTCTTTCTCTCAAAGCCCCAACCTCTGGCAGACTTCTTTTCCATCTGTCCAGGAAAGCCAGCTTTCAACAAATAGAGTTTTAAGGGCTTTTATCCTGCTCTTACATCCAAGAGCTGGCCCAGAGCACAGCTCTTGGCTTTTCTCAAAACCAACTCTACTTGGCTGGGAATATGAACTTCATAGGGTTTAGTATACGGATACTGGCATTTTTCAACTTGTGTATCTTAAGTAGAAATTCAGGGGCAGATACAGGTTTTGTGAGACTTGAAAGCTTATAGAATTTTTAGGAGCTCTTTTTAAGAAAAATTGTATAATGTTATAAAAACAAAATTAGGTACTCAATTTCCTCTGAGGCGTACCGCAAAAAATGCCCATGACATTTCAAAACCACCAACCTGATGAGAGGTGTGGTGAAGTAGAAGACAAAGTGGAAAGAGACAGCAGTCTTGCAAATTGGGTTAAAATGTCCTACTTTAGCAACTTAAAAATCAAACAGCATATGACCCGTGAGCACGTTACTGGTGACTATCCAAGGCCCAGGAAGGAGCCTGTGCAAATGGGGGGCCCTGCAGCTCATGCTTCATCAGCTCCACTGTAAAGTTGCCTCTGCAGGAAGGTTTTCCTCTTGGGGAAATGAAACACATCCTTCCTATCCCCCAAACCACATTACTTTATGTTTCTGAAAATGCTTTTCAAATGATCTTCACGCAATTTGACAATGTATCAAGAACTGAAAATATTCATGCTTTGTCCCGGTAATTCCACTTTGGCAATCTAGTCTAAGAAAAGTATCTAGATTGTGGAAGAGCGTTATGCACAAAGATGTCTATTGCAGTATTATTTATAATATCAAAAAAGTGGAAAAACTTTAATGACTAACAGCATGAGAATGACTAAGCAAAATATGATATATTCACCTGGTGGGATATTATACCGTTTGTGCCAATGATTTGTTTTTCAAAATGCTTATAATAATCTGGAAAAATGCTAATATGCTAATGTTATCAGAAAAGAGCAGCACACGAAAGTTATATAAACAGACAGTTGATAACACTGTGTTTGAGTTTCCAGCTTTTGGAAGTATTCTTGCATTACAGGTATCTTCTTAGGTGAGCAAAAAAGTTCTGAAATCCTTAGGTCCTTGGAATCTCCAAAGTCGAGGACCAACACTGACCATACAAGAAGAAAGTCTCATTTTAAAACAGCTTCTGATTTTATATTATTTTTTAAAGATAATTCTCGATGTTGATGGGACTGTGATGAAATCAGCACTTTTATTTTATTTATTTGTTTTTAAGTAGCTTGATAGAAACATCTTTATTACAAATCTGTGAAACACTTCACCACATGCATTACAGAATGGGTATCATTTCCATCCATGAAAGAGCACTGTCAGCACTTTTATTTATTGCTGATAGAAGAATAAAAAGTGGATACAACTTTTTTTGGAAATCGTTTTGGCAATATTAATCAAAAGCCTTTAATGTATTCATACCCTTTGATACAGTAATCCTGATTCTGAGCATTCTTTCTTTTTTTTTTTTTAAGATTGGCACCTGAGCTAACATCTGTTGCCAATCTTCCTTTTTTTTTTCTTTCTTCTCCCCAAAGCGTCCCAGTACACAGTTGTATATTCTAGCTGTAAGTCCTTCCAGGCCTGCTACGTGGGACGCCGCCTCAGCGTGGCTTGACGAGTGGTGCTAGGTCTGCGCCCAGGATGTGAACCAGCAAAACCCTGGGCCGCTGAAGCAGAGCGTGTGAACTTAACCACTCGGCCATGGAGTCCCTGAGCATTCTATTCCAAGGAAATTACCAGAAATATAAAGGTATTATGCACAAAAATGCCATTTGCAATGAAACATATAATAGGAAAGCATTATTAACAACTTAAAGCTCCAACAAGAGAGAAATTATTTTTAAAAATCACTGAGTATCTGTAATGGCATGTTAGCCATTGAAATGATGAAATGGAGTGAAAAAGGAAAAAGATAAAACAAAGTTAAGGACATACAATGGAGCTACAAGTGAGGTTAACACAAAAAGGCAAATTGAAGAATTTATTTTATTAACAAACTCTAGTATGTACCAGTCACTGTTCTAAGCTCTTTATGAAAACTAAGCCATTTAATCTTTATAACAACCCTATGAGGTTGATTGCATAATCATTTCCATTTATGGCTGATGGAAGAGTGCAGACAGGTTAGGTAACTGGCCCCAAATCACAGAGCTGGTAAGTGGTGGAGCCGCAATTCTCATTCAGCTGTCTAGCTCCAGAAATCCCTACTTTTATTTAATTAATTAATTTATTTATTTTGAAGAAGATTAGCCCTGAGCTAATATCTGCTGCCAATCCTCCTCTTTTTGCTGAGAAAGATTGGCCCTGAGCTAACATCCGTGCCCATCTTCCCCTACTTTATATGTGGGACGCCTGCCATAGCATGGCGTGCCAAGCGGTGCCATGTCCACACCCATCTGAACCAGTGAACCCCAGGCCACCGAAGCAGAACTTGTGCACTTAACCGCTGCACCACCGAGCGGGCCCCTAGAAATCCCTGCTTTTATCCTCTATCTTGTGCTGCCTCAGATTCAGCCCCAAGCTTTCTAGTAACCAACATGAAAATGGAAACCAGATCAGTTACTCAATTCAATGTTTGTAACAGGAGAATAATACAATTTAGTATAAGCTATTCCTGATACTAAAGCCAGAAAAAATTTCTTCTGAACACCACATAAATAGAATGTGGTGTTACTTAATGAACATCATCCTTGGAGAAGAGACCACACCACACTTTATATGCCATTTTTGATACTCTCTCCTCATTATGGCCTTCACCAGTGGTATCATTGCACACCAAAGCATACTTCAGCAAGAAGAGTTCTGTAGGGGTTAGGTGGGGGCAAAGGAGTTTTATAGTAATGCTCTGATGCTTTCTTTAATGAGATGGCTTAATTCAAGGATTAATTCAAGACGGTCCGGAAGAATAAATAGGGTGCATATTCTTCATGCAGTACTCCATAAATACTATTGTTCTCAGTCAGGCTTTAGATAGAGCTTAAGATGCTGCTTTAGTATAGTAATACTATTTACCCTCACAATTATGTGTAGGTGGGCAAAATAGGAATATTAGCTAATTAAGGAAGAGAAGTAAAGGGACTTGCTCGAGCTGCAGCCCAGGCATTCCAACACTTAGTCCAGGATTGTGCACCATAGAGCATTAGTGAAATCAGTTAGGATATTGCGTCCATTACCCTCAGACATCCCATGAGGCCTCTGCAAGTCCGTGGGTTCTCAAGTAAGTTGCTGGAGCAGGCCAGCTGCTGTGTGGCAGATGGAGCAAGTTCCTTCTCTCTCAGTCACTGGGCATGAGAATGCAACTTGCAAATGGATGAAAACTACCAGCTAAAAAATGCAATTGTATTTTTTAGGATAGTTATTTACCTTATCCTTATACCTCTTCCCTGTGTAATTCTGGTAGAAAAAAAAAAGAAAGAAAGAAAAGAAAAAGGAAAGCCAAATGTGACTGCACTCAATTCTTGCTCAAGGCAACATCAAAGCAACTCTTCCCTCTTCTCCCCGATCTCAAGCAGTAAGGAATAAACCAAGTCAGAGCAATGTTGTGCTTGTGAGCTATAGTCCAGCGATGTCCTGCCTCTCCCAGCCAGTCTCAAACACGGTCATAGGAAAAACAAACATGCAAGAGAAAGCAGAACTCTTTGTTTATGGATTTTGATTTCTTTAAAGAGCAGGGGAACTGATGGGCTGGCTCCAAATATGACACATAGCCTAGGAAGCAGTGAATAAATAGTCGTTTCCATCTCAGCAACCGTGGGCTTTGCTCTGGGGGCTGTCAACAAAAAATCCCCTCTATTCTGTTCATTAAGGTATCCAACACTTATTTTGGGTTTCGGCTTGCTATTTTGCCTTGTTTTGGGGTGGTTCCCACTCTCTACCAGACATCATCACTACAGTGTCTCAACCATGAGGTATGAGTTCCTGTCACTAACGGGGACCTATTTTATCTTCAACTGTCATGGACATTTTATTGGAGCCACTAAATAAATATACATGGATGGGATTACGGCTCACTGGAGAGGACTGATCTGTCTGTTCAGTGTAGATTGCTGCGCAAACTACCGCCCTGCAGACTTTTGTAGGAAGTGTAGCAGGAAGCAGATTTCACGTCCCTAGGAACAGGACCTGCTTACATGACTCGGATCTTTTGGGGCATTTCCACACAAACGCAGCTCTTTGCATCTCTTTACACACATCTACACATCCACACACTTCTAGAGACTCAGGTCTTTCCTCATGACTAGAACTTTTCATTGTGACCCCTCACCCACACGCCAATCCTCATTTTTTCTGAGGAGAGTCCACACACCTCATCACTACCCCCAAACTAACTCTCTTGTGACCTGAGCCAGTTTTGGAACTCTCAGCTCAGATGTTTATATCTGATAAACAAACACAGTGTTTAGCTATTGGTGGATAATGATGGTTTAAGGTAGTGATTCTGAAATTTTACTGTATACAAAGATCGCTTAGGATGTTTGTTTTAAAAAGGTAAATTTCTAGGCCTTTTTATCCAGAGGGATTCTCATTCTGTAAATCTATTCCCCATTTTGTTTGTTACTGATTTAAATCAAAATAGTGCCCGTGTAGAGTTTAAAATCAGACGATGCGGAGGCTCTCTACTTGCAATAATGGCAGCTGGATTCAGAACAACACTGCCTCTGAGAACAACTAGAAAAACTGGGCAAAATGATGTTAAAAATACAGTCACGTACTGCATAATGACGCTTTGGTCAATGACAGATCACATATACAATGGTGGTCCCATAAGATTAAGACCATATAGCCTAGGTGTGTAGCAGGCTATACAATTTAAGTTGTGTAACTACACGCCATGATTGCACAGCAACGAAATCACCTAATGACACATTTCTCAGAATGTGTCCCCATCATTAAACGATGCATGACTGTAGTTTGAAGGCTTCAATGAAGAATTACAGAGCTAGACGCTGGAAGAAGGAAACTCAGACAGGTGACCAGTCTGTAGCAGGATTTTGCAGATTCAGAAGAGGTAGCTAAAAGCTGTCAAGCTTAGCAAAACTTTAGACAGAGTCATGGGGCTATGGGGACGTAAGTGGAGTTTAGCGTCTGCCAGAAAAGCTTTAAGATGAGACCTTGAGAATACATAGGAGCAAGGCAAACAGAGGGCTGCCCACTGAAGCCCAGGTTCAAACAACCTCAGGCCCCGATTGGATGAAAATGCTGGGATGGGGATTGACCTAGCACAGCTGTGTACAAAAAGCAAACAAAAAATCCTTTCTGGAGGATGATAGCATCATTTTAGACATTAAATCGTCTCTACAGTTTTTCATATATAATATGCAGCAGGCAATAAGAAACAGCCAGGCATATCTGAACAATACAAGTAAAAACTAAGAGAAATTGCAATAATAGAAACAAATCCACAGGATATCCAGATAATAGAATTATCAGATATAGAATTTATATCTAAGATAAATAAGCTAATAAGTTAAAGGAAACTAAAAACAAGATTGAAAATTTGGGAGGCCGGCCCCATAGCCTAGTGGTTAAGTTCACACCCTCTGCTCGGTTGGCCCAGGGTTTCGCCTGTTCGGATCCTGGGCACGGACACGGCACCACTCGTCAGTTCACGCCAAGGTGGTGTCCCACATACCACAACTGAAAGGACTCACAACTAAAATATACAACTAGGTACTGGGGGGCTTTGGAGAGAAAAAGGAAAAATAAAATCTTTCAAAAAAAATTTTGAAGATAGCTGAAATACTCCAAGCATAGTTGCTGAGTGATCTGATTAACTATTAAAGAAATTGAATATGTAATTTAAAATATTCCACAAATAAAATTGAAAAATTCTACCACACATTTAAGGAAGAAATAAGACAAATCAACCCGAACATTTTTGGCAAAGAAAAAAGAGGCTACAATTCCCAAGTCATTTTATGAGGCTAGCATGACCTCGATACCAAAATTGGACAAAAATCATACAGAAAGGAAAATTATAGGTCAATCTCATTCTGGAAAATAGATGCAAAAATTAGAAATAGATGCTAACTAAATACTAGCAAACTGAATCCAGCAATAAATAGAAGGGTAATACATTCCAACCAAATTAGATTTGTTCCAGGAATGCGGGATTAATTCATCATTCCAAAATCAATTAATAGAATAAAAGAGGAAAACCATATCATTATTTCAACAAGTACAGATAAAAAAAGGCATTTTACAATTTCACTACCCTTTCATGATAAACAACAACATGTTTACGTAAACTTAAAACCTCTTAGCAGGAATAGAAAGAAACTTCCTTAATCTGGTAAATGGTATCTACAAAAAATTGCAGCAAAATCATACCTAATGGTGCAATGTTGGAATTTTTTCCTTTGAGATTGGAAAGGAAACAAAACACTACTTTTCTCACCTCTATCCAACATTGTTCTAGGGGTTCAAGCCAGTGTAATAAGCAAGAAAAAGAAATAAATTTGAAGTGATTTAAAACAGCCATTATTAGCAGATGCTACACTGCTGTGTACTATAGAAAATGCAAAAGAATCTATGGATTTAAATTAATCAGCGAGTTTAGTAAAGTGACAGTGCATACAATGTCAATCTTACAAAATATTACAAAAATTAATAGTATAAATTGTTAGAAAATGAAATTTTAAAAATATATCATTTACAATAGAATAAAAATAACATCAAATACTGAGAATTACATCTAATGTAAAACGTTCAGGGCTATTACCCAGAAAACTATAAAACATTATTGAAGGAAATTAGGGAAGACCTAAATAATGGAACTGTACTATGTTCATGGATTGGAAAACTAAATATTGTTAGGAGATGTGAGTTCTTTTCCTACCCAAATGATCTACAGATTCAATGGAATCCCAAGCAAAACCCCAGTGTTTTTATTTTTTCTTTGTGGAAGTTGTAAGCTAATTCTAAAATTTATAAAGAAATGCAAAGAACTAAAGATGGCCAAAACAATCTTGAAGAAGAACAAAGCTGGAAGAGCTACTCTACTAGATATTAGAACAGCCCATGTGGAGTTATTTGTAGGCATAATTTATAGTAGAATTAGATTATATTAAACCTTCATTTCTTTTCTCATCAACTTTGTTTTATTTTTATTAAAGGCGTGTACTATATATATTTTTATTAAACATATATATGACTATAAATAGTAAATGTTATATATATATGTATCGTATGTGTGTCTATATATTTTTTTCAACAGTCATATGGTCATCTGGCTTTGTAAATGAAAATAACTATTTTTGACAATGATATGTTAGGTGTGAATTTCTTCTCATTCATTCCATTTTGTATTTTGTAGAACTTTTCAATTTGAAATTCACTTCTATGTTTAACTCTGGAAAATTTCTTTGGTTTTTGTCTTTGACAATTGTTTCCTCTGCATTTGTTTGTTGTTTTCCATTTTGTACTTCTCTTAGTTGGATGTTGGACCTCCTGGTTTAAAGTTCTATGTCTCTTCTCTTTATTGCTCATATTTTTCATCACTTTGCTAGTTTACTTTTATGCTCTGAGAGGTTTTCTAGACTTTTCCCTCAACACTTCTGTTGAATTTTTATTTCACCAAACATATTTTTAATTTCCGAAACTACTTTCTTGTACCCTGATCATTCCTTTGCATAGTTTCCTATTCTTGATTTGTGGATTAAATAGCTCCTCAAATCTCACTGAGCCTACTATTCCATTTTTTTTTTAAAATCACTGAAAAGGGCACATGTGTATGGTGATGGATGGTAATTAGACTTTGGGTGGTGCACGTGATGTAGCCTACATAGAAACTGAAATATAATGATGTACACCTGAAAATTATGTTATAAACCAATGTTACCTCAATTTTATAGAAGTCACTAAACTTGAATTATGCTCATGCTCAGTTTCTCTTGGACTTTGTCTTTCAAACTACTGTTTTTCCTAGAATGTCTAGATGCCTTAAGAGTTTGTTGCTATTTAAGAGTGTGGCCTGGGAGGGTGTGTCAGGAATTATCTGCACCCGGGTGTGGGCAGGCATCTCCTTAAGGTGAGCAGGTGGGGAGCTAACTATTATGCTGAAGGCCCCCCAAGAGCCGAGGTGAGCACTGCTTTGATTTTAGGCACTAACACCTTCGGTAGCTGCCTTAGTTCACGTCAAGTGTATTGTAACTTTTTTCTTTTTCTTAAGATAAATGTCCTTGTTTTTTGGCTGGGGATAAATGCCTGCCTGCCTGATCTTTGTACAAGGGTAGAGGTATTTATTATTTTGATTACAGTCCTTCCACCCTTTCCCTGGTCTTCAGCCTGCTTCTTATTTCCACTCTCACGTGTGTTCACTCTGAGTCTGGAGGTTCTGTGGTTCTGCTGCTTTTGGTTTCCTGCAGCTTCCTCAAGGGCGCCGTTTCCCCTGCTTACTTCAAGCCACTGATACCTCTGCACTCACTTTTTATCATCTCAAAATTTGTTGGAATGTCTTGTCTGTCGATGAGTAGCCTTCTAGTCACTTACTGTTATAAGTTTGTGCCTTTTTTCTCTTTACCATCATTTTCCTGAGCGCTCAGGAGATGGAGAGTCTAACATGGGGATTTAGTCTTTCGTCTTGAAGCTGAATCCCTTAAAGTAAGAGGAATCCCTTAAAATCCATGGAAGATGAGTGATTTAAGCCCAATTGGGGGCTTAAATATGTAGAATTATTATAGAAACAGGATTGTAGAAGACAGACCAAGTAGAGGACACGTTTGAGGGGTAGTGTGGAGATGGGTATGACCATGTTCAGTTTGAAGAATAATGAGTACGTCAGCCTAGCAGGAGCCCAGAGTTCCAGAGGGAAAACCAGAGGAAATAAGATGTGAAAATTAATATGGATCTAGAGCTTTTAGTTCTAAATGGGAAAATTTGGCTAGTTTTGAGCAGAGTAGAAAAGCAATGACATCAATATTTCAGAAAGATTCATTTGGCAGGTTGTGAAATACGCTTTGGAGGGAGATAAAATGGAGGCAGAAGGCCAGTTAGGAAACAGCAGTAATCATCCATTTGTGAAATGAGGGATGATGGCGTCAGGAATGGAAAAGTATTAAGAGAGGTAGGCAAATTAGAAATAAGATTCTACAGTGTTAGTCACTGATTAGATAGGGAGCACAAGACGACTGTAAGTTTTCAGGACTAGATAACTTTGGAGAATTATTGGCATTGATGTAGTTGGAAAATGCTTAGGCACCTATCCTACTTCCACCTCCTCTCCCCTCTAAGAGTAGGTTATCCACAATAGAATCCTTGTTTCCCAGCCTGGATTGTTATAGGCAGTGGTAGTGGCAGTAGTGATAGTGATGACGGTGGAGATAGCAGTTGTGATGGAGGTATGTGGCAGAAATGGCGGCGGGGGTTGTGTCATGGTGGTGATGGTGTGGATAGTTTTAATGATGGAGGAAGTGGTAGTAATGGTGGTAGTGGTGATGGTGATCACAGCAAATGGTTGTGGTAGGGATGGTGGTGAGGGGGGTGGTGGTGGTAACAGCAGTGATGAGGATGGAGGTGGTGGTGATGGTAGCAGTGGTTGTGGTGGTGATTGTGGTGTGGGTGGTTGTAATGATGGAGGGAGTGGTAGTGGGGAGTAGCAGCAATGGTGGTGATGGTAAGAGTCCTGGTGATTGTCGGGTGTGGCGGTGGGTGGCACATCATAACTACGCAACTATAACTTAAGTTTTGACCTTACCCTTGTTTATGCACATCATGAATTTAGGAGAATAGAAGAATGTTTGGTTGTTCACAAAGCTATGTGACCCTGACCTACCCTGTAGCCACAGCAGTATTAGACTGGAGTGGACATTGGCCTCAGGGGAAAAATAGTTAGGCTGGGCTGAGCTAAGAAGGCTTTCAACCTCTAGAATTTAACCAAAAGACTCGGAAGTCACAGCTGCAAGACATGGACACTTGAACTGAAAAGACTTGTGGAGTCAGAGCCTGAGTCATCATCATGGCAATGAAATGCTGCATAGAGATAAGATTAAGAAAGAGCTCACAAATTATAAGTAAGCAGAAAAGGCAGTGTGGCCAGAGAGACAGAAAATGAAGCAGGGGAGCAGAGAGAAGCAGAAATGAGAGACAAGGCAGCAGCCCCGTTCCTAACTGACAAGGTCCAGGCCTTGTGGGCTCCCAAAGAGACCATCCAAGTCCGTTCTGATCTTGGATGGCCATGAAATTGCCAGTTGTATCTTTTTGATAATGTTCCCTTTTACTTCAACTACTTCATGTGGGTTTCTATTCTTTGCGACCAAATATCAGGGACTAACATGTTCTTGAAGTAAATTGCTTATTTTCCGTGAAAGAAGTTTGCAGACTTCTTCAAGGTTACCAGGCTCTAGATACCAGTATTAGATGCTTTTGTGTTTGGCCACTAGCACTATCCCAGGAAGCTTACATTGGACAGATCATGCACCTAAAAATTATACTTAACATCAGGTCGATTTCACACAGACTCCAGGCTTTATTTAATATAATCTATTGCTTAATCGTTCCCCCTTAATATTTCAAAATTAAAGTTCCTTCACCCTATGGGACATCAGATCCTGCTTCTTTAGTGGCAGGAATGTCTCTAGATTCTGTCTCCCACACCTGCTTTCTATGTTCTTATTTCTCTGGTTTTCATTCTCTTGACTTACACCTTGACCTATCTTCTTTGCCTTCATGCTTCAGATGCTGAACCTGGACTCTCCATCTGACTTTGGCTTTGACTTACCCATAAGATCCTGACTCTGGTATCTCTCTTCCAAGGACAGAAGAGCACAGCTGACTGACAAGCTGCACTTGGACCTGATGCCCTACACATCTGCTGGGTTTGTAAGAGAGGAATGGAGGGAGAGAGGGAATCTTCATCTACTGGGTACCCTCCATAGTCAGGTACTTTACAGCCTGGGTGGTCAGCATTATTTCCTTTCTTTTATAGATGATAAACCTGAGGTCGAGAGAGTTTAAAGTGACTGACCCAAGTTTATGTAGTGAATGAGTAGCAGATCTGGGATGTGAACTCAAGTGTGTTTGACATAAAAACTCACTTTTTCCTACACCAAAAATAAGGACAACCTTGTCACTTTAACCACAAACTCACAACACAAGTTGGAATGAGATATGAAAAAAATAACTTAGGAGGGGAGGAGGAAAGGGACTGAATCAGTTTAGACTAAAGAAATAAGAGGCCATCAGAAAATGGACTATCTTATACATGAGATTCTGAATATAAAGTCCAGGGTAGCCACTAAACTAAAAAGCAGAACAGAGACATGAAACATAACTAGGGAAAAAATAGAGAAACATGTCATAAAAAACTACATAATTCAATGGGTAGACCAAAACACACAGGACAAGAAACAAAGGAAATGCAGGAAAACTGGAAAATGAGTGATATAATGACAGCATTGAGCCCTCATACATCAATAACCACCCTCGATGTAAAGGGATTGAATTTTCCAATAAAAAGACACAGAGTGGCAAGATGGATTAAAGAACAAGATCCAACAATTTGCTGCCTCCAGGAAACACATCTCAGCTCCAATGACAAACACAGGTTCAGAGTGAAGGGGTGAAAGATGATACTCCAAGCTAATGGCAAACAAAAGAAAACAGGTGTTGCAATACTTATATCAAACAAAGTAGACTTCAAGATAAGGCAGGTAAAGTGAGACAAAGAGGGGCAGTATATTATTATTAAAGGGACACCATCAAGAAGAAATAATGCTTATAAATATCTGTGCACCCAACACAGGAGCACCAAAGTTCATAAAGCAACTATTAACAAACCTAAAAGAAGATATTAAAAATAACACAATAACAGTAGGGGATCTCAACACCCCATTCACATCATTGGACAGATCATCCAGACAGAAAATCAACAAGGAAACAGTGGAATTAAATGAAAAGCTAAACCAGTTGGACTTAATAGACATATATAGAATACTCCATCCAAAAATAGCAGAATACTCATTATTCTCAAGTGCACACAAAACATTCTCAAGGATAGACCATATTTTGGGAAACAAGGCAAGCCTCTATAAATTTTAAAAAATTGAAATAATAACAATCATCTTCTCAATCATAATGCTATAAAGCTAGAAATTTAATTACAAGAAAAAAGCTGAGAAAGGGACAAAGATGTGGAGACTAAACAATATGCTATTGAACAAGCAATGGATCATTGAAGAAATTAAAGGAGAAATCAAAAAATATCTGGAGAGAAATGAAAATTATAACATGCCATACCAACTCATATGGGATGCAGCAAAAGCTGTATTAAGAGGGAAATTCATTGCAATACAGGCACACCTTAACAAATAAGCAATCTCAAATTATACCTAACTTAATTAGAAAAAGAAGAACAAACAAAGCCCAAAATCAGCAGAAGGAGAGAAATAATAAAAATCAGAGCAGAAATAAATGCTATCAAAACAAAAAAGGCACTAGAAAGGATCAATGAAACAAAGAGCTGGTTCTTTGAGAAGATAAATAAAATTGACAAACCCCTAGCCAGACTTACAAAGAAAGAAAGAGTGAAACCTCAAATAAACAAAATCAGAAATGAAAGAGGAGGGGCCGGCCCAGTGGTACAGCATAAGTGTGCATGTTCCGCTTCAGTGGCCTGGGGTTCGCCAGTTCGGATCCCAGGTGCAGACGTGGCACTGCTTGGCACTCCTTACTGTGGTAGACATCCCACATATAAAGTAGAGGAAGATGGGTATGGATGTTAGCTCAGGACCGGTCTTCCACAGCAAGAAGAGGAAGATTGGCAGCAGTTAGCTCAGGGCTAATCTTCCTCAAATAAATAAATAAATAAAATTTAAAAAATAAAAATAAAAAAAGAAGAAAAAGAAATGAAAGAGGAGAAATAACAACAGACTCCACAGAAATACAATGGATTATAACAGAATACTATGAAAAACTATATGCCAACAAAATGGATAACCTAGAGGAAACGGATAAATTCTTAGACTTTCACAACCTCCCAAAGCTGAGTCAAGAAGAAACAGACAGTCTGAACAGACTGACAAGGAAGCAGACTGGAACAGCAATCAAAGCATCCCAAAGAATAAAACCCCAGGACCAAATAGCTTTCCTGGGGAATTCTACCAAACTTTCAGAGAGGATTTAACACCTATCCTTTTCAAGCTATTCCAAAAAATTAGGGAGGATGGAACACTTCCTAACACATTCTATGAGGCCAACATCACCCTGATACCAAAGCCTGACAAGGACAGCACAAAAAAAGAAAGCTACAGGCCAATATTACTGATGAACATAGATGCAAAAATTCTCAATGCAATTTTGGCCACCCAAATTCAGCAATATATGAAAAGGATCATACATCATGATCAAGTGGGATTCATACCAGGGACATAGGGATGGTTCAACATCTGCAAATCAATCAACGTGATACATCGCATCAACAAATTGAGGAATAAAAACCACATGATCATCTCAATAGATGCAGAGAAGGCATTTGACAAGATCCAACAGCCATTTATGATAAAAACTCTTAACAAAATGAGGATAGAAGGAAATTACCTCAACATAATAAAGGCCATATATGACAAACACACAGCCAACATCATACTCAATGGGCAAAAACTGAGTGCCATCCCCCTGAGAACAGGAACAAGACAAGGATGCCCACTATCACCACTCTTATTCAACATAGTACTGGAGGTTTTGGCCAGAGCAATTAGGCAAGAGAAAGGAATTAAAGGAATCCAAATAGGGAGTGAAGAAGTGAAACTCCTGCTGTTTGCAGATGACATGATCTTATAGATAGAAACCAAAAAAAAAAAAATCCATTGGAAACTAATAGAAATAATTAACGACTACAGTAAAATTGCAGGGTACAGAATCAACTTACAAAAATCAATTGCTTTTTCTATACTCCAATAAAGTGTTACATTTGTTTCATGCTTTTGAAAACGCTGTTCCCTCTGCCTAGAATTCTCTGCCCCTATTTTTCCTCTGGGAAACTCCTACTCATCCTTTAAGACCCAGTCGAAGTGCTGCCTCCTTTGAAGTCTTTCCTAAACAACTGTCTCATGATGTAGGTCTTCTTTCTTCTGTGCTCTTATTGCTCCCTGCTCTGCCTTACTAAGATATTATGTCACCTACAGCATGGTAATTGTTTACATGCCCGTTTCTCCGCTAAAATGTCAGCTTCTTTAGGGGCCAAATCTTTCCATCTCTGTATTCTCAGCATTAGTTCACGGCCTGACACAAAAAAGGAAATATTTATTGAATGACTGACTGCCTGAATGAATAAAAGGCAATCAAGTTGAATCGTACCTTTTAGTAAACTCAGGGCTAAATATCTCATAATGAGGCTTATCTCCTCGTGTGTCTCCTAAGCCACCTGGGAAGCATATGGGAGCATGTCACTGGACGGTTACTTTAAACAGAGACCCGTAAGATCTCGTGTCTCCATGGAGACCCTTCGATTCACCCTTTACTCTCATTCCACAGCCCCTACATCTAAAGAGGACTGTGGCATTATTTGCAGTTCAAAATATCGTTTTATTAGGAAATGTGACTGAAAAGATCATAAAGGTAGATCTGATTCTTGCTTTAATCCTTTAATCCTTAAATTGAATCAGTTCTGACACAGCATCCTTTTTCAAGAATTTGAAAACTTTGAATCCATTTTAAACTAGATTGTGATCGACAAATCCACTGGAACATTAGCAAACAGTTAAATACTAATTAGCCAAGTCCTTGCTAATCTCTCAGCTGTCAAAGGCAGAGATAGAGACAAAAGCTTCAATTAAACCTGAGTTGGTCCCGGAGGAGGGAGAGGTCAGAGGGGAGTGTTCAGTCAACTGTGAGATTATGTGAACGAAGTCCTAAGTAATAATCATAAAAAAATGCAATGTCCCTGTACTCATTTAAAAAGACATTATATTGACATGAAAACTTGCCTTTTGTCATTTTACTTTCCTCAATCTCCCCATCATTTAAATGTTCTCCATTATTTTTAAGATAAAGTTCAAAACCTTCCCCCTGATTTTCTACCCCTAACTAAGATTTCCTGTTGTATTTGTCACTTCCTCCTCCTGGACCTTCTGCTCACAGGCTGAACGTGCCCCAGGGACAGAAAGTTTGGGAAGGTAATTGCAAGGTACAAGATGGGACACAGATACTGTGGTTGTGAATGGGGCCGGGGAGGAGGGCTGGTGCCCAGGAGAGAAGGTAGAGAAAGCTGCCCCCTGAAGACCCAAATTGGTCCACACAGAAAGACTTCAACTCAACTATGTGGTGTGGGCTGGTTCCCTATATTTGCACTTCACTGCCCTCCCAAACTTCTGCTAATGTTTTTTCAAAATTCAACCAAATATAACCGAGTATTTTAGCCCAAGAGAAGCCATGCTAAAACCTGTCCTTTAAAGATCCCATTGCAGTAAGAGGCTTTTCTTTCACTCCTTGGTATACAGGTGAATTTGGGTGGGGTTGGGAGGATGTCCACAACTCTCATGTGATTCTCACAGGTATGTAAAACCTCCAAAGGTTAAGAAGCATCAAGTTAGAAGAGATTAATATGAAGGATTAAAACAGTATTTCTTAAATTATGGCCTGCAGACTAATGTTAGGATCAACTGGGGAGCTGGTTTTTAATAACAGATTCTTGAACTGCAACCCAGAACTCTTGAATTAGAAAACCTGGAGTGGAAGCTCCAGAATCTACATTTAAAAATCCTCCCAGATGATATACTTTAAAACTTGAGAACTGCTGGCTTTAAATGGCTCTAGGTTCATGTTTCGTGGTATTTTATAATTTGTAGGTATTTTACCCATAACACCTATATAACATAGGTATTTACCTATAATTACCCATATTCCTGAATTCTAAAAGTTGCATACTTGACTCTGGGTTTTCCTAAAAGACAATCATAACATCAGAAAGAATGATGACTTTTCCTCTTCTTTTCAGTTCCTGTGACTATTTCTTTCTTTCTCTTATTACACTGGCTACGCTGTTGAATAGGGGTTGGCAAACTATGGCCCACGGTCCTGATCCAGCCGCCATGTAGTTTTGCTTGAGCCACAAACTGGGAATGGTTTTCACATTTCAAAATGATTGTTATATAGGTGCCTACATAATATCCTCCGTGTTGTCTCTTGGCGGCAAAGCCTAAAATATTTACTATTTGGCCCTCTATCGAAAAAGCTTGGTGACCCTTGCCGCAAACTCAGAAATGCACCCTCCAGACCCCCCTGCAGGGGAAGAAGCTGCACAGCCACAGCGAGCGGGCAGCAAAGAGCCTCCAGTTGGTGGCTCCTCCACCGTCGCTCTTAGCTGCAGATAACCAGCTCCCGGGAGAAAAACCCTTCTGGGGCAGCCCTAAATAAAATAGGTAACCAAGCGAGGTGGGGCATAAAGGTCCATTTCAACCCACGAGGGTCACTCTATAGGCATCACTTCTTCACAGCTACTTCCAGGCCAGCCTGAGCTTTCTGGGACTGTGACCTTGTACTTTGTCCTCTGCACTTTCCGTCTTCCTCCCCCTTCTCTTCACAGATATCGACCCCTATCAACATTTTGTACCCCATGTCCTGACTTGGCATCTGCTTCCAGAGGACCCAACCCTTGACAGGCTATCATTTTGAGTCCGACATTAGTAATATTAACGATAGTGAGCATTACTGTCTTATTTCTAACTTTGAGAGAAATGTCTCTTGTTCGTTGTTATGTAAAATGTTTGCTATAGGTTTTAGGTAGATGTTCTTTATCTCTTGAAGAAAATCTATTACAATTTATAAGAATTACATTTTTAAATAATTTTATTAGGAATGAGTTTTAAATTTTATCATATATTTTGAGCATTTGCCACTTTTTTCTGTTAATGGAAATGGATTACATTTAGAGATGACCTAACATTGAAACATCCTTGCATTCTAGACTAAGCTTGATGTGTAAATTTTATTTATTAACTTATTTTCATAGTGCTTGCTGGTCTCAATTTTTAACATTTAAAAAAATTAACAATAAAATTAACTTTTTTAGAGTACAGTTCTATGCATTTTAACAAAGGTATAGGTTTGTAAAACCGTCATCACAATCGGTAGACAGAATAGTTATATCACCTAAAAACATTTACTGTCGTTTCCCTTTGTAGTCAATCTCTACCCGACCCCTGACCCCTGGCAACTACTGATTCTTCTCCATGCCTGTAGGTTTGCCTTTTCTGGATGTCATGGAAACAGAGTGCTACAGTGTACAGCTGTCTGAGACTGGTTTCTTTAACTTATTATTCTTTTCAGATCTTTCCAAGTTGCTACATGTACTTCATTCCTTTTAATTGCTGAGTAGTGTTCAAATTTATGAATGTACCAGATTGTTTATTCACTCATTGAAGGATATTTGGATTATTTCCAGTTTTTGTCTATTAAGAATAAAGCGCTTATCAACGTCCGTAATTAGGTTTTTGTGTGGACAGAGTTTTCATTTCTCTAGAGTAAACAGTTAGAAATGCGATTGCTGACCCATATGGTAAGTGTATGTTTAACTTTATTAAAAAAACTGCTAGACTGCCCTCCAAAGAGGCTGTACCACTTTTCATTCCTACCAGCAACAAATGGGAGTTCCTGTTACTTTGCATCCCTGTCAGCATTTTTTATTGTCAGGTTTTGTTTTTTTCTAATTTAGCCATTCTAATAGGTGTGTAGAGGTATCTCATTGTAGTTTTATTTCCATTTTACTAATGGCTAATGATATTAATTAAGCATCTTAATACATGTTTATTTGACATCTGTGTACCTTCTTTGGTTAAATGTCTGTTCAAATTTTTGCCCATTTTTTTCTTTCTTTCTTTTTTTTTTTTTTTTGAGTGAGGAAGATTGGCCCTGAGCTAATATCCATTGCCAATCTTCCTCTTTTTGCTTGAGGAATATTGTCCCTGAGCTAATATCTGTGGCGATCTTCCTCTATTTTGTATGTGGGACAATGCCACAGCGTGGCTTGATGAGCAACGTGTAGGTCCGCACCCAGGATCCAAACTTGTGGACACCAGGCCACCGAGGTGGAGCATGTGAACCCAACCACTACACTACCAGGCCAGCCCAAATTTTTGACCATTTTTAAAAATTGAATAGTTTCTTTTCTCACTTTTTAGTTTTGAGAGTTCTTTATGTATTCTGGATATAATTCCTTTGTCAGAAAGATGATTTTCAAATATTTCTTTTAATTCTGTTAACATTGTATGCAGAGGAAAAGATTTTAATTTTAATAAGGTCTAACATCATTTAAAAAAACTTTCCAGGGCTAGCCCCATGGCCAAGTGATTGGGTTCACATGCTCCACTTTGGTGGCCCAGGATTTCAGCAGTTCACATCCTGGGTGCACACCTAGCCACGCTCATCAGGCCATGCTGAGGTGGTGTCCCATATAGCACAACTAGAAGGACCTGCAACTAGAATATACAACTGTTTACTGGGGGCTTTGGGGAGAAGAAGAAGAAGAAGAAGGAAAAGAAAAGATTGATAACAAATGTTAGCTCAGGTACCAATCTTAAAAAAAAAATAAAAATAAATAAAAATTAAAAATTTCCATATCATGTTGATGTTATATCCAAGAAGTCCTTCATTAACCCAAGGTTACAAAAATTTTTCTCCTGGGTTTTCTTCTAAAGGTTTTATGATTTTACATTTAGAGCAATGATTGAGTTAATGTTTGTGGGTTTTTTGTGGGGGTTTTTTTGCATATGGATGTTCAATTGTTCCAACAGGATTTTTTGAAAAGATGATTAGTTATCAAAAATAAATTGACCATATTTATGAGGGTCTATTTCTGTTTGAGTCCTCCAACTTTATTCTTCTTTTCCAGAATTGTTTTGGCTATTCTAGTTCATTTGCCTTTTCACATAAATTTTAGAGTCAGCCTGTCTAAATCTACAAAAATCCTGCTGAGATTTTGATTGCAATTAAGTTAAACCTACAGATCAATTTGGGGAGAACTTACATCTTAACTATGTTGACTGCTCCTATGCATGTACACAGTGGGTATCTTCATTTATTTAGGTCTTCCTTGATATTTTATCAAGATTTTGCAGTTTTCGTGGTACAGATTCTAAACATGTTTTGTTAATTTTACGTCTAAGTGTTCTCTTTTTGAGCTGTTTAAATGGTATTTTGAAAAATTTTCAGTTTCCAATTGTTGATTGCAAATATTTAGAAAAACAATTGACATTGTTTGTTGACCTTGTATCCTGTGATATTGCTAAACTCACTTATTAGTCCTAGGGTCTTTTTTGTGTCGAATTTTGTCAAATGCTTTTTCTGCAGCAGTTCATATATGATCATGTGGCTTTTGTTCTGAAGTCCGTTAATACGGTAGATTACATCCCATGATTTTTGAGTGTTGAACCAGCCTTGCATTTCTGCAATAAAACCCATTACTTGTGATGTCCTTTTATAGATTGCTGGGATTTGATAATGTTTTCTTAAGGATTTTTATGTTTGTATTCATAAGGGATATAAGTTCTTAGGGTTTTTTTTTCTTGTACTATTTTTATCTGGTTTCTTATCAGGTTAATAATGCTGACTCCATGAAATGACTTGGGAAGTTTTTTCTCCTCTTCTATCTTTTGGAAGACATAGTATAGAATATCTGTTACTACTCCTTTAAATGTTGTTAGAATTTACCAATGAAACCCTGTGGGCTTAGAGCTTTCTTTTTGGGGAGAGTTTAAACTAAATTTTCAATTTCTTTAAAAGATATAAGGCTAGACAGATTATCTATTTTTTTGTGGGTGAGTTTTGGTATTTCATAGTTTTCAAGGAATTGGTCCATTTCATCTAAGTCGTTGAATTTTTATTCATTGGGTTCTTATAGTATTCTCGTATTATTCTTTTAATGTCTATGGGATCCATATTGATATTCCCTATTTCATTTCTGATGTCAGTAATTAATGTGTTCTCTATTTTTTCTTTGTCAATCTGTCTATAAGTTTACCAATAATTATAATCAATGTTTCAGAGGATCAGTTTTTGGTTTTCTTGATGTTCTTTGTTGTTTTTCTCTTTTCAACTTCATTGATTTCTGGTCTTGTTTTTGTTGTTTCCTCTACTTGACATCTCTATTTTAATTTTTATGCTATTACATCTCAAAACTTAGTCACTTCATTTTATTTCAACTCTTAAATTGTTGTAGTATGTCTTCAACTAATTATCTTTAAGAAAAATGCTACATACGTCATATAATTTTTTGAACTCTCAACTCCCTTAAAATTGCTATGTTGATGATACATGGAAGCCAACTTAGCTAGGTATAAAACTCTTAGGTTATAACAATTTTCCTTCAAAAATATATAGATGTGGCTTCACTGTCATCTAAAATTTGATAGTAGAGATGCCTGAGGCCACACTGATTTGTGTTCTATCACAGGAAACTGATTTTCCTTCATGCTAGCAGAGATTTTTTTCTTTATTTTTGTAATTCCAAGTTTTGCCAAGAGGTATGGCCCAAATTTTCAATAATTCTTACTTGGAATGTAGTGAGTTCATTTAATCTTGAGGTCTTTCTTCAGCTCAGAAAAAGTTGTATTAGGTGATATATTTGATTATTGCTGTATGTAATATTCCTGGTTATGTAACAGTTCTGATCTCTTCCCTGTAAGTACTGTTATTCAAATGGTGATTGGTCATTCCATATTCTGTATATGTATTGACTTTCAACGGTTTTCACTGTTTTTTTTTCTCTGCAGTCTATAATATCTTCTTATTTTGTTACCTTTTTTTATCTCATATTATTCTCTTGATTTTAGATTTTTTTTGTTTCTATTTATTGAGGTTTTTTCCCTTTGCACTTTTCTGAATATGCTAGTTAGTTTTCTAAAATTTTATTCTGAATCTTGCAGTAGATATTTCCTAGGTTTATGCTTTTCTTCTGAGTCTTTATTACATTGTTCTTTTTTACTTTGTTTTACAGTACTTAAAAAAAAAAGTGTTGATTTTCTTCTCTTTACTCAGTCGTTGCCTAGAACAGGGCCTGGCGTACAGCAGAGGTTCAATGGACATTTGTTTCATGAATGAATTGTGAGGATGGTGAAATCTTTCTAGACTGGGTCTGTGAATTGCCCTCAGCCCTGCTTTCACCCTGCTTATGTAATGGTCTAATTTCAGATCTACAGCTGCAGGCTACTTGATGTGCACAGTTTCCAATATAATTCTGAGGCTTTCAACTAATATGTTTCTTTTCAATTAAGTTGACATCTCTCCCTATGTCTGATGTCCACCTGTCTGGTACTGTGAACTGATGAAATGCATGAACAAGCATAAATGCCATGGCTATCAACATTCTTCCTATGTCTGCACATATCTATAATGGTTTCTCATGGTGGTTGCCTATCTCATGTACAATGCTCAAATGAAAGTTTCCCACCTATGCTTTCTACCCAAATGATATCTGGCATTTGCTTTTTGTCTGTAGGAAGATGTTAGATAGAGCAGAGAGGTTTGTAGGCAGTTGGAAGACTAATCCAGCTGTGTTCAGTCATTGAGTTAAAGACTTATGCCCAATTTTCTGGTTGGGACAGACTGGAGATTGAGTCAGTGGTGGTATAAAATGCAGTATCATTCTACATTTCTTCTCTTTTTTGGTATTCCTGTTTAATTTATTGAGAAGTTAGATGATATTAAAGATAGAGCTACTGGCTAACACCATTTTGATCTAGAACTCCATTCCTAGCATATTTTTAAAGTACTAGAATTTATTTTAGAATCCTGCCAGAGTCTAGGGCATTTATTTTGAATGAAGACACATTGCTGTTTTTTCTTATCATATACACCTCCTCCTACACACTCTTATACATAAATATGCCCAAACTAAATACTCACATTGTATACTCACTCCAGACAGTTGATAAAGGATTTTTGAAACAATTTATAAATATTTATTAAGGTAAAATAATAGCAATAGTTGCCAAAAATAGCATCCCATATAAGCATATTCACAACGGATGATCTCCAAAATTATTTTACGCTGACTCATATTTTCATTTTGTTCTAATGCTGACATGTTATTCTCTCTCAAATCACTTCAGAGTTATCAACTCCTCTCCCTCACGAATTCCCAGTCCAATTAGCAAACCCTTATGTATCCTATTACACTATCTTTCATAGTGCCTTGCTGAGTTCCAAGTGCTGCATGATCTATTTCTGGTCTGTGGTTCTTCCCATAGGAATTTTTTGCAATTCTTAATTGTCAAGGAATTTACTTCCAAAATAAAAACTGATAAACAAATTGTAAAAAAATGCATATTTTCCTCCCAAGAAAGATTACAGAAAAATATAAAAAAAAAACCCTCACAGACTTCTGATTTATCATCTACAATAAACCTGTTTAACACATGGACCTCAACCAATCCCAAACTTCTTCCCTTCGTAACTGAGAAAGCATAGTTAGGGAAACTCCATCAGCTACAGAACCAAAGGCAGGGAAATGCTGAATTAAAAAATTAGGAAGCCATAGGCTGTATCCATGGATACATTTTTCATTTAAAATTCTTTTAGCTGCCATCTTACTGATCAATTCTCTTCAGTCTCTTTTGACATTTTTTTAAAAACAGTTAACATGGTCAAACCATTGCCTTTACTGTTTTTAGATCTGATGTTTTTCTTTGTTTGAACAATGGCCGTAATCGTGTTTTTTCAGGTCTCTTAGAACTTACACTAATAAGAAGGAGCAGACAGTCTCTCCCATGCATTCTAAAAGCAGATTTCTTGTGTGGCAAGACAAAAAGGAAAAAGAATATCGTTTAACATAAAATGAGGCCCTATATCTGAGCCCCTGTGAGGTCATGTCTGTACAGCAGATTGGAGTCCTGCTCAGTTTTTCTTATGGAGGCAGGAGTGATTTGGTGATGACATAAAGGGGCCCTGAGAGGGGACTGTTGACTTTTTCTTAGGTGACAAGACTAGTTCAGAAAAACAAAAAGTCACCTAATCACCTCCTCCCCGGCTCCCCCAGGGCAGGAATGGAGTTGAGACTTGTCTAAATCACCCCCATCTTCCTGCTTTAAAAATAGGTGTTGATGTGAAAATTAGAACTCTCTAGTTCTTATCCCCAGCCTTGCCTTTACTCTTCTCACTGGCAAAAGTACAAAATTGGCCAAAGGTGTTTCTTGAAAGTTTACTTCCAAGCTAAAGCCAAGGTGCAATTGTGCCTACAGGACCGTCAATTGGCTCATCAAATAAGCACCAGAAAATACACACACGCACGTATGTGTTTGGGAAAAAAGATTAATTTCAAAATTGGCAGAAGAATTTGTCAGAGGCAAATCTGTCTTTGTTTTGTGCAATGCCTTAACGGGCCATTTTGTTGTAAAAAGACCTCATAGAGCACGACTTGAGGTCCGAGTGAGGCAGAGAGAAACAAGCTGCTTTGCCTCACAAGCCCAGGCTTAGGTTTCCAGGACAATGCCCCGAAGGAGGATAGCAGGTCCCAGGATAGGGAATGGGGGGTAGGATAAGACGCCGAGAGAGAGCCCAGGAAAATAGCTGGAGTTTGAAAATTGAAAGGAAAAGACAATCGCCCAGAAGTTCTCCATGGTAGGTATGATGGAGATACTTTTTTTTTCCTGAGGAAGATTCATCCTGAGCTAACATCCATGCCAATCTTCCTCTATTTGTTAGTAGTGGGCCACCAGTACAGCATGGCCGCTAACAGAGTGGTATAGGTCTTGCCCGGGAACCAAACCAGGACCACCAAAGTGGAGCGCACCAAACTTAACCACTAGGCCTCCAGAGCTTGCCCCAATGATGGAACTACTGTTTTTTGTTTTTTGGGTTTTTTCCCCTGCTTTTTCACTCGAAATCCCCCAAGTACATAGTTGCATATTTTTGTTGTGTGTCCTTCTAGTTGTATATGTGGGACACCACCTCAACATGGCCTAATGAGCAGTGCCATGTCTGTGCCCAGGACCCGAACCAGCAAAACCCTGGGCTGCTGAAGCAGAGTGTGTGAACTTAACCACTCGGCCCTTGGGCCGGCCCCCCTGTTTCTTGTTTTTTTTTTTGTTTTGTTTTGTTTTTTTGCTGAGGAAGATTAGCCCTGAGCTAACATCTTTTGCCAATCTTGCTCTTTTTTTGCTTGAGGAAGATTGGCCCTGAGCTAACATCTGTGCCAATCTTCCTCTATTTTATGTGGGTCACCACCACAGCATGGCTGACCAGTGATGTAGATCCACACCCAGGATCCGAACCCTCAAACTTGGGCTACCAAAGCAGAGCACGCTGAACTTAACCATTAGGCCACAGGGCTGGCCCCTGGAGGTACTTTTGATAACTGAATTGTTTAATAGCTAGTCTTAAGTTCTTTGTTGAGTTATACAATTGATTCTCCTTATTTGTCATAGTTGGGGTCTACAAAGCTGCCATGAACCCCAAAATAATCAATTCTGAACCATTGCTCTTAGGGGAAGGACAAGGTTGGGGTCCTGTGAGCCTCTGGTCACAACATCTTCATCAACTGATCAACATTTAACTTTGTTTTATGTGTGTTTCTATTTAAAGACACCTTATAGAGTATACATTGTTGATTCATTAACATTGAACTCGTGGCCAACAGCATGATAATTCATCATTGAAGGAAACTTATCTACATTCACAATTTCTCCATAATGCACATCACAGCCTTCTTGCACGTAAGAACAATAGACAGCACTTCAGCACTGTGCTTGGGGAACATTTGAAACCACCAACAAAAAGGCACAAAAATGGCACCAAGGCGAGTGTGGAAAGGACATTTGTTTACATTATGGGAGCTGAAACAAGAAGGCAATGCATTGCCTTGTTCTACATCAACTGGGAATGTGCATGTCAGGTGACTCAAATTGTTTGCCACTCTGCACATATCCGTGAATGAACATGAAAGCACTGTGAGAACTGACTTGAGGGTTACAAACACTCTTTAGTGAGTGAGTGAATTCACAAATGTGGAATCCATGAATGATAAAGATTGACTTTACTTTGATGTAATCTTTCTTCAGTGTGACCCCCAAAATGTTAGTAAATACTTGCTTTACACAACTTCTGCTTGTGTCATTTAGGAGAAATCAAGGAACCACGGTTATGTTTCATATTGGGTTGATGTAGTCAGAGTTTCTGACATATAGTTAATAGTAATTATTGTTACTATTCTAAGTATTTCACAAGGTGGAGAGTGAGGCAGCAACCCTCCTTTCCACACACATCTTATAATGCATCCTTCCCCTTCATGGTTACCCTTGCTATTTTAAAATGGTTTCAAATATACGGAAGTTGGATGTGTGTCTCTGTGTAGGAGGGAAGCAGGCAAGGTGACCTGCTCAGCGAAAACTCTGCACCAGCACCAGAATCCTTGTTTTTATTTGCCCCTACTCCCTGCCTCCTCCATCCCCCTCCCCTCTTCTTATAGGAGGATGCTCTCAGAAAAAGAATGTTATACTTGTTATTGCATCTTAGTGAATTCAGCTCTTCATCTACTATCCATTTAGTAAGCCTCTTTGCCCTTCTTCCCTCTCTTCCTTCTCTCCTTTCCTTCCTTCTCCTGGAGGCTTGTTCTCCTGGAGGTACTGGTGCTAACAGGAATGCAAGGCATGACTCCAGGCAGCCATTCAAAACAATGATGCCTTCAAAGAGAGGGCTGGTTGGCCCTCTCACTGTTCTGTTTGGTGAGTCTTAGGACAAGGAGCTTGTGGCCAAACTTCTAGTCTCAGTAGAGATTCCAGCAATCCAAGTCCCTGGCAAATATAATTGATTCATATGTGAAACCCAAAGTTCAAAGTCTTTGTCCAAGAAAATTGCTCTGGATTGCCACACAGGACACCTGTGTTAGATCATCTCCAAATATGCTATTAAAGCCACTAAGTTAATTCCCACTCACCTGAGCAATTGTGACAAGGACAGCAAATCTCCAGCCCAGATATCAGTTTTCTCATCAAGAGACCTTAGCAAAGACTTTTCACTAGTCTTGGGTTGGGACCAGGTAAATTTGAAGGTAAGATTGGTAAATTTAAGGGGGAGGGAATATATATACATTTGTCAAATATACACATTTGACAAATATATATATATAATGACAAAAATATATATATATAATGTCCAGTTAAATTTGAATTTCAGAGAAACAATAAATAATTTTTAGTGTGAGTATATCTCATTCATTATTGGGACATACTTATGCTATAAAAATATTCCATTCACTGTTTCTCTGAAATTCAGATGTAACCGAGTGTCCTGTAGTCTGTCTGACAGCCTTTACTGTAGGGTCCCTGTTAGTGTTAACATCCCAAGATTATCTTTGTGGTGTATCAGTCAGGGTTCAGTCAGGAAAGCAGATTCCCTGAGTAAGAGATTTATTACAGTAATTAGACCTTACACAATTGTGGAAAGAATTGGAGAAGAGAAAGTTCAGGAGGGAAGTTGAAGGATCAAAGAAAGACTCAGCAACCAGTCAGTGTGAGAGGCTGAGCACTTCCAGCCATCAGAGTGAAGCACAGGGATGTTGATGGAAAGTGGTGTCTCCGTGTAGCTACCACCTCTTGGCATCTGCTGCTAAGTGTCTATGGGCCTTTGGGACTCATGGCGATCCCGTATTTGGCTGGTACCACACCTCACCATGACGACCTTCAGAGAATAATGGCTGCTGCTTCACTTCCAAATATTGTCTGTAATCCTCTTTTGGTTAACTATAATTCACAACAATAGAGACAAGGGGATTCTACTTGACACAGTACAAACTACCACTCAGGAAATCTGGAGGAATCTATTGAAAGTTATTTGAATTAATAACAGAATTTATCTGGTAAGAGGGAAACAAAATAATAGCTTTCCTATATGATAGTGATAATGAGTTAAAAAAACATAGTGGGAAAAATCCCACTTGACAACCCAAAATACGAAACACGTAGAATAATGTGAACAAGAACTGGGTGGTGTCTGTGTATCATAAACTTCATTGTATTACTGAGGAACATAGAAGCAATATGGCTAAATGGAAATGTAAGCTATGTTCTTGCACAGAAACTCAGTAATGCAGAGATGCTGATTCTTTGTTTACTTTGTAAATGAGTACAATTCTAATAAAAATTCCAATTGCATTATTTTTTGAGAACACATCAAAATTATTTTAAAATTCGTTTGAGGAACACTCAAGGGAGAATAACAAAGAAAATTTAGAAAAGGAAGAATCACGAGGGAGGATTTGCCTTACCAGATTTTAAGAGATATTATAAAGTTACAATAAGTAAAACAATATAATACTAGCACCTGAAGAGTCAGACATGGGGGCCGGCCTGGTGGCGCAGTGGTTAAGTTCGCACGTTCTGCTTCTCGGCGGCCCAGGGTTCACCAGTTTGGATCCTGGGTGCGGACATGGCACCACTTGGCAAAAGCCATGCTGTGGTAGGCGTCCCACATATAAAGTAGAGGAAGATGGGCATGGATGTTAGCTCAGGGTCATTCTTCCTCAGCAAAAAGAGGAGGATTGGCAGTAGTTAGCTCAGGGCTAATCTTCATCAAAAAAAAAAAAGAAGAGTCAGACATGCTAGTCACTGGAATGAAATACCAAAGTTTGACAAAAATGGCGTTTCACGTCATTAGATAGGAATAGATTATTCAATAAATGATATTGGGGGAAACGGCTAACTAGTTGGAAAAAATAAAGCTAGAGCTCAAAAAGATCTAACCAAAATAATTTTCAGGTGGCTTTGAGATGTAAAATACCAAAAAGCTATAGCTTAATATTGTGAATATAGTTGTAATATTTAATCTTGGGCTGGGGAAGGCCTTCTATTCTTTATTTATTTTTGTGTTTGTGAGGAAGATTGTCCCTGAGCTAACATCTGTTGCCAATCTTCCTCTATTTTATGTGTGTGATGCTGCCACATCATGGCTTGATGAGCAGTGTGTAGGTCCATGCCCAGGACCCAAACCCATGAACTCTGAGCCACTGAAGTGGAATGCATGAACTTAACCACTATGCCATCAGGCCAGCCCCTGAGGAAGGCCTTTTAAAACATGATGCCATAAGCATAAGTCATAAAGGAAAGATCAATGGATTCCAACATATAAAAATTTAAAACTGGATCGCCAAAAAAAAAAAGAAACCAAAACAAAATGCAAACAAAGTGACAAACTGGAAGAAAGCATTTGCAATATTTTTGACAAAGGGTTAATATTTTTAATATATAATTCTTTACAGATAAACAAGAACACAGGAAAATAGTTAAAAGATATGAGCAAGAAACCCCCTCCTCAAAGAATAACTGAAGGCCAAAAAAATAAATAAATAAATTCATGGTCATTAAGTAATCAAAGTGAAAATTAGAATGGGATAACTTTTTCTCCCTCATGTGGGCGAAGATGAAGGGAAAGATAACATCCTCTGTCAGACCGTCTTCCTGGGGAAACAAATCTGCCTCCACTGCAGATGGGGCGTGAATGGATATAACATGTTCAAAGGATAATTCAATAGAGATATGAAAAGCCAGCAGTGGATATCAAAAGTCTTGAAAATGTGCACACCCTTTGATCTAGTAAACCTCTTTCTTGTATTTTTTTCCTAAGGATGTTATTTTGAATGTATGTCTTTATAAGAATGTTCATCACAGCTTTGTTTAAGATAAGTGCCTGATCATGTGAGGTTTGGTGAAATAGAGCATGACACGTGTATGTGATAGAATACCACATAGTCATTAAAAGATTGTTTTAACCCATGGAAAGGGTCCACAATATACTGTGTAATTAATGAAAAATCAGTTTATAAAACAATGTCTTCAGTCATTCATGGTCATTTGTTACTTTATTAAATATTTATTAAGTCTCAATATGGGCCATGCACTAGACAGTACTAAATAGTGCTAGTAATGGTATAGTAGTAGTCTTGGTAATAGTACTAGGTAGTACATAACTAGTATTATAACAGTCCCTGCCCTATTTTTTGCTATATACACACAAACATATATTACACAACACACACACAGAAAGTACTGGAAGGATATCTACCAAAGTATTAACAGTAAATATCTCCGGATACACGTGATTTTCATTTTTTCTACTTTGCTTAATTCTGTTTTCTAGATTTTGTACTGTGAACAAATTGTTTCCTTTTGTGATAATGAAAGTCATAGAAAGTTGTTTCTCATTCTCTTGTTTTATTCTTCTTTTCCTTTTTTATTCTTTGACCTCTTTCCCCCTCTGTCCGGTGGGAAGCTCTGTTGTAGAATCAGAGAACAGGGAATCACTTTCACCGGGAACAGTAGAAAGATCAAAGCTGAGGCTGAGCAAGTGCCCAGGCCAACAAATGCCCATCAAGGAGAGCGACCTGGGTTTATCCAGAAAGGAAGGAGAATGGCAAGTATGTGGATTGTCAGAGACTCAATACATGGCAAAAGCCTCTCTTGAGAAGCCCCTTCCTCTCCACCCCCACTGCCGCTCTCCATCCAGCTCCCTGGGGTTCCTCCCACCTCCAGTCTCTCTGAATCTCCTGCTACAGTTGGTCTCCTCAGCACTGCTCTCCTCGCACACCTTCAGCAGCTCTCCGCTTCTCCAGGACAAGACCCAAGTTCCTCAGTGTGCAAGACCCCTCCCTCTGGCCCCTGCTGACCCACCTCCAATTATCTTCATTACCTCTTTTAATGCAGCTCCACCAGACTACTCCCTGCACTGTTCACCTGGTCTGTCCTCCCGTGGTCTTGCTCATGCTGTTGCTTTCTCCCTGACTGCTCTGCCTGGTCAAAGCCATCCCATCATTCGGATCTGCTCAGACTCGGCTTTCTCCCTAAGACGAATCTTCCAGCTGGGTTTCCCCAGTACACTGCGTTCACTCCTTTATTATAGCACATTCCTGATGTTGCAGTCCTATAAATGAGGACTGTGTCTTTTCTTTGTTATCTTCCACAGTGCAAGGAGCTCAGTTTGCATTTGTGCAACTGAATTCACCACACTAAATAAGAATTAGCAATTTTCAAAGGATTCGAGTGTATAAGTGCGTTCGCCACTGAAGATAATCTAAGTGTTGTATTTTTAACAGAATAATACTTTATTTATATAGTGTTTTATTGTTTATTTATAAATCTCATTCACATAATGAGAGTCAGTCTGAGCAAATATTTGCATTTTCCTGGGGAAACTGATTTATCCAATGTTACATGGGTGGTTAGAGGACAGAGTTGAGATATAGAATCTGATTTCTTCCTTCCCAGTGCCGTGCCTTTTGTTGAACTAAGCAGTTCAATTTGGAAGAGACCTCAAGATCTTGCAATATGAGAGGATATCGTTTTAATATCCATTGTCTTCATACCGGCTTGCAGAAATTCTGATTATAGGAGCTTTTTGATTGTTTAGAATCTGAATTGATTGGAGCTTATTTTGTGATGAATTCATCTGGCATACCAGCATTGCCAGTGCACAGATGGCCCAGCTGACCATTAGACATTTGCCCCCTGGCTTGTAGAGTGACCTCTAGCTTTTCTCCTTTCCCGGGTGGGGGTAGGGCTGCCCTCTTCATGGCCGACACTGTGGGCTTGCCCAGCCTCCTTCACGGAGGTCATTGGACCCTGTGTATTTTCCTACAAATGTCTCTGGCATTTGAGAGGCGAGTAAGCCCCACAGCGCCTGCATGTTCACAGAGGGCCTTATCAGTTGTTGATGAGACCCTGTCTAGGCTCACAGACAGGCAGTTTCCTCCAGCCCCAGAGCCCGAGCCCGCTGTGGAGCCAGAAGAAGGTGATAAGCCTCCGAGAAGATTTTTTAGGAGCCTTGCCTATCTTTCACACCAAGTCGCCAGGGTACATTTTCCATGGTCGCCATTTACAGATAGGGTGGCTGCTCTCGGATAAGGCTGGGGGCGGCAGTCGGGGGAGGGACATTAAAGGGGGCAAATGGTTTTTCCAATTAGCTACCCTTGGGAATCCCTCAGGACCCTACAGGCTTTGTCTTTGACAACTTTTTTTGTTTTTAATTGTAAAAATCCCTCCCTAGCTAGCCAAACACACCCATTGCAGTTGGCTCCAAAGCAATCAGACAGTGTAGGCCCAGAGCCTCATGGTGAAAGAGTTGAGTCTTATGGGGCCTTAACTATGGGGAATGTTCTGTCTGCAGCTGCCAGGCAGGAAGGCTGTGGCGATAGGGGTGGCGGGGCTGCCACAGAAAAGCTCGATGTGAAGACCAGTCAGGTTACAGGAAATAGGTTTATAGGATCTATCACAAACCAACCCCTTGACAGTCTCCTTGCTCAGCGTTCCAGCAAGGCCAGAGGAAAGTACAAAGAGATTGGCTGATGCTTGACTGGGAAGCAAATGACAGGTTCATATTCCTGGGACCCAGAAAACTATCTTCCCTTTGGATACTTTTTAAGAACTAGAAATGAGTGATGCAGAGGGTGTACTACTGATTTACAGCATTCATGAAAAGTTAGATGAGGGTTTCAACTCACATAAGAAAATGCATTAGCTCAGTTCCTTGTTTGGACAAGTAAACATGTTCTAGAATTTACCAAGAGAGCTGAAGTGCAGTCCATTTTAAAATGTAGTGTTTTAAGTTATTTATTAAGTGCCCATCCATTGCATTGTCTCATTTAATTGTTCTTGTCATTATTTTCCAATGAAGAACTGAGGTGCAGGGAGTTAAGCCACATGCCCAGCGACACACAACTAGTAGAGGCAGAGTGGGATTTCAATGAGTTCTCTCTTTCTTCCATTTCATGTGCTTTCGTTTTTTTAACTGTTAGTTTTGTTTTGGTCATTCCCCTAGAGAGCAGATCCAGACAGAATGTAGCCTCTTAGAGTCAATTTGGGAGTAAAGCATGAGGTTTGGTAATAATACAATAATGTGTGTGTTGGCGGGTAGGAGGGTTAGCAGAGGGGTGGCAGGAATGTAAAGCTGGCCACACTGGATTAGGGCTATTTTACAGTATACCATCCCAGAGACTGCTGCCTTTCTTGATTCAAGTTTTCCAAGTGATAACAACCAGACCATTATCAACACTTTTAAACACACTGTTATGCTTTTCCCACTGTTGACTCACATGATAGTCTTGCTATCATGTCTCCGATACTGTGTGGAGCAGGCAGTTGGGTCTAGCCTCATGTTCTTGAGTGAGATGATGCCTGTACTGCCCACAGTACAGTGATGGGCACATACAAAATGGACAGTAAGTGGTAGCCATAATTATCATTACTATCATTGTCATTATTGTTCCCAGCAAGCAGCAATGGTGTGAGAACGGACTGGGTCCTTTACTACAAAGAGAAATACATAAGCAGAGTAAAAATGGAAAATGCCAATGACGGGACTTCATTCAAGGCTCCCAACCAGTCAGAGAGAAAAAGAGACAACTTTGAAAATACAATTGCAGGGCAGCAGTCCCATTCCTCCATGTTGAAAGCTTGGACACTGTTCTTTCTGGTTTCTATTTATCCTAAGAAACCTGAGCCTTGGGGAGAAAAATGTAGGCAGAAATACCTTTCTCGTCCCCCTGGAAAAAAGAACTAATTAGTGGTCTGCAGAGGAGACTCCCAAGCCTGATATTGACCTTCCTGCCCAGCTTCCTTTATTTTGGAACTTGATAACTCAAGGCAACCACCAGGGAAGACCACCAACTACTCAAGTTCTGGGTAAAATTCCACACCGGACCTTGGGTTTGGAGTTTACTTTGAAGGAGTAAGTAGATACCAACAGCCACCACTCACAGTGTTAGCCCTGTTGGCCACTGGATGCTGCCTGGCCCCAGGCAGTTCTCTTCTAAAAAGACCATTTGGACCCAGCTAAAATGGTCACAACAGTGCTTAGAGACCCCATGTGGCTCTCTACCCTTTGAAATCTGGGGACATATTCTGCCACTAAAAGATGCTTCAAGAATCATTTCATAACATCAGTGGTTTTTCTTTTCAATACATTGCTGGGAGAAACATTAGCAACTTTGGTGTTTGTGGAAAGTGCCAAGACCTTGGAAAGTCTGGATTCCTTTGGAATAACAGCAAGGCCAGGACAGGGTGGGTAGTAAGCATATGTATGTCTATTTTATAAGAGAGGAAATAGAACAAGAGAGAAGGTTACACTGAGCTCAGGGCATCTAAATCCCGGAAGGTTCTGGATCTCAGAGCATAATGCCTGGGTTTGTCTAGTTGTGTATTTAACATAGCATGATGGACTAGCAGGAGGGGCCGTATTTTCCAGCTTCGTGCTCCAGTCTGGGTAGTGTGCCTCATGGGGACACTAAGGAGCTCGTTTTAGTATTCCCAGGGCCCAACAGTCTGTGACTCAATACCCTCTCTTGACCACTAACAGCGGCCACGTGGCTCTCACACCTCTCGCTTATGGTGCAACATTACCCCAGAGGTCTCCTTCTCACCAAGATGGAATGCAGCGAATCACCCTCTGGAGAATTCCCATTGCTTGAGTTACTATGTGTCCCGGCATTTGTGAGTCTTCCTTCTTACATGTTTTTACTGGTAAAATTGAAAAATAACAACTATCTGTTGGAAAAATAAATATAATGTATAATTTTCTTTTTCTTTAAGTCAAAAGTATTTCTTGTTCCCTTTCATAATAAAGTCTGTTTTATCCATTGTCTAATCAACTAGAAATTCAGTAATGTAGGATTTTCAAAACATATTGGTTGCCTAAATAGAAGTAAGACAAATGATACAGTAAACATACTTCCATTAGGAAAAAAATTTTTTTTGAGCAAGATTAGCCCTGAGCTAACATCCGCTGCCAATCCTCCTCTTTTTGCCGATGAAGACTAGCCCTGAGCTAACATCCGTGCCCATCTTCCTCTACTTTATATGTGGGATGCCTACCACAGCATGGCGTGCCAAGCAGTGCCGTGTCCACACCCGGGATCCCAACCAGTCAACCCCAGGCCGCCAAAGTGGAACGTGCGCACTTAAACACTGCGCCACCAGGCCGGCCCCAGGGAAAGTTTTTAAAGGCAATTTTCAGAGAATACAATAGTAGGACTAGTATGCTTTCCACTTAATACTCAAATCAGTGTTTCTTAAAGTATGTGCCCTGGGACAACCAGGTATCAGAGGCCCCTGCAGGAAGGACCCCACTTCCCTGAATCTCAGAAACTCTGGAAAACCACTGTGTGCCCTTCTCATATCTGCACACCTGTACCAAGATCTTGAGGCATGAGCTCCTTTCAATCATTCAGTCCCATTTGAAAGGCAAATGCAGTTTTATTGCCCTTTGGCCCTTTGAGAATTAATTAGCTCTTTGGTGCAAATAGCACAACTGAGCCAATTATCGGCATAACTATTGAGTTCCCAGAGCTCTCCTATGTTCTCTCATTCTGGAAAATTTGGGGACCTTTTGCATGTGTAAAAAGGAAGGTGGTTTCTTCTTTCCTTTTCCAAATTTGCCGAGTTGCTTCCAGTGGATATCAAAGATGGCCTTCATTTTCTTCATTACTCAGTTTTAAGCTATTTAGAGTTTTTCTTCCTCCTGCTGAAGTGACTTCAGAATTTAAAGTAAATATTTACTTTAAAAAGTCTGTGTCCTGAGCACCCCAACTGTCCATTGATGGATGAATGGACAAAGAAAATATGTTATTTACGCATAATGAAATATTATTCAGCTTGTAAAAGAAGGAAATTGTGACACATGCTACAACATGGATGAACCTTGAGGACATTACGCTACGTGAAATAAGCAGGACATATGATTGCACTTACACGCGGGACCTGGAGTAGTCAAATCCATAGAGACAGAAAGGAGAAGGGTCGCTGGGGCCGGGGGGAGCTGTTGTTTAGTGGGTACAGTTTCAGTTTCACAAGATGAAGAGTTCTGGAGACGGATGGTGGTGATGGTTGCACAACAATGTGAAAGTACTTGATGCCACCGAACTGTACACTTAAGAAAATTGTTAAAATGGTACATTTTATGTTATCACAATTAAAAAAAAAACTGTGCCATCCCTTGACCACGGATGGGGGATTCTGAGAGGAGAGTGGAGACCAGCCCTCTCTCCACAGCACCGGGGCAGCTCCGTAGCTTTCAGTTCTGTGAAGCAGATACCAGAGTTCAGCCGCCTGCAGTCAAGATCCCTGATGTCCAGGACACTTAACAGAGGCCTTTTCCTGGGTCCGTGTTCTTTGGGCAAAGTGATAATGCTGCTAATTAGCGCGGAGACCTGCCTCCAGACAGCCTGACAGGCCGGGCCTTTGGCCGCTGGGGTGGGGAGGCAGGCTGGAGGAAGGCTATCTGTAGGACCTGCTCCCGGGCTGGAGCCGACCCGCCTGGGGGTGGCTGAGCACCCAGTAGTTAGGAGGCAGGAGCTGGAAGGAAGAGGGGCCCCTAGATAGAAAGGGCAAGAGGGGTATGTATTGTTGACAGAAAAGAGATAGATTTTAGACCAACTTCTAATGCCAGTGATGCTTTAATCTCATTGCCAGAGCACAGGGCTCTCAGAATAACCTGAATTAATTTAGTGTCTTCTGTGCTCTTCCTTCAATGAGGACCCAGGGAGACTGCAAAAAAATATCTCTCTCGGGGCCGGCCAGGAGGTGCAGTGGTTAAGTTCCCACGTTCCGCTTCGGCGGCCCGGGGTTGACCGGTTGGGATCTCCGTTGTGGACATTGCACCACTTGGCAAGCCATGCTGTGGTAGGCGTCCCACATATAAAGTAGAGGAAGAAGGGCACAGATGTTAGCTCAGGGCCAGTCTTCCTCAGCAGAAAGAGGAGGATTGGCAGCGGATATTAGCTCAGGGCTAATCTTCTTCAAAAAAACAAAAAAAAAGAAGTCTCTCTCTCTCTCTTCTCTTTCTGCTTCTCTCTGATAAATAATTAAAGCCCATGAGCACCCTTGCTGAATGATATGAAACACACTTGGGGACCCTAGAGCTGAAGGTCATCTGCAACAATGTGACATTATCCCTTTCTCTTCCTCTGTGATGGGCCCTCACATCTTGGAGACTGTCTCCCTCACTGACCCCCATCATGCAGTAATGAGCTGAATGGTGGGCCCACAGCATATGTTCATCTGGAGTCTGTGAATGTCACCTTATTTCAAAAAAGAGTTTGCAGATGTAATTAAGGACCTCAAGATAAAATCACCCTGCACAGTCCAGGTAGGCCCTAATTCCCATGACAAGGGTCCATGTGAGAGAAAGACAGAGAGATTTGAGGCCCAGAGGAGAAGGCCATGTGAAGACAGACACAGAGTTTGGAGGGACACAATCACAAACCAAGGAGCTGTTGGCACCGCCAGAAACTGGAAGAAGTGAGGACAGATTTTCTCTCTAGAGCCTTTGGAGGGATTGCAGCCCTGTTGGCACCTTGATTTTGGACTTCTGGTCTCCAGAACTATGAGAGAATAAATTCCTGTTGTTTTAAGCCGTTAAATTTGTGGTAATTTTTTCTAGCAGCTCTAGGAAACTAACACAAATGCCAACACTTGAAAGCAGTGTTTTAAGTTGCTTTTTTGTTACTGAATTGTAGCTGGGGGAACTTGCACTTTCTTTTCTGGAGAAAGAGCTGTGCTGGTGGCGCGTTGGAGCAGCTCTTCTCACACTGTCCTGTGCACACACACCAGCCAGGGATCTGGTGGCAGGGCAGGCTGTGAGACAGCTGCAGTGCTGGGTCCAAGATTCTGCATCTCTAAGATGCTTCCTGTGACACAGATGTTGCTATCCGGGCACCACATTTTGAATGCACAAAAACTAGTTTGGGATATAGACTTTCAAGCAGAAGCACCATAAAGAAACATGTTAATTGTGTTCTGCTGGGAGCCACTGGCCAGCATTCAGTCTTACCTGGGCCTTGTCATGCTCCTTACCTACATTTTGTGATTTTCATCACAGTATTTGTCCTAATGTGTTCAGGCTGTATATGGAATGTCATTATCCATAATCTCTGCCGAATAAACTTAAAACCAATAATTAGTTTTGCAGAAAGGTCTTTCTGCCTTATCTTCCTCACCTGTTAAACAAGTACTTGGGCTAGGGTTGCTCAAGTTTCTTCCAGCTCGAACTTTCTTTGAATATGGGACACTGTCCACACACACAGATGGGAGACTCTGTGTGGTCCCAGTGCCTACCTTTGCCTCCGAACACCATCCTTTCCTTTTAGTTTGAGGCCCTTCTCCTCGTTCTGCCCTACACTAAGGGCACAAAATGTCCTGACTCTGCAACTTAAAGGAAAATGATAGAACATGCCTTTGCTTGTTACTGCTGTGGTTTTTTCTCACTGATCAGCTGAGGCAGCCGCTAGTGAGTTGCGAGCTTTCTTCTGAAGAGCTAACTCCCATGAACTAATTGTTGCTCAACATTTCTGGTATAGCCTCCATTTTCAGGGGAGGGTGTGTGGGTGGGTGTGTATATATGTGACCAGATCCTTGTGGTCAGCTTGTGCACATAATTGAGTGTGAAGTCTGAGTATCCAGATCATGTCAACCGTGATCTGTGTTTCCTTTGCTCAATCTGGAAAACACTCATCCTCTGTGGATGTTGGTCTGTGGGCATAAAATGACCACTGCCTTTATCAGAATGTCACTCCCTCAATAAGTGGTTTTTACAAAAAGCACTTTACTCCCAGGATTGATACTGTAGAATTTTGCAAAGATGCTGTACGAGTGTCCATAATCCCAGCAGGACAGCCATTTTCAAGAGTCACATTTCAGCTTCTCTGAGTTCGTATTGCCCGGCCACACTTCTGGAAGTAAGCACTTAAAAGATTTGACCTAAAACACGCAGACACACAACTGATAATGGGGGCGGCGCTGTTCAGTGAGAGATTGTCCAGTTCGTTGAAAATGCATTTACCTTCCTCGCAGGTCTAGCAGATGTCTGCTCACTGACCTTCATAGGTGGGTTGAAATAGGAGAGTGTCACTGGAAAGGGGTGAGGTATCGTTAAAGATGTCCCCAAACAAGTTATGTGGGAAATATTTATACTGGAGAGTGAATAGTAACCACCTTCTTTACTTTACTTTGATTTATTTTCCTTTGCCTCACTCTCTCACCTCCTCTCTTCCTCTCACTGTTTTGGTCAAACTTGTTTGGTAATGCAAACAGAAACCCTCACAGGATACTTCATCAAGAGATTTCATAGCTACAGGGGTTGATAGTAGGTTGATAGACTCCTGGGCAGGAAGCTGTTTGTAGAATCAGGAACAGAGGCACGTCTAGGACTGGTGTCTTCTCCTGGTACCTCTGGCTTTCTCAGCACAACTGGTCTGTGCTCCGTTCTCTGCCAGTGGCTTTCTCTGTCTGCTCCGGGTTCTGCTCCTCTGTCACTTAGGCTTACATGTGGCTCTTTGCAGCCTCCTAACCTTTTTCTTGCTCCTCTTGCTTCACCTCTGACTGCATATTTGCAAATTCTTCCCATGGGATTTAGTTCAAATTCTCAAGAGAAAGAATCTGATCATAGGAAGATCTTAGCTTTTCCTGGGACCCCTGGAAGAATGTTGGCCAGCTTCTGATGCTGCTCCTGGATGACAGGACTCTGGGTAATGTGACTTGCATTGACCCAATCAGCTGTGGTTCAGGTATCGCAGGGCCAAACCATGGCCCAGGCAGCAAAGGGCTGGAGGTGGGCAGATTCACTATGAAGGGGGTTTGGGCAGGGCTGGGAGTGATCAAGTTTCTAGGGCATGTGCTTCTCTCATCTTACTCTGAATGGGCTTTAGATACAAAAGGCCAGCATGTAGACTCAAGGGAATGGGGGGGGTCACAGCTGTACAGTAAGTACCAGCCCCCTCCTGTTTCAATCTTCAGAGGTGAGAAGGGGTGAAGCCAAAGTCACAGAGAATTGAAACTGACCTTCTTGAAAACACCAAATAAGTGTGTTCAGGAACCAAAAGTGAGCTGGTGCCCTTGGAGAGGCTCAGCCCAACATATCAAAACATTGTCAGGGAGAGCAGGCTGCAGAACTGCTGGGAAGTGCTGGTGTGACAGGGCAGGAGAGGTGAGCTCTCAGCTGTGAATGTGTGGTGTGCACTTGGATGCGAATTGGGCCGTAGCCTGCCACACTGCACATCGAGGGCCGTGGCATTGTGTGAATTCCATTTGCAGGTCCCCTTTTTAAAAGGCAGAGCTGGCCTCCCTGGCTCTAATGGAGAGGAGCAGCCTCGAGGTTACAAGCAGAGAGGAGATTTCCCTGCACTCAAGAGACCTGGATTGTCTGCGTTGGGCATCCACTTTGCTTCTGCTGGCCTCAGCTCCCAGCTCCATTGCCTCCTCCTTCCCATTTTGTGTCCTGTTCACTTTTACTAAAGATTTCTTATGTTTGAATAGCACGATGTGGCACCAAAAGTGACTTGACTTTTAAAATAATGCAATAAAGCTTCTGGAAGAAAATCAAGAATACCTTCACACCTTCATACCTGGGGAGAAGCAAAAGACTTCTTAGACAAGATACCAAAAGCACTAACCACAAGAAAAATAAATTGGACTTCATCAAAATTAAAAATTTCTGCTTATCCAAGGACACCATCAAGAAAATGAAAAGAAAGCCAAAGACTGATAGAAATATTCACAATATGCATATCTGACTTACATGTAGAATATACAAAACACGCTTACAAATCAATAATAAAAAGATAAACAATCCAATAAAAAATAAGCTAGAGACTTGAACAGACACTGTCTCAATATACACATGCTCTACAAACACATGCAGAGTGCTCAGCATCATTACTCATTAGGAAAATGCGAATTAGAAACCACATGGTTTTACCACTTCACGGCCACTTGGACAGCTGCAATTAAAAAGACTGACAATACCAGAAGTGTATCAACTGGGTGTACTGGAACAATGGAACGCTCATCTATCGCTGCTAGAAGAGTAAAATGGTATAACTACTTTGGGCAACTGTTTAGCACTTATTCTTTAACTTAAGTATACACCTGCTCCATGGCCCACCATTCCATTTCTAAGCATTTATCCAAAAGAAATGAAAATGTATGTCCACACAAAGACTTGTTCAAGAATGTTCATAACAGTTTTATTCTTAATAAAAAGAAACTAAAAACAACAAAAATGTCCATCAATAGGCTAATACATAAGCAATTTTTGGTATATTCAATAATGGAATATTACTAACAATAAAAAAAAGATTCTGATATACACAAAAATGTGATTGAATCTGAAAACCATCATGGATTACAGACACTACAGACTACTTTCTTTGTGATTCCACGCATATGAGCTCACAGAACTTTCAAAAATCATCTATGGTGATAGGAATCAGAACAGTCGTTTTCTCTTGGGGAGGTAAGGTGAAGAGGGCAGAGATTGACTGCAGAAGCTTCTAGGAACTCTCTAGGGTGATGGAAATGTTTTTATATCTTAAGTGGGATGTTGGTTACTTGATGTAGTGGATACTATAGTGTTCTGCCCAGATGCCTTCTTTGGGGCTGACGTACCCATGCCCCAGCTGCTGGGAATATCAGCCAAGATAACCCACACTGGCATGCCTTACTGGGCGTTGTCTTTGGCTGCAAGGAACTGCCTTGCTCAGTTATCTCCCTTGCAGGGGTTGACTGTGACTAATGATTTTCCAATGCAGGAATTCAAAGGCATTACCCCCTTGTCTCACTCTCAGACACTCTAAAGGGCCATCCCTTCTCCAAAGCTCCCCACAGGATTAGCCAAGGCCTCAGCTGTAACAACATTGTGGGTCAGCTTCTCCCTCTGCCTCGGTCTGCCTTCTTCACTTCTTTACAGGTTTATGATCTAAGAGTATGCACCAGTAAACTCTCTGTGCCAAATTTTCCTCTTTAGCATCTGTTTCCAGAAAATGGAACCAAAAATGGTCCTGGAAATGGACTCTAAAATGGGATTTTGGAGCTGGATAAATGGCCAACCAATTGGCAAAGAGAACCCATCACTAGTGATAGGCAGCTCATGCAGAGTCCTTAGTATGCTGTATGGTGCAATTATTACAACTTGTACTGGCAGTGGGTGTGGGTGGGATATCAATGCAAGGGGATGCATCAAATGGAATGAGGGACATAATAACCACAAGGACTGTGGGGTTGAGTGGCTGTTGCTGCACACAGCCACTTTAATGGATTGATTAAAGAAAGATAATGACTGGCTCATGATGACTAACCACAAATTCAAGGAAAAATATGAATGCCAGAGGACCTCCTAGGCAGCATTTAAGAAAATTCTAATCTACAGCCAAAAGGCAGATAGTGTGAAGGATAAGGTGTGGAACTTAATCACAAGAGTAGTGGAGTTTCAGAGAAGGTTGACTTCACAGAGGCCAGAACTCTACTTCAGGAGGAAGGGGACCCTGAAAATTGGATCTGGGATACCTGGATAGATACTTCTGAGCATCTTGAACTCCTAAATAACCCTGAACCTGCTGGGCTATAAGTGGCCTTCCCCTGCTCATTAAAAAAATGCCCTCTCCCTTGCTTGAAGCTTCTGCGGAAATCACAAGTGAAACAACTGCCTTATAGACAATGTTTGTCCCCACTCAGGATCTTATCCCCCTCTCATAGCATCCCCCTTACTGTCAACAAGACCAATAACAAGGGCCAGAACCCAGCACAGCCTGGCTGCAGAGGTGCTGGGCCTGCTAAGGTCTGAAAGGGGTTATTTGCCAAGTATCCACTATATCAAGGAGCCGCAGCATCTAGCTAATAAGTATTGGCAAGATCTCAGATTGTCTGTATGGATCTGGGCCCTGTGCATGTGGGATCAAAAGAAAGAATGCTCCAGTCACCAAGGATTTAACACCATGGCAAGGATCCTGGCGATGGAGCTAATACGATGCTAGGATGGCTATTGGAAGCTTGAGAAAAGTGATGACGGCCACTAAGTGAGATAGAAATGGCAGAACTGCCACGGCAACAGGGAGAAAAGAATCAAAGGCTCTGAGAAGTGGGCATGCTAGAGCAGATATTTCATAAAGCCAGAAAATCTGTCAGCTGACAAGTTTTGTGGGAGGGCCCAGAGAATGTGCTAGTGAGTATGCTCTAGAACTGTTAAGCAGCTCAGTGGTGGCTATCTTTGTAGACCAAGGCTGCAAGCAGGAGAGGCTACTACAGAACTGGGCTCCTAATAGCAATGGGGATGACAGGATCCTGACATAATAGAGGCCAGGTTGGTATCATTATTGCAACAAACATCAAGGTGAGAGTGGAGACCTGATTGATCAAGGAAGATGAACCAACAGATAGATGGAGATGGTTGATAAAATAGAGTGTTCCTCAGGCTGAGATAGTTGGGCAACCAACAAAAGCATTTCTTAATATGTACAATCAAAAGAAATCAGTGATGAATGGTCAGGAGCCTGTGGACAGCAGCCTCAATAAAAATTCAAGATTCCTGGCTGTTCTCAGACCTGGAACTCATTTACTGAAGTTCCAGGAGGAATAATTTTGCAAGGCCACAGCATGCATACTCATTTGTGATTTCCCCAGTCCTTCCCTACAGCCATTTATTCAGATAACCATTTACTAAGCAAAGGGTAATATACATAGACTTTTCAGGAATTGTTGGAAGACCTAAGATCTTGGCCTAGGGAGTTGATATTGATGCCCAAGAGCCCAAAAGCAAACATAGCCTACCCTTTAGGATTGAGACATATGGAGCCTAGATAATAATTGGAGCCCTGAACCTAGTCCAGCCAATGGTGGCTTCAGTGGGCCTAGGGAACTACTCAGTATTATTTCCCTAGTATCTACATGTGTAATTGGAATTATCATTCTTGATAGTTAGCATAACCCTTGCTCCTGGGTGTTGCCACCCAAATTGCACTTCCCAGCTTGGATCTTTGTTGCTCTATGAAGACCAGCTAGGACTGATACCCATTGGCTCTTCCCAATCTTAGCTGTTTTGAGTTGGTTGAGCTGCTCAGCCCATCTGGCTGTGAATCTGAGACCCTAATCCTGAACCTGGCCCACCTAGCTGGATTCACCTGCTCCCAAGAGAGATTGTAGACTCTTCAGCTCAATAGTCCAAACTTCCTATTGAAAGACAACCAGACCTGACATGTATATCTTCTGTCTTTGCTTACAGAGATCTTAGAGTGTGAGAAATGATATTGCACCCTAACGTCTAGGTTGAAAATAGAGGAAACAGCTCCTGGGCTCCACCAATGCAAATGAAAGTCAAATAAACACATTCTATGTAATATACCAATAAAAAGCAGGGATACACAGTCATTTGGAGATGGAATGGATAGCAGATTTGCTTATTATTACTACTAGCAATAAATAATAATACTAACTAGAATTTTTTGAGCAACTACCATGTACCAAGAATATTCTCATTTGCTCTCTCATTTAATCCTAATGACAACCCTGTGAGGTGATCAGCATGCCCATTTTATAGAGAAGGAAACTGAGGTTCAGAGAGCTGACATCGATGGCCCAAAGTCATAAATTTCGTGAGAGGTGGAATCAGAATCTCAGCCTGGTCTATTGATTGTGGAACCAGTGCTGTTTCTGAAACACCAAATTGTGTCCTGGTTGTGGAGATCTGAGGCGCAAGCACCATGGAGAAATCGCTTGGCTTCCAGCAAGTCGGCTTAAGAAAATATGCTTTTTCTTTCATGTTTTTGAAGACAGAATCAGTCATAAAGGGCATCCCTTGAAGACCTTCTGCTTTGAAGTGATAAAAGCTAGATTGAGGGAAGGCTCACAGGCCCCTGATCGGGGCTCACCCCTGCCCTTGGAGCCAGGAAATGTGATTTCTTCTGCCATCCCTTTCACTTACTGCACTTGCTCTGCTTCTTGGGTCTTCAGTGATTTTTTTTTCCTTAAGAAAAGAAGATAGCTTGGGTTAATTTCAAGTTCTCCACAATTTATCTGTACCAAGCTGGAAGAGTGTTGAGTGGGAAAGGGTTTCATTGTCCAAGAGGGCCTCATGGCTCTTCAACACCCACCACTTCTGCCTCATGTCAAAGGAAAGCAAATAGGTTTATTAAATAGCTGTCAAAGCGAATGAGCGAGCACCGAGAACACACAGAGGGGAGATTGGATTAGAGGTAGAGGACATGCCACACTAAACAAGGGCACAGATTTATGGCCTTGGCCATACGGCCTCAGAAATGATGCCCGAGGTAGATATATGTGACGGAGGAGGCTGGGCCAAGGAAGTGGATCGTGAGGTACAGAGAGAAGGACTGAGACCTAAGGTGCTTCCAGAAAGGCCCTGCTTTTTCTTCCCAGCACTTGGAGGACTAAGAAATTCAGTCTTTGACTTTCCAGTTTCTTCGGTGTTGGAAGTTCCAAGAAGCGGACTGGGAAGGATTGAGTGAGCCAATTTGCAGCATCCACTATATCATCTTTGTTACTTTAAAGCCAATTTATATTGGGTTTTCTTTTACTTGAACCTAATGCATCAAGTAGTGAATATTGATGGGTTTTTGGAAATCTTGAAAAGCCTTGAATATGGGCAAAGGAGTACAGAGTTTAACTATGAGGAATTAGAACTCTCTTTGAGTAGGAGAATCACATTACTGTCTTATGTTTCTTTCCTTTATATTTATTTTAGAAAAACAATAATCTTATAAAAGTGACAAACTAGAAGAATCCCAACTAGGCGACTATTGCAACCATCTGAGTGTGGGGAGGTGGTATCCTGGATGGGGGGCAAATTAAGATGGAAATAAATTCTCAGATTTGAGACATCTTGCTAGGGAAGAATTGGTGGGACCTTGTGGTTAGAATTCTTTTAGTTATATCAGAAATATCCAGGCACTGACTTAAGCAAAATGGAGCCTTTCTTATCAGAGTACAGTAGTATCTGACAGAACCCAGTGCAGAGGAGTGGGGCTTCAGAAGAGATTACAGCCAGTGCTCTTTGTCTCTTCTCTTCCCGTCTTTCCTCTCATCTTCTTCATCCTCCTTTTGCGTCTGAAGATTGGCCTCCTCTGCATTCCTATATCCCAGGGAGGAAAATAAGGCTGCTGACAGCTTCCAAGTTTGTATGGTCCTCTCTCTTTCTCTTCCATTTTAAATCTCCATGGAAAGGACTCGCCTTGTCCCAGCTGGTGTGGATGCTCAGCCCTGAGCAGGTCAGTCATGGTCCCTGGAGGAGGGACTGGCTGGAGATCCACATGCACCAGTTCCCTTCTGTGAATCTAGGAAGCATGATTGTGAGGTACGTTAGCCTGGTGGATGTCCATCTTCTCCAAACTTGGTGCCACTGGATGTGGACCAGCCCGGGGTGAGTTAGCAAGGGAGGGGGATGGTCAGTGATGACAGTGAGCCTCCTGGTCTTGGTAATTGAGAGAATGCAGTACATTTCCCTGGGTGGGAGGTTAAGACTCCTACAACTGACTGGAATGTGAACATGGTGAATATGGAGTAATGTGGGCTGGCAAAGAAGCAGTTGAGGATTGATGGCATTGAGTATAGCGTGTATGGCTTTATCCATGTTGAGGTGACCTTGAGATCCTTTCAATCCTAGTGAAATATAAGGTTGAGCAGAAACAAGACCAGTTTGGGAGCAATTGGGCATCTGTGAGATTAAGAAAAACTTGAGGTTTAGGGGACCTCCTAGGGTCTCCCTAGAGTCGAGTGACCCTTTGGTCCCAGATCATAAACCTGAGCCTCCAGACCAGACTCAGATGTGGGGAGGGCAGGCAGGGTGTGCGGTTACACCGGCTACTCGCATGGCTACCTTTTGGCTTTGTGCTTTGGAGAAAGAGGAGTTGTTAGTCATGGCTGGGCACGAGGAGGGAAAGTGCCATCAGTTTATAAAGGCTGGGGGATTATAAGCAAAGTGGAGAGCTAGTCCTGGGGGGCAAGAGTGGGTTACGTGTGCTGTTCCCCCAACACCCAGAGCAGAAATTGCTAGTTGACCAAGGAGCTATGTCCCAGAGAGTCCTTGTCAGTGGATGGCTCTAGGCAGCCTCTGTTGATCTCTTAGCACATATGATGAAGCACGTGGGCCACCTTGATCTAAGCAATGGCTGGCAGGGGGAAGTAGATGAGTCTGGGCCCAGCGCACTGATCCACACATTTTGTGGGAAATTAGAGGGGTCATGGCAACAATAAGCATGACTCCAACACAGAAGTCCAGCTTAGATGTGAAGGTGCTCTAACCTTCTAACCAGTGTGGGTACAGTGATGGGATGTTACAAAGTGCTCTTTCACAAAGTTTAATTTCATCCTCACAACTCCATGGGGCTAGTGGAAGCTAGATGCATTTTACAGTTGAGAGAACTGAGACCTGAAAAACTGAAATGTCATCTCCAAGTTCAACCAGCTGGGACCAGCTCTCCTGTTTCACCTAGAACTGGATATTTCGACTGCTGGTTAATGTTTTTTCTACTGCTCCAAAGTATACTTTGATTTGAGACCACATTCTTCTACTGAGTTTCCCAGTAAAGAGAATTTTTCCCCATGATATATGACAGGTGATAGCTCCTTAGAGTCTTGATTCTCCAAGTTTGGCCTGCAGATCAGTAACATCAGCATCCACCGGGAGCTCGTCACAAATGCAGAATCCCAGGTGTCACCATAGTCTCCTGAATCAGAATCTGCATTTTAACAAGGCCCCCAGCTGATTCATGTGCACAGCAAAGTTTGAGAAGCACTGTTCTACAAGATACTAGTCCTTTCAAATGCTTCACTATGGCCAAAAGGGTTCTACAGGCAAAAACTTTGGGAAACACTGAATCCTGTCCTATTCTTTCTATTCATTAGCATATTACAAGCTTGGGAAAGTCCTAAAGTGTATTTAACTTTGCTTAACGCAGTGTTTTCCAAGTTTGTTTATTCATAGACTCTCTGTATGAGTTAAACTTGTTAATATTCCATGGATTTACTCTTTAATAAAACAATTTGAGGGGCTGGCCCGGTGGCATAGTGGTTAAGTTCACGCTCTCAGCTTAGGTGGCCTGGGATTCGCAGGTTTGGATCCTATGCACAGACCTGATACCTCTTGCCAGGCCACACTATGGTGGCATCCCACATAAAATAGAGGAAGATTGGCACAGATGTTAGCTCAGCCACAATCTTCCTCAAGGAAAAAGAGGAAGATTGGCAATAGATGTTAGCTCAGGGCCAATCTTCCACATAAAAAATAATTTTAAAAAAATTGAGACATACTTTCATAGAATAAGGCTGCATAAAGCTGTAAATGCTTGTGTGTGTAGTAAAAAAAATAGTTTAAACAAATGCACCAGTCGAAGATTGATCTGGTAACCAATTATTTATCATTATCTTCAAGTGGCAGATAGCACACCATTTTAAGGGAACTAATATTGAAAACCGAAAAAATAAAGTACTCAAGGAAGGGGAAACAAGAGCAATTTTCTGTGAGAAAAATGAGTGGCAATTTGATGTAGGTGGGTACATTTGACCCAAGAGGAAAGTGGATGAAAACATAGATATTTGTTTCATTAAATTATTGCAATTTTCTACCTCATAGCCTTCCATACAATGTGAAACATCATGAAATAGGATCAGGACTTATTTTGTATTACATATGTCATCTTATTTAATCTCTGCAACAACCCATGAGGTGGGTATTAGTGTCCCCATTTTACAGATGAAGAAACTGAGGCTCAGAAAGATTTGGTCATTTGCCAAGGGTCATACAGCTAATCAGCAGGAACTCTACATGACATCTGGTGACTCAGAAGCTCAGGCTCTTTGACCTTTACATGGTTTTGCACAGAAAACACAGTAAGACATCTGGGCCTCTGGGGGACCATGTCTGATCTCAGCCAGGAGTCCTGAGGAAAGGGCGTGGGGTCCGGGAGCCACCTGAGCAGCTGTTTTCCCAAGTTGTCACTCCCTCGTGATTGACACACTCAGCACCAGCTTCCCATGTCTGTCTCCCGGGGGGCTGTTCTGGGATCTGGGACATCACACATCTGACCCAGCAATTCATCTCCTGTATTTCTTCCTCCCCCTCCCCACCACCCCTGCCCCTAGATTAAAGAAAGGAGCTGCTACAGCCAGGCAGCCAGCCACTCCCACTTGAACGTGACCAAGTAAAATAGATTATTGAACAAAGAGATGAACAGAGAGAACTGGGGGTGGGGAGAGGGCCACCAGCTAAGTTGCCTGTTTTTAAGCAGCAACTGCTGTTGGTGTAATTGATTGCAGAAAAGGCCAGACCCAGTTTCACCTAGTTTGGTGATCACTAACTCAATTACTTAATTTTCAAGGAAAACATTTGTCTCCAATAAATAAAAACAATAAACCGTGAGACTTAAACGCCTCCTTTCAGTGAACTTCAGTCACAGGCCCGATCTGCAACAGGGAGGCAGCTAGGGAAAACTGGTCTTGGGTGAGCAAGAATGCTAAGAGTAATAACCAATATCAGGTTACTGGTGCCACGTTATTGGTCAAGTTATTGTGCATATTTTAACCAATTTAACTTCACATAAATCCTATTGAGATAAGCACCATTATTATCCCCATTTTATGGATGATAAAACTGAGGTCCAGAAACTTCACATGACTTGTGCTTAAGGTTGCATAGCTAGCAGGTGTCCATTAAACACCTAGAGGACAGATTCTGGACCCAGGCTGCCTGAGTTCAAATCCTGCCCTGCCATGGTTTTCTTACTGGGAGAATGAGAGGGTGCTACTAGATTCTTCTTTGCCAAACTTCAGTCATTTTCTTAACACCTTCAAAATTCGGGCCAATTCTCTTACGACCAATACTCTTATTTTCTTGGAACTTTTTGTGAACCTAATCTCTTTCTGGAAGTTTAAATAAGTATATCTAAAAAGGAAGCATATCAAAAGGTAGGTTGAAACTCTTATCTCTTGTCTTAAATAGAAGGTAAACATAAAAATATACATCACGAGAAAAAAATACTGTTACCTGAGTCTGAAGCACAGATCTGTTCTCTCATTGTTAAAAAGAGAGGTTAAACAAGTGTTAGAGAGATGTTAGAGACCTACCAGCCTCGGTCTATAATTGTCCTCCCGGATAGAATCAGAAGTATGGAAAGAGAAGAGAACGGGCAATGCCTTGCTCATGATTACATTTCAGGAAACACTGCAAGGCCTGTTTCTCAGGTCTTTCTCCTAAACCACAAAACTGAAATGGCACGGCGGGATGCTGGACCTTGGAAGCTGAAAGAGTCCTAGGTCGGTGGAAAGCCTTCTGTGGCTCCAGCCAGGCCTCTGCTCAGGTGATCTGTGTGTTGATCTTGCAAAGGGAGATGGCAAGTGCGCCATCTTTATCTAGTCAAGAGGGATCCCCCAGCAAGGTGGCCCAAGCTCCAAAGCACCCAAGTAACATTGTGGTAGCAGTTTGTGACAATATATCCAGCCCACTTCTCCTTTCAGGCCCACTGGAGGATTACATTCCACCCCTCACCCTTTGACATATGCCGTGGCCATTTGACTTGCTTGGACCAATGACATGTGAGAGGGAATGATGTGTGCCACTTCCTGGTGGAAGAATTTAAGAGCTGGTGTAGAATCTAAGAGCTGGTACAGGCTCTCTCTTCCCCTGCTAGGGTGACTCCTGGGGCTTCATGTGGAGACAGCAGCGTGATAAGATGGTAGAGCCTCCATCAGCCTGGTCGAGTGACCACAACATGCAGCAAAGCTGCCGCCCTCATCCACCTCTCTACTGACTCACAAGAGCACTTGTGTTGTATTAAGCCACTATGACTTTGTTGTCCTTTGAGACCATAACATAGACCAGCCTATTCAGACTTATAAAGGGACAAAGCTCTTACACTGTCCACTAAGCCTACGAATCCAGGCCCTGATTGTCTGGCAAGATATTCCTCTGTGCCAGCAGCACCCCCTTTGCCATTATTGTTGCTTCTTTACTACCAGTTGAGCTAGAAATCTGCTGTTGCCTCTGGTATCATCTGCAGCTACAGTCCTGGCAACTTCGCAGATCATACTCTTACTGAACCCTGGTACTCTGAGCCCCCAGTGCCGCTGTCACTGGGTACCTATTCCTGACCTTTCCACTCCATCAACAGTGTTTCTGTAAGGTGAGATTGATGCTCTCTGTCTCTGTGTTACCCTTAGTTAAGTGTGCCCCATGCACACATGCAACTCCTTCTTCCAGATGCAAACACAACACCAGGCTGGCTGGGTCAAAGCTTCCATGCCATGTCCCAAATCCCCTTGTCCTCAGCCTCCATCAGGGCCATCCCCACTGAGCAGACATGTTTATATGTATTTAATCACAAGGATTTTTTCCCTGAAGTCTCCTCATCGTCTATGAAGAATCAGTGGACATGAATGGACAATTGGAGGGAATGTCTGAGTGTCCGCCCTGGTCCTTCCAGCGCACGCTATATGGAGTGGCCCTGCCTATAGTTTCTATGTACATCATGTCTAATTCTTTCTCCTAGGCTGTAGGGTTCCCAAAGAAAAGAAATAAGTCTTGATTATGTTTGCATCTGTCTGGTTATCTATTGTTGCATGACCAGCCACATCAAACTTAGTGGTGTAAAACAAAAATCACTTTATTATGCCCATGGATTCTGGAGATCATGAATTCAAACAAGGCACACTAGAATATCAAGAACTGTGAAGGGTCTGAGACTTTTTATCCTGCTTGCAAGTTAACAAGGTAGCCTACCACAGTGTCAGGGAGGCAGGTAGAAAATACGATACTCCCGGGTCAGAGGCAAAGTACTTTATTACTCACAGTAATAGCAGTAGTTTGAGTATCAGTATTTTCTTGTGTTAGTTCCCTGAGGCCCAATTCCCATAGGGTGATATGAAGAGAGCAGGTGACACCTGCACATGTAGTGGGCTGCGTTATAGAGAGGAACCCAAGTTTGGAGAACCTGAATCTTTTATAGTGGGAAGTAAGCATCCCTGCCATCAATGCCAGAGGGAGACATCATCTTTACTAGATAGGACACCATCTCTGTCTTCTAAAGCTGTAAGCAAACCTGCCTTTTGCTTCAGAGAGAGAAAATCTTTTTCTTCTGTGATTGTTTCCTCATAAGCATCTTGTAAAGGACAGCCTGGAACAAAGGCAGTCAGTGCTTCTGCTTACGAGACATGCAGAAATGTGAGACACCTGTAGAGAGTTGTCTCCCAATGTGGTAATGGCTTTTTTATCCTCTAGAATGTCCGGGACCTCAGCTGGGAAGACTCACATGGTCGGGGGTTGGAATTATCTGGAGGTTTCTTCATTCACATGTCTGGTGCTGGGCAGACTTGAAAGCTGTGTTCAGCTGGGACTGTTAACGGAACCACACTCCCTGTGGGTTGGGATTCTCATATTACAGCAGTTGGATCCGAAGAGGAAATATTCCAAGAGGGAGCATGTGGAGAACAACTGAATGAAGAGAACTCAGGAGGAAGTTGCATGGCCTTTTCTAACTAGCCTCAAGAGTCATGCACCATTACCCTGACACTTTCTATTGGTTTTAAGCAAGTCACTAAGGGCAGCTCAGATTCAAGGGGAGGGTAATTAACCACTTGATGTGGGGAGTGGAAAGGTCACGTTAGAGAAGAGCATATGGGATGGAATATTGTTCTGGCCATCTTTGGAAAGTATGACCATGGAGTGTAGTACTAACCCAAGTCTGTGCCCATAGCAAAAATAAAAACACTCTGATGTGTACAAAGAATCACCTTATGTAGGCTGCTGTTCATACTGCATTATGTAGTGAAAAGAATCCAGCCTTGATGTCCACAGGACTATGTTCTAATTTCTGCTGTACCACTAAACTACTTGGCTGTGCCCTTGAGAAAGTCACTTACCTAACTGAGCCCCCAAGTCCCTGGTGCCCTTGGAGAGCACATGAAACATAAAGGGAACCTGCTCCTCCCGTTTCACGGGGTTGTGAAAGTCACATGAGAGTCCTGTGAGGGTCCTGCACCACTCCAGGCAAATGGGCTAGGAGTTCTAGAGATTATCTGATGTGCAACTGTCCAGGAGGTGCGGTATCTGCAGACCATCTGCATCTGAGGCTCTCCTGGATCTTTACAGGGTAAGAGGCACACAGCTTCAAAATTAATAACGTAACCGAAGCCTTTTAATTCTTGTAATCAAGTTACCCATGAAGAGCAAGGGGAGCACCTGGCTTTCTGCCCTCTAAGGGCTAGAAAACAACGAAAGGATTAAGCGTACCATGAAATTGCTTCTGGGCTTTTCTCAACCATGGGCCCCCTCCACCTAGTAAGAAGAAAATGGAAAAAAAAGCAAGAGCGAGAACAGCAGATAAGATTGTGGAGGGAGACACAAAGAGCAGAAAGGATAATTGGCCCCGAATGACAGAGACCATAGCCCACTGCTGAATGCAGAGCTGCCAACCACAGGGGACTCAGGAATGGGTGCATGAAGCTTCCTGGGCACTCAAACCTCCAAATCTTGGGACTGGGCATGGGGGAAAGAGGAGGAAGTATTTTTAGTTTAGAACACTTGAAGGGCTTGAAGTGTTGCATAGTAAAGTTGTTGAGCATTTACTATGAAGCAGGAATTTCACAAATCTGGGAGCTGAGTATCATTATTACAAAGGAAGAAGCCACGGTACAGAGAGAAGAAGCAAATTGCCCCAAATTGCATGGGCTGGAAGGGACAGAAGCAAGAATTAAACTGAAAACTATTTGGCTCCAAAACCCAGCCTTTTCCACTGTTTCCATTATTTCTCTGCCTCTTGGTAGGGGCAGGAGTAGAGAGGAGAAGTGGGAGGGGACTGTGTAGGGGTAGAAACCAGAGTAAGGAGCGGCCATCCCAGCTCTGCCAGCCGAGGACTTGTTGCCATGAGGCACTCTGCCCATGCATAAACCTGATACTCACAGAGCAAGAGGCAAGAGACAGTCAGAAGGAAAGCTGCCTAGCCAAGTAGGTGAGTGGCTGCTATATTTTTGTAGCTGGAAAATGATGTGTCTGAGCAAAGTGCTCCCTCTGGGCCTGATCTCAGCCTACTCTTCCTGAGGGATGCCACACTGCTCTGTTTACAGGTTTGTTCAGAAAGTGTTTGTTGAGTGTTTGTTATGCACAAGGCACTTGCCTACATCTGGGGATACAATGATGACTATGAATTCCTTGTCCTGGATGAGCACTCAATTCAATGGGAAAGGCAGATCATTTCTATTCAGACTGATTAATGCCTTTATAGAGGAAAGCATAAGAAAAACATCCAGGCTCATCAAAGGTCGGCATAGTCAACGAAGTCTTCTTAGAGGATGTAACGGCTCGGACAAGTCTTGAAGGACAATAGATGAAGAGTAAAGGGAAACATGAACAAAGTCATGGTGTCATGGAAGATAGTGCTGAGTCAACTGTTGTAGTACAAATGAACATTATATTTTCCTACTTCTTTCCATCTATCAGTTAGAATGCTTTTAGCATCAGCTTACAGAAAACCCAACTCAATCAGGCTTTTACAATAAATGGGCAACTAAATAGACGAAAGAATGAAAAGGGGGCCATAACTACAGAAAGACTGGAGACTAAAAATCTTAAGAAAAGCTTAAGTGAAGTACTCAACTTTCTAGAAAACATAAATTAAGAAAATTGACAAGGAAATAGCAAATTCAAATACACCATGAACTCTTAAAGAAACTAAATTAATAGACAAAACTCTCCTTGGCAAAAAGGACATCAGATGGTGTTGCTGGGAAGTTTTACAAAACTTATGAGGAACAAATAACTCTTATTTTAGACAAACTGATAACTGGCAGAAAAGGGAAAAATAGCCAACTCATTTTATAATCATCTTATCAAAACCAGCCAAAGAAAATGTAAAAATAATTATAGGACAAAAAATTCTAAATGAAACATTAGTAAATTAAATTGAGCAATGTATTAAAAATATCTCAGGAGTGCAAATGTGGTTCAACAAAAAAATTTATCACAGATTAATGGAGAAAACCTGTAGAATCTCCTTCATAAATACAAGAAAGCCATGTGATAAAATCTGAGCCATTTATGCTATGAAACCTGTAGCAAACCTGAATTAAAGAGAACTTGCTTAAGCTGTCAAAAACCAAGGACAAATATTATACCTGATGGTGAAACTAATACATTCTCATTGAAGTCGGGCACAAACAAGGAGGCCTGTTATGACCTCTCCTAGTCCACATTGTATTAGGTATTCCAGTCAATGCAATAGGACAAGGGAAAAAAAATTAAAGATATATGAAATGAAAGAAAGAGATGAATTACCATTATTTGTAGATTAAGTAGAAAAGGATTGCAGATGAACTGTTAGAACTAAGCTTTCAACAAAACCACTTGATACAAAATAACAAACAACCACCAACATTATCCCTATAGACCTAAAATAACAAATTGGAAAATATACTAGAAAAATATATTGTAGCAGCAAAACTATAAGTTGGCTAGAAATAAATCTAACAAAAGATATGAAAATCTTCCACAAAGAAAATATAAAACATTATTGGATGGCATGAAAGATAACTCAGACAAATGGAGAAGTATGCCATTTTTATGGACAAGGAGAATCAATAGCATAAAAATATAAATTCCCTCTCAAGTTAATCAATAAATTCAACAAAATTCCAAGGAAAATATCAATACATATATATTTTTCCCATAACATGCATGTTGAGCCTAAAAGTGATACAAATAAAGGCCTAAAATATCCAGGCATTTTTGAAGAAGAAGAAAGTGAGGAAATTTCCCCCTAAAATATAGCAAGGCTTATTATAAAGCTATCATAATTAAGACAATGTAATATTTCTATGGATTATACTAGAGAGCCATAAACAGACGCCCACAAATTCCTGGAAACATTGTCTATGAAAGATGGAGCGTTAGAAATCCCTGGAGAAAGGATATTCTATTCAATGAATATTCCTTGTCAGTTAGTTATCCATATGAAAAGAAATTGGATCCTCACGTTAAGGCACAAAAATAAATTCTCCGTAAATTAAGGAACTAAATGCAAAAATAAAACGTTTAGAAAAAATGAAGAAAAAATTTTTGACATAGTTATAGAAAAGAATTTCTTAAATAAAATGCAATCAGCAGAAACGATTAAAGAAATTTGATGTTTCACTGTATTAAATTAAAATATTTCTTTATGGAGGCTTTTTGGACTTCCAGCTTCCAGAACTGTGAGACAATAAATTTCTGTTCTTTAAGACACCCAGTGTTGTTATAAGTTAGTTAGGTAGTATTAGTAAGTACTACCCAGTTTGTAGTACTTAGTTATGGCAGCCCTAGCAAACTAACGTACTTTATGACTCAGCAATTCCAGGTTTAGGATATATCTACAGAAACTCTCACAGGAGTGCACCAGAAGGTACATACAAGGACGAAACATTATAATAACGAAATATTGGCTATTCATCAATAAGAAAATGAATAATTAAATTAAAGTATATTAACAATGAAAAAGTCTACAGCTGAAAAATGATGAGGTGGTAGCATCTCAAATCAACAGGGGTTGACATAAATAAAATTTTAAAAAATTCACATTCAAAAATATCTTTAAACAACATTTTCTTAAACAAAATAAAATACAAGTGACAAACAGAAAAAATATTTGCAAAATATGACAGTAAAAGGGTTTTTATTCTTTCTTACAAAAAGTTTTTATAAACAAAAAAAGATAAATACCTCCATATGAAAGGGACAAGACACAGTAGCACTTTTCAAAAAGAAGTGCAAATAATAAATAAATGTAGGAAAAATATTCATTGTCACTAGCAACAAAGATGCAAACTTATACCGAGAAAAACCAAAAAGATTTAAAATCTTAATTTTGCAAAGATTAGATATTAATCAGCGCTTGTGTACAAGTGAGAGTATCAACTGGCTCAACTTATTTGAAGGATAATTTCTCAGTATTAAAAACTTTAAAATGTACAAACCTTTTAGTCTTGCAATATGAATACATCTTAAAATTATCAGAAAACAATTCAAAGATGCAAATCAAGTATGTTCCTAATTACCATGGAGTTTTTAAGGCAAACAAATCAGAAACAACCTGAAAGTGTTGGTGTATTTTTATCTAAATAAATATTGATGTGTCCTAAAATGGAGAACTATTCAGTATTGGTATTTATTGCTATCAATATATTCATTTCTAGTTTTTAAAAGGAAGCATGCAAGGCAGTAATCAGTATATTTCCAGTCTGTGTACTTATGGGAGGTGACTGTGTTTGTGTGTGTGTAGGTAAGGTCTTCTTTGGAGAATGAGGAACTTTAGGGTGACAAACAACAACCGTACTTGGCACGGGAAGGCGGTACCCAAGTCTCCCAGACCAGGAAGTGGGTGAGCGGTCTCTCAATGAGTCACAGAGGGAGAACACCTCCCTCGGTTGGACACAGAGTCCCGTTGACTAGCAGATGGGCTCTGCTGGAGAACTGGAGAACAGGCTGGAGTTAACCAATTTAGTCTGGGCTAAAACACTGATTTTTAAAGTCTTTTTTAAAGTACATTTGAAATATTTCATAATCCAAAAAGCTTAAAGAAGTTATGACAGAAAAGCTACAATTTAAAATATCAACTCCAGGGGCCAGCCCGGTGGCGCAGTGGGTAAGTTTGCATGCTCTGCTTTAGCAGCCCAGGGTTTGCCGGTTCCGATCCTGGGTGTGGACCTATGCACTGCTTATCAAGCCATGCTGTGGCAAGCATCCCACATATAAAGCAGAGGAAGATGGGCAGGGATGTTAGCTCAGGGCCAGTCTTCCTCAGCAAAAAAAAGAGGAGGATTGGTGGCCAGGAGGATTGGTGGCAGACATTAGTTCAGGGCTAATCATCCTCAAAACAAACAAACAAAAGAGTAAAATAACAACTCAAAACTTCAAAAGCTCATAATAAACTTTATAAGAAATGTGTAAGATCTCTACGAAGAAAACCAGAACACCTAGGAGGAGCTTAAAAGAAGATGGCTAAAATGAAATCTCAAGCTGAAGTCCAATACATAAATTAAATGCTAACATTTGTTGCACAAACAGATAACAGACTCCGTTTATCAAGCATATATTTATGCCAGACACCCACAGAGCACTTCATGCACATTGTCTCATTTCATCCTCCAATAACTCACAAAGCAAGGATCACCACCATTTCTGTGTTATGTATGAGAGCACCGTGGAAGGCTGAGGCTCTCTGTTCATGATCAGAGAACTAGGAAGTCATGGAGTCAGGTTTGTAGCCCAGGAATGCCAGGCCCCAGAACCTAGGATCTTTGCTGTACTGTAAACTTCTCTGGTTTAAGTGGGGTGGGTCCTGGAGCTCTGCCTCTTGACACCCCCTTGCTCCCTAGGACTGAAGAATTAATTCTGCTAAGATCAGAACACTGTACAGCTTTACATAAACTTGGCTGATTCAGTGTTTCCTATATTCTGTTTCACTGTCATCTCATTTTTTTTAAGTTCCGGTTAGTGTCTTTGGTGCTAAGCAGCATAGAAGTGGCAGAAAAAAAATAGGTGAGAGGATCTCAAGAGGAAGATGAGACACAGGCAAAGAGTGGGTGCCCACCCTCCTCCAGGGAATGCTTCTGGAGCTAATCCTTGAAGGCTTTGTGATTTGGTTTTGTAAGGGAGGTGATTTCCTGCCCAAACAAGAGGGTAAGAAACTTTAGACTCCAACACACTGAGGTGCAAGCCTCATCTCTTCCACTTAGTAGATGTATGAACTCAGGAAAGTGATTCAGCCTCTCTGGACCTCACTTACTTCATCCCCAAAAAGGGTTGTGGAAGTTAAAAGAGGTAATGCATGAATAGTGCATGATACAGAACTAGGCATAGGGTCAGCCCAAATTATGTCTTACCTATCATCATTATTGTCATCGTGGTCATGTTGCCATCATTCTCAAAACCTAGAGGCCACCCTCAGAACCTCAGCTCCCTAGCCTTACTACTACTCTGCCTACACAGCCTTGGCTAGCCAAGCTCCCCTGAGCAGTGGCTCAGGATAGACCCGGGCCCTGGGAAATGCCCACTCCATCAGGCCCGTGCTCCTAAAGCACAGACCTGAGAGTTGTTTGTGGAAGCCCGAATGAGAGACTGATGACTCAAGATAAGATAGGCAATCAGCTTGGACTCGCCACTGCAGACTCCTGGTCTACTTGTAAAATGAGTCTTGTCATTTATTTGACAGTCCCCAGGATTTCACAGAGAGGGAGGGACAAATAAAGCCAGCCTCCAGCAGAGTGTTCCCGATAGCCTCAAGTGTGGAGTTTGCTGTTCCTGGGGCCCCCAGGCTTAGACAAGCCCTTCATCATCCGGGCTGTCTCCAGGCTCACCATTCATTTCAACCAATGTTTGCTGAGTGCCTACTGTGAGAAAAGGGGTCCAGGTGGTGTTCGTCTTTAGAGGCCAGCAAAATATTTTCCCTTCAAATGAATTCAATCTGGTTCCAATCTGCTTCAACTCAAAGCAGAAATATCCAATAGGTATCACTCCAGCCACCAGCTACCCTTCAGTCTTCTGTTCATTGAGTTGTTGGGAACTCAGGCTTGGCCAGCAAAGATCTGGGTTCAAAGGCTGACTCAGCTGCTTACATGGTGTGTCAGCTCTCGGAGCCCCAGCTTTCTCTTCATTCTGCTACCAGTTTCACAGGATTGTGATGGTTAAAGAAGACGGTGTGTAAAGCACTCAGGAATGCATGCACCTCATTAAATTAATCCTAAGGAAGATAACTGGTAAAGCAGAGGACCCTTCAGTCATTTTATCTGCTTCATATAGAGTGTTTTTATGTATCAGGTCGCCTTAGAATTCAGATACCACTGTAATGAGGGGAGAGAGGCCCAGTCCAGTCATGGCATATGGCAAGCCTGCCATGCCAGAGTATGGCTAGAGCCTTAGCAGCCTGCTTATCAGCAAATGTCTTCCCCACTCACCTTATGCCTCAGGTGTGGTTCACTTCCCTTGGTATCCTCAACACCCAGAACAAGACCTGGCACAAAGCTAGCACCTCCATGAGTATCTGCTGAATGAGTGATTCAAAGAATGAATGGTAGAAAACAGAAAAATAATGAGAGAGAAAAGCCATAATCTTATTGTTCAGCTATAACTGCTGCTTATTCATCAAGATACAGATCGACAACACTTTCTCTTTGTAGCTTTCCTGGCTCCCTCCTCTTGTCCCTCCCATCCTACCATGCCCTTCATGTCCCTTTCCTCTCCCTCTCTCCCATCTCTCACTCTTCCATGATAGAATGGATTTCTCTTTTCTCCTAGAAAACCTATAGAGAGAATGTAAAGTGGATAGAAGGCACTGGATATAGATAACACAGCAGGGTAAATACAGTGTCCTCCTATCACTGAGCCATGGCAGATGAGATCCACTGGGCTATGGCAATGGAGGGCTCTCCCTGATGCCAAAGAAATAGGGTAGGAGAGTGGGACAAGAGGGCATCCATCAGTATACAAGCCTAGAAACAAAAGGTAGAGCCTAATTACAGACTGCATTTAGGAAAGTTTAAAGTGAGAGAGAGAAGAGGTGTTACTGTGGAGAGCCCACTGCAACCACCCAGCAAGGCAGAGGGCATAAACGACATTTCTGTTATATAAACCAGTGCTTCCCAAACTACAAGGTGCACAGGAATTATCTGGGAATCTTGTCAAAAGTCAGATTCTGCTTTGGTAGGTCTCGGGTTGGACCTGAGATGCTGTACTTCTAACAAGCTCCCAGGTGATGCTGGGGCTGCTGATCCAGGAACCACACAGGGTAGCAAGGGTTTAGTGCAAAAAGCACTGAAAAGGTTTCCTAGCATGTTCTATTTCATCTTTTTAAACAAACAGGCCACCCAGACAGAAACTGAAGGAATCTGAACATCCTAGTTTCCAAAGGGATCCTCTGATCTCTCCTCCCTTCCTCTCCTTTTACAGCCTCTGCCTGGACACTCCCAGGCACAGGGCAGCCTCCTCCAGGCAGCCAGGGTTGGAGGGAGATTAGAAATCCCAAGAGCTCAATTTCAAACCTCTAACTTGATCCCCAGAACCATATCAGCTCTCACAGCATAGAAGAGGGCTGCCATAAAAATATCATGCTCAGGCTTCCCTCCAAAGAATGCTTAATCCACACCAAATTTAATTTCACTGGCTATTGTCCCATCTAAGCAGGTGATGTCAGAGCATGTCTGCAGTGTTGCTGCCTCTCTCCACCCACCCTTGCCCCAGCACACACAACCTCTAGACAATGACCTCCTGAGGAAGCTGGGTTATTTCTTTCTTTATTCCCAAGGCTTTTAACATTCTAGGTGCTTGGTAAAAGTTTGTTGAATTAATTAACAAAAAGTTTGACTTTTTTTTTACTACTTCAATTAATCTAATTAGATTTTCTTAAGGCGGTCAAATTTCTTTTGCATGACAGCACAGGTTTTGTGAGCTTGAGTGGTTTTACTTAAGGTAACTGGCAGGGAGACAGGGAGAAGAAAAGAAAAGAATCAAAATCATGGTTCCTGGAACAAACTGTAACACTAGTTGCTCACAGTATGAGGTGAACAGCATTAGATTATCCTGTAAAAAGAAAAAAAATCACAAAATTCTGTAACAAGAAGATCTCTTAGACCTTGCCTAAACCTGAGATGACAAATATCTGGCAGGAAGAGAGAGTCGTCTCTCTCCATTTCTATGCCCATGGCAGACATTGCTAATCAATCATGGCACTTTCTCTGCTAAGTGTAGATGTGACTTCAGAATCCTACGGTTTGAATCCAGCTTTGAGTTTCTCCACCTACCCGCTGGTGAAGCCTTATGTTTCTGAACATGTCCACCTGAGCACCTACTTGCCAGGTCATCATCTGCTTTGCACTTCTCTTACAACTGCACACCTGATGTCCCCTTGCTTCCTGTAAATATCGCAGCTCAGCCTGAACTGTTTTTGGTTGAAGGGAAGAGGCAGCACACTCATGTGTGAGAGAGGCTCACACTCCATTGTGCAGAGTATCATAAGGACAGGGGTTGCATCTTGTTCACTCATTTATTGACCAGATATTTATAAGACCAGCACTGGCTTGGCCTGTGCTCACTTCTGTATCATAAACCCCTAATATGTGTGTTTATCCTTGTGTGAATGATGGATGAATGGATGGGTGGATAAATGTTTGATTAGTCACCTCTCATGGGGTGGTGCCCGGTAGTCCTGAGCCAGGACTCTCCTCTTCTGCCTCTTTCTGTGCCCCAAATAGTTCTGGTCCTCTTTCTTCTCTTGTTTATACTGAGCACCCCATATACACAACCTTACCTGCAAGGGGTTCCCAAGGGCAGCGCTCACTTTGTCTCGAGGCAATTCTGGACATGCTTTAATCTGTGCCTTCTAGACTCCATTTGATCAACCCAATTGTTTGTAGATGGAACTTGTCTTTATGGAGGAAGTTACTATTGTCAGTAAGGTTCCGTCATTCATTATTTATGAAAAATGCTGTCTTAGACCTTTTACATAAACTGTCTTGTATAATCTCAAACACAGTTGGGCAAGGCAGTTATTATGAGCCCATTTTATGGTGGAGGAAATGGAAGCTCAGAAAGGCCCTGGATCTGCCCAAGATTACAGGGTGGAGAGTGAGCCCAGTCTGCCTGACTCACTAGTTTGTGCTCTTGCAAAGGGGGCTGTGGGTGGTTGGAGTCTATGTGAGTCACAGTAAACTGCGCAGTTGCACCAAGAAGCCAGGGACTTCTGCGTTTTTGATCATCTGCTTACAGAAAGAGTCATTTTCCCCAGGGCTAGTGAGAACAGTGGTCACCCAGCTCTTCCCTCTGATGCCCGGAAGTTGTCTTCCTGGCATTTGCTGTCCCCATTTGCCCATCACGCCCTTGGATGTCTCTAAATCTTCCAGAGAGGAAGGGTTAGGCCAGTCAGGAGTTGACAGGGTACCCCACCCCCTCCAGGAAGAGGTAGGGGATTTCTTTCAGGTATCACCCAATTAAAGATTTCGCAGGGATCAAGAGAGATCGAGAGCAGCGTTTAGTCAGTGTTCTCACCCTGGCCCCGCCTGCCCTACCCCAGCCACCAGCGCCAGAGGCAGCAGCTGCAGTGCCCCAGCCCAGCTGCCCCTGGGGCCAAGTCTGGGAATGACCCAGGCACTGCATGTCACCTCATGGCCCTGAACCAACCCCCAGGCCTCATCCAGTCTAGCCCGTGGCCACCCCAGCGCCTCTGCTAAAGCTGCAGCACTAGGAAACCCCCTCTTTGTGTAATGGTTTAATTATCATGTCAATGTGGTTTCATTAGCATGGCAGCTGTCATTGCAAATGGGGGAGGAAGGGCCTCCCAGAGCCCCTAGGGTCAGCCTAATTGATGTAGTGAACAGAATACTGTATTTACTCAACAATGGTTTGGGTTTCTTTTCTGACCTGGGAAGGGCATCAGTGCTTACCGGGAATCAATAGCTGCTGAATTTTCAGCTGTAGTAGCGTAGCGATGGGACAACATCCATGGACTTAACCCCTCCAGGCCTGCCCAGAGTCCAGGCAGGCGGCTCCCTTCTGTGCGAGGCTGGAGACTTCTACTTCCCCCAGACACAGAGACAATGTGGTGGCCCAGAGTGGGGGAAATACATTTCTTACTTAACTGAAGTATGTGACCAGGTTCTAGTTAATCCTAATTTCCACAAAGGCCCAATTGTTTGGCTCCCATTCAGCCCTGCATCCCTCCCAGCTAGTGCAGGGTGTAGACCAACTTGGTATATAATAAATGTTTGTGGAATGAGTAGTAACTCACTTTTATTGAACACTAACTGTGCCAGGCACTGCCCTAAACTTTTACGGGTGTATCAACTCATAATTCTCACAACAACCCTCTGAGAACCACTGTTCTGGTTATCTGTTGCTGTATAACAAACTACCCTTAGTGGTTGAAAATGGCAATTTAGTGTTAATATATCTCCTGATTCTGTGAGTCAGGAATTTGGACAAGGCACAGAGGTGGTGTTGATCTCTGCTTAATAATGTCTGGACTTCAGTTAAGATGACTCCAGAGGCTTGGGGTGGTATAGCCAAAGGCTGCCTGGGCCTCTTCCCAAACACACAGCCTCTTCAAATGGCTGGCTTGGGCTTCCTCGTAGCATGGTGGCCTCTTTTGTGGCAGTCTTGGGCTCCATAAGCCCAAGGCAGAACCTGACAATCCTTTTAAAGACTAGACCTAGAACTGGCATATCACACTTCACTAGACTTTATTGGTCAAAACAATCACAAGCCAGGGCCAGCCCAGTGGCGTAGTGGTTAAGTTTGCACACTCCATTTCAGCAGCGCAGGGGTTTGCTGGTTTGGATCCTGGGCACAGCCCTATGCACTGCTTATCAAGCCATGCTTTGGCAGGCGTCCCACATATAAAATAGAGGAAGATGTTAGCTCTATCTAGATGAGCTAACATGGATGTTAGAGCTTGGATGTTAGCTCAGGGCCAATCTTCCTCAGCAAAAAGAGGAAGATTGGTGGTGGATGTTAGCTCAGGGCTAATCTTCTTCTTCAAAACAAAAAACAATCACAAGCCAACTCAGATTTAAAGAGAGGGGAAATAGGTGGCATCTCTTGAGTAGAAAAGTATCAAAGAATTTGTAGACCTCTCTAATCCACCATACATTACTTCCAATACAGATGGGGAAACCAAGGCCTGGGGAGACAGTAGCTACCCTGCCCAATGTCACACAGCCAATAAGGAGGTGTCCTAAGGTTGGACCCAGGCAGTCTGGCTCTTGAGCCCTTAATTGCCACAGACCTACTCTGTGACCTCGGGTAACTCACTTCCCTCCTTGGGCCTCTTAAAAGTCCCCTCTCACTGGAGCAGTTTCTAATTCTCAACCATAAGGAAAATAATCTCACCCTGGGTTTGTGCTTATATTGGTTTAGGGCACAAGCAGTTGGACTGCCCCCCTCTGAAAATTCTCAAGAACTTTTCCACATGAGTTAAGTCTCCAGGGATTCCTCAGAAAAGTCAAATTAGGGGGAAGCCAATTTATAAGTACTTGAATTACAGGTAATGTGGCATCTGGGTCTTTAGAAGAGATCCAAAGGCAGTGGGGGTAATATTAGCCTCGCTCATTCCTCCCCAAGACCTTTCAGCCCCAGGAAGTGCATCCTTCAACTTCTATCAGGCTGTGATTTAGAGAGAAGAAATTATCCTAACAGCTTTAGGCTACTAAAAACCCAAAGCTGATCAGGCCCGAGGAACGAAGTTGTTGTGGGGGCCAGTGGTTGGAGGATGAGGGGTTTTCATGCAGTGAGACGGACCAAGAATTTGAACAGTCTTGGCTCACACAGGACAAACTGCCTGTGTGACCTTGGGCAAGTCATTTCACAGAGCTCTCTTTGGCCCAGTTTCTTCATCTGCAAAGAAAGGAATTTGATGAAGGCCAAGAAGTCAAATAAGTTTTATCACTCGTGCCAACTTCACCAACTGGAAGTGGCTTTCCCAGAGCGGCCCACTTGGAGGGTGCTCAGGCTGTGCCGAAACAGTGTCAAATGATGGCAAGCTCCCTGCAGATGGAGTAAACCAGACATGCCTGGGTTCGAATCCCATATCCTCCACTTAATAATTGCGTGATCCATGGGGCCGGCCCGGTGGCGCAGCGGTTAAGTTCGCACGTTCCACTTCTCTGCGGCCCGGGGTTCGCTGCTTCGGATCCCGGGTGCGGACATGGCACTGCTTGGCAGCCATGCTGTGGTAGGCGTCCCACGTATAAACTGGAGTAAGATGGGCACGGATGTTAGCTCAGAGCCAGGCTTCCTCAGCAAAAAGAGGAGGACTGGCAGTAGTTAGCTGAGGGCTAATCTTCCTCCAAAAAAAAAAATAATAATAATTGCGTGATCCTTGAAAATCCTCTTAAGTTTTTTGAAACCGCCTTTCTATCTGCAAAGTAGGAGTCATAAAGACTTTCTTCATAGAATTGATGGTGACTTAAACGCGACAATATGGAAAAGCCTGTCACTTCAGAACCAGGCACACCATAAGTTTTCAGCAAAGGTTCATTGAATCTGAAACCTGAGCACCATTGAGATGCACAGTGACAGACGGGGAAGCCTTCAGTCACCTAAATAAGTCTTGTCAACTGTAGCAAAACCCATATTTTAATAGTCTGTGCCATTGAAGACCAACTTTAAGACTGTAGTTAATGCTGTAGGCATGATGGGATACAGAAAACATAAAGTAAATGCACTTTTCTCATTAAAAAATGGAAACAATACCTGCCCATAAAATGAGTAAAAGTAAGCATTGTAAAATGCCTAGGGCAGAGCGAGTACTTGATAATAATGGGTGTGGGAGGGCCTTCAGCTAGAACTCTTACCTCACGCACCATTAGAGGATGGAGAATGGAGGAAACGATATGGATGTAACCCACATTGGAAAAGTTCATCGTTTACTCTTCACCCAAAATTGCATTCATGAATAGGTTCCATACATGTAAATGTGAGGCATCCTGACTAAATCTGGGAAGGTCAGGCAAGGAAAACAGGATTCTGAAGATGTCGTGGCCTACTATTTGGGTGATGACCTCTCAAATTTAGACTATTAGATATGCAAGTGAATGAACATTCCTCTTGGTGCCACTACAACAGTAATTCTAATTTAATATCACATACTGAGTGCTAACAATGTGCCAGGCCCTGTGCAGTGCTCTCTGGATGTACATTAGCTCATTTAATCCTTCCAGGAAACCAGTGAGGCAAGGCCTGTCACTATCCCTATTTTCCAGGAGGGCACAGAGAGATCTGGAAATGCCCAAGGTCACACACCTAGTACACAGTGGAATTGAGCCTCTGTTCCCACCCTTACTGCTCTGAGTGACAGACCTCGCCACTGTGGCTTTTTTAGGGAAATGAAACAGAATGGGAAAATTACCACTATCCTAAGATAAGGAGGCCTCTGGAGTGGTGGAGCCAGGCAGTCCTCCCTTCAAATCCCAGTCCCAGCGCTTATCATCCCCATGACTGTGGGCAAAGGACTGACTAATCTCTTAAAGACTCAGTCTTCTCATCAATAAAGTGGGGCTACTAATCGCAGTAAGACCCATCTTGCAAGTTCTGTTGCCCTGAACACCGAGTTAGATAATATATATAATAAGCTGAGTGCTGTGCCTGGCACATAGTAGGTGGCTAATTATTGTCTATCTCTTCTTCCTTAAAACAAGATTTCACTGAATTTTCAACCACACTGAAATGCACTGAAATTGCAATGGATCTGGGAACTAAGAGGGCCTCCGAAATCTAAATCAGTGTCTGTCATCCACATGCACCTCTGTTAAATGCTTAATTACATGGATGCAATTTTTTGGTACATTTCTTTTTCACAAGAGTATGATTTTTCAATCACAGAAAAGCTCCTCTATGCTTGGGATTTAGTGTTGAGGTGAAAAAATAAAGCTAAAATGGTTCAGGAAGTAAAATATTAAGATTTATACAAACATTTAAATACTGTCCACAATTTAAAACTCAATATTTCTTTTCCTCATATTCTGTGGGTTTATCTGTTAGTGTCCCCAAACTGCCTTTCGTTTCATTAGACAACACTCTCTGCAAATTATGTCTAACTTTGGGCGATTTGCTGACCCTCACTGACTAGGGTCTCCCTTTCCCCTCACCTATAACACCCACTTTGCATCATAACCAAATGCAGCCTCCCCATTGCTCCCCCACCTTCCATTGGGAATGATCTCTTTATCAATAATCCGACCCCTGGAAGCCCAGTGGGTGACTCTTTAGTGCTCCCGACACCAATGCAGATGGGGGCTTCGGATCCCCAGTGTAATCCCAGCCTGAAATGTTACCAGGAGCCCCACGGCTCTTCAATTACCTCCCTTGGCCTGTCAAGACCACAGCATCTCAAATTCAGTTAGCTGGTCTTTGGGTCTCAGCCAAGGCCCAGCCTCTGCTCCTAATGACAGCCAGCTGAGGGGACACTGAGAGGGGCTAAATTCAATTTGCAACCCATCTAATGAGATTAGGGGAGCAGGGTTTTTTATTTTCTCCAAAGTTTGCCATGGGCAGGATGAATGATGGCCCAGGGATGAGCTGTCAACGTCAACAAAGGCTCCGAGCTGGGAGAAGGGGGATGGGAGACAAGGATGAGAGAAAGAAGGAGAGATTTTCCAGACAGAACCAAGGAGCCCTGAGTGAGTTGCCCAGCAGGTGACAAAGTCTGGCTGGCAGAGTGTCACTCTGTGGACAGGATGCAGTCAAGAATGAATCTGGAGGAAAGGCAAATGTCAATGGAGGAATAGGCGATATTCTCAAGTAGAATCTCTCTTTCTCTCTCTTTTTTTCTGCTTTTAAATTCTTTCCCACCTTTTTTGACTTCTAAAAGTCATTAAGCAAACTGTATTTCTTAAAATAAGTCAACTCAGAGTATCTTTTCAAGTAAAGAAGCAAGGCTCCTACGGGTCTGCTGCCTGGAACGGCTCAGTCCAGCACTGCTCTTGGGCTGAGCGGACCTGTGGGCCTCGCAGCCACGGAGTTCCCATTGAGCTGGAGTCTGAAGTCAGCTAGGACCTCAGATGCCCACAGTGTGTCGTGGCTGGCAATGAGGAGCTGCAAAGTACTTATCTGATGTGGAGTAACTTTGGGGCCAGGTGCAATGTGCAAAACGTTTCCAATGAGTGTTTTAGTTAGCACCTGCCTTTGCTTCGGCTCAGATGCAGGGGTAGAAGAAACAGAGCAGGACATTCTTCTGGGTCAAAGTGAGAGAGATGGAGGGATAACTCTTTAGGGAATCTGAAGAGGAAGAAGTCTTTGTAGTTGGGAGAGACCAAGGAAACTTTGTTTTTAGAAGGTGGCCTTGAGCTGTACTTCAAAGGAGGATAGAATCCAAAAGGCCTAGAGAAAGGACTCACACCTGTGTGGTTGAAGGTCTCCCTGATTCTACTTGCAGGCCCGCCTATACCCTGTTCCAGTCATTCCTGATAGGGACTGCAATAGTCCTGCCACCCCAGGCCTGCATCTCCTGCTCTGAGCACCAATTTGTCCACTGGACCTTCTTCGAGCTTCTCAGAGATGGTCCATATATACTCCTGCTCAGCTTCCTGTCCCTCACTTGAATCCCCCATTGATGCAGTCATCCTGCACTAGACCCCGATATGGCCCTGACACCTCTAGTTGCCTGGGCTTACCAGTTCTTCTCCAGATGTTGGGAGTTGGGGCTCACATATCTTGTCTCTTGTCCCCTAGCCACTGCTTGAAGTCCTGTTTCTAGCAGACTGATAACCAGGGACCATGACATTACTACCCTTTCTGTACTTTCATTGACTATGGAAACCAACTCAGACTAAGGCCTTTACTCAGCTTCAGAACAGGTCAACGTGAGTTAAAATACCTATGGACGCACAGTATACACTCACGAAATATTTATCAGCAGAAATGGGTTCACGAAGAAGGTGAAACTTGCTTGGGCTTGAGCATGGAAGTGGCTAGACAAGTGGCTAGAAGTAGGAAGGCATTCTCCATAAAGAGGAAAGCTGAGAGCCAGAATGGTGTTGTTTGTATTCAGAGAACAATAGTTTCTCTCATCCAATGCACTCCTGTCTCCAGTTTTAACCCCCATTGCCCAGTAGGCCCACTGCCAGCTCTCCAGGGCCTCTGGCCACTTAGGAGCCCCAGTGATGGACTCCTCAGCCTGCCCACTCATAGAAAGATACTGCGGATGTCCACAGACCAGGGAGGCTATCCTCCTGGAGCCACAGTCAGACCTTGGCCATCAGCCAGATAAACTAGAGGAATCCTACGAATTCCAGAAGCTGGAACATCTCAGGGGTTTGTTGTGACCAGAACTCTCAGAGAATGTCTTCCATACCAAACAAACACAAAACCCCTTCAGGGCCTGTGAAGGATCACGCTGGATTGTTGGGACTGGGCTAAACTGGGTTAGTAATCCAACCCAGTACCTTAAAAGTCCAGTGCTGCTGAGAGAGACGACTCCAGATGCTGAGATTCTGAGCCCAAAAGAGCTCAGTTGTATGGCTAGTCGTGGCTGCTTTGCTAATGCAGCTCCTTTTATGTCGTGAATCATTTCTCTATTTTTTTCTCATTCCACTGCCTTTTTAAAAACTCCTTGGGAAATGACAATTCTGTCCTAGGGGATTTTAGTGCCATGAAGCAATGGAGACAACAGAAGTTCAAGGGGAAGGTCTGGGACCTCCACAGCTCTTCTCCACCCCACCTTGGAGGGTGACCTGTTTAGGTCTCCGTAAGGAAGGCCCAACCTGAAAGGTGCTGTCTGGGGGTACTTTGCATGGGCTTTATAATAACTTCTAGCCCATGTCCTCCTTCCCATCTCAGGCTACTACTGAGGTAGAGAAAAAATCTGGGGAAGTAGAAAAAGATAAGGATGATGAGGATAAAAATTGGCCAGCTATCAATGCATGATACCTACTATGAAAAGGAGTTACTGAAAGCCAATTTCTCAAGAATCAAAAGCTCCATTGTAAGGTATATTTTCAATTGCAAGGGATTTTCACGTCTATTTTCTTATGTGAGCCTTATAAAAAGTTTGTGAAGAACGCATCCTGATCTCCATTTTAAAGTTGAGGAAACAGAGGCGCCCCAACTTAAATATATCACCCAAGTTCAAGCCTAGAATGCAAGACCAGGTCTATCTGATGCTAGATCCTTGTTGTGTCCACTCTCCACATTTTGTCTTAATATACAACCTATGTGCATAGGATGGACAGTCCCCCTCCCGCACCTCCTCCAACTTCACTCCTATGCAGAGCTCCAGACTCTTCTACCTATCCCGTGATGGCAGAACTGATGGCCCATCAGGAGAGAATCCTCAGGGGACAGCTCAGGGGAAAACGCCTCACTGCTGTTTAGGAGCCCACCCAGTACATGCAATATGGAGCAAAGAGCCCTGGACTTGAAGAAGATTGTCACTGAGCTAACATCTGCGCCAACCTTCCTCTATTTTGTATGCAGGACACCACCACAGCATGGCTTGATGAACAGTGTGTAGGTCCACACCAGGGATCCAAACCAGCAAACCCTAGGCCACCAAGGCAGAGTGCATGAACTTAACTACTATGCCACCAGGCCAGCCCCCCAGTGCTCTCTTAAGTTGCTAGTCCTAACGTCACAGATTCTAATTCTCCAGCTGTTCAAATCTCTGAACAAGAGAACTCAAATTCATTTCTTGCTGCCTACAAGTTGCAGTTTGCTTTTGTTCTTCTTCTCTTCCTTCCTAGTCTTCTCTATTTGCTGCACAGTTCAGTCACATTCTGGTATGGTCGCTAACAATTTCCAATGCAAAAGCTTACCCCAGTGTCTGCTGGGTTTGCTAAAAACACCCCACGGGCCCGCCCGCCCCCACCCCAGGGCAATGCCAGACCAGGGGATGGAGCCCTGGGTCTCTTCACTTTGCGCCGCATTATCACAGAAAGGTGGATTAGAAGTTATCTCCGCTCTGCTTTCTCTCAGAGCTCCTTGGCAACACAGCCACCTCGATATAAATACACACCAGAAACGTGCACAGCCTCATACTCGAGTCGAGGCCTTCAGAGGCCTGGGGGCAGATACCACGAGGGAGCAAGGACATCAGGAGATCCCCAGGACGCAAAGGAGTGCCAGCCTCACCACTTCAAGGTCAAATACAACACCCATCAAATAAAACGCCCGTGAGCCCTGATAATTCTCTGGCATCCCACCCTAAATGCTGGGGATCTTTCATCTCTGGATAGCCAAATATTTCACAGCTGAAGCTTCTTTTGTACTCTTTACATTTAAACAAACGGCCAAATTACCTTTCCTGTCTTTGTTTTCCTGACACTTCTGTCTCCCTGGTGTTGCTAGTGTAACCCATCCAGGCTGAAATTCCATTATTTTGATCGTTGGTTGTATCAAGATCTGAAAGGCAAAGAGCAGAATCTCAAAGAATAGAGATAAAAATTGAACATAGTGAAGTTGTGCTTCTGAATGTAATAAGGTGTAACCTTTTAGGGTTGAAATAATGAATCATAAGCCAGTCTCTTCCTAGCACATTGTTAACCCTCAGGTCTCAAGTAACTCTAAATATTCAAACCAATCCCTGCGGTTAGTACAGGTTCAGTAGCGCGTCACTTCCTCCCATTGGCCCTGTTCTAGGTACACCAGACACAGAAACACCCACACATCTGATTCAGGCGTGTGTAGGAGACTCAGGAATCAGCTTAAAAGACTGTGAAACAGGCCTTCTTGCTTGGATGCACAGGAAGAAAATGTCTCTCGCTGTATGATGGTCCTCTTAAGATTTAGTTGTAATGCTCTGTCGGACATTTTCAAACTACAAAGGACCTGGAAAGAAAATACAATAAAGAGATCAGAGACCTAAAACGCCAGGCCAAAGAGAAGAACCAGAAGGAGCAAAGTGTGTTCATTGTAAATATTTTAAAACTGTATTCTTATCTTCCTTCATTGCTGTGTGCTGTCTTGTCTCTGATCATTGTAAATATTTAATGTGCTACGGCTCCATCTCCTTACTGATACAGGAAAGATGAATAAATCTATATGCCCAGGACACGTGTTTTCACTTGCTGTGCAGAGTGCCTGAGAGAGAGAGCTCCATGAGGGGCCGCTGTGGATGGCTGCACAGGCTGCACCCTGTACAAGGGCACCCACCCAGCTCAGGGGTCACTGGGTCAGTCACTGCTGAGCAAAAGGCCCCTTTGCGCAATGAGCTGGGGCTGTGAGGGGTGCTTTTTTTGCAATTCACGGTTTACTAGTGTGAGGGGAATCGAGTAGAGCTGATAGAAATAGTCTTCTTGTTTATTAAAAAAAAAATCTAGAAATCTTTTAAGTCTCAGTATGATTTTCCCTAAAATAAAAGCATAGGAATTTTCATTCTGTTTTCTCCTCTTTTATTCCCTTAGCAGACTAAGCGCTGTCGTGTTTTTCCTTGCAAACTGACCAAAAGAAGCTTCCAGAAGAAACCATCTACTACAAGGGGAGGGAAGGTGAGGCAACGAGGAGAGGAGGTAGCTTCAGAGACCTGGATCTATGAAGACCTCCCATCCTGCCTGCCATCTCGCTCCTAACACCTGACTTGGTTTACCTAGCGGGTGGTCAGGTCTCCATTTGCTGTCGGCTCCTCCAGTTTTCCCATGATTCCATTCTCACTCAGTTCTGATCTCCTCTCTGTGGTTTCCTCACTCCAGGGGCTGTGGATGCTTCAGCTCCACTGTGCTTAGGAGAGGAGGCTCTGAAGCCAGATGGCCTGAATTCCAGCCCAGCTCCACAGCTTATACACAGAGCGACCCTGAGATGGGCTCTGGTGGCCTCACTCTCCTCATCTCTAAAGAGAGAGCAATAGAAGTTCAAGCCTCATTGAGTTGTCCTATGAGTTAAGGCCAACTTCTCTTGTAAAATTGTTTAGAGCAGTACTTGAAAGACTAAGTGGTCAGTGTGTTGGCTATTATTACGATTATTTCCAAATGGCTTGGAGAGTCACAGGGTGGTAGAGCCCTGAGAAGCTTTTATTTCCTAGGAAAAGGCTGGAGGTAAGTGGCTTGCCAAATATGGTCATTAAGATATTCACTTTCTATGCTAGGGAACTCCTAAAGCACAGGAGGCATACACAACACACACACAAAAGCCCTAGCACACACAGATATACACAATGTGCACACATGGATTCATCCATGCTGCCATATTCATACACAGGTACACGTGTGCATAACTCTAGGAACAGCCTGGGGCAGAATCTCCAATCAAGTTCCACGGAGGGTGGCAGGCTTCACTTGGCTTCGCTATCATCCAACTGATGCCTGGCCTAGATGCCAAAGTGCCATGGTACAAACCGTGGGAAGTGCCAGCATTGGGTCTCCCTGGGGTCTACAGAAAGACAGCCCACAGAAGGTTGTGATGCTGCAGAGACCTCTGAAAACGCTAACCTTTCCCCTGCCTCACCCTTCCCCTCTCCCTCCAGAAGTTTCAGGGGATTCCATGGGCCATTGTTAAAGGTCTTGGGCTGGAGAGTCCTACCTGCTAGTACCTCCAGACGGAGGCAAGTGGTGATGATGTTGCTGATGGCCCATTCTCTGGAAGACCACAGCAATGTCAGAGCCTGGAACAAAGTGGGTGTGCAATAAGAAGTTGCTGAATAAATGATCAAAAAATAATAATAATAAATTCCGATTCAGCCACTTATTAGCTGATAGCCTTGGGTAAGTCACATACCGTTTCTTTACTTTAGCTTCCTCAGGCATAAAATAGAGGTAAATGTACCTACTCATAGGACTGTGTGAAGATTAAATACTAAACCAAATTAGAGACACAATACACAAGAGTAATTATCCTCTCAGAAGGACAGGTGGCCCAGGGTAGTGCAAGCAAGAAATGGTCTCTTTGGGCTGGACATCTGTGGACTTTTCACTTTAACATGGAGCCAGGAAGAACAGTGCCTGAGAAAGAATCTGTGATGAGGACATTTCTTGTTAAGAAAGGCCATTCCATCTATTTCCCTCTGTGGGGAAGACATAGTGCAATTTTCCCACCACAGGAGGTTCAGACAGAGAGAGAATCTGCATTTCAAAGCTCGGGTCTCCTGGCTGGTGAGGCAGGTGAAATCTGCCAAGGGTGCGCTCTGAGAGGTGGGAATCTCCCTGAGCTTTTGCAGGCTTTATTAGTTTTATGGCCTCTTTTTGCTTTGCTCATCGAGTTAGTCTTCAGCGAGAAGGGACTAGGCCATGGAGCAGAGAAAGCAAGAAGCAAATGCATCTGGAGCCAGGTCCCAATACCAACTGAACATTCCAGATACTCTCACAAGCAGTGGGAGCAGCTCTGTTTATGGGATAAAAGACAGTGAAGCCAAACAGGGTCCCTTCGTGGGCTTCTCTGGTTAAAATTCTAGGCTAGTCTCCCACAGTCTGATTTTCTAGGTACTCCAAGGTGTTTCTAAGTATCTTAATAGCATAAAATATTGAGACACACTGAGATCCATCTATCTATCTATCTATCTATCTACCTATCTATCTACCACAAATTCATTTTAATTCACAGTAATAAGCACACATGCATGCAATGTAGTAGGGTGTATTTGGCTGCAGGTACATCAGGAAGTCGTGACAGTGTACTGTAAGCCCCAGGAGGGTAGAAATCACTGCACCGGACAACTGTTTTATGTCCCTCTTTGGATTTGAAAGTCATAAATATTCTTCCCACAATTTCCAGCTGCGTTTCTCAAATGGGATTTGGGGAATTACTCTACAGTCTCTAATTCATCTTTTTTTAATGGATTTGAAAATCGTTTAATAGTTTTCTTGGATCTCGTAACATCTTTCTTATATGAGATGAGGGATTCCTCTCCTCTTTACAGTTCCTCTCCTCTCATCCTCGGCCCTTTCCCATATCTAAAGATGTATCATTCATTCATTTATCACCCATCCAATAATGTGTACTAAAAGTCTATTACAAATTATGCTAGAAACTAGAGATGTACACTGAACATACAGACACAGTTTCTGCTCCATGAAGCTCACAGTCTAGTGGAGAAACAGAAAACACGCAATATTTCCATAAATAATGATGTGATTATGAGGTGGATACTATGGTGTCTGTCCAGATTCCCCTTCAGGTCAAGAGAAATCATTCTCCAGCTGCTGGAGTTCTGCCACAACAGCCGTTAGCCGAGCCCTTTTAGGGATTGCCTTAACTGAAGACAGCTGCCTCACTCAAAGTCATGCCCCCTTCTCATGGTAGTCTGCATCAAGTGCCATTGACCCATTGCCTACTCTGGACAACTATGAAAGGCCATCTCAGCTTCTCAGATCCCCAGATGTGCAAACTCACCTTGGCCACACCTTCCTCTTCCCATAGCGCTGTTGATCTGTGAAGCAACCAAAGTTGTGTTAGCAACGAATATCCCTTCCTCCATCAACTTTTAGAAAACAGGACATCAAAAACAAAAAGAGGACTGATGATGGCCTATGACATTCTGGGGGATGATAGTCTCCAGAAATAGGGATAGTTGGGGTGATGGTGGCAAGAACCTTGGAAGCACTGCATTCTTGGAGCTGTGACTTTTTCATATTCCAGTGGTTCAGAGTATTATAGAACCAGAGAGAAAAGAATGACTCTTCAATATGGCAATGATACATTGTCAAAGCCTGAGAAATACTGGAAAATAGATTGAAAGCTGTGAATATTAATCCACCTTTCAACCATAGAACAAAGAACAGGAATCAACCATTACTGGTGGATAAAGCATAGAGCCAAGGGCAATCCACACAGGTTATCTGTTGATAACACTGAGTTTAAACTGCCCTCACCTTTTTGAAAATGAGTAATGCTTTTGAACAACTTAACAGCGATAGCTATTGGCATTTAAAATGGAATACATACTAGGGATGATAAAGGAAAAGAAAATATATTCTTTATTAAAAAAGCAAAAATAAAGAAAAATCAAATAAGTATAAAAACCAGCGACACAAAATAATACGGCAGATTTAAGATGAAATAAGTGAATTATAACAATAAATGTAAGTAGGTTAAGCCTAATAATAGGTCAATAGTTTCATATAAAGTGGAAAAATCCATTTAAACCTTAGAGACAAACACATAAATGCATCAAGATAAAACTTCAATCGAAAGGATAGCATATGATTACCAACAAACAGAAAGGAGTAGTCACGATTTTAATTGTGAGGAGTCAAAATGAGGAGTGGAGAAGTTTACAGAGTCTTTCCTCTCTTCTTCTGTCTACTTAGTTTCTCTCCCCTCCACCACTTTTTGAAGATAGTAAACAGCTTCAAGGACAGATTTGAGGGAGAAAACCAAAGTCAAAGAACTATATTCCACGTGGGACAGGACATGGTAAGACCTAATGTGTCAGGGAACATGTTATGGCACGTTACATGAGGCAAGGAGGAGAAAGGCAGCAAGATAAAGGGAACAGAATAGTGTGGCAGAGAGACTTCTGTTAGAAAGAAGAGTGAGTTCCAGGTTCCATAAAACAGGAAATTAAACATCTCCTTTAAACACTTGAGATAAACACAAGTAAAATTGGAATTCCAAACTAACTCTGCCCTCCCCGCTTTTGTTTAAGAAACACCACATATGGACTAGACTCTTCAAAGAATCTCAAAATTTTCCAAAGCTTAAAAAAAATCTACAGGCCACACTCTTGGTCACAATGTAGTAAATCAGAAATTAAACAATTATTCAAACTAAGTCTCCAGCTACTCAAAAACTGTAAACCTTTTTTAAAAAAATTTTGTCAGAGAACAAATAAAATGGCAATTCAAATTGTTTGGAAAGTAATATCTGTAAGAATAGTCCATACAAAATGTATGGAATTTAGCCAAAGCTATAATGAGAGGAATAGGCATAGCCCCAGGTTTTTTTTTATTATCGAATAGAAACAATAAAAGTTAAAAAGTAGTGAATTCAAACCATGAAGCTATAAAGAAGACATTTAAAAATCTAAGAAAAGAGAAAGGAAACATTTTAAAAGATAGGAGCAGAAATTAATGATTTAAAAATAATAAAATTGAGAAAGAAATCTGAGCAGATTCTTTGAAAAGACCAACAAACATGAACAAATATCTAGCAACTTTAATTTAAGAAAAGTGACAAATATACAATATCAAAAATAGGAAACACAAGGGGCCAGCCCCGTGGCCGAGTGGTTAAGTTTGCGTGCTCTGCTTCGGCAGCCCAGGGTTTCGCCAGTTCAAATCCTGGGCGTGGACATGGCACCGCTCATCAGGCCATGCTGAGGTGGTGTCCCACATGCCACAACTAGAAGGACCCACAACTAGAAATACACAACTATGTACCGGGGGGCTTTGGGAGAAAAAGGAAAATTAAAATCTTAAAAAAAAATAGGAAACATAATATAATTACAGATTTTCAAATTTTAAGCATAAACTTCATTGTAATATCTTACAACTGGTTAACCATTTGGAAAGAACAAAGTTACATTGAATCATAACAAACCCCAAATTAATTCCAGATGGATTAAAGCACTAAAATAAAGTATATGTAAATATTTATATTTATTTACAGTAGAGAGTTACTTTTTAAATATGACATCAAAAGCAGCAACCATAATTGAAAAAATTGATCAACTGTATTACATTAAAAAACCAATCTCCTATACAGGAGAAAAAGAAAAAAAACCTTAAAAGGTAAATGAAAAATTGGGCGAATAGTTCAAATATATATGGCAAGATATTAGTGACTCTGACACATAAAATATAACAACAAATAGAAGCGAAATTAATAAAATAGCAATCTCAAAAGTCAAATGCATAAATTTAAAATATTTGGTTTATTTTCTTTGTAATGGATTATGTCCATTTAAAAACGAGATATATTTTTCAACTGTTCAATTGGAAAACATTGCAAGGATATCATCTTTGGATGTAAACTTTTTGGAGAATAGTTGGGCTATGTATCACAAAGTCTTAAAAATGTGTACATATCCTGACTGGAAATCTACCTCTAGGAAGTTGTGCTAAGGAAATAATCTGACAAATGTGTAACTATTTGGTTACAATGATTTTTGCTATGTTTTTAAAAAAATCGTGTCCCCCAATTGGGAGCAATGTTAATTCTTAGCAACAGGGAATTGGCAGAGTTCATTATGGACCCTCTGTTTGATGGACTGCTATGTAACCGATGAAAAATAAGGTGGAAAATCTATATTTATTAATCCTGAAAAATGCCAATAATTTGTCCAGCAAAAAGAGTACACTACAGCATGAATAGTAATATCCCATTCTTGTTTTAAAATATGTCTATATACATATATAGACATGTACAGACTACGTATGCATATTCTTCAGACATTTCCCTTACTGGTTGTTGAGATTAGGGATAACTTTGTTGATCTTTTAAAGTTTACACCCTATAATGTGTTATTTTAAAAAAGAGATACAAGAGACAGAACATTAAATAAAACCAGTTACATTTTCTAAAAGCATAAGTGTTGGCTATTGTAGAGCTTATATACTTCTACCATTGTATTCTTTTACACATTTTTTACATCTGTCAGTTTCCACATTGATTTTGTGCCTCCAGCTATTATCCTTTTGAGGGCAAGGCACTGTTGTTACCTTTGTACGCCCAGCACTTAGCCCAGATTTTTATATATTGTGGATGTCATTGAATGTTACTATTTCAAAGAAGAAAGAAAGGAGGACAGGGAGGGAAGGGGAGAAAGAGAAGGAGAAAGGAGAGAGGGAAAAGAGAAGAAAAGGGAAGAAGGGGAAAAGGAAGGAAGGCTGGAGGAAGAGGGAAAGAAAATTTGGTTACAGTCATCATTTCTGCACAAACAAACTTTTACCTCCTGGAGATGGAACCAACATCCCAAGCAGAGCTGCCTCCTGTGCCCAGTCCACATTTCTGCCATGTTCCTCTGTTTCAGATGCCCTGTGAGATGCTGATGGGTCTGCCAGTCTTTCAGGGCTTGGACCAGTGGGATCCAGACTAAGAAAAGTTTTTCCCACAAGGTACGAGTGCCCTTTGCAGATGTTTGCTAACATATCAACAGCTGGAGCACTGCCTAACACAGCTCCTCAATCATTAGCAGACATTACCTAATTGATAAGGACGTCCCTCTAAGTACAGCAGTCTGTTCCCAGTTCTATGTGACACACAATCAAACTCTGTTCCCTTTCCTTGTGACATCAACATTCTTGGCCAGGCCATTGGAGGGGAACTCCTTTTCCACCCAAGATAAACTGAAATCTTGGGACAGAACCATTCCCTGAGGATTCCCCACAGCCACATTCTCCCACCCACTCCCATCTTCCTGGTCCACACAGTGCTCCAATTTTAGCCATGAGGCTGCTCTTCAGGCCTTGCTGACATTGACTCCACTGCAGCTGGAGCTCTTCACCAGCTCCCTGTGACAGCGGGAAACAGATTGGACGCACCAGGCATTTGGTGTCATTGGATGTACACACACGAACTCCTGTGACTGGGACCATCTCTCCTTCTCCCTTCCTCTGTGACCCCCCCACACAATTGTGCATCTACGTTGAAAATGTCCATCTGGTCTTTCCTGGCAATAGGTTCCCGGCTAATAATGTACTTCCTTAACAGCACTTGGGGATGGCCTGTGAACCCAAGAAGCAAAGGGCCCTGGCCACCTATGACCAGCTCAGGCCAAGGCACAGAGAGAAGCAAAAAGCAGAGCCCAAATTTTGGGAAAAGCTTCCGAAATTCAGCCCTAGACAAGCCCACCTTTTGCCACTTCTTGTGCCTGTTGAATGACCCTGCGGGTGCTGAGATTGCTTGACTAGCATAGCATGTCCCTCAAGTACTATGATCCCTATCTGGGTTGCGAAGGGAATCTTTGCTACAAACTGGTCCCTGGCCCCTGACCTTAAAGGAAAGACACATAATCAGAAAGAAGTTTGTTTGGGGGGATTTTTGGTGGGAGAGGGGTGGTTAAAATAAATGAAAGGTTGATTATTTTGTCTTTGTCTTACAGCATAATGGGGAATGTGGAGCCAAATAGACCCAAGTTCAAGCACTGGGTCTACCACTTACTGGCTTTACAACTTTGGGCAAATTTCTCTCTCTCAGCTTTAATTTTCTCACTGGTTCTTGTAAGGATTCCATGAGAAAATTTATAGCCCTGGTCTAGAAAGTGCAAATTTTTTTCTTTAATCAAGATACATGAAGAGTTTTGAAGTTGATACCTTGGATATATGTGTCTAGATTGCCAATTTTTCCTTTGTCATATTGGTATTATCTTCCCATTCCACAGCAAGTTGTGAAGTTATTAGTGGAGTTTATGATCAAAAGTAGTGCAAACGGTGCCCAGCATTTAAGAAAGAATACTAGCATGGCAAAGGCCTAAAATCATCTCACCCAGCGCGGGGCCTTTTACAGATGAGGAGCCTGAGGCCTAAAGAGGGAAAGTGAGGACACAACTGATGCTAGAGGTCTCTACCCCAAGACTAGTCATGTGTCATTTGTCCCTGGCAGCACCCTGGAGGCGGGGGGGGGGGGGGCGCGGGGAGGGGAGTCATGGGCACAGGCCTATGCCCAACCCTCTCATGAGGGAGACGCAGCAGCCTGAGAGTAGGCTCTGGTCATGTCCTTGCCTCTAGAACAGTCATACGGAGCCTCTGGAGGCTTCAGAAAAATTTCTCCATATTTCCCCAGTTTCCTGTTCTTATCAAGGTTGGGTCTCCCCTGGAGTGTTCAGCCTAAGATTTTTGCTAAAATATCCCTCTGTGGAAAGCTGGTGTGGGTCTGGAATAAACTCTGACATCCTTTGACTTGTAGTGGAATGGCCCCACCCTGGCCAGCTGTGGGCCTGGGGGAGTGAAAGTCAAGTTGCTTGGTGAACAATGTCAACAGTCACACCACCACGCTTGCCCCATGATGGTGCCTGGGGAGAACCTAGTGGAACCTGGTCTCTGGTGGATAAGTTGAAAAATCAGGGGTCACCTCCATCAGTGGCCAAGGGAGGCCAAGCTGGTCTCTGGGCCCCCAGTGCGGTGCAGAGTGACAGAAGGGGCCTGGGCTGATCCATCTCATTTGGACCTTTTGGTTCCCTGACCCTGGGGAGCCTTGGGCAATCACGTCCTTCCCTCTGGGTCTCTGTCTCCCTTTCTAGATGGGGAAGAATAGTTGCTTGGGCCTCTTTTCAGCTCCAATGTTGTGGGATGCTCACCACGCTGACCTCCCCAACATTCCCTGCTTTGCAGGCCTCTGCCCCAGGCCTCACAGCCCCAGCTACAACTGGAACAGAGAGCGTGGGGCCCCTCCTTGACCCCCACTCCTTTAAGAATTTGCCTCTCTAGAGGGAAGGATGCCGTGAAGAATTTCACTTTCATTCACCTGAGCACAGACTGCCAACTTTTTCTTGTCACAGGAAGCCATCAGAGACCCGACTAAGTAAACTTCTATTTCCATATCTCGTTCTCTTGAGGAGAACACAGCCATAACTCCACAGAGAGTAAACATACACAGTCTAATCGCCCTCCTCGCTGGGACAGTTTGTTGAAATTGGTGAAATGATGCAGACCCCACTGAAATGGTTTGATAAGAGCTGTAAGTCTAGTGTTGTGATTATTAAACAGAGGGAATATAACTCAGCTGCTTCTGATAATGTTAAAAAGAATCCTCTCTCTTACCCGTCTTACTCCCTACCAAGTAGACTCATGGCTTCTACACATATAGAGCTCAAATGTCTACCAACGCATGTGCACACATGCATATTCAACTTCTTGTTTCCTTGTGGATGGTATCTGTGCCTCTAGAGAGAGAGAAAATTCCACCCCAATTTTATGATCGCCCATTGGTTTACTAGTGACATCACGAAAGAGAAGCCACTGTCTGAGTGATTCACACTGCGCAAAAATTATGCTGAAAAATAGTCATTAAGGCAGTTTTGGATGTGTAGACCCCTCTTTTCTTAGAGCAGGGGTCATCAAGCTACAGACTGTAGGCCAAATCGGGCCAATGGCCTATGTTTATATGGCTACGAACTTACATTTACGTTTTTGAATGGTTGAAAAAAATCAAAAGAGGAACAATATTTCATGACACGCAAATTATGCAAAATTCAAATTTCAGTGTCCATAAATAAAGTTTTATTGGAACACAGCCTCATCCATTTATTTACATATTGTCTACGGCAGCTTTTGGGCAGACTTGAGAATGAAAACAGAAAATATTTACTATCTGGACCTTTACTCCAAAATATCTACTGACCCCTGAGCTAGACAATTTTTGGAAGTCTTTTTTTTTTAGCAAATATATTTTTTCATACCATTTCATAGATGGATAAACCAGGAATCTGAGCAAAAATGAGACTTTAAAGAATGTCCTCAATGTGATTGAGCCCAAAGAGAAGCAAACTTCTCATCCCTGTGAAGAAAGGCTCCTTTCTATCCCTCTGCATGCACGTCCTTCAGAAGCTATCCCCCCACGGAAGGGCTGTTGAAATGCCCATTAAGAAAAATTGATTCTGAAGTGTGACATCATGTCCTTGAAGATACATGGTATCATGACAGGACATGATATAATGTCCTGTGCAAAAATAAATTGCATTGTCGGAGCCCCAGGTGCTTCAGGAGGAATGATATGGCTAGAAAATAAAATCATAATTTATAAAACTATGATGTTTGTGGAAGGAATCTTCAGCGTTGAGAACTCTTCCCTTTACCCTGAACACAAAATTTTGTTAGATGCTCCATGACCACTTACTAGCCTCCTTTGTTCTCTTATTGGCAACACCTCTTAAGACTGAGTTTCCCATGCTTATTTTATTTTTAGGCTTTTGCCTTCACTCAATGATATTTCCAAGGAGAGTCACTTTCAAATTCAACTTCTTACATACCAGTAAAGCAACACCAGTTGAGAATTCCCAGAACTTCTTTTCTTTTTTTTTAAATCCACTTTTAATGAAAACACTGTAGGATTATGAAATCATCTAATTCATTTAAGTGCTGTAGGAAGTTTCAGAGAAAATAATGTGCAGCCATATCCTACAAGCCAGAGCATAGGTGGCCTAAGAAAAGGCAGGGGAAGAAATTGTTTGCCCTTTCTCGGGATGAAATGGATAAATTCTATTATGGTTCCTAAATCGTGTTTGTCCCAGACCCAAATTCTCTATGCTGTTTCCACAGACAATACCCTACTATTGACCCCGAGTGTCTTTTCCCAGCTTGGAATCAGCCTGTATGAAATGGAAGAAGTAAGACATGGGCCAGTCAGAGGCACACAGGTACCTTCTCTTCTGACTGACTTTGGGCAACAACACCCAGGGCAATGATAGAGCAACTGCAGAAAGTGGAGACATGGGGCCCACAGTCCCGGTTCTCCGTGAGTTGCAGGGAAGTGAGAGAGCAAATGGAGGATCCATCTACCAGGCACTGAAAGTGGTGTGCCTGAGTCCCCTTCCCCTTGTCTCAGCCTCATACTCCAAGAAAATCACCTCCATCCCCCAACATCCAACACACCTCATATCTCATTTAATGCATATTCATATTAAAGACTCAAAAAGGGATTCCAGGTTAACAGCTACTTACTCAGTGACTCCTCTGTGTCAGGCAGTGCACTAGCAACTCCCTTGGACTCTCTCTTATTTAATTCTTACAACAACCCTCAGTGATAGTCATTGTTATCCACGTTTTACAGATGAGGAAACCAAGGCCCACAGAAGTTAATTATTTTGTCCCAAATTACACAGCTGTAAATTCTAGGAATTCAAGTCTATCCAAGTTCGCTACTCTTTGCCACCCCCTCCTCACTGCTTCTCTAAAAAAATGAGTCAGACTCAAACTACCAGTGGGGTAATTTGAGTTTCACGGAAGGAAGAATTTCCCAAGATCCAATGATGTTTAACACTGGAGCATAAGGAAGGGCCTTGCAGAATGCCCTCAGGCAGATTCTGAAATGACATCCTGCTTTTCCATGATAGATGACAACTCTTGAGTTGAACAATGCTTTCTTGAAGTTAATATTTTTAAAATTCTTAAAGTTATTAACTCATTTGGCAAGTTACAACCAGATTAAGAATTTCTGGGCCTCTCTGTCTCTTTAGCCATCATATCCAAGCAAAAAGGCCCCAAAATGCTCAGTGGGCAGTCAGACTGGACCCAACTTGTCTGGACCCGAAGTGTGTGCAAGAGAAGTCTCATAGAGGGCTGAACCTCTGAACCCTGTTCAGCTACTACACTTCACACTTGCTTTCACTCCCTCTCTCTGATGTAAATGGCTGATTTCCCCAAGGTTCTCTTTTCACCTTTTAACCATGTGTCTGTCACCTCCGTTTGTTAATGGCTTTCGGGCATCCTGTGGCACAGCGCATTGCTATCCAGTCCCACAGAGACGCCTGCCAGCCTTCCTCCTTGGTTAGAGGTTGCTTACAACTTGTAAATCAGTATATTAGTCACAGTTAAATGTTTACTGAAGAACTTTCCAAACAGCCTGGGAGCATTAGTTACAATGCGGGATGGTGGTAGGACGCTTCAAGGACAGAAACAGAAACCAGCATGTGGGCCAGAGCTGAGTCTAATCCCAGGGCAACATTTGAAGCTGCCATCCTGCAAAGTGAGGTCACTCAGCACTTGGAGCACCAGAAGAGGGCACATTCATCCAAAGAAAACAGAGGAAAAATAAAGCAATTGCTGCTGCTGGAATTTCCCTCAGCAGTCCTAGCTAAGTACCTGCTCTTTTACCCTGAAGCCTCAAATATCAGTTTGTTTGGAAACCCTTCTTTTTGGCTTGGAATTTATGCCGAGGGCATTTTTGTTTTTTTATAATGTGGATTGCTGTATTTTCACAGAACACAAGACCTTGGCATCTCCTTGTCCTGTGGGTAAAGGAGGGACATGGGGGAGTCCTGAACTCCTCATGCCATCCTGGAAAATGCAGGCTGGTTGTGCACAGGCTTCAGTTTTTGCAAGGTGGCTTTCCCAGGCTTTGGTGCCTAGGTCCTAGCTTTGTCTGGCCCAGCAATTAGAGATGTTCAAAATTGGACCGGGCTGCCTTGTGAGGGGGTGAGCTTCTCGTCAGTAGGAGGATGTGGTGGAGACAGACAGCATGACTTCTTGTCAGAGCTTTGAGAGAGGGAATTTCTGTATGGGTGAGCCACCCAATTCCACAAATGATTACCAAGGATCCACTGTGGGGAATGGGAAGGTGACATGGTTGCCACAGGCCACTTGTTCATAGTCACTTGACTAGTTTGTGCTAATGTTCTATGGTTAAAAGAAAGACATAAACTCCATGTCTAGGACTGGACTGGATGTAATTTCCACATGCTTCAGTCCTCAGAGAACGCTACAGTGAGGTTACTGCCTCACTCACACACTACCCATTTGGGGAAAATCAAAATAAAATAGCACTGCAGAAAGGAATCTTCAGAGAGGAAAGAATCTGTCCGAAGATGGACAAAACAATCAGATATTGTACTGGGTGACCCTCTCATACTCTCCTCAGAGATTTAAAAAACTCCTATCCAGTTTTTTTCTTAACAAAACAAATTCCCTGTTTCATAGCACCAACTTCCATTTGTAAAGAGATCAAACTATATGTTCACTTTGGATGGCAAAAATCAAGTCAATCTATGAACCCCTGCATGCCAGGAGCAGGGAATGTAAAACATGCATTTCTACCAATGTATATTTCAATATAGATGAGCATTTAATAAAACCTCGATAAACGCTGTTGAGTAAATGACGTAGATTTCTCCTTCAGCTGTAGAGTTGACGCACCAGATTTCAGAACTGGGAGTAGGAGGGATCACAGGCTTTTTAATCTTTCAGAAGAGCAGTCCTCTGAAACACACCATTATGGAAAGAACACCAACCTAGATGGCAGCTTCGGCAGTTCTGTTGATATTAGACTAAGAGTTTGGATTCATCTATTCTGTTTTGGTTTACTTACAACTATCATTCACACTGGGAGATCTTTGAGAGTGAAAAGAGGTACTATTAATAATGACCCTGAGATGTCAGGTGTGGACGGGCGCTGTCCCAGGCAAAGTGGATATTCAGTCATCCTTCTCGGAACCCACTTAACCTATGACTGTCACATGTCAGTCATAAGAAAGTAAATTGTCCAACTGAAAACAACATTAGAGGTCATTGTCTCAACTCCCTTAGTTTATAGAGAGGACATCTGGGCCAGAGAGCCTAAAAGGCTCTGCCCAAATCCACATAGTTTGGTAATGCCAGGGTCACTGGCACTAGATTTAGAAACCAGATAGGTCCATTCCCAGTCCAGAGGGCACGCGCTGCTTGTCGTGCATTCCTTTGTTTGCAACACAGTATCCTCGCTCAAGGCAAGCACAGCCAAGGAAAGCGTGCAACCCACCAAGTTCTTACTCTGTGTTACACTAAGCAGAAAACAAACACTCGGGAGAGTGTGTGCCGTTGACTTTCTGGGTGATTTAGACAAAATACCTAAGCCTTCTGCATCCTATTTCCTGACTTGGAAATCAAGAGAAATAACTGGCCACTACTTTCCACCTTGGAGTGTAGTTATGGGGAATGAGATGTAAATATAAAGAAAGAAGCACACTGAGTCTGTGGAGGGGAGGGGGTCATGCACATCTGTGTAGAGCAGTAAGTATTCTCACCCTGTAAGTTACAACCAATATACTGATGGACTAACTACTTAATAGTACTCTTGTGTCCTGAAACTGACAAAGTGACCCCAAATACCTAACTTGTGAAGCAAGAGTAATTTATTGGAGGGAAGGACATAAAGGGAGACTGGAGGAGGGACGCAAACAGAGTAGTGAAAAGACTTATTCAGTGTAGTCATGATTTCCCTAACTGAACGATAGACATTGCTGAAGGCAGAGACAACATTGTTTATTTTGAAAATTTTGCAGAAAACATTTAACATAGCTTTACTACCCCCTCAAATTCCAGTGTGTTTGTTTCACTCATATGGGAAAAGCTCAAGGAACTAAAATCCCCAAAATGCTGTTGATATGGATGAAAAATATTGGGCAGTCACCTCAGCTTAGCTCACTTGTCCTCCACATGCCCACCTGGCAATCAGCTGACGTGGTTCAAAAGTGATGGACCATTATGCAAATGAGGACGGGATTTGCTTCTCAAATTATGACACTGCTCTGCACTTTACAAACTGATTGCTTCTAGTGAAGACAAGTCCCCGTAGACTTTCCAGGGATTGCTGTGTATGAAATGTGCACAGCTTTCAGAACAAGACTTTCTTCTGGAGAATCTCCTGGCTCCTCGCATGCCAGAGGTGGGGGATTTAACCAAAGCGACACATCCTGAAAGAGCCAAGTGTTGGACGCATGAAGAGCGTATTGGTGTGTGAGCTTCAGCTGCCCAGTCAGTGCCATTTTATGGGCATCTCATGTGAACATATGGTAGTGAGTGTGTGTGAGAAGGTCACAGGGAGAATGAGGGAGGTCACAAGCAGACAGCTCATTCTATTGTCAAAGATGAAAATTGATGATGAATTATGAAATTGCAATTTTGCACCCAACTGGAGCCACTTGGCTCATGTCTGCTTTTCTTTAAGGAAGAAGGCAGTCTGTTTAAAGCATATCCTCCTTATTAAAATCTGAAAATCTAAAATGCAAGGGCATCATCTCTTGGGCCACTTGTGACTCCGAGGAATAAAATTAAATCATTTGGGAAATGATGCTGTGGATTTCCTTAACTCGAATATCCAACCCCCACACATGAGACCGGAAAGCACACGGACTTTCCGTGGCTAGTTCCATAAAGAGTAGCAAAAGGGAGGCCATTCTCAAGGCTGTGGAGAGGAAAGGCTTGTGTTTCTTCTCATTTGAGGCTTTTCATGCAAGGGGTAGGGCTCTGGGCAGCAAGAATATTAAAATGAAAGGGTGTCTTGGGATCAGCCTGCCCAACTGGTTAGAGCAAGAGCTATCAGTAAAGAAGGGAAGTTGGTCAAATTAAGAAAATGGATTTTAAGAGAGGGGATTTCAACAGGCTTAAAGGATTCATTGAAAAGCCTCCAGAGACAGGAGATCAAGGGTCAAACAGGGGCCCCGAGACAGCCAGGTGCTGTTGCAGGAAAACAAATTCACAAAGCTCTTGCATTGTTACCATTTAGCAAAAAAAGACGTGGAAGGTGAAAGGCAGTCCAGTGAGTAAACTCTGGGCCTTACGGGAAAAGAGACACACGTCAAAGTGGTCGAGAAATTGTAAAATAGACTCATTCCCAAGGAGGAGGGCAAAGAAATCAGAAAAACGTGTTCAAAGGAAGGCAGGAAACCTGAAGCAGGAGATGAGACGTAACCTTTCTGGGGGCACAGTGGAGAGTAAAGGGAAATGCTGTCCCTTCTTTGGGCGGAAGAGAGAAGGAGACGACCACTGCCCTCTCCAAAATGCAGGACGCTCATTTAGCTTGTGAACGTCACCTGAAGATGAGAACTAAGAATGAGCTTTCCTTAATAGTATATAGTGTTGTACACTCTTCTAAGTACTCTCATGTCACCTTATTCAAGCCACCTCTCAAATCAACGGAAAGATTTGGAAGGTGGGTCACCCCGAGGGAGAAAAGGCATGAGCAGGCTGGATGCTGACTCCTGTTTCAGTTCATGAAAGCAGTTTGACTTGCACAATCTGAGGACTTGTCACCCAAGTCACCAAGAGAACCACGTGGGGACCCGCCGGGGGGAAGCACAACAAACCATGGTGGGATAGTGGAGCAATTTGAGGTAAGCTTTAAACTCAGTCCCTATGCCAGAAAACTCCTGGCAAGGTAAAAACAGTGCTAAATGACCTTGCAAGCGCTCAGAAGTACACCGGGAAAGGAGTGATATTTCTTACTCATGTATTCATTCATTCAACAAATATTTTATGAGGACCCTACTATGTGGGAGACACTGTCCTAGATGCAATGCCAACCAACATAGTATCTTAAAAGTAAACTTCCTGTCAGACCAATCTAATTAACCTTCGTATGTCAGACTTGACAGCTGAATGAGAATCCATCCCTGTAATCTGTCAACGTTGCAAGTTTCCAGTTGCGACTTATATATCAAAGCCCTCAATAAATGGGAGAATACCGTGGTGCTCACGGCCAGAGAACACCCGTGCATAATGAATGCATCAACCCACGTGATGAAAGGGTCAGATCTTACATCTCATTTGCTCCTCTAACGACTCTGTCAGATAGGCAGGCCAGGAGTCACAGACAAGGAGACTGAGATTCAGCGGGTTTAGGTACCGTGCTCACAGGCCTGAATCTGAGGAGCCAGAGTTGGCACCAATCATGCCACATTATCAAGCTCTTCCAGAATGGATTTTTGTTGCTGTCGCATAGGATGGAACAGAAGACAAACACACTAATATATAGACCACAAAGGGCCAGATGTGAGGACATAAGAGCCCCTGGGATTAGAGCCACTAATTCAAACACAGGATGCCCAGTTACATTTAAATTTCTGATACATCCAAATATTGTCCTTTTTATTGTGTTGTGTGGCTAAATTTGGCAACCCTTCCTGCCATCCACCGGGAAGTTACAAAGTGTGTTCCTGGGGCCCTCGTCACACAGTCCTTTGGAGCCCAAGTATCAATCTCTTCTGAGAAGGAGGTGCTCCTTCTTTGCAGATAACCTTGGGTTTGCTGCCTTCTTTAAAGGAATGTTTCGATCTGATGAAGCAGACATGACTGTTTCTTTGACAAGCGGAGAAACTGGAACATCAGGAAGACTGACAGCTGTCATGTGTGGAACTCTGACTTTTGCTTCAATCCTTGGGACAATGCTTAAGGACTAGCTTGATTTTCTCCATTTTACAGTCCATTACTGAATCTATAAACTGAGGCCCAAACAGATAAAGTGTGAGGAACTTGGATTTCAGTCCATACAGCTGACACTGTCTGTGTTCTTCTCATTATGCTCCCTAATGAAAGAATGTGCATTTCCCAGAAATTGGACCTGAGGTGCTTCTATATTTCTTAACAACTTCCAGCCTTGAGACCTCCACCAGAGGCTAAGACACCTCGAAGTATGAGGACATGTGAAGAGACACAGGAGGGCTGTTAAGATTTGACAAGCAATGGAAAGGTGTCAAAATGACAAATGTTGTCTTGCCCCAGTCACTGGAATGTGCCTTCTGGGAGCAATCGAAATGAAATAAAATTTCCACTTTCCTGGGCTGGGTCGTGGCTATTAACGTCTCCCCACAGAGATCCATTCTCCTACCCTCCATGGGATACTCTCCTCCCGCAGGGTTCTCAGCTCACGGCCTCACTCTCCTGCCCAGCTGTCTTTTCACCAGTTCCCACCAGAACCCCCGGCAGTCACGATAAAATGATTTGCCTGAACTGTGGACTTTCGGTGAGGGAGCAAACAGAAAGGATTTTCTCGAGTGTGCGTGTCAGTGTGGAGAGAAGGGAGGGGTGTAGAGGTTCCTGTTACTTTTCCATTATCTATTGCCTTCCATAACCAAAAGCAAAGTGTTGTGTCCTTTTGATTCTCTGACTTTATTTAAGTCCTTGGCTATCCATCCTGCTTCTTGAAATCCCCAATGCAGAGAGAATCCACTTTCATTTCACCTCTAGCATTCACGGAATGGGGTAAAGAGAAGGGAGAGTGAGTGAGACTGAGAGAGTATATTCAAAATCAGACTCATCACAGGCCAAATCTCCCTTCCACCCCCACAAGCCTGCCCACCACTCTCTCTAAAAGGCTTTTTGCATGAGCAATCCATACAAATTCAATTTGAGACTCGCAATAGAATGGCCACACAGAACCAATGGATAGGCCGGGTTAAAAATTAAATATATGGATCATCTTCAGGAGAGGAACTTTGGTTGACAACATTACTCTCTTAGCCAAGGGCTGAAGGCCAGGACTAAAGGTGGCCCCAAATGTTTCAAAGATGTTCTTATCATACCCGAAAAGAGTAGGTACATTCTGGAAGAACCAGGTAAACTCATCAGCAGCCTAGAGACAAGAATGACGTTGTGATGCTGGATCAACTATACAGATACGGAGACATGCCATCTGAAGAGGAAATAACAATGAAAAACTTCATCTGTGTGCTATTCCACCTTTATGAACCACACGCGTAAATTTTTATTAAAAAATATCTCATTTCTGAGTTGGGCTAGACTTCCAGTCTAGTAAGTCTCCTGTTATCAAGAGCTTGCTCCACGTCGAGTTCTGTATACACCATCTTGTTGAACCCTCACGGCACTCAGATTTGCTTTTCCCTCTGCCTGACACTTTCCCCCAGAAACTGACATGGCTGATTCCTTCACTTCATGGAGGTCTCAGCCCAAACGGCACCTCTTCAGAAAGGCCTTCCTTCCTGGGCCACTGGGACTTGAGAATGGGAACTATGGGTGCACAACTCCATTTCCTCCTCCAGGATGCCCTCTGGGATGCCCTCAGGGATAGGCTGGTCAGGTGGGGTGCCCTGGCCCCCTCCTTGCTGCCACACCCCACCTTCTGTGACTTTCTGTACCATAGTCCATAGTAGGCACTCAATAAATATGTATCAATTAGGTAAGGAAGAAAACATGTTATCTTTTTCCCCTCTTCCAATTCTCCTTTTGGAGAAAAATGGAACGAGAAAAAAATCAGATATGTCCATCCTTCTCTGCTAACATCTTTCCTCCCCTCTGGTGCTGGCTTCTGACCCTGGATCAAGTTCACGTGTTCTCTATACTTTAGTAGTTTCTTTCTCACAAGGCTCCTCAGTTCCTCCTGCAAACAGTCCCATCAGATCTCTCCACCTGCAGCTGACAAATGCCTCGCTCAACAGCTAGACATGGCCAAAGCAAAGGCCAAGCACGGCTGGCCTCAAGCTGGGACTCCTACCCCAATGAGCACAATACAGATTTTCCTTATTGCACGCTCAGCACTTCCAGCACCCACTTTCAGACTAGCAGTCCAGTCTTCCCCGAGAAGGAACCATATCCCCCAGTCAGAGGCGGTGCTGGGTGGAATTGTGCACATTTTCTATAGTTTGGGGTGGGAACTCATCTACGTGTGCCTATCTAATGCTGTGTGCAAACATTTAAATCGTCATCATGGGGTTGAACAACATGATGTGCAGTCGATTCTGCTGCAACAGGACATTTGTGTTTCTAGACTTCATCACACCACGCAGAATCACACAACGAAAAGAACAGGGCTTACGGGAAAAACAAGGTTAGGTGTGCAACACTCAACAACTTCACAAAATGATAAATGACAAAACAGAAATGAGAGAAACCTAATAAAAATGATAGCACACTGTTACACATGATAAACAGTTAAAAATATAGAGAAATGCCACAATAAATATGGCGCTTTACCTTGAAAGGAACTTGAAATTTGCCTGTGGGCAAATGCTGGAAGGGTTGCAGCTTGTGAGGTTAGTATGAAGTGCTGAGAGGAGGATTATCTGAAACTGGGCTGTAAGTCATAATATTGGATGTGGACGTGTGTTTCATAACACACACGGTGACCCCAGGGTGTTGGTGGATGTTCGAGGTGTGTGCATGTGTCTACTGTCTATTGCATAGGATCGTCTACTCTTACACGGCTCATTTCAGAGGGGCACAGTTTTCTGCTTTGCCTAGTGTTTCTCATGGACAAAATCACAGACACTATGCTCGTTGTTTCCTGATATTTCAATTGTGTTGGAACAAATTTGTGTTTTCAAAACAAGCACTATCGCAGAACCGACTGTACCATTCAAACAGGCTGTGACCCAGCTGCCTGCCTGGATCCTTTTATACAATGACATTCCCCTGTTACATCTGCACTGTCATGGGATGAAATTTGGAGAGATCATTTAAAAATAGGAAGCATCTATTTTTAGAAATGTTTTTCTTATTTCACCAGGATTTGAACATTGAGCTCTAAGTCCTTCCGAAGGGCACCAGAAGGGACAGTTCTCTCTCAGCCTACCTCCTGGAGACCCATTACTCTGTTTCCCTATTTCACTCTCTGCTTGATTTTCTCTAGATCAGCTCTGCTTTCATTCAGGTCTGTAGTTTGTTTCTGCCATCTGGCTTCACCTTCTGCCAAAAAGAACTAGCTGTGGACTTGGAAAACATGAGACAAATTCCATATAGTGTGGAAGTTGTCAGTTTCTCGATAGTTGTTCTTTACACCCCACTTAGAAAAAGGTAATCCCTCTGATACTTGTGGCAAGGTGCACTGTGGATGTATCTCACTATTCCCATCTCAGGTGGCCCCTGGGGAGGTGTCCTAGTGCAGAGGACACAGCCTGGCCAAGCTTACCTGGCTGTCTTGACTGTACCCTGGGCTGAGCTGGTCATGACTGCTTTGGTTCCATAGTATTGAGTATTGGGCCCAAGACTCCAGCATGAGGAGAGGAGGAAGGAGAGGAAGAAGTAGAGGAGGAAGGAGAGCCTGGCCTGAGACCCTGGACAGAGGCAAGTGGGGGAGTCCCCTGCAGACACTGATCCAGAGTCACCCAGACAGGGGCTCTGTGTCACAGGATGAATCACAGTCCAGGTTAGGGAGGTGGGGACCTGTGCTGGGGCTGCCTGGCAGGCTGAAGGAGGAGGGCTGGCAGACTGAGGCAGGAGGGCTGGCCAGCACAGAGATCAGGGCTGGGCTGGGTGGCTGCAGTGTCCTCTGGCCTTTGGCTCCCAGGCCTGGGAAGGCATCCATTCTCAGCCTCTCTGAGAGGGGTCTGGGCAGGGGTCTGGGCCTGTGGTGGGCTTTCAGGCTGAGTGAGAACTTACTGGGGCCTGGGAGAGGTACTCCACCCCACACCCACTGACTCAGAATCTCCAGGAGAAGGGCTTGAGAATCTGTAGTTTTAACAGGCCTTCCCAGGAAGATTTTTATGGCCAGGCAAGCTCGGCAAACCCTAAACCAGGCCAGTGAGACACAGAATTCTTTCCAGCAGGAGAACTCTTCTGTGAAGAAAACGTTTGTAGATGCCGGGGCTGCCCCAGGTGAAGCAAGGAACAGGCCACAGCCTCCTCTCTCAGCTTCTTTCTCCCCTCTCTCCTTGAGGTAGTGCCTCTCAGGGTCAACAGAAGAGAATTTGAAAATCGCTGACTTAATCCAATGACCCCATTTTACAGATGAGAAAGCTGAGGCCCAGAGAGGTTAAAGTGCCTTGCCAGTGATCACATGGGAGGAAGCGACAGGGCCACTTTGTGAGCAGGGGGCACTTAGGTCTGCCTCCCAATCTAAAACCAGGAGTCGTTTTACAAACAAGAGAACCATCCAGGGAGAAGGGGCCAGCTGGCTCTGAGCTGGGCCCCAGGAAGTGAGCCCAGGGTTTTAATAGCGTTATTTATCCTCTCAAACCTCATAAGTTCTGTAGCACAGCAGCCACATACATGTGGAGAGCAGAGTCGATGTCAGTACAAAATCTACACGAGGCTTAAAACACCAGGGCTCTTCCGTGAGGGAGAAAAGCATCAATTCCGTGTTAAAGTGACACATGAAAGTACAGGGCCACCGCCAATGGTGCCTAACTTGGAACTGAACGACCCCGTTTGACTTGCCTGTCGAGATCTGGAATAAGTGTTTTAAAAAGGAGGCAGAATATGACGGGGAGTGGCTTCCATTCTCTGACCTGCATCTCTCCCAGGGAGAAGTCACTGAGTTCGGGGTGTTTGTGCAGACCAGCGGAGGCCCTGTTTATCAGATCTCTTCAGGCCTCTTCACAAGTGAGGCCATTGATACAGGTGGATCAAGACTAAGTACCTGAGGATTACTCTGCATTTTCTCTCAGCTGCAAATGGTGCCCAAATAAATGCAGGCCAGGTCACGGACCGAGAGGGTGGGGTGGGAGATGCACAGGAAGCGGGACACATTCTTTTGCCTTTTACCAAAGCTTTTTTTTTTCTTTGAGAGGCAAGAAATCAGATAACAAAACAGGAGAGAATGAGAGAGAGAGAGTGAGAGAATGATGAGGGGAGGAAAGAAGCAAGAAAGAGAGAAAATAAGAAGTTTTTTTTCCATTCACGACGGAAGACAGAACAAGAATCAGAGAATATGTATTTTGGTGTTTACCTGAAGGCTGTTTAACCCTTTAGTCTCCGGGAAAACAAATATATATTTGGAATGGAAAACCCCATTGACCCTTAGCCACCAATCCTATCCTTCACGACCCACCTTCCCCTCCCATCCATGGTCACTCCTCATGAACAGGCCAAGAGCATCTGGAGCCCTCGAATGGCCATGCACAAATCAGGATCATCTGGCAACAGCTGCAGCCCACAAGTCTGGTTCACTCCTTTCGGTAAGGCTTCTGGCTGCCTGAGGAAGGAATGAACAGGCTTCCAAGCAGGAGCTGACTCTGCCAGCTCTGGCTTGAGCTCTGAGCTGTGTGGTTATCCTCTAGGCTTGATTCCATGGCACACCTACTCTGGGAATCACTCTCAATGAGGGATTCAAGAGGAGTGAAGGCGGCTAGAAAGAGTCTGAGGAGGGAAATGGCATCTGGTTAGCACAGTCTGACAGGGTATCTCTCAGCTTTTCTAGGAAAACATCCTAGTGGAAACCAGAGAGGATAGAACATGCTCCTCAAGACCAATGAGCAAGAGAGATGGAATGTTTCTAGAGAATCAAGAAAAACCCAGCCAGATTTAATCCAATGAAACAGAGACTGTTAAAAAAAAAACAAAAAAAGATACATCATGGCTTTTCCCAGTTTCTGTTCCTAAACTCAGAAAGCCACGTCTAAATCAACCTAAAAATTCCGCCACCATCCTCTACTCTTCCTCTGCAGATCTGGCAGGCCACCGGAGTCCCATTTTCCCCTCAGCCCTGCCTTCACCTCCCCACCATATTTCTACAGATATGGCAGCCCTGGCTGTTCGGTGAAGGAGGAGAGATCTGAAATCAATCCCCTCCCAGGGCAAATTTTGCGTGATACCCTCACTTTGTCCTCAGCAGTGTTTCCTAAACTGTCCCCTTTGTCAATATGGGAGACTTCCCATTTGAACCACTAAGTGAGCCTGCTTGAATATCGTGAGCAAACAGATGATTTCTACTCAGACTTCCACAATGAACTTTCATAATGATCCCCATTGTTACTGTTAGGAATTGTTAAAGGAACAGGATCTACAAATATGGGATCCGGGCCCACAGGAGTAAGTCCAGAGAGAAAGCTTTCTCCATTTGACACCTTAATTCTTCCTGTATTCGTCTTCCGCCACTCCTACAGGATAACAAAAACTGTCTCTTTTTTCTGTATTCATTAGATACCAGTGGCTTCATAGATGTTAGCTCTCATGTTCATTTTAAAACAAACCGAAAAAGCAAGTATTATCACCACTTTACTGACATGGAGACTGAGGAGAATGGTGCCCCACGTTGCCACCCCCATGCCTTCCATGAATCTACTCTGCTTCTATCACCTCTCAGAGGGTCACTACCCCCCTCTCTGTTCCTTAACTTCCTCTTCCTTTGTACATTTAGTTTCTTCCATCTGAAGCCCCGTTCCTCCTGTCAGCCAAACTTTGCTATTTCTTCAACAATTGGTTCTGCATTTTATGTTGTGCCTTCCTGGACCAGTTCTCCCCAACACTTCCCCTTGTCTTCCCAGCCATTCATTTCTTCACTAGCTTTTAACACCATGGCTGAAATGATTTGTATGTTTTTTCTCCTTCTCCTCCATGGTGTGTCCATATCTGCACCCAAGATTTTTTTCAGTTGTGAGTCAATGAAAACTCATTTCAAATTGTCTTAAGCAAAATAAAGAAAAAGGGGGGGTGTTCTTTTAAGCCCCTGAATTTGGGGTGACTTGTATACAGCAACAGATAACCAGAGCAATGCCTACCTCAGAGAATGGTTGGGAGGTTCTAAGGAGGTATGTCTAAAGTGCTCAGTGACAGGTTGAACACAGTAATAGCTCAATTAATATGATTAATTATTAACTATTCATGTCTTTCTAACATATCTGTTTCCTTGGTAATCTCTAACCTGAGAAGGGGTGATTTTCTGCATTTTTAGAAGTATGCCATTTAGAATGTAGGTCACTAATCAATCAAATTAAAACAGATGAGCTTCTTGCCATCTCCAGCCTCCCTTTGGAAACTTGACAACAAACCTCTTAATGTATGTTATTTGGAATCAAATGAAAGTGCTCATAATGCAATCTGTGTGTGTAATGCCAGTAAAATCTGAGTTTTTGATGAAGAGTCATCATCACTTGGCCATTCCTGTCTTCAAAAAAAAAAAAAAAAAAGTACAAAGGGAAGATGCAGGGCCAAAACTTAGCCAAAAGGACTATCAACACCATCACATTTTAAAAATGTGTTTGAGGTCAAATATTTCTTGTTCCTCTTATCAGTTCTTTCCACACCATCCAATCCTCCAGCACAGTAAAACTCAAGTCTGTGCAAGTCATGAAATAATGGGCTTTTCCAGGATAATACAGCAGAGACAATTTGATCAAAGCCACAATCCATTGGCCAACCCAAGACATGCTGTGATTCTCTAAGTCTCATTAGTCAAATTGCTTCCACTCTCTCATACTATTAATTGGAAATTAAGCATAGCTTTTAAGACATTTACACAAAGTTTAGAAGTGATTAATTCCTGGCTGTATTTTCAGACCTGTGCACATAAATTTAGACACACAATGAATACTGCTTAATTTGAAATACATTCAATTTAATTTAACACATTTATTGAATACCCAATCTGTGCTAGGTGCCTGGAATATCATGGTGACAAAACATTGCCCATGAAGTTATCCCAGTTTTTCAATAAAATTAATTGAAAATCCACTTAAAATTCAAAGTGACAATTTCTGCTAGGTCCCACTGCTTATATAATTTGGGAGAAGGTATTTTGAGGACTTATAAATTTTAAATATTTTTAAATATTTCAATAAATATATGTTGAATAAGTGAATGAATGATGCAGTTCATGTTCATTAGTTGACCAAGGTTGATTATAGCATAGACTATTTTTCTGTTAACACATCCTTAGCAATGCCATCAAAGTTTAACTTATGATTGTCATCTGATTTGTGGGTGGTTCATACTTCAAAATTACCTTTGCTGATAAAACTTTTTCCTGGGACTCATTGATGGATTCTTTTTAACACCTTTCATTTTGCTAAGAGCTCTGAATAAAGCAGCGAAGTAACTCAATTGTGAGTCTGAGAGTAGAAATATCAACACTTCTGTAAGCTATTAGCTTCGTGGTCATGATGGACACACAGTGTCATTGTCATTTTGGTCATTCTATAAATAGACTCCAGTGAAAAATATCTGTGATTCAAAGCTGCCAAGTAAAATAGAGATTATCTAAACTAAGCTAGTTGATAAAACCTATGTAGTAGGGTTTTACAATTTAAGAGTAGGAGATTTACCTGGAAATCCTGGACTTCAAGACTTTCTGTTCTGTACTGACAACTGAGGGCAGCTTGACGCTCCCGTCACCCCAGAGGCTGCCGCATGACCCATTTGCAGCTCTTGCAGGGGGTCTTTCCACAAACTCTCTTCCATGTCATCACGTGGGCCCATGCTTCCTGACCAAGTAGCACACACCATGAGGAGTGAAGCTAGCCTGTTCCCTCCTTTCTCCCTTTCACTATTTGAAAGTGAAGAATAATGAAAACCTACTGAAGAAGAATGCTGTCTTTCCTTTTTTACAGAGCAATTGTTTTCCGTGCAACATCTTGAGAGCCTCTGACTTTAAGTGAATAGATTAGAAGCATGAGCAATTACACCTCTCTGACACGTGTTGGTACTGCCTGTGACTTCTGGATCTGCATCTCTCTGACCCCCTTCCCCTTCTACTACCTGTTGGAATCCTTCCAGTTTTCCTCTAGATTCTTGGCTCCTTGGCTCCTTGGTGGTCTATGGTGACATCTGCTTACTCTTATCTTGAGTCATTTTAGCTGACAGACATTTCCTTGGAAAAGTTGTCTAACAGATTTTTTTTAAAACTCCTCTAGTAACTAGCAAGTACTCAGGAAATTACCTTGGTGGCCTGTGAGAGTGACATCCCCAAGAATTCCAGAAAGAGGATCACCATGTCTGCACGTTCCCACACTTGACTGCCTCCTGTGTTGAACAGTACGTGATCTTTAAACCTTTTATTTCCAGCTATAAAGAATCCGTTATATAGGAATACAGACTCTGCTGTCTGAGAAACCTGTGTTTGAACTCATTTCTAGCCCTTAATAATAACGTAATTTTTGAAAAGTCACAACTTTCTCATCTGTGAAATAGAGACACTGCCACCAACCCCCCAAGGCTAAGGAGGGAGATAAAGTCCACGAGTGGACCCTAGCCGGCACCTGGAATGAGGTCGGTTGATGGGGTCTTCCATGAGCATTGAGTTCCTTCCCCCAGCTCCTTTCTCCTGGGAATGGGAGGTGAGTGGTGAGCATTAGAAGTGGCCTGGCACACTCAATCACATGCCTATCAGTGCTGTTCAGTGGCTCTGTCTCTAAGGGACCCTTTCCCACTGGTTTCCTTTCATCTTCCTCCGTTCCTCCTCCTGCCATACAGCATACTGTCATGTGTCTTCACCCCCACACCTCGGCTCAGATGCTCACACATGGCCACAACCCTGACCTCTTTCCATGTATGTCCCTATCAGGGACCCTAAGGAAGCAAAAACCCCAATCAGCCAATCCAAACCTTCCTAACACCGGCCAGAGAAGAACAAAGTAAAAACAAATGTCAAGCTTCCTACAGAAGATGGAAGAATTCAGTCTGTGTTTAAAGATACTAATCTAAATCAAAAAATAATCTAGCATAAGAAAGGTACAGAGGATCTTTCAGTTCAGATAAACCTTTAGAATTATGCAAAGTGATTTTTTTAAAAAAAATATCGTAAACAGGAAACACTACCCATCCTGTGAGACAAAAAAGAAAAAAGAAACAGGTTAGCAACTTTTTTCCTCTAGAAAAAGTTGTATTAGAGCAACTGATTCTTTTTGCATCTTGACACCTTTTCTGAAAATTCACATCTTAAAATGGAGGAGGACCAATTCCAGAAAATATGATAACCTCATCTGATGTTCTTTCAAAAAAGTAGAAATTAAGTTCTAAGGTAATGATAGCAGCTAACGTTTGGTGAATGCTTATAACATTGGAATATGAATGACTATTCTAAGTGTTTTATATGCATCATTTTATTTCACTCTCACAATAATCTTATAAGGATGATTAGTATTAGCTCAGTCTTACAGACAAAGAAATGGAGGCACAGAGAGGCTGAATAACTTGCTCAAGTTCGTATGAGATGTAAATAATGGAGCTAGGATTTGAAGTGAGAAATTAGGCTCCACAAGCCACACACCGAGCCAGGCTGCCAAGGACAGCAACTCGAGGCGTGCCCTCCACACTCTCCAGGTGCCAGGTCCTTACCACGGAGCCAGGCAGCCCCAGCAGAGACAGTGCCTCAGGGCCTCACCACCACACTGCTGCGAAGAAGCAAGAGTCAATGGCATCAAAGGAGAGTAAATGAGGTGAAGACATTCTTTCTGCTGGGACCCAGTTGTTTGGAGAAGGGAAGAAAAATACCAGAACATGGAGATCTTTGAATTCTTGCTCTTCAGGCTGAATGCTTGTTTGAAAAGTGTGGTTTTTATTGCCGAATGCTCTCTGCAGTCCCAGGACTGAGATAACACTTGGAAAGAAAAACAATAAAACCTCCTGATTGAAAAACATGTAGCTGGTTTCTTCATTCCTGTTGAGGTCTTCTGAGAACTAACAACAGCTGAAAATTAGCTTAAGAAAGGCTGGAGGAGAGGAGGTAAGAGAAAACTGTAGCAAATAGATAACTGAATTCAAAAACGCAGAAGGTAAGAGTCTAAAACCAAATTTAAAACAGTCACTATATTATGTGGGATTTGGCAAATTTCCCAATGCTGGCCAAATAATTTTGAAAAAATTAGTTCAGTTCAACAACATTTCTTGATTACTTTGCATTGGATTCCTGTGCTTGATGCTTTGAAGATGAAGATAAATAAGTGACACTGTCTTTCCTCAAGCAGAGTAGGGCAGAGAGAGCCGTCAACATGCCAAAAATGCAAGGCATGGTGCATTTAGTTATGTGTATGAAAAGCAAAAGCAAAACAAAAACACAAACAAAAAATAAGCAGAAGTAAATCAAAAGAGGGAGTTAGAGGAAGAAATTATTCTTTGTGTAGTCAGGAAAAGATCCCAAGGATCCTAGCTAGATTTTGAAGGATGAGTAGGTGTTTTCTAGACAAGCAAAATGGTAGGTATTGGTGGAAGAGCATTATGGAGAAATAAAACAGGGTGTGCAAAGCCATAGAGGTATGGAATAGCATGGTGCAGAAGAAAAGCAATTAATGTTTTGGATTTGCTGGAAGGAAGAGTATAAAAAGGAAATGGTGATGGGAAATATGAAAATGGATTTGAGGGGGTGAAAGTGAATTCAGGGAAGGTGGTTGCGGGGTTACTATAATACTTCTAACAAAATGTAAGGAAAAGCTAGACTAAGCTGGTCTTAGTGACAATGAAAAGAAGGGAGAACAGATTTCCTGAAGAGACATTTAGGAACTAATATGTAATTTCATTATGGAGGGAGCAGGGGAGAGACTTAAGAGTGACATCAGAGGTCGTGTGTGCGTGATGACTAGAAAGAAGATGGTGCCAGAAGCTTGGCTGAGACTGTCTATGAAGGTGAAGATATGAGGAGTGAGGCTGAGGACCAGGCTCTGTAGAAGAGAGGCCAGCAATAGGTGAGGACCCCATCTAGAAGAGGCTAGATTTGAGGCAGAGACTCTGAGGAGAGAGCTTACAACTGTTTTTTGCCATCAGAATACCTGTTGAAAAATGAAAAATAAAGAGTCCAGAGTGGTGGACAGACTTTAAGGTAGCCCCATGACTTCCATCTCCTAGTGTTCACTCTTGTAAAATCCTCTCCCTTCGAGTGTGGGTGGGACCTGTAACTTGCTTCTAACAGAATATAGCAAGGGTGATGGATATCACTCCCATGACTATGTTGTATTATAAAAGACTGTGTTGCTAGTGGAGTCCACTAGCTAGAGATTCTCCTGGCTGGTTTGATGAAGTGGCCATGTAGAGAAATTGCAGTGGCCTTTAGGAATTGAAGATGGCATCCCACTGATAGCCAGCGAGAAGCCAGGCCCCTCAGTCCTACAGCTGCAAGAAAATGAATTCAGCCAACAACTTGAATGAGCTCAGAAGAGATTTAGCCCTAGTCAAGCCTTCAGATGAGAACATGATCCACTTGATTCTGATTTCAGGCTTGTGAGACCCTGAGCAGAAAACCCAACTAAGCCATGCCTGGACTCCTGACTCACAGAAACCATGAAATAATATACGTGTGTTGCTTCAAGTCACTAAGCTTGTGGTAATTATTTACAGTAGCAATAGGAAACTAATACAATCACACTGTGGGAAGCACCCAGAGTAAAACTAAGCTACCCTCGGGTTTTTGAAGCCTAGGAGGAAAACAAGGAAAAAGAAAATAAGCAGGCCAAGGAGACACGGCTGTTGTGGCGGAAGGAGGCTGCCTTTGATGGCTGTCCAGTTCCGGGCTGCAGGGAGCCATACACAGGCTCACTTTCCAGCTGCTTTCCCTCTGGGCCGCCTCAAGTCTTCTCACAAAATGAAAGACCATCTCAAATTCTATCTAAAAATCGGGCAGATGGAGAAGGGGCCCATGTGCTGACATCTGCCCCATGGGGTGGAGTGTCTGCCTCCCAGAGGAGATGCTACCTGACTGCAGAGAGAACAACCAGGCTCTGCCCATGGCAGGGCCACACTTACACCTTTTCTACTTCATGGACACAAGCCGCTTATCACCTCTGGTCCCAGACAATCCTCCCATTCTCTCCCAAATCTGTATGGTTCATGAGTCTACTAGGAAAGACAACTCTTCTATTCTTTCCCTATCTTTTTCCCTCCCTTGTACTCAGAACCAATACTACTTTCAACTATTCAGGTGTAGTCCAGTGCTATTTTAGGTAAAATTTTAAGGGGAACCTAGCCATATTTATACCCAGAAATACACACACACACAGGCACACAGGCAGAGAATGCTAATGTTCATTACAGAGTAATTGCATCCTTTCTGTAAGTTATTATATGAAAGGCAATCATTACTTTGCTTAAAACTCTGGCTTGATTGCTTGTTATTATGTGAAAGCATTGTAAAGAACTCAATTTTTGCTAAGAAATGTAAAATGCATAAAGTCCAAATTTTAGTTACTGACTATCACTAACAACCTTCATGAAAGCAAGAGAGCTCTGTCCCAACTCACCTTTAGCCTTAGTAAGAATAAAACCTCCCATTTACTGAGGGCTTATAACAGGGCAAGCCCTGCACTAAGCACCCAGTGCATTTTATCTCATGCAATCCTCACAACAACGATATAGAAGAATGAATATTATCATCTGTAATTTAGGGAAAGAGAAACTTAAGGCTTGGGGAAGTCAGAGTGAGTGCCCAGCTGGACAGTTCCAAATCAATGCTTCTACCCAGCACATTGAACAATAGAGGGGTCAAGAAAACTCCAACTAGGTTCATTATTCTCCTCTCCAACTTCCATATACAAATCCTGAAGATAGAGTCAAAAACTCCAGGGCAACAAGAGAATTTCCCTTGGTTTTTTAAAAGATCAGAAACTCTGAGCAGCAAACAGTGCACACTCAGGCAGAGTCTTTCCAGTCTACGGAAAACCAGCTGTGCCTGCAACCAAGACCTTCAAGAGAGCCTCCACCAACACAGCGCCCCCCAAGACATACACCCCCTCCAGCGGTGGGCTTGTGGAGGTGGAGGTTGGGCTTGTCTTGTTTACCATGGCAAACTCCGTGCTGGGCACAAAGGAAGCCCTCAGGCAATGTTTGTTAAACAACCGAATGAGTAAATGGATGGATAGATAGAGAGATGAATGGATAGACAGACAGATGGACGGAAGGAAAGACGATAGATTAATGGATTGATCGGTGGATGCAACAAAGCTCGACTCAAGAGAGGGAGAGAAACAAGTTCAGCTCCTTTAAATTAAACCGTTCACTGCTGGCCAAGGACTCGTGGGTCCTAGAACTATGAAGTGCAAAATGTCAGTAAGGAATACAGAGCTTTCCCCTTTATTGTCTCTAGCCACATGTTTCCAAGATGTATTTTAAAAATGGCAATAGACAAATCATGTTTATTTTATTAAATGTCAAAGAGCTTTCTAAAAACCAGCAAACTGAGAGACAGACATCGTTCTTGCCATGTTGAATTCTTCAGATGAGGCCTCACATATTTAGCCCCTGAATGGGAATGCAGGGAGCTTGAGAAAAGGCATGTTTCAAGAGGTAAGCACAGAATCTTGTCATGTCCCTGCCTGAATACTAACAAATTAATAAATTAAGCCAACCCAGGCCTGCAAAACGCCTAGCTAAACATTCAAATACCATGGCTCCAAGCCTCTCGGCCTTATCTGCATTCTTGAAGTTTAACCAGAGCCACTGGCAAGCCGGCTCCCAAGAGCTGATCTCTTGATATTGAGATGGCGAGTGGAGTAATAACCTCAGGTCTGCTCCGTGGATAAATGGCATGCAGCTCCATGTATGAAGGGAGGCACAGTTTTTCTGTTCTCTTGTATGGAGCCATGACCTCATCCTGCCTCATCTCATGTCTCCAAAATGCATCCCTCAGAGGCCAAAGAAGCTGGAAACAGGGAAGCAGGGGATATCATTAGAGACAAAGCCTGCTTTGTTGTGAAGTCCCTTTGGGTGGGGACATTTGCCAAACTGGCCACGTGAAGCTGAGGACATGGTCATGGTGATCCAGAGGGAAGCAAACAATGATATACAAATATTTTCCACTAGTCTTGATCCTTAGAGAAAGCTGTTTCCAGATGAGGCCTTTCATCGACTTCCTACCGAGAGACCTCAAGGCGCCTAAACCACGTTCTGTACCATATGGATCATCTAACACAAACGGCGTCTAATGACACCAACTCTCAGTTATCCAGGAGCTGTTCCTTGAGAGTGTGGGTTAGCCAGAACCTCATCCTCCTCTTCTCCTCCATGGCTGGCCTGGCTTGCACTGCCCTCCAGCTCCTCCCCAGAGGAGGCCTGAGCAAGGCTCGGCCTGGCTGCCTTCCTGTTGGTATTTGTAGGATTCTACAAATTGAGTGTTAAGGACAGACCTCATCCATCAGTCCATTTCAATCTTTTCATTTTACAGATGGGGAAAATCAGGCACAGATTGTGGAAGTTAGTGGCTGAACTGGACCCCAAATGTAAGTCCTAGGAATTCTATTCTGTGTTCTTCTCATCATGCCTAGCTCCAGCTTAAAACATAATTAGGTTAGGAAAGGCTGAAACCAATGGTAACTAGGAAGTTTGGAGACTCCTGTCTTTTTCATTCATCTATTCTTCACTCAATGTCTCCCCGTGTCCTATGTATCAACTCTAAAGGTGTTGGCCTGGGATGGTAATAGACAATAGATTTGATCCTAAAGGCCAAATTGATCAATTGTCAGTGGCTGCCTGGAGATCTATACAGAGAAGGACATAGAATGGCACAAGTGATGAGTGATGTCCTTCTTCGACCAAGGATTAGAGAAGTGCCAATGGCTACTGGCTTGGACATGAAAACCCACCGTAATCGGGCCTCATCTTGCTCATCTGACCTCATTTTTCCTATTTCCCAAACAAGGGTCCTCAACTGCAGTCAGAATCTGACTCAACCTCCCCACTGAACTACATCTGTGTCTTTCTTATTTCTGCTTTGGAGCTTTCTTCTTTTGTGTCTTCCTGCCCAGAATATTCTCCATGCTTCTCTTCATCCATTGAATCAAATCACAAGGTCTCTCCCTACATAGCCTTCCTATCACAGCCCACACAGATATCAGCAGCGTTGTGACAGACCACACAACTTAGCATTTAATTATAGTCTTGCTCTGGGCCTGGCTTACTTCCTCTGCACAGTCTTTTCTGCTCAACTAGGAAAGGTTTCTTTGTACCCGCAAGAATAGTGCGGATGTAGCAACTTTTCAGTAATTGGTATTAGAAGGCAATGTGAATAGTGAATTTAGTTTTAATTTTGAAAATATACATGTATATTTTATTGCAGTAGAAGAGAAGTGGAACTTGGGGACCCCCTCCACTTTGCCTCTTCCCTTCTCATTCATTCACCCATGACCTCCTTCTAAACTCAATTATAGCGAGGTTCGGAAAAAAAGTGGTATTTTCTGAAAACCAAACCCAAGTGTATGCCTAAGTAAATTAATTGAATATAAATTCTTGGCACTTTCAATAAGCCAAGGAGAGAGATTGTTAAGCCTTCCAAGTACAGACTTAACTCAAGCTAAGCAGATGTTAACTGTCATTTAGTCTAAGATTTGGTCCTCAGGACTTAGCAAGGAAGTCAGATACAGATAATATCCCTAAAGATTTTTGCTTTAGCTCTTCATCCAAAAATGTTCGTAATCTCTTCCCCTTAGCAAAAACCTACAAGCTTTTTCTTACCGAAAAGAAAACACAACTATCACTGATATTATTTTGCATAAAATAGTACACAATTAATGCATTATTTATACAGTGGCCACCTCTAAGAAACTCAGGAATTTGTGTTAGAGGGTGGAGGCAAGAAGAATAAAAATTCAGAATCTTTTACCATTATTAAGGCCTCCTCATGTATTTTTCTAATTTCTTTTAGGTAGGACTATTAGCGTTTGTTTGCCAATAGAACTGGTTGGTGGAAAATCGAAGCCCTTTCCTCTCCATCATCTGCTCTCTTCCCCAACGACATTCTTTCATTTCCCACTTTGAGGGACAATATCAATGGAACCTTTGAGCTGCTTCCATGGACTCCACCTATGCTCCTCTAGATGAGTAGGAAGGTCCCCTCAAATAAATGAGGGCAGATCTCCAAGCATCTCCACTGCCATGGGTTTGGGAAAGTTTGCCTCATGTACACTAAGCTTTTTACAGTTTGAAACCTTGTTTTTGAGTGATGGGCCAGTTCAGCCCCTCCACACCACAAACAACCAGGGAGAGGAAGGGAGGTCCCCTCCCTCTGGGCCAGAACTGAGCAGGCCGACAGAGGACTTGTCTCCAGCACACCCACCACCCACATCCCAGGGACACACGAAGGACCCAGCTCCCTGGAGGTGAGGGGGGCAGGGATTTAGAGAAGAGGCCTGGAAGGCAGGGCTCTGAGCTCCCCTTGCCTCAGAGCCAGAACTCCTCTGCTTTAGTCCACACCACGGCACGCACTGAGATTCTCAGTGACCTGCTTACATAAAAAGGCCCTTCTACAAATCTACAGATCTAATGAATGCTTCATTGCCTTAGAATTCTATGGTACTGAGAACACCTCTGATCAAAATACGCGGCGAGTGAAAAGATGTGGAGGCTATAAGAACTAGAAGCAAAGCTTATTTTGGCCGATTTTTTTCCGTAAGAAAAGGAAACCCATGGGGGTAAAATTTTAAAAACATTTTGCTGAGGAGACTGTTTAACAAAGACAATTTCATAGGTTTTGTTCTTCAAAGTTAGACAAAATTTCAAAAACAAATATTTTTGGAATCAATGGAAACTTCTCGGCATACCAGGTGAGAACATTAAAAAGAAAACCACCAAAAGCAAAAAATCCCTCCTAGCTGCTATCCTCACTGTCTCACTTTTTAAAACGGAGTATTTACCACCAAAAACATGAGAAGGACGCAGTATCAGAAGAGAGGGCAGGGGCCGGCCCCGTGGCTGAGTGGTTGTGTTCGCGCTCTCTGCTTTGGGACCCCAGGGTTTCACTGGTTCGAATCCTGGGCGCGGACATGGCACCACTCATCAAGCCATGCTGAGGCAGCATCCCACACGCCACAACTAGAAGGACCCACAACTGAAAATACACAACTATGTACTGGGGGACTTTGGCAGAAAAAGGAAAAATAAATAAATGAAAAGGAAGAGAGGGCAGTCCTTTCAATGGAAGAAGTTTCGTTTCCTGAAAAATGCAGCTATTTTTCTCTTTTGTGTGGATAGGTGAGAATTCCCCCAGGGCCTGGTCCTGGGTGGTGGTGGGGATTCACACAGGAGGGAGAGGACCTGGATCAGATGGGCTCACATGTGCTTCCCCTCTTTCTTGCTCTCCTGTGACTGGCTGGAGGACCTCTGAGTGTCTCAATGTCTGGAGCCTCGTTCACTCGTTTTGTCAAGTCTGGCCGGAGTCTGGGAGCCAGCGTGGCACTGTTTGTGGAGCCAAAGTGGAGATTAAGTCATGTTTTAGAGGTGACCTCTGTCCACCCTTTCAGCAGGCGTCCCCTCCCCTCCAGGCCTCACTCCCCAGCAACTCGCCACCTAGATGCTTTTGTTCTGAATGAGCCCCTCCCTGCCAACGCAAGACCCAACAGTCCCCGGCACACCCACCATCACCTCCCGACCCCCCCACCCACCCCCACAGTTGCCTTCTCTTCAAATGGACCTGGTCTTTGTTGTTCTAATTAGATTATCTCTGCCTTAGGGACCTAAGGGACAGTCCTCAGCAGCCCTGGCTGGAAAGGCAGGTCGCATAATCCCTGTTATCAAGAGGCTTGTCATTTAGCATGTAGATCAACTAATTCTTTCGATACCAGGGGAGCAATTGTGCATCTTAATATTGATTTTTTTGGAGATACAATCGCCTACATTCCTGAGTCAGACTCACTTACTGAAGCTAAAAGGTTCCACTTACTATATTATGAAACCACCCCCACCCCCATCACAAGCTTCATCCCAATTTAATGTTAAGAAGCTGGACGAATCTGAAGGGCTTTGTGTTTTTCCACTTGGTCCAATTTCAGAATGAGCATCCAGTTGAGGAGAAACAGCAAAAACAATTCTTGCCATTTTAAGACAGCTCCTGCGTTTGGGCTGGGAGTGAAGGCACGTTCTGCCATTCCCCACAACCCGCTCAACCTGCCCATACTTCCTCGACTCCCCAAACCTTGCAGTGCGGTGATACTGGGCTCTTAATTTAATGAGGCCAGATTATCAGATTTCTATGTTTCATGATGAATTAGGAGGCTGGGCTTTCAAATTAAGCTGTGGGTATTTTCCTATCAAATCCCCTTCCAGGTCAGTGAGAGGCAGAGAAAGAAAAATTTGAGCTACGGTAGTAAGAAAAAAATGCTACCTTCTCAAAGGGTCCAAAAAGCACTGAGATTTGGGACAGGAAGAGGTGTTGATTCTATATTATGAAGGAGTATGAGGCAAAAGCAAATAGCAGCCAAGGGCCCAATGTAAAATTGGTTCTACACAGAAAGTTCAGCACCCCTAAACGCGAGGGGGCCTCCTGCAATAATGCACATCATCCTCCATTGGAGTCCCAATCATGATGACTTTTCACACCACTTAATCGAGGGTCGGTCTTGGGTTCAGCACTGTGCTGCAGAGCATGTGCTAAATATTTTACAAACATTTTTCCACTTGATCCTCACAGCAAGACTACGAAGCATGTTCTATTAATTTTCCTCATCTTACAGATGAAACTACTGCTGCCAAGAGAGATTACATGATTTGCTCAAGTTCCTAAAACCAGTAAGTAGCAGAGACAGATTCCAACCCAAGCCTGCCTGTCTAGCTCTTAAACTTGCAGTTCTAACTAGAAAACTGCTCTTCACTCTTTGCTGGTTGGTAAAGGGTGCGCTCATTTACTCCATTATCTGTCCATTCATTCTGACACAATTGCTCATCTTCCAGGCCCTGGGTGCCAAGGATAGAAAGGAACGCAAGGTGCAGGGCAGGAGACAGACAAGAATAAATAAATACTATACCACCAAATAAGGTGATACCTGCTCCCATAAAGAGATGAATGAAATTCAGGAGGAATACTGGAGACGGGACTTCTTAAAGATTCTCACAGAAGATTTTAGGGTAAAAGTTGTCTTGTTTTGAAAAAATCCGTGTAAATGGTTAGATGCATAAGAGAGAATGGGGAGAGGACTGAGCTAAGAGATTCTGATTAAAAGTCTGTTCTGCACTCAAGCTAATGTAATCATGCTACTTCTCTTTGCATTTATGTGAAATCTTCTATCTAGTGGGCTCTATATGTATATTGACGTTTTACTGCTTGCAAAGTGAAACTGTGTCTTTAAACAGAAGAGCAGATGTAGCAGACTTCAAAACAGTCTCAGTGGAGATCTGCTATGTATTGGGGATGAGATACTAATAGATGACTTTTTTGTAGTGACTCTATATTAAGAAGAGAACAGTTATATTTATTTTTCCCCATGTAATTATGATGCAGTGTATGGTCAAGCAGATTTGTAGATTTCTGTGCTGGAACCTCTAACTTTCATTGCATTGTTCTGCTTACCTATCTGTCTGAGGCTAGTGGACCACAAAGTCTTTGTGGAACATAACACAAGGGCTGATTTCAGTATCTGCCACCTGGTAGACACTCAAGAAATCTTTGTTAAAATAGAAAAATGAGCGCATGAATGAATTAACTAATGCTTCTAAAACTTCTCCTTGAAGCAAATGCTATACCCATTGTACTATCTATGTACTATGACCATATCATACTTTTCTGGAACAGTCCTGACTTGAAATAGTCTGTTCTGTTGTCCCCACCAGCCACCAAAATGTCCGTTTTAATATTCGAGTGCCATCTATCAGCTTGCTTCTTGTGCCCAAAACAATTACCAAGGTTTTTTGTCAGAATCATGTGTCCCAATTTTCCTGTTGGGAAACAAAGTTACTATAGCAACAGAGAAACGATGTTCTTGGGTGAGAAGGAAGGCACCATTAAGGGATGTGAAAATGAGGAGCTAGAAGTACAACCCAACAATTTGGGTTCTAATAATTTTTGGTGTTCTCAGTAAGGAAAAAGAACACTTTACAGGGCAACACTAACTCCCTTATTAACAAACACTTACTAGATGTTTTGAGAATACTGAACATGTATTGATGTAGCTTATATAAAGCTTTGGTGAGAATCTGAGTGAAAATAGTTGAGCTGTCAGCCTTGCTCATCACCACATTTATATTGTCAAACATGAATTTTGTCATTTTAGAGGCTTAGATGTTAAAGAAAGCACAGTGCAGTAGTCAAGGAGAACTCTGGGCCTGTTGTGGACATTTGTCATATTCTTGCCTGCCCATCACCTTTTAAGTGACCTCCCTTTGTTAGCTGAAATATCCATGTCTCCCAGTGTAGAAGTTGGAACTGAAGTTACTTGCCTCCCTTGCAGCTAAAACATAGCATATGACACAGGTGTCCACCAATCAGGGGCACCTGGGCAAGACTTCTGTACAGAAGATCTTGTTGCAGAAATGGCTTCAAAACAGGTGGAATAAGCTGGTGCAGTAAAGGTGACTCTCTGGTACTTAGTACTCGCCAGCCACAGAGACAATGGTTTCCTCATCAGGCCATTTTCTCTGCGTGGTTTGGGCATTGCTTCTAGGAGCTGAGGTTCCAGCCCCTCTCTCTAGCCCTCCCCCCATTCTGTGAGTTTTCTCACATCCTTTAATAAATCCTTCTCCTGCTTAACCTAATCAGAGTGGATTGCTTTGCAATTAGGAACATGGACTATTACAAAAGATGACCTCCAAACATAAAAATAATCTTGACACTCACACAGAGCACATTATCTGGGAAGTGCAGGGTGATCTCTGAGTAGGTCTGCACATGCCAGAACAGTAGATTGGAAACTCAAGCTGGTTCAACCTACAGCAATCCTAGCAATTGCTTGTTGTAATACAGCTAGGGGTTTTTTTGTTAGACATATTCCTATACTTAATCAAACTGCTTGGAAGATAATCCTGAGCAACTTATTATTTAAGAAAACACTGATTTGGAATAAGCAAATGATTATCTCCCAGGACCGACCTATTATTTGCCAGCCTTAACACCAGGTTAAGTTCTAGTGTTTCATAAATCTGTAATACCCTCATATTAGTTTGCTGGGGCTGCCATAACCAAATACCACAGACAGGATGGCTTAAACAACAGAAATTTATTTTCTCACAGTTCTGGAGTCCAAAAGTCCAAGATCAAATCCAAGATCAGAAGTCAGCAGGTTTGGTTTCTTTTGAGGCCTCTCTCTTTGGCTTGCAGGTGGCTGCCATCTCTCTGTGTCCTCACACGGTCTTTCCTCTGTGCAGGCGCATGTCTCTGTCCTAATGTCCTCTTCTATAAGGACATCAGTCACATTGGATTAGGGCGCACCCATACGAACTCATTATACCTTCATTACCTCTTTAAAGGTCCTATCTCCAAATACAGTCACATTCTGAAGCGCTGGGGGTTAGGAGTTCAACATACGAATCTGGCAGGGGGTGGGGGGGGTGGTGGGTAGGGAATAATTCAGCTCAAACTTTTGTTGATCTAAATTGTTTAAATCTAAGGCTGATTTAGAGAAGCTAATTCTAAAAGTTACCACTACTTATGTTTAGTTTGATGTAAATCTTTCTAATGAAATAATCTATTGGTTATTCCATAAAAATTCTATTTTAGAAAGTAAGTTTAGACCTCTGCTCCCCCACACCCTCCATCCTCCATCCTTCCAAGTTTACTTTTTAAGTAGTTAAAGTAAAAACGTCTAAACAGCTTTTAAAGTCTGGTATTTTCCACATATAATCTTCCTCATTCTTGAAGCCCCACTAAAATCCCACTTTCTTCATGAGGTCTCTCCTGATCTCCCCCAGCTGGAAGAGCTTTCTCGTCTTCTGAACTCTGACAGCACATTATCCATGGCTCTCTGATGACACTAACTTCTACCTCGCATTAGAGTTAGCTGTCCACATGTCTGATTTCCTCTTCTAGAGTGGAGGTCCAGGAAAGATGTATCTGATTCCTCTCTAGTACCAATGGGGCCCAACAAGGAGCTAGCAGAGTATACCACATGCTCGTGGCTTAACATAAAGGACCCCTCTCCAATGTTATTTTCCAAACATCCTTTCTCCAGTGCTTGATGGCCAGGCCTCTGGACTTGAGCTCCTCTTCATGTCACTCCCAAATACCTGCAGTAAGACCTACATCAGAGTTTCTCAGTCTTTCACCTTCTTTTACCACCCGAGTGACCTCAGAAAAAATAATCAATGTTGCTTAATTCCTCTCTCTTTGTGTCTTATCCTTGGGTGGGGAGTGGGGTACGGGTCCTTCCCAGCCCACCCTCCAAGACAGTGTAGTTTGCCTCTATGGATATGGGGTATGTGGGGCTCATCGTCCCCCTACAAAGCCCCAGGCTCCACTGGGGAAAATGCAGGGTATAGGGGACCACTCCAGATGAAAGCCTCAGAGAGGATGGAATCAAGATGTGAGCTTCCATATTTAACGCAGCTTTATTCATAACAGACAAGATATACAGACAACCTAAGTGTCGATGGGTGAAAGGATAAAGAAAATGTGGCGCATATATATATATACAATGGAATATTATTCAGACTTAAAAAGGAAGGAAATTCTACCATATGCAACAACGTGGATGAACCTGGAGAACATTATGCTAAACAAAATAAGCCAATCACAGAAGGATAAAAACTGCTTGACTCCACTTATCTGAGGTATCTAAAATAGTCAAACTCAGACTAGAATGGTGGTTTCCAGGGGCTGGGGGAGAAGGAAACAGGGAGTTGCTAATTAACAGGCATAAAGTTTCAGTTATGCAAGAGGAATAAGTTCCTGAGATCAGCTTACAGCATTGTGTCTATAGTTAATAATACTATATTATGCATTAAAATGTCTGTTAAGAGGGCAGATCTCATGTTGTGTTCTTATCACAATTAAAAATATCTGTATTAATTTAAAAAAAGATGTCAGCCGCCCCACCCAACAGAGGGCAGTGCAGTGCCCATAGCAGAGGCCTGAATTGACCCCTACCAAGTTCTGAGCAATGGCATAGGAGTTTCTGCAGGTGGGAGAGAAGAAGGAGAATTGTTGTTTGCTTTTGTTCAGTTCTGGTTGTTTTCATTTTTAAACCCGGTTTTGTTAAAGTACATACTTTTTTTCTTAAAAAGCAACACCAGCAATAAAAACTGTCTGCTTCTTCCTGCAACTTTGGTAATAGTGGAGGAAAATCAATGTTCATCTGGATATGGTGCAGATGCTCATAACCTACATTAACAAACTAAACTATTGCTCTCTACTGACTGTCTTTAAAAAGTCTTATGCTTTTACCAGTAAAATGGAGAAGGCCGCACTCAAGGTTATCCTGTCCTTTGAGAAGAAAATCCTTAGGTACCACACAAATAAGACATTTACTATTCCCTTTAAAATAAAAAGACAGAGCAAAATAATTTGCAGGCATAGGGCATCCATGGAATTCTAATTTATTTTATAGGATTTATTGCATTTAATCTGCCCTTAGCTGCTCCAGTTACTTAAGGAGCAAATACCAGATGCCTTCAGAAGACCTCAGAAATATTGCATTAATTTACAAATGTGCCTAGCACTGAGGTAGCTTGATTGAAATAAAGACTGCCAAAAAAGAAATTAGGGGGGCCAGCCCCAAGGCATAGTGGTTGGGTTTGGCACACTCCACTTCAGCAGCTCAGGTTCGCAGGTTCCTATCCCAGGCACAGAGCTACATCGCTTGTCGGCCATACTGTGGTAATGACCCACATACAGGTTGGAGGAAGACTGGCACAGAAGTAGACTCAGGGCTAATCTTCCTCAAGCAAAAAAGAAGAAGATTGGCAACAGACATTAGTTCAGGGAGAATCTTCCTCAATGGAAAAAAAAAAAAAAAAAAAAACAAGACGAAAAAGAAAGAAGGAACTTTTCTTGCCACTTAAGAGGGAAAAAAAAAGATGCTTTTCAGCCACGTCTGTTAATTACTTTTGTCCAAAGAAATAATTTAGGCAGGATAATGGACATTCAGTAGGTTATGCAGGAACTGCTGAGATTTTTCAAAGCTAACTCCATTGCAATAGGAGAAGATTGGGCTAATTTTCTAAGCCTGACACGTGAGGTAGAGTGGGCTTCCTGAAGCACTGTGCCGGAGACTCAGTTTGTTCAGTCGAAGGATGGAGTGGAGTATTAAGTCCTTGGGTGACAGAGTAAGAAGGAGATGACACAAAGTAGGAAAAAGGCAGAAGGATGAAGAGCAGCATCTTCTCTTCTTTTATTCCCCCCCCAAGGCTTGGGCTGGTCCCAGGGAAGTATGTGTCTGACAGGAAGAGGGAACGTTGAAGAGGGTCTGATGACAGCTTGTGTGTAGTGCCCATGTCTGTCCGAAGAAAGGACTGACCCTCTGTGTTTGTCTCAGTGTCTTTAACATTTTTTTCAAGGGCCATCCTCATTTGTCCTAAGCAAATAGCCTTTATAAAATTCAAACAATTAGGAAAACATCTAAATTGGCATTCCCCAATGTCCATGTAGTGGCACAACAGTGTGTCACAATTAGAATCCCTTATTTCACTAAGGCGACTAAGGTTAGGATACTAAATGGGTGATTGAGTGATTTTCCTTTTTTAAAAATCTTTTCTTTTTCTTTTGGAAAAGTATAATTTGCAATTACCCATATAAAATGTCATTCTTGGGTAATGTCTGAGAAAATGATGGAGTTAGGATCTCTGGAAATTCTTTCTCCCATCAAGGAAATGAGAAAAGTGACAAAAATCGTCAGAGTCAAATTTTTCAGAACTCTGAAAATAAAAAAAAGGCTTGCAGCAAGCCAGGGAGTTTTTATTCAAGAAAACTGGTTGAACCTCAGTAAAAACAATGAGCTTGCAGTGCCTTAACTTGTCTGTTCCTACACACCTCTTCCCAACTTTACAGTAGCCTTGAAAACCAGCAATCTGGCAGTCACCACAGTGGGCAGAAAAGGGACAGAGCTCCTTCAAAACTTCTTCCTCAGAGTGACGTCAGTGAAAATGGCAGAGTAAGGACCACCAGAAATTCTCCCCTCCATGAAAACTGACAAATAGAAATGGCAAGCAATAGAATATATTGTAGTATATGAGGAAGCCATTTGTTGTAAACCTAATTTGGCCTGACTTTGTTTTTCCCAAAAAGGCCTGACATGGCCATTGAGCATGCATTCTATATCTGCTTTAAACATTTCCTATGGCAAGAAGAAATGCCCATAAGATAAAGATGCAACTTCTCCCAACATTGGCATTTCCTTAAGGATAAGCATCTTTCCTTAGGCTAGGAACTGATTGCTGTGCACACCTTTAACCACCCAGCTCACATGTGATCACCCAGCTCGAGACAGCAGACCTGCCACCCTGCTGTGTTCACTGAGACAGCAGACCTACCTGCTGTGTCCATCAATCTCTGTGCCCACAGAGCAGTCTCGTGACTATTGTAAAAGGGACATTTCAATCATATGTGAAACATTCTCTTTGGGGGTGTATAATCACTCTGTACACCCCACTTCTTTGGTGCCCTTTCTTCCTTTGGGAAGAAAGGCCCCAGGCCATGGTCCTCACATTTTAGCTCGGAATAAACTCTCCCAAATTTTCATTTATAGATTGGTTATGGATTATTTTCATCGACAAAACAATGAAAAACTGGGAACACTTATTGGAACCAACTTTTTCAAAATTTTCAAAATTAACCAAAGGCTTGCAGCAACCAGGAGAGTATTGATCAAGAAAAACAGCTGAATCTCAGTAAGAACAGCATGTTTAGTGGCACTTTAGCTTGTCTTGTTCCTTCTCTCCCCACTTGGCAGAGCCTTGAAAAATAACAATTCACAATCACAGTGAAAATCAGCAGCTTGGCAGCCACCAGATGGAAGCCGAAGCTCTTTCAAAGTATCATTCCCAAAGAATTGTCATTTTTGACCTGTATGGTGGTTGGCTGAAAGACCACCCTTGCAAGCTTATCCTTATTCCATCTGATTTGGAGCTCACTTAGTACAAAAACCCTTCCTCCCTTCTCTTTGACCAAAAGCTTTTCCCCAAGTGGTCATTTGTTAAAAACAATTACAGGAATTGTTTAACTTGATGGCTGCCTGAGGCAGGGGATAGTTGTTGGGGCAAACAATAGACTAACAAAAAACTTCAAAAGAAAATCTCAGAAATGAGATGGCTATAGGGGATCTAAAAAACTCCAGCATATTCAATGGAATCTAGAAGGCCACACAAACATGTAAGGCTGTGCACATCCCCAGGGCTGCATGCATGCACAGGAAAGAATTGAGAAGGCCCTAAGTTCCCACCTCTGGCTGACTTTGGGGCTTTGCACAATTGGGAAATTAAGGCTAAGGCAGAGTTGTCAATTGCCTGGCTGAGAGTTGAAGGTGTGCCCCAACATGCATACAGAGCCCCTCGGCAAAGACTGAGAGACTTATTGGTTCCATATTGGTTCCAAATAATTAAGGAAATTTCTGTCCAGTAGCTAATTGACCACTAAGCTAACTGAGCAGAGACTTCAGTGACCACATATGACAAAGAATGCAACTTTACAAAATTAGTTCAGAAAAGTCCCTAAATAAACAGCAAAAATAACAAAAACCGTGGCAACAATAAACCCTGGGGAGAGAGGAGAATCTGATTTCCAGACTTGCCACATTATTTTATTTAAAATGTCCAGTTTTCAGTAAAAGAAATGTATGGGACATGAAAAGAAACAAGAAAGTATGGCCCACACACATGGGGGAAAAGCAATCAATAGAAACTGCCCTGAGGAAGCCAAAAAGTTGGGCTTATTAGGCAAAAATTTTACACCAGTTATTTTAAATATATTCAAAGAACTAAAGGCAAATGTGTCTAAAGAACTAAAGGAAAGTATGAGAATAACGCCTCACCAATGGAGAATACCAATAAAGACATATATATTTATATACATATATATATATATATATACACACACACACATAAATTCTGGAGTTTAAAAGCACAATAACTAATTGAACATTTCACTAGAAGGTCTTAAAAGCAGATCTGAGCAGGAAGTAAAGAATCAGTGAATTTGGAGATTGGTCAATTTAGATTATCTATCTGTTCTGAGGAACAGAAAGAAAAAAAAATGAAGAAAAATGAACAGAACCTCAGAGAATTGTGGGATAGTGTCAAATGAATAACATAAGCATAAAGGGAATCCCAGAAGGAAAAAAGAGAGAGAAGGGAGAGAAAAGAATATTTTAAGAAATAATGGCTAAAAACTTCCCAAATTTGATGAAAAACATTAATCTACACATCTAGGGCTCAGTAAATTCCAGGTAGGATTAAACTCAAAGATCCACACATAAATGCATCATAATTAAACTATTAAACTCAAAAGACAAACAGAGAATCTTCAAAACAGCAAGACAGAAATGAATCATCAGTACAAAGATCCTCAATAAGATTAACAGCCGGTTTCTCATTAAAAAAACAATGGAGGCCAAAAATCAGTGGAACAACATATTCAAAGTACAGTAGTTACCCCCCTTATCCACAGGGGGTATGTTCCAAGACCTCCAGTGGATGTTTGAAACCACAGATAATACTGAACCCTATGTATACACTACGTTTTTTCCTATAAATACATACCTATGATAAAGTTTAATTAATAAATTAGGCACAGTAAGAGAATAACAAAAATAACTAATAACAAAATAGAACATTATAATAATATACTATAATAAAAGTTATGCGAATGTAGTGTCTCTCTCCCACTCTCTCTCTCATTCTCATTCTTTTTCAAGAAACCTTATTGTACTGTATTTTCAGAAAGTGGTTGACCATGAGTAACTGAAACCATGGAAAGCAAAACCATAGATAAGGAGAGACTACTGCACTGAAAGAAAAAGACTGTCAACCAAGAATTCTATATTCCAGAAAACTAGCCGTCAAAACTGAAGGAGAAATTAAAACATTCCCAGATAAATAAAAGCTGAGAAAACTGGTCACTAGAAAACCTGCTGTACGGGAGGTACTAAAGGGAGTCTTTCAGGCCAAAATGAAAAGGATAGTAGAGAGTAATTCAAATTCATGTGAAGAAATAAAGAACACTGGTAAAGATAACTATATTGATACATATAAAAGACAACGTAATTGAAATTTTTGTATAATTCTTTTTCCTCCTACCTGACTTAGAAGACAATTGCACAAAGTAATAGTTGTAAATCTGTATTGATGGACTTACAATGCATAAAGATGTAATTTGTACGACAATTGCAGCATTAAGGTGTGAGGAGAGAATGGATTTACAAAGGAGCAAAGTTTTGTATACTATTGTTTACTTCAAATACTAATCTCCAAAACGATATCTAAGAAAATAACACAAAAAATAGTATTTTTGATATTAAAATGGTATACTAGAAAATATCTATTTAACACAAAATAAGGCAATAATGAATGGAGTATCCAAAAATATGGCATATAAAAAATAAATAGCAAAATAACCCACATAAATCTTACCTTATCAGTAATTCACAAAATATAAATAGATTAAACAGTCCAATTGAAATGTAGAGACTGGCAGACCAGATAAAAAATATAATGTAACTATATGCTGTCTATAAGACAGATACTTTAGATTCAAAGACACAAATCGGGGGGTGACCTGGTGGCCCAGCAGTTAAGTTCACACATTCTGCTTCGGCAGCCTGGGTTTCGCTGGTTCAGATCCTGGGTGTGGACCTACGCACTGCTTGTCAAGCCATGCTGTGGCAAGCATCCCACATATAAAGTAGAGGGAGATGGGCACGGATGTTAGCTCAGGGCCACTCTTTCTCAGCAAAAGAGGAGAATTGGCAGCAGCTGTTAGCTCAGGGCTGATCTTCCTCAAAAACAAAAAAAGAAGACACATATAGCTTCAAAGTAAAAGGATGGAAAAATTATACCATTCAAACACTAACCAAAAGAGGGCTTGAGTGGCTATCCTAATATTAGGCAAAATAGACTTTAATAAAAAATTGTTGGGGCTGGCCACATGGCTGAGTGGTTAAAGTTCCACGTGCTCCACTTTGGTGGCCCAGCTTCACGGGTTTGGATCCCAGGCATGGATCTACTCTGCTCATCAGCCATGCTGTGGAGGCATCCCATGTACAAAGTAGAGAAAGACTGGCACAAGTGTTGGCTCAGGGCTAATCCTCCTCAAGCAAAAAAAAAGAGGAAGATTGGCAATGGATGTTGGCTCATGGTGAAACCACCTCACCAAAAAACACAAAATTGTTACTAGAGACAAAGAAGGACATTTCACAATGATAAAAAGATAAATCCATCAAGAAGATATAACAATTACAAACATATAAGCACCTAACAACAGAACTCCAAAATATATGAAATAAAAACTGTTAAAACTAAAAGAGAAATAGAAAATTCAATAAAAATAATTGAAGACTTCAATACCCCACTTTCAAGACAGGATAGAACTGCACAGAAGAGCAAGAAGCAAATAGAAGACTTGAGCAACGTTATACACCAACTAGATTTAAGAGACATCTGTTGAATACTCCACTCACCAACAACGGATTCTGCATTCTTCTTAAGCACAAATGGAACATTCTTCATGATAGACTATATGGTAGGCCTGAAATCAGTCTCAATAAATTTCAAATGATTGAGTCATACAAAGTATTTTCTCTAACCACAAGGGAATGAAAATACAAAAGAATAACAGAAGGAAATTTGGGAAATTTAAAAATAAGTGGAAATTAAAAAACACACTCCTAAATAACCAATGAGTCAAAGAAGAAATCACAAGGAAAATTAGAAAATATTTCAAGATGAATGAAAGTAAAAATACAACATACCAAAACTTATGTGATACAGTGAAAGTAGTGCTTAAAGGGAAATTCGTATCTGTACAACTTGCATTTAAAAAGAAGAAAGATCTCAAATCAATAAAACATTATTCTCATTCACATTTTGGTATGTTTTCTAAAGTGGTTTTTAAAAAAGAGAATTTTAATTAATGCTGTATCTATTTCATCTATTTACTTTTTCTTGCTCGGAAACGTTTTAAAAGATTTTTGTCAAAATCTGAGTAAGATCATGGAAGTGTGTCACACATGTGAACATTGCCAATCATAGGGGCTCAAGAGAACAAAAAATTGAGAATCACTGACCTAGACCAGTCTTTATCAAATGCTAGTGTATCTGTTAGGGTTTGAGCAGGGAAAAAGAATCCCTATGAGTGATCTGAAGTGGGAATTTACTAAAGGAATTATACCCGTACTGTTCAACAGAGCTTTCTGTGATGTTGGAAATGTTCTATATCTGCACTGTCCAATAACACAGGTACTAGAAACACGTGAAATGTGGCAAGTACAACTGAGAAACTGAAGTTTTCATTTTATTTAATTTTAATTAATTAATTTTAATTTTTAATAGCCACTTGTGGCTAGTGGCTACTATATTGGGCAACACAGGACTTACCCAATTGTGAGGACTGGTGAAGAAGTCTCCAGACGGTGTTTGCCTCTGGATCTGGAGTGGACCCGACGTCCCTGTTGAGCTACTCAGCCAGAAGTAGGAAAGAAGAACTGATAGTCAAGTGGAGGAGAGAAAGGACAAATGGAAGCCACAAGGTGAAATGGGACCCATGTCTGTCTGGCGGCACCTTTAATCTTGATGACATGGGTGACCTACAGAAGAAGACAGTGCCCTCCCCCTCAGGACTGCACATGCTCGTGACCCAGGGCTCAGGGAAGCTGAAGGCAGAGATCCTGTGGGAGCTAGAGACTGCAGTCTTGGTGGCTGCCCTTCCCTGACGAGGTGATCAGCAGATCATCAACGAGATACACAAGCTGCCTCTCGAGTGTAATGGCTGCAGTGTCATGGCACAAATGTCTCTTGTGGCCCACCCTATCTCAGAACCACACTGGGAAGGGAGTTCTGGTTCTGTACAACACACCAGTACCCCTTGCTGGCCAAGAAGGGACGATATCGACTTTTCCTCCTGCCCTCCTCAATTAAAATGGTACAGCTGCCCTCACTCCAGCTCTTTGTCATCCCCTGTCCCTCCCTCTTGAAATACCCAGAAGAGAATTTAGAGTTTACCAGTTAGTAGTGCATTTAGGGCTGCTCTTCCAAAACTAAGCTATCGTGCTGAGAAAATTGTCCATTTTATTCATCAAAAGAAAAATTCAGTGGATCTTCACTCACTTATTCTCTAACAATAAGAGAGAATCAGAACAAATGAATCAAAATTTCTCTCCTAACAAATCCCTGTGGTTCTACGTTGATTCCTCACGTCTCCATTTTGTCGTCAGTGTGTGGAGGAGGAATGCCATGAACAGAAGTGGCAACTTGTACTTTCAGAACAATTGCCATGCACTCACAGCTACCTCCTTAGAAGCTGTTAAAAACACTGAAAGTAAATACAACATAATCTTCACAATAAAGAAGAGCAATTATCTATGATCCTATTTTTACTTCTATTGTAAAGTCTAACCATGTGTTTTATCCAAGACAATCTGCTTTTACTAATGCCGTGACTGGACATGTGTAACGATAACATGAGTTTACTTTACAAGAAGGCTTGGATTTCACGCTTCCATTTTATGATGGCGCTCCAGACTCACCCAATTCTGACAAGAGTCAGATACACTCAGGGTCTTCCTAAAATAACAATGATTATTCTTCACAGAAGAATTACAAACAAAGTCTACACTTGAGAATGTATAAATTGTCTTCCATGTTGTGCACATTAAGCAGTTTCATTTTTAGACCTGATATATCAACACTATAGATGAATATTTTGATTAATTACTGCAAGTTTATCAAGTTCTTTGAGAGTCTTGGAAGAAAAAGTAAAGTAATTCAAGGACTCAGTCCAGACTAAATAATGTGGCCTAATAGATCAAAAGCCTACGAGAAACCAAGCTGTGGAAAAGTAATAATGTAAATAAAAATGCGATTTCAGTCCCTGTTGGCGACTGTCCTCGCTCGGGCCACTGAGGCTCGGTGCCATCAGATGCATTAATGCTGAGATGCTGGTCACTCATGGGAGAGGGGGAGATGGTGGAACCTTTTTTTGTCTGTAGATCGCGGGGAACTGCTTATAAGCCTGAAATGCATTTGGCTGAAGCATCAGACTTCCGTTACTGGAGAAGCAGGGGCCGTGAACTCACTTTACCATTGACCTGACCTGAGGGGATAAACACATGGCCACGTGCTGAGTTACTTCAACAATGCAGAGATACTCAATGTCAAAATGCCACAGGGCTATACAGTGTCCCAAGGCTGGGACCAGGTTTCCATGAGACTGTCTTAAGGTGGTGGGATTTCTGAAGTGTCTGCAGAGGCGGAGCCCATCCCCACTCTCATTGTAGGAAGAGCAGAGTAACTTTTATCCTGGGAAACAGTGATGGAGGATCCTCAGGGATTGATACAAATAAATAGTGCTGGTGTCACACGGTGGTCTGAGGACAGACCAAGGTACGGGCTGTGACTGAGAAGACATGTACAAGGAATTCCTGTTCTCCTGTTCTGTTTTCCCACTGAGCCATTTCCAACTGCTAAAGTCCCAGAAGCGTTTAGGACTTTGGCTGGAGAATATCATAGGAATGAGCATCTAAAATCTAGGATTCCAAGCCCTTTGCTCAGATTTGGAAATCTTTTGGGAGCAGGGAACTTTAATGGCACATGGTTAAGAGCTCGGCCACTGGAGTCAGCCAGCCTGGTTTCAGATTCTAATCTGTCAACAGCCATGCAAACTGGTAAAAGGTGCTTAACTTCTCAGAATCTGGTTTCCTCATCTACAAAAGGGACTAATAGCAATATCTATCAGAATGAATTAGAATTAGGCTGCTCTGCAAGTACCAGGAAACCTAAGATACTCGTGGTTCCAGTGAGATAGAAGTCTACATCTCTCTCACGTAACACAGCGGTCCAGGCCTGCTATGGAGACTCCACATGATGAAGGATTCAGTCTTCTACCTAGTTGCTCCAGCATCCTCAATGGTGGTTTCATCTTCTGGTCCGAGATGGATGGTGCAGCTCCAGTCCTCAGACTCATTTTCCACAGAGAGGAAGCAGGCAAAGAGAAGAAGGGAACCGCCTTCCCTTTTATAGACATGTCCTGCAAATTGAAAAGTACTCCTTCTTACTTTCTTTGGTCCTGAATTTAATCATATGGCCACACCCAGCTGCCAGAGAGCCTGGGAAATGTGGTCCTTATTCTGGATGGCCAATGTGCCCAGCTGCAATTAGGAAAGTCTGTTACTGAGAGGAAAGAATGATATTGGGCAATGCAGAGGATTTTCTATCACCCAAGCTATCAGGCTATTGTGAGGATTCCCATAATGCTGGGAGAGGGCTTTGCACAGAGGCCAGGCCAAAGGAAGTGCTCCATGAATGGCTGAGATTGCTGCCGCCCCTGGCTCCACACAGAGCACCAACGTTTGGTTCTAGGTTGCCAGGAGGGAGCCAGGAGACTAGACAGGAAGCAGAAGCAGGACAAGTAGAAATGCTGTTTGTGGAGGGTGCAGAGGGCTGTCAGGGAGCAGGGCTGGGAACAGGGACAGGTGGGTGAGGCAGTTACGTCGGGTGCAAACTTTATGGGTAGGGGCAAGTTCAAAAGAACTCAGTATTCAAGAAAAGTAATACTTTCATGCAATATTTTTTTAAAACCCAAAATTAATGCAACAAATCCACAATGAATGAAATGTCAAAAGTTTAAACAAAGGTGGGATCAGACCCTGCACTTGAACTGCTGACCTCACCCACCTCACCCTATTCCTGGCCCTGTCACATCGTCCTGTCTCTCCTGGGATACTTTCCCCGGCCTGGGAGAATTAATGCCATGTTTAAAGGGGGTTAATTTAAAACCTGGGAGATGTATCTGTAGTAATTAAATAGGATCCCACAAAATACAAAATCTCTAAGTCATATGGGTATTTTGGCTCCTGTATAGACTGCATCAGGATTCTTAATTAAATTTTTTCTATTTCTCTTTAAGAGGATTTTTTTTTTAAATTAGGCATAGATTTTGGATTTTACCAGCTATTTTTTGACAACAACATTTTTGATATTTGACACTAATATTTTTCCTGTTCTAATAATACGATTAATTATATTAATAAATTCCTAAAATTATATCTTTTTCTTTGCAGAAGATTAGCCCTGAGCTAACATCTGCTGCCAATCCTCCTCTTTTTGCTGAGGAAGACTGGCCCTGAGCTTCCTCTACTTTATATGTGGGACGCCTACCACAGCATGGCTTGCCAAGCGGTGCCATGTCCACACCCGGGATCCAAACTGGCAAACCCCAGCCCTCCGAAGCAAAGCATGCAAGTTATCTGCCGTGCCACCTGGCCTGCACCATTATATCATTCTTATATTTCTAGATTAACTCATTTGGACACAGTATATTTTTTAAAAATAGCTCTAGTTTTGATTTTCTAATATTTCATGTAGGATAATTACATTTATATAGTTACACATTTAGTCTACCTTTATCTCTTTTTTAGGTTCTAATATGGCAATTTAGGCATCAGGGTTATTAGTTTTCCAAAATGAATTGTGAAGCTTTTATTTCCTGTCCTTTTAATAGTTTTAATAGCACAGGAATTGTGTGTTCCTTGAAGATAGGAAAGAACTTGTCAATAAATGTCTCTGGAACCAGTATCTCAACAGTAGGTCTTAACAGTGTTTTCTATTTGTTCCATGCTTTTGTTCTGTATAGTCTCTCAACTTTTATAGGAACTTGACCATTTGTATTTTCATTTTTAAAAATTCATTTAATCAAGATTTGTAAATTGATCAACGTAAAGATGTACAATGCATTTTCTTAAAATTTTTCATAATCTCTTTTGTATCTTGGCCTAAATCCACTTCTCATTATTGATATTTTATATTGGATTTTTGGTTTGGGGTTTTTTTTTCTCTCTTTTTGTTTTGATTTGACTCGTGGAGAGTTTGCCAATGTAATAGGTCCTTTTGAAAGAGCAGATTTTAGATTTACTAACATTTCTCCACTTTTCTAATTAATTTTGCTTTAAACCTTATGCTACCTTCCTCCTGCTTCCCTTATATTTCTCTCTCTTCCTAGATTGACTTAAATGCTTAGTTTTTTTGTGATTGTTGTTGTTTTTAATAATGAACACACTTGAGACTCATTTTCTTTACTGCTTATAGCTGTGTTAGTCAATTTTTGCTCGGTTATGCTGCAGGAACAAATAATCCCAAAATCTCAATGGTTTACAACATCCCAGGTTTATTTCTTTTTCACATTTCATGTCCTTTCCTTGTTGCCTGCACCTCTGATCAATCTCTTCTTTAGTCTGAGATTCAGGCTGAAGACACAGTCTCCTGTCTGGGACGTGCTGTTTTCATGGCAGAAGGAAAAGAGCAGTGAGTGGCTGAGGCACGCATGGTCTCTTAAAGCTTCTGCTCTGCTCGGACAGGGCATATGTTACTCCTATTCACATTCTAATGGCCAAGTAAATATCCAGTGGAGATGGTGGGGCAGAGTGTTAAATCCCTATCACAGGTCAGGTAGCAAACAATTGGAAAGAATAATACAATCTACCACAAAACTGGCGAACTCTCAGAGTACAAGAGGTAATAGTCTTACTGCCATTTTTTTTAAGTAGTCTGCAGCTATGGTTTTTGTTTTTTTCATTCACTCATGCTTAGAAATGTATTTTTAAATTTTTTAAGTTTTAAAACATTTTGCTTTAAATTTTTTAACATTTGTTTTTATTTCTGGTTTTATTGCATCATAGACAGAGAACACAGCCTGTACAACTTCTACTCTTTGGAATATCTTGAATTCTCTTTAGTGTCTTAATAAATTATTACCTTCTGTTAAATATTCCATTGACATTGAAAAGAATATTTTCCCTGTAAGCTATAATTTTCCATATGAATCTATTAAGCAAAGATTATTAGTCATATTATTCAGATTCTCTATATCCTTATTTATTTCTGTCTACTTGCTCTATCCGTGATTGAACTGAGTGTATTGAAGTCTTATTACAATCAAAATTTTAGTCAGTTCTCCCTTTTTCTCTAACAGTTTCTACTGGATATTTTGATGTTATGTTGCTCAGTATTAAAACGTAATAAAAATGACTTTCACGTGTTGACTTTTTAGAGCGCAACTGACGTGACACTGTGATGAGAACACCTGCCAGCCAGGTGTATCTTAGAGGCACTATTTTGTTGCAAATCATACTTTTAAAATGTTGTATAAAACAGATATCTGCTCTACCTAATTTTTCCCCTTGAATTTCCCTTTGTCTGGTGTTAATATTGCCAACATTCTTCTGTTTTTGCCTGTAGTAGTATTTTTTTGTCTATCCCCTTTAAGATTTTATGTCCAAACTTTCTGTGTCTCTTGTAAATAGAATATAAATTACTTTTAACTAAATCTAAATATCTTTACTTTTTGTGATGGAGTTCAACAATTATTAATAGCTATTGTGAACTTAATAATCTTATTCTTATTGTGTTAATTTTTCTGTTCTGTATATGTGTGTGTATGCACATGCTTTTCTACACCTTTTAAATAACAATAATAATGACATATTATAAATATTGAAATTTTCCCATTTGCAGATATGTATGTCTATCTACAAATGTACAAATCCATCCTCATTTGACTTTGGAGAAATAGTTAGGCCAAGTAAACCCAACTGATATGTCAATACTTCACAAGAGTGCTAGAACCATTGCTAATATTAAGTAAACCTTACATGATAAATAGAAAAAGGAAATTACATATGCAGTTTTTAAAACACATGAAAGACATTGTCTCTCTCAGACAGGGTTTTGATAGCAAAAAATGAGGGAAATAGGAGCCAGTCTGGTGGCGTAGTGGTTAAGTTCTCATGCTTTGCTTTGGTGGCTCAGGATTTGTGGGTTCAGATCACGGGTGTAGACCTACACACTGCTCATTAAGCCATGCTGTGGTGGTGTCCCACATACAAAAAAATAGAGGAAGATTGGCTACAGATATTAGCTCAGGGCCAATCTTCCTCACCAAAAAACCAAACAAAAAACAAGGGAAATAAGGGCTACAGAGGTAGTTCCTATATAAGAATTAGAATATGTTTATTTGAATACTTGCAATAGTTTTGAGTTGGTTTAACAAGTTCTTTCTGTCTGCCTGTGACTCTTGGCTATTTAACTATTTTTGCACTATTAATCTTTTAAAAAAAGTGTTCATATTAGAATTTTTAACAGCTTTATTGAGATACAATTCATATACAAAAACACTCATATTTAATATATACGATTTGATGAGTCAGTATTTGCACACAGCCATGAAACCATCACCACAATCAAAGTAATAAACATATCCAACACCTCCAAAATTTCTTCTTGCTCCATTTTTTTGTTTCGGTTCTTTGTAGTAAGAATACTTAACCTGACATCTACCCTCTTAACAAATTTTTTTAAGTGTACATACAGTATTGTCAATCTTGAAGTAAAAAGTTATCACCACTAGCTTCTGTGCTCCTTGGACCAGCTGTGGGCAACTGTACTCTGATTGGGCTGTTTGACTGCAAGAGAAACAGCCTTCCCAGAAAAGTTACAAAATGTGTAAGCGGGCTCCAAGCTGGTACCCAACCCACACTTGCCCACAAGCTCCTTGAGCTGGTCTCGTAACCCACTTAAGATAAACTCCCCAATGCCTGGTACTTACCAATGATCTGACCTGATAGCAGAGCCTACTCTGCCTACTGCTTCCTCAGAAACCCCACGCGTAAGTGTTCTGACTGTTGTCCTTGATTGGATTTTTAAATTTTCAGGTGGGCGTGTGTACCATGTTATGAGAAAAACAAGCCCAGGAGTGTCTGTTGTGAGAGCACAGAACAAAGAAATCTAACCCAGGCTAAAGGTTGGAGAGAACTTCCTGATGGAGAGACTGGTGGCTGCTGGACTGATAGAGGAGTTTCAGGAATAGAGTAGGGATTCCTTCAATTTTATGATCAGAGGCCAGCCTACAATTTTTGGTCACCACAGCCATGAAACTGAAAGTGTCTACGCACTCTGGTTAAGCATAATATTCAAAAACTTAAAAACATGACTTCAGGAACCAGCCCTGATGGCTTAGTGGTTAAAGTTCAGTGCTCATGGCTTCGGTGGCCTAGGTTTGCTTCCTGGTTGCAGAACCACACCACCTGCCTGTCAGTTGCCATGCTGTGGTGGCGGCTCACGTAGAAGACCTAGAATGATTTACACCTAGAATATACAACCATGTACTCAGGCTTTGGGGAGGAAAAAAAAAAAGATGATGATTGGCAACAGATGGTAGCTCAGGGCAAATCTTTCCCTGAAAAAACATGACTTCTGTGCAAATACAAAAGGAATATGTGTCAAAGATTTTATGAGACTCATTAATTAACAGGAAAACCTGCAAGATGTTAAAAACTATCTTAGTGGAGAATTTGAAGAATAGAGATATCTATAGGTAGTCAAGAATGCTGAAGATAATTTGCTAACAGATGCAAAACTGGTTAATATGTGAAAGGGCCAAAAAACATAATGTTTGGGGTTATCTTTTCTATATTTATTGAACGAAATTCATTTGCTTTGCTGTGGACAAGAATCATTTGCATTATTTTCAAGTTTTCTACAAATTAACTGCTATCCTGATGGTTGGAAAATAGCCTAATCAATAGTCAGTCAAAAGTGCACACCTTATAGGATATGCTGGACAATGCCCAGGAAGCCACTGAAAGGATGTCCAATAGTGTCTTTTGCCCATTTTGAAGTTTTGGACAATTTTTTTCTCATAACGTCTTTTTAAATTATGGGGAAAAAATTAATATTGGTTTCCAACGAAGTCATCAACTCTATGGGGTGCATCAAATATGTGTGAGCCCACCGCAAAGTCTTCAAACATTCATCTCCGCCTCCCCTCCTGGATTCAGGTCTGGCCTAGATTCTCCTAATCTCTACTGTGTGTCCCGGGAAGGTCATTCGGGTTTACTCCTGCTATCAAGGGTAACACATTCAGCAAATTCTTAAGCTCTTGTCATCTCCCCAGCAGCCTTTTGTGGTCCTTTTAACAGTCTGCTGGGCTGAGCAGGAAGAGACAGGTTGCTCTGGGCAGTGTTCAACAGCACAGCTCTTTGTCTCTCGTTGTCAGCCAGCCCTGTCACTACATTGTTCTTCAGGCGGCATGCCTTTGATGGACTATCTACCCCTCATGTCTCAACACTCCGGGCAGCATTTGGAGAAACAGCAGTCCTACGCTGTTCCTTCTGGTACAGAATAATCCCATCGTAATACGATGTGCTATCAACTCAAGTCCGCATATTTGTTGAGAACACCGGGAGGGACTCCCAAAAATACAAAGGCATGCTCCTTGTTCTCAAAGACTTGTTCATCTGTTGGGGAGACAAGCCATACACAAGAACAAATGGCACAGGTCAGGAAGAAGAGCACAGAAGAAAGACCATGTCCAAATCCCTTACTCTGTTACTCGTGCGACCTTGGACAAGTATTCATTTTTTTAACTTCATTACTGAGGTATAAATTATATACTATAACCTATCTATTATAAGTGTATAATTCGACAAAATTATTTTTAGTAAATTTATAAAGCTGTGTAAACATCATTTCGATCCAATTTTAGAACATATTCGTCATCCCCAAAGTTCTCTTATGACCACTTGTAGTCACTCCTCATTCTTACCCCAGCGCCAGACAACCACTGACCTGCTTCTGTTTCTGAAGATTTGTCTTTTCTAGAAATTTCCTATAAATGGAATCATATAATATGTATTCATTTTGGTATGGCTTCTTTTACTTAGCATAACATTTTTGAGCTTCACCCGTGTTGCATCATGTATTCATTCCTTTTGATTGCTGAATTGTATTCCATTTTATGGATATACCACATTTTGTTTACCCATTCACTAGCTGATGGATATTTGGATTGTCTCAGTTTTGACCTATTGTGAATAATGTTTATATGAACATTCACGTATAAATCATGTGTAGACATATATTTTCACTTCTCTTGGATAAATACCAGGAGTGGATTTGTTGGGTTGTATGGTAAGTATCTGTTTAACTTTTTAAGAAACTGCCAAACTTTTTCCAAAGTGGTTGTACCATTTTACATTCCCACCAGCAATGCATGAGGGTTCTAGTTTCTCCATATCCTCATCAAATCTTGTTATTATCTGTCTTTTTGATTATAGCCATCCTTGTGGGTGTGAATGGCATCACACCGTGGTTTTGATTTGCATTTTTTAATGGCTAATAATGTTAAGCATATTTTCATATGTGTTTAGTCACTCATATCTTCTTGGGTAAAATGTCTATTCAAATCTGGCCTATCTTTAATTGGGTTGTTTGTCTTCTTATTGTTGAGTTGTAAGAGTTGTTTATATACTCTCGATACAAATTCTATTTCAGATATGTGATGCGCAAATATTTCCTCCCCATCTGTGGCTTGTCTTTTCATTTTCCTAATGGACAAATTATTTAAGCTACTGAAATCTAACTTCAATTTTTGCAGATACTTTGTGGGACATTAACAATATCTATTCTCAGGATTGTTGAAAGGATTAAAAGAGGTAATATATGTGGAAAATACATAGCACAGAGTTTGGAAAATATGAGGATGCTTGCTGAATGTTTATTGAATAATTTGAATATAAGAAAGTGTGTGAAAAGTGGCAAATTGCAGGTAGACAATGAGTGCTTCACTTACTCAGGGACGAAAGAGATCAAGCAAGAGCTGAAGGTGCCACAGCTGCACAGTGGGAGAGAAACCTTGAGATATGCGTGGAAGGGTGAAAAAAATTGAACAAAAGGAAGGTAGTCCAGGATAGGGAAACAGTCAACAGAGTACAGAGGCAAGAGTAAGCAAAGCTTGTGCAGATGGCAGAAGGGAGACCAATTTACTACAGATTGTGTTCTTCGTACAGAGCCAAATATCATCAAAGCCTGGTGTGACTGAGGTAGTATGTAAAATAGGCATTTTGTCCAGTTCTTTAATACTCAAGTTAAAAAAAGGGATCTTTCTGTTTTGAAAGGGAGAAAGCAAATAAATAGCAAAATATTCTAGCCGATGTAAAAATACGTCACCAATCCTGAAGAAAACGGCAAATACGTTACTTGAGGCAGAGAGAAGGCTGGGCAGGGGACAGGGTCCAGGAGCCAGCACCAGGCTGGCCACCCCAGCTGTGCTCTCCCTGCGTGCATGTCACTGAGCAGTCTTGTAACCAGGCCAGTTGAAAACTGAGGCCACGTGTCAGGGAGTCAGCAACCAAACGCACATTCAAGCGCCAGGGCCACCAAACCAGGAAACTCTGGCTTTCATGAAAAGAGAGTAAACCGCAAAAGTCAGAAAATAATACCAGCTGATAACTATTTGAGCCCACTACGCACCAGGGACCGGGGCAAGTTTTTACACGAATTATCTCGTTTAATCTTTGCTATGCCCAGTGAAATAAATTCTATTATTGTCCCCATTTTACAGATGAGGAAAGCAAGACTCAATGAGGTTAAGATAGTTGGCGGAGCTGGGGGTTAAACACAGACACTCTGACCCAGGCCGCTGCTCTTCAGCACAGTGCTCTGCTGACCACTGGGCTCCCAGGCTGGGCTCACATCAATCAGAGGAATTGCTACCTGTCCCTCTCAGTGTCCAAGTCAGCCAGCACAGGGCTGGCATCTATGTGCAAGTAGAGAAGAGGTGTGTATGGAAGAAAGGATGGCAGGGACCAAAGCCAAAGCAACACCTAATGTCCCAGAAGGAAACTGAGCACTGTGTGCATGAGGCACGATGATGAGATGCACCAGGATGAGCCATGAGACAGAATGCAGGGAATAGCTGGCAAATAGGAGTCAAGAATTCTAAAGTTTGCAAGTCATCTACCTTTTAAACATCAAGTAGAGCAGTTCCAGGCTTTGCCCTCTGTAATATCTTCATTCCATCCCACTTTATTTCACTGGACTTTGTGGAGCCAGTTCCAGAACTGGCCCTCTGGGGCTTGCGCATGATCCAGTGTCCACCACAGGAGCGAGCTGGACAAGAGAACCATCACACTTGCACTGCCTGGCACAGGTGGGAAACTGGTCCTCCAACCAGCATGATCCCACATAGCATGGTGGGGCAGGATCAGACTACATCAGCCTCTAGTTAGCTGCACGTCATGGGCAAGGGGCTTAACCTCTCTGGCCTCAATTTATTCTCTCTAAAATGCAAATAACACGAGGTTCTACCCCAAAGAAAGCTATAGGTCTACAGGGAAGTTTAAATAAAATATAGGCTTTAAAGTCACGAGCACAGGGGCTGGCATTTAGGGAAGGCTCAAAAAATGTTGGTATTATCACGTTACTTTCCCAGGTACTAGTTCCGAAGCCTGTATCAGGTGGGAATGTCCCTTCCCCAAACATGTCACATCCTTCCTGTGCAATCCCAGGCTGGATACGCAAGATGCCAATAGGGCTGACTTGCCACTCTTATCCTGTGCAGAGAAGGAATGGTTGAACTCTCTGAAGATAAGGCATCCTTAATTCCCTTCCTTCCTCTGTAATTCTCCACCCCCTCTCTTTTCCTCTTTCGGCCTAGTAGACAAAGAATGAGTGTCCTGGCGTCTCTCCAGATGTAGCAGGAAGTTATGAATGAGGATTGCACAGGACAGTTGACTCTCTACAGAGATAGGCCCCAAATTAATCCTGAAGGCTGGGCAGTAACCACAGGAAACTTGGAGCCATGAGGCCACCACTTAACACTTACATATCTCTGTCTATCCTGGAGCATTAGGCAAACAATAGCCTAATCCACTAAAGGCCTGGGGGAGGTATTATTAGTCATGGACTATCTGAAATCAACCTTTGGGAACGTACACTCAGGGCCAGAATCTGGTGCTGGGGCCTCTGGTGGGACTAGGATCTCTAGATGAGTCTTTGAGGAATGTCACAGCAAATTTACAACAACTGGTTAATGTCCACCAGTGCTTAGCAAATTAGGCCTGTGTTGAAGTGTCAATGTCCAAGGGACTGATTTATTGAACTGCCCTAATTAGGATCTTGTAACACATCAAAGGGCATTAAAGAAAAAAGTGCTGGCTTCAGAGACTAAGGAGTACACATAGGCATAGTTTGTCTCTTTGCCAGGCTCAACAAATGCCATTCTGACACTGCAATGGGCTCTGGTGGGACAGCAGCCATCAATTAAATTAAAACATTAGCCCATCTGCAGGAGCAAGCACGGTATAACCTCTTCCTCCATGCCTGTTTTCTCCTTTTCTAGCCTTCCTCCTCCTTTCGAGGCCTGAAACTAGCTCAGAGTCAAGGCTGGGGAAGCTCCCAAATCAAAGAACTACCCAGGACAACCTGCCACTGAGGATTCAGAAATAAGCTGAGACAATTACCTGGCTTCTAAAGCTATGGTTCCCCTCCCTCCATCACCACCACATCTTAAATCCGCATCTTCCATTTGAAATCTCCTTAACCACAAATGAAAACAGCTTTCCCTGTAGTCACATCTTGCCAAGCAAGCCAGTTTTGCTGCTGAGAGTATGGTGCCATAACTATTTCTACCCAGGCTTAAACCCCAGCACTGCCAATTCACCCTCCGTTATCTTGAGATACTCAATCTCCCTGCCCTGGTTTCTTCATCTGTAAAGAGGGAGAATTAATGATAATACCTACATTATTAGGTTACTGGGAGGAAAAAAAATGCATGTTAAGTGCCTAGTATATAGTTAAAGTCTTGATGAGCATAATGATTGTTATTATACTCATACTATTATGATAAAAGGAGACCTGGATGACTGTGGGTACCTAAGAAATACTGACAAACAAGCCTTTACATAAGGTTCAGAGGAACCTTATAGCCAAGACAGAATGCCTCGCAGAATATTAAGATGCCTGTGCCAAGGTATCCCAGGTTGCCCGAGGTGCAAAACATTCTACAACTCCAATAAGAATCTATGCTCAGCTAATTGTCTAAGCTTTCATTTTTGTTGACACTGAAGAACATAATGCAAAAGAACATAATGCAAAAAGTACTGTCAGTAATAAAGCTCCTTGGAAAAAGGGCTGATTCCAGGTCTGGAGCAGGAAATGTGTGGGATAAGCCTGGAGCTTCTTGTAATACCACACGGTAAGGAAACTATCAGAGTCTGCCGGGGTCAAGGTACAAGGATTCAGGAGGTTCCCACTGGCCAAAGATGGGACAATCTGACGCCAATTAGGATAATAACTGCTACAATGGATTGAAATAACCAAATGCGTTTTAGGGAAATAATTCGTTATTTTTTAACTGGCAAATAAAAGGAAAGAATTAAACATTTATTTCACCTTTCCAACGTGAACTGTACTTCAGAGTAACTAAATTGTTGATGAGGGGAAGTTTCTCTTTATAGAGTTTCCAGCTAATAAAAGCAGAAAGGATGATAGAATATCATCATTTTGCAACACTAATGAATTAATTTATGTAGGCAATGATGAGCATAATGTTACAAAAAGAGAGACAAACATTTTGTGCCTCCTGATAAAAGTACACACCCACCTGTACAGTGGTCTTGCCCAAAATATCACATTTTAATCTGATGAAACTCTAAATCTAAATACTAATTGGCAGGCAATTTGGGGACAGAAAAATATGCTGAATGACACCATGGGGATACAGTCAGCAAACTCTAGACCATGAGAAACTCTACAGGACAAATGATTGGTTTCTTCAACAAATCAAGTGAAAGGTAAAAAGAAATAGATAAAGGAGAAACCTGTAAATCAAAGGCAACCCATGCTGAAAACCCCAAATGCTGGTGAGGATGTGGAGCAACAGGAACTCTCATTCATTGCTGGTGGGAATGCAAAATGGAAGACATTTGGCAGTTTCTCATAAAACTAAACAGACTCTTACCATACAATCCAGCAGCCACACTCCTTGGTGTTTACCCAAATGAGTTGAAAACTTATGTCCACACAAAAACCTGCAGTTAGATGTTTATTGCAACTTTATTCATAATTGCCAGAACTTAGAAACATCTAACATGCCTTTCAGTGGGTGACTGGATAAATAAACTGTGGTACATCCAGATAATAAAATATTATTAAGCACTAAAAAGAAATGAGCTAGCAAGCCTTGAAAAGACATGGAGGAAACTTAAATGCATATTACTAAATGAAAGAAGCCAGTCTGAAAAGGCTACATACTGTATGATTCCAGCTATAAGACATTCTGGAAAAGACAAAACTATGGAGAGAGTAAAAAGATCAGTGGTTCCCAGGGGTTAGTGAGGAGGAAGGGATAAATAGACAGAGCACAGAGGATTTTTAGGGTAGTAAAAGTGTATCTGTAAAATACGATAATGTATGTGTAACTGTATGATTCTATAATAGTAGATACATGTCATTCTATGTTTGTCAAAACCCATGGAAGGCACAAGACCAAGAGTGAAGCTTAATGTAAACTAAAGACTTTGGGTGATAGCGACGTGTCAGTGTGGCTTCATCACTTGTTACAAATGTACCACTCTGGTGCATTATGTTGATAGAGGGGGAGTTTGTGGATGTATGATTTCTGCCGTTAATCTAAAACTGCTCTAAAAAGTAGAGTGTATCTTTCTAAAAAAGTGACCCACGTGAAAAATCAACCAACTATAATATGGACCTTATTTGGATCCTGAAATGAACAAACTATATATGTGGGGGGTGGGAGAAAGAGAGAACTGACTAGATATTGAATGCTATTAAGGAATTATTATAATAACTTTTAGAGGTGATAATGTATTGTGGTTATGTCTGAAAAATAGTTCTTCTCTGAATACTGAATACTGAAATGTGTACACAATAATATAAAGTCTGAGATTTTCTTTAAAATAGCCTGGTAGGAGAGCAAGTGAGTAAGAATATTCATAAAACAAGATTAGCTGGGTGATAGGTACATAGGGTTCATTATATTATTCTTTTAACTACTGTTTATGCTCAAAATTTTCCATAATAAAAAGTTAAAGAAAAAAGACAGCATCAATTGGGGTATCAGGTCCAGCCTCATGACAACACATTTGCTATATTACTTGACCCCATGGACAAAGCTCTGGAACTTTTATCACCAGAGAAGAGATCCAACACTTGACACATTAAACCAGTTAAGTTATTGTAATCTTAGAACCTCTAAAAAGTTAAGGTAAACCTAATTAACTATTTCAAACCACTGGCTCCTGGACCCATCAGGTCTTCTGTGGTTGACAGGTTTAATGGGAATGAAGAACTTCATATTGCTGTTTTCTCTGCAATGGCTATTTAAAAATTAAGTATCATGGAGACCATCTTTTGATACTGGTCTAACAAAGGGATGGAAATGAACATTTACTGAGACTCATCTGTGTGCCAGGCACTAGGCTTTCTTCATCTCATTTAATACTCAAAAGAGCCCAGTAAGGTAGGGATTAATATTTCCCATTTCGAGATAGGGAAACTGAAGCTCAGAGAGGTGGAACTGCCTATTCAAGGTCACAGAGGTAGTGTGCGGCTGAGCCAGGATTTGATCCTCGGCTGCCTGAGTAGAGAGCACAGATTTTTAATCTCTACTCTACATTCTGTTAGGCTGAAGTCAAGCCAGATTGAGTCTTAGCCATCACTTAAGAATATGACAAACCTTTCTGATTTTAGTGTCAACCTTATTCTTTTCGTCCCTTTCTTTCTGTCGTACGGCAGATGCTGGGTTGCTGAGTAGAGGGCTAGGGATATATGGGGTGGGGGTAGGGGACTGGGATTGGCTTGAGAAGCGTATTGAGGAGTACACGGAGAGCTGAGTTGATGACCAGGGGTCAAATGGAAGCCACACACCAGATATCCATCCAAACGGGAGGCCTCTCTGAAGGGGTAGGCAGGACCAGGTATGGGGTCCCAGGCTGGAGCTGGGGCCACCAGCCAGAAAAAGAGACCTACAAGAAGGATAGTCAGGGCCTTTGGAAGTCTGCTCAGATAGGCCCTGTTTTTCATGGTGTTACCCACCTACCTTTCCCCTTTATACAGTGCCCGCTGTGTCACAATTCTCCTGCAATACACACCTCTCTCCAGGTCAGTTGGCGTTTCAATCCCATAGAACTGGATACACGTTAGCGTTGAGAAAGCCCTGGACACTGTCTAGGTCAGATGTCTTCAAACTGTTCTGGGGCAGCTGCGGAACAACCTCAAATCATCCCATGGAACACAAACCCAAAAGGTGGCCTTTTCTTTTGCCTCATTAATGTAAGCATTACCTAGAAGGCCTTTGTCCTGCATGTGGCAGGACTCTTTAGATCCCATCCAAGTCAACGGTTGTTAAGTGTCTAGCTTTGTTTTATACCTCTGAGGCAGGCATGATTAGAATTTCAGACAGATAGCCAGAGGACATGGCTAGAAATGCGTTTGCTCTCCTTTTTGGAATTTGAGTACAAGGTATCTCTAAAAGAATGCCTTTTGTGCCCTCTCCCAAAAGTTCTCAAATAATTTATGAACACTGTCAAAGCCAACGTTATACACAATTACCTGTAGAGAATATCATTTTCTAGATTGGATGAAACAGACCTTCTGATTCTACTAGGGCAAATTTGGGTGGAATAGTAAAACTCCAAAGTTGCTATATGATATATGTATTGTTTGTAATTTGTTATATGTATTTGCTATTTCATATGGGTTATTACTCAGTAGGAGCCCAATTAGAGTAAACAGCTTGAGGATGCATTGTTCTGTAAAAGAAGAAAATAGTATACATATTTGGATATCTTTTTTTCTAAAGGAATGTATGCAGCAAAGCATCTTCTTCCATGGTCATAATTATTTTCATGCCTGAGAATCTCTGAGACACCAGCTTGCTGGGAGCCCCATCTAAATCAGCCACTAAGAGGGAAATGACTTGATGTCTACCCTCAAGAAACTTGAGTCTACGCTGGCAAGACAAGGGGTCCCCAAGGCCGGGTCAGAGGCCGAACATCTGACCCAACATTTCTCCTTTGTGCTTAAAACCTGACTTTGCATGCACAGCATGGATTGTCCAATCCGAAACAGCCAACTGTCTAACTGTGCTGATGAGGAAAGAGACTCAGAAAGGTAAGGTGGCTTGCCTAAGGTCACAGAGTCTGGTAATGGCAAGACTAGAACAAGGTCAGTATGCAGCTAAAAGTCTAGCGCCCCCCTTCCCCCAGCCTCTCCACCCCTATTTTTTATGTTTGCTTTTACCCTCTGTTTTCTAGCCCTTTTTCCTTCTCTTTGTGCCTTATTTGTATGCTTAAAGCACCCTGAAGCCCCCAAGGCTGAATTCACCTGAGTAGCCTCTCAGACAAGGCCAGGTCCTCTACCCTCACTGATGCCTGGAGGTGTTTGCCACCCAGCAGCTGTCAGGATGCAGTGCTTCTGGGGTCTGTGTGTTACTTTGGGTTCCCTGATGCATGCCTGGGCCCCAGAGCCCCAGATCAGAAAGCAATCTGTCATTCCAGTTGAGTGATCATTAATTCCCTTGATTGTTTCTGAGATGGGCATCTGTTCAAACGACTATCTCAGAAAGAGGCACAGTAGAAGAGGGTGTGGATTGGGGAGATGGAGAGAATCCTATTTTATTCACCTTCCCTATAGCAGATATTCCTCTCAAGAATCCAGGTAAGAATCTGGACCCTCGCCACCTATGAACCCAGCTCTCAGGTCACTGAAGGCCATGAGGGGTTACTAGACATCCAGACCCCTCCCCACCAAATCGGATAGAATGCCTTCCTACTTCCCTTCCTTCCTTCCCTCCTTCCTTCCTTTCTTCCTTCTGTATTCATGTAGGTGCTAGGTTTAGGGGGAAAAACCAAACACACATGACAAAGCTCAAAGACAGAGACGTGAAATGACAGCACTTGCAAGGCCTGTATCTGTCACTGAATCCTCACTACAGACCTTTAAGAGAGGTGTCTCACATACACCAGCATTTAGGAAACTGCTGCTTAGAGGTGGCAGGAAACTCACCCAAGGTCACATAGCCAGTAAGCAGCAGGAGAAGGATTTGAACCTAACTTTGAATGCAGAACCCAAGCTCTTAACCACTAAGACCAAGAAGGTACCAGAACCCAGATGCTTCTTTCCTATTGCCTTTTGCCTCCTCGCCCCCACTTTATGTAGACAAGGGCTTCATGAGGAACTTATCTTCAGTAGTTGATCTCTAGCAAGTGGAACGTCCAGAACGTTTGGAAGAGTTAGCAGAGGAGTCGCTGGCCATCAATGCCTTACAATAGGGCCTCTTCACAGCCATCGCAAGTCACTGTGAGCGCCAGCCCTTCTGGAGTCAGCGCGCCCTCGGTAGAGGAGAGGCAGCTCTTCTCGGGCACTTGACCCTGGGCTCTCAGCCCGTGTTCAGGACTTGCTTAGGCAATAGGAGCAAAGTCAGGACAGATTTTAGCAAGAATATTGAAATCCTATAATCCTAGAGTGTCACCATCTTGGACATGGAGCAGGTGATCAGTGTGTTCACATTTCATGACCCTAAACTAATCTTCCAGGGACTTCCTACCAGTGCCCAGACCTCCCAGCCCAGAATCACCCTCTCCTTGCCCTCAGAGGCTGCAGCTGGGCTGCACAGGCAGCAGAAGCACAGACAATGCAGCCTGCCCAGCTACTGCAGGCAGGGCCTCCACCCAACTAACGCACAATCCCCTTTGTCCCTCACAATTTCCTGGGCAGCAAGCAGAAAGATACTGTTCTCCCCATTTTACAGACAAGGAAACTGAGCCACAGAGAGGTAATATTATTAGTCCAAGGTCCTGAAGCTAGTAATTAATAGAGCTGGGACCACCTCCTTGGTCTTCTAACACTTAGACCTTTGGTCTTTCCATTATCCACTAAAGCAATACAGATACAAGTCCTTATTGTAGTATTATTATTCTTTAGTCTTCTAAAAGGGGTCCCTATTAAAATACCGCCCAGTAGTGGCAACAACAGGGTCATTCTCCCATAATATAATAGGGATATCTGTTAATAATTTCTCCTCTTTCCCCCCAAGCTCCTCTCTTCTCTGGTCCCATCCCTCCCCCACTTCCCATCCATCACCACCCCCAGCCTTGAGCTGCTTTTCTCTGGGGGATGGCCAATGCAGGCCGCTCCTGTCAGAGTCTCCAGGAGGGAGGCATCCTTGGAGATACTCACCTCTGATACATCTGTCAAAGTAAGAGAAATTGGGAAATAACGAGGAAAGGGAACATGTGGGGACAGCAGCTATCTTATCTCTTCAATCCATGGAAGAGAGAGAGGGAAATTTCCTGCTTCTACAAACAACCGAGCTCTGAAAAGAGGCTTCTTTTACATACACTTTGCAGGGATGACTTAAGTAAGTCTTGACGACTCTCTTTCCCTGGAGACTAGACTAAAAGTATTGTTTAGAAATCTAATATATGGTTTATTTACTCAATTTGTGCTGAGCTCCACAGTTCCTTCAGGCCAGCCTCACTCGCCCATTACTCTATTAATGCTCCATTACTGAAATTAGTGCTGTAATTGGAGGGGGAAGGGCTGAGGAAGGGGCACTCCTTAAAGGCACAGGTCTCATTTAATCACATCACGGGCAGAGGCACGGAACTGGCATGGGGGCCACAGGAACCTTTGGGCCAAAGCGACGCCTTGGTGGAGAGGCAGTGGGAAATGGACAGCAGCACCTGCATGAGGCCCTGGTGGGGCGGAGGGAGTCGGTGTCACAGCCACTGGCTGCAGCTCTGAGGACTTTGATGCTTCCCCCACCCCATCTAACCCTTCACAACCCCCAAGTCCACCTCTGACCCCTCTTTCAGAGCAGGTGAGGTCAAGGCCATTTTTCTTCAGTTTCCCTTGCTTCCCCTTCCCGTCAATATGCCTGTGTATCCTCGCTCCTTGCTTGCTTCTCCTTGCCTAAACTGAGCCCCCTCCCTAGCACCTCCCACTCACTCAATCACTGTGCCTTCAGTCCGGGCCATTACCACCTCCTTTAAGAGTCAGTCCAGAAATCCTCCACTCTTGCTCTTTCTTCCCATGGTTTCTTCTCCTCCACATGCTGACTGACTCTTCTCCACGAGGTAGAACATAGTTGACTACCCCTTAAGTATCTGGCCCATCACTCCCTCTCATGAACAAATTCTTGCCAGGGCCGCCCACACTCCTTGCCCCTCACTCCTCACCTCTCACTCATTTCTCGACGATTTGAGATCTGAATTACACCCTCTCCCACCTTCTGAGATGGCTTTCTTAAAGGTCAACAGCTGGCCACTCCAAAGGCCATTTCTCAACTCTCATCTTTCATGGGACATCTGTGTAGAATCTGAAATTGCCAAATATCCATTTTCTGGAGTAAATTTTCCCTTTGGCACCTGTGAATAATGTTTTCTCCAAATCCTTCTCTGCTTTCTGACAGAACAGTCTCTTTCTACAGCTGTGATTCTTGACTTTTTTTTTTTAGTTACACGTCCTTTTGAGACTCTAATAAACACACACACACATACATACATGCCCATTCATAGGTCCTATAAAAGTCTAAATTCCAGGTTAACCACCTCTGATCCTTACTTTCTTTCTTAGTGATCTTGACAATTCCTATTTTTAAGATCATGTATTTTAACAATTCCCAAGTCTAAACTTGTAGCCTTGATCTCTTTACCAGTTCCTCACCTGCATCTTCAGCTGCCTGATGAACATCCCACAGGTACCTCAAACACACCATCCCCTCACGTCCTGCTTTACTCTTCTCTATGTCTGTTGGTGGTATCTTCATAGTTATGCAGACTGGAAAACTTGGGGTCATCAGTAACCCTTCTGGTTTCCTAAACCTGCCCCCAAATGCATCAGACACTAAGTCCTGGTGATTTCTCCTCTACCATGTCCCTCACAACCATTCCTTCCTCTGTTCCCACTACACCACTTCAGTTTGGCTCATCCTCTTAACTGGTCTCCTTGCCTGCATGCTCAGGCTGCCCAATCCATCCATATCATGCACCATTGTGAGACAGAGATTTAGAAAGAGCAGAGTCCAAAGGTCTTGGGCATGGCAGGGGTCCTTTAGGCATCCTTTAGTCCAGCCCACCATCTTGTCTTCAGTTCCCTTTACAAGGCGTCTGGATAGTGGCTGTCTGGCATCTGCTTGACTATCTCTGATGAAGAGAAACTGACTTCAGCACAAATAGGCCATTTAACTTTCAGTCCATTCTAATTATGGACGGCTTCACGCTTACGTTGAGCTAACATCTGCCTTAATCCTGCCACTCCTCAGCCCTAGTGCTTCTCTTTGCCTATGGAAGTTCCAAACTCCTTATCTTCGCACATAGGGCCCTTCACAATTAGGCCCAAGTCTCCCTGGCAGCACAGATGAGCTGGACAGTGGCCTGCACAGCTAGGGACTGCATTTCCCACCTTCCCTGCAGCTAGCTATGGCCGGTGACCAAATTCTTGCTAATTGACAGTAAGCAAAAATAAAGTGTGTTGGGGCCACTTCAGGTGTGAGCCTTCAAACATCCAGCACACATTTCTTAGTTTCTCATCTTCTTCACCGAAGCTGGAACACAAAGATTCCCCAGATCAAACAGACAAGGACAACACCCTATGGACGACAGAGCAATACAGCAAGCAACCTGGGTCCCTGAACGACCACCCAGAGCTGTGCTACCCTGACAACCTGGACCACTCCCCTCAGGACTGGCACATGAGAAAGAAGTAAGCTTTTACATTCTTTAAGCCACTGTATTTTTTTAAAGCACCTTAGCTTTGACTCTGAGTGAATCATCTCTCATCTCTCCTCCCTCTAAGTCTGTATTCCAGCTACACTGAACTTCTCACCACGTCCAGATACAGCCTGCCTTTCTGCACCTCTGTTCTGTTGTTCAAGCCAAAGCCTCTGCCTGGAGTGCTTTTCTCCACCTGGTAAACTCTATTCATTCTTAAGATCCCCCTCAAATGTCACCTCCTCTGTGCAGCCCTCAGTGTGCAGGTTTCCTCCGCCAGGAACTTAGCAGCATCTCTCTTGTTAAAGTCCTTTCCTTGTTTTTAACATTGAGGAATGCTTTCGGCTACTAATTACAAAGAATTCAAATAACAGTGGCTGAAACTGAAGGATGTTTATTTGCTTAACAGGAAGTCAGGTGACAGATGATCCCAGATTTGCCTTGGTGGCTCAATGATGCCACTAAGGACCCAACCCCCAATATCTCTACTTCACCATCTACAGTTGTCTATAGCTCTCCTCTGGGTCACAACATGGCTTCTCCAATTTTAAGCATCATATAATTACACAACAGCATTCCAAGACAGAAGAATGGGTGCAGAAACAAAAGCTTTTACCTTTGTAATACCTTTTATCAGGGAGAAATTATCCTTTTCAGATGTTGTCCACAAGCCTTCCCTAAAGTCTCACTGGCCAGAACTGAGGCCAGAGCTCATCGCTGGAAAAAGGCATCAGATGTACAGTGACTGATTCAGACCCACCATAACTGATCCTCCATGGCAGAGCAGGTTAAAAGGGAGTAAAACTGGAGTTCCATTAGCAAGAAAGAAGGGAGAATGGCTGTTCATTAAGCATGTAGGCAACCAACTATATCTGCCGAGATATAGTATTATAATTTATCAGTTTATTTGTCCAGACTGGGAGTTCCTTAAAGGAACAGAGACTGTGTCTGTTTCACCTTGGAGCCATACATGTCTCACAAAATAAAAGTATACTTTTAGGGGCTGGCCTGGTGGCATAGTGGTTAAGTTCACGCACTCTGCTTCAGTGGCCCAGGGTTGGATCCTGGGCACAGACCTACACAAATGAAGAAGACCACGTCTCCTGATCCTTTTCCTGATTTCCCAGGTGCTTAGAATTCTTGTCAGAGCAAGAACTTGATGGCATCTGTGCAGAAAAGGAGACAGCCGAACAGCCTCATCACCACTTCACTTTCATGTGAAACTTAAACAGAACTAACATCCACCATTCCCAAGAAGCCTTGGTTATTTTAAGGGTGTGTGGGTGAAATACTATTAGTGTCTCACGTCTCCCTACCCTTTATTGCTGCTGCTGAAGGCAAAGGCAGAAGTGCTAAAATATAGCTAAAAAGGCTGGTCTCAGGGTATTTCTGGCCAAGTCAAAGTTTGAAAGATAAGAAATCCCACAAGGTTGTTCTTGTAAAGCTTAGGGCTATGTCTTGGGCAGACTCAAGGTTTATGGGGAGGTGGCTGTCCTTGAGGGCACTCTGTGGATCCGGGGAGAGCTGCAGACTCACACCTTCCCTGGGCAGAGTGACATCTTCCACTGCCAAGGAGAAGCCCCTGCTAATGATTTTCCAAACACAGCACCTCTGAGTGGTCTGTGTTCTCTGTTGGGAGCACAGCTCCTAGGAAGGTGGAGGGCAACTGTGAAGACTGAATGAGATCAAGTGTGCTGAAAGTGCCTCAGAAGATGAGATTTGCAAAATGAGTCCCTAGCGCAGTGCTGGCCCAGCAGCAGATGTCCGTAAATGTCAACTGATTGCTATACTATCAATCAGTCCTTAATATTCCAACTCTGGAAATCAACATAGCGAAGAGGCAGTCCACTAAAAATAGAGTCCATATGTTTGATCTTAATTTATATATTCACCAAAGTGTAAGTTGCAAGTTTTAGAGCTTTCTTATGTCCTTCTATGAAGGGAATGACTGTCCAAATGACAGAACTACAAAGTACGAGAGGAAGAGCTTGAATTTTGTGCTTTTTCTCTGTACTCAAGAGGTCAATTAACTAAGAAAGTGTTAAAATAGAAAGTATACCATTCTATTCCATCCCTCAATCACTAGTTGGCTTAAATAATTGAAAAGAATCTACCTGATTAAAATAACGCAGAATTTCGGATCTAGGAGCTTATTTAATCCAGTGTTCTCAATTCATGAAGAAATGGGGACCCCAAGAAATTAAGAGACTGACCCAAAGGTGCCAATCTTTCAAAGCGAAGGACTAGGTTTCCTCACTCCCAGATCTGTGATCTTTCCTGTCCTCAGACTGTTCCACCATTATCTCTGTTGTGGACCCAAGGACCCCAAGGTGTGCAGGTACAATTGGCTATTAATTAAACCAAAAGCCACGGCCCTTCTAACAGGAGCCATCAGTGGTCTGCCATCAGATGCAGGAGGCCTTTTAAAGCTGCTTCTTGCATCAGCATCTCCCCATGTATTTTAATGGAAGAAACAAATTTGTGTGAACTTGATGGCATATACTGCAACCAAATTTGAAGACCTTAGGAGGCATACAGATGGCCTGAGCTTCCCCAAGCTCATGGTGTGCATGATTCCAGAGGGCTCAAACAAGCTCACTAGAGTCTCACTCTTGATTTGGCCTATTCAGAGAGAAATCAAGCCTGGTCAGCCACGGGACCAAAAATGTCCAAAATAGAGTTCCCTGGTGAGGTTTGAATGCCTGTCTTCTCCTCAAGCTGGGCCTCTGCAACCTGGAGTTTTGGAGTCCCCCATTCTATATTTCTTCGTTCATTCATCAAACTGGTATTTACTGCGACCTAATAGGTAGCAAGTACAATGTAAGGCTGGGGATACAAAAATGATTAAGCCATGGCCTCTTCCCTTCCAGAATATGGAAAAACATATTCTGTAGTTTGGAAACAGGCCTAGGAACAGCTCGTTCTGGTTCCAAGAGGTAAGTGCTATGGTTGCCATGTGTACACAGGGAATGGTGCCCCTTCCTCTGTCTGAGAGAGAGTTGCACTGGTGTTTATCTGGTGGACCAGGGCAGGGCAAGAATTCCAGGCAGCATTCCAGACAGCAGGAACAGCACGTGCAAAGACACAGAAGCATGCAAGAATGACGTTTCTTGGTTTAAGCCTGTCCATTTCTTCAGCGATTCAATCCAGTCTCATAAATCTAGGATTCACTGGAAGATGCGAGTACTGACATCAGACTCCATAGTGAGGTCCAGAAGTCCCATGTTTGTATGGTCAAGACTTCAGCACTTTGCTGTGCCCATCCCTGCTATCCATCCCGCCACCATTAACCCATGAGGACAGAAGACAGTGATTCAACCCTGATCACATTATGAAATGGGTAATGATTGCTTTTACATTTTCCACCTCTCTTCTTCTCCCTTCCTCAGCCCCAGGTGACCTGGAACCCTCTTTTCTCTTCTACCTGCCCCTCCTCTGATATCAGCTGTTGACAATTCAGTTTGATTTAAGCCCTTGTGTTCTTCCCACTCAGGGCTTTGCCCTGTGGAATGAAAGTCTGCATCTCCTTCTACAGAGGTTTCGGGGATGGAGGCACGAGTGTAAGGGATGCTGCAGGTGAGAGCCACCTTGTGTGCCCAATCTGCAACCCTGGAGGAGCTGCAGACTCACTTGAGCCTGGAAGGCAACGTGGATGGGAACTCTGGAGTGCAGAGGTGCCAGGATGGGCCCTAAGGAGGGACAGTGGAGCACTTGGGAACTGCAGGGGACACTGTGGGTGAGACTAGGAGGGGCTGGGAGTAGTTTTCATATTTAATCAGGTAGTTGATCCAAAGTCATACTACTACTTGCAAAATCCAAGAAATACTGAAAAAACTGAATTCCATCATAGAAACAAGAGTAAAAGAAATCTAGGAGGGGAAAATATGTTTCTATACAACTAAGAAATCGAGCTGGACTTGGAGCGTAAGAGTATTGGGTTTAATCAAACATTTTTAAGTATACATGGAAATGATCATATTATTTTTTATTTTTGATCCATTGATTGATTATGAAATTAATCCATTGGTTATGAAATTTGTAATAATATTAAACCATTTTTACCTATCTGGAATTAAACCCATGTTTGTTATGACAGATAACTCGTTTAATAATCTGTCAAATTCAATTTGCTAGTATTTTATTTGAGATGTTTATACCTCTTGTCTCAGAGTGGAAGCCCCAATGTGAAGGTGAACTATATCAAATATTTGGCTCTGGTTTCTTCTTCTGGGGCATGTATAATTCTCAAGTTTTCTACACATTCTTAAGTCTCAAGTCCTGACATCCATCACCATTTTTATCTTTTAAACATTTCCCTCTAGGTTCAGGAAGAGTTTCTCAAGTTTTTCCTCCACATTTCTGGTGCAATTTTCTGCAAGATCTGCTCTTTCACCTCACCATCTTCAATTGGATTTTAATCCACCTACTGCATTTGGAATTTCCCAGCATTCTTTTCTTATTTCAGCCAACAACTTTTGCACGCTGCCTTCATCTCAGCCCATTTTGACTCCACAGCTTCTTGTTCCTGTTTCATAGAAGCAGACAGCAGGAAAGTTTGTTCCACAATTCTCTTCTTTATCTAATAGAATAACACGAATCATCAGGTAAAGTCTCCCATAATTTGCATTCCTTTCCCATAATTTGCGGGACCTTCCTATAGGCCCCTCGTTAATCTTTTCTTTTCATTCATTCATCCTTAAGAGATTGCTACCTAAGCCTGGAGTTTCCAGCAGCCCCCATCACTGCATATTCTGGTGCTGAACTGCCCTTCTAAGACCAGCCACTTAGGTCAACTCGTGGGCCTTTGTCGGGTAATGCTGCTGGGCTCAAGGTAGATTTTCCTTGCTCTAACTATCAGGTTCTCTGAATCAGATGCAGGCTTACTTCCTCTTATCTACAAATGACAGATTATACACCTTATCCAGAATGGTGTCCAGGGCTCTCGTGGACTCTACTCTGCTTCTGACGCTTCCCTTTAGGCATCTAAGTGAGCCAAGACGCAACGCGCCTCCTCCAGTTCCCCTCCACTTTGTGGGAAATGTGGCTTTCAAATGGATGCAGGTAAAGATGATCTGAAGGCAGTGGTGTGAGGGGCTGGGGATGATGGGGGCATCCTGGGACAAGATAGGACTCCAGCAGCTCGGCTAGCTCTGAAGAGAGTGAAGGAGAGACAGCTTGATTTTCTAATCCTTGTCCCTGTGACTTGTAGATAGGGACATCAGTAGGAAACTGTGTAGGTTATTTCATATTCCATCTTTGGATTGGGGCTGTTTTAATTGGAGAATATGTGCTCTAACGTTATTTCTCACTCTTTTCCTATTGATGAGGTCATCAATAACAATTATCCCCAGAACTTAACACATAACCTCTCTTATATTTTGTTAAAGGATTGTTATCTGCTTGCTTGCTTGTTTGCATTTTCGTAAGTTTTACACTGCCATTTGCGGGGGCGGGGGCAACAATACCAGACACCACACACCAAGTTAAATCCAAAATCCTTACTTCTGAATTCTAAATTTCACTGAATTTTATTCTTCGTTTTCTTCCTAACTAAATAGCCGTTATAAATAGTTAAAATTGTACTGGGCTGTAGCATAGTGATCATTTTTAGGCTATGCAAGTATATAAGATAGTGTCCTTAAACTAAAGAGCTCCAATCGGTTGCGCTTTAAAAAAATCCTTTTGTTTTCTGGATCGCTCCTCCCCAGGCTTTGGGTGAGGCCATCACTTCTGGCTTCCCTTGAGGACCGCCCTATCCTTCCTGAGCAGAGCCTCTAAGGTGCCATGGCAGAAAGGACTATGCTTATTTCTGAAAAAGGAGTCGTAGAATCTCAAGTTGGAAGAAAACTTTTATAAGGTCTAATCCAGTCCTGCTCTTCTGGAGGCCCCTCTCCCCCTCTGCCCCCCTCTCCCCACCCCTGCATACTCACCAAGTGGTCATTGGTCCTCTGTGTGAGCACCTCCGGAGGTCAGGAGCTCACTACCCCTCAGGGCAGTCCATTCCATCTCTGGGCAGCTCTGATTGTTATCAAGTCATTTCTTACATAGAGCTGAAACCTGTTTCTCCTTTGCTTCACTGCCATGGACCCTGATTCTCAGAGGTGTGGACTCAGAGCCTGAGTCTGTCCATTCTTCCGCACAAGCCCTGTCAGACCACTGAACACAGATTTCGCACTCCTCCCCCATCCCAAATTCTCTCTTCTCTGAGATCAACATGTTAAGTTCCTTCACCCGCTCCTGTGGTTCCTCGTAACTACTTAGTTGTGTCATGTGACTCATAGGAGTTCTCGGTTCATTGAATGGGAAGCAGGAACACCAAGGTCTCCTCAGCACCAAAAGGTGAAAGTGCCAGGGAGAGAATGCCATCAACTATCACTGGGGGGTCATCACAGGGCAAGACAGGACTTTCCAAAGAAGATGGGCGGGAAGTGTGCATCTGAGCTAGAGCTGCTCTGGTCAATGAGATGAGATGGCCACTCACCTGGGAAACTAGAGGAGAGGCTGGTAAAGAAGTGCACTCCAGAAGTGTAAACAGGGTGAAGGGAAACCACAGAGATGGTGCCATCCCAGGAGCTGGTAACAGTGGGACACGGTCACCCTCCCTAGGTCTGAAGGGGTGAGGGAGGGAGTGGGTTACAATAGAACACAGTGCAGAGTCTATTACTGGTAAAACTTTTCTATTACCTTTGTCAAAAAAATAGGAACATTGATAAAAATTCTATAGCTTATATTTTTAAACTTTCATTTTGAATATTAATTGGCATCTGTTAAACTGCTAAGAACTCATTGGCTTTAATGAAGCATCAAAAACGAATGAACTAAGTAACCAGGAGGGCTGAAGTGGGAGTGTGGAGAGAAGCGCATTCTGCCACTATTTCAGAGGGGCCTGGGAACAAGTGGAAACCACCCTCCCCCTGCTCCCAGAGGTGGCGATTGTATGTCCCTGTTTGGCTCAGGTCTGGAGCACACCGTGGCTGGGAGGCAGCTGGCACCAGCCCAGGCATGAATGCGTGCTACCCCTCTGGGCCCCACTTCTAGCAGGTCACCCGGGTCTGTGTTGTCACCTTGAAACGTTTGAGAGAGCTGTGAGCTTCAGAAGGTGAGACGTGTGGGGCTGGGGCTGGGGGCAGGGAAGGCCAGCCCTGGAGGGTGGCTGGAGAGCTTTTGACAGCCCAGACCAGAGCCCGGGGTCCTATTCCTGACGACGTGAGCCCCCAGGCAGGCGCCGAGTGGATAAGAGTGTAGACAGTGAGGCCGGCTGTGATGCTTGCCAGCACCTGCAGATAGCAGGCAAATAATTGGCACATGTTTAAAAAAAAATTAAAAAGCTATTGGATGTGAGTATTTTCTAACAGTGTCTGGCAGGAGTGCCCGGGAGGAATTTAATCAGCAAGAGTTGTTTAAACGGGGCTTCGCACACAGGCCCTGGCGAGGCTCGTAATGAACTCCGTATCATGTGCCACTCCTGTCTGCTGAGGACATTCAATTTGTTAATTCTGCAGCTGGTGAGAGAGGTCAGATAGGAAAGTGACGATTGTTTTCTGACGTTCCAACCCCTGCTCACATCTTTCTAATTAATCCTTTTAGGAGCCACGGGTAGATTAAGAAGGAGAAAAGGTGAGGGAAGCAAGTGGGAGAGAAATTGATGGAAAGACAGCGCTGCCCTTCTCTTCTCAAATGGGATGGGATGTGGGGGGCCGGCAGATGGGGAGAGAAAAGGCAAAGCTTGGCCTGCTGCCCCGCTGCTCTTTTCACTCAAAGGAAAATCAGATGCTATGAAGAGATGGAACCCACAAAGGCCATCAGATATTCTCCTGTGGCGACTGTCTGTTTTAAACAAGGGTCACAGAAGAAAGGGTCCTTGGCCTCCATCACTGGGTCTTGGACTGACCCCAGCCATAAGGAACTGCAGAGGTGTGAGGCCTCCCAAGCAGAGTGCACAGGCATACAGGGTGGGAGTGTGACCTGTGGTTAAAGGCCCTCAGTCATTGGAATTTTGTAAGAATGGCCCCTGGGCACCAGGGGACCTGATTAGGTGTCTCCACCCCTCACGTCCTCGTTGTTCTTGCCTGCCTGCATGAGATGTTGCTGATGTGCACATTTCTTCTGTTCCAGATCCTTTTTCCCTCCTGCTCCACTCTGCCTTCTGCCATGCAGGCGGACTCCTGTGGACCCCATCCGTGGATGGGGTCTGATGGCTGGGAGTGTAGATCAGAGGGAGGAGCAGTGGGAGGCTGCCTTAGGCTGGCGGGGTGCGAGACAGGGAGGCATGTGCCTCACAACAACCTTTCCTTTCAGGTTGCAGTGCCTTCTCTCCTGCTACTGACAACTGTGTTCTCCCAGCCTAGCTATCTGCACTTGCCCTTCTGGTTCCCCTATACCCACCCACAGCTTCGTAATTAGTGCCTTTCTAAATAAACACTCCTCAAATTACCCTAATTGAGGATCCCTTTTCCCACTGGGACATTGACACTAGTGCCTAATGAATAAGGCAAACCTGAGTTTGCATCTGCCCTCTATTCACAGCAAGGACATGAGAAAGTTACTTCCCCTCTCTGAGCCTGGGTTGACTGTCCATAAAATGGGGACAATGATATCAACCCACAGCATTGTGAAATAATCTAAACCAGACACCCAGTGTTTTCTTCATTAATGCCCATTTCTTTGCATATAAAAGTCTCAAGGTTAGGAGAACTACAAAAATCAGTAAAGAGTATGAAATAAAAGAAGACAAGGAACACTTGAATCATTATCAAACACAAGATGTTCACATCCTTCTGCCAGTGTGACTGCAGCCAGGTGGCGCTACTTGATACAGGATTCCTCTGTCCTGGTCACAGAACAGCCTGCTCGGAGCTGTCCATCCATGGCAGGCACTGGACGTAGAGCAAAGATGTCCACTCTACATCCCAGTGGCTCCTCACATCCTTCAGTGCTTTCACTCATGCTGTGACATAGTCTTTCTGCATGCATTTGCTGGATCACCTATGTGCCAGGCGCTGTGCTAGGTCCTGGGGAATCAGAGATGAATCAGCACCAGGCCCCACAGCACCTCAAAATCTCACAACCAACTGAGGAGAGAGGCTCTAAATCCCTGACTTTGATCAAATAATGAAATACCACCAAGACGAAAGGTGAAAAGGATTAATTCTGCTGTGGCATATATGTATGTGTTATGTGTGTAAGTGTGTGTGTGTGTGTGTGTGTGGTGTGTGTTAGGGGATCAGGGTCTGGGAAGGCACCTCTAGGGCCTTGAAAGATGATATTCCCAGAGAATAGAGCTCTGCAGGCAGAGGGAACAGCATGTGCAAAGACTTGGAGGCATAGAGTACATGGGGGAATCTGCCAACAGTCCACAGTGGCTGGAAAATGGGGTCAAAAGCACTGAGGGAAGGGGGATTCAGCTGGAAATGAAGACTGGCTTGGAAGCAGGAAGGACCTGAAAACCACCCTCAGAAATTTGTCATTGATTTAGGAAGCAAAGAGGAAGTAGCAAATATTCTTCATTCTAAGCATTTTGGAAAAAACATCCTTAGGAACTCCATGTGCATTTTTTGTAATCACCTGCATTCTAATAGTAAGGCCCTATTCCACTGGGCTGGCAGGAGATGGACTCACAGCCATTGCTGAGACTTTGCCTTCCCTCAGCTGCCACCCAGAATGGTGCCTGTTCCCAGAGTCTTGCACTAAAACAAACCTCCAGGGGGCCCCACAAAGCCATCCCATGGAGGTCTGTCCACCTCCCTGGAGACTGCCATGGAATGGGCGTGGATCCCACATCCTATGTGTGACTCACTGACCAGAGAGCACTCCCCAGCTGGGGGTCAACTTTCTCTTGTTCTTTGGCCCTTAGAATCCTTCTCCAAGCCAGCCTTGAGAGCCTTGCAGTTAAAGTTCAGCACTCTCTCCTCCAGTGGCCAGGGTTCAGTTCCCAGGTGTGGAACTACACCACTTGTCTGTCAGTAGCCATATTGTGGTGGTGGCTCACGTAGAAGAACCAGAAGAACTTACAACTACACACAACCATGTACCAGGGCTTTGAGGGATAAAAAGAAGAAAAAAGAAGGAAGATTGGAAACAGATGTTAGCTTAGGGTGAATCTGCCCATGCAAAAAAAACTCCTTCTCCTCTCCCCCAACATCCTCCTGCTGGACGCACAGCCTAATCTGCCATAACCGTTTACAAAATACAGGAGGAATCATAGACTGCCAGTAGGTTTTGTTTACTGCTGTCCTACCAAAATTCCCCAAGGCAAGGAAATGCTAAGGGCCTGAAAACTTGCTTGAAACGTGGGAGAGGGAACATCCTGAGAGGGTAAACACAAATGAGAATGGCCATGAAGGAGGCACCGTGCATGTTTTGAAGGGCTTTGGTATTCATTACTAAGTAGGACAATCCACATTCTGAGGCTGTGTCTATTGAAGTAATTATCCAGATAATTTGGTCCCCCACGTGCTTTTGGCAAAACCATCTAGATAACTGAGCCTACAGTAGGAACTTTTAAGTTGAAATTTAGATCGAGTTGATAATAATCACACTTAAAATAGTCTCTGCTAGACAGTGAACTTCTTCAGGAGAGAACTCTTAACTGTAATGGTCTTGAACTTCAGTTTGATTTCCATCTCTGAGTTATTTAACCTCGATCAAATTATTTTAATCTCTTGAGCCTATTTTCTCATCAATAAAATAGGGCTCACCTTTTAGCATTGTGAGGACACAGTACATGAAAGGACCTGACGGAGAGTATGCATTAAATAAATGCTCACTGGAGGGGTGGGTGGATAGAAGGACAAATGGACAGACAGATGGACATCTCAACCCTTTGATTTAAACTGCTTGTGTAGGACAAGTGTCAGATGCCCCCGGGCCTGATTTAAATATATGTTTTCAATCATGACCCCATCGGAACTTTGCACCTTGGAATAATATCTAAGCATTTTGTGAGCTCTCAGTCAAGCATAACTTCTAAACAAGGCTCTAAATTGGGGTCCCTGTCTTGCCTATGCAGAGGATTGCACATAAAAGAAATTCTAAGTGTGGGGAGAGGAGGTGGGAATCAATTACCTCTTTATCAGGTGTAAGGACAGCACATTCTTCCATTCATTAGCGCCCACTTGTGTCTGCCAAGAGAAGGCCAATCAGCCACCATTTGCTGGGCTTGAATAGAAGTGACCCAGGAGACGGAAGATTGGGTGCAACAGCAAACAGGGCCAAGGAAGAAAGTTTAGACCTGCTGACCTCCAGGAAGGGGCTAGCCTTCCCAGCCTCAGAGATACAAAGATTTGACCCCCACTGGCCTTTGCAGGGTGGTCTGAAGAATCTGGCAGATCACTTGGGTCATTGCCAGTCATAATAAAGTTGTTCTTGAGGGCAATGAGAAATCACTGAAGTGGCAGGAAGGCAAATCTACCCAATGTACTGGTCGAGCAAGTGATGGTCATCTGAGCAAGGAGTAGCAATCTCCAGGGCCCACAGGTGAATGAGTGAAGCAAAAAAGAAGTGACACAGTGAGGGAAACACTGTGATAAATTGTACAGCCTAAACACAGCAAGTTACACGTTATCAGGTTTTCCATTTGTTCAAATAAGCCTAAAATCTGCATATATATGTGAAATCTCCCAATTTTAAACTGTGACTATGAATTCAAAATTATCAGAGCATTGTGTAGGTCAAACAAAACACGTCTGAAGGCCATCAGTGACCCTCTAGATTGCCAGTGTCCCAATCAAATCATAAATCCAGGCCATGAGGCAAGGAGGGTGTCAAGGATCGAAACCAGAGTCGTTATCAAGAATCATAGTGGAAGATGTCAGGCACCAGTAAAAAGAACACCAGGATCAGGAGCCAAGCTTGGAATTAACAATGCACCAGAGTTAAGAGGCAACGGGGTCTTGAGGGGAGGTTTTGTGAGGAATGACTTAATTATGGAAGATCCTATTTTGTTGGCAAGATGCTGTGTCCAAATTGCTCCTTTCTAGTCACCTTGCAGACCAAGTCAAATTCACTGCTCTGTGTATTAGAGCGCAATGAATTACCCTTTTGTAGATGGTAATAATGAGGTTGTGGTTACATCATTATAAACAATGCAGCAATGGTCATTTTTATTTATTTAGATTTTACTATTTTTAAATTTCCTGAGAATATATGTCCAGAGTGAAATTATTATGCATTTGATTTATACCGTAAATTGATTTCCAAAAGGGCTGCACCATACATCAGAGACAGTAGTATTCACTAAATATTTCATATGCTGTCTTACATTTTTCAGCCCTCTTGTGACTAGTTTGGGGTCATGTGATTAGTTCTGGCCAATGAGCTATGAGCAGAAATCCACACATCCAAGATACTTAAGGGAGGCTGTGTTTTTCATGCCTCCTTTCCACACGTCAAGGCAATGCTAAAAGCCGTACTTTGAGATAGTAGTATGGACCCCTGAATCACCAGATGGAGAAGAGCCACAACAAACAGCCACTGGGCTTTGCACAAGTGAGACATAAGCTTTTATGTTAAGCCACTGAGATTTTCAAGATACTTCTTACAGCAGCATAGCCTAATCATCCTGATTAATATACGCCCCTTTATAATGCCATCTGTAACAAGTGTAAACATTATTTAAATTATGTCTACAACATTTGGCACCACCATTAAAGACATTTATTTAAGCTTATTTAAAGGATGAAGTATTATTTCTCACTTTTGTTTAATTTTGCACTTTTGAGATCATTTGTAAGGTTGAATATTTTTCATGTTCATTCATTTGTTATCATTCCTATCCTGCAAATTATCAATTATCATTTGATGCCACCTGATTCTGTTGATCTTTGATGTTTCTTTTAGTTTTTCACACTTTAGATGAGCCCTTTGTGTGATAAAGATTTAGGCCTTTGTCAATAAAATTGACTGAACATGTTTTACGGTGTGTCGTCTTTCTATTTTATCATTTTAATAGCAGTGAAAATTATTTGAGTGAAATCAGTTGCACTTTCACCTGTGAAATTTTTCCATTAGTTTTAAACTTAAAAAGTCTTCCTCCACAAAAGGTCTGATAAATATTTAATTCAAATTTTCAACTTTTTCTAATATTTGAAAATAAATCCATCTTGATTTGTAATAAAAATGATCTAAATAGTACTTTATTACAAAATGCTAATCATTTATTCCAGACATTTATATGTAATGTAGGTCCTTTTACAAAATTAATTTGTAATGCATATTTCACCAAATATTTAATTTAAAAACAAAATACTATTTCTTTATTATCCCATTCCATTGACGCATTGTTGAATCGATGCCACAAGGTTGAGATTCCTGTAACTTTACAGGATGATCTAATCCCGGGAAGAGCTCACTGGCATCACCCCCCTGCTCCTATACTCACCTTTTTCAGAATCATCTTCCATATTCCTGGTTTAGCTCTTTTGTCATGTGAGATTTTGAACTATTTTTGTCATATTCCCTGCAAAACAACCTGTATATATTTGATTGCAATTGCATCTTGCCAGCCTATTAATGGGGAAGGATGAAACATTCATGACAGTTGGACTCTCATTTAAGAATATGGTATGTCTGGCCATTTATTTAAGTCGTCTTTTATATCTCTTTATATCATTTTGTAATTCTATTTACATAGCCTGAAGTCTAAACAAATATACATTGATATAAGGATGTAAATAAACCTATATGTATTTGAAGGGGAGAGAATTTAAACAGTGTGGGTGACTCGGCCCATTGTCCACTCGCTGACCACATTCTGGAGAGAAATGTAGGGGAATCATCCTCAGCTTCTGGAACTTTTCATGGTGTCAGCATCTCAAGGGGCTGGGTGTTATACTAGGTTTATGTTAACTGTTCAGGATTTTAGCCGAGAGCTCAGTTTGTGCTCTAACTCCTATGTAAAAGGTGCTTCCACCCTAGTTCACAAGTACCTGTTGTTAATTTATTATGTAGTCCATATTTCTTTTGTTTATGTGGTTTATATTTCTTTTGCTATTGTGAGATATTTTCTTACAATAGTCTTTTTCTTAGTAATTTTTACCTTCTCCTATTATGAGAATTAGCTGATCTTTATGTAAAATTTGTAAACACGGGTATCAACAAGAAGAAACTCAAAACTTTTAGTAGAAAAATGGCACACTAGAAAGCTCCAGTCTCTCATTCCCCCACAGAAACATTTTTTAAAAACAGCTGGTGACTAGCTAAGGGAAACTTCACAGGAGCTCTGGAAAATGGTTAAAGGTTGACAGCAACCAAACAAATCCCCAATCAAGAAAAGCCATAGGCCGATTGTAGGAAATTTGGTGACATTTTTACTCACCTTTGTCCCATCCCCTCCCCACGGTGGAGCAGTCTGGGTCCAGAGAAGGGAGCAACATGCTTCCCAGATCCCTCCCTTGAACCGCAGGGAGCAGAGCAGACTTCATTTGCAGTGTTAGAACCTGTCTGGGAGCCGCCTGAAGGACTGGTCTATGTTCTACCGAACTTGCGTCTCAGTGGGGAAAAGCGGCATTGCTTGCATCTGAGGCTGGGGAAAACGGCAAAAAGCAGCAGGCACAGCTCATAAAAGCTGCAGGCAGCCAAGGAAAAAGATTACAAATGGAGGCATGCAATGAAACATCTAAGGCCCTGAGCAGAAGCAGGGGCGAGACTCTTTAGGAAGTTGTAACATTCAAAAATATTCAATTCCCTAGGTATACAGGGGAACTGAAAAAGCCACATACAGGTTCAGGTAAGACACATGTTCAGAAAAGATTTGTGAAGATCTTAAGCCTCCACTTTGGGTGATTCCAAGACCCAAAGTATGTCCAGCTAATAATTAGAGGAACGCCCCAGCACAAAGGCAGTCTGCAGAGGCGGGGAGAGAGGATTATTTTTCAAATGCTCGATTTCCAACAAAATAATAAAAATAAAACTATACAAAGAAACAGAAAAACACAGCCCATTCAAAGGAACAAAATATATCTCCAGAAACCATCCCTGAGGAAACACAGACATCAGACTTACTAGGCAAAGACTTTCTAAAAAATTGTCTTCAAGTGTGCTCAAGGAACTAAAGGACAACACGGACAAAGAATGAAGGAAATCAGAAAAATGATACGTAAATAAAATGAGAACTTCAGCAAAGAAAGCAAGAACAGAAGGAAAACTGGAAAATTCACAAATATATGGAAATTAAAAATACGCTGCTAAACAACAAGCTGGTCAAAGAAGAAATCAAAAGGGAAATTAGAAAATATCTTGAGATAAATGAAAATGAAAACACAACATACTGAAACATAGAACATAGCAAAAGCAATGTTAAGAGGGAAATTTATACCTGCAAACATTTGCATCATAAAAGAAGAAAGTTGGGCCAGCCCAGTGTCATAGTGATTAAGTTTGTGTGCTCCACTTTGGAAGCCTGGGGTTTGCAGGTTCGGATCTTGGGCACAGACCCACCACTGCTTGTCAAGCCACACCGTGGCAGCATCCCACATAAAATAGAGGAAGACTGGCACAGATGTTAGCTCAGGGCCAATCTTCTTCACAAAAGAAAAAAAGAAGAAGAAAGACCTCAAATCGACAGCCTCACTTACAACATAAGGAACTAAATTAAAAAGAACCAACTAAACCAAAAGCTAGTCAAAGGAAAGAAACAGTAAAGATTAGAGCAGCAATAAATAAAATAGGGAATGGAAAAACAATAGAGAAAATCACCAAAACCAAAAGTTGACTCTTTGAAAAGATCAATAAAATTGACCAACCCATTAGCTACATTGACTAAGGAAAAAGAGAGAAGACTCGAATTACTAAAGTTATATACAAAGGAGAAAACACTAGTATAGATTTTACAGAAATAAAAAGGATTATAAGCAAAATATGAACAACTATGTGCCTACAAACTGGATAACCTAGATGAAATGAACAAATTCCTAGAAACATACAACCTACCAAGAATGAATCATGAAGAAAAATATAAGCAATCCCACCACTCGTTATCATTCTGATGTCTACATAACCAGATGGATGAATGGATAGATAGGAGCAAAAGCAGAATCTTTCACACTGCTCTGCTTTTTATGCTACCTCTTCACTGAGCAACATATTTTGAACATCTACTGGTGACCGTTTACTATCTACAACTGCACTATCCAACGTGGTAGCCACTAGCCAAAAGGGGCTATTTACATATTAATTTAAATTAATTAAAGTTAAATAAAATTAAAAATTCAGTTCCTCGGTGTATTAGCTTCCTATTGTCACTGTAACAGATTACAGCAAACTTAGTAGATTAAAACCACACAAGTTTATTACCTTATTGCTCTGGAGACAGAAGCTGGAAATGGGTCTCATTGGGTTAAACTCAAGGTATTAACAGGACTGCGTTCCTTCTGGAGGTTCTAAGGGAGAATCCATTTCCTTGCCTTTTCCAGCCTGTAGAGGCTGCCTGCATTCCTTGGCTTGTGGTTTCTTCTTCCATCTTCAAAGCTAGCAGTGCAGCATCTTCAAATCTCTCTCTTTGTCTCTGACTCCACTGCCTCCTTCTTATAAGGACCCTTGTCACTATATTGGGCCCACCCAGATGATCCAGGATAACCTCTCCATCTCAAGATCCTTAACTTAATCATAGCTACAAATCCCTCTTGTCATGCAATGAAGCTTAGTTCCAGGTTCCAGGGGTTAAGATGCAGACGTCTTTGGGGGACCATTCTGGGGACAGACTCTGCCTGACACACACTCAAGTTTTCAGTAGCCACACATATTAAACAGCACAAATTCTAGAACATTTCCATCATTTCAGAAAGTTCTGGGTAGCACTGGTCTAAAGCTAAGAATCTTTGACAAGTGACTTAGTTTCTTCGTGCCTAGTTTCCTCCTCTGTAGAATGTAGAGAACAGCAGGACTCAGTGTACGGTTGTTGTAAGAGTACAGGAGTTAACAATTCTACTAAGCCTTATGCAGTACTTACAATGGGCCAGGCACTGCTCCAAGAACTTGACACATTTTACCTTGTTTAATCATCACAACAACCCTATGAAGCAGATGAACATTATTATCTCCAAGTTATAGATAAGGAAACTGAGACACAAGAAGTCAAGTACCTTGCACAAGATTATGCAGAGAGCATGCAAGGTAATGTGTTGCCCTGTGTCATATGCTCCCGTTATGTAGAATATCCCATCTAATACTCCCAAGAACCTTACAAGGTAAATCCTACTACAGACGGAACACTGAGACTTGCTTGAAGAACTGAATAGGCCACGTAACTTGCTCAAGGTCAAACACGGAGTGTGCGTTGGTCCTAAGATGCGAACCTATGTTCTTTCCACCTCTGGACAGGCAGAGATATGAGGACTAAGGGCAATGGAAACTCTTATATCTCACAGAAGAAAACAAAAACTGTGCCACTACAAGATATAAAAGCCATCTCAGCTCCCCACATGGGCTGCCTGCCCTACAGAAGCCCAGACAGGAAGGTGGTAGCAAGCACCAAGGCCATGGGGCCCTGCCACCCACCCAGGGGGGCTGTAGGGAGCAACCTGTAGCTCCCGTTTCTGAGCCCGGAGTGAGGAGCACAGCCCAGCCTCCTCACCAGGATGATAAAGGACAAAGGGAGGAAACCAAAATTGGAGAGCAAAAGCAATTTCAGAGGCTTCGAAATTAGAAAATGTGGGCTTTGAAATTAGAAAGAGAAGAGCTCCATAATAGCCAAATGAAGACCCACAAATTGAATACCGGGCAAGAGTGATCGATGGCGCCCTAATTAAAGAGCAGCTTGGCTGTCTGCTGGAGGCTTCGTGGGCGGCCGGCCCCACCTCTGGCTCTCTCAACGCTCCCCCATGACCCCCCTCCCCCAGCACTCATGGACTTGCTCTCACTGTGATGGATGGCTCCAGCAGGAGAGAAAGCTCTGTACTAAAGCAGAGCTCAGGCAGACTGCAGAGCAAAACCTCTGTTTGCCTCGAAAAAGAATAGCAAGAACGTATTTTCTCATGCAGAAAGGATTTATGTTGCACCTACTCTACGCCAAACATCTGCTGAGCCCTTCCTGGCTCATCCCTTCCTAACCTACTCCCAGCCTCCTCTCTCCATGCTCCTCTTACCCATCCTGAGCTCTGGCCACCCCAAATTCCTCCAGGCACATGCTTTCTCTTCTACCTGTAATGCCCTCCCCTACCTTGTTTGTCTGGAAAACTCCTACCAAGACTTCGAAACCTCAATTCACAATCACCTCTTCTGGAAAGCTGTTCCTGAGCCACAAGTCTTCCTCTGTGCTCAGCCCCTGCCCCAACCCCTTCTGCATCTTTCTAATTTTATACTTATATTTTATTCTACAATGTCTGCCTGTCCCCACCAGACCAGGAGCTCCTTGACTCTGAGGACTGTATCTCGTTCATCTCTGGATTCTCAGGGCTGAGCACAGGGCCCGGCTCTGTGGGTACTCATTCACTGTGCATTGGTAAGTGAATGGAGAATATAAAGATGTAGTTCTAGTCTGGTAGAAGAGGTATGAGACACACACAAGTAACCATAAGACAAGATTTGCAGCAAACATGAACGAGCTACCTCGAGAACCATGGGATTCCACAGGACAAGCGAATTAGCTGATCCTGAGGATAAGTGAAGGACACGCATGAATGAAGCATAGAGAGGGAGAAGAATTTCCTCAAACATTTCTTTTTCTAGAACTTTGTGGGATGTTAGAATTTCCCTTTGCCCTCCTATAGTACTAGAGAGGGGAAAGAAGAGAATGGATCTGATGGCCAGAATGCACCCATTCCTTCAGGAAGTCTGCTCGTGTCAGAGCTGGGGAGGAGGAAAGCCTGGCGTTGAGGAGAGAAGGAAGGGATGACTTGCAAGGCTTCTTTCTCCTTCTGCCCTGACATTGTTCTTTTCCTCCCCATCCTTTCTGTGCAGGTGAGGTAAAGCAACGTACTGGTTAAAGTTGAACCTCTAGAAACTGAATTCAAGCCAGATTCTGTCACATATGGCGCATGTGTGTATCCTATTTAGGACTCTGATTCCTTGTCTGGAAGCAGGATATAAATGCCTCCCTCAAGATAATGGAGGAATGACATGGAACAGACATGCCATATCAGTCGGGGTTCAGAGCAGGAAGCAGAAACCACTCCAGCCAGAAAGACTGAAGACAGAGAATTATGTGCTGACGAAAGTCTCAGGAGGGCTGAAGGAGTCGGCTGGAGGCTGGGCCTTGAGGATTACTCCCAAGGACAAAAAGTTAGCCCACCAGGGACGCACTCAGGAATGTGGGGCGTCAGGAGTCTCCCCACCAGAACGATCAAGCTCAAACCCACTACCAGGGGAAAGGCTGCAGGCCACCCATGGTCCCTCTTTATGTGAATTCACCTACATGAAGGTGGGAGAGGCTCAGATTGATGTCGGGGCATCTCGTGATGGCAGGGCCTGGGGTGGGGTGACAGTGAGGACCCACAGAACAGTTTGTGAGCCCTGTAGATACAGGCCTTCCAGGCAGGGACTGAGTGAGAGAAGGGGCCACAAGCAGCCCTGGTCAGCAACAAAGTGTGACTTCAAGTGGGGGAGCAGGGCATTCCTCTCAGCCAATACAGAACCCAGTGAAGACAGGTGAAATATGGCACCTCGAGAGGAGCAGCTTTTTGAGCCCAAGGAAACGAGGTCCTGTGAGTCTATGCCAGCATCCTTACAGGCACTCCTGCAGCAGCGGCAGAGACATGGCCTCACTCTCAGCGGCCTTGTTGGCAGCAGGCACCACCAGGGCAGGAGAAATAGAAGAATAGGAGAGAGGACACACGCTCCTTGGCCTCCCCGAGGTCAAGGCCAGATGAAGATCTTTGGTGGCCTCTGCTCTGACACGACGGTGGCATTCCCACCTGTGTAAATCTAGCTAGAGGCCATATGAAACAAAACAGGTATCAGCATGTCCAGTGATGTTCGTTTTTCCATTGATGACACCCTGGATGCTTTTACTACAATATCAAATTCTCTCCCTACCCTCCCACCGCATCCCCATAAAAATTCAACAGCAGCAACAATTGGTCACCCTAAGAACATGCCTGCTTGCCTAGTTGGGCTCTGCACTGAGACTCAGAGAAGGGGCCAGGGAGATGGGGCTTATTACAATTATTGAAAATCCATGAAAACTCACAGAGGAGAAGGGCGGGGGGAGTCCTTGGATTGTATGGTGTTTTAAAGATTATCTGTGGCAGTCCAGAATTTTTCAGAGGCAATATTTTCCTACTTCATGAATCAAAAGAGGAGAAATTCAAGACTCTGAACTGGAATTATCTCCTCTAACGTGAACCTCCCCAGCTGCCCCCGCAAATCCCTCAGAAGGAAAGCCAAAAGATCAGGCTTTGATGTAGGAGGCGTATGGCACAGAACAGCAGGAAATGGCACACGGGCGACGCCAAACTGCCTCGCTCCCAACACTCACAACACCACTTCACACATTCCATTAAGATCTGGATTCTGGGGAAGGCTCCAGCAAGGAGCCACAGGGATGAAGACCCTGTTCCCTTCATTGATGTGATACAGGGTGAGGCCTGGAAAAGACACAACTCTCCAGCAGAAAACCAGCCCTTCCTTCCTTTCTCCTTCCTTCTTTCCCTCCTTCCTTTTTCCTCTTCCCTTCCTTTCCTTCCTCCCATCCTTCTCTGCTTCTCCTTCTTTCCTTTTTTGTCCTTCCTTCCATCATCCATCCACTTATTCAACAAATATTACGTGCCTTCTGTGTCCCAGAAACCTTCTAGGTCCTGTCCACACAACAGTGAATAAGACAGAATCTATGCCCTCCTCAAGCTTGCATTCTAGCCAGGGAGACATATCATAAATAAGTGGGTGATACTGAGTTGGGTAGTGACGAGTGATATGAAAAAAAACGCAGCAAGGGAATATGGATGGAGAGGAGCTCAGAGGGATTCTTTCAGATGAGGTGATCAAGGAAGGCTTCTCCAGAGAAGGCAAGGCCATGGCAGCAGGTGCAAAGGCTCTGAGGCAGGGGAGTTCTTGCCGTGTGTGAGGAGCAGAAAGCTGGCCACGATGGCTGGAGCCAAGAGAGCAAGGGAAGGGGATGAGGAATTGGACTGGAGGGGCAGGAGGGGCTGGATCCTGCAGGACTTTATACTCCATGGCAAGGGTTGGACTTTTATTCCAAAGGTTATAAAAGCTCTCAGGGTTACAAGCAGAAGAATGAGATGATCTACCTTTCATTTTGTAAAAATCTATTCTGTATACATGCTAGCATATTTAGGGGGAAGAATACTCATGTCTACAACTTACTTTGAAATGCATCAGAAAGAAAGATGGATGGAGGGATGAGTAGAATGACAAATAGATGGATAGAGCTGTGACAAAATAAGTATAATAAAATATTCATGGTTGAATCTAGGGGTGGGGATATGGGTGTTCACTGTAAAATTCATTCTTTTTTGTACATGTGATGTTTTTCATAATAAAATGTTTAAAAGAAACTCAGTCTGGCTGCTCCTTTGGGAATATACTGGAGGGAGGCAATGAGGAAGCTGGGAGATGACTGAGGGCCCTATTGCCAGAACCCCGGCTGTGGGTGGTGGAGCCCTGGACCAGGAGGGTGGCGGGGATAAGGAAGAACACTCAGCATTAGTGAGTGGTGGGAAGTTTGTGGGAAAAGGGCCGTTAGAGGACCGTTGGGCATCAAGGAGTGAGTGGAATCAGTGGTGAGCAAGGATGCAGCTAGCCTAGGTTGGAATCCCGCCTCTTCCACTTTCTGTGTGGCCTTGACCAAATTACCTGACCTCTTCAAGCCTTCATTTCCTTGAGAGTAGAATGAGGGGAACGGAATTTACCATGCAATGTTCTTTTCAATAACATCACTCACAAATTGCCAAAAAGAGGGTTGGAAACACAGTAGGTGCTTAATAAATATCAGTTCTCCTAAAAGGGAAAGTGAACAGCACTTGAAAATAATTGGTAATATTAACAACCCCTTGAAACACAAACTCTCCCACTTTAAAACACTAGAAGATGATAAATGTCCACTAATATGGTACTAAAATATGGAACGAGATCTGAACTGCCATGCAAAGGTTTTTTATAATTAAAAAAAATTCTCAGAGCAACAGCACAGGAGACCTTAGTCAAGGAAGAAATGAAGAAAAGAAGTGAAGTTCCTCTTTAACCTACAGGACGACTGCACATTTTTAAGCAGAAAGGGCCAATCTGTAACCTTTAAGCCTGAGTCTCAGTCCACATGAACAAACACAGCCTCTAGGAGTTTTTCTAACTTTCTGATGACGACACTAACAAAAAGTCGGAGCGGCTTTGAATCCACAGCTGGCAGTCATAGGCTCAACCATTTGCGATCTCCCTAACGACTTTCCTGTTTTTAAACTTTTAAATTTTGGCTAAACCCAGGGGTAAACATGCCAAATGCTATGGACAAGACATTCTTTTGTAAAGGTACTGGAAAGTCCATACAAGATGTCAGTAAATTGAAATTTCTGTGCCAAAACTGCTGAATCAATTGATTACTCCCAGCAAAAACATTCTCTCCAGTTCTCTCTTTCTCTCTCTCCTCCGTTCACTCCCTTAACTCTCTCCCTACCCCCAAACCCCCCTGGAATTGCCTCACTCTCCTGGAACCTCTGACTCAGCTGTATAAATAACAGGAAAAATAATTAGAAGTCAGGAGGTCAAATGCTCCAAATGCCCGTTGGAAAATTTGCTCTTTTCCCACCAGGACTTGGCGTCTTGGCTTCCTTGTGGGAGCAGTTTTTGTGAATCCAAGTCATTCAGGTAGTGAAAAAATGGTTCAAGAGCAGTGATTCAGGCCTGGTAAGAATCCTGGTCCTAATTCCATACCAGAAGGAATGCTGTGGGTCAGCACTCCTTGTCTGCTACATATCCAGTAGCCAGAAAAACCCTGGAGTCCTCTGCAGCATAATTGAAATGTTTGCCCTACCCGGCCTGGTCAACTTCATATTTAGTGAGTTCGAAGGTGTTTGATGACTTCAAAACTCAGTAATAATGGCAACATGTGTATAATATGCCAGGTCGTGCTTTGCATATATTAAGCCATTTCATCGTCACAATAACCCCGTAAAGTGGATACCATTATCATCCTTCTTTGGCAGATAAAGAAACTGAAGCTCAGAAGGCAAAGTGACTTGCCCAAAGTCACACAGCCAGTAAGTCAGACAGCTAGGACTTGAACATGGGCGGTCCAAACTTTTTGCCGTTACATTATAATTCTTCTCAAATCCAACCCAGTCTCCTCCTCCAGTGCTGGTGACCCCATGTTAGTTCCATCAGTGCTCCATGGCCAGTCCTTGTGGGGTCCTGATGCTCCTTCTGAAGTGTCAGGTGATATAACTGCCCATCCCATAGATCAGTTACATCTCTGACTCACACACATGCTGAACACCTCCTGGCAAAATGTAAAAATTAAATAATAACAAATTTGACTCCTGCCAGAATTATGCTGTAAATGCCATGGATGCGTCTGACAGACTGAGGTGGCCCCAGTGGAAGACAGATTGTGGCAGGTACAACAGAGTCCCTGGAGCAGAAATTTACCACAAGGGACAAGGGAATCTGACACTGTGGCCCAGCCCAAGCCACTGGGACCTCACATGAGGAGTACATGGGATCCTGGGTACAGAATGACACCAAATCCCATGCTCACCAGGTCACGTAGGTGGCAGATGTGTGTCCTGGAAACACAGAGAATTGAAAGAACAGTCTCACTTGGGGCTCAAGCAGCCTTGTTTTGCCCCTAACTGATTTTAACACTAAGGGAGGGGTTGGAGTGGGTAGGGTTCTCGTTTCCAGGAGAACAGCTTGGATTCCAAGGGCATCAGCCCATAGGCAGAGTGGAGTCTGGGCCTCCCGGCCGCAGCAGTCCCAAGGGTGGTGAGCTTTCCTTGACACTGAGACTCAGAGGGGCCCAGATCCCCAACACCGAGGTGCACAGGGGCTCCAGCAACCTGCACTTCGGCAGCAGCTCAGGCAGCCGGCTAGCGTTCATCTCAGAGGGGCATCTCTGAAACATCTACAGGGCCATCAGTTTATCAGCCACGGTAGCAAACAACAACCAGCATTGATTCTCAGACACCTGCAAGCACCCCTTGAGATTTCAAAAAAATAATGGGGGTCAGGGAAGAAAACTCTCCCAAAGGCTGGAATGCTTGCAGATAAGTTGGTTGAGCTTGTAGCCTTCAAGGGCCAGCTTAGTGCAATCACCTCTGTACTCACTAGCTTGTGAAGCCTGAGTAGTCAGGACATGCACATTTTGAAACTGGAGAATTCTGATTCTGGTATTAAATGAGTGCTGGAAACATAGATGGGAAAAATGTCCACGTCTCTAGGTTATATCACTGGACAGTTTCAACCCCCATAACTGTCTACATGATACAACATAAGAAAGGCATTAAAAAGTGCTATGTAGAAAAACGTGCTATGAGCACCTTCTCCTCAGGACCTCCCCAGGCATCCCTCAGTGCAGTGCTCAGCTCCACAACATTCTTGGCCCCATTTAATTCTCCTTGGTCTTGATCCTCACCCTCCCTCCCTGGATGAACCATCTGGTTTGGGGCCGTCCACTCCAGCTCCTTTCTCTGCATGTAATGTATGCACCACATATGTGGACAACGCTCTCCTGGCCCTTGCTACAGCCCTTGGGCCCCCGCATGCCAAGGGCCCCACCCTGCAGGGAAGGAGAATGGAACACAAAGGCCTAGGTCTTCAGCATTTTAGAACCAACTTTGTGCATTGACCTTGCAAAGGCAAAGCTTGCCCACTCCCTGCCCCCATCCGACCCCTACAACCAGCAGTGAAGCCACCTGAAGACTCCGGGGAAAGTCTGTGTTGGTTCCAGCTTAATAACAGGGACTGAAATATGAGAGATGACTTGTCTTCACGTGCTGATTTCCACTTGCCCAAACACTAGTTCATGTGAGGCTCCTTCGAGGATTTGACTTGACACTTCTGTTTCATAACAGAGCAAAATAAGATTGATAAAGTCCACCCAGAAAGTCAGAGACAGAGCCACAGGAATTAGAACTCAGATCTCTCCGCTGCCCTTAACAGTCATGTTTCTTTCTCTGCCGCTTCCTCTGGGATTTGGTTAATAGGCTTGAACTGGGCCTAGAGAGATCACCAGCAGGAAGTGTGTTTGCTATGACACAGCATGACTGGGGAGAGGGACCAGCAGATCCATGTGGAATCTGAGACCTGGAAACACGCAGATTTTGTCTCATGTAGGAACCCTGGGACGAGAAAAAGACCACTTCATTCTGGTCCCTTGATGCTTCAGTTCAGCTTTGGTATCAATCATTAGCCTGTCTTCTTAGGCATTTGTGTCTCATACTTAATGGAATCATTTTCAATAATAAGGTATCATAGAATGTAGTATCTTGTGACAAGTTACCAATAGGACACGGTTTTTTAAATCTTTCTAAGCAATATTACAAATTATTGTTGCATTTACCAGATGAAGCAAGTTAATATCAGTTTTTATCTCAGTATGATGAGTTCTAAATAACTTACAATCAAATAAAGTCTACCACTTTCCAAGCTCCAATAACTCTGGAGTAAAATCAACTGTCAGACCCCAATATCTATAAACGTTGAACAACCCAGTGTCGCCAACACAAGGGAAACCATCCTCCCAGGAAACCCAAAGCTATCCGTACTTTGACGAGGGGCTTCTGCCATTGAGTAAGAAGATGGCAAGGTGAGATGGGATCCAAATAGATCAACTTTCTCGGTGTGTAGACTGGCCCATGCAATTTTCTCCCTCCTGAGACAAGAAAATGCCCACAAACAGAACACAAAGCCTTGAAAATTTTATAAATATTCGCTTCAGCTCTATAGGTCTAATTTTCTGCCCATCCCTCGAAGTCCAAATAAGTATTTTCTTACCTTGACCTTATACCTCTCCCCACAAGGCAGCCAGCAGCTTTCAGGGTGAAACCCCTGGATGAAAGATGGGACCCCCAGCTCCCTTCCCTACCACGCTGCATTAGCACTTCACCTGAGGGAGTTCAGGCTCCCAGCAGCCGCAGGGTTAGTGTGAAAACCATACACCCACAACCCCTCGGCATCTGGGTACAGAGGCCAAATTGCTTGCACAGCAGGCCTTCAGGGGCAAAGCGTGGTGCTGCTAGTGACTCTGAGAGATCCAGGCCTTCCAAGGAGACCTGCTCCCAGGGAGGAGAAGCCCCAGAGTGCGTTGTCTCACTTTAGCTGAGTCTTCCTGATGGCTTGGTTGTCCCTAGACTTCCCCTCGCAGGCCAGTTTACAAGGCCCAACTCGGAATCCCCTAACATTTGAATCAGGGCCCTTTCCGTGGTGCTGAGCCATGTGGCTGAGAGAAAATGTACTGAGAGTTTCTACTATACGTTATGTACATATCCCTCAAGTCTCTGGCTTTAAACTCTGATCCTCGTCATCATCATCCTTAAAAAGTGTTTGTCATGTGGCTGTGCATTAGAAAGGCCAGGCATCTGAGCAATAGATCTGACTTTGAGCCCTAATTTTTTTTCCATTACATTAATTTAATTTTCTTTAAAGGACTAACGGGCTCTGTTACATCTAGGTTAAAAGGATTTCCTATCTCACTATCTATAATAGTTGTGTTACTTAGCCCATGGTTAATTTTCTACTTTTTCCTGTATTTCTAGACACTGAGTTGGTGAAAACATCTTCCTATATTCCTATACCTACCTAAATCACCGGAAGTTAGATTTGGATCATTTTTGGCAAATATCTTTTGGGTGATGAGACATTTCATTTCTAATTTTGCCACAAGTCATAAAGCTGGATATTCTTTCCTGACACCTCATCTTTTCTTAAGGCGAAATGTATTTCTTTATCTGTAAAACAGGGATAACCAGCCTGACTTCAAAAGGAACTTGGAAGAACTCAGTGAGATCATGGACACGCACCACCTCCCAAAGACTCGGGCACATAAAAGGCAATCCTGCCCTGAATACTTTCTATAATAAGAGTAGATCTTGAGGCTGTCTCAATTTCTACTGAATCACCTGGGGCTATAGAGGAAGGCAAACACTGACAGTCCCACCAAAAGCTAAGGCTGACAGTGGCTGAGCCCCTATGAATCAAGCTACTGGGATTTAGACTGGTAAGTGTGCACATCAACTACCCACTGGATGTGGCGTGGTAAGGAGACTCCACCATCACCCAAAGGAATAGAAATCCAACTCAAGGAAAATGCACGCCACATGTTTGATGTGAAACACTGAGTCTGGCTAGATTTCCCTGTGAATAAGGGTGAGTATGTTTAAAAATAGGTCATTATGGAAAACCATGAAAAAATATTTGAGACCAAGGAAAAGGAAACATTATACTGAACACTAAGAGGAAGAGCGTACCTCTGAAAAGAATCTATTATCTGAACAAGAGGAAATTCTTCAGTGGGTGCTTGGTGTCCTCAGTGGGATATAAGAAAATAGTATCCATCTGTAGGAAATAAAAAAATAAATTAGGAAAAGATAGGCTGAGATAAAAAGACAACAAGAGGAGAACTAAAAAGGGAGTTGAGAAAGATAATAGAGAAAGGAATGGAAACCAGAAATGCAATGGCAGCATTAAAATCCTCATTGTAAGCAGCAGAGAGTAGAATTAGCATTGCAAAAAGACAGGACCAATATGTGAAGGGCAAACTCGAGAAACTCCCCCAGAATGCAGAGGATCTGGACAAGAGATGAAAATGAAAAAGGAGATGAGAAATATGGAGGGCAGAAAATAGATAATCAGCACTATAGATGTCTTTGAGGTAAAAAAAAGATTACATTTTTATTAAAATGCAATTTTTAAAGACTCCCTGGGAGAAACAGAGAGTTTGATTGTTCCGAGTGAAAGGGTTACCACATTCTAGTCTAAAATCAATGAAAATAGAACCATATCTACATATTTTTGGGAAAATATTTTAATTTTAATAATAAAGAAAATTTTACAATATAAGAAAATAATGAAAAAAGTCCTACAAACATCTGTCACACGCAAAGGAATAAAGATCAGGCTGGCTGGCTTCAGGCAGCTCTGCAATACTGAAGGCCACCAGAATGTAAATTTCCCTACAAAATTTTGAGGAGGGAAAGGTGTTGGCTCAAGAATGTAAGACCCAGACCAGTTGCCTTTCAGGTGAGAAGGCTGCCCAAAGACGGTCCAGTTATATAGCATCCATGTGTCCTTACCAAGAAAAATGATTGAAGACACACCCTAACAAGGAGATTAATTGAATTATCAACTTAATAATTTTCCTTTACTCAGTTTGGATACCAGACTCGGGCAGCCATTGGGATTACACATGGTAGGTAGACTCTGAAACCCAGCATGAATTTGGCCCTGCAAAAGTCCCCTCCTCTTTTCATTAATAGGAATTCTGTTTCTGACACCATATCCTTCACTTTGCTCAGAAGGAAACATTGCATTCAATGACCACAGGTGCTGTTCCGTTCCGTCACTTTTTAACAACATTAAAACATTTTACACAGTTGGAACACTTTGTCAGGAGAACTGTTCAAATAAATGCTTAAAATCAGCTTTGTGTAGCGCGATAGATGATCGATGCTTATTGCCCAAGAATGAAGTCATTTTGCATCTTTAAAAGTTGTTTGTTTAATTAACTGAATCATTGGGCTTTCTAATTGATAAAGATCAAGAACAGATATCTATCATCAAGTCCCTCTTCATGTCATCTTCCTTCTAGAACCTGTGGATTTCCTTTATTGAGTGTGCTTCAAAATTAAATAGGCAATATGATCATGATTATATAGGAAATGCATAGAAAAAAGCTGTCAGGACATATGCCAATAAATTAACAGTGATTATCCATGGGTGGTAAGATACTGGAAATCTATCTTTTCTTTTTTATTTTTAATACATTTTCTAAATTGTATACATAATATACCTCTACCTTTATAACCGGGGGGAAAAAACAGGCTTTCAACAACTATTATGTGCTAGTTTGTGTTTACCATCTGATTATAACTATGCAAAAAATACGCATAGCTCAAAAGGATCAGAAGTAAGTACATTAACACATTAACAGTGATTGTCTCTAGGTGGTAGCAAACGGATTGCTTTCTATTTCTTCCTTCCACATTTCTATATTTTCAAAATTTTCCCTAATTAGCATATAAATATTGTTACCAACAGTAACAGTAAGTAATAGAAATTTAATGCATATTTTTGCCCTCCCCTCTCCTGGTTGAGAACATCAAGAATGAAGAAGATGTGGGGAAGCTGCACTTTTCAGGGCCCCATACAGACCCTGTGCCAGGGGCAGGAGAACGTTGGGTTTCCTTCCTCCACCAAATCTGGGTGAGCCTTCTCCAATCCAGGGTCCCATCATCCTGTGTTATCCTTTGCGGTCGGGCTAGTGGCCTGGAGTCTCTTAGCAAGCAATCCCACTCAGCAACCTTGAAGAATCCACAGACCCTGAGAGCCTTCCTCTGAGTCCCCCAGAAGGAGCCCTGCTCAGCCCCACGTGGGAGCCTCTCCCCTCCACCGAGGTCACGGGGGCTTGTGGAGGTGACAGGGTCGGTGCCTGAACCGGTGGCTGCAGTGTGTTTTCCAAAGCTGGGAAAAGCACCTCACAGACAGAAAGGTGAAATGTGAACTAAAAATAGCCCAGGCCACTGGGGGCTCAGGCAGCAACAGAGGCAGACACAACAGAAGGCCTGAATGAGCTGAGGACAGACGGACGGCTCCTCACAGCCTCTCACATCTGCTCTAAATCAGACTGTCTTCTGCGGCTTCCACCGCTGCTCAGGGCTGACCTCCGTGACACTGGAATCTTTCTCCTCTCATTTCGGAATGCTGCTGGCATCCCAAAACCATTCCGGCGGGTTTGCACAGAAAAGAGAAGCCATTCCTTTCCATATTTCTTGGTGGCCTTGGGGAAAATTTGTTCTTACCTGAAGAATTTGAGAAGCTCTTGCCAGAGCAGAACATTACCACAGCCAGAAATGTCCATGGAGTCCAAGGAAAATGTATTCCACCTCTGAAGCCCCAAATCTGCTTTCAGTTGGCCTAACTGGACTTTCCTGGAAAGAAGTCCTATTGGGTTTTCTTTCTACTCACAAACTATAAGTGGCAGAAAGAATGCAGCCTTGACCTCTGCCAGAGGCTGGGAGCCAACCCAGAAAGGACAAGTAGCTCTTTAAAGCTTCATTTTCCTCATCTGGAAAATGGGCATGTTGCTACCTCGGTCTTGTGCTGGATGCACACCATAAACCCCCTTTCCCTTCTTCCTCTGTGAACAGCAAAACACAATTACTAAAATTTCGAGATCATTCAGAAGGACCCAATTTATCCTTCAGGTGGTTGCTTTCTCTTTTTAAAAGCCTGCTACAAGCTGATATAGACACACTATTGATGCATCTTGACACTCTTAAAAGAACTGCTTTCAGGAATGTCAGTCAGGACCCTGGCAGCAAAGACAATTCCACTTAGGAGGTTTCAGTGCAAGAGTGTGGGCAAGGCGACAGGACCCCAAATGGATTCTGAGGTAGCCAGGTGCTAGCAACAGCAGGACATGATCAACCCAGTTCTGACAGGGCAAGAAGCGAAATATTGTTACTGATAGCTGATGAGGAGGTGCCTCCTGGGCAGGAGTTGAAGTCCCCAGCCACAGAACATGGCAGTGAAATAAGGAGGGAGCAGGAAGAAATGCCCCAACCTCACTCTCCACCACCCTCCTGTCTCCCACTGGTACTTCCCATTGGCCAAATCTGACCAGAAGCCAGAGGGGGAGGGGAGGCCTGAGGGATGCAGGGAGGGTCAGAACCAGGGAGCCCTGGCGGTGAATAAAGATCAATCAATCCCATGCACTTTCCAAATACACATTTATGAGCAATTGCTTTGCAATCCTCTGCCCATTCATTCCCACCTTCAGAAAGCATTTACTGTGTGTCTTCTATGTTCTAGGCTCAAGATAAGAACATGGGGTGCAAAGATGAATAAGATACCACCACCCTGTCCCCGAGGAGCTCACGCCCCAGTGGGGTGATGGAACAGTAACAATGGCTGAGCTCATTCAGTATCTACACTGCACTCGATTAGATAACTCAACCTTTAAGGTGGGCACCAAGCATTAGACTCTTAGATGACTCTCCTAAAGCCTCAACTTCAGCAAGCAGTGGGTGGGGATTCAAACTATTTGATGGTCAACAACCATCCCTCTATACCCAAGAAGGGCAATGGCAGGAGTTGGCACAGGCTACCCTGGGAGGCCACCCAACCCGAATCCCATCAGCCCATCAGTTGCCAAGACTTCAGTCGTCCAGTTCTGTATTGAAATATTGAAGTATTTGAAAGGAGCAAGTCTATACAGCTTGTCAAATTCTACACTGACCCAATATAAATTAAGTGTTCCCTACTTCGTTAAGGCCACACCGATTTTCAACCCTGACCAGATATTAGGACCTACTTCCTAGCCCAGAGACCACAGAATAACCCTGAATTCTCTAATACTTCTGGTCCCCAGCATTTGGATAAGGGATTGTGGACTTAGAGTAAGGTCAGAAAACCTAGGAATAGTTGGACTCTGCCCTACTTCTCACTGCTCCCCCTCTCTGAGTTTCCAACCAGATGGAAAACAAAAGAACTGCTTTCTGAATACCTGGGTGATGTCTTGATTTCCCCTGATGTGGGCTCTTTGGTGAAAGCTGAAGTAGAGCTGGATGCTCAGGCTCAAGATCCCATTCGCTGTCCTCCGACTCTGAGGTGAACGGTCTGTAGAGTGGACCCCAGGCTTCCTCATCCACTACGTTACACAATCAGTGGAAGAGGAAGGACAGAAGGAGAGGTGGCTGGGCCTGCCCCAGGGAATGCAGTGGGCTTACTACACGGGAACAAGAGCTAGGATGTGGGGGAGCATGGTGCAGGGTGCTGATCATTAAGGCTCACCAACCCCACCCAGCAGTCAATCAGGGTCCAGAAGGAACTCAGGTCTCTGACAAATCAGATTATCACTCTTCCAGGAGAAGATGGAGTTAGTATTGGGGGGTGGGGGAGGCGGGGAAGGCACAGGGGCGAAATCTTGATGAGATGGAGTAGAAGTTCCCTCCTGAACACTTCCCTCCAGGGACACCTTGCTTTGGGAATTGTGCTGTCTAAACGGACATATTCAATTTCTCTGGCAGAAACTAAATTAATTAGGAGAAAAGAAAAACCACATTCAGTGCTGGGCAAAACTTTTTCCAAGTCACGGAAGGTGATGGCTGGCTTCTCCATGTAAAAATATAAATGCCTTACCTCCAAAGAACCCTTTACAATCTACTTTTAATGTTATTTTATTGTGCTAAGAACACTTAACATGAGAGCTCTCCTCTTAAATTTTTCAGCATACAATACAGTACTGTTAACTGTAAGCACAACGCTGTAAGCAGATCTCTAGAACTTAGTCACCTTGCTTAACTGAAACTTTGTCTGTTGATTAGCAGCTCCTCATCTCCCCCTCCTCCCAGCCCCCAGCAACCACCATTCTGCTTTTTGATTCTATGAATCTGACTACTTTAGATAGCTCCATGTAAGCAGAATCACGCAGCATTTGTCCTTCTGCAACTGGCTTATTTCACTTAGCATAATGTCCTCAAGATTCAACTATGCTGCCGCAAATTGCAGGTTTTCCTTCTTTTTTATTGAAAGTACTTCCAGGGAGGTATTTTCATCAACCGCTGTGAAGTGGGCAATGGCTTCCAGGTTTTGCCACCAGCGGGGAGGCGTGGAGAGGAGAGCGAAGACCTGATTTCCAGCACTCATCTCTGCTAACCAGATGGCTGACCTTCGACCACCATTTATGGTCTCTGGGCGTCAGTTTCTTCTTCTGTAAAATTAAGCAATTGTATTAAATGCCACTAAGGTCTCTTCTGCCTTTGAGTGGTTACGGTTCTGTGTGGATTAGATAACGCACGGAACATGTGTCTAGAGGTATATATCTACAGACATCCACACGTGAATGTTTAAATAAATATGTTTCCTCCCCAACGTCTTTGCCATTTGGGAAAAGAAGTTTGTTTAATGGTAGTTCCAACACTGAATTCTGTAAGAACAAAAGCATTATTTTCAGCATCTTCCTCTAGTATGCTTTTTGTTGCCCATTTTTTTCTTAGAAAATGCCATAATATAAATGTTAAGATCATTATAGAAAAGGAATTCTTCCTGATGAGCTTGGGATCCTATAGTAATTAAATTAAATCAGGCCTTTTATTGCTGGTTAATGAAATTCTTTTAAAATTGAACCAGCTTCAAGTAAACTGATTTGCATTGATTTGGTGATGTATAGAGCTCAAGCCACTCTATGTATAAGCAAATTAAACGCTGTAAGCTCCTATAGCCAAGCTGCATAGACCCTGGCTGAAAAATTGATCCCATGGTTCCCTCCAGGGGCACCTTGCTCTGGGGTTGGTGCTGCTTAAAGGGATATAGTCAATTTCTTTGGCAGAAAATAAATTAATTAGGAGAAAAGAAAAATCATGTTCGGTGCTGGACTAAACTTTTTCCAAGTCACCAAAGCCAATCTTCATAATGAAAAACCCATCTTGGATGCCTTCTAAGTCCATCTCACACACTCTGAAATGTTACAACAGGGGTGAAGCCTCACATTTCTCCCAAGCTACTCTCTGAGCATCCCGTAAGTTCCTGGGTGCTCTGGGGCCTCAAGAAGGCTGGCCCTCCCAGCCATCCTACCACCACACCACAGCCTGGTACTTCCCTTCTCTCTGTCACTCCCAACAGGGTCTCTCCTCTTGCCGAAGAGAATAGAGGAAGGACCACGCAGAGAGCCTCACAGAAGCCAGGCCCAGGAACTAAGGAGTAGCTTTTTTCGGAGTTAAGAGTGTTAGCTCCGCCACTTACCAGCTGTGTGAACATAAGCTCTCTATACCCCCATGATTTCATCTACAAAACTGGTGTAGTAATAGTACCTACCTAATAGACTCGTTGAGAGGATAAAAGCATGAAAACTCTGAATATTGAGCAAAGCATTCAAACTAGCAGTATTATCATTGTTGTTGTTAATGTTATTATTATGAAGCAAACAAAGGGGTTTGCCTTTGCCCTGCTGTCCCAGAACTGCCCCAGCAAGAGAGAAGCCATCCTTCAGGCTTGCACAGAAAAGTTTTTCACAGCTATTGACTCTGCAACTACTTGCTGAAATGTTGGCCTGTGCCAAGGCTTGGGCCTGACTCTGAGGATACAGCAGTGAGTGACACAGCTTTAAGCCTCTGCTAAGTAGAAGCCTCTGCTAGAGTAGAAGGCAGACATCTAGCAAACATTTGCACAGATGATCACTCAAGTCACAATTAGAATAAGCTTCTCAATGAGAAGTAGAGGGTGCTTATTGAACAGGTCCAAGGAACCCAGGTAGGGGAGCAGGGATGAGGGCAGGCCTCACCCAGGCTTCCCTTGGGGAATGACATGAAGCAGAGTTGGCCAGGCAAAGAGGGCACAAAGAGGAGCCTGCAAGAGGAGGCCAGGAGATGGGCAATGCCACAGAAAGGATTGTGATCTTGTCCTGAGCTCAAGTGGCCATCAGTGGCTTTTAGGCAAGGCGTGGCCCCATCAAGTTGCATTTTAAGATCTCCCTCGCTGCAGGGTGGAGAAGATGGAAAGAGGGAAAGACACCAGGAGAGCAGTCAGGAGGCTACTGGAACAACCTGGGCAAGAGATGAGGTGCGTGGAGTCAGGTTGAGGGGGCTTATTACCTAGAATGGGAAAGTTCAAAGGGCATTTCAGAGCAATATTGGGAAGGTGCCAGGAGCAGCTTTCTCGAAGAAGACTCCTTGGAGACTGGAGCTTAAAATGAGACATAAAATGGAGAAACTAGATCACGCTAAATGTTCATATAGTTACTCCCTCCCCAGGAGTATGCTAGATGCTGGAGGGATGAAGAGAATCCGGTTCAGTCCCTGCCCATGAAAATCGTGTGGTCCAACTTGGGAGACAGATAACTAATCAAGAATTACCATGTAGTATCATAAGGGTCATAAGACGTGTGTCCAGTGTTCTGTAAGACCCAGAGGAGAGAGCCAGTAACAGTTGAAGAAGTGGGGGAAATTTCAGAGAGGTGGCTACTGGGGCAGGAGATCTGGAAGGAGGAAGGAGAGCCCAGGGACATACGGAAATGGCCTGCCTCTTTGAGAGCTGTGAATCAGCTTTACGGTGCAGGTGTGAAAGCTCACTAGACTGCCTCTAAAGGCTCCCTGAGCATCCTGAGTAGGATTGCATCTTGAAAGAAAACGCCACAGGCAGGATGACTAGAGAGAGGAGGCCAGTCATAATTTCATTTATGTAAATATTAGTGTTGTTTATTTACACGCACACCTCATTCAAAAAGGCTTTGGAGGCCCCGGCCACACTCTTGACAAGAAAGAATGGTGGCCTAGCCTAAGGCCTTACGGTGGAAACAGGGAGGAAGGGGCAGATTTAACAGACGTTTCCACAGTGGATCTGATGGGACTCAGTAGCCAAAAGTATTTGGTAAACGAGAGGAAGGAGTCAAGTCTGGCTGGGTGGAAGATGGTGCTGTGAATACAGAAAGAGAGGAGATGCAGAAAGGGTGTAGGAATGGTGGATGAAAAATAACAAAATACGTGCACACACATAGAACAATGAGATGTAGTTGGCACATGCTTAGTTTGAGGTTTCTATGGGTCATTTGCCTCAAGATGGTCACTGGGAAGGTGTGGCTGAGGAGACACCTGGATGATGGGGAGTTAGTTATACACTCAGGGTTGGCAGTGGAAGCCACGAGTTAATTTATTCAGGGAATTCCAGAGAAAGAAGAGAGGAGGGCAGGGGCTGTCCTTCTGTGACTTGCCCAGAGTTAGGGAGACAAGAAGAGGGAGAAGAGCCACCTGAAGAGAGGGAGGGCTAATTGTCCCAGAAGCCAACAGGGAGTTTCAAGCAGGAGTGGATGGATTACAGAGACCAAGTCAGATGAAGACTGAAAATGGGCCAGTCGTGGTGACCATCGACTTTGGAAAAAAACATTTCAGTGAAGTAGGAGATCAGAGCCAGGAGGAGTCAATGGAAAGATGAGTGGGGGCAGAGCTGGGTGAGGAAAGGGAGAAGAGATCTGTGAGGGCAGTAACTAGAGGAGGGGAAAGGGGATCCATTTAAGGATACTTGTAAAAGGCCATAGGCACAAAAGTTACGAATTTGGGATTTGGTTTTGAATTCCTAAATTGCACTCTCAGGTCTGCCACATACTAGGAGAGGTACCTTGGGAAAGTCACCCACTGTCTCTAAGCCTGAGATTCCACATCTATAAAATGGGTACCTCTTCTTTATGGAGAGGGGTACATGAGACAACATACAGGAGTGCCTGTCATTCAGTAAGTGATGGGCAAACGCTATCCTTTGTCACTATTATTAAGGAGGGGGGCATTGAAGTACGGGCTGCCAGTGGAAAGAAAGAATTTTGGATTCCACCCAGGAAGAGGAGAAAATTAACGGATTGGGATCTCAAGGGAGGCTTGAAGGACTGGAGTGTATAGTTTGGGTTATGAGTCATCCTTAAAAAAGAGGGTGTGGCAGCCTTTCTCTATGGAGGAGAAGCGCAATGGGGGAGTTCATGCCTGAGGACTTCTCTTCTTGGTCAAGTTAAAAGCATGCACATTTTGGACATCAGAGCAAACTCACCAATGGAGAAGCGGGGTGACTGAGAAGATGTCCTGAGATGAGTTGCAAGGCCCTCAGTCCACAAAGGGCTACACCCCACTCAGCTGTGGAAGAATCAACACGAGGCTTGCTCCAGAACCCACAATGGAAGTCAGAGCCTGATCTTCCAGCCCACCACCAGCTTTAAAAACCTTTGGATCCTTTCCCTTGTAGAGCTCCATTCACTCATTCAACAGACACTTACTGAGGACCTGCTACGTGCCAGACACTCAAGGGGACACAGTGCTGTTAAGCAGCTCACAGACCAGCAAGGAAGACTGACAGATGAACAAATTATTAATCATGAAAACTTGCTTCAAAATTTACATACATAAATATTGGGAGGTGGAGCAGAGAAGCAATGAAAGGTAAAGAAAAGGGAGGTGGAAAGAGTCTTTTTCATGTAGACTTGGGGGAAGGTCAAATAGAAATTGCCAATTTGGCTTTTCTTTTTTTCTTTGTTCCAGCTGTTTGTAGCTAGTGAGTCAACAGCTCTATCTGTGTTCGGAAAGAGTAACTATAAACATCAGTCTATGAATCAGACCGGATAGGCTAAATTATGCTTGGTAATAACCAACCCCAAAATCTCAATAACTCAACACAATAGCTCTCTTCAAAGTCGGCCAGGCCCACGGGCCTGGCAGCATCCTGTAGCAGCACCTCAAGACTCCTGGTGGCTCCCATCTAGTGGCTCCACCATCCCCAAACACAACTTCCACATCTCAGCGACAGGAGGAGGTGAGAGCTAAGGGGTCTCTCAGGAGCTTTTTCCCACCTCAGCTTGGAAGTGACACATGCCACTTCCACTCACAGTCAACTGGCTAGAACTTCACATGTGGCCCTGTATATCCTCAAGGAAGGCTGGGAAATAGGAAGAACCCACGGATATTTAGCAAGCATTAAACGTGTCTGCCACAGCCCTCTTCCAATTCTGCCAGGCAAAGCAAAGCTTTATATTGACCTGGCATGTTTAAGGAAACCCTCATTTTCTCCCTACAAATGCCCCAAAGACTACCCTGTTTGGGTTTATGCGCAGACAACTTTCTTTTGACTTTATACACATTGCCATATACCCATACAATTAGTATTAAAATGTCAGAAACATTATTTGATTATTGATTTTATGATATTGTATTAATGTCATAGTGTGATATGCATTATGATAGATATGATTTGTATTAAAATCAACACTGAATGAATACTAGTCAGCTACTACTATAAAAATCTAGGTACACCATACTTCTAGAAAAGTCCATCCCAACCATAAATCATTACGCTATACATGGCTAAGGTTCAGAGTAGAATCATGGAATTGGACCTAAAATTAAACTAGTTAAATTCTATAACTAATCTATTAATCCATTCAGTCCCCTTTTAAACACTTCCACTGACAAAGAGATCACTAACTCATATGGCAAGGATGGGATGTTAGACTCTTAGAGAAACTTTTGAGGACAAATAAACTCACTTTTTAGATGAGAAAAAAGAATGACAGAGGCTAAATGGTTTGTCCAGGCCTCACAGAGGCACAGTGAGTCACAGAGGCAGGCTGGGGCTGCCACCTCCAGCTCCCAGGCCCCACTGTGCCTCTTTAGTGTGTCACAAGCCCTGACATCAGAACACCCGCAGTGGAAAAGGACAGCATCCATTCTACGTGCCAGCTGTTCCTTTACATTCTTGTCTTTATCCTAAAGAGTCATATGACTTATATTCTACCCTATAATATATCCATTTTCTTTTATTATAAAAATATGTTGAATTAATTAATTTAATTAATGCTCCAAGAAGATCTGCATGTTTATTTACTCTGTGGTTGCTGGTGCCCCCAGCCCACCACCATGCACCTCCAATAATACCCATGACCTACCTTGAGAAGCAAATATTAATCTAAGAATTAAAACATTCTTTAGATTAATTCAACAAACATTACTTTATGCACTCAATAAATATTTCTTGAATGCCTACTGTGTGCCAGCTGCTGAACTGAGCACTTAATATATATTATCTCATTCAATCTTTATAATAATCCTGTGATGTAGACATCATTTTCCCTATTTACAGATAAGGAAACAGTTCAAATAAGTTAAGCAAGTTCCCGAGTTCACACAGCTAGTAAGTGAGCAGCAGACTGGAATTTGAATCCAGGGCTGGATTTATCATCTCTGACTGAGTCGAAACTCTTTGTTTGTAAGTGATATAAACCCAGCAAACTCAAGTGGGGAGTTCATTGGTAAAGCCAGTCTCAGTGATGTATTTTCATATCTTGGTTCAGCTTCTGAGTACTGATCTCTCTTGCTGCAGATGGGATCTTCCAGATGGTGAGAGCAATGGGGAAAGGAGCATGGCTGTAGACAGCTCGAGCTTACATCAAGTCATCTTGGCAGCCCATGGAAATTGAGAGCCTCAGAAACCCACCAAAAGGCTCTGATAGCCCTGGATGGGATCAGCACCCATCTCAGGACCAATCATGGGCTCAAGGGATGTGATTACTACAGTTGGCCTGCCTGGGTCATGTGCACACCCTCACGGCTAGAATAAGGGTAGGGTGAAGATGGTTGAGGTAATTAGCAGCCCCATGCATTGCAAGACCATGCAACCAGTCCAAATGAAGGGATTCTTGGCAGACAAAATACAATAGATGTCCTCTCCACTCTGACACAATTAATGAGGTTGTCTAAAGAATAACGCTCATAATAAATATCAATTTATTGGTCTTCAATGCTCTTTCACTGCCCCATGGTAGAAGCAGGAAAGATTGTTTAGCATATGCCCATGCCCTCAATTTTACAGTTTTGAACGAGTCCCTACTTACGCCCAGCAAAAGGGCAGGGAAAAGGTAGCCCTCCCCTGGTTAACACAACCAGCTGAGGCCAATCATTTACCTAATAGAGCTAATTGCTGAAACTCCTGAGCCAATTCTCTTTGCAGGAAAACAGGAAGAAAGATTGCTTGACCCCCATAATCTCTCCCAAAGAGTGTTATCACTCAGGTCCCTGCCCTTCTTTTTTGGTGCCCCCGGCTCCAGCTGTCCCTTTGTGGGAGTGCTCAACCCAACTCCTGAATGTGCAGACCAAAGGTAGGTAGTTGTTTGGCACCACTGAAGACTGGGTTTCCAGGCCAAACCCCACACTTGCCAATAACTATTTACATTACAGGGGCAAAGCACAAAGCCCCAGGCCTGGTCAGGGCTGAGTGGCTGAGAAAGGGCCTTAATGAGCCCTGAGAATTCTGCCTGCCCAGCTGAACAAGTGGCTCAAGGCTAAGATCATCAGAATTCAGGGAGAATACCTTGTTTTGACTGAAAGATCAAAGCAAGGGGTGTTTTTGATCAGAATTGCCCAGACAAATATTTTAGCCTCCAATTTATTCTGATTATGCAGAACAGGCCTGAGAGGGTCACAGTCAGTTAAAGAGATGGTCACTCAGCCCAGCCAAGCTGGAGGGGAGACAACTCTTGTTTGGAAGTCCTGAGATTGTAGAACATTCTACCAGTACAGGCTATGGGAAGTCATAGAAGCAGGCAAAACCCTCCTGGGCCTGCTTGCTGAGATTGTTGCACTCTATGAGGAAGGGTTAGATCCAGAAGGGGCCTCAGAGACCTCCTCCCCCACCCCATGCCTTCACAGCCGTGCTCCAGTGGTTTGCCACACAGCCACTTAACAGCTGAGCTGGGAGGAGAATCAGGCCACCCTCTCCTAACCCCGCCACCTGCACTTCTCCCCACTGCTCCCTGATGAAAATGCTTGCAGTGAAACATAACCCAGACTGCAAACTGCAAGCCCTGGGAGGACAATCACAAGAAGCCTTGGGGCTGCCCCTGAGAAGCTGGGGTGAGCCTCTCATAGTCACAGCTGCTGCTCCAAGGGGCTATGAAAGGGTCTTGAGGAGGCCAGGGAGGAAGGGCGGCCCTTGGAGTAGTAAACATACCAGGAGCAGAGTCCCCTGGAGGAACCAGATGTAGCACTCCAGAGCAGGCTCCAAGAGCAAGCAGAACTTGCGTTCCTCAGAGATCCGCATGGGCATCCGACCCTGGGACTTCATTGTACTGCAGATATTTGATGAGTGCTTGTCCAAGGGGGGGTCCTCTGCTCGCCACAGGACAGGCCAATATTCAGGAGGCAAAGTGGTAGGAGAGAAAGGGTTTCTTTAATACAGCTTGCTAGCAAGAGGGAAGATGGCTGACGAATGTCCGAAAGAACCATCTTATAGAATAAAGATTAAAGGCTAGTTATATCCAGAACTGGTCTCCAGGTGGGGGAGGTGGCTGGTCTCTGGCTGGGGCAGCCCTCTGGTTCCAATTCCTGATAGTCCTTGTGTTACTGGATATGCATCAGAGACCAGAACAACCTCCTATACCCTGATCTTGCAGTTGTCATTGATGATGGCTATCAGCATAGACTCTCTGCCTGGCGGTCATCACATTCCTAAGGAACTCAACAAAGTTATCATCTTATCACAGCTGGGAGGGGCCATAAAATCTACAGAGCACGTGTGGGCTAGTTAATCAGAGGTCATTCAAAGTTACAACAAGGTTTCTTTTCCACAATATGGCTTCCCTTATGTCAACCTTGTGTTGAGCCAGTATCATGCTTACTCTATAGCAGGCATCGTGCTTTTACATAAGTTCATTTATTGAATTCTTATAACAACCCTGCAATGCCGTCTCCACTTTATAATAAGGAATCTGAGGCTCAAAGGTCTTCAATAATTTGCTCAATTGAGGCAAACTAGCTACTGCATAGCAGAAGCAGGATTAGAACCCAGACTTCTCTGTCTTCATAGCTTTGTCAGAATCAAGCAGCTATCCTGACTTTCCTGTCTGAACTAGACCTTGGATTGCCCAAATAGCTTGGTGCATTTTAGGAGATTCCAGCTAATAAACGAAAAAAGAATGATAGATTTAGAATATTGCCACTCTGCAACGGCTAATGAAGAAATAGTTCTAGGCAATAATCATCAACGACTGAGAAAATCATTAGATAAAAACCTGAGGGGCACTATACATTGGATGGACCAACCCTAACATCACAGAGAAGAGACAACCAGTCATAAGGTGCCTCCCATCATGACACAGCAGGAAGGTGCACACACCACCTGTTGCCAAGAAATCAGGCCTGGATCTGACTAAGCCATTAAATCTTCCACCAGCTTATGGGGAAAGACAGGGGATAGAGGAACGTGTTAAACTACATTATAGTTTGTAAACGGGAAAATCCAAACTATGAGAAATTCTTCAGTTCAAAACAACCTGGTTTCTTCCACAAATAAACTGCTGGGGGGGTGGTGAGGAAGGGAATATTTATGGACTAAAAGAGACTTAAGAGACATATTAACCAAATGAAATGTGTGGACCTTGCTTAGACCCCAATTCAAATAAACCAACTCTATAAAAAGCATTTTTTAAATAATAGGGGGAATTTGAATATTGACTGGATATTTGATGATACCAAGGGTATTGGTTTTCTATCGCTACCGTAACAAATTATCACAAATTAAGCAGCTGAAAGCAGCACCCATTTGATATCTCCCAATCCTGTAGGTTAGAAGTCTGGTAGAGCGTGGCTCAGCTGGATGGCTTAGAGGCTCACAAGGCCAAAATCAAGGTGGCAGCAGGGTTGCTTCCTTTCTGGGGGCTCTGTGGAAGAATCTGGTTCCAAGCTATCCAAGTTGTTGACTGAAGCAGGTTCTTGTGGCTATAGGACCAAGACCTCCATTTCCTGTTAGCCGATAGCCAGAGGGCATCGTTAGCTCTTAGAGGCCTCTCTCTGGTCCTAGCTCATGGTCCCTCCATCTCAGAGACAGCAACAACTTGTCAAACTCTTCTCACACTCTGCATCTCTCTTCTCCCATCCTCCTCTTCCAGCTAGAGAGAGTTGTCTGCTTTTAAAGCCTCCTGTGATTAGATTGGGCCCACCCAAATAATCCCTACCTTTAGGTTCCTAACCTTAATTACATCTGCAAAGTCCCTTTTGCCAAGTATTTGGTTTCCCAGGATTAGGCTGTGGACATCTTCCAGAGGGTGGGCATTGTTGTACCTACCACACCAAGGAAGTAGGGATTTTTCAGAAGTGGTAATTCTGTTGTGGTTATGATTTGAAATAAAATAGTCCTTGTCTTTTAGATTGCATTAAGAAACAATTATAGATGAAGTGATATAATAACTGAGATTTTCTTAAAATAATCCACGGGGTTCGGGGAAAGTGGGGGAGGGTGTAGGTGAAACATGATTAGCCTTGTTTTGATCTCTATTAAACCTCAGTGGCAGGTTCATGAAGATACATTCTTTTACCTCCTCTGCTTTTGAATATGTATGAAATTTTCTATAATTTACAAAAAAAGTGAGGGAGCCCCTTCCACCACACCAATGATCCTCAAAATTCAGTGTTTACAGAATTACTAGAAAGCTTATTAAACATGCGTATTCCTGCGTCCCACCCTGGGGACCACCATGCAGGTCCTGGTTCAACATGTTTGGAATAGGATCCAGAAGGTTCTAATATAGGTGGCACTGACTACACTTTAAGAAGCACTGCACTATTATGGGAAGTTTACTAAGTAAGTAGTAAAATATAAAGATTAGGCAAAAAAAAGTTAGAGAAGATCAAAAGGATGGGACAGATCTGATCAGTTGGAGAAAACAAGAAGGCTTCATGAGAAAGTTGATATCTGAAATAAGGACGTTGAAGGATAGATAGAATTTTAATAACGAGATTTGAAATTTTCTTGCGAACTATAAATGCAGGAAAGGGTTGGGCATAGCTAGGAGATCCAAAGTTGTCCAGCTTGGCTAAAAAATAAAGTCAGCAAAGGGGAGATGTAATGTAACAATGAAATAGGAGGTGGGGGTCTTGCTCTGTCTATGTAGGGTCCTGAATGCTAGGGTTTGTACGTAAATCAGCAGGCAGGGAACTATTGACGGTGTTTACAAAGGGGAATGATGTGTTTGGAGTTACACCTTCCAACCCAAATGCTCATTTCAGAATAAACCCCATTTACCATCTTTTCTAAGCTTGGTCAGAAAATGCTGGAAGATTTGTACATGCTGTGGCTAATAACATGTTTGCCAAAACCAAGACTGCCACTTAGAAAGCCATGCATTTCTTTCTCTGCGGAGGCCTGTTGTGAAGTGAGGGTGACCGATCTTCTACTGGGCCGTATTCCCTTCCTGCTTTTGCAGACACACTGTGCAGAATCATGTGCTTGCCTCAAAAGAGAAATAACCAAAATGGCAAATGTATAACAGATCGTCAGAGCTACTATTTAAATTCTAGCTAAATAAACATTGCTTTTCTAAATATTGACTAGGCACGGTGAGATTCAGGCCACTGTTCAGAAAAGTGAAACAGACTTCACATTTTTCCTTGTATATTTCGAAATTCCTGAGTAGACAATAGAATTGAGAAGGTTGGATGTGCATTATCCCTTGGGGAAATGAAGAATGTAAATTATTGCTTTTTCTTCTCTTTCAAAAGTGCCTCTTATTTGTCCAGGGAAAATCTTAAAGGCTTAGAATATTTCACAACTTTTTTGCCCCTGTGAACCCAGAGTTCAGTGTTAAACAGTTATGTTTGTTACAAGTAAATACAAGAGGTGGATACACACTCACTCACACACACTCACACTCACAAACACACTCACTCACACACACTCACTTTTATCCAAAATGGAAAGGATCACACATTTGCGATGGAATTTCATTGCATCTAAGACAGTATTGATTGTAAGATATATCATTAAACTATGACATGCTATCAATTATAAAGTGGATCCTAATTTCAGAGATATTAAAATGTCAATTGATGAATAACAGCATTTTGTTTAAATCCTCCTCTAGAACAGAGCTCAAATTACACCTTCCATAAATACTGTTATTAGACGTCAGCAGCATTCTGCGGAACACGGGAAGTCATCACCACGGCCACAGCAAGGCACATCCCCAAATAACCCAAATAACAAGAATGTCTTAAGTGTGGAGCACTGAACTTGGGGTTAGGAGACATTGCTTCAGATACCAGCCCTGCCACTCACTACCTGTGCCAACTGGAGCCAGGCTTGTAACCGCTCCAGGTTTTAGTTTCCGTATCTGTTAAAAGGGAATAACAATATCTACTGTCTCAGTCACTTCAGGCTGCTACAACAGAATACTACAGACTGGGTGGCTTATAAACAACAGAAATTTATTTCTCACAGTTCTAGAGGCTGTAGCTTCCAGATCAAGACACCAGCACAGTCAGGTTCTGGTGAGACCCCTCTTCCTGGTTGCAGACTGCTGACTTCTTGTATCCTCACAGGGCACAAAGAGAGTGAGAGAGCTTTCTGGGGTCCCTTTTACAAAGGCACTAATCCCATTCATGAGAGCTCCATCCTCATGACCTAATGACCTCCCACAGGCTATGCCTCCTGATATCATCATCTTGGGGGTTAGGATTTCAACATATGAATTTGGAGGTGGGGGGAACACATTCTGTCCATTGCATCGACTGAACAAGATTGTTGTAAGAATAAAATTATAAATTGAAATAAATGTTCCTAACCCCGAATCTGTCATATACCAAGTGATTGCTAAATGTTTGTTGCATATAAATCCAAATGTCTTGTGCTACACAAAATTAATGCCATGCACCATGGAGGATGCAAGGACAGCATAAACATTTAATTAGCAAGATAAGGTTTTATTGAGATGCTGCCATAAAGACTTTTATTCAGTCTCCCCACATTATGTAATGAGGTGGCTCTCAAACTTGAACATGCATCAAAATCGCCTGGAGGGTGATTGTTAAAACACAGATTACTGGGCCCCACTGCCAGAGTTTCTGATTCAATATGTCTGATTCAAAATTCCCAGGAGACTCTGAGCCTGCTGTTTCAGGTACCACACTTCGAGACCCTCTGATGTCAAGTGTGGTCTCTGCCTCAAGGAGCTCTCAAGTCTATTTGAGGAAATAGACAAAAGCTCACATGAAGCTCTAGTGAACAGCAAAGACCTCTCTCCATTTATATGTGACCAATGTGACTCAGATGACGGCTGCAGGAACAATTCAGAAGAGAGAACGGTGAAGCCCGAGCAGCCAGGGTGGATCCATGTCACTGAGAAGATTGGACGGGACCTTGAAAGTGGAGTAGCTTTTGTCTGGGAGACAGCAGAGCTGACACTGAGCAGCACTCGTTGTTTGCGGCTGACTCTACTCCGATTGGTCTACGCCCCATCCCGACAGGTTGGTGTCCATTACGATTGGTCAGTGCCCACACCCATCAAAGAGTTTAATTTGCCGCAAAGGAGAGATGTGACAAGGAAGTCCAGGAAAAGGAAAGAAGCACGGAGGAGGAAATGAAGGTTCTGTTGGCAGGAAAACCAGCCTGACGGGGCGGAAGGCAGCACAAACGAGATGTAAAAAAGAGGCTGAGACCGAGGTTAGGAGGTGATGCGGCTGGAAATGGGGCCCATGAAAGCAGCCTGGAGATGGGGGCTCAGGTCGGGGTGGTGCATATTCCAGGCACGAGACAAATACCTGGAGCAGGGTCAGGGCAGTAAGACCTGAGAAGTAGGGACAGAAAAAAGTAAGATTTTAAGGGGAAAAGCAAGAGAGCTTAGTGCATAGTGGGATACGGGTTGAAATAAGAGGTCTGCTGAAGATGAAAATGAATGACTTAAAAAATGGTCGGGCCTTCAGGAAACATAAAGACACCGGGAAAAGGAAGAGCTTGGTGGAGGATGCGCGTGTGTGCTGTTTGAGATAGTGCGCGTTTGGATGCTGACCGTCATGTGGGATTGTTCGTTGGAGCTTCTGAGATGTGCTATAGAGCTCAGAGAGAGGACAGGATTCAAGCCACGGACAGAGGAAGTCAAAAGTCAGAGGCGTGAGTGGAAGTCAAAAGGGTGTGAGGGATTTGAGGGAAGGACGCTCAGGAGAAAACTAGACTGAACTTCGACAAGTACCCAAAGCACAAAAAAGGAAATACTAGGAAACGCTGTCTGTTGAGCTCGACTACATTTACGGAGTGCCGGCTGCCTGCGAGACCGTGAGTGTGATGGAACGGAGAAACTGATGTCGTTCCCGCCCTGCAGGTACGTTCACGAGACAGGTGAATAGACGGCATTCAGAATGTGAGGGATCTGAGATGCTGGGCTGCACACGAAGCCAGAAAGGACACAGGAGAGCCTCCCCACCAGTGTGTGTTGTGATGGGGGAGGGGGAGAGTATTCATGGCGGCTTCCTGGAGGAGGTGATGCCTACACTGAGAATTAAAGGATGAGCAGGAGTTAGCAGAAGAAGAACAGTGAGAGGGGCGGTATTTTATTCCGAGGGAGCTGATTTTCAAAGGAAATAGAAACGGCTTGGTTTGGATTTAAATGATAGCATGTGTTATTTTTGTCATCGCTATCCATATTTTTTTCCTAAAATAGAACAGCTTAAAAAGAAAACCAGGAGAATGTAATATCAGGGGCCAACGGAGAGTGGAGTTTCAAAAACTGGGAGTCGGCAGGCCCAGATGCTGCAGATCCCAAAGGAGAAAATGCATCCGGGACAGCAGGTACATTGCACAATGAAGGGGTCCATGCACCTTTAAGCAAACAGCATTATCAGGGATAAAAGTAGCCATTACCTAATGATGAAAGGAACAATTCTGCCAGGAAGGAAGATATAACAATCCTGAACTTTATGATCGTTAATAACATAGTCTCAGATCATACAAGGCAATTACAGAAAGAAAATATCAAATCCACTATCATAGTAAAGATTTTAGGACAGTTGTCGCAAAAACAAATAGAATAAGCAGACAAAAAACCAGCAAGTACATAGAAGATTTGAACATGCTAATGAACAAGTTGGATGTATATTAACTATGCCCAACATTTAGAGAACATACATTATTTTCAAGTATGCTTAAAACATACATAGCATGTACCAGGCACAAGGCAAGTCTCAAAGAATTGACAGCCTGGTAGAGAGACAAGCGACTGATGGTCACCCGGCTTTATGATCTGTTCCCTTATGAAACTTCAGGAACAAGAAACTAAACTGAATGACACTGATTCCCTGGACACCTCTGCCTCCTCCTCTGGGTCACCTCCAGCCAAGGTCGTAGCTGTCCCGTGGTTGAGTCCTGAACAGAGGCTGCCTCTGGGGAGGGCCCCTGCGGGACTGCAAATGCTGGGCATGTGGAACAAACAGACGGAAGGAGCACGAAAGTCACCAACCCAGTGAAGACAATGAGAGGCTCCTCTCCCACCTCGGGGAAGGAGACGACGGAAGAACACTACAGAGCAATTGCAGATTTTGCACTTCCTGATTTAAAGTATCTTTTTCCTTTCTTTAAATGGAGCCTGGAAATTTTTCTTTCTTGACCTTGTGCAACAAGTTTGCTGACCACAGGTGTGGCAGATCTAGGCAGAAATGTTTCCCAAACTTTTCACATCGCTTTTTCGTGACACTTCTAGTAACATCCTGCAGGGCGTTTTCCTGCAAAACACAGTTTGGGACACAGCAGGCTGGAGAAAGCGTTTCCTAGACCGCTTCCTTTCCGCTTTCTGCAAGGACACATTGCAACAACGGCCCCATCACAAATACTGAAACCAGAAGTTTCCCCAACAGACTCCTGTGCGAGCCCCTCAGCACCGCCTCCCCACGGCCAGTTTCCCAGGATTCTCTGGCCCGAGAAGGTTAAACACACAGAAAGGAGACATCTGGGGTGGCTGCCACACCCAGGGGCAGAGCCATTTAGTGTCCTTCCCCCAGTAACGTTGACCTTGCCTTTGTCACTTCAAGTTCCAAATGGTTGGCTACTGTTGTACTGCTGTTGTTGCCATCCACATTTTCTTTCCTTAGAGAAAATGCTAAAAATAAATGTCTTAATACAATGATAGTGATCTAATACCTGTGAGCATTTCTTCTCTTTGAGAACTTGCTGGTGACATGTACACCACCTTGTCATTCACCAGCCTTGTCTGTGATCTATCAGCATGTCCCCTCGCCACCATGGCGGTGGAGCAGAATAAGGCACTGTCAGCCAGGTGGCTCCTGAATCCCACCAGAAGCCTGTTGCGTAGCCCTGAGGAATATGCGTTTCACCAGACTCTCATGACACAGGCCTGAGGTTGGCGTTCAGCTTTCCTTTGGAACCAGACGAGGGAAGGGACTTTGGACTTGCCACTTAATGTGTCCATACAAGTCAATGAGATGTACTAATTCGTCATGACAGTGACACTGACCAGTGATGATTAGAGAGATGGTGGCTGGGTGAATGACAGGGGACCTGGTGACATACTATAACACAGCTCCCATCATGTTCAATCAGCTGCAAGTGCCTTGGGTCTGAGAGGTTGTACCTCGGGGGCCCTTAGGAAAGTCTCCGGATTTCAGCACCCTTGCGAATGACTCATGGTGCGCTCTGGCCAGCCGAAGCGTTAAAAATGATTTAGAGCAAGTGGGACTCATTTGTGGTTAGATGGACCTCTTTAAGAGTCCAATTGCCAGCTTTTCTGAGACTTCAAAACCTAGTGAGCTTGGAACAAAGCCAGGCCCATGCAAATCTGTGGATTTGGTTTTTGCTTCCTTCTCCCTCGCCCCTTGCAATGCTCCCTTTCTCCTTCTGCGTGCCCCTGCCCTCAGGCCCTCCATATGCTCATATTGTCCCCAGAGCTCTCCTCTAGGCTACATAACAAAATGGTAGACACCTTTACGTGACCATGGTGCCAGGAGTTACACACACTGAGTTTCTAATCCTCACAAAAGTTCTGCATTTTAAAGATGAGGAAATTAAGTTACTTTCCCCAAAACCTCAGCAATGGTGAGAGAAATGATATTGTGATCCAGGTTGAGCTGATTCCGTCCTTACCCTCTCCGCATTGCACACCCATCATCCTCCATACGGGCTTCTCCCTCCAGCCAATGTTTCATTCCTTCTCGGCTATGAACTAAGCTGCCTAAAGCAGTGGTTCTCAAAGTGTGGCCCCAGACATACATTAGCATCACCTGGAAATACAGATTCTTAGACATCACCTTGGACCTAGTGAATCAGAAACTTTGGGGGCAGGGCTCAGTGATCTGTGTTTTAACAAAGTCCTCCAGATAAGCTTGGTGCCCGCCGAAGTGTGAGGACGCTGGGCCAAAGTATTCCAACCACCACGCGGCTGAGATTACCAAGCCGTAAAGCAACTCTTTCTGCCCTGTATGAGAAAATACCTGTGGCTCTAGAAGATTACAATTGTCTGGATCCTCTGGGAGCGTTTACAATTATTTTCTTGGGTATTTTGTCTTCCAGATCGTACCCATTCTCCCCTCAAGTTCAGCAGCACCAACTTGGGCAGTGACATAGACCTTTTCTGGTTGACTGACACCAGCTGCGATTCTCAGAGACTACCTGGAGTATTTTGTCACATCCACCAGTGACTGAGGTTATTTCATTTGCATTGACTTTCCCAGTGGTAAATTATTCAATACGACAGCAACAAAAAGCCTGAATGGGGACAAAGCGACAGGGGGCGAGGGGGCAGGGGGTCGGGGAGGGAAGGGAAGAGCGGCTTTTGTAGCAAATTGTAGAATGGGTTTATTTTTATTGTGGAAAAATATACATAAATTTTACCATCTTAACCACTTTTAAGTGCACAAGTCAGTGGCAGTAAGTACATTCACATTGTCGTGCAACCATCACCACCATCCATCTCCAGAACTTTTTCATCATCCCAAACTGAACCTCTGTGCCTATTAAAAATAACTCCCCATTCCTCCCACCCCCAGCCCCTGGGAATCCTGCTCTACTCTCTCTCTATGAATTTGACTACTCTACGTACCTCATATAGGTGGAATTATACATTTTTCCTTTCGTGATTGGCTTATTTCATGTAGTATAATGTCCTCAAGGTTCATCCATGTTGCAGCACGTGTCAGAATTTCCTTACTTTTTAAGGCTGGATAATATTCCATTGTATGGATAGACCACATTTTGTTTGCCCATTCCTCCATCAATGGACATTTGAGTTGCTTCCACCTTTTGGCTATTGCGAATAATGCTGCTATGAACATGGGTGTACAAATATCTGTTTGAGTTCCTGCTTTCAATTCTTTTGAGTATACATCCACAAGTGGAATTGCTGGATCATATGGTAATTCTATGTTTAATTTTTGAGGGACCATTATACTGTTTTCCCCAGTGCTTGCACTATTTTACATTCCTACCAGCAATGCACAAAGGTTCCAATTTCTGCACATCCTTACCAACACTTACAGTTTTCTGTTGTTTTTCTATAGTAGTCATCCTAATGGGTGTGATATAGGGTGGGGTTTTTAAGATGCTTCTCCCTGCTCTTCATCACCTGAAAGAAAAAATGTTTGCCAGTGCCCAATTGTGTTTCTTAGCATTTTAGACCTGAAGGTACCTAAAAGTTTGCCTAGTATAGTAGCAATCAAGCTGTTTTAACAGCAGAACCCTTTTTCCCCCAATTCAGTTTTATTTGGAACTCTAAAATATAAAAGAGATAAAAACAGTGATGCTTTGGCTAATCTGAAGGTGGGGAGAGAGTCCCATTCCTTAGCCTCCTTCTTATCCCCTACTCCTGCAGAGCTCAAGACCTTTCTCAGTGCCCTGGGACTCTGCAGAACTCAGCTTGAAAACTGCTGGTCCAGTCCAACATCGGTAATAGGTGCAGTTGAAAAAACAGAAGTGTCTGTCTCTAATTCCTCATTGGACCATGTGCTCTGTGAGAGCAACACACTGTCTGTCTGGGTCACCTCTATATCATCAGCAACTAGCACAGTGCTTGCTACATGGAAGTGCTCCATAAATCTGTGCATTAAATGCCTGGCTGGACAGATGAATGAATGAGGTCAAGTTTTAACTATAGTCTACAGCTAAAGCTGAAGCAAAAAGCCAAGACTGTGGAGTCTCATTCAGTCATCTCTGTATACAAGTGGTTCTCGAACTTGAGCCTAGATCAAAATCACCTGGAGGGCTTGTTAAAACACAGATTTCTAGGCCTCCCCTGTTAAGAGATTCTATATTAGTAGGTCTGGGGAAGGGCCTGAGAATTTGCATTTCTAACAAGTTATAGTTGATGCTGGAACTTTGGGGTGGGCATGGTGGGACAGGAAGAAACCGGGGAAGGGGGCAGCAGCTACCTGTGTGGCCCTGGGGGAATCTGGGTCCTGCATGGCTCCATCTTATTTTTTCAAAATGAGGCAGAAATCTAAATTTTTGTGTTGTGAAATCTCCAAATTTTCTAACGAAAGCTCTCTTTTTTTTTAACTTGTGCAGGCAAATTGGAACATTCTGAGGGCTGAATAACATCCCAAGGTCACCGGTTTGCAATCTTTGGTCTAAGGGAAGAGGGCAGTCAAAGCAAATATTTAGTAATTTGCACAAAAGAAAACCCCATGCAATTAAGGGCAAAACATATGAAAAGAATCCCAGGGGTGAGGACCAAGATGGTTTGGGGAAGAAGAATACTGGGGAGAAGGAGTGGCTGTTTGGTTGAGAACCAGACAAATTACCAGCATGGTCGGTCTACATTAATCACATTTGCGAGATAATTATTCACCCCCTACTTCACAGGGCCTGCTGAGTATTCATTTTCACAGTTGCATCCTAAATTTAGCTCTGACTTCTGATAACCGGGACCTTGATTTCAGGTCTGTGACCTGGACCTGGCTACCATCCAAGGCTCTGACACCCTACGGAGGTTTACAAGAGACGACCGGAGTTGTGTTGCCCCAAGACTGGGCCTTCAGGTCTCATGAAATCAGAGTCCCAGACAGAATGTGAGCAGCCACCGCTCCCCTGTGGCTGGTGGGGACGGCCAGAACTGGCTCACGGGACTCCGGAGACATTTTGAGCCTCTATTATGTACTTAGTCCCCACCCTTAGTTCTAATTTAAGTCTACGTGAGTAATTCTTATTTTAGGGAAGAGGTAATTAGAGCTCCAAGAGGCTAAATAACCTGTCCAAGGCCACCCCCTCAGGAAGAGGTAACGCTGGGATTTTTACCTTTGTCTCCTGATGTTATATCCACTCTTCTTTCCCCTACATCTCAATGGGCTGTAGAAGTTACATCAATTCAATTACGTCCTTACTAAAATGCTCTCAATAAATCCCTGGTATAGTGTATTAAAAACAAAACAAAATACAAAGTAAGTGCCTTCAAGCCGACAGGTTTAGGTCTGGGCTCTGCCACCTGCTAACACGCAAACTTCAGCAACCCTGCCTCTCTGCCTATCAGTCTTCTTTACCTGTGAAGCGGAGATTCTGTCTACTCAGGAAGTGCCAAGAAGAATACATTAGCTACGCATAAAAAGAGTCTAGCCCAGCGCCTTGCACAGATAAAGCTCCCAATAAATGGGATATTCCCTTCCATGATTCTTGGGAGGACTGGGCAGTTTCCACAATATGTGTTGGGCAATCCACACACACACCCCCTCTCGTGACACCTGACCACTTGGCAGAGTGGCCAAACGTCAGGACCTCCTCCCACCCCAGAAAAGTGTCGAGGCCCCAGCTTCTTGCCCCTACCCTGAAGACAGTGTAGATGTCATCTCCAGGAGTGCATACCACAGAGCACGGCTCTACTTGGTATTAGTAGGTCCTGAGTTCATAAAATCTCTAGTCAAGCAAAGTTAAACAGATCTTTTTCCTGTAGAATTTTTCAAAGCTTTTAAAATTCTACGATGATTTATGACACTCTAAAGACAACAGCAAACAGCCTTACCCAATTTTATTTAACTATAGTGCCTTATTTTTTTTTACTGAGAATCTTAGCAAATTCGTGTCTTGAAAAACACATGTTGGGAAATACTGGTCTGACACTCAGGACCTGGGTCTGGACTGAAGTGATGGCTGCAGCTCTGGGGAAACCTGGCCAGGGCTGCCGACCAGTGAACTTTCCCAATGTTCCCTCATTTAAATGTCTAATGGCTTCTCTTCTACATAAGCAGCATCCACTAACATCCAGGCCCCTGAGGTTTGGGTTTACATTTCAGAGCCCCTGGCTCAGGCTCCAATAGAACTAAGACTGGGGTTTGAAGATTTGTGGCGGCTTCTGGGTAGGAAGAGCAAATAGGGAGGTAGAGCCACCTACAGGAGACTTGTGTTACTGCACAGTGACAGCCGCTAGGAACACGCAGACATAGGAACTGGAGGATGCAACACAGCACCTAGTAGAAATTGCTCTACCCTGTCTTTACTGAAAATGGAGGTTTAAAGATGAAAGCAGGGTTTTAAGAGGTAGACCTTTTATTTTTGTTTGATGAGGGTGAGTGGAGAGAATGAGCTTGACCACGATTGATGTTATGATAAACTGTGTGTATTGCGGAAGGAGGAGATTTAAAGGAAACGTTTCCTCAGCAGATTTAAATGTTCATTAAAGTGTTCATCACAAAAGTGGACCCACTTTCAGTGTCTCCACATCAATCACAACTTCAGGTAACTCTAAGATTGTTTTAACCCTGACAACAAGGTGGGCCCAGTGGTTGACAGGCCGTTCCACACAAAAAGTCTAAGGGCTCTTAATTATAGGAACTAAAGCCTCACAGTGGTTTCCTAGATGTATCTTTAGTACAGTATTTTGACAAATAGACTTTTCTCCTCCAAATTTAAGGCAATAGCATTATGTCATACGAACTCTGTCTGATGGACCACAATTTGTGATAAAAGTAAAATGAGAAGCATGTTAATGCACTTAGTAACAGATGTGCACAGATGTGCTCAGGCTGATGGGAGAGCCCTTATCAAACCTCTCAGGGCAGGCGAGGGAGGGGAGCCATGTGCTGGGACGGATCATTCCCAGCTCCTCTTGTGTGCAAGGAATGAGGATCATTCCTTCATCCCACACCCAACAGTGTTTCCTGGACGCCTGTGACATACCAGACACTATGGTGGGTGCAGTGGCCAGCCTGGTGAGGATGACGGACATGGCCGTTCGTTCTCATTGCACCTATTCCCAATCAACTGCAGTGGGAGCAACATTTTCAAGTAGGAAGGATCTCAAAGATCATCCTCTGAGAAATTCTAATTAAGAGATATTTCCAGATTTAAACTAGAATTTGCCAACAAGGAGTAAAGAGGGACCTGTTATATTTTGTTAGGCTGGATAGTTGTGCCCAAAGTAGATACCAATTTGTCTTTTCCAACAATTCATTGGAAGGCAAGATCGATGCCCTTAGGAACACTTTCCATCTGACAACTTCTATAGACAAACTTTGGTCTATTTATATAAGAACACTTTAAGCAACCTGTTCATTTAGATAAGCTTCAATTATCTTGATGATTGATACTTTATAATTAAATAAGCTAATGAAAGCAACTTTATAATCTGAAAATCAAAATATTAAGAACCCAAAAATGATGCTTATCACTTTGAATGCTCTTGGCCCACTCTCTGCCTTACTTTTCTTTCTTTCTTCTTTTGCATCTATTTTTTTTTTTTTTTTGGTTTCCACTATCATATATTTTGTTTTTCTTTACAATTTATCCTAAAACCTTTAAGGAATAAATTAATTAAATAAATAAGTTTTAATATTAACACCTATTATGAAAAAGAGGGGCTTACTTGTATCATTTTTAACTTGGATTATCTAGTAATCTACATAAAAACCTTGAGTGCCAGCATTCCCAAGAGACCAAATCAACAGTAACTCAGCAATAATCAAATAAAATCTGGAAAGAACAGTCAAATCTCAGAACCTCAAAACACCACTTACTCCTCTAGTTGTGAAAAAGCAACGTGGTTCTTAATGACAAAAGCCATAAAACCCACAAGATGTGATTTTGGCTATAAAACAACTGCAGAGGACAAAATATCTAGAGAAAAATATATTCAAGTCTAAATATCTCATACCGTCTATGAATGGAAGTCAGACCAGTGGTTACCTTGGGGCTGGGAGTATAGACTGTGAAGGGGTGTGAGGAAGACTCATGGAACTCTGGGATGTCCCATATCTTCATGTGGGTGGTAATTACACAATGATTACTTATGTGAAAATTATTGAGCTGTACATTTATGATTGGTGTACTTGACATACTTTATTACGTTACACCTTAATTAAATTTATAGTAATTAAATTTACTCCTTTATACCGTAATTGAATTAAACATACTTTACTATGTTATACCTTAATATGTATTCGATTAATACATGTATGTGGGGGATTTTTATTACAGAAATCTTATTGAATCTTAAGATAGCCCAAAGTGAAATTTTAAAGGGGTTAAATTTCATTCACTATACTCTACCTATATACCCTTTTTGCCAGAGTAAGGAAATAGGTATATATTTTTTTTAAGTGTCCATCTAGAGTAAGGATTAACACCAAAACATGTCCTGCTTGGAAAGAATCAGTACATCTTGCCCCAAAATGATGGGCCCTAGGTCTCCCTGGTCTGCTCACAGGCAGCCTAGAACTCTGCTCTCAGATGAGCCCACCAGGCTGGATCCTGAGCCTTCAAGGAGTTGGACTTCTGGGGGTTCTCCTCAGGAAGAAGGACAGCAGCTGGGGCCACAGGAGAAGCCGGTGTCCTACTGGGCCTAGGTCCAAGCTGCGTGTTTAAGAACTCGAGAAGTCCTTCCTTGGCTGGTTGGACATGGGAGTCCCCGCAGAGGGCCAGGGAGCGGAGAGGGAGAGAGAAGCCACTTCCCAAGGTCATCCAGAGGCACAGCACACTGTGCATTCTTTGCTGCTATCCTGCTCTCCCTACGTCATCGCAACAATGAACAGCTAGACTTTCAATGGATTTATAGAAGAAAACGTGCATTTCCTAAAATGTTATAAACATTAAGTAGAAGAATGCCAAAGCCTGGGGATGCAGAATCCTGGGTGATCCTTAGCAAAGGAGGCTCCCATTCAAGTCAAACAAACTGGCCCTGACAGAGAACACACTTGATGCTGCATGCTGAGCAGAGTCCTGGGGAACCAGAGACCCACAAAAACATGGATTCTGGGCTGGCTGGTATGGAAGGCAGGTGGGCAAATGAACCATCATCTCCTGCTCTGCCAGCCATGTCACAGGCAGGCACAAAGCACTAACAGAAGGATGAGGGAGGGGAGACTCACTTTGTCCAGGAGAGTTAGGGAAGCTCTAGAGAGGAAATCGTTTCCAACTGTTTCTTGATAAGCCCTGAATGTTGTAGGAAATCCTAACATATTCTCACATAAGATAAGATGAAGAAAGCAAAAACGTCCTCCAGAGTCCGGCCACCCAGGGCAGCCACTGTTAGCATCTTTTGTACCCTCTTCCAGATGTCTCTGCCCAGCCAGGGTTAATTCACCATCAACCCCATGCCTAGAACTTTGCTAAGAGTTTTTCACAATCTCATTTTATCCTCACAACAAGCCTGTACAGCAGGTAGAATTAGAGAGAGTGGTATTGATGTGCGGGATGGCATGAGTGTCAATCCTGTTTGACAGGCAAGGAGATAGAGAGGTTTAAGGAAGATAAGTAACTTGCCCAGGTTGCCCAAGCTGGTAAGTGGCAGGACTTAGCACCTGGTCTGTCTGACTGCAGAGCCCCAGCTTCTAACCACCTCTGAGGATGGGTCCTCTTCCCAGCTCCAGCTGGTAGTCCTCGGCAACCTGGAGGGTGAGGGTGGGGAGAAGCAGGGAGGTGAGTGGCAGGAAGTGAAGCTAGGTAGAGAAAACACTGAGTGCTCTGCCTAGAAGTTTGGACTTCAGCCTGAAGGTAATGAAGTGTCTTCTAGAATTCTTAAGCATGAAAGTAATGAAATGTGTTTTGTGTTCTAGAAAGATCCTGCTGGCAGCCACGTGGCGGTGAGGGTGGAACCTGCAGCATAGCGAGTGGTTATGGGGAGTTCCAGGTAAAGAATGAGGAGAGCCTCAGCCAGAAAGGCCGACCTGGGGAAGGAGATCCACGAAACCCATCAAGTGGAGTCACTGCACTGCACGGCGGAGCGAAAGATGCAGAAGGTGAGGAAGAAAGAGGAAATCAGGGAGGACCATAAGCCAGGGTTCCAGTTCCAGCGACCGAGGGGATTCTGTTCACGATGACCCTTTCCTGTGCTGAGCACTGTGCTGGACACTAGAGCACAAGGATGAATTAAGACTGACCATGACTCTGGCAGAATGGTAATTAGCACTCTTGGATGGGCCCACGATGGGACCACCTTATGCCAGGGCGGAGTGACGAGGCCCCATGTATACATGTCAGCCTGACACAAACATGTCATTTGAGATGAACATCTCACAGGTTTTCAAGAGCAGCCTTTCTTGGCTTCTGAAGCCAGATGGTTAGACTGAGATTAGTTTTTAGTCATTTACAAAACTATCTAGAAGCGGTGAGGAAGTGTGGGGGAGAAAGAAAGAAACCATTTCTTTCCATTTCTTTAATGCCATCAACATGACACTTTGAGTTTTCATGTCCCAGACCTTGGTGGCGTACAGGGACACATTCAATCAGATTCTCTTAAAGGGTTATTATTCTAAACTCATCCATACTTGAGCTCTTCGTACTATAAGAAAAAAATTTTTTAGACATACCTTTGGCAGAACTGAATATAGTATTAATGCAATTAAATCTAAGTGAACAAGATTTAATAAACTCTGATATTTTATATATGATGACTTAGCCCCATTGGAGTGGAGCTTCCCCTAATTGGAGCCGCTTTCAGCTTTTGGAGCTCTCCTGGGTTTCAGGTGAGCAAGAATGCTGCTATCTTCATTTCCTACCACTTCCCTTGATTTCTGGCTCACAGTCCCATCCCATTGGGTTGGCAGAAGATTGAGCATCAGTCTTTCTGGGGGTTTCTAACTCCTGCCCCTCCTGACTGGGCCCGTGCCACAGGAATCTCGGTGGGACAGAATACCCATGTGTTCCTTGACCCCTATCCATAGAGCTTGTGCTGACCCACAAACAGCTTTGTCCATGTGGCATTTGGGTGTTAAATTTCTTGAAGCTGCCTGTGGCCCTGTCTGCGTGGACCCAGGGCCACAAACTAAAAGCCCACAAACCTAATGTGGCCCACAGAGGCTGTTTCTTTTTGGCCCACACAGTGATTTTTTTTTTTTTTTTTTGTAATCAGGACATTTCACATTTTTAAAAATCTAAATTTCCGGCTTCTCTTAAAACCTGTAAGATGTAGAAACACTGCACCCACATGTTCTCTGGCACCGATCAGCTGGGGCTGAGCAGCAGCTGCCTCCTTCAGAGAGGGCTGAGTTCTCGAGCCCATTCTGTTTCTAAGATGCCCCAGAGATGTCAACTGCCATCCATCAGCCCTGTATCACGCTCTGCACTTTTGCTTTTCTCGTGGGAGAGAAATAGTTTTCTCTACCTGTCATAGAGTGGGTTCCCCTGAAGCCAACACTGAGACAGAGATTAACATACAGGAAGTTAAGGAAGCAGTAGTCTTGGGTTCAGGCCCTGTGAAAGGAGAGAGGAAGGTGCAGAATTGGGCAGGAGGAGAAGCTGAGCTACCGCGCAGTCTCGACAGCAGCCTCGGCCGACCTCACAGGGAGCTTTAAAGCTGCAATGGCCTTTTAGTTGTGGTGAAAGGAGCCAGGTCTTTACACTCCTGCATTGACCAGTCATAGGGTTTGGCTGTCCCCCAAAAGGGGCATGACCTTGGGTCAGGTAGGTCTCTTAGCTGAGCTCCTAGGAGCTGGGGAACTGATCCTTCAGTCTCATGGGGGATCTGGGTGGTACACAACAGCAGTAACTACAGCACCCATTTTGGGGGGAATCTGCAGGCAAAGAGCGGTGCTTCAGGCCCTTCTACTCATTTACACCACTTTCCTGGTCCCTGGGGGCATTTCGGTCAAGTGTTCCTCTCTGGGGGTTCTGCTAGAGGCCCAGGAGAAATGCCTGGGAAGCCAGCAACCATCCCCTCAGCTCATGCAGCCACATGCTCCTCCCTCCTTCTCTCTTGGTCAGCCTCCTGAGCCAGCACCACCAAAGCCACAGGAACCTTCTTCCAGTCTGGCGAAATCCTACTGCCTCTATATTGCTCCCACAAATCCCCTCACCACTGCCTTTCAGCCCCTCTGCAAAGCCCTCCAAGTTTCCTAAACAGAGGTTTTTAGAACACCAAGGTCAAATAGAATTGCTAATTATTTCTGTTCCGCTCCCTGCCACAAATCTCCCTAAGACAATGAACCAGAGACGGCTACTTGTTGGAATAGGAGGAAGGGAAATGAGAAAATACAGGGAGATAAGAAAGACATAAGTGAGTGTTATTGGCTCTCTGCTAACCCAAACACTGCTCAGGAATCAGACCAAGCAGCAGGCTGGTCCAGGACCTCGCCCTGCCTACCAGGAGGACTGTCTCCAGCCCCACACACCCCAGTTAGAGTCCTGCAGCAGGAACAGTTGTCACTTTCTTCCTGCTGACTCTAGGGGAGCCTAAAAGTGGCTGCACTCTGGCCAAGTCTCAGATGCAAGGGGATGTCTTGCCTACATGCAATGAAGAGACGCTATCCTTGCTCTCCACCCCTTCTCTCCTCTTCACTGCTCCCCAGACACTGCCCTCTCCTCCCTCATGCCCCACCTCATTTTGCAATTTTCTTCACTAAGCTTTACTAGCATCACATTATAATTAAGGGGTCATCCAGAGGCTTCATCTGCCAGGAGATGGGGAATTAAGAATGCCAAGTCATGGGAATGCAAATTGGTGCAGTCACTGTGGAAACCAGTATGGAGTTTCCTCAAAAAATTCAAAATAGAACTACCATATGAACCAGCAATTCCACTGCTGGGTATTCATTGGAAGGAAATGAAAACACTAACTCAAAAAGATATTTGCACCACTATGTTCACTGCAGCATCATTTATAATAGCTAAGATATGGAAACAACCTAAGTATCCATTGATGGATGAACAGATAAAGAAAAACATATAGATATCTACATATGTATATACACTCACTCACACACACACACACACACATGCACACTAGAATATTATTCAGCCATAAAAAAGAAAGAAATCCTGCCATTTGTGACAACATGGATGGACTTTGAGGGCATTATGCTAAGTGAAATAAGTCAGACAGAGAAAGATAAATACTCTTTGATTTCACTTATATGTGGAATCTAAAAACAAAAACAAAAACAAACTCATCAATACAGAGAACAGATTGATGGTTGCCAGAGGTAGAGGGCAGGGTGGACGAAATGGGTGAAGGGGTCAAGGGCACAAACTTCCAGGTATAAGAGAAGTGAGTCCTGGGGATAGAATGTGCAGCTTGATGACTATGGTTAATAATACAGTATTGCGTATTTGAGAGTTGCTAAGAGGGCAGATCTTAAAAGTTCTCATCACGGACAAAAAAAAATTTTGTATACCTGGAACTAATAAAATATTAAATGACAACTATATGTCAATATAAGAACAAAACTTTTTTTAAAAATGCCAAGTCAGGTCTCTGAAGATTTCTGGCCAGTTTCCCAACTTGCAGCCCTGTGGTGCAGCCTCTTTCTGCCCATTATACTGCTGACCCCCTGCAGCCAGCACGCTGGCTCTTAGCGTACTTCCTGCTTGTGCAGGTCCATTTGGCTGATTTGCAATTCTCTTTGCCTACCGTAAAGTATTTACACAGAGGAAATACATGCCTACAATTTACAGAAAGATATGAGTTTTATAAAATAAACAGAGGGCCTGATACCCACATCAGGGAATATCTGTCCACATTTTCCAGCCACTCCTGGGCTATCATTTAGAGACAAGGGTCAGTGGTCAGCCTGGGTGCTCCGTGTGGTGAGAGGGGAGTCCTTTCGTAATCTGATCCCATAGGCTTTTTTCTCTGCAATGGACCCCGACTCAGATTCCTCATGACATTTTTGTGAACCAGTTTGTGTGAAATGAGCAAAAGCTCAAGGAAATGCTGAGCCTGGATAATGGGCTGGAGGAAGGGAAAGATGAGCATCCAATGCTGCCTGGGGAGGGGAGGCATTCCAGGGGGCACCCTCTCTAGGGTTCCAAAGTGCCTGGGATTCAGACAGGCGAGGAGAGAGAGCACAGGACACTTAAGGAAGGTGGACAGATGGTAGGACCACATTTGCCCTCTTCCAAATTCCAAGAGAAAAGATGTCCTCCCTGCCTTCAAGAAGCTCTGGCTAGGGCTGGCCCAGTGGCGCAGTGGTTAAGTTCACACATTCCGCTTCAGTGGTCCAGGGTTCGCCGGTTCCGACCCCAGGTTCGGACATGGCACTGCTCATCAAGCCATGCTGTGGCAGGCATCCACACATAAAGTAAAGGAAGATGGGCATGGATGTTAGCGCAGGGCCAGCCTTCCTCAGCAAAAAGAGGGGGATTGGCAGCAGATGTTAGCTCAGGGCTAATCTTCCTCAAAAAAAAAAAAAGGAAGCTCTGACTAGTACAAGGAGCATAGACAACAAGCGCTAATCCCAACAGCCCGGGAAGGGAGGGAGGAAAGGTTGGGTTTGCAGGGGATGAGAATTGGAGGAGGATTTTTGGAGGTGATACCTGCAATGGGCTTTAGAGGATGAAAAGGATTTCTTCAAGCAGGGGGCACTTCTTTGTGGCCAGGGGCAGAGGAGCAACTCTCAGAACCCCCACCCGCCATTCATCTCCCCCGTGCCAGACATAAGGAATGGAAAGAAGTGGATTGTGGAGGAGTGTCCTTCACAGAATTCTTAATTCTCCACTCTTCCCTAATATGGCCACAATAAAATACAAACATGTAACCAGCTCTGGAAAAGGGTCTGCAAACCCAGTTTCAAAGCACAACACATTCACTTGTCTTTGATGTTCTGATGGAGATTGTACCTGCCAGGAAGGGAGACCTACCAGCTTCCCTTAGAAAATGAAGACACAGAGAGCTCATGAGAAAGACAAAATTGTATTGACTTAGTCAATTTTTGTTTCTCTCCTGCTCACCAAATTTATATTAACTGCTGTCGAGTGACCCAATTAATTTCTCTGCTCCCTGAATCAATTACTCACTTCATATTGCTCATGATGAGGGATAGAGAGTCCATTCAAGAGATATAATTTGAGTACCTACCATGTGCCAGGCATTGTCAGAGAGCTGGAGATTCAAAGATGAAAACTATACTCATCAGAGTACTAAAATTGCGAAGAAAAGACCCACAAAGGCCAGCTTCGTTGATTAAAATGTGTGGCATGAATAATAAAAACGTGGATGTACAGGAGATGCCCTAATATACACACAGTCACTAGAGACCAGAATTTCTGAAACGGGACACACACTAGGTACCATGAGAAGCATCACACACCGCCTCCCCCACCCCCACCCCCCACCCCGCCACCCAGGGAGGCTTCTCAGAACCCTGCTCCCTACAGAGGTTGGGCTGTGACTAAAAGAATTGAAATTTTTCATTAAAAAAAATATGTGAGAGAGAATAATGCTCTTTTAAACTAGTGCTTCTCAGATTTTAATACGCACAAGATCCACCTGGGGATCTTGGGAAAAGATGGATCCGGATTCAGGAGGTGGGTTCGGCGCAGCAATTCTAACCAGCTCCCAGGTGATGCTGATGCTGCTGATCCAGGAACCACACTGTGAGCAGCAAGGCTTTAAAAAGCCTAAGATGTTATATTACAAAAAACCATGGGTGTGCTCCAACAGGTCAGATCAACTCAACACAATAAATACGCAAGCTGGAGCTACCTGAAGTGCTGAGAAAGGGTGAAGAGGCCTCTCCAGGGACACGGAAAGCAGGGGGACCTGTGACGTGAAATACATGCTATTTGCAAGCAGGAAAGTGACTCCACAGGGAGTCTCAATGCTGGCTGCCCAGAGATTACAAGTTAGCAGGTCTGAGGTGCCCAGGCATTGATTTTTTTTTTTAAAGCTTTCTAGAGAACTGTGATGGGCACCATCTAACTCGACAATCAGTGCTCTCCAAAGATGTTATCAGCCTTGAGTTTGGAGCTGGCAAGCTGAGAAGCAGATAGCCCTCGTGATGGACATTCTTCTTACTCTGCCTGTGAGCCCGGCACAGCAGGAGCCTGAGTCATTTTATTTTCCCAGCAGAGAGGCTGGGCTGTGCTGAGCTGCCCCAGTCACACTGTGCAGGGTGGGGCAGTTAGTCTTCCAACTGTTAGATTCTTAGGCTAGGCAAGGAACTTGGGAACCATGAAGCACTGGGCAGTGGGCAGCCCAAACCAAGGCTCAGTGGCTCTGTGACCTTCTCATGGTCACATCGCTAGGGAAAGAATACGCCAGGAATGGGGTGAAGGTCCTGTGGCTCCTGACCCAGGGCGTTCTCCATCAAACCTGCGGGGGCGCCCTTTTGACCCTCACACACAGATCTTCCCAGGGGAAACAGTTATTCTGCATTGCCCAATCTCACTGAAGAGCAGGGAGAAGAGAAGAAGGCAGGGAGTCTGCTTGATTAGCTGTTAGAAGCCACACACCTGGCTAGGAGCCATCACAAGCCTGTCTCTTCTGACCCTCACAGCCAAGGTCTTAAATGGTGGGTCTAGAGATGCCCCCGGATCTCCCCTACTGGCATCTCAAGAGGGCTCTCCAGCATAAAGGCCACCAGTAAGGAGCTGGGGTTTCCATCCCTGCTAGGCAGACCCACTGTGACCGCAGCCCTGGGGCAGCCAAGCCCTGCAGCCCACCAAAGACTGAGAACCCACCCAGTAGGTGCTCTTCTCTAACCTCTGCCCCAAGATGCACAGCAGCTTGATTTTATTCGGCCAACTGAGGACTCATCTGGTACAAATCCATGTTCTGTTACAGAGAGCAGTTTCCACTAGAAGGTCAAGATGAATTACTGGTATTATCTGCAGTTCTGAAACCAACCAAGCTGAAAATCATCCCTCTCCCATTGAGCAAACTCTCATAGTTAGGTCTCAGCAACTTGGGAACTCTGGCCTGCCCCTTTGACCTGCCATATTACCAACTGGATGCTAATGGGGTTTGAAAACAGAACAACCTTCTAGCCAACAAGACACTGCCCCCCAATGGCTGCATGGCCCAAACCCACAACTGAAATCAGAGAAAAATCAGGTCAAGAAAGCGCTCCAAATGACCAAGGCAAACAGACTCTTAGCAACTAAGGCCGCAGAGGCATCTTACATGAAACCCAAATCATGAAGAAAGAAGCAGAGACCCTCTGCAGTGAGGTCTCAGAATCTCACCCACACCAAAGGGAAGTCTGGTGGGACAGCACCTTCCCTCCACACCCTGGAGAGAGAGTGGGAATAGCTCGTAATCTGGCTTGAACTGAATGAATGAATGAATGAGTGAGTGATAGACATCGATCTCTGCTCTACCCAGACACTGAGAAGGCCCCTTCCATATATGTTACCTCAGTAAATCCTCACAGCAAAGTAGACATATCAATACCCCAAATGACGCCCAGGGAGGCTAACCAGCCTGCCCGAGTTCACAAAGTCACACAGATAAAGGGCACATGACAAGTTGGGAATTGCAGGATGCACTAAGGGTACGGGGTCAAATGGACACTTAGAAGCCCCAGGTATGCCTTGGGGCCACTCACCTTCTGAACTGGAGAGGTGAGCTACACCGGAAACAGGAAAAGCCCACAGACACAACCTGAAACCTGAAGGAACACGAGGTCTGAGATTGGGAGGCTGTTTTCAGGATCGCCCAGGCTGACTCTGGGCCAATGACAAGGCGGCAGGACATAGGCACCCCACCCCCATGCAAGGACAGACACTACCAGAGTGAGCTGCCACATTGCCCCAGTGGCATGGTGGAGAGAGGGGAGAGGGGCATGCCAGATGTGAGCAAAGGGGGTGGGTGCGTGGGGGGACATGGGGGCCACATGGGGCATGTTAGGGCATTGGGGGGACGTGTTGAGAAGTGTCAGGACATATGGGGAGCGTATGGAGATGTGGGGGTGTATGGGGGTGTGTAGGAGGCGTGTGAGGGCTGGGGGGAGGGGCAGTGCGGAGGTGCTGGGAGCATGTGGGGGACATGTAGAGTGTGTCGCAGCAGACAGAAGGCAAACATCATCAACGTCTGCCCACTAAGGGCTGTCTGTTTGAGGTACACGTTCAGCCTGGGACACTTGTTGCCAGTGTGATGCTGGCGTCCAAGCGCAGATCAGCTAGGCGCTGGCGCCACCTAGTGTTGGCAGCATTTTAACGGCCATTTACTTGTATCTGTAGTCACCAACTTCCACTGACTCCTCGAGCACCGGAGCTCAGAGGGGATTTGTCCAACAGTAGGACAGAATCGGACCAAGAACTCAGTCACCGGTCCTAGCGCCCATCCAGAGCAACTTGGTTGACAACTGTGTGTGGGCTCCAACACAGAAGACAGCGACCTTCACATGCAAGGTAAGTGCCGTCATGCAGACGCTCCGCTCCCTCCCTTGGTCACCAGCTGTGCTTACCTTCTACGTTACTAAAAGTTTATCCAGAGATTAAATTTTAAAAGAAAATTGAATTTAAAAAAAATAAAACTTCCTACAACGTCACAACTCACAAACCCTACTTGCAATTGACACCGCTAAATACTAATGTTTCGGCAGTAAGATTGCTCCTTGTGGACCAGCAAATCTAAAAGTCTGTGAATTATGCACAGTCCCTGGACGTTCTAATTTCACCCTTTTTATCTCTTATTCTGGAAAGATGGAGGAAAAACAAGTGTGTAAGGATGCAATTATTATACAGATATCTTTGCATATGTGCCCATTTATAAAGCAAGTAAATCATCCACAAACTTTGGTCCTTTTGCAATCACTAAGTTCCAATTCCTAATGGCCTGGCTCACAGGTGAGCTGGCGGCCTGGGAGATGAAGCCCCCTGCTCCGTGCTCAGTGGCCCTCCCCTGTAATGAGGAGTTTCATGGAACAGTCTCTGAGGACTGGTCTTAGAAGTGGTGATCTAACAGTCATCCTTTCCTTAGGAAAGTGAACTTGATTCCCAGTTGGTCAGCACTTCCCTCCCTCTGTGGGAACAGGAGTTCTCTCAGCTCCTCCAAGACGTCTTTCCTGGCTCACCCCATGCCAGGCAGTTGTCACCTCCATCCCTGTTCTCCCATAGCAGCTTGTAATAATATTCAAACAAAACAGAACTTTCCATTTAAATCCTTGTGTGGCTTTCCATTGCTCTTAGGATAGAAACCAAAGTCATCAACAAGGTCTTGCATGCTGGCCCTCGCTCACCTCCCAGCTCCTTTCTCACACCACACCCCCTTGCTCTCCTCTCTCCAGCTTCACCAGCCTTCTCTCAGCCCCTGGTTCTTGCCTCTACAGGGTTATCACACACTCTGTTCCCACTGCTTGGAATGCTTTTCCCTCCTCTCTCCACCTAGTCACATCTCACTCCTTGGGGAAGCCCTCTCTGAGTCGGCTCTTTGACTGGCCAAGTCTCCCTGTTAGAGGCTCTTCGGACAACTTAATGGCACATATTCATGTTCTAGTTTGACTAATGTCTGTCTCCCTGACAGGACTGCAAGCTCCATGTTGGATTTTGCTCATCTTATACCCCACAGTTGCTATGGCATTTCATAATAAACATGATGACAACAACCACCAATTATTAGGTACCTACAGGAGGTGGGCACTGTGGAAATGCTTTATGCACGTCATTCCATTCATCTCAGAGCAACTCCTTGAGGGAGGCTACCCTCATTGCACAGATGAAGAGAGCGAGGCTAGGAGAGGCTGAGTGAGTTGCCTCACAGCTATAAAGCAGAAGAGCTGGGATTTGAACCCAGGGATCTCTGATGGTAAAGCCCATACTCTAACCGCCACTCTATACTCCATACCCACCCACGTATTATAGCACCTACCCCCCGCCACATATATTGCACTTCTGACATCTCTTCACAGGGAGCTCCACCAGATACTGAGCCCCTCACCCTCTTTGTTCCATCCCACCTACTCTGTGTAACTCAATGGCTGATGCATAGTAGGGATTCAGTAAACGCCTGCTTGTTGAAACCTGGCCTGGTAACGTGATACCAAGGTTCTTTCTACACAGGCAGAGTCTAGTCCGGCATTCTTATCGAAAATCACTTAGGGCACACGTTCAGTCAGCATCAATCAGATCCCCCATCCCATACATTTCCTCATGAGCAGGTATTAGCAGATGAAGGGACTGAATGACCAAAACTGTCATTTGCCAAAGGCATTCTGGGGAACAGCCCTCTCTTAGGATGTCAATGAGCATAAAAATGGGGTTCTAGCATCAAAGTCAGGAAGGCACCCATTAAGCAGAGTTCCACAGGTTCCCTTAAGATTTCTTGGAAGTCTTTCGTAAACTAATGTGTACTGACAATCCTCACAAGGGAACAAGAGTAGGCTCCTTTTCCTCAAACAACTCTGGTGCTAGAACCTTCTTTTCAGGGAGACCCACCCCATACTAGAGTTCCATGGAAATACTTTGAGTGTCGCCTAGCCTATGGCACGACTCTCTCTTCACTTTGTCAGTGAAGTCAGGACGGCTCTGACATCTTTAGGACAGTGCTGATCCCTTGTGCCTGGCAGTGGTAAATCTAATAAATAATTGAATATTCAATAACACTCAGCTACAGGGACTCTCTCAACGTTTTCCAGATTTAAAGTCTGGTATATTTCAGCCAGAAACTCACATGGCAACTGCTTCTGTTGCCTCCCTTCTTGGCAGTGGCTCTCAACTTCCTTGGTTTAAGATCCACATTAGCAGTGCCGGCGTCCTCACTGGCCTCCTTTCCCAATTACCATGGCCAGCATCTCCTCAGTGGAAGGTAATGAGAAAAGGGAGGCTGCTTAAATGAAGCGTGAGGAGCAGGTATCAAGATGATATCCAGTTTTTATGAAATAGCAGACAGATTTGCCAAACGGCCATAGTAGAAAGAAGCCTGTTCACTGGTCAGCTGAGAGCCTAAAGGGTGCCTTTGATCTTGAACCCACCGAGGGAAGAGTTTAAGACAGGACTCTGAGAGCACCATCTGTTCACTCAACACAAAGTTCATCAGGTATGACTATTTTTACACTGTTAGCGTTCACATCCTACCTTTCTCTCTTTCAACAGATATTTTTAAGACTCTGTGTACGAGGTGCTGCTGAGTTTATTGTTTTCCATACCTGGGTTCTGAGAGTTTGAGAGAATTCAATATAATTTCGGGAATATAGAGAACGTCCAGCCAACAAATGGATTGTGTGCCCAGAGAGGATTTGAGTCAATTGTTTGGAGCTCAGGATGTACTTTCTGAAGGGAATCTCAGGCTGACAATAATAATAAAATAATAATAATAGATAGAAATAGTAATTGAGTGTTTACTATGTGTCTGGCCCTTTTACTAAGCACTTACTATTCATCTTCTGACTCAACCCCTGCTGTAGTGCTATGAGTTAGCTACAACGGTCACCTCCGTTTTCCAGAGGAAGAAACTGAACCTTGACGAGATTGGGTAACTTATTGGAGGACACACAGCTGGTAAATGGCACAACTCGAATGCCAACCCAGACTTGTCTATCCAGAGCCACGCCAACAAAAGCCTGTGCAGCTCCAAAGCTGTGTAGACATATGGCAGAAAATTACATGGTTATAGTTACAGCATCTATTCCAGGGAAGTAATAGCATTTAGTAGGTAAGCCTCTTTTTTCTCTTGAACATTAAGGTTTTGGGTAAAGGAGTTTTGTTTTGAGAATTTGGTTTTCTAGTGAAGATTTCTTAACCCACCGTTTACATTTCCCAGTTCCTGATTCCAACCACCCTATGCAGCTGTCATTCCAGTAGATCATGGTGTATCTCAGGAACCTTGAAAATGAGCGACATCCAAGCAGACTGGCCAAAGGAGCACAGGTTAGCTCTGCTCTCCACCCTCATGGCCTGGTCCATGCAAACAAAATGGGAGGAAAGGACGCACCCTCTGTCCACACAGCCCGAGTTAACCAGGGAACAAATTAATCAATCGATTCAAATTAGTTGTTAATCAAATTGATCTATCCAAATTGATCAAAAAAAAGAAGACTCCAACTGAAAAATAAACAAGTAACGTGAAAAGGCAATCCACAAAGGAATAAGCATGAATGGCCATCAACATGTGAAAAGACTGATAAAGTTTTCTGGGAATCACTGAGACACCAATTAAATGAAATACACTGGACCCTGACATTTACACTGTTTGGATTTGTTTTGTTTTGTGTTTAAAGGTGGCAGTATTTGTGGAACTCACAGGAAAAGGCCCTCCCACTTTCTGCTGGTGAATGGTGGTATAACTTTTCTGTAGAGCAACTGGAAATATGCATCCAACACCTTCACAAAGTGCCTGCCCTTTGCTCAGCAATTTCATTTTAAGGCATTCATCCTAAGGAAATAAAGAAAGATGTACCGTAAGATTAGCTACAAGTAGCATATCCTATATCACCCCATTTTTGTAAAAAAAAAAAAAAATTATACACACACACATCTTTAAGACAAAGTCTAGGAGAATGTAAATCAAAAAATACATTGTGGTTATCACTAGATTATAGAATTAGGACTGATTTTATGTTTTATGGTTTTTTCTTCAAAGAAATGCACTAATAATTGTTTTAAGTTTTAAATATATATACATAAACATATATATGATGAAACCCAAAGAAGTCAGACTTTTTGACCTCAAGCAACGGTCTCCAAAGTAGGTAATGTGCACACCAGGGTGTGGGAAGATGGTCCGTGGAGATGTGGGGAGAAAACACTAAAGCTTCTATTTATATTTATCTTTCATCAAAAAATAAAGATGATGTTGGGTGTTGGCAACATTTAACTAGGAAGCTAACACTGCGCCCTTACTGAGTCCATAGGTGAGTTAGGCCTGGGTCACATGTGGTGCGGAGGGTTCCAGAAAGAGAAGGGGCTCCCGGGGCAGAGGGCTTCTCTTCTCCTCACTTGCCTCCCACATCTCAGAGTATCCTGCAGTTTACATGCGCCCGGTTACATCGATTCATGACTCTGGTATTCAGATTTAACTAAACTAGTCCTCAGGAAACAGATAAGTCACTTTAAAAGATTCCTGCCAAGAAATGGCAGATTGCAGATGATGATAATAATGATGCAAGCACAGCAAACAGCAAGAGAAGGCCAATCATGACGCTTCTCCCGCTCCTCGTGAGAGCGAGGCCTCAGCCACATTATTAGATAAAAGTAATGACAACCTAATCAGATCTGACAAGAAGTCAGAAAGAGCTAGAAAGTGTAGAGGTAGAGGTGATATTTTAACAACAGCAACACGGATAAGTAAGACAGAAACTGCATCTGAGCTCTGAAGACATTACATTGTTGAGTGAAAACACAAAGTGCAGAACAGGGAGCAACAACCATTAACCACTCGTAAAACTGAAGGGAAACACGACCTGTATTGGCTGATATGTGCATTCAAAAGGCCACACTGGAAGGATTTAGCAGACACAAGCAATAGTGGTAACTTGCTTATAAGAGCAAGAATTGAGAAGACTAACAGGGAAGGAAGGAGACATTCCAGTGTTTTACTTATCATCATTTTCGAAGTTTGAACGACGTGAATGTATTACCTCCTCAAAAAGGTAAAAATATAAGGGCTGTCCCATGGCGCAGTGGTTAAGTTCGTGTGTTCTGCTTTGACAGCCTAGGGTTTGCCAGTTCAGATCCTGGGTGCAGACCTACCCACCGCTTCTCAAGCCATGCTGTGGCAGAATCCCACATATAAAGTAGAGGAAGATGGGCATGGGTGTTAGCTCAGGGCCAATCTTCCTCAGCAAAAAGAGGGGGTTTGGCAGCAGTTAGCTCAGGGCTGATCTTCCTCAAAAAGCAAACAAAAAAAAGTAAAAATGTATTTTAATTACCTTTTTCTCAGGCCCTTTTCTGAACATTTCTGAACTATACTCTACAAAAAGCCTTCTACTCTTGGCATTTGCCCTACTGGTTTATGAGTCCAGTTTAAAAGCTATGAGAGCCAATTAGATTTGCCTCATTCCTCACATTTCCTTATTTACCTCCAAAAACCTGTTCTTCAAAACACTTCTGAATGTGACTATGGACAGAAAAGGAGGGACAGAGGGAGGGAAAGAGAGGAGAGGAAGTTTGAATGGGTGGCTCTTGCCTCCAATCCAGGGAGACAACAATTTGCTCCCCCTCAAACCTATTCCACTCCCTACCCCCGCCATCCGTAACAAATTTTTGCCTCTGAGTATTTGCAAAGGTTTTGCCACCTCCTTCTAGATGGCACACAGTTCACTGGGTTAGAAATAGTATCTAACAGTATCGGACAACATGTCTCATCCCAGCCCTCCTGGGAATATCTGCCAGCCTCCCACATCCACTTTGACAGCATCTTTAATCCTGTCCTAGGAAGTGATTCTGAAAAAAAATACACTGAGGCCAAAAGTGTTACAAAATCCACAAGCAACTTCTGGTTTCTGGTCCAGCATGTAAGGAGCTGGAAAGTCTTGCCCTCACTTGCCAAAGCAGGATCAGATCTCTGCAGAGTGACTCCCCCCTCTGCAGGATTTCCCAGGATCTCCAGGAGACTCTGAAGAGGGTCAGCAAGTCCAGACCAATGGAACTTGTGTCAGGTATTCTAAAAGTTACAAATCTCAACTTAAAGGAGATCTGCAATTTCATCATTCTCTTTGTCCTTCTAAGTGAATACTGTAACTCTCTTTTTGAACCTATATCTGAACCTCTTTTCAGATATCTATTTTGCCATTTTCATTGTGGCTCACAGTGTTCTTTAAGACATATATTTAAATCCTTTTTCAAACAGAATGGTTTTTAATTTCTGTTTCCTTGTGATGCAAGGCCCTCCCTTCCCCATGGATCCCAAAGCAGTTCCTGGAAGGAAGAAAACCCACCAGATTGACATGTTATGAACTGAGGGGAGTACTCAACATCGTTAGTCATTAGAGAAATGTAAATAAAAACCACAATGAGAAACCACTTCATACCCACTAGGATGGCCATAATCAAATATACAGGCAATAACAAGTGCTGGTGAGGATGTGGAGAAATTGGAAACCTCTTACGTTGCTGGTGAGAATGAAAAATGGTGCAGCCACTGTGGAAAACAGTTTGGCAGTTCCTCGAAAAGTTAAACATAAAATTACCATATGAAGCTGCAACTCCTCTCCTAGGCATATACCCGAAAGAATTGAAAACGGATATTCAAACAAAAACATGTACATAAAAGTTCATAGCAGCACTAGTCACAATCACCAAAAGGTAGAAACTGTCTATATGTCCATCAACTGATGAGTGGATAAACAAACTGTGGCATGGCCATACAATGGAATATTATTCAGCCATAAAAAGGAGTGAAGTGCTGATATATGCTACCGCATGGATGAATTATATGATTCCATTTATATGAAATGGAACAGGTAAAGCCACAGAGACAGAAAAATTAGTGGCTACCAGGGGCTGGCTGGATGGGTGAGTGGGGAGTGACTATTTAATGCGTACAGGGTTTCTCTTCGAGGTAATGACAAAGTTTTAGAACTATCTAGAAGTTATGGTTGCACAACACTGTGAATATACTAAATTCCACTGAATTGTATACTTTAAAATGGTTAATTTTATTTTACATTGATTTAAAAACCTGAGGGGTGGCGTCCCTATCCTATGGCTTGAGGTCTCCTCACTTCTTCTCCATGCAGATCTTGGGTAAATGACAAATCAAACTGTTAAAACCTGAGTCTGTGGTGTTATTTCCACACCTGCTGTCACTTGTGCCCAGGAGCGAGCCTCATCAGTTACTTTGTCATATGTGAACTTCACCCCCTTCCTGTTCTAGTCCTTCATGGACACTGCTGATACTTCTGCTGGGCAATGATAATTTACACTGAGCACCTCCTATGTCCAAAGTCACTGAGCTAAGCACTCAGCATGCATTAGCTCATTTAATCCTCCCAACAATGCCATAAAGTGGGATTATCATTGTCCTCACTTTACACTTGAAGAAGCAGGGGAGGACTTTCCCAAGGCACCTGGGCAGTGGCAGAACTGGGCTGGGAAGCTGGATTGCAATGATTCCGAAGCCATGGTGTAAATCTGTGCTCTGAGATTTTAGTAGTGTTCCCTGAAAAATAAAGTGGGGATTCATACTGATATAATAAAACTCTGATAAAAATCCTGCAGAAAAAGAACTTTTAAATTTCTTTTCTCCAACATCCTGTAAAAATAGTTGACCACAGAACTCTCCCTCCTTCTTTCCCTTTCTTAGAGAACTTCTCTTAATATCTCAGGGGAGACTAGTGTTTCTGGGACCACAGAGTGGAAAATGCTGTGTCAAAAGGATGAACTGTCAAGTCAGAGAGGCCTCTCAGCTGAGCACTATTCAAAGAAACACTATTCATGACACTTACTAAAACGCCAAGGCAGACTTTATTCAGGACCATTGAGAGAGGTACAGGGCCTGCGCAGTGGGATTTTACGGTAGGAGAGAGATTGGACTCAACTCCAAATACAAGGAAAAGTGGGAATTGAAGGAGCAGGATGGGGGTCAGTGTATGGAGAATTACTAAGAGGAAACATCAAGAGTAAGAGGGGGATTCTTACTAAACTGACATCACAGGATTCTTGCTGAAGACGGCCGGGGCGATCAGACAAAACCTGGGGACGGTGGAGGAGGAGATGTTCAGATAGGGAGGGTGGGGGATTCCGGCTAAACCAACTTAGCAGGACTCTTGCTAAAATTGGACGATGCAAAGATGGACACAGAAACCCAGATGTCAAGGCCTTGTTGGGAAGAGGGCTCAGAGGAGCCTGACTAAAGTTTGGTCAAGGAGAGACTCCGTCAGCAAACCACCAGCTGAACCCCTGTGCCAGGCTAAACCCCCATGTGAAGAAATGTCACAGGAAATGCAGAAAAACACAGAGTAGGAGGCAAGGGAGCAGCAGGACAAATCAAGGGAGATGTCATAACCAGCCGTGGGCAGGGGTTCTCAGGCCTGAATGCACGACGGGGTCCCCTGCGCAACTTCAAACAAGAAACAAACCTCCTCCCTCCTAAGAGGCTCTGAGCAGAGGCAGAACCAGGCATCTCTGCTCTTGTCAATCTCCCCAGTGACTCTAGCGTGCAGCAGGGGAGAGAACCACCAAGGTGGGCTAATTATGCCACCTTAGGTGTCCCTCACACACAGTAGCCAATGATGGCAGAGAGATTGCCCCAAGAAGACACGCCTTCTACTAGAAGAAGATGTGCCTTCTTCTAGAGAAAAGCTGGCTTTGGCAGCTCTGACCTCAAGAAGCTGTGATTCTGACAAGGCCAGGATGAGGAAAAGAGGGAGGAAGCGGTATCTTTTCCATCCTCGCTGGAGCCAGGGCCATTAAGCAGAAATGGCTTCCTCTCCCCAGGAATCCTCACTCCAGCCATCAAAAGCTAGAAATGGGATGAACGATTACAGTTCCTCACAATCAATCCACTTCATAGGATCTCTCTTTCATTTATTTCCTGAATAAATGGATTCGTTTGGGGATGGCTATGTTTCCAATCAATCCTGTCAGCTCTCTATATCATAAATGTGTATTATCTTTTACAGAGCGTGTGCTATATTCTGTTTCTTGGATGTGGCTTTAGATATAGACATCCTGAAGACTTAAGAGATTCTATTTCCTTTAGGCTTTCTGGGTGCCCATTTCCCTGGCATCTCAGCCTTTATATTAACAATTTTCAAAGTGTGGTCCCAGGACCACCACCAGCAGCAGGGAGCTTGTTAGAAATGCAAATTCTTGGGCCCTGCCCCAGACCTACTGAATCTGGGAGTGGGGCAACAATCTGTATTTTAACAAGCCTTCCAGTCTTTCAGACATACAATAAAACTGCTTTAAATTATTTAGCTTAATACTCTAAAAGCCCACACTTTGGAGGAAATACTGTGTCTTCAAGCACCTCCCTTAGATTTCCAGGCTTCAATTTAATCATCTGTGCGAAGGAAGGCAATGGCGTTGACTGAGCACCCATACAGTCCAGACTTTGAAGCGTTATAACACCCCACAAGGCTTGACTTCATTTTAAGATGGAAAACCAAGTCTTGAGTAGTTAAGTCACTTTGTCAGGATCTCAGCTAGCAAGGAGCAGAGCTGGGTTTCGAACCATGTCTACCTGCTGCCAAAGCCACTGCCCGCTCTGTGCCCCTCCCAGTCTCCCAGCTCCAGAACTCCTTAGCTCCTAGGGCAGGCCTGAGAACTGGAAGATGCAGATAAACCTGGCAGATTCCCTGATTCTTTAAAGCAATTGGTCTCGGCTGAATGGAGGGTGAGTGGGGTGGTCAGCAGCAGCTGAATCTGTTCAGAGAAAAGGTAGTACTACTGGGTATTTATCCAAAGAACATGAAACCAACAATCCAAAGAGATCTGTGCACCCCTATGTTCATCGCAGCATTATTCACAATAGACAAGATGTGGAAGCAACCCAAGTGCCCATCGACTGATGATTAGATAAAGAAGATGTGGTGTGTATATATATATATATATATATATATATATACAATGGAATACTAGTTAGCCATAAAAAATGAAATATAATAATGTACACCTAAAATGTACACAATGTTATAGGCAAATATGACCTCAATAAAATTTTTTTTAAAAAGGTATTACAACCAACCTCCTCTCATTCTTTACCAAACAGAAAACATCCTTTCCCCTTAAAAGACACTTTCATTGTTCAACACATGTTTACTGAGCATCAGATGCTCTGCAGACTCGAGGAGTAACAGTGGAGAACAAGACTATGTGGCCCGTCCCTCGTCCGTGATGATAAGAGCCTACATTTGTTGAACATTTTCTATGGCCCAGAGACTGTGCAAAACAATCTCGTTTAAACCTCACACTAACCTATGACTTAGGTAACTGAGACTCAGAGAAGTTAAGTAACCTGCCCAGGGTGAACAGCTGGGAGTGGCAGCACCAGGATTAAGTCCAGACCCCTCTAACTCAAAGCCTGAGCCCTTAACCAAGACACTGTATGCACCTCCTTACAACACCTGTTTCTTTTACTGTTTGTTTGTTTTTACAACAGTCATATATTGTTGTCGAATTTTTTTTAACCATTGCTGGGCGGGCCCTGATGTTCTTTCTTAGTCATGAGTTGTTCGTGGAAAGGATGCTGGAGCAGGAATAAGGATGACTGAACACCTAGGCCACCGGCGAAAAACCAGACAATTGAACAAGAACAAAATCCAGAACCAGTGATCAAAGAGAAGAGAAACAATAGGTTCCTGGGCACCAGCAGGGAGGAAAGCCACAGGGCTGAGATTCGGCAGCTGAGCACCAGGAGGGCTGGCTCGGACCCACACAGTTCTGCTCGATGCCTGTGCTCCAGGGGGTGTCCTGGCTGAAGGGGCTGGTAACTATTTTGAGAATCTCCCCTAGCTGGTTTTTCTTCTGATTTTCCCTCCTTCTTTTCCCAGACCTAGTGGCTGATTTTCATGAAGCACCAGACATTAGGCACTGGGGATTGAAAGTCCTATATTAGGGAGTATCTGCTGCTCAGGGTCTCCCCTCCTCCAATGGGAGAGGCGACAGTCAGAGCCAGAGGTGGCTATGGCCAGAGGAGCAGGGTACAGGGGTCCAGAACTGGAGGGTAGGAACTCCAGAATTTGCAGTGCCTTGGGTAAGTGAGGAGGACCTGAGGCCCCTCGCCCTGCTTAGATAGCTCCCTGAAAGAGCCACCAACTGGACAGACTTGAAGCACACCCCAGAACCTCTCCAACTTTTAGCCACATCGCAAAACTCCTCTTAGGACTGCTGTCTCTGCCAAGGCAATGCGGTTCCAGAAAACACATCTTAAGCAAATATCTCACTTAGGATAGTCAAACCAGAGAGAGATGACGTCAGTTGAGTGCCTACTGTGTACCAGGTTCCATGCTAAGCACTCTACACGCATTTCTCATTTATTCCTATAAACTCATGGAGCAGACATTATTCCCACCCCGTCTCCCACTCCATTGTACAGATGAGGAAACTGAGGGCCAGGGAGTTTGTGAAAGTTGCTCCAGGTCATAAAGCTAGTAAAGGACAGGGGCAGAATACAAACCCAGGCATGAGCGCCTCCCTCACACTACTTCCTACCTCTATCCTGCCCACTCATGGTTCCCACGCAAGCTTGAAAGCAGATTTCCTGGAAATAAAGCTGGAGGCCTTGAATCAGTGGAGCAGAAGGGCCAGATCTTATTTTGAATGAGATCAGGTCTTTGTAGTGCGCAAGCATGGGGAACCCTGACACGGGAGGGCGTGCAGGCCTGGGTGAAGGCACTTCATGTCTTGTAAAGCAAGACGTGGGTTGAAAGCAGCAGGTGTGAAGGCCTCTGCCTCACCCAGCCCCACACTTCCGCCAGTGGTAGGACTGTGAAAGCAGCAGAGCTTCCAAGGTCTTCGGGAGGGAGAAGGTGCTAGATCAGCCTATTTGCGGGAGAGAACGAATTTTCTTGTCCAGCACCCCTCCTGGCCCCAAAGATGTGAAAAACAAACACTGCTAACAGAGCAGTGACCACCTGACCCTCCCTCTGAGCAGAAGGTCCCTTCCCTGGGGCAGGCCTGCAGACACTCAGCCTGAGCCCATCCCCGCTTCCCCCTCACCCCGCCCCCAGCCTCAAGGGGCCTCTGACTCCCACAGCAAGGGCACCCTGAAAAGATCACAGAGCAGTCCCCAAAGAGGCAGTGAAAGCTGAGGGACACGTGCTTTTTGAGGACCAGCACACAACGCATCTTTGACAGACTTTGTTCCGCTTGCCAGTTGGCAGTAATGGAATACCCCTGAGTGTGTAGTTTTTAACTGATGCAAATTCAGCCTTCCTGCTGCATTCCAGGAGACACATAATACAATTTTCGGGGTGTGGAAACGTTTGCATTATGATCAGAGTCCCAGACCAACACACAGTTCGAATGGATGCCACTAAACCAGCGCCCCAGGAGGGCAGGACAGCCCTGGGGAGAAGCTTTCGGGCTGCAGTCTCAGTCTTTGTGACAGGGTAGATTTTCTCTGCAGCCACCATGCTGTCTGCATTGTCTGTCCCTCCCTCATTCACTCCTTAGTGCATTCTAATCAGGACTGGAAAGCAAAGGCTCAGAGCCTATTCAAAGACATTTTTGAAAGGGAAAGTCTGACAGAGCTGATGGCGAGTCCCAGGTGGTCAATGAGTGGGAGATGAGGCTGCTGGGCGGTTACCTCAGAGCAGAAGGGATCTGCTGAGGCACTGGCGGGGGACTCCTGGATGCTGACAGTTTTACATCGTGACATGGGGTGGGATGGGGGGCTTACACAGGTGTCCTTTTACTTCACAAAAATTAATTAAGCTGTATACTTGTGTTCCACACAGTGGGACATTTGTTGTATTTCATACCAAAGAAAAGGGATCCTGGGGGCCGGCCCCGTGACCGAGTGGTTAAGCTCGCATGCTCCATCCGCTGCAGGCGGCCCAGTGTTTCATGGGTTCGACTCCTGGGCACGGACATGGCACCACTCATCGAGTGACGCTGAGGTGGTGTCCCACATGCCACAACTAGAAGGACCCACAACTAGGAATATACAGCTATGTACTGGGGGGCTTTTGGGAGAAAAAGGAAAAAAATAAAATCTTTAAAAAAAAAGAAGAAAAGACATCCTGAAGCATTTCCAGTTTGATCACAATAGCTGCCGTCAAGGCCTCCTTAAAGAGATGGGGTGTGCCAGTCAGGAAATATCTGGCAAAGGGAAATGTCCCTCTCTGGGCACCAAAAGAGAGGAGAATTCGGTTTCACTCTGTGGGAGGCAGCAGACAGGGAAGGTTTGGTGCGTGGGCTCATGCTTCCATGCCCAGAGAGACGCGGAGCTGTGGACAGTCTCCAGGAGGGGCCCAAGGGCGCCCCGTGGGAGTCTGAGCTGGTGAGCGTTGGCCCCGGCTGAGAGCACAGGAGAGGCAGGGCGACCGTGCAGCAGCTGCTGAAAGAAGGAGGTGCCAGGGGCCTCCGGGAGCCACCTTCCTGATCTCTGCTCCCACGGCCACAGATTACAGGAGGCAAAATGTGCTCTTTATAAAGCCACTCCCAACTTTTCATTAGCTTACTTTTCTCTTAACAAGAAAACTAATCAAGAGAAACCACAAGAGATTCCCCAGGCTGGTTTTGAGCTCCCTCCAATGTGGCCAAATATGGCTGAACCTGGACCAAATAGAGATGTTTACTGACAGCCTAATAAACAAATGGACCCCTTTGGATGTAACCTTGATGAATGGAGCATCCAGGTGTTTTCAATAATGGCAATAAGCACTACAACTCAAAGTATTTCTGATTCAAGTCTAATGCATTATTAGGCCATTAGAGGCTGAGCACGGAGGACCATTTGGACACGGCCCTATCAATAACACTGCTTCCCAGCCTGCATTTAGGCCCAGGGAATTAGTCATCTTGATATTCTATTTAATAAAAACCTCAAGAAGAAGCATCAAAAATCACATTACATTTTAACAGGGTTACAGCAGCCCAGGAGAACCACAAGTTTAATTTTCATAAGAGCATTCATTCCTCAATTATGTCAGACATGAAAATGTAAATGGCAAATTTAATGCTAACAATATCCCTCAAAGCACATTGGCAGGTAAAGGCACATTATGTTGAGTGGATGCTGGCTGCATATCAAGCAGCCCCAAAGTGAGACTTGGTGGGTGGGGGGAGGATACAGAGAGGAGGAAGGATTCAGGCTACTTGGCTGGGCTGCCCTTGGAAGAGCTACAGCCTCAAAGCCAGGGGCAGGAGGGGCAGCTATGAGTCTCAGAGACACGGGCTCCTTAGTGACTTCTCACGGCATTTCCCATGGGTGCCAAAAGCCCAGTTTGTTTGCTCAATGGCAGCAGCCGAAAGATGCCAATGATGGCATTCCAGGGCCTAAAAGTGAAGAGGACTTCCAAGGGATTGCCAGAAATTGTGTGGCATGTGAGATGGGAATATATATTTTAAGCAAAATTCCAGCTGAATGACTCACCCTCCCTCAGAGGGCTAGACCAGCTTTCTGGTCAAGAGTGTAGAAGAAAGAGAGAATATTATTTCTATTTTTAACTGAAGTCACTGACACCAGCCACCAAAGAAATTTTACTGCATTTTTCCATAAAGAAAATTGTCTCTGAAAGGTGTCCTTGATACGCCATGTTTTTTTTAAAAAAGTAATCTATAGCAAAAAATAAATACCAGATATTAATTGTGTCTAGGTATATGCATAGGAAATCGTCTGAAAGATTGTACACCAAACTGCTAAGGGCATCTAATGAGTATGTATTACTTCTGTAAACAAAAAGAATAACAAGAAAGATTTTTTTAGAGAAGTCCATTCATGGATAAAGCCATCTCTCCAAAGACAAGCAGTTCCACCATTCCTCCTGAGTTGCTCTGTGTCTGTAATTAAATCAGAATCATAAAAAGCGGCAGCAGCAAGAAGGCTGGGATGCAATCTAGTCTTATCTCTCCCTTCCCTCTGGAGGAAGCTGAGGCCAGAGAGGTTCATTCATTCAACAAGGATATGCCAATAGTCCGAAATACGCCAGGCAGGACTCAAGGCTCTGGGCTTCCCTCCAGGGCTTGATCCAAGCCTCAGACTCAAGACCTTGGAGCAAATACATTACTGATAACTGGATGCCATGGAACCCGACACGTGACAGTGAATTTCACCATTCTCTTCTTTTGATGAATTTTGTTGGAAGTTCGCCTTTCAAAAAATCTACTCAAATGTTTTTATTTCGGATAACATAGTGAGTCATCGTTATAAATATTCTTTGCTCTTTTCATATGAGAAAGTCTTTATAAAGGTAAAAAAGGAAAAATTTCAAACTGTATCAAATGTATTTCAAAATGTATTTTAGATGTGAAAGGTCCTACAGGGAAAACAAGAAGGCATGCACATTAACTTGATGTCAACAAACTTTTATTGGGGGTATACCCTTATAAGACACTGTGATGGTTGCTTAGGATAAAGCATCCCACAATCTCGCGGGGGGGGGGGGGGAGAAACACACAAACAAATAGGACAGTACAATGCCATATGTGTCTGGATAAAAGTACATATCAGATGTGACATGTCACTGAGTGGGCAATGGCTGACTTTTGGGGAGAGTTCAGAGAAAGTTTCACTGAGGTGAGATCGAAGCTGAGTTTTTGATAATGAACTGGCATTTGCCCAATGGACATAAGAAGCAAAGGCATCTCCAGCAAAAAGAGCAGCATGTGCAAAGGTTGTTCTATATCAAATTGCAAGATGTATGAGATGTGCTGGTGCATGGGGCTGCGGGGGGGAGGGGAGGGGTGAAAGGAGCAGGCAGTCAAGGGACCATGACAAGGAGTTAGATTATATTGCAACAGCTGTGTGGAAAGAAAAGTGTGTCATGGTCAGGTTTTCATTTTATACAGACTATTCTGTGACCAAGGAGTGAGAATGGAAGACATCCGAGGGGAGGCAGGGAGACGAGAAAGCTAATGAAAACAACGGTCCACGTAAGAAGAGATGAGAGTCCAGGCTAGGGCTACAACTGAAAGGCAAGACAGGAGGGGACACTTGAAAGAGACACTTAGGAGGTAAAACCTTTAGGAGGTATTGATTGATTGGATGTGGGGATGAGAGAGTAGGAAGAATCAAGGATGAACACAGGGAGCTCTGGCTTTGGAATCTGATGGAGTGGTGATATCTCCAAGTACGTGGGCAAACCAAGAGAGGGGTTTGGTAGGTAGGGTAGGGAATTAATTTAGCTTTAGACAGGTTGAGTTTGAGGAGCCTTTGGGACATTGAAAGAAAGACTCTGATGGACAAAGAGTCTGGAGCTCCAGAGAAAATTCTACCTGGAGACACAAACATGTAAGCTTCATCATATGATAGTGGCTAAAACCATGAGAGTGAATGAGCTTTTTGGCCTAGGGAGAAAGTGAATGAACAGAGAATGTGGGGAGTGGCTTGGTGGCATAGGGGTTAAGTGCACACACTCTGCTTAGGTTGCCCAGGGTTCACAGGTTCAGATCCTGGGTGCGGACCTACACACCACTTACCAAGCCATGCTGTGGCAGGTGTCCCACCTATGAAATAGAGGAAGATGGGCACAGATGTTAGCTCAGGGCCCATCTTCCTCAGCAAAAGGAGGAGGATTGGCAGCAGAAGTTAACTCAGGGCAATTTTCCTCACAAAAAAAAAAAGAGAGAGAGAAAGTGGTTGCCATTAGCTACTAAGAAATGAAAATGTTAAGACCTAGACAGAACAAGAAAAACCAATGAAGAAAACAGAGAAAGACAACCAAGTAAAACATCCAAGACAGTGACCAAATTACACACAGAGCAGTTCTGGGGAAGAGCTCATGAGTCATGCTTCTCTAGCCAGGGGGGCTCATGTGCAGTGCAATATAAGATGCAACAAGAGAGGTGACAAATTTCACAAAGGTGAATCAAGCCACATGCATGGAAGGCCACACAGATCAGAAGAAGCCAGGCATCAAAGATAGGGGTGATGTTAGCATTATTAAGTAGGAATGGCCCCTTGGGTTTCCTTGATTAGCTCCATATATGAGCAAGATTCACCAAATCATAGGAAACTCACTAAATCATAGGAAATTTTATTGATGGCTGATTTCTGGCTGGACTCCAGGGAAGCTGAGGCAAGGTAGGTAAAGCCCAAGCTCTCAGAGACTTTGAACAATGCTTTAAAAATTTTTTTAAAAGAGGACATTCTTCTCCCATCACACAATATCATGATCCACTCCCATTTTCACCTCTTTCCCAACACTTAACAACCCACATCCTATGACAGGGTAGGAAAAACATTATCAAGAGAAATGGGAGACGCCTGCCAGCCACAGTGACCTTCACCTTGCCCTGGCCATGTCTGCCTTCTCTCTGACAGCACTGAGCATCTGTCACATGCTGCGTATCTCCACTCTTGGGTCCCTTCTCTATGTCCAGCATCAAAATAACAGAAGAGGGTTGAAATTACACAGAAGCTATGCGTCAGCCAGGGAGAGGGTAAAATATGAATATTCTACGACAAAAAGTTATATATTGGATCCATGTGGTGGACCAGAAGAGAAGAGGACACAGGCAGGACGGGGCAAGGGACTTGCTTAAGCCAGTAGAACAGTAGAAAAAACATTTAACTAGAGATTTGACTCTGGGTTCTTGTCACATAATCAAGGTCTGTAAACACTTCCCCCTTGCTCCTGGAGCCATCACTAACTCTCCCGTGTACAAGTGCTGAAGAGCATGTCAAAAGAAGAGAGGAATTAAGAACGGGAGAATGTCACATTATAACACAGCCAAGTTCAAGGATGGCAAACACCTGGTATTGGGCTGGAAGAGTAGCCTCCTTCCCTCCCTCTGGCTTCATGTTTCCACTTTAGGGACATGATTAACTGACTTTCTTGGCCACTCCTTCCCCCCAAGAAAGAGGAGTGAACTATCAGATTGTTTCATTGGGAGGAAACACTTGTCTGAGGCTACCCCTGTATCCCCAAGAGCCATGTGGAAATCACCAGCAGAAGGCACTGCTTCTCTTCTGGCTTCCTGTAGAAACAGGTGGAGAAACATACTGCCAGGAGACAATTTCTGTAAGGGAGCTGGATGGGCTCCCCTTTGCACAAAATAAATCTACAACGTAGGTCTTGACATGAACCAAGAGTTAGCTTCCGTTAGCAAATATGTTGATATGCCTAGGACACTGGTTTTGCCCAGAAGAGATTGAGAAAAACAAAGACACATTAACTGAGTGAGAATTGGAACAGCGAGAGAGAGAGAGAGAAATATCACGTATTCAGGCTTCTCTGTATGCTGAGCCCTGTGTTTTATAAACATTAAGACCATCTCATCTTCACAATAATTCCATTTGGCAGTTAGGGAAACAGCATCAGAGAGATTAGGCAACTTGCCTGTGATCACACAGATGAAAAGAGGCAGCACCGGCACTGAGCACCTCCAGTCTATCAAATTTCAAAGCTCAAACATTCAACCAGTCAACTGCGCTGCCAAGTGGCGAGTTAATTTGTTTCTGCATTTTCTACTCGTTTATAGTTTCAGCCCTGTGTCAGAGCAGAAAGCCCATTGTCTAGGAACAGCAGAAATATTTGAGTTTTTACTTGGGGATCAGAAAATTCCTAGAATCTGGTAGGAGACTTTTATCTACTGCAGTATCTGGGGTAGGAGTTCCTGAGATCAAAGCTTTTGCTGCTTAAGGAGGTGGCAGGAGCACAGGCTTTGAGAAAGACAGGTCCACGTTAGAATCCAAGCTCTGCCACTTATTAACTGAGTGACATTAAGCAAGATGCTTTACCTCTGAGCCTCAGTTTCCTCATCTGGAAGATGAGACTGATGGTAGTTGCCTCATGGACTTGTCACAAACATTAAAAGAGATAAAGTATATAGAACACCTCTACTCTATAATGGACCTACATGTTTGAGTACACTTACATGCTATGGTATACCTACGTGTTAGAATATAGCTACACACTATAGTATACCTACAGGCTACGGTTTACCTATATGTGATATACTATAGTCTGCCCACATAAATGTTAGCTCTCTTCCTTGCTTCAATTTGTGAAAATTATAGAAAGCAATCACCAAAATGGGGAGTGCATCTCAAAAACAATAGTTAAAAGATGACACTAACATTTCAAAACTGTTCAGAGGAACTAAAGCCAGAATCTTTCATGGAGGCCCATGTTCTGCTGAGAATCAATTCCTCATCAACTACTTAGGAAAATCTACAGAACCCAAACCTCTTTAAGTGTGCCAACTATGGTAGACAGCCTTCTGAGATGGTTCCCAATGATCCCCTTCTCCTGGTTTTCATACCCTTATATAATCCTCTCCCCTCGAGTGTAGCGACTTGGTACTAGCTTCTAATGCCTAGAACACAGCAAAAGTAATAGGATGCCATTTCTGGGATTAGATTACAAAAAAAACTGTAACTTCTATCTTGCTGGCGCTCTCTTCTCTTAGTCTCTTTGGCAAAGCCAGCTGCTGTATTGTGCTGCCCTGTGGAGAAGCCTATGTGGCAAGAAACTGAGGGGCCTCCAGCCAACAGCCAGAGACAAACTAAGGTCCTCAGCGCAACATCCTGTAAGAAACCAAATGCCACGATCAACCACGTGAGTGAACCTGAAAGGGCACCCTGCCAGTTGAGTCTTGAGGGGACTGCAGTCATGGTGACACCTTGATTGCAACCTCATGAGAGACCCAGAGCTGGAGGACTCAGGTAAGCCAAGCCCAGATTCCTGACCCAGAGAAACTGTGAAATGATAAATGTGTGTTCTTTTAAGCTAACTAAGTTTTGGAGTAATTTGTCACACGGCAATAGATAGCTAATCCATCAAGTGATCTAGGCTCTGCACAACATTTCATTTGAGTCAACACAGTCCAGAAACCAAAATAGTTCAGATCAATCCTAAGCTTCACTGGTGTTTTGTGAAGAAAGTCAAGGTAAATACAATTTTATAACCCACAGCCACACCCAAAATCCTCTTTGCCATTTCATTACACCGGTCACCTCCCCCATCCGATGGCTGCTCCAAAGCTTCTCTCTCTTCATGCCTCACTCTCAACTGCTTACTGAGAAGTCGCCACCCAAATTGGGCCCACAAAACCCTTCTTCTGCCTTCCACTTTCCCTTCTCTTCAATGTCTATTCCTTCCACTCTTTGGCAAGTATATCTTAGCCATGTCATTCACAAGTCACCAGCGTCTCTCCAGTCTTGCCTGTCCTGGCCCCAACAAAGCTGATGGGCAGGCAAAGACAGCATTTTCCTTGGAGGGTGGGGTGCAAGGGAGACACTGAACACTGAGTTGGGGCGAATACTTGACCCTGTAGCACCAGCTGATGAGTTTGGGTTGCTCCATGAACAAGCACAAACCCAACGGCCCATGGGCTTCAGCTTGGGAGAGAACGACAGATCTTAGAGACATAGCAACTGCCAGTGGATAATTTGGGGGTGTCAACCACCACAATTCTAGAGAATTGGGCTCCCTGGAATAAAATTTTCCACTAAAAACATTTTACAGTTTCTTTTTCCATTTGTGATTATATTTGGGAAGGGGGTACTACGCATGTTTTTGAGCTAGAGACATTTTACATACTCATGAATTAGGTAAGGGCTTTATCCTACAGCCAAATTATTAAAAATGTCTCGGGCAGGAATAATGCCAAGTTCTACCAAGACTGAATTTCTCAAGGTCTTGCAAGCCAGCGTCTGGTTGAAAATTTGCTATAGCCTCATTTGGAGCATTCAGATAACTCTGAGCATACCCTGATAGGCTGTGAGAGTCATTATCTTCCCTAAGTAGATCCAGTTCCAAGAGCAGGAAATTAAATAGCTTATTTTAGCCAAGTAGACTGCTGTAAATTAGCTAACTCCATTACTTTCATTGCAGAGCTTATCTCGCCCTAAAGGACAGCCCAGGGGCAGCAAAAGCAGCTCTTAACTGCTGAGAACAGGAGCAGCTCACACTGCATTAAGGCCCAGTCTCAGGAGTGTCTGTGCAGAGGCGACAGTGCCATTAGGTGCCCTAAATGCCACCACTTTGGGTTCAGACAAGGATTCTCTCCGGTAATTTTCAACAAGACGGTGAGCTCTGTAAGGATGATGTTCTTAATCTCTGAACATATCCAAGGTGCCCTGTTTTCAGCTAAGCCAAAATTTTCTAATCTCTAAAATGGGGGTAATACTACCCACACACTGGAAGCTGCAGCGAACATTATAAATTGTCCATATAGAGCTCCTAACGCAGCTCCTGGTATATAGTAGCCACTCAATATTCATATATTTAAATTAATGAATGGGGCAGAGAATATTGTATAAAAGATCATGGAGATAAAATTAACCATAAAAATACATCTTTATTGTTGTCTTTGCTATCTGTCAGACACCATTTTCAATGAACAGAGAACATCAAGATATATAGCAGAGAAAATAATAATTCTATGATCTGCTCTACTAGTAGGAAATTTAATATAGTGAAAATAACTGTTAACTACTTATTATCATTATGGCCATTTTACGAGTGAGCAAACTAGAGATTAAGTAATTTGATGACACTATTTGAAAGTATATAATAAGATTTTAATAATAACATGAGTTTCTTTTGATTACATACTATTTGCCAAATACTTCACATACATTAGCTCTTTTAATATTTTCAGCAACTTCATCATTGAGCTGGGGCCTATTAACCCCACTTAACAGAGGAGGAAACAGAGGCTCAGAGAAGCTGTGTTGATGATCCATAAGTGGCAGAGTTGTGATTCACACCAAGGTGGTCTTGGTTGCACAGACAAGGTGCTTCATTTTGACAATGGACTGGTAGGGTGTTAATGAAAGAGAATGAAGTGATATTATAAAAGGGAAGGGGCATAAAAATTGCCTGTATTAGTCAGGGTAAGTTAATCTGATAACAAACATCCCCAAAACATCAGAGAATAAGCACAATGAAAATCTGTTTTTCCTCTTGCTAAGTCCACTGTGGATGTTAATGGTTGATGTCTGTCCTCCAAGAGCAGAGCGGCTAACCATTCCAGTTTTCCTAGGACTGAGGGTTTCTCAGGACACAAACACTCTGTGTTAAAACCAGAAAAGTCTCAGGCAAACCAGGATGAGTCATCATATCCAAAAATGACTCCTAGAGCCAGCTCAGTCTTCTTCATCGGATCTTCTACGTTCAGCTATACATTTGATGAGAAAGATCACGGAGAAGCACACCCACCATTAACTGCTTTGACCCAAAATCGACACATCACTTTTGTTCACATTCCATTAGTGAGAACCAATCACATGGCTTCACTCAGATGCATGGGAGCTGGGAATGTTGTTTAGTGGGGTCTCTGGAAAGAGGAAATGTGTTGATGAGCATATCCCCAGTCTCCGCCCAATGCCACAGCTTCCTGTGGAGCCCAATCGTTGTAGAAGGGGCTGTCAATTTTTCCATTGGTCTAGAATGGGTACAGAAGTGGAAGGAGCTCAATAGGACTGATTTTTCGGCTCCCTACATACACAGACACACTTCAAGAGGAGGCTATTGGGCACAGCAGAGTGCCCCCAAATATGGCGGCCATGGAGTGGACCTCTTGCTGAGAGAGCCAGGGTGAGGGGCCGTGCCTCCATGGATTTAACTAGGCCAGGAAGCTACTGAGTGGCCCAAGTGGCCTTCTTAAATTATCTAATGTACCACTTGAAAGTGCTCGGATCAAATCCTGTCCATTCCAAAAGAACAGCTCCCAAGGTGTGCAAGCAGAAAACATCAGCCCCTGTTTAGCTCCTGCAAGGAACCGAAGAATCAGGCTGCCTTCCCTGGTCTGCTGATGGGTCTTCACCCACGTGAATCTTCTCCCTCCTGCTGCCCTCACTGAACATTGTTATTCAAACACCTATTATTCCTCCTGGAATCCTGGCGCCTTTCGTCAACGTAATGCTTACTTTCCTTTGTTCTAGAAATTGCAGTTCTATTGAATCACTGTGCTTCTATTCTTGATTATAAATTCTGTTGCTTTCTTTTCTGATGGCTGTAATTTAATTGGAATCACTCCTCTCTCACATCTCTTAGTGGTTCCTCAAAGGCTATACACCTTCACTTAATGCATATTCCTATACTTTTTTGGTGTTTTCGTTTAATGGAAGCCTCTTATTTTTCATTATGTTTAGCCACAAAAGATCTAAATATTGTGTTGTACAAAAAAATGAATTCCACCTCAACAGCCTCAGTGAGCTGACACCTCCTGAGACAAATTACCGTACTCACAAGCCACTCCTTCTTCTCCCAAAGAGGCTAAAGCCACAAAGTGGGGAGTCCATCCCAGTGGGTGTCCAGCCACCCACTCCCTCCCCACTTCATGACTCACTTGTCCCTTGAATGTGATGCTCCAATAAATGCCCCAGCTTGTTTGCTGGTTATGTTTTGACAGCGTTAGAACTTGCTACGGCCATTTATATCCACCTCCTCTCAGCTCTGATGTGGCCTTCCTTACCATAAGTCTCCTGAGAGCCACTGCAGGGCCTCCAAAACTCAAGCCACTTTTCAGCTCAATTGATTGCACTTGCTGAATGTCTGCATTTGTGGGCCATTTGCAGACCAGATGGGAGGAAATACAACATCCGAAAACTAGAAGAACTCATTTTAATTTAAAACATTCGGTTGCATTTTGGAAGTCCTACCAACCCAGGGTTCCAGAACATCTGCAAACAACACAAATTCCCTGTATTCCCTATTGTGGTCAATGGGACCACAACCCACTCAGTGACCCACTAGACACTGCAAAGTCACCTCTACCTTCTTTTTCTCTCCCCTCTTCTCTCAAGCCCAGTCATTCATAAAGGGCTCTCAACCTGCTTCCAGAGTAAGGACCCTCCTCCTCATCCCTATGCCCCTCACTAAATTCAGACCTTCAGAGTCTCTCGCTGGGACTTTTTCAGCTTTCTTCTATCAGGCTTTTCCCCTCTTCCATCTATCACTCAGTTGCCAGAGTTTTTTGTCCAAAAGAAAGTCTGATCTGACCACACCTTGCATGAGAGCAGCCCCCCACCCCTGGTGTACACTTCCTCATCACAGCCTGAGGGGCTCTCCACATTTATGCCCCCACTCTGCTTTCCTTTACAGCCTCATCTTTCACCTCATCATGCCACAAGGCTGCTCCTGGCCCACAGGGACGTCTTCCCTTCCTCAAGCATCACCTTTGTGGGTGCTATGCCCTCTGCCTTGGGCATCAGCTACTGATGTGTGAGGGGCCAGAATCCAGTTCCAACCCCATGTCTACCTCCACCAGAAACACTTTAAAGATAGCTTCAGCTTCATTAACTGTAACGTGCTATTAAAAAGCCTGTGATTTCTATTGAGGACAATGTCACAGGTACTGTTATTACTACTATGGTTTTTGCCTACATTCACAGTTAAAGAAAATGCTAAGTTTCAGTTAGTTGTTGGTAAAATGAAGAGTAATATTTTCAGTCTCTCCCACCCACCTTACCCATATCCAACCATCTTTAACCATCTTTTCAAATCTAGGGAAAGAATGTAAATCCCAGGCTTAGGCAGAAATATGTATGATTTGGGACATTCCGGGAATTGTGGTACAAACAAAGTGCTGAAAGTGAGTTACATAGACACAAAGAAATGCTTAACTATGAGGAATCACTGAAGAACAAGGGAAAGGGGTCAGCTTCCAGAAGGTTCCAGAGGAAGACATAGCCCTGAAGATAACCTCCTGTGACATCTGTGAGAAAATGTCAGAATCTCTTATGCTTTTCTGATTTTAATAAAAATCTTAGTAAACCAGGACTATATAGATAACCAAAAGTCACCATTATCTTCTTATTTATAATGAATAACTAAAAAACTAAAGATTCCAATGGGTAGAACATTTATGGGTATTTGATACATTTTCTTTTGTGCTTTTTTAATTTTAAAAAGAAAACTATATTCTCATTAAAGTCAATTTTAAAAAGCAAGGAGTTGAGGGCCCAGAGTGTCAGCAGGAGACACTTCCACTTGCACCCCTGGATATCCTGAAAGGGTCCTGTATTTGGCTCCAACCCCCTCCCAACCACAGTCTGCCAGCAATGCTGCTGGCACAGAGATTAGGCGGGAGACACTCCCATTTGCAACCTCAGAGATTTTGAAAGGGCCCTATACTCAACTCCAGCTGTCTCCCATCCACAGTCCATGAGCAGTACTGCTGGCTTGGGGAACCAGTGGGGCACACTCCTGTCTGCACGCCAAAAAGCCTGAAATGGCCCTATTCTCCATTCTAACCCCTCCCAGTCACAGTCCATGAGCAGTCCTGCTGGCACAGGGACCAGGAGGGAGGCACCCATGTCTGCACCTCAGGAGATGCACAAGGGCTCCAGTAACCAACCCCCAAAAAATGGAGATCTATGATTTGCCTGACAAAGAATTCAAAATTATCACCTTAAAGAAACTGAATGAAATGCAAGAGAACACAGACAACTAGACGAAATTGAGAAAATGATATATGAACAAAGTGAGAAGTTTAATAAAGAAATAGAAATCATAAAAAAGAACCATACATAAATCCTGGAACTGAAAAATACAATGACAGAACTGAAAAAGTTCAAGAGAGAGCTTCAAGAACAGACATGATAGTGTAGAAGAAAGATTCAGTGAACTCGAAAACAGATCATTTGAAATTAGCCAGTTAGAGGAACAAAAAAGAAAAAGAGTAAAAAAAAGCCCATGTGAGTTATGAGACACTATCAAGTAAACAAACATTAATATCATGAGAGCACAAGATGGAGAGAAAGAGAGAAGGGGGCAGACAGAGTGCAGTCATGCATCACTTAATGAAAGGGATACATTCTGAGAAATGTGTCATTAGGTGATTTTGTCATTGTGCAAGCATCATAGAGTATACTTACACAAACCTAGATGGTATAGCCTACTACACACCTAAGCTGTATGGTACTCACCTTATCGGACTACTGTCATATATGCAGTCTGTCATTGACCAGAACTTTATGATGTGGTGTGTGACTATATTTAAAGATACGGTAGCTAAAAAATTCCCAAATCTAGGGAGAAATATGGAGAAACACAAAGCATCACAAGAGGCTACTATGAACAATTATACTCCAACAAATTAGATAACGTAGAGGAAATGGATAAATTCCTAGAAGCATACAACCTACTGAGACTGAATCATGAAGAAATAGAAAATCTGAACAGACCAACAATGACTAAGGTGATTGAAGCAGTGATCAAAAATTCCCAACACAGAAAAACCTAGGACCAGATGATTTCACTGGTGAATTCTACCAAACATTTAAAAGAGAGTTAATACCAGTCCTCCTCAAACTCTTCCCAAAAATTGAGGAGGAGGGAAGATTCCCAAACTCATTTTAAGAGTCCAGCATTACCCTGATACCAAAGCCAGATAAGGACACTACAAGAAAATAAAACTATAGGCCAATATCCCTGATGAATATATATGCAAAAATTCTCAACAAAATTCTAGCAAACCAAATTCAACAGCACATTAAAATGATCATGCACCATGATCAAGTAGAATTTATCCCTGGGATGCAAGGTTGTTTTCAACATATGTAAATCAACAAATGTGATACACCACATTAATAGAAGGAAGGATAAAAATCAGATAACCTCAACATATGCAAAAAAGCATTCAACAAAATTTGACACCCTTTCATGATAAAAGTTCTCAATAAAATGAGTATGGAATGAACAGACCTCAATATAATAAAGGCCATATATGACAAACCCACAGCTAACATCATACTCAATGACGAGAAACTAATAGCTCTTCTTCTAAGATCAGGAACAAGACAGGGTGCCTAATTTTACCACTCCTATTCAACACAGTACTGGAGGTCCTAGCCAGAAAAATCAGGCAAGAAAAAGAAAGAAAATGCATCCATTTCAGAAAGGAGGAAGTAGAATTGCCTTTGTTTACTGATGACATGCTCTTATATATAGAAAATGCTGAAGACTCAAAAAAAATTGTTAGAACTAATAAATGAACTCAGTAAAGTTGCAGGATACAAAATCAACATACAGAAATCATTGCATTTCTATACACTAAAAACAAAATATCTGAAAAAGAAACCAGAAGACAATCCCATTTACAATTGCATCGCAAACAGTAAAATACTTAGGAATAAATTTAATCAAGGAGGTAAAAGATCCATACACTGAAAACTGTAAGACATCAATGAAAGAAAATGAATAAGACAAATTAAATGGAAAGACATCCTGTGTTCATGAATCAGAAGCATTAATATTGTTTAAATGCCCATACTACCCAAATCCATCTATACATTGGACATACTTTCTATCAAAATTCCAATGGCATTTTTCACAGAAAGGCAAAAAATAACCCTAAAGTTCATATGGCACCACAAAAGACCCTGAATAGCCAAAATAATCTTGAGACAGAACAACAAAGCTGGAGGCATCACACTTCCCGATTTCAAGCTATACTACAAACCTATAGTAATCAAAACAGTATGGTACTGGCATAAAAATAGACACATAGACCAATATAATAGAATAGAGAGCCCAGAAATAAACCCATGCTTATACAGCCAACTAAAATTGACAAGGCAGCCAAGAACACTCAATGAGTAAAAGATAGTCTTTTCAATATATGGTACTGGAAAACTGCATGTTCACATGCAAACGAATGAAAGTGGACTCCTATCTTACACCACTCACAAAAATTAACTCAAAATGTTTTAAAGACTTTAATGTAAGACCTGAAACCATAAAACTCCTAGAAGGAAACACAAGGAAAAATCTCCTTGACGTTGGTCTTGGCAACAATTTTTTGGATATGACATCAAAAGCATGAGCAATAAAAGCAAAAATAAACAAGTGGGACTGCATCAAACTAACAAGCTTCTGCACAGAAAAAGAAACAATCAACAAAATGAAGAGACAACCTGCAGAATGGCATAAAATATTTGCAAACCATATATCAAATAAGAGGTTAAAACACAAAATATGTAAGGAATTCATATAACAATAGCAAAAAAAAAAAACAAATTTAAAAATGGGCAGAGGACCAGAATAGACATTTTTCTGAAGAAGACATACGAATGGCCAACAGATACATGAAAAGATGCTCAACATCACTAATCATCAGGGAAATGCAAACCAAAACCACAATGAGATATCCCCTCACACCTGTCAGAATGGCTATTACCAAAAAGACAAAGGATAGCAAGTGTTGGCGAGGATGTGGAGAAAAGGGAACCCTAGCACACTGTTGGTGGGAATGTAAATTGGTACAGCTATTACAGAAATATGGAAGTTCCTCAAAAAATTATAAGTAGAACTACCATGTGATCCACAATCCCACTTCTGGGTATATATCCAAATTAAATGAAATCACTATCTCAAAGAGATATCTGCATCCCCATATTCATCGTCTTGGCTATGATAGCTAAGACACAAAAACAGCCTAAATGTCCATCAACGAATGAACAGATACAGAAACTGTGGTATATATGATGTACAATGGAATATTATTCAGCCGTAAAAAACAGGGAGAAATCCTGCCATTTGTAACAACACAGATGGATCTTGAGGGCATTAGGCCTTGTGAAATGTCAGATAGCAAAAAACAAATACTATATGATCTCACTTACATGTGGACTCTATGAAAAATAGCCAAACTCACAGAAACAGAGAGTAGAATGCTGGTTACCAGGGACTGAGGAGTCAGGGAAATGGGGACATGTTGGACAAAGGGTACAAACTTCCAGTTATAACAAGAAGAAGTTCTGCAGATCTAGTATTCAGCGTGATAACTACAGTTAACATTACTGCATTATTTACTAGACAGTTGCTAAGAGACTAGATATTAAATATTTTCACCACACATACACACAAAAAAATTGTAATCATGTGAGGAGATGGATGTGTTAACTACTCTTATTATATATATTTCACCATACAGAGTCTTGTATTGAGTAAAGATCAGAATATGTTTTGAGAGATGACTCGTTAGGCAAGTTCATCATTGTGCAAACATCATAGAGTGTACTTGCACAGACCTGGATGGTATAGCCTCCTACACACCTAGGCTATATGGTACCAATCTTATGGGAGCACCATTGTGTGTACAGTCCATCATTGACCAAAACATCACCACGCGGGACAACTGTACACACATGTATCAAATCATCATGCTGTACACCTTAACTTTACATAATGTTATATATCAATTATTTCTCAACCAAGCTAGGGAAAATAAATAAATAAAACAATTAAAAATAAAAAAGCAAGGAGACACATTAACATCTCATATTTCATGATACAATAAAAAGAAATTGTATGTAAAATTTAGGCAGAATTAGAAAGTAAAATAGTTGTACATTTCATAAGAGCTATGATGGGCTACTTGTCAAAACAAAGGTACATAGTTGAAATTTTACTGGTATTAACACGTGTTTAGAAAAGCACCTTATCACAAATAAAACATATTCAAATGAAGAACTTTTTATGTAATCGGCATTAACAAAGTAGAAAATACAATGTTTAAAGGGACATTCACAATAAATACTAAATAATATGTAATAGTTTGGAAGCCTATAAAGAAAATTATAAAACTTTACTAAGGGACACAAAAGTCTATAAGTAAGGAGGACTATATTCCTGTATAAGAAAACGTCATAGTTTTAAAAATGCTAATTTTATAACCAATTGGCTCTGTGTTAAGGCAGCAAAAATCATAGGTTTTCTCCTCCAGGATCCATTTGCTTTAGTCTGGTCCATGGAAACTATTACACTTTCAACCCATCGGTCGTCCTACAAATGTCAGCAACCATCACAGTGGAGGCTGGTCAATCAGCCCAACTGGCACAAACTCATCGGTGCAGCTTGAGCAGAGCCCCAGCACCTAAGCAGCAGCGGAAGGTGGGTCTGTATGACACTTTCAAGGCCCAGTTCCACCCCAGAGGCCCTGTGGAAGAGCAGAGAGCAGTGGGTGGTCGAGTTACGAGGGCTGCTCCAGGGCCATGTTCTCATGCTCCCCTGTTCTGTGACTTCCTGCAGATGACCTCTCATAGACCCATTTCCCCACTTCTAAAATGGGGATTACATTCCTACCTACACACAGAGTTGTTGCGAGAGTCAGATGAGAGACCTGAAATAAAAGTGCTTGGGAAAGTCTTACGGACTCTACAAATGGAAACACAAATGTATTCTAGTACACTATACCATAATCATAATGTTTAACTACAGAAGTAAAATTTTTCTCATTCTTTGTCCCCTCAAAAAGCAAAAATGTTGTAGAGGGTTGAATGGTGGCCTCCAAAAGACATGTCCACTCAGAACCTGCAAATGTGACATTATTTGGATAAAAGATCTTTGCACATGTAACTAAAAGTCTCAAGATAAGATGACCTTGAATTATTTAGATGGGCTCTAAACCCAATACAAGTGTCCTTATAAGAAGAGGGGAAGATACAGACACAAGAGGAGGTGATGTGAAACTGAGGCAAAGATGAGAGTTAAGTACCATAAGCCAAAGAATGCCTGGAGCCACCAAAAGCTAGGAGAGAGGCAAGTAATGGATTATTCCTCAGAGCCTCCAGGAGAAACCAACCCTGCCAACACCTTTATTTCAGACTTCTGGCTTTCAGGACTGTGAGAGAATAAGTATCTGTTGTTTCAAGCCATCCAAGTTGTGGTAATTTTTTATGGCAGCCACAGAAACTAATACCAATGGCTAAATGGATGTTGACCACATCTAAAGCATATGTTTGGAATAGGATATATGGTATTCACAAAACTCAACTTTGAGATCCCTGGGTAGCACATCAAAGAAAGAGTCAACCTGACTCGACATTTACCAGAAAAAAGTATGGGTTATAAAGAAGGATGCTGTGGGTGAGGGAAACAAACAGGATTCAGATGGGAGCCAGAGGTCAAAAGTCTCAAGGGCAGCTGTTCTGAAGGTACAGATTTGCAGCCGAATTTCTCTCATGTAGGCCACCCTGACACTGCAGAGAGAGCAGCAGCATGAGGTCAGTTGGTTATCAGAGATACGAGATTCTCCAGCAACACAGGAAGCCAACTGCAGCAAGAAGAAACTATCCCAGGTGGTGGGTACAACAAAGCAGGAAGGAAGGAAGACAAAGGGATAAATAGACCATCTTGTTTCAAGTCAGAGAATCAAAACAAAATCATTTACAGTTCTTTCCACTGCTGGAAAAAAAAAAAACCATTAAATATACATGCTCATGCCTGTGTGTGGGAAAGAGAGAGAAAGAGAGTTAAGGAGAATGGTTATCTTACTCAGATGACAGAAGAATCGCAATAAGAAATATTGTGTGTGCAAGTATATTTTAAAAATAACTAAGTTTTACAATTGAATTTTATGTAGCTTGGTACAGTTTTCCAAAAAAACCTTTTGTCTGGACTTGATGAGAATTTTCCTTCAAGCTAGTAGATTTTGTATAATACAATTCAGCCTGGTCTCTCCCGATGGGACCATCATGGAGTTTTGGCATCAGGGGTATTACCAGAAGCCACAATACAGCCCAGCCCAGAATCTAGAATCCAGAGAGAAATGCCAATTAATAAGGTGCTTTGGGGTGACTGGTGTTGCCCAGTTGTACTGATTACACGATATGTGACCCAAGGCATGATGGTTCTGTGAGCTCAGGACAAAGCTCTGGAGGGCGTATCAGGAGTTCCATGTGAGATGGTGTCAAAGAGAAAGGGAGGGGGCATAAGAAGACCAGCATTTACTGAGCCCCTGTCAAACGCTCCCTCCCGTGTCCTGACTTTCCTGCTCACACTTTACCCACCCACTGTGCGCGTACTTCAGTCTGTGGTTGCTCCAAGTTGTGTCTTTAGCCTCCCCAAGAATAATCATCTTATGGAAACTGAGGTAACACACAGGCAATTAAATAGCCGTGAGGACATGAATTCCTGCCATCGTGGGATGAAGACCCCACAAAGATGCTGGTTTGGTTTCTGGAAAATGTTCAGCTCACTTCCGGCCTGAATGTGGAAAGAAGCAGTGGCAGGATGCTGGGACGATGGAGCTCTTTCCACAGTGGAAGCTGCTGTGGTTGGCTAGCCAGGAGTGAGCTCCAATTCAGCAAGTGAGATGATAAGGAAGGTACAGTCAATGCAAACCAATAAATCTCTCCTTCCATGCAACCTTTTATCTGAATATGTCAAAAAAAAATCTAGACAGGAAATATGTACCCCTAAAGCATTAGCCTGATATGTTTATCAGCTGTAACTGAGTTTTCCAAAGATGTAGCATGAGTTAATTGAGCTTAAAGGGAGACCTAAACTGCTGGCCTCTTCTACCCATTTAAAATGGAGTAGAAAATCACAATGTTCCTGATGAGAATCAAGATAGCTATATTACTTGAAGAAATATGTCCAGGAACCATTGAACACTAAAAGTCTACCTGCAGACTCAAACAGCTGATCCCTGTTTGGGTACCATTTTGTAAATAGTGAGTCAAGTAAATACGGCTCGTCCATATGAAAGCACTAAATGTGCAAATGCCTATTATTTAGTGCCCAAACAGGGCCCAAGATGGTAAGGCCTGACATATAATTTGCCTTCTAGTTCAGATCTCTCCTCTAAAGAGGTCCTTTTAACTTGATTTGAAATCTCAAATACACACTGTACAATGAAATATACGCACATTTACCTATGTCTGTCTAGCTATCATCTATCTATGTTATTGGAAATTAAGCATAAATACATACATTTACAAATTCAAATACTACACAAGTCTAATGACATTATGCTTCTGGAATTACCTACCAGTCCTCACTAGGGAATTTTGCCAGGTGTGATTAGGCTAAACTGGTTCTCAACCAACGCCCCTAAGGGACATTTGGCAATGTTTGGAGATGTTTTTGATTGTCACAACATGGGGGTGGGGTGCTATTGGTATCGACTGGGTAGAGGCCAGGATGCTACTAAACACCCTACAATGCACAGCACAGCCCCTCACAGCAAAGAATTGTACTACTGTAGAAATTGAGAATGATATTGATCCACTTTCCTTCATCATCCTGTCCAAATGTAGTACTGTCCAAAATGTACTACTGTTGAAATTGAGATGATATTGATCCTCTTTCCTTCATCATCCTCGTTCCACTTTCACTAGCCTGGCCTATCCATGCCTCACAGCTCTACCATGAGTGAAAATAAGCAATCAATTAATCAATTCTGAAATGATAGCAATTTCACTTACTCTCCACCTGTTGGGCCCTTAGTTGCAAACCACTGAATCCACTCTACCTGGTTTAAACAGAAAGTGAATCTATTAAAGACTATTTAGCAACTGACAGAATTTTAAGGGGTGTCGGAGAGTCAGTCCTGGGGGCTAGGCATTTGGAGCAAAGCTCAAACCACAATGCAGCACGAAAACATACGCACGAAAGATGCCTTTGCCACCACCCTTACCAAAAGATTGAGTCCAGCTAGCTCCTGCTTTCTCTTTTTGCTGACTTCTAAGTTGGAGTTCCATATAGGTGGGACTAGTTGGCAGAGATTAAAGTAACATCTATAGCGCATGACGAAGCTATAGTAAAGACGGCAAAGCAGCTAAATTTGTGGATTCATGAGATGATTGATAAAGAAAGCGTAGTGGACAGCATTGTTGTGAGGCTGAAAGCTAAAGAAATTTTTGCTCACCTACTCTAATTGAAATATTGTTTTATTATGAAGAAACACTGCACTTAATTATTTGTAAGAAATATATGTTAAATAAAGTGTCTTTAAACAGAAATACACATAAAACAAGGTTATGTATAGATTAGTTGATGAAAACGTTGTGAACAGATGCTTGCAGGGGCCTCAGCCTGTATTTTCTCTAAGAGCAATGATTCTCTATTCGCTAATTCACTATTTGTGGCAACTTTACAGGACCAACTGCTGCAAATAATAAAAATCGGCTGCACCTTAGGAGGGACTGCTCATAATCAACTTCACATTGTAGTATAAATTCCTGAGGTGTGTACTTTCCTGAGGGCCTGTTTGAAAGGCTTATTGAGTGCCTGGTGGGAGGTTTGCTGTAGAGAAAGAGAGGAAGTCCCAAAGAAAGGGCAGTGCGAGGAAAAGGAACTCCTGCTTCCCCATGAGATTATGGGTCTGCCGAAGAGCCCACAACTCAGCAGCTCCTGGAGTGAAAACCCAGGGAAATTAGAATAGTTTGCCAAAGACCAAAGGGCTCAGTGACCGTGGCGCTTGGAGCTGCAATTCACTTCTGTCTTTTTCTGCAATTGCCCCACAGAGTGACAGAAAGTTTTCTTCATGACAACATGTGTATACACTCCTCATGCCTGTGGGCACACCAGGCAGGTCAGGACTGCCCATTAACAGCTAGCCACCAGCTGTAAGTCCTGGAAAGGATTAGCAACACGCAACATGACTCAGCCTAAGGATATTTTAGAAAATAGCCAGGCTGACAGATGAGCAAATTCCTGCCGGGGGAGACCCGCTACTCCAGGGCTTACAGCCTTTACAGACTCACTCAACAAAGAACATTTCTCAATCCCAGAGAATACACACAAAAGTATATATCTGGTAATATTAAGATCAACAAAAATGATAACAGCAGTATTTATTGAGCGTTTCCTCTGTGCCCAGCGTTGGGTTCAGTGTTTAACTTGTTACAACTTGTAGAGCTTAGTGTGCATCAAAGCCAAGCCAACCAGAGTAGCATTTCAAAGAAATGGTTTCTAGGGACAGGGAAGTTTCTTCCATATTGATGTCAATTTAGGTAGTGTTTTCTCTGAAAATCTCACATTAGAGATGTGCGTCCTGGCAAGAGATGATCACTGAGGGCTTAGCAATGATCATATTACATGATATTTGGTCATGGAAAAAGTGATTTTTGAGCACCCACTGTGAGAAAGGCAGCAGGCTGGGTCCTAAGCACACAGGGTAGAACGGGGTCTCTGCCCACAGGAATTTACAGCTGGCGGAGCACAGGAATCATGAGCCGAATCACCGAAAAGGAAGCCATGTGACTGTAAGAGCTGAACTGTGGACATGTTGCTACAGAGGAGCAGAGGAAGGGGCGATTCAACTCGTTCTACAAGGGAGACTCTGGGAGGGCTCTAGGAGGAGGGGATGTTTGAAGAGTGTGTGAAAAGAGGGCAACGGGAATGGGGTGTGAGAAAGGGAGCGGGGTCGGAAGGCGGCAAAAGCTAGGGAGTCAGTCACGAGGCAGGAAGCCACGCAGCACATGTGGAAAAATGTGTGCAGCATTTATCATGTTCCAGGCCTGGGTGAGGACCAGGATGCAAAGATGGTCAAGAGAGGCTCCTGTCCTTGAGGGCCTCATGCGCTAGAGCAGTGGTGCTCAGAGCACAGTCCTCCAAGATGAAACGGGACCTGCCGATTCCTTTATTAGCTAAGTCTAGCTAGCAAACAAGTGGGCTGATACAGTGACAGAAATTGACTTACATTTTGGCCCAAGGTCACCCCATCATGGACCAGCAGCTGGTGTGCCATACTTGGAGTCATTCTTCTTGAGAGCAACAGTCTCCAAAACGAAGCATATGCAAGAAGACACTTTGGGGCACAGAAAGAAAATGCTAAAATTTTTTCTTATATAGGGCCACAATCTCTCATCTGAAATCTTTGAGGTCAGGTGTGTTCTGCATTTCCTTTCGATGCTAGAAAGGTGAAATGGTGCATACACTGTGTGTTACATAACATACCCTACAGGAGCCAGGGCAACACCCCCTAATCAGATACAGGAACATTTCTGCAGCAAAATTTGGGACTGACCCTCAAACAGCATAAATAATGACTCAAAATAGTCTTTTGTCAGTGAGGGTCAGGTTTTGTTTCTGTTGGGAGACACTTTTCCCCAGATTTCTTGGCATTTCTGCTCAGTCCATATTCTCTGAGCAAAGGCATTGACAAACTCTGCTCAGAGATGATTGAACAGCGAACATGCCTTGGAAGCTGGAGATAGTGAGTGTACATGATACAGATGGAGGATGTCTCCCTCCCCAAAGACATTCCGGGGTTGCAAAGCTTAGAGATGCTTCCTTCCTCAGAGATGCCCCAGGGGAGTAAAGTAATGTCTTCCTCAGGGGCCTCCAAAAGAAGCAGGCGCCATCATCACTCCTCCACCTCCCATTCCCAGGAGCTTGGGCTCAGCAAGGTTAACTAACCCAGCGAGGTCACACAGCCAACGAGCGGTGGAGCTGGGTTGGAACATGGTTCTGTAGGGTTCTGTCAGATGCCCAGCTCTGCTCTTATCCAGTGCTCTCAGCTGAGGATGTGCCAAGAGCACTAGGAGAATCACCTGCTGTGGAACTTAAGGCAAATCTCTTAACTGCTCTGACTCTGTTTCCTTAGCTATAAAAGGGGGGTAATACTTTCCTACCTCTGAAAATTGTGAGGATTTGGGGAGAAGATCATGAGATGGTGTAGGCTGAGATATTCTGGAAATTAAAAGGCAATGTGAAATGTAAGGGATGATAATTCACATTACTGCAATTGTTATGGTCCTAAAACACACAAAATGGGAATGAATAAAGTGACTTCTAGCCTTGCCACCTCCTTGCACTGAGGCCTGGAGAGCCCCAGGGACACCCAAGGGCCCAGCCTTGGTGGGGGTCCAGGTCTTGGCTGACAACACCCCAGAGTGTGGCTGAGTGATGAGAGGAAGGGAGCTCTGGCCCTGCAGAAACAGAACTTGTCCTGCTTCCCATGTCTTTCATTCCAGAAATAGCGAGGCCTTCTCAGCAAGTTACGGGAGCGCAGTGGGGCTGCTATGTTTTGATTTTACCCAGAAGTTATCTGAGGAGAAGAGCAGTTCCAGAGCCCTGCTGGGCAGGAATGAGGATTGAGCGCTTAATTCCCCTGACTTAGCTAAACATGCCTCCTTTGCTGGTTGGACTGAGTTTAGCAAGAGTAAATATTTTTTGGAGGGTCAAGCAAATGATTTTGTTTTCTAAATACATACTGACATTGAGTCTGGAAAGAAGAAACACAGGTTCAGATTAGGTCTAAGGAACTGGAACTCATATTTGAGCCCCAACTATGTATCAGACACAGAGCTGAGCATAGCCAGCAGTCCCATGAAGGAATGACTGTCATCCTCATTTTATTACAGATGAGAGAGGGGAAGCTTAGAGAGGCTAACCGGTCTACCACATAAACATGGTGGCAAGTAACAGAATTGGGATCTAAACCCAGCTTGCCCATCTGCAACACCTATGCTGTTTCCAGGACCCTCTGCTCAGCTGACTTATTTAAGATCCCCCTTCCTTACCAGATCACCAAGGAATAGACATACTGTCCTGCTCATGCCTCTTTGTCCGAAACCGTGACCATTTTTCCTTTGGTAGATTAGAAAAGTAGTTCCTTAAGACAATAAAATGGTGCTGTCGATTCTTCCATCTCACCCTAAGCTAACAATGAGCAATACCTTTAGAAGTTGACATCGATGCCCCTGCTTTCCCTGATTTCATTTAACGCTCAGTTGACAGATTTGATCTGCACATGTGATACTGCCAAGGTGGAGGATAGAGATATCAGAGCAAATCAGCCAATTACTAGAGGTGGTGCACCTGAGCCAGGGTCCAGCCTTGGTGACAGACACCCCTCCCCCAATTTTCCTTACTGGGACTTGTATTGTAACCCAGCATTAGAGGTCCTGGGTCCAGTTTAGACCTGAACTGGAAGGGGAGGTTTTAAAAAGTTCTGGAAGAAAGCATTAGACATTGTTAAAGAGTTCAAAAATGAAAAAGAGAGAAAGAGGGAGATAGAGGGGGAGATAAACAAAGAGAGAGAGAGAAAGAGGGAAATGGGAAAGAGAGAATGATCACTTTACCTAGAGAAGGGGGATGCAGTCAAAACACAGACAGCTCTATTTTTTGGATGCATTATTTTCGTTGCAAAAAATCCAAAGAGATAAAATCTTTTTTATATCACCGGGTATCTACTACACACTGGGCACTGGTCTGGCACTCTACTCACATTCTCTGGGATGGGATGATCCTTCCAGTATACCCATACTACCTACCCACTGATGCCTTTAGAGAGAAAACAGAGGAATGGAAATGAGAAGGAAGAAGAGGGAAGGGAGGAGGAAGAATAGGCAGGGCAAGGAAGGGGAGGAAAACAAACCACTCTTTATCGTGGACACGTACGCTCGAGGACCATGCTCAGCATGTTACAGGCATCACAGCATTTCTCCTCACATCCACTCTGCAAACTGCAAGGTAGGCGTGAATATCCCCATTTGAGAGATGAGGAAACTGCGGCTCAGGTGTGGTCACATGGACAATCAGCTAGCTCTTGCTGCACCATTACGCTAATTTGATTCAGGGCTGATGAACCGGCCAAAAGAATTCTGCTAGGGCAAAGAGGGGAATAAAATTTCTTTGCCCCTAAATAATCATGTCACTATGGCAAAAAATTTGAGTTTTATTAGATTATTGGAATACTTGCCTTCATTGTGAACTCTGTACAGGCAGTCCAGTGTTTGGATTCCAGTGCCACATGGGACAGCCACATCCAAAGCTGTAGGACCAATTCTAGCCACTTCATATCTATTAATTTTTTGGCACTTTTTATTGAAGTATAACAAACACAAATTATATACTATCAAAGGGATCTGGTAACCAGTCCTCAAGGCAGACCACACCTTGACCAAGTTTGCATGGTTTGGAGAGTGAATATCAAAATGTTTCCAGGAAAAGGTGCCAAGGTCAAAACCAAGTCCATCCTCTGAGTCAGAGAACCTCAGGAACCAAGATCTAGAAGCAAAAGCAGGGAGGGGAGCTGAGGAACCAGGAAAACTAAGAGCTGGCGGGAGGTAGTCTCACATTAATAGATCAAGGACAGGTTTGCATCCTTGTGACATGTATTTTACCTGTTCCAAGTACACAGTGGATGAGCAGACCAGAATTATGTAAAGGAGCCCATCCCCAACACACTAGCCCACTGGAGATCATATTTTTCTTCATACCTTGATAATTTGCCATTCTGGTTTCTACCCAGTTCACAGTGCTATGACTGGCATATGGTAGGCTCTCAATAAATATTGGTTGAAGCATATGAATGAAAAAATTTTTTTAGTTTGTCCAGAGATTGAAGTTTTTAGATTTACAAACCTTGACCCCACCTGAGAGGAGGCCCACCTGAGTGGCCAGCTGGAATTCCAAGATAATACCTCCACCTCTTTGTTAACCACCAAGACCCCCAGTTTGAACAACATAGCCTTCCCCTAACCAGGAAGCCATTTCTGCATCGGCACAAGAAATCTGGGCTCAGCTCTCAGAGAATAAGTTGGAAATATGGACAAAAAAACCTCTGTGACCTTGTCCCTTATCCTCAGAGGGAAAAGTCTAGAAGAAAAATCTATTTCACAAAAGCCAAAGCATGTGGCCAAGCTATAATCCCACCAAACTCATCAACCAGACAGCTTCCCCTACACGCCTGTCTGCAGCTCTCAGCTCAGGGGGTGAGAGGCACTCGTGGAATTCAGCCCAGATATGCATTTCCTTTTATTCCTAATTCCCTCTAACTGCTGTGGACTGGTTCCCAAGTCTTCATGCACTGGTCTCATTTCAAAGCAGATTCCCTCAGAAAGTTCTGGTGGCCCAAACAAAGGAAAGAGCCAGAGACCTGAGGAGGAAAGAGAAAATCCTACACAAGTAAATCAGAAACATGGTCAGGAACCAAAACTACCTAGAAACTACAAATATTAGAAAATATTTTCTACGTATTTTTTAATCTACTCTTTGCATACTTATTTAGGTCTCACCTTCTTCCAGTAAAGAGACTTAAGGCACATGCACGTACATATTCATTCCATGGGAGAAATGAGGTGGAAAGATAGTATGTCTTTTATTTAAGAGCAAGAATGACTGGATTCGTATTCTGTCCACCACGTTAATCAGCTGTGTGACCTTGGGTTGATTCCTCTGACCTCAATTTCCTTACTTGTAAAATAGGGATGATAATAGTACCTTCCTCATAGGAACATTATGTGAACTGACCTCCACTCGAGGCCCAAGAGAAGAAATAATGACACCTCTTGACCACCTATTAAGTACCAAGATTGTACTAGGTACTCTTTCATACTTGAATCAATACATTGCACAACAATGTTATAAAGTAGATGATACTATTCACATTTCATAGATGAAATGCCAAAAGCTCAGAGAGTTTGAGTAATTTGACCAAAACAACATAGACGGTAAGGGGAAGGTGATATTTGAATCCAGGTCTTCCTGAGAGGAAAACCTCAAAGCTGTAGACAAGGTGGCTCCCCAGACACCCAGTCATCATGTAATGGTTCCTTGTTCTCATAAAGTTGGGTGATTTTGCCTTCCCTAAATGCTTAACGACCCCTCCTCTGAACTCGCACAATGCAGGGGCTTCTATGCATGTGGAAGATATTTAAATCTAACGCCTGGGTCTGACTTCTCTCCACTTAAGATATTAAGAAAGACAACATTGGTAAAAACAGTCTTTATACAATGCAAGAAGAGCAGAAATATCACTGATACCCTCCTTTCACAATGCCTAGAGATTGCTTGTATGGGTCAGCCTGCACTGCAGAGGCTGCACCCTGAAATAATTCACAGGCCAGTACAGTGCAAGATCGTGCAATACTACTCAAACCTACTCAGTAAATGATAGATGTTACTATTAACTCATTTTTACCTTCAAAACAACAGTATGAGATCTTCGTTGTCTCCATTTTACAGATGAGGAAACCAAAGCTTGGAGAATAAAGCCACTAAATAGCTGTTTTGGTTGCTGTGTGATAAAGTACCCCCAAAACATAGTAGCTTAAAACAATAATAAACTCTTCTGATCTCCCACAGTTTCTGTGGGTCAGGAGCTGGGAAATGGCTTGGAGGGGTGCTTCTGGCTTAGGATTTCTCATGAGGTTTCAGTTGAGTTGTCAGCTGGGACTGCGGCCATCGAAAGGCTTGACTACAACTGGAGCATCTATTTCCAGGGTGGCTCGCACACATGGCTGGCAGATTGGCACTGGTGGTTCGTTGGTGAGAGGTCTCGATTTCTCCCCATGTGGGCCTCTCCACGGGCTGCTTGACTGTCCTCATGACATGGCAGCCGAATGGAACTAATCCATTTGGCCATGTGCAGCATCACCTCAACCACAGCAAATCACTAAATCTAGTCCACATTCAATGTGGGGAGAAACAGATTCCACTTTTTAGGGGAAGTGTGTCAAAGAATTTACAACATATAAAACCACCACAGAGGCACAACTGAAATTCTCATTTATCCATTTCTAACTTTACAACTTCAGCTCTTTCCTTGATACCCAAGGGAGGAAAAACACAGCATAAATGTTTCCACAGTTCGCCTCCACGTCCATAGAAGACACCATAAGCAATCCCAGTACTTGTTCTGCTGAAGCTGGATGTGGCCTCAGAAACTCTCTCCCACCATGCTCGAGGAAATCACCACCAATCACCCGAGTTAGCACTCAAGTAGAAATTTACTCCGTCCCTGCCCATGTCAAACCTATATAGAAAAACCTTACAGGTATGGTAGGTGTTGGCTATTTTGGAGTCCCTAATCTTGTGGATCACCTCTTGGACCCTCTGTAAAACAAGGTTCGTAATAATAAACCCCTCTCACAAAAGTTCTCTAGGAAGGAAAATGCTTTAGAAAGCCTCATTTGTTCTAACTTTTGGAAGATCCTGCGAATTCCAGAATTCCACTGTAACTGTGCACTCCACACCCTAATAATGCCATTTATTATCTAACGACAAGAGGAGAGGACTGTATCTAACACTACAATTTTCTTTACTTGGTACAGGCGCTGTCACCCATGAGTGCCCATTGGAATCACCAGTGCTGGTGCCTGGCCCCCATCCCAGAGATTCCGATGTAATTGATCTGGGATGCACCTGAGGACTGGGGCCTTTTCAAAGCTCCCCATGTGATTCTAATGTTCAGCCAGTTCTGAGAACAACTGACTTAGCACTTCATTTTCGTTGCCAAATAAGTGATCCAGCTGTGTATGCATTAAAGCATGCCACTTTGTAATGGTTAAATGAACATATTAAAAGAATTTGGAGAGTGATTAATCCCCAGGCAATATTCAAAATTTGCTACTCTTTTTCAAAACGTCAATCTCAATTTGGCTTTAGATTGCCTTCCCTCTGTAGTTTTTACCTTTTCTATTAAATGGACCAAGCCATCTGATTCAATACAAATCCAATTATTTTGCACATTTATGTGACTTTATCACATTTTTCATAAGCACCTCCAAAACCCCCTTTCTTTCACACGTTGGTCACTTCCCTCCATAATGCTTCCCAATTTCTCAAGAATATGATATCACCTTGAAGCAAATGTAAAATTCTGCAGATCTGGGATTTTATGATAGTTTTCAGTAAACACTTTCCTCATACCCACGTAGTCAACTTTTACTTTCCTAGGTTGTTAAAGCGAAGGATTCACCAGATAATCTAAAGATCAAAACTGCTTTTCTCTCAAATCTCATATCTACCCCAAAAAGGGAGATATTTTTAACTGAGACATTTTTGTCTTTACACCTTAGCCCAGGCAAGGACAGACCATCACCACAAGACAGTGAAGATCCTGGGGAGAGAGGGATGGCTGAAGTTCTCTTAAATTTATTTCACATTAAAATCCCTTTTAAAAGTCCCCAGGCCAGGTTGCACCCCATGTAGTTAAATCCAAATCACTGGGGGTGAAAGTCTGATATTTGCAAAATTTGCCAGGTGATTCCAATGTGCAACAAAGTGGGAACTACTGTCTTAAATTGTCTACAGCCTCAAACTATTTTAAGAAAAAAACACCTGCTCAGATTGGCGGTATCTGCATGTCAAAGTTCATGTACTGGGCTACACTGTATTACACAGTGAAGAACTCGAGAAATCCAGATGTCTCTTCATTTACCAAGATTTAAAGTTAAAGCAGAGCATCTTATTTCAATAAAATATTACCCTTTGGATTTGGAGGCTAAACACAAGTGTAGTTTATCAACGCGTTCCTGTTTTTCCCTTTACTATAGCTGACTGACTAGTCCAGTTATGGCATAAATGGTTCACAACTAAAGACCAAATTAAAATTGATACTAAGAATTGAGTTTTTAATGATAAAAATAGTTTATATTATATTGTAAGGGATAACCATTTATTAGCTCAGTTCATAAAACTTGGCATCTATACCACTTTTTCATAGTCAGACACTACTGCCTTGTGAGTTCATTCAGTAGCTCATTTAGATCATTAGTTTTTATATAGTATCTTTATTTTTCATGTGTACATTATCTCACATGGATTCTAAGACCCTTAAGAGAAGTGACCATGTGCATCACCTATTTATTGAACATCTGCTATGTGCCTGGAGCTATATCAGCCCATTTTTGTGTTCCCTATAGGTGTGTTATTCAATTCACAGTTTATAATCAATAGTAAAATCAACTTCATGGCCTGACCACCTTTTTGTTAATGACATAGTACAAAATAGAAGTGAATAAGAAAGAATAGCAAATAGTAGCATGCTTCCCACATATTACAATGAAACTTTGTCTTAGTTGTGGGTGTGTCTGCCTGTATCTGTGTGTATGTGTGTGTAGAGCAGGTCTCAATGCAAAACTTTTCCTCCTTTAAAAAGATTTGAAACGCATTGCTTTAGAAAAGTATTCTGTGCATCATAGTAGTCTGTAAACAGTTATTAAGTGAATGACATCAAAAGTCCTAGAAATAGGCTTTTTGCTTGTTTTGATTTTTTTTTTTCCATTTAGGAAAAAGATGTCAGCAGTTTCTCAGGCTAGGTAAAAACAGAAGTCACCTTGGAACAGATATTCGTTTGACGACTCTGAAAACTTAACGGGTCTCTTTTCCATATATAACTGTGAGGAGCTGAGGCCTCCATGGGGAGTGAAGCATGCAGGACACCTGTGGCCTGGAAGTCTGCTGCCTCACAGACCCACTTGGTCTGTAGAGCTGGTTTGGTGGGACTTGAGCCTCTTTGTCTAAGTGTCAAACAACTTCCTCGGAAGATAAGAAACGGAAACCTGACTCTTTCCATTTAGAGCTTCAAATGGACCCAGCCGAGGTCCGTGGGCAGCAAGGCGGACTTCTCCATGAGGCAAAGAGGGTCCGGGCTGGCTTGGAGCCCACAGGACAGGGCTGATCCCAGCACAGCCAAATGGAAGAGGCTTTGACATGAAGAAACTGTGCTTCCTGCTAAGAGCAACTGGTGGAGCCTTGGAAAATCAAACAGAAAAAGATTAAAGATACGCCGATGATTAATATCCTAAATTGGTTTTTTAAAATGCAAACTAGTTATTTGCAGGACTGAAAGTCACACACAATCTGTGATATTCAGGCACTTTGTAACTCACTAATAGCCACTAATTGTTCACCATACCCACATCCCCATGAGCCTACAACTGTGATTAATGAAGTCATTTATTCTTGCTGTTATCCATATAACGTGTATAACACATACAACCCATTTACACTGTGAACTCCTTCAATAGCTTCACCTCACTGAGATGAGGGGAATATGGCCACGCTCAAAGTCAGCCAAGACTGTAAAACGAAGCATAGTGTTTCACGGCAATGCATGCACAGTGCAAATGCTGAAAAGACATATAAATTGACTCAATTAATCAATATCTGGGTGCTTGCCATATGCTAAGCACAAGGAAATAAAATATGATTGTTTAGACTATGGAATTATAACAAAGTCCTACCTGCATTACTGATAAGTCAAAGGAGGCCACTAATTACCAAACGGGTTCAAAATGGTGGCATTCAGAGCAGACACTAAGGCAACTTGAACAAATTTTAAAATATCACTTGAAAACACAAAATGTCACAAAACGTGAAAAACCATTGGAGACAAATTTAAGAATAAGCCACTAACATACTCGATTCACAGCAAGACAGCAGATTTCAGACCAGGGTTATTCTTCAGGTAGCCACTTGCGTGAATATGTATCAATGGATAGAATTTACAGAAATGTATCATCACGTGTCTGTATCTATTTATGCTTCATTCTCAAATGTTTAGAAGTGGAAGGGAATATTTGGCATGCTTGCTTCCTTATCAAGTCATTACAACATTTTCATATAATTTTCTTTCCAAATCATTATTTACTTGTATTTTAGTAAATGACCTGTGTTCTCCCTGGTTTAAATCGGAGTGTGGATGTTCAGTGGCCTTCCTTCAAGTAAGAGGCAATAATTTGACAACAGGCTTTTCTCACTGCCAAGGGAAGAAAGATGTCTTTGTGGAATGTATTTCCCGTCCAGTATCCCCTCTACAAACCACCATTTGACAAATCTTTAGACATTCTGTGATAAGCGGGAGTGCTGTCGTCAGAGACAGGCTCTATAGGACTGAAAAACAGCTTTCTTGTGGAGAAATATCATCCTGCTTTTAAAGATCTGAAGAAGGGATAGGAGAAAGATTTGATGATTACTTTCTAGGCTAGTTGAATTCTGCTTGGAAGAACCAACTTTGTCTTAGATCTTTGTTCCTCCAAAGATGAGAGGCTTATTCTTGCCCAGTATAATTACGATCTTTGATCTTTTATCTCCTTTCCAGGGATAAGAAAGATACTAAGTAGACATTGAGCTATTTTATCAATATTTGCTCATGTGTCTTAAGTTTTAAGTCTCTTCTAGAGTTTTTATTTCTTTTAGCTCTTGTTTTTTATTCTGATTATGATTATAGAAATTTTCAACAATATTTTGTGATTACAGTTTGGTTCAAGAGCAATGTAAATAATTAAAGTTCACCACATCAGTTCAGTGTGCATGAGAAAAGGCCTAGGACTGGAAACCAGGTGCCCTGAGTTCGAGTTCAGGTCTATCACTAGCTACCTTTGTGATCCTGAGCGAGTCCCTTAGCCTCTCTGGGCCTGAGTTGTCTCATCTACAAAATGAAGAGCTTAAAGAAAATGTTTTCTCCTCCTGTAGATGTTTAGACCTCGTCTAGTGCTAAAATTATATGATTCTGGCTTAGAACTGTCTCCCTGTAAGACCTTTGTGCTAGACTCTGTGCACCGGCTCTTCACAAGCTATCCACAACCCCCTTCTCTCTTGCCTTCCTCAGTCATGGGCTGGAAGGCTAACATTGCTGATTTTCAGACTCCTTCGCACTTAGATGGGACAGGTATGTAACCATGTTCAGGCCAATAACATTAATTGAAGTCTCTAGGAGGAACTTCCAGAAAAGCCTTTTTTTTGTTTGTTTTAAAGATTTTATTTGTGTTCCTTTTTCTCCTCAAAGACCCCCGGTACATAGTTGTATATTCTTCATTGTGGGTCCTTCTAGTTGTGGCATGTGGGATGCCGCCTCAGCGTGGTTTGATGAGCAGTGCCATGTCTGTGCCCAGGATTCGAACAGACAAAACACTGGGCCGCCTGCTGCGGAGCGCGCGAACTTAACCACTCGGCCACGGGGCCAGCCCCCAGAAAAGCTTTTTAAGAAGAACAGACTCAGCTGTAATATTCCTTCACCCTTTCGTTCCCTCTTCTATCTTCCTGCCTGTGATGTGGAGACGAGGCTGAAACTGCAGCATATGACCATGAGGCGCAAACATGGACATGAAGGCTATCCTCTAACGCTGGTGGACGAAAAGGATGGAAAGAGCCTGATTTCCAAGTGCATCCCTGAACTAGCACCCTAGACCTAGCTGGTCTACACCACACTCTTGTTGCTTGAAACAAATTCTTACCCGTTTAAAGCACAGTTAATTGGTCTTTCTATGAGCTGCAAATAAATGCAGCCCTAAAAAACCTTAAAAATGATCTTTCCCAAATAGCGATTTGCAAAATTACTATTTTTTAGAACATACTTCACTACACTTTAGAATTAATCCTCCTCCTTGGAATCAGTTTCCGCTCTGAGATGACTTTCCTTCTCCTTTGTCTGGAGCTTCTCTAACTCCTCCTTGTTCAAGACCCTCCTCATCCCCCTTCTTCTCTGTGAAGTGCTCCCTGACCCTTCCAAATAGAGCCAATCACAGCCTCCTCTGTGCCAGCACAGTGCTTGCTGCTCTCCTCTATTTTCACACCTATCTCATTGTACTGGGACTGATTTAGTCTAGTTTAATCCTTACTAAACCAGGAATCTCCAGACAGCATGTCTTATGCAGTTTTATTTACCCCAAGTATGGCTTTGAACGTAGTACATAATAGATGTTCAATAAACAGTAGTTTTGTTATTTAATTTTGAATGAGTCAATTAATTTATTAATGTCATAATCATTTGGCAAACTCATCACTTATGTGGTTGGGGACAACTGGACATCATGCTGATTGTTCTTTATAGAGATTGTATAAAGAGATTGGTTAGTGCTGTCTGGACTGTATAACTGACAGTGTCATTTACCTCTAAACACACTATTAACTTATCTTCCAGAGGAGTTTCTTTCCAGCATCAAATCGTTCGTTAAGCAAACGAACTTAATCACTCAGCCACGAGGCCAGCCCCTGGATTTGCTTATTAATTTAGGCAAATAAAAGATGTTATTAAGGTCCTGAAACTCATAGGAATGAAAAATGGGGAGCTTTTCACAAACAGTGCTCAGTAAACATTTATTACGCCTGGGAGGCACGCATTATGCTTTTCCCGGGACAGCATTATTACAAAGGGAAGAAATGGCAAGATATTAATTCTTCCTGATCTATTGATTTCTTTGGCATAGCACAGGAAGGAGACATTTAGAACTGCAGAGTGTATGTGTTTTTAAGGCAAGAACTATCCTAAAAAGGTCAAAAAAGTAATTGGGATGTAATAGGATTGTGTGAGATGACATTAAAGGCCACAGTTATTCAGTTTATTACATTTTGCTATGAACCACTAAAATGTCTATCTATCTAGGCAAATTGAAGCTGATTCAGTTATACTTAAGAATGCTCAGATAATTAATATATAAATGGCCCTCGTTCACTGAGGCTATGGATAAAACATATTTTCTCGAGGGAAGCGATTTGCCTAGTGAAGAGCAGAGTGGTAGAGAAGCGTATTCTGAAAGTTTAGTAATTCACGTACCAAATTCCCAATGTGGGCTACCATTTTTGCCTATGCCATCATACAATTAATGAACTGGTTGCTTTCCTTTTGGAAATTTACTCTTTTTCCTTTTCTACTCAAGTAAATTTATTTTAAAAGGAACTGCAAACCCCCTACCAAATTAAGTTTATTTAAATAAATGTGTGTGTATATAGTATATCTATCCTTCCTTTGAAAGATTCCCCCAGCTTTGGAATGTATATGTATATATTAGGGATACTGTTATCTTCAAGGCTATAAGCCTGAGGCCTGATCTTTCTTTTTTGAAAAGGAAGATAAGAAAATGTTAGAGAGGTGAGAGGTATTAGAAACACATTGGTACTAACCTGAGACATTTTAATGACATAATAATAAAGATATTTAAAAAGGGAATAATTTTCTGTGAAAATGTGACAATACTGTATCCACATGCCATGTAAAGTCCTTTTAAATAGCATCAGATAGACACATCCTACAGATTGACAGGTATGAGTAGAGTATAAAGAGCACAGATTTTGGAGCTAGACAGAACTGGAGATAAACTCCAGCCCCACCACTTAACTTGCGCAACTTGGACATGTTCCCTTATCTCTCTGTGCTCCAGTTTCCTCATCTGTAAAATGGGCGTAACTGAGGACCACAATGGCATATAGTTAGAGAACAGAATGCCATAATTTGCAAAAAGCATGCTGAAATGTGAAGAGATATATAGTTTATTTTGAAATGTTTGAAAACATTTCAACTTGGCTAGGCTGAACCACATCTCCCAGAATTCCCAGAAATGTTTCTTCTTAAGGTGCACCTCAAAAGACATTTTTATGAGATCTGGAAGGTGAAAAGGAAGCAGCAGCCATTTTTATTTTTATGCTCAGACTGCTGTGATGGGGAAATTCAAGTATAAGCTGATAGAACTGCTTCTACCCATGCAAATAGTAAACCAAGAGCAACAACTCATTCCTGGAGGGCCTGCAGAGATCAGCGCCACCACAGGGCGCTGGAAAGGTGCAGAGTGGTTGTTCCTACCACATCCCCATTCAACCCACTGATTTGGCCTGTGCAGTAGACAGAGTGACAGTGGATTGTCATAAACTTAATCAGGTGGTGACTCCAACTGCAGCTGCTTTTCCAAATACAGTGCCATCACTGGAGCAAATCAACAAATCCCTTAGCATCTGATATGCTGTTATTGCTCTGGCAAATGTATTTTTCTCTTTACCTGTTCATCAAGACCATTTAAAGTCGTTTGCTTTCAGCTGAGCAGGCCAGTAGTTGTCCTTCACTGTTTGATTTTAGGGTTACATCAACTCTCCAGCCCTAGTCTATAGGGATCTTGATCACTTTTTCCATCCTGAAGAACATCATTCTGGTCCATGGCATTGATGATATTGTGTTGACTGGATCTGATGAGAGGAAGTAGAGACTACTCTAGACCCATTGATAAGATACACAATTTAAGAGCTTTCTACCTCAGTGAAAAATTGAGGAGTCTAATGGTCTGATGCATGTTGACATATCCCTTCCAAACTGAAGGGCATGTTGCTGCATCTGGAGCCTCCTACCACTAAGAAAAGACCCAACCCCTGGTGAGCCCCTTTGGATTTTGGAGGCAATTTATACCTCATTTGGGCATGTTGCTCCAACATATATACCCAGTGATCCATTTCCAGTTTTGAGTGTGGTCCAGAACGAGAGGAGGCTCCGTGGTAGGTCCAGGCTGCCATGCAGTACCCATAAGCTTGGATGGTACTTGAAGTGTCAGTGGCAAATAAGGAGTCTGTGTGGGGTGTTTGGCAAACCTCTAAAGGTAAATGACAGTGCAGGCTCCAAGGATTTTGGAGCAAAGCCACAGATTCTCTGCAGATAACTACTCTCCTTTGGAGAAACAGCTTTTAGATTTCTGCTTCCTTGGTAGAGACAACAGTTGATCATGGGCCCGCAAGTCACCATGTGTCCTGAGCTGACTATCATGTGCTAGGTGCTGTCTGACCCATCAAGCCATAAAGGTGAGAATGCATTGCAGTACTCCACCATCAAATGGAAGTGATATATTTGAGATCGAGCTCCAGTAGGTCCTGAAGGCATTAGTATGTTCCACGAGGAAGGATGCCCCCTACTCCTGCTACATTGTCTTCTCTCTCTCAACCCACCTATATGGTCCCATGGGAGTTCCCTATGACCAGCTGACTGACATGGAAGAAACTCAGGCTTGTTTTATAGCTGGTTCTGCATCACATCTAGGCACCACCTAAAGGTGGACTGCAGCCCTCCAGCCCCACTTGGAGAGAGCCCGAAAGACAGTGGTGAGGGGAAATCTTCCCAGTGGGCAGAACTATGAGCAGTGACTTGTTCATTTTACCTTGGAGAGTGGATCCTCTTCAACTCAGTATGGCTTTCCTGTATATGGCTCATGATGCTGATTCTGGAGACCGGTGTTCCCTACAGGGGACTCCAGCTTCCCATACTCCTTTTTATCAGAGCTGAAGTTGTCAGTGGATTACATTTTTCTAGAATAAATGCAGCAAGTTTTGTGCCAAAAAAATTGTGTCTCCTGCTTAACATAAAGCCAACTTTTAGGTGAATAAAAATTTCTAAATGATTTTTAAATAAAAGTAAGAGATCTATGACAAATCTGACAATGGCTGCACATGTCACTGACTCCCAGAGAGTTGGAAGAAGTCAGAGCCTGGCCTCAGGTCTCCAGATATCATAGTCACCTCCCTGCTCACCTTCCCAAGGACAGCCTCCAAGGAGAGCTTCACAGTGGGCCACATCCCAACATGGCCCCAACGCCCAGCCCGAAGAGCACCCCTGTAGCCATTGCTCCACCAGGCCATACCCCACAACACACCACAGAGCCTCCCCAAGTGTCCCACCTGGAACCCAAACCATGCCTGGGAACCAGTGCAGAACACTGGCGCACAGGCTGAGAGGAGGATAAGTTCAATAAAGAGTTTACATGTAATGTTTTGTTAGAACAATTTTCAAACATTTCCAAAAGCAAAAAGGACACAGTGAATACCCATATACCCATCTCTTATATGCAATAATGTTAATGTTTTGCCATTTTGCCAAGCTTTCTCTCCCTCTCTCTCCCCCTTTGTATGACGTGTGTGTGTTTAGAAGTTCATGATGGAGTAAAAAGGAGCTTTATTGGGTAATGATAAATTTTGCAATGCTCTGTCCTTAGTCTTTCCAGTCTTGTAAATCCAACTTCTGACTCAGCTCTCTCCTTGGCTGTCTAATAAGCATCCCAAACTTAACAGAAACCTTGATTCACCACTCTGTACCCGAGACTTGCTCTACCCCTGTCTTCCACACTTTAGGAAATGACACCACTATCCACTTAGGTGTTCAGTGTGAAAACTGGAGTCAACCTTGATTCCCCTCTAACATGGGACACCTGCAAAAAGGCTGTGATTTGGGCGGAAGATCCAGAATAGGAGAGGACATGATAGCATGGGGGTTATTAGTGTGGACTCTAGAATCAGACTACCTGAGTTCATTGCTGGTTAGCTCACTCATGAGATTTGTGAAAGTGGGCAAGATACTAGCTGTACTAACTTTCAGACTGCTCCTATGAAATATCAAGATCACAATAATATCTCCTACCAAGGTTGCTCTGAGAATTACATGACCTCAGTGTGGCAGCTATCCAAAGTCAGCTCACCTAGGGTGATGAAGAGCGAGCCTGTTTCTGCCAGTTCACAGTCCCCTCCACACAGTGATGGAGGAAGGACAGAATTACAGCTCCATGATATTCCACCTACAATGAGCTGAGCAGAATCAGCAGGAGACATGACTCATTGTGGGGCTCCAGAAGCTCCCTCTATAATCACCCTTGGATTTACATACTTTTACCAAACCAAACCCTTTCCTTTGTTTATCCCCTCTTTGAACTCTACACGTTTCTAATCAGAGCCCCTCTCAGGAGAGGTGCTCTCCACATGCTGCTCAGTGTGCTCTCCACGTGCAACCCCCTTCCATGCTCACCTTAGGCCTCTAACCCCGCCTCTTTGTGTCACCATGTCACCATGATATGGGCCCTAGTCCTTGGCTACCTCACTTGGAGCCTGTGAAGTTGCCTCAGGGAGTGTGACTTGATTATTTGCTCATTAAAATCAGTACATTCAGACTATAAATCCAAAATTATAATGACTTCTGTCTTACTCTCAATCATGCAAGAAACATGTTTTCTAATTTGATAAAGTGTCAGAAGCAGATATACCACCATTTAAGGATCAAGTTACTTCACATCATTTCACTCATTGATGAAATAATTTAAATATATATGAATAATGGAAAAAATCTTAATGATAAATCCAATATAATAGATACATTGTTTTAAAATACAAGCTAATTACATTTTAAAGCTATCGTTAAAATATTTATATTTATTTTTATATATCTGTATATGTCTAAATATAATCATGAAGTGTTATTAATAAATACTTCACTGCAAATTATTACATGATTAATATATAAATAAGTAAAACTAGAAGTAGAGGATTTTTTTCCATAAAAATGACTGTCATTCAATAGGATCTGTGCCCCTTATAGTATTACTTTTATGTACACACTGTCTCTATTCTGAAGGCCCAAAAAAACTAGTTAAGTTCACTAACGAAGGGGGAATTTATGCTATAGTAAATACTCCTTACTTTGCCAACATAAGTACAATTGGAGAGATGGACAGTCTGTAATTAGACTAAAAGAAAGGAGTGTGCTCTGGATCTCTAGAGCAGACCCAGCTGGACTATAGGACATATTTTCATGGCCTGGGTTTAATCATCTGGCCCCTGACTTTATAGCTTATTACAAAGACTAATTTTGTCTTTTGTAATTGCCTATATCCCACTTGACTGGCGCATCCTGTACAGAGTCAGAAATGTGCAACCATTGTCATATCAAATCACTCAATTACGCATTCTGCAGCAAAAGGAGCAAGAGGTACTAACTGGCCAAGCACAAAAAATGTTCTCTGTACAACCTCCTGACAAGCAGAATCTCAGTAACGCTGAAAATCTCAATATTGTGGATTAGTGTCCTGTGGCCTAACTTTATCTACCCTTAACTAAAAATGAGAATTATAGAAAAAAAATTTCTGAAAGCCATCAGCTGGCACTAACAGCAAGACCATGATGTTCTACCGAAGATAAACAATTTCACGGAACACCAACATCAGATAAGGTCACTCTGGGATCACGATAGAGCGGGATAAAAGGGAGACTTCTCTGAAATTATGTCTGAGTACAGCTGGAACAAGAATACTGGGAAAATCGTGAAAATAATCAAATATCTCCCTCTTTCAGCTAACATGAATGACCATTGCCTTTTTGCCAATTACATCTTTAGTTCTACTCCATTTCTCCCACCTCCTAGATAAAAATTATTGTTATCCAAGCATAGATATTTTTTAAAGATTTTATTTTTCCTTCTTCTCCCCAAAGCCCCCCAGCACATAGTTGTATATTTTAGTTGTGGGTCCTTCTAGTTGTGGCACATGGCATACTGCCTCAGCATGGCTTGATAAGTGGTGATAGGTCCACACCCAGGATTCGAACAGGTGAAACCCTGAGCCACCCAAGCAGAGTGCCCAAACTTAGCCACTCGGCCACAGGGCTGTCCCCTCCAAGCCTAGATTTAGTTTTACTTCCTGACAGTATCCAGTCTAGAAGAGTACCCTGCTTCCTTAAACACTTGCAAAATCACTAACACAAGCTTAAATCCTGAGTAGCTTCTTGGTGTGGTCTCCTTTGTAGTAAAAAGTAACACAGGCAAATTTGTCCCACTACAGATATGTTCTTGGGGAGATTTGGCTGTGGGACATGATAACACCAAGAGCTACATTGAGTCATTTGATCCAAAACTGATCAAAAGCCAGGATAACAGAGAAATGAGAAGTAGAAATAACAGTGATCACTCACCAGACATGTGACTGAAGGTATTTTCACGTGGTTGCATTTCTCTCACACATCAACTCTGTGAAAGTGTTATTATTAGAGCCATTGTATAGCTGGACACATGAAGCTCAGAAAGAATGAAAGTCTTGCTCAAGGTAATTTTCACATCCTATCTATATCTGCATGTATTTCAAAGCATTTTTAGCTAGTAAATGGTAAGGCTAAAATTCAGTCTTGGGCCTCTCTGGCTCTCAAATCTTTTCTATAACATAATATCTCCATATATCATGCTGTTGTTCCAACCAGATTTCAAAGCAAATTCTCATGACTGTCCTCATGGCAGCTTCAATGCAAATAAAAGAGACTTGCTAAATTTACTGGTGGAATTCCAGAGGGAAAGAGTGACAGCTGTTAGTGAGGGGAAATATGGTGCTAAAAAGAAATGTTGGTGGGTGGTAGGAAATTGAGGGGCTGTGTTAGGAGATAGACAAAGGAAACAGGAGCAGTCTGGAGCCGTGAAAGGAGGATTTAACTATCCTGCATTATATGGTGTATTAAGGACTAAAACCAAAGAATCATGGAGATGGTTCTCAACCTGTCATAGATTTCAATCCAATAATCCTGACACTGGAAGTTTACCCTAAATAATAATTCATCAAATGAAATATACATATATACATAGAAATGTTTATTGCAATATACATGTGCAAAGATTTGGAAATGGCATACATATCTAACAATAGGAAATAAAATAGTACATTTTTACACCTTGATTCTATGCAATATTATACAACATAAAAAACACAGTTGTAAATAATATACAAATATAAGAAAATGCTTACTACATAAGCTTCAGTGAAAAACAAATTAACAAACAAACTAGCCAAAAAACATACAATGTATACGAGAGCAACACCTTTTGCTGCTGGGGAGACCTGCCATCTTCTCTGGGGAGTCAATCCCTTCCCTCAAGGCAGAGATCAACTACCTGGACTAGATGCTTAGCCGCCATAACACAGCACCTGTGTAACCACCCCAAGGACTTTGCCTGAAGGCACACTCCCAGCTGCCATGACGCCTCCATCTGAAGGAAAGACCAGCCACCCTGGTCCTTCACTGAAGCCACCACTGCCCAGGGAGTTGCTTCTCCAGCTGCTACTGAGGAGGGCCCACACCTTGCCCTGCACACTGAACAGTTAAACCATTGAAAAAAAGGTTTCATTTGATTACTCCCCTTCCTCAGAGAGACTTCCAGAAACCATCCCATTATGCCTCTTATCCCCCTCTCCTTTGATCTTAGCATAATCAGATGGATGTTCATCGCCATACTGCTCTGTATTGCCCCTACTTGGGCCTAATCACCTATCTCTTCTCCTCCCAAACTTACCACCTCTCATTAGCAAAATCCCCTATAATCTCAACCCACATTCTAAAAATTCCCTTACCCTTTTTGCTCTAACCGAAACTTGGCTGGCACTACAGAACACTGCTTTACCTGCTCCCTCCTTAAGAGATGCACGCATTGGTTTACATAACGACCCTATGAGTAGGTGGCAAGGTGAGGTGGAGAAAGGCCACTGGAGTTGAGGATATTAAGGATCTGGAGCAGCAGGTTATTGAATGGATCATTTATGGGGACAGTGAAGTTGCCCAAAGTACTACAGAAGCAACCACGAAGAGAAGGTCAGTGATCCAAGTGCTGGATTCACCAACTGAAGAAGAGGATTGTGGACAGGTGGAGGGCGTTGACTAGATGATTGGAATGGTGAAGAGTAAAGGCATTACTCTTCAAAGTCTGAGGTTTTTGAAGAAGAAATAGCTTGGAAGTAGCAATGAGGAGGAAGTTTACCTATACGCCTTGAGGTACATGGCATCTTGAAGACAAAGCGGTCATCACTTGAGTGGGTAAGCCTGGACTACCACATCTTACTTCTGCCGCATCCATGAACTGGTCTCCATTTGGGCTGAGCTCCAAATGCTGTTTCCCTGCTCTAAGAAATATCCCTAAACACACCAAAGATAATCCTTCCACTTGTGCTCTGGACCCCATTCTCTCCTGATTTCTCACTGATAAGGGAAAGATCCTGCAATTGTCCCCTTTCCTTCCAGCGTCATCTCTTTCTCCCACAGAGAAGAACATTCCCACAAGCCTCCAAACATGTCCATTTTAAAGCTTTCCTAGATTCCAAGATCAGACAGAGGTTTCACTCCATTTATATGTTCCCTTCAAAGCAAAACCTCTCAGGAGGTTGGTCATCATCTCCAGGTCCTCTTTAACCTTATCAAACATACGGCTAAAGCTAAGATCAGTTGCTTGTCCTCACCTCACTCAATACGTATTCAGCAATCAACACAGTTGATGCTTCTTGAAATATTTTCTTCTTCAGGTTTCTTTGACATCAAACTCACTAGATCCTCCTATCTCACCAGTCTTTTATTTCCTCTCCTGTACTGGATCCTTCTCCTCTCCCACAAATTTGCATGTTGCGTGCTCCGTATCTCAGTCCTCAGTCTCCTTCTTTTCTCTATCTATTCTCTCTCTGTGGCAATATCACCCTTCCTTACTGCTTTAAATACTGTCTATACCCTGATTCCCAAATCGATATCTCCAACTCCATCCCTCCCAATTTCAAGTCTTAGAAATCCAACTGCTGACTCCACATCTCCACTTGTCTAACAGGCATCTTGCACTTAAAAGAATCTTAATTCACCTTTCTCTACTCCACACTTTGTTCCATCCTGTCTTCCCATCTAAGGAAATTATGCCACCATCCACTCCATTGCTCAACCCAAAATCCCTGCAGTCACCCTTGGTTCCCCTCTTTCCCTCACAGTCCCCTCGCAAACCACTTAGCTCTTAGCTCCTCTTAGCAAGTCCTCTTAGCTCTACCTCCACAGTACATCCCAAACCTGTCCTCTTATCTCCACCATGCGCCCCAAGCCCAGCCACCCTCAGCAGCCACCTGCGCTATTGCTATAGCCTCCAGAGGGAGCCCCTGTCCTCATTTCTGGCCCCCAGTCCCCTCCCACTGTTCACTTGTTTCATCACAGCCAGAGCAAGCTTTAGATATAGAAAACATATATGTATATGCAATATTGAGTTTATGAAAAAATGTTCCATCTAAGCAAACAACATTTTCAAATTAAAGTAACACATTGCTCAGTGGAGTGCTTGGCACAAAGTACTCCTCAATGAATATTTATTGTATCCGTGAAAAACAACTTTTCATCTAACAATTGGCAAAGATTTAAAAATATAAATTCACAGTAGTGAGTATCAGCGAGGGCTCATGGAAACATCAGTCTATACACTTCTGGAGAGAGTGTGCATTTTATCAGGAAATTTGTCTCAAAACTCTCTGAAATGTCGATATAGTTTGAGCAAACACTTTCATATTTAACATTTTCATTTAAGGATTGAATTAGGGATGTGCAGAAAGTTGTATTTTTATTCAATATTCCCAGCATTTTAAGCAGTTTAACCATATATGTATAAGAACGGATTTTTTTTAGATGATGAAAATTCATCATGGAACAGAAAGGAGTTTTTTGTGGCTGAGGGGTGTATTCGTTCCCTATTGCTGGCTGATCCCTATCGTAGGGTTAGGGTTAGGGTTAGGTTTAGGGTTAATTCACCACAAACTAGTGGCTTAAAACAACACAAATTTATTATCTTATAGTTCTGGAAGACAAAGTCAGAAATGGGTCTCACGGAGCTAAAATCAAGGTGTCTGCAGGGATGTGTTTTCTCTGGAGACTCAAGGAGAGAATCCACTGCCTTGCCTTTTCCAGCTTCTGGAGGCCTCCTATGTGTAGGATACTTACATTTCTATGTGTCTTGGTTCATGGTCTTTTCCTTCTTCAAAACCAGCCCCATATCATCTTTGAATCTCTCTCTGGTTCTGACCCCCTCTTCTGCCCCCCTCTTCCACTTTAAAGGACCCTTGAATTGGCATTAGTCCCATCTCAATAATCCAGAATGATGTCCCAATTTTAAGATCAGCTGGTGAGCAACTTAATTCTTTCTGCAACCTTAGTTCCTCCTTGCTGTGCAACATAGCAGAGTCAGAGGGTCTGGGGATTCAGACGTGGACATTTGGGGAAGGCCGTTATCCTGCCTACCACAGAAGGTATGAAAATTTTGGTCTCGCTCCTAAGCAAAGGATGATCCTTCCAACCTATAGGTGGGGCTTCAAGCGAAGGCTGGTGACTGTGACCTCAGGCTGCAGATAAGGAACAAGACTTCTCAGCACATTCAGAGTCACTTCACAACCACCACAGTCCTGGTGGTTAGGAATCACCATTGCTCTTCCATTGTTTGAAATCCAAATACTCAGGTGGCCTGACCAGAGCCCAGGTGGGTATTGGATCCTCAGACCCTAGGCTGAGTCTACTTGAAACAATCAGGAGAGGAAAAGGCCAGAACTCGAGTTCTTAGGCTGTCTGAGAGTCAAAGTTGGAGAACCAAAGTTCAAGCACAAAGTCTATGCAGCAAAAGTGGGGCTGATGTTGCGAGACCAAGCCAATGGCAGAAGCCAAGTATACCTGGGATGGAACTAGAATTTAGCATCCAAAAATTGACCCCATTGAGCGAAAGCCCCTACTGCGGGCCAATCTGCCAGTGGCTCTGGTGATATTTCGGCAAGTCTGCCTGGCTTAAAGGTACCAGTTTGTCTGACGTCATTTTTCTCAAAGGAAAAATTAGAACTATACCATTATTTTGATTTATTTTTGTTTTCTCCCACAAATTGAAGAATCTCAATAGTAGTTGGAAGATAAAACGTTGGCCCTGTGCCTCCTACTAATCCTAATGTGGGAATAGCATTTGGAGCTCCTGGCTGGGGTGTCCTCCCCCAGCATCTTTGCAGGTTACTTACTTGTAGTGCGCACAAGCCAAAGGCAAATGAGATGGGAACCCAGTGTCTTAATGCACGCCACTCACACATTTCCAAAGAATTTGTATCGCACTGATCCCCTTCCGTCCAGATACCATCAAGCATTTTCTTTCATGTAAAAATGGAATTAAATTGGTGGAGGAAACAACAGTATTAGAACAATGCACAAATCCTCTAGTTTATTCTGTGGGGGCTCAGAGAAAAGAGCTTTGGTGTCCAACCTTCTGACTAATGTGCTTCCTAGATTTGAATGAGTAAAGGAGAAAAAAAAACACCTACAGCTACCTCCATACTATACTGTGGACAGTGGGAAGGATTGTATGAGATAGAGATAAAGGAAGGGATGCACCTCAGCTAATTCTATTTTTCCCAATAAAGGATCAAGAAAACAAATCTTTACTGTAAGCTATTACTGACTGCCAGAATCCTAAAATTCTTAGGACTTATGAGGCAAGAACCACAAGTTACTAACAGGCTAAAAGAAACCAGGTCAGGGTGGAAGCATCTTGAGACTCAATCACAAACACTAGTCTCCCTTCCCACATGCACGAATGTGTCTGGTTGGTATGAAAACAAATTCTCTCAGTTTGGCTGCAAGCTAAGCTCAGAGAAGAAACATTTCCTTCTGCCCTGGCCTCTGCTTCATCCCAGTGCTTGTGTTTCCCTCAGGGCCAGAGCCCTGGAGCCAACCTCAGGGGCAAGACTTCTCTTCAACCCGCATGAAGGAAGCAGTGTTGAAAGCAAAGTATTTGATTTCGAGAGAGGAAGGCCTGTTCTCAAGGCCTAAACATTTAGCTGTAAACTGTGTAAACCATGTTGTGGAATTCTGGCTGTGGTATGTGTCAAGTTAAGAAAACAGCATGCCATCTCGCCACTCTGTGTAACACAGAGGTACAGAGAGGCCAAGATAGATAAACACATACATCAGTTGTTAGTTGTGATATTAAAATAAGGGAGCCGCTGGGAGACCTTCTCCGCTGCTGAAAAATTAGAGCTACCACTGTATAAAAGCCATGTCCATGGTGGCTTGATAGCATCATCGGTTAAGCAGTGGTGATAAAAATTTGTTGCTGGAATGTGTAAAGATAAGGGTATCTGTTGTTTTTCCATGAGACGAGTTTCTGAAAATGTGTAAAGTAGATTTTTGTAAATGAAATCATGAGGCATACTGCTATTTTAAAAAACTTTTCTATAACACTTATCACCTTCTACTATGTATATAACTTACTTATTTGTTGCATTTATTGCTTATTGAAGTCGATCTTTGCATATGGTGGCTGCTGTGGCTGCTGCTGTGGCTGCCTGGACCCAGGACCCAGCTCAAACCTCAGCCCCAGAGCTTCCTGCTCCAACTCTGCAGCTCTTTCCTCCCTACCGCTCCACCCTGCAGGCCTAGGATGCTAAACCTAACACTTTATTATCCTAAAGGTGTTACAGGGCTATTTAGTTCCCAGACAGGGAAAAGGTTTTCTCTTTTATTAATCCGACCTCCCAACCGTGATCCCTGGTTGGTGTGATGTTGCCCACACAGACATGCCCTGATTTACTATTTAAACCTTAAAACTTCTCAACAACTAATACTTATTGAGCACCTACTATGCGCTACACATTGTCCTGGGTTCTTGGAACACAAACATAGAGAAAACAGACAAGTACTCCTGAATTAATTCAACTCACATTTCTTAAGTGGCCCTTGAAATCGATCCTGTATGCAATGCCTCTCTATAAATTTTCCCTATACCTCCAACTCTATATTGAGAATGAATCCCACACTGAAATCTCAACCTGATACCAATTTCAGATGTTCGCCTTTAAGATGCGCAGGCAATAGGGCCTTTAATACTCCAGATCTCCAAGGTTTTTATTAAAGTATCTTACTTCACACTTACTTAGGACCCTGGAAAAAGGACTATTGAGTGCAAATATCAAAGGTTGCACAAATCCCATTGTCATTTCAAGGAGACTCCTCACACTCTCAAAGTAATGAAAAAGCCAAATTGAGTTATTATAGAATTCTGGAATAAATTTCCTAATCCTTTCAGAAATTTCTGTCAATCTGCATCCATCTGAACTATACTGGTCCCACGATCCACCCATGTGGAGACTCTTGCCCAGGCAAACCATTGGAGGTTTTTAGTTAGAGTGTAATTTATGTGCCAAGTCATAATAACTATCTTGAAAATATTAGAAAAAGTCAATATAATGAAAAGCTTTCCCTTGTCTCATTCTTGAAATTCTTCTCTAGCTTAACCCAATTGCCTAAGTCACTTAGAGGCCTTTAAACAAAATGAAATCCTAATGATGTCTCTGCCATGAATAATTAATTGCTCATGTACAATCTTCTCAACAAAATCCATTCTCATTAGATTAGAGGTTTCCTCAAAATATGTGAGTTCATCATGGACATTTTTACCTCCTTTTTCTATCTTTGTGTGTATATCCGTGTGTGTGTATTTTGTATCTTTCTTTGTTTCTGTGTCTGTGATATAAGATTCCATCACCCTGGCAGCCTTCCAAAGAGAAACAGTTGCAAGGAAATTAAACACCTTTGCGAAGTGGTAAAAAGTCATACTGCTTTAAACGTGGTGGCTTAACGGAGAGAGTAAGCAACAGATAGTGAAGGACTTAGCATGGTAAGGAAGGGTGGTTTGGCCTTTCAGTGGGAAAAGAGAAGAGTAAGGAAGGTATCTTTGGCCACCTTCTTAGAAAGTGACATTTTCATCCGAGTCTTCTGCCTTCATGAAAAAGCCTTGATAACTGGAAAGCCTTCTGAACAAAGGAGCATTATAACAACATAGCATCTTGTAATTTCTTTTCAGATGACGAAATGCAAGGTCATAGACACAATGAGAGAAACTTGAGAGGTCATCTCTCGCTCATTTGACAGATAGTTCAACACTGCTATTAGTTACAGTTCTATCTGCTGGACGGTGATGAACTTTGTCCCTATTCCCTTCACAACCCTGCCTTTTCATTCTTCCCTCCTCCATCCTCACACACAAATGTGTCCAAGTCTTCCAACTGTATCACTGAATGGAATCAGATTTATTAAATCTGTGTTTGAATTTTTAAAATTAATCTAGAAGAAAAGGATGTCATCAATGATTTCAAACAAGTTTTCTATTTCCCTCCTAAACATAAGGTATATATATTGGATTATGGCTAAACTATTGTTTTTCAAAGTAATGGTCTAAAGAACACTTAGGCGTAGGATGGACTTAGCAGAAGCTAGGCACGGAGCTTTTTGTTTCACAATTTTTTTTACATGGCTACACTTATCCAATAGACAAAATTTTGTATTCTGATCTTTCTCATCTAGCCTATCAGATGCATTTTGGGTGGTTACAATATAGTCTTTACAACTATCATTTAGAAAAGCTGTCTGACATTCCATTGCATGGACGCACTCTACTTTAACAAACCATGCTCTTTTCCCTCCATTTTTTACTACTATTAATAATACTGCAATGAGCATCTTTCTGCATAAAACTTTTCCAACATTTAGGATTATTTCCAGAAGTCCACTTCTTAGAAGTGGAACTATTGAATCAAAGGATAATATTTAGGTTGTTAAGACATATTGTGAAAAAATTTCTCAAAACACTCCTCCAATTTATATTCCTACATAACCTGTTCAATTAACAAGATCAATTAACCTTCAATTTAACGTGGTCATAATGTACAAAAGAGGGTGACTTCAAATGTTTATCATGGAATGTACTGTACATACAGAAAAGTATACAAAATATATGCAGTTTAAATAATAATAATAAAGTTAACACCCACGTACCCATCACCCAGTTTAAAAAATAAAATATTATGAATACCCTAGATGCCCTCTTAGCATATTGTAGCAGCCACAGGCAGACCTCATGGTCTCATCAGCTTAAAATACACACACACACACACACACACACACACACACACACACCTCATTCATATCACAGTCCATGCAGGCTAAGAAACTCTCCTTGACACCTCCAACAGTAATTTAAGACTTAAGATTGCTTCCATCTTATAATTCTACCATCTTGGAGTTTTCTTGCTTCTAGTCAAGTGTGACAAATAGGAGAGAGGGCATGGAGAACTCATATCTGCTTTTAACTGCCTTTCCCAAGTGACACATCTCTGCTCCCTTTGGTGAGAACGGGCATATGGCCTCAACTTTACTATACAGGAGGGTGGTAGATGTGTCCTTCCTTTATACCCAAACAGTGCTGCCCATTCGACATGGCCTGTGCCACAGTCTCCCTCCCCAAGAGATAACCCCTTCCTGACTTTTGTGTTAATCACGCCCTTGCTTTTCTTTATAGTTAAAAAAAAATTGACTAGGAAGCACAAACCTAACTGCATGAGAAAAGGATAATATTGACACTATTATATAAAGGCTCCTGAGAAAAGATAAGATAACAAAGTGTGTGAGTCACGGTCTGGCTTCAGCTTTCCTGAGAACTTGCAAGAGCCATTTGTGGGGATGTCAATGGGCAAGGTCATGAGCGAGTCTTGGAAATCATAAGGATCAACAAGTTTGGTGCCTTTGACAGAACTATAATTTGGACCAGGTACTAGATGTCCGTCAGAAATAGCTTCAGAGGGGGGAGGCAGCTCTATAGTTTTCCTTCTGCATTCACAGCAATCTTCTGTCCTTAGGAGTAGCTTAAAGCTAATGCAAGCATCGAGGTGAAGAGAGAGTGCAGGAACTTTAATGGTACGTAGTCAACGCAAGCCAAGTGCTGAGAAGAATCTGGGCCAGTCTCGCCCAGACATTTAGTCCCAAGGGCATAAGGATGGCACTAAGTCAGCAAAGATCTTGGAATTCACAGTTCTCAACAAACAGTGGCAGCCTTCTGTGTCTGCAGATGGCTGCCATCCTGGGGTCTTCCTTCATCATCACCCTGGGATTCCCTTCACCTCTCTCTGCTATTGAATCTCCTTATCCCATGGCTCCTTACCTTTCTTTCTTTCTTTTTTGGTTTACTCTTTATATTTTATTATTCCTTGAATGTAGTAAGTATAGTTATTTTAAAGTCGGTAACTCTTAACTCCAATGTCTGGAGTCCTGAGAGTCTTTTCTATTGTCTGTTTTTTCTGCCAGAAACACATCCTTCAGTAGCTTCTTAAGAAAGAATACATGAGGGCAGGCCCCATGGCCAAGTAGTTAAGTTCGCGCACACTCCGCTTTGGCAGCCCAGGGTTTTGCCAGTTTGGATCCTGGGCGCAGACCCAGCACTGCTCATCCAGCCATGCTGAGGTGGCATCCCATATAGCACAACCAGAAGGACCGGCAGCTAGAACATACAACTATGTACTGGGGCACTTCACTTTGGGGAGAAGAAGAAAATAAACAGAAAGAATACATGAGAAGTCAACTATTTAAGAAAATCCATATGCATTTTTGAAAATACAACATAGTCTTTACAACCACCTTATAGGAAGGCCGTATGACATTCCATCAAGTGACTACACCCTCGTTTACCAAACCATGTCCTTTTTTGGACATTTATATTGTTTTCGATTTTTCACTACTATTAAATGTGAGGCAATGGCATCTTTCTGCATGTGGATGCCCAGTGTGGACCAGGTGCCCTGGGGGCACTGTAGGAAAAGAACCAGACACAGTCTAGCTGGTACAAAACAAGGAGGGGGCAGCAGAGGGAAGCAAGGTGTACATATATGCTTAGCAGAGAAACAAGTGATCGTTTCCCTAAGAGTCTGGGGTACTGCAAAACCTAACCTTCTCTGAGGTCTTTATTCTAAGTTAATTACAAAGGCAATTTTGTACTTTAATACATAAATATTATTATTAAATAATAACCTCTTAAATTACTTACCAGGGATCTCATCGGCGGCACCAGTTTCACTTACCGCTTCTCCATGAGCACCTCCGCATCCACATCCTGCACAGCCCACCTCTCAAATCCCAGTCTTGCATCCGAACCTGTCTGCTGGACGCCTGCACCCGGAAGTCTGTCTTCTGCTCCTCCTCCCATAGCCCTCAAATTCAGCGTATCCAAACCCAAGCTTGTCGTTCCCACTCCACCTCAAAACTGCTCTTAACCCTCATCCCAGCCTGGAGTCAGGGGATAACATCCCCATCATAAATCTTCCAGGTAACAGCTGATTTAATGAGGTGATGACTTTTATTCACTGGAGCTTTCTCACAAGGAAATCAGTAAAGATGACTGAAGTACCACACTCCCAAGGGTTGCCCTTCACTGCCCTCTGAGAGGAGCATGGGGTACCCACAGCCATTCGAGAGTGACTCAGAGCACCCAGAGGGTCCAGGACACCCAGTAGTGACTTCTGACTGTTTAATTCTGGAAGGGGAAGGGAGAATGGAGGGAACTCAGCATGATGGTAAGTAAAAGAGATTCAAACTGGGTTCTCTCTGAATGCAACTTCGTAAAAGGAGTGGGCCACAAGGAGCCCGGTGGTTTATTCCGATTACTTCACGTAACTTAATTGAGCCTCAGTTTTCTCAGTTGGCCGGACAACTGTCAGAGCCTCAAAGACGTTGCATCAATTGTAATTCTTACATTTAATAAATATTTCTAGAATATTAGCTGTAGGGTCAGTACTAAGGACATCACGATAACTGGGCGTGGTCCCTTCGGGTTGCCTGTGGTGTGCCTGAAGGAGACAAGGAAAGAGGCCATTACAATGTAGTGCAATAAGTGTTGCAGAGATATGCACAAAATGAGACCACGATTATGTAGTGCTTAGCAAACTCGAGAATGCTGGGCAAATATTGGTTTTATTATGACCAAAGTACTGGGCGCTCCTGATCCTCTTCAGATCTCTTGAACTACCATTGCTCTGGCTTTCTTGCTGCTCCTCCACCAAGCCCAATAAATAAGCGACGCAGAAGGAGGGCCTACCGTGCCCAGAGCCCCATCTAAGTAAGATTCATGCTGGAGCCTCTGCTGAAGGGACAGGACAAAGTGAACCCTGAGACTGATCCTCCCTCACTCCCAGGCCACAGGTGATGGAACCAGGTTGGCACTAACCCCTGGCAGCCAATTCATATGCTGGCTTGTGACATGCTGTGTCACAATTGTCTGGCAAGAAACTTTGTGTTGAGCCAGTTATGTACCTTCTCTCGGGAATTTGGAATGGGAAACAAGGTAAGAATCTAGCAGTCATCAACAGGAGGTGAAACTGAAAGGATGTGTAGAACCAAGCCATGAAGCAGAATCAGAAAGAAAAGAGTCACGGCAGGCAGAGGTTATTAGGAAGCAGAAACAAAAAGAAACAGAACCTATGAGTACAGAAACAATATACTGAGTAGAGGACCGAGCAGAGGGAAAGACTAAGCAAGTGTGTAGTGAGAGGAAAGTAGAACAGATGCACAGAAAGAAGTGACGTCATAGCCTTAGCTCCATGAGGTCAGTGACAGAGAGAGTGGCTGGTCCCAAGAATGACTCTCCAATGCTCCCACCCCTTCCTGTCTTACCTATTTTATCCTTTCCTACAAAAAAATAAAACCCTAAAAGAATAAAACTGAAGAGGATATCTTTAAGCACACAAAAATCGTATTCATTCTAGGTGAACAGTGTATTTGTTGGGTTAATTCTCATATTCCTTCTTTCATCATTTTTTAAATTATTGCCTTCTACATGCAAGATCTAGAAGATGCAATTAATATTCCTGGTATCAATTAGTACTTGACTGTTTGCTATCACGCCATCAGCAAGCTTCCCTCATGAGAAAATCCTGACTGCAGTCAAGGAAACAAATATCGCCCAAGAGTTCCTGGGAGAAATGGCTGATTCTAGGCAGGGGGGTAGGAAATACACAAGATGGACCCGGAGCACCTTGTTACGCCAGGAGGTAAGGGAATGTTCAGGAGAAAAATCTCAACAATGGAAGTGTGTCAAAGGGACACAGCAGCCAACAGAAAGCCCTCCCACGGGTCAAGGCTAGAGCAAGTTGAGCAAGAAAATGAAGTAGTGTTGGATTAAAACCCAAAGTGTAAAATAAATAAATATCCTTGAATCCGTACTGAAATAAATAAATGTTTGAAAAAAAAATAAATGGGAGAGAAGAGACAAATCTCCCATGCAGAAGAATGCTACATAATTTATGTAGATATGCGTCCTTGAAGTGATAGAGAATTCCCTCCACCTCAAGTGTGGGCTGCACACAGTGACTTCCCTCCAAAGAGCACAGTATAGGAAAGTGAGGAGACAAGAGTAATTTCGCAGAGGAGAAATCTGGCAAATACTACCTCAGCCAGGTGATCGAGGTCAACAGCAAGAGTGGTGAGCCATGTTGACAGTATGTACTCTTGATATGATGTGAGGAAAACGGCACTTTACTTCTGTGCTCTTCCCCAGTCTAATCATGAGAAAAACATCACACAAATCTCAAATAAGGGACATCCCACAAAATACCTGACCAGTACTCCTCAAAACTGTCAAGCCATCGGGGCCAGCCCAGTGGCGTGGCAGTTAAGTTCTCACACTCCACTTCAGCAGCCCAGGGTTTACGGGTTTCAGTGCCGGCGCGGACCTATGCACTGCTTACCAAGCCATGCTGTGGCAGGCATTCCACGTATAAAGTAGAGGAAGATGGGCGTGGATGTTAGCTCTGGGCCATCTTCCTCAAAAAAACAAAGAAAACCTGTTACGTTGTTAAAAAAAAGTCTAAGAAACTGTCACAGCCTAGAGTCGTTTAAGTAGACGTGACAACTAAATTTAAATTTAATGTGATATCCTGGAGGAGATTCTGGAACAGAAAAAGGAAATTAGGTAAAGACTAAGGAAATCTGAATAAAGTATGGAATATAGTTACTAACAATATATCAATACTGGTTATGAATTGCAAGAAATGTACCATATTAACGTAAGCTAATAATAAGGAAAACTGGGTGCAAGGTATATGGGAACTCTCTACTATCATTGCAATTTTTTCTGTAAATCTACAACTGTCTAAAATTAAAAGCTCATTTTTTAGAATGTTAAAGAAAAAGGTCAAAGGAAACATTAAGCAATTGAGGCCATTTTTATACATATGTTTTAGCCAGTCATGATTAAATCCCTGTAATAAAAGATGAGAACTGAACAAAAATACCTCCCATGAGAATTGCTAAGTAAAGCATAAGGCATAGGAGCTATCTCATTATCAAATTCTGTGGTCTTAACAGTGGATTTTCTGCTAATTTGGCCTAAAGTAGAGGCTGTCAAAAATTTAAATGGTCCTTGCCTGAAAACTAATGGTCTCATTCAACCACCTGGAGGCAACCCTGGGCACAGAAAGAGAATGAGATAATGATGCTTAGCTCCTTCAGGCCCCACCCCCTTCTCTGGCACCGCCCACAGCACCCTGGAGTCACCTGGACAAGTGGTTATTCTTATTCTCTATATTTTTCTGTATGTTGAAATATTCCATAATAATGTTAAGGTAATGTTTTTATAAAATTTTTTCCTATTGAACTTTCAATTTTGAAATAATTTCAGACCACAAAAGTCTTGCAAAAATAGTACAAAGAAATCTTGTACACTCTTCACCCAGCTTCCCCAGACGTTAACATTTCACACAGCCATAGTACAATGATCAAAACCAAGAAATTAACTTTGAAGCAATGCTATTAACTGATCTACAGACTATATTCAAATGCCACCAATTGTCCCACTAATGTCCTTTTTCTGGTCCAGGACCCCACGCTGCATTTAGTTGCCGTGTCTCCAATCTGGGCAGTTCCTCGGTACCCTTTCACGCCCTTAACACTTTCGAAGAGTCAAACAGTTAAACCCATCGAGTTTATGACAATCTCCCCAAACAGTTTTATTAAAGGCAGTTCTTTAGGTAGTTGCCAGCGTGTCAGAAAAGCCTTGATATGAGTTCTAATCGCAGACGATTCTGCAAGTCCCCAGAGGGGGCAGGAGGAGGCTAGGAATGTGGCTGAGCAGGGCAGGACTGCAGCCCACCAGGATTACTGAGTTTTAAAATCAGAGGTCTCCTGAGCATCTACCGCAGTGCCGAGCTCCTAGATACCCAGAAACCTCGCTTCACTCACAGGGACTTCTGAGGTAGGGGAGCCCCGTTGTGGGTATATGTGTGCCCAAGTGTACTCTGCAGGGCTTGGTGGAGCCGGGAGTTCAACCCGAGACTGAGAGAAGCGCAGGCGGTCAGAACTGCACATCCTGGAGCTGACGGGGGCCACAGTCTCCAGCTTTCCCACAGTTTAGAATCAAGGACCAGAATGTCAGGGCCAAAAGAGGGGTCCCTCTCTTCTCTGCCTTCTCACCTACCGTGAAGTAGAATCCTGCCCTCCAGGGCACCCAAGCGCTGAAGGAAACTTCCTCTGAGGCGCGCAGCAATAAAGATACGTGGGGTTACACCACCACCTAGTGCTAAAAATAATAAGTGCAACGATACTATCCCTGCCTCTCCTGTCACAGCTACTGGGGGGGTTAACTAATAATTTAGCAGAGGTCAACAATCTTGAAGGAGCAACATGCCAAGACTTAATCAGCTTACTCTAATTTCGTAGCATGACAAGCCAATGTGGTTTATGGGGAAGAGGCCCTGGAGTGGGACCAGGAGAGAATCCCTTCTCTATTCTTATTCAGTGTGACTTGTTCACTCTCTGAATGTCCCTGAAGCTTATTTTCCTCATATTTAGAATGGAGCTAATAATAGCCACATTTAAGTTTGTTATGACATCCCTAGATGAGTACTGGGTCCGTAGCAGACCCCCAATAAACACGTATTCCTGCTCATGCTCCTCTCTAACCCCTTGTGCACAGAGAATTTCCATGACAACCTAGCGTCATCGAAGTGGAAGAGACAGTTCATGAGAGGTATGATAATATGTATCCAAAAAGACAGACAAACTGTAAAATCCAGATGCTGCATTGCATAGTGTTCAGAGCAGGGACCTTGGCAGGGGACTGCCTTTTTTTGAATCCTGCTCTGCCAGGTGCTGGTTTTTCCATCTGTGAAATAGAGAAGGTAATAAAGATACCTATCTCCTAGGGTTGTTGTGAGGATTAAATGAATTAACGCCTTCAAAGCACTTAGAATGGTAAGCATTTGTAAATGTGATCTATTATTAATAACATTTCTTAATGATGCTGACCCAAAAAAGGGGGGGGGGCATCCAGAACCAGCATTTATTTATAAAAAGAAAGCATTACGTTCTATTTCTTGTCCTTTTGAATGCTGCTATTCCATCCCTTGTGTCTTCCCCTAAACACCCACACACATGCACACACACTTTATCCTCCAGTACTTACTTCACGTCTGGTGCCTCTTGACAGAATTAGCTTCCTGGGCCATCATCAAGGTGAGGCAGGGCCGGGGCAGCGTGTCTGAGCTGCTTTACGAACCTCCAAGTTGACTGCATAATCCTGGTAAAATGAAGCTTTCCTCACTGTGAAATATCCCTCCAACTCTAGTAATGCTTCTTACCTTAAAGTCTGCTTTGGATACGAAATACACCAGCTTCCTGTTGGTTAATGCTTGCATGAGAAGCGTTTTTTCATCCTTTTACTTTCAATCTTTCCGTATCCTTACATTTAAGGTCTGTTGTTTTTAAGTCTCATAGAATAAGGCTTTGTTCTTTATTCAGGCTGACACTGTAGTATTTAGTCCATTTATGCTTGATGTGGATATTGATCCATGTAGGTTTAAACCTCCCTTCTCACTGTTTGTTTTCTATTTGTTCCCATCTGTTCTAACCTCCTTTTTTCTACTTTCTTGCCTTCTTTTGGATTTTTTTTTTTTTGGTTTCACATTCCCCTTCTATTATCTTGTTAGTTTTACATTCTTTTATTATTCTCTTAGAAAATATCATAGAAATTGAAAGCTGCACACTGCTTTAATTTCTAATATATTAAACTGATAAGAACAGATACTACACTTGATCCTAGCCAAAAGGCCGCAATTTCTAAAATAAATTAGTGCCTTCACCATTTCCATTTCCAAGACAGTTCAAGAACCTCAGAACACTCAATTCTATTTGCCTCCCATTAGATTTATATGCTATTTTTGTCAAGTATTTTAGTTCTTTATATACGTAAGACCATAGTGCATAAAATTATTGTTTTATGGCAATATTCCTTTAGATTTATACACATATTTACTCTTTCCGTTTTTTTTCGATTCCTTTCTGTACCTCCAAGCCGTGATCTGTAATCATTTCCATTCTGCTCAAACACCTGTTACTATTTTCCTTTGGTACTTTTGGTACTTTCCAATGGTGACAAATTCTGTTTTCATTTGCCTGAAAATGTCTTTTGAAGGATATTTTTGTTGCTTGCGTTCTTCTAGGTGGGCTGCTATTTTCTTTAAGCTCTTTGGAAATATCACCTAACAGGCGTACTTATTTTTGCTCTTTCGGAAGTGACCTATATTTTCCTCTGGCTACTTTTAAAATTTGTCTATGTTTTTTCAGGAGTCTTACTATGAAGTAATTAGGCATGATTTCCTTTGTATTTACCCTGTTTGGAGGTCAGTAGCATTTCTTACATCTGTGGCTCAGTGTCCTCCATCAATTTTGGAAAATTCTTAGCCATTATCTCTTCAACTATTGTGCCTGCCCTTTGCTCCCGGCATCAGTCTGGATATTTTCTGACCTTTCAGTTCACTAATCCTCTCTTAAACTTTCTTAATTTCAGCTATATTATTCTTCAATTCTGGAATTTCCTTTTTTATGTAGGTTCCAGTTCTCTGCTGAAATTTCTCCATCTTGTCATTTAATTCCCTTAACATTTTAATCATAGTTATTGAAAGGTCTCTGTCAGATAATACTAAATATCTGAATTTTCTGAGGGTCTATCTATTTTTCTTCACTATTTCATTTTTAGTCAAATCTTACGTTTTTTGTGTTCCTGGTTATTTTTTATTAACAGACTTTGAAAAATTATAGAGAGAATTTGAGAAATTGCGTGATGCTATCTTCCCTCAAAGGGGATTTATTTTCGCTTCTCGCAGTCCTCTAGGTTTGGGGCAAACTGCCTCATTCATTTAGGTACTGAGATGATCTGAGGCTGGGCTTCAGCCCTTGTGAGGACAGGCATATTTCCAGTTCACCTGTATTCCAGGGGTGGCCCTTTGGGGTCCCAGTAGAAAGCCTGGTGTGTTTAAAGGCCACTTCTATTTAGTACATCCTAAACTCTAATTTTTGTTTCCTATGAGTCTTCTAAAAATTCTGCTCAGCTTCTTGCCCTTGAATTGGCAAATGTTTGAGGGGAAAAAGTGGCACCAAATCTAGGCCTCATCTATCCGGAATATTGGCCCTTGCTTTCTTGATAGCTCTCTGATGCCTTAATAGATACATATATTCTGACTCTTCTAGCTTTCTGGGCAGAGGGGTTGGTGCAAAACAAGCTAATCACCCATTACTGGAAGCTGAACTCTCCATATGCTTTATTTGAATAATTAATTTAAAAGAGTTCAAGTTCTAAAGTAAAATAGACTTGAGTTCAAATCTCATTTCTGTCACTTACTAGCTATGTGACTTTAGGTGAGCTATTTAACCTCTCTGAGTCTTAGTGTCCTCATCTGGGAAATGGCAGTAACAGTAATACCTACCTTGAGTTGTCTTAAGGACTTTTTTTAAATGCAGCTATGGCACTTAGCACAGAGCCAGGAATATAGCAAATGTTCAAATGTTTGTAATAACAATTTTTAAAGCATTATAGTAATTTTTATTATTAATTAACACTAACAGCAGCCACTCCCCTTGCCCCCTCTGTGAAGGTCACTGGTAAAGACCCTATACAGATCTTAGTTTCCTCAGCTTCCCTATGGCCCTGGAGCACTTGGGTGGAATGGCACACTGTACCACATGAAATAGTTTATGCATTGGTTTCATGCTCATTTTAGAAAAAAGATCAACTGGAGTAAAAGTCAAAATTTAGCAGCAGGATCAAGTGAGTAAGCTTTGGCACGAAGACTCACGAAACTGGTCCCCTAGAGTAGGGTCTAGAGAGTTTATCCCCCAAGTGTGATGTGAGACAGTAACCACAGAGGTTTGCTCTGGAAAAGGGAGACAGATCTTTACTGCCTTCCCCACATTAGGGCTGAGGCCTCATTGTACTGGGAAAAGGTTTCCACTTACTAAGACTCCTCGACAGCAGAGAAGCTCCAGGTGCTTTGAAACAGAAACTCTAATTATTCTGAGCTCTCTTTGTAAGAAAAAACTTTATTTCAAAGATTCTATAGTATTTTAATAAAAGGCTTGCACTGCTCCATAATACTTACATTCAAGAAGCATCACTTCTGTTTTTAAATGTTTTGTTTAAATGTGGGTTTTTTCTGCTTTTTCTCCCCAAATCCCTCCAGTACATAGTTGTATATATTTTAGCTGCGGGCCCTTCTAGTTGGGGCATGTGGGATGCCGCCTCACTGTGGCCTGACGAGCAGTGCCATGTCCGCGTCCAGGGGCCGAACCAGCGAAACCCCAGGCTGCCGAAGCAGAGTGTACAAACTTAACCGCTCAGCCGTGGGGCCGGCCCCTGTTTAAATGTTTTTAAATGCTACTGTATTGTACACTTTAAAATCTGTTAAAATCTGTTAAATGTTCTTAGCACAATAAAAAAATTCAAAAAAATGTTTAAGTATTTTTAAATGTTGAAACATCCAAAATATTAATGTGTAGGATATACAATAGATGTGCTTTGTACACACCATACAGCCAGTTTCTTTCACTTTCCCAAGCTGCTCTTAGAGTGAGTGATGCCACGTGGAGGTTGAGTCAGCCAGCCATAGTGGCACTCCCAGGAAACACTCAGAACACCATATTCCAGAGCCTGGTGTGGTTTTGCAGATCCAGCAACACAGTTCCAGATACAACAGGCCTTAGAGTCTGTTTTACACAGACTTACAGAAAGCTGACATATAAGTCAAACATACCTTAGTCTTTTAACAGTGAAGCAAAAACTGCCACTGGGACTGTACAAATGAGGCTCTAAACGTGGCCTTTAGTCCCCTAATTTGAAAAGCCAGGTTTCAAAAGTGACGATGGAGCCCGGGCCAGAGAAACTAGTTAGAATAATGATAAACTCTGCCACCAAACTGTGGTGAAAATGCTCCAATTCTCCAGCCCTCAGGATCACCCTTTCCTTTTCCCCTTGGGACATAATCCAACCCTCTCACACTGCTGGGCTGTAGAAAGTGATGTGTAAGTAATGGAGGAAGCCCTGGCAAGTGTTATATCCCTCAAATCCATGCTGATTCTTGCTGGTCACCATTTGGCCTAGAGGCCAGTGTCTGGGCTCCTGTTCTCTTTTACCATCTGGAAACCACCTCCAAGCTACCAACGCCCTCGAGGCACCATCTGGCCCCAGTATGGACACAGCTCCTCCCTGAATCTTCCAAAACGCAGCAGACACTGGGCTGCAGTTTTTGACAAAGACTTACCAAAAGTGAGACTAACACGAGGGAATTAACAATGTAGGGAAAATAATTAAAATCAGGTAACACATTCCAGGGTTCTTAGAACCGTTAGCAACACTCCTGCACAGGAGCGGTCTCTGACTAGCATCTGTCTCCTAAGGCCCTAACCTGCATTGAGGAGGCAGAGACCTACTCATCTCCTCCAGATGGGCGTCCTCCACTTCCCCTCTATGAATCCTACAGCTCCAATTCTCCCCTCCCCAACGCCCAACAGAAGAAAAGAGGCTGCTCAATCTCATAACCATCTCTGCATTCTTACTCTACTCACTCGGTTTGATTTAGGATCTGACTTATACAGCTTTTCTTCCAGCTTTGACAGTTTATTTATTTAGCTCCCGACTTAAAATCCAGGCCTTCCCTCTGGATGCAATGATTGCATCAGCCCTGAAACAAGCCATCCCTAATCATGGACCTGAACAGCATACAAATGTACCATAGCTCACCATGTTGAACATGTTAGTTCTAATTTCTTCCTATTATAATCAATGCAATGAATGTCTTAAAAGCTAATCTCACATACGCCTGATATCCTTTCAAACTTTGCTGATTCAAAGGGTATGCACATTTTCAGTCACTCATTCAGTATCAAACTAACTACTGGGCACTCTTCTAGGACCAGGGATATAATAATGAGCATAAATATAGTCACCAAGTTTTATAGCCTTCATATCTCGTGGGAGAGCCAAATAAGGAAATAAATGAAAAATGCAACGGTGTTAAGTGCAAAGAATAGTGCTACTAGAGAACAGCTGCCCTAAGAACCGGGCATTAGCTGAGACCTGGTGAATGATTAGTAAGCATGACAAGAGCAAAGAAGGAAGGGACTGTGTTCCAAGCAAAAACAACAGCAATTTAAAAAGTCCTGGGGCTGGAAAGACAGAGAGCTGGAATTGGAAGACTAGCCCAGGTAAAACAGAGGTATTAAGGGGGAGCACAGACTGAGAGGGGCAAAGACCCAAACTTTCAAGACTTTGTAAGCCATGTTAAGGACTTTGATCTTCATTCCAGGAACAATAGGATGACAGTGAATGATTCTGCACACATTTTGAAAATTCGATACTTGCTGGAAAGGTTATATATACTGTATTACACTCCCCTACAGCTTCAACAACACTGAGTATTATTATCTTACCAATTTGATCATTTTAACTTGTGCACATTACATTTTTTTTTCATGTTTATTGCTCATGTTTGTATCTGTTATGGACTTAATATTTGTGTCCTCCAAAACTCATATATTGAAATCATACCCTTCAATGTGATAGAATTAGGAGGTGGGGTCTTCGGGAGGTAATAGGGCATGAGGGTAGAGCCTTCATGAATAGAACTAATTTCCTTATGAGATGGGAGAGAGCTTGCTTCTGCTCTCTGCCATGTGAGGATACAACGAGAAGACGGCCATCTACAAGCTAGGAAGATGGCCTTCACCAGACACTGGATCTGCCAGCCTCAAGAACTGTGAGAAATAAACGTTTGCTGTTTAAGCCGCCCAGTCTGGAAATTTGTTATAGCAGCCCAAGCTGACTAAGAGACTATCCCATTTCCTATTGGGGTGTCTTTTTTTTTTTTTTTACTGAATCTAAGACTTACTTATTATCTTTACCTTTTTCCCTAATTGTTTGCCTTTTAAGTACGTATGTCAAAACATTATATACCTAGCAACCTTTTCTTTTAGGGATTCTGCCATAAATGCATTTTTCTCATCCCAATATTATACAAGCATTCATCCATATTTTCTATTAGTATTTCCACGGTTCAATTGCTCATACTCAATCATGATGTCTTGATTGAAATCTATAAACACAAACTTAATTTTACTTTTCAAAAGGTTAACCAGTTATCCCTTGAAACCTTTATCACTATGAGTAAACAAATTACAGAATAATTCATGGATGTTTCTATATCTTCTGTTTTATTCTATTATCTAATCATATGTTACTGCACCAGTACCACACATAACTTTATAATACACTTCGTGTGATAAAGTCCTTCCATGATAAGTTCTCCCTTCCTCATTTGTTCAATTTTAATTAGCTACCCTATAAGAAACTTACTTCTTTCTCATGAAATACTGAATTGGCTTTCACAAGGATTTTTAAATAAACTGTTGAGGTTTTAAACTCAGAAACAGGAGATAACCATCTGGAACGGAAAGAGGTGAAAATGACCTTGAAGACTTCAGCAATTCCTCCCAATAACTACTGAAATTTACACAGATTTTTGCATGTAATGGGTAGATTATTGAAGAGTTTGAACAACTATCACGAGACAGTTTACCATAATTGACTTTTTATTTAAAAAAATTACAGGGAGTGATTTCCAGCATATCTTATTTTATAAAAGTACTGCCTGTATCAAACATTTTATATCACTATTAATTCCATTAAGAGCTGCCTTTTTTTTTTAAGGTACTAATTCCAATTTATGGGATACATGCCCTTAAAATATAAAGTTTCCATTATTTATTCAAATGTCAAAAGTAAGATTATTGAGAAGTTTATTGCTTTATGGCTGGGCAAGATGCTACTAGCACATTTTAGGTAAATAATATTCTTTATTAAAAACTATAAGGTCATTCTGTTTAAAATTTCGGGATAATTCACAGAAAATAGACATATTTATTCAAATTACATATTGAAGGGCTGGACTATAAGCTATAGACATTTATATGTGAAGCAGCTCTCTAAAGAAATAAGATGCACAAACAGGTCTGTCTTGGTATAATATACATAATTGAAATTAGTAAAACCTGGAAGACTAATATTGTTACACTATGTTCTGTTAGGATCTTAAAAAAAAAATCACAAATTTAGTAGTTCACTTGTGCTTAAAATATTCATATGCATGAGAAGCTTAAAGAAAAAAACACCTCTGTACATGATGATGAAAAGTAATAAATTTTTTTGAAATTGCACTGTTATTTAAACACTTTCCTAAAGTCAGACCCTCCTTTGCAGCTGGCACAGTTTTTCAGGTCTAATTGGCAACCTGGGGAGGCCCCTCTGGTATTAGTGAAGTAAAGAAGGTGGTGATAAAAGACCAAGCTGATGCCATTAATCCAGGCCTTTGAAGCGCACTGGCATCTTCACCTGCATCTTCTCCACTCTCATCTTCAACCCCATCATCCATGAGACGCTCCTTTCAAACAAAACAAGAAACATACTCCTAAGTGATCTGAACAGCTAGCATTAACTCACGACAGAAAAAGAGAGTTAAGTTCCTTCCTATAGAAAGAAGGAATATGAGCATGTAATAAGGAAATGGTACTATCTGGCCATCAGAAATCTTTATCAAGTCCAAAAGTGATAAATTCCTCAGTGTTCAAGTTCAAAACGATACCTGACAATTTAATGCAATAAATTCTTACTGTGTGCATAATTTTCTTTCTAGACTGTTTTCAGGAAGAATAATGTTAGTTCTTCTCATTTAATTCTAATATATGACTGACTCACTATTATATTCTAAGTTCTCCCAGATGAAACCACACAATTTATAAAAAGTTAAACTTTTCTTCAGGTGCCATCCACAAATACTTATGGCATACTCCAAGACTCTTTTATGATGTTGGGCTCACACAGTGTTGAGGAAACATCTAGATTTCAAGTGTACAAAAACCTCATTAGCATACCATTTCTTCAAGTTCTAAGTTGTTTGCATTTTGCCCATCATTGTTAACTTCAGCATTATTGTTGGGAGCCTGTTGTTGACCTTCTTGCCTAAAAGGAAACCATCCAGCTTGGTGTCTGTTCAGTAAAATAAAGAGAAAAGAAAATAAGTTGCAACTGTTTTTATTTGTAATACTACAAAACATTAGTATCCTACAAGAGAAAAGATCAAATCTCCCGCTTTGGGCCAAGAACTACCCCTCTTAAAGCAATGACAGCAAAACAAGAATCAATTTAAGTCTAAAAGTCTATCATGGGCTTAATTGGCTTTAGGCTAGATATTAAGTATCAAGAATCATAAAATCTTTTTTGATATTTTTCAAAATGAATTTCAAATAGATATCTGTTTGCCTCTTGGGGAAAGGGGAGCAAGGGAAAGTTAGTCTGCTTATTAAAGAAAACCTGACCTGTCTCTATAGGACTTACTATTGATAACTATAATTAAAAAGAACATCCTTATGCAAGAGGGCATCATACACTTCCTCAAGTTCTAAATAATTGATAGAGCATGTCTAACTGAATTAACAATTTTTATAAAAGACAGTAAAGGAAAAATCTACTTCTAGACAACTCTGATAAACATTCCTATCCAACATAAGCTGCTCTGCTTTTGGTGCCAGATATCTGAAGCCCAACATTCATATTCCTTCACTCAACATTCACAACGGACTACCGCATGCCAGATTCTGTGCTGAACAGTTTTACAAAGTAATTAAAAGAAACCACAGAAAGTTAATGAACATCACTCACAAATAAACCAGTAGCATGGCTCCCATGACCATGATAAACCGACTGAAAGAAGAATAGAAGTATACAATGCTGAGGAGAATGGCAGCTCGTGAGAACGTGTACATCCAGTCTAGCCAGTCTCGATTGAAGTCTTCTTCGTTTAGCACTGGACCTCCCTGTGCGTTCATTTGAACATTCTCATTCATGGGTCGATTTTCTTGGGCCACTAGGTTTGGAGCTGGTGGGGGTTCTTCTCCAGGAACATGTGCCAAATTTAGAGGCTGTGAAGCAGCAGGCTCGGCTGGGCTGGCATTTGATGTGGCCTGAGCTGAAACTGCAGCTTGACTGAAATATTCACCAAAATAAATATTAAAAAGAAAAACCTTTATCATACTGTATTATATTTCTCAAAAGTTCCTGGGGAGCCATATGTATTTTTCATAAGCCTAATATGGATTATCACAACTCCTGCACACATTTCTTAGGTAAGCACAGATCCCAGTGTAAAAGCGCAGCCAACACTGATGGTGGGAGTAGCTCAGGAAGGATGTTCTCTTAGCCTGGTAGCCTAAGACGGTAGAGGAGAGGTGGAAGGCCTAAGAACAGCCATGTTAATCACTATCTTTTCTCTCTTTCACTAAATTACTTTCTAAGGTAATGACACACCTTTTTCCACACCTTTTTACTCATGGCCCCTTTTGTCATTCTACATGGATGAATACCCCTACACCAACCACCTTCCCCTCAGACCCATGTTTTGAAAGATTTGTCTAAAAACGTACATTGATCATAATCCTGTGTGTCCACTGTCAGTGACAAAAGATTTGTATTAGCATTTTAAAATACTACCTAGATCCCAGATAACAACCTCTAAGCCCCAATCCTGACTTTTGGAAACTCCATCTGAGTACCACTGGTATAGGTCGTTGTAAACTTATGAAGAACTGCGGTCCTAAGTTTGCTAATAATCTGATTGCTTGAAAGTCAAAATAAATTTTCCTGTGAAAGGCTCCCAGAAAAACTATAATATATCTGAGATTTGCTTTAAATTATCCAGCATCGGGGAGGAAAGTTGTAGAGCAAGATTGCCATGAACTGATAAATGCTGATGCTGGGTGATGAGTACAAACTGATTCATTTTACTATTCTATCTTTTCATATGATGAAATTTTTCTACAACAAAAAGTTTAAAAATCAAGATAGCAGAATAAAATAAAACAGAAGTTCCTCAGGCTACAAAATCCTATTTAAGCCAGTACAGTAATACCTTGTATCTGTACAGGGCTTTTTAATTGCTAAAAACACTACCTACATCGTGATATTCTGATTCATAGGTAACTTATTTCATTAAGGTGAGAACTTGAGGCTCAGAAGTTAAATGATGTACATAAGATTATATGATTTACTAGCAAGCTACCATAAGCCCCACTTAGCTCACACAGTTCTTATGAGGTTATAAATGAGACAAGGGGTGTAAAGCATCTAGTGGAGTACTAAGCACAAAGCAGTCACTCAAAAGATAACTATTACCATGGCAAGAGGTAGGGAACAAACAGCCTGCCTGGAGCCAAGGAGTTATGCAAGAGAATACTAGGATATGAGATTCATAAAGCAGGTTAGCTTTATGGGGTAAGGCCTAGAGTAAGGATAAGGAGACAGACTTCACACTGTAGGCAAGAAAGCCATCAGATATTTGGGGGGATGGGGAATGACTGACTCAATTATGTGTTAAGCAAGTTAGCATGGCAGTAGTATGATGAAATACAGTAAAGAGCCTAAAAGGAGAAAGAGTGATTGTAGTAAAACAGCTGTTAAATGAGAAAAGATCTGGGCAAAGTAGGAAGTAAGATATAGGGGAAGGACAGAAGCGAGAAACAACATATTAACTCATCTTGGTAAGTTGCTGGGTTCAGGGATAACAAAAGCCAGAATCAAAGCTGTTTAAGGTTAAGAGTTTGGAGGATGATTAAGAAGAGACAGTGTCACTGACAAAGAAGAACAGACTTAAGACAATGGTGGAGTCAAAATTTTAGACACACTAAATTTAGGAGAAAGGTAAATTTCCCTAAAGAAATCTTCTAGCAATTAAGTGGAGACACAGGACAAAGCACAGGAGATAAAGAATTGGGAGTCATCAACAGAGATCTACCAACTAAGGTCATGGAAGAAAGAAATCCAAGAGGACTGGCCCAGGAATGAATGCTGTCTTTCCTACAAGACTGAGTGTCATAAGGCACATGGTAAGTATACAAATACCTGTCTAACTGAACAAGGAATGTTACCATTTAGAAGGGGGAAAACAGGCTATCAAAGGACACAAAATGAGTGATCAGAAAGATAAAAAGAATGAAGAGGATAACAGAAACAAGGAGAGGAGAACATTAAAGAGAAGCGAGAAATGTTAAATGAATACAAAAGAAGTCAAAAAGAATGAAGGCTGAGAAACTGTACTCCATACTAAGACTGTTCCACACTGACCAGAAGCAAGACTTATTAAAATAAGGGCAGTCCAGAAAGTACATGAGCCACAACTGAGCCCTACATCAATATGAGCCTCCCTGACATAAGATTCTTTCTGTTCCCTTTCTCATTCAACTTCCTCTCTCTTCATGTAATTTGCTGCCTTCCAGTGAAACTTTCCTAAGTTTTCTCCTCTGAAATAGATAAAATGTTATATTAAAGAAAGCATCTGAGTACTGCTAAATATAATAAGGGGAGAGAGGGAGAAGCAGAGAGTAGGCTTAGCTCATGTGAACCTTTTTTCCTTTAGCCAAATAATTTACAATAAAGTATCTGCTGAGATGTTAGCAAAGTCCTCATTAGAAAAAACCAATGAAATACATCAGTAAATAAAATCCCAAATCAACTTAATTACGATGAAAAAGAAAATAAAGCAAATAACCGACTGAGCAAGAAAATGAAGTCCACTTACTATTGCATATAATACTGATGAGCATACATCTGCTGCCACCACAGCATCTGCAGGGGGCTGAAACCGGGGTACACCGGGAACCCGGCTGGTATGGCTTGCCCGGGAAGCTGGTTGTCTACATTTCTGCAACAAAGAGATAGAGAAATGTCCTTTAATGCTCTAGAAGTTGAAAGTATTTCTCTAAACTTTCATTTCTGAACTACAAGTCATCCACTGACAAAATGTATTAAATCTTACAGAAAAGAAAAATATTTTCAGCATTCTTCAAATAAGACATTATGGCTTATATAAGATGACCCTGATCCCAAATATACAGAACTAACATTTCAACCCAGTCTTAACAGGCAAATAAAACATATCATCCACAAAATGTGTGGCAAGCCTGAACATTTACTATCTTTCCATTTAAGGACAAAAGACCAAAAACACTTTCATCACATTTTAAGTACATTCTCCTTAAGAACCAAAGACCTAAAACAAACTTCGTGACAAAATATTTTGAGGAATGGGGGAACTAGCCAAATATTTTACATTAGTAATAAAATATTCTTAAAAACATAGCAGCTATCAGCTATAAAATAAAAAAAGAACATTATAAAAATCTGTAAAATATTTTTTAATTAAAGAACCAAGATTAGCAGAACATATTTATACATGCATTCTTAAAGTAGGTTAGACTTCTATTAATTCAGTAAAATTTGTGGAGGGTCACATTTAACTTCTCTATGCCTCAGTTTCATCTCTAAGATGAGTCTAATATTAGACAATCTTCCTCATAGGGTTGTTAGTCTGTATTCAGTAAATGTTAACTATTTTTATTTTTACTCTCTCCTACCCCTAACTATGAACATGACTCCAAAGTGTGTAATTCACATACATCAAGAGAACTACATGGATAAATATATAAGTAAATGCAGAATCTGTGAATTTCTAACCCTCCTTTTCTTCATATTACTTGAATTTTATCTTCAACTGATATTAGTGTGGTCTATCCAGAGTGAGATAAGAATAATTAACAAATTCATGAACTCTAATTTTATATTCTAAAGACTGTGAACATACAACTGGAAATAACTGATTATAGAAACCTAATTTAGAAGAGCTTGGGAAACTAAAATTTATCAACAGATGTAGTTAAGGCAACCGGTGTAATTGAGGCACCAACTCCCCTACATATTACCCGAACTTTCCTCATCCTTGAAGGAGTAATGGGAGCCATACAGCGGCTCCTATCCTCAGAAGATTCTTCTACCTCCTGAATATAGCCCTCCCCCCTACTTCCCAAGCTTTCCCACATACTGAATTAAGAAGGAAAAGCTTAGAAGCCTCCATGAGAGTTCCTCCCAGATCTTGATAAACAAGTCCTGTAGAAGAGGAGGAAAAGAATCCTAACCCACCTATTCCTTTAAAAAGATGTCAATTAGTGATCAAACCCCAAGAGAAAGCCATACCACTGGAGCGGAGGAGTATCATAAAACATCTGTATAAAGATCTCGGCATTTCCACCAGTGAGCTGACACATCTGAGCGACTCTGAAAACTACCTAAATCAAATATTAGCAACAATACAAGTCTGTACCGAGGTGTATATTTTAAATTTTCTTAGTATTTCTAACTAAGAAAAAAACCTATCCCCCTGAAAGTAGAGCTCCACCCATCTCTACTACTAAGAAGAAATATAAGCTCACACAAGTCCGTTACTTCAACTGTAAAATGGGAAGGCTGGACTTTGTCACTGTTTTTAAAAGGTCAAGGGAAGAAAAGGCCACTAACAATCACTTCGAAAAAATTACTATAGCTTCCCATCTCACCCTATTGCAGCTGAGAACATAAGGTGATTATCAAAAGTAAACTGCCAAAAATAAAAATTAATAAACTCTTCTAGATGATTCCATCATGCTTCCTCTCTTTCTCCTCAGTAAGTTAAAAACTATTGGACTGCATAACTGCTAGGATACATTCCAGGCCCAATTTGGCATACAAATTCAGTTGTATTAATTATTCTTCAGTTGTGTTAGTTATCCTTCAGACAAGATGCTATGCATTTGGAACTCTCTAGAAAACAAGAAATAAAGCACTTATTTGACACTAAATTATAAAGTTATTAAAATATATAGTAATAGATCAATGAAACATAAGAAACTAATGTATTCTAGAGGATGCATCACTAAACAACATGATAGAGAATTATTATTTGGTGCTGGGAAAAGTGATTACCAAATTGGCGGTGGGGGGAAGGGAGCTTAAAGCTTCACCTCATTCCAAATATTCAAATAAGTTTCAAATGGACTAAAATAAAGTATTAAGAGTTAAACCACAGGAAATCTAGAAGAAATTATAATTGGTTATTTTCCAAACCTTTGGAAGGAGGAAGAGTTTCCTAACTTATAAGCAATAGAAGAAAGTACAAAAAAAGCAATCAACATATTTGGCACCATAAAATTTAAATAGAGCTCAGAAAAAAATGTTTGCAATAAATAATAATAAATATCTTTTCTATATAAAGAACTCATAGAAATGGAAATTATTATGACACCAAATAAATGCAAACTAACATAAAGATGGCTTTTTTTTTGTCTGCCAACATCCAGTATTGACAAGTGGTACAAGTCAATCCCAACTCTTTCGTTGCTAGCAGGATAAACTGAAATAAGCCTTTAAAAAACAATTTTACAAAATTAAACACCTTTAGAAATGTTCAGTTATACTCAGCTGCCCAAGTTATTCTGCTTCTGAAAATTAAAGAGATATGAAAAATGGAAAAAAAATTCCACATCTCTGCCCTTTACGCCTTTGCACATCCCTCTTTGGAACAACACATCATCCTATCCCCTTCCAGCCTCCTTCCTCCTAATAACAGAGAGAAACTGAAGACCAGGATAGTAGTTTATGATTAAAAAGAGAGTGAACTTTATCAAAGCACACATCATCTGTTTCTAATTCCACATCTATGAACGCATTTACTCTGTGACCTATCTTTGACTCACTTCTACTCCTAGGAATCTATCCTAAAGATAATTGGCAAAAATGTGAAACGATGTATGTGCAAAGCTATGCATCACAATACTACTGGTAACAGTAAAGACTGGAAATAACTATTCAGCCACAGGAGACTGGATGTCATAGTGTATGCACTCAGTGAATCAGTATGCAGATGTAAAAAGGACTCTCTATACTCCTATGAGTGATCTCCTGGATATTCCAAGCGTTATTTTGTTAAAAAACAAGGTGGAGAAGAATACATATGTTACCTTTTGTGTTAAAATGAGAAGGATATATATATACAGGTGTGTGTGCATATACATACATGTATGCATATTTACAGATAATGTGTTTATACACATTTTCTTGAATTTTCACAAAGAAACAGTGGAAGGATAAACCAAAAACAAATAATAAAAGTAATTACCTATTACGGGAGAGGAAGAACAGGAAGAGGGAGTAAAATTAAAGTAGGCCCCTCTGAATGTATCTTGTTTTACAGATTTGAGACTGGAACCATAGAAATATTTTATGTAATTAAGAAAAAACCTAAATCAAAAAGAAAAACTAATAAGAAAAAAAATTCAGGAAACAGAAATAAATGAACTTATATATCAAGTTTCATAACATAACCACACAGATAATTATTCTACTGACTAAAACACAGTATTTTTTTTTTTAAAGATTTTATTATTTCCTTTTTCTCCCCAACACCTCCCGGTACATAGTTGTATATTCTTCGTTGTGGATTCTTCCAGTTGTGGCATGTGGGACGCCGCCTCAGCGTGGTTCAACGAGCAGTGCCATGTCCGCGCCCAGGATCCGAACCAACGAAACACTGGGCCGCCTGCAGCAGAGCGCGCGAACTTAACCACTCGGCCACGGGGCCAGCCCCCTAAAACACAGTATTTTAACTGTACATTCCTAGCAGGATAAATTCTAAAGACAAAAAAACACCAAAAATTTTAAACTCTAAATACCATTTCTTACCAGGGTTCCCTGGGAATAGGGTCAAGATGAGTCTGAGACATCTTGTCATGCATGAGTTTTGACATTATCAAAAATTACTCAAATCGTGTCAAAAGGACATGGCAGAAAAAGTGAATAGGCATTATTTCTCTTTTCTATTTCTACACATTGTCTTCTTTCATTCTATAACTGATCATATCAGCCAAATAACTAAACATTACTATTTATAATGTTTGTAATTTCATAGTGTATGAAATCAGTTAGGTTTGCATTTGGCTGCATTCTACAGAGAACACATCCTATGGGGCTTAATCAGATAGGCTGTTCAAAGACGACAATGTGAAGGAATGGAAAAGAGAAAAAAATCATTTCAAGTTTTTAATATGTGTGTGTTCTCTAAGTGTTCTCTAACCAATCTGTTATAAAATATAACTTGAGCATTTTTTCAAATTTTCAGTAATTCCAAAATAATGTTTGGAATAATGACCTAAAGCAGGGTACTCAATCATTAAGTAGATAGTAAACCCTTTGCTAGTTTGTTCAAATCTAAAGCAGAGTAATGGAAATTATCAAAGTCTTTAGGTTAAAATTATGCAAGTCAGAAGTACTGGCATACAGAGAAAATTGATTTTTCCTTCTTTTTGGTAATCATCTCTTTACATGATAGAAACACGATATAGCAAACAAATTTCTACTGTCAGTTAAAAACAGCACTTGAAAACATTTACTAGTCATGAAATAATTTCATGTATGAAAATTTTAAAAATGGGATTGGTTGTAAAAAAGCATAAGGTGTTACTTCACGTTATATCCAATGTTTTTTTATAAAATCTTTATTCTTTGATCTCTATTTATACACACATTCCATTTTAATATTGTATGTAAATGAAATTTACTATTTCTTATTAAAAATCAGAGTAAGATTCAATTTCTATCATATGAAAATCTTTTGTAAAAAATACTCTGGAGCATCTTCTGTGTATATAGGTACAATAACATTTCCTACCCCATAGCATTGTTAAATTATATATTAAATATATCAAACAATGTCTGGCACAAAGTAAGCAAATATTAATAAACATTGTTATTATCATTGCTAGGGAGGGAGATATGATGATATGTTCACCAAAATTTGTGCTTCTTTCTCTAGTATTGAGATTTTTGCGGGGAAGTGGCTCCCTAGCTGGGGACCACATTTCCTAGTTCCACTTGCAATTCACTGGGCTGTGTGGCTAGTTCTTGCTGGTGGAATGTGAGTGGCAGTGGAATATATCACTTCTAGGCCAGGTATTTACAAAGTAGGTGTGTTTCCCTATGCTCTTTTCTCTCCACTTTCCAAGTATACACAGATGAACTCCAAGACCTTACGAGGTAAAGAGACATAAAGTGGAAGAACCCTACATCCTTGAATCACCATAGGGAGGAAAGTCACCTACATGGGGATGGCAAACACCAGAATCAGACTATTATATGAGTAGGAAACAAACTTCTATGGTGTTAAGAGACTAAAATTGGGGAATTACATTATTTGTTAGTCAACTGTCAAAATGTTTTATAAAAGTGATTTAACAAAATTCATATTTACCACATAAGCTAACAAATTTTTTTTAAGTTGAACTTTAACTGAATTTAATCAGGCCCTAGATCTAACTACCATGAAGAGGTAGTGAGCCAAACCCAGACTGCTGTGGGAAATTACATAGAACAAAAGAAAAGGCATGAAGTTAAAAAAGAAAGGAATAAGGGATTAGATTAGAAGAGACTTAAGAAACATCAACCAAATGTAATATGTCAACCTCTTTGAATAATGATTCAATTAAAACAACCATAAAAGATATTTGAGACAATGAGGGAAAACTGAAAACTGGGTATGACATTAAAAATTTTTTAATTTTGTTGTGTTCTAATGGTTTGTGATTAAGATTTTTTATAGCCCATTTCTGTCATATTTATCTGTTACAGGTACACAGTTAAAGTATTCATAGATGAAATGATATGATGTCTAGATTTTGCTTTAAAAATACTCCAGCCCAAGAAAAAAGGAGGAGCCGAGGGAATAGATGAAGAATGGTAGTCTGTTAATAGCTATTAAAGCTAGGTGTTAGGTAAATAGAGGTGCATTATAATATTTTCCGTACTCTGTGAATGTTTAAAAAGTATAATAAAATTTTTAAAAATTAAAAAAAGCAGTGCTTGCAATGAGTAGTAAATAAATCCTAGAGATTAATGCATAGTATGGTAAATATAGATAGCAATATTGTACTTTAATAATCAAACTTGCTAAGAGTCTAGAACTTATTTCAACCACTGAAAAAGGACAATTACGAAGTGTGACAGAGGTGCTAAATATTGCTACAATGGTAATCATACTGCAATATATAAATGTATCGAATTAGTATGCTATACACCTTACATTTACACAATGTCATATGTCAAATATATTCAATAAAAAAATGAAATTGGCTAACAAATAGCAAAAAGAAAAAGCAGTGAATAAAAATATTGACTGTTTAACCTATATATATCAACAGAGGACTGATTCATTAAATTATAATAATCTATATAATGGAATATTGTACATTTGATAAAGAATTGGATAGCTCTTCTGTATTAATACAGGGCATTAATATATTTAGTGAAAAAACAAAATGTTAGGCTAGTGTGTATAGGAAGTATGCTACTATCTGTGTTAAATCCACACACCCATGTGTGCACATACACATTTGTGTAAGCACAGTTTGTCCCTGGAATAATATAGGGCAAACAGCTATAATGGTTACCCCTGAGGAAGGCAACTGGGTAGCTAGGAGACACAAGAATAAAACTCTTGTACACTTTGTTCATTTTAAAAATGGTATCATTCACATGTATTACCTCTTAGAAAATATCTAAAAAAGGAAATTGGCTATATACTCTCCTGTCTGACCAAACTCTGCTCCTTTACCTATTATTATATCTCCAGCATTTAGCACAATAAATGTGTTGAACAACTTCATATGAACAGCAAGAAAACACTGAAACAAAGTACTAATTATAAGCAACTATTTAATCTAGTACCTAATAAATTTCATTTAATTAATTTTTCAACACTAAACGAAAACATAATGTTAACATAGTAAAAATTACAACTATATTAAAGAAAACCATTTGCAAAGAAAAGGATACTGGAAGGAAATACTAAATGTTAACAAACGGCTGTCTTTAGATGATTGGACAGAGGGAACTGTAAACCTCAACAATCAGAAACAAATGCTTTCCCAGAAAACCTGTTAAGTGAGCCTTATTCCACCCCCCGACCCCACTCCATACAATGATGCAGCAACTACATGGAATCCCCACTTTGTCCCAGAATCCGCCTTTCCAAGACTCTCCACACTTGATTTGTTCTCCCTGATGAACTTTCCTTAAAATCAGCTCAGATGTTACCAGTATAAAGCCCTCCCTACTCCTTAAAGCAGAGACAGTTACTCCCTCCTCCAGGCTCCCGCAGTGTTTTTTTCAAGACCATGCTAGCACATCAGCAGATGGTAATTCATTTGCCTATCTGACCTACTTCCATTGAGGGCAAGGACATGATTCATTTTCCTGTCTTCAGTGCCTGGTATACAGCAAATTATAACTTTTACTGAATAAAGTCACAAGGTCCCCATACAGATTTGCTTACTCAAGACATCAGTACTTACAATCTGACCAGTAGATCTGACTAAAGAAAAGTTTCAAGTGGAAGGGCAGAGGGGAGAGAACCACCGTTACAAATGAAGTCAAAACACAAATGATAACCTAGGAAAAAATACTGAAACAAATGATACACAAAGAGAAGAGTCAACTCAACAAGACTGTTAAGAACACAGACTTTCAAGTCAGACATGGATTTGAATTCTAGTTCTGCTACTGTTCACTTCTGTGAACTCAGGCAAGCTACATAACCTTTTAAGGCTCCTTCTCCTCATCCATAAAAGGGGAGAAAACAGTACCTAGACCATAGAGTTGATGTAAAATTCAATGAAATAAAGTATGCGAAAGGGCTTGATACAACGCCTAGCTTGTGCTAAGTGTTCAATAAGTACTAATCACTAATATCCTTTTAGATAAAGAACTGTCACAAGTGAATTTTTAAAAATATCAACACACCAATAAGCACATCACAAAACAAAAGAAAAATAATGTCTCTTTATCAGGTATCAAATTAAAACAAGGATATTCCAATTTATCACACTGGCAAGTACATATTTATAAGGGTATGAGGAATCAGGCTCTTCAATAACAACTGTTTTGGGAAGAGTAAACTGGTACTACTTTACTGCAATTTTGCAGTAGTAAGAGCTTCGAAAAGTCTTAAAAACACTTTGACCCAATAATTCCCCTTCTAACAATTTATCCTAAAAGTGTAACTGCTAATATGTAAGTACATTTAAGATTGTTGATTGTGGTGATGTTTAGTGGAAAGAAAAATTAAAAACCCAAACATTTATGACAGAAGATTGCCCTAATTCTTGACTCTTCTATAACAGAAGTACACATGTGTACTCTCTGCCACACAGTGGCAGAGCTGGCTTGTGCCAGCTCATACCGGCTCAAAGAACTAATTGCTAAAGTCAAGGAATTTTGTGAGCCAACTCTTGGTGTCTTGATATCAGCCACGGTGAAAGTATTTAAAACCAGAGAAATCAGCAAATGCTATCAATCAACTTTACTTTTTCCCCCAGAAAAAGTCCCTTGTTACACATTTACCAACACAGTACTGGTATTTGGCAATACCTCCCCATCCACTGGTATTGAGCATGGCCATGTGACTTGTTTTGGCCCATGGAATGTTAGTGAATGTGACACATGCAGAGGTTTTAAATGTGCTCAGTGGTTAACTTACCCTCATGCGTTTCTGTCATTTGTCCTAAGAAGAACACGCCCTACGGAATGACTGGTCCACCGAGAATGAGAAACATGAAACAGACAAACTCAACTTACAGCCTGAAGCAGAGCTGTCTTGAGTGACTAACAAACCCATGAGCAAGAAAAGTAAAGTGCATTGCTGTAAGTCACTGAGATTTTGAGGTCATTATGCAGTAAAACCAACTAAAAACAGTCTTCGATAGAAGAGTAAACAAATTGATATATCCACACAATGAAAAATCACAGCTTTTTTCCTTTCAATATGTGGACATCAGATGCTGAGATGTGCAGAGATCAAGTTGGGAAGACGAAATGTTCTGGGTGCAAAGTCGTCTCCTTGGAAAGAACAGGCTTTGAACTAGATGGTGTATAAGGAAACTATGATTTGACAAAGTGCTGATCAAAGGCTATTTCAAAAAAGTGGGTGCAGAAGAAAACTAAGGAAGGAGTGGGCAACTGGGGCATTAAACTAAGGCATTACTAGAATATAAGAAACTGGAGAAAATTGTACTTCTTGGATCTCCTCTCAGGGGGAGAACTACAGATGTTTGGAAGGAATATTTTGATAAGCTGCTTGGGGTGGTAGGAAGGGGATGAAGGGCTTTGTAAGCATGTTCATGGTCAAATAACAATACTTGGTCTTGAACTTCTGGTTAGGTGCAGGGTTTTTATTTTGCTAATGGGCACTACCTCTAGTGGTCCTCCTCCGCATTCCTCATTCCCACCCCAACTCCATTCCAGAGCTCAATCACCCTAAATAAATGTTGAACGATGTCTAAAGAACACTGGTGTGAATATGAGAGCCCATCCAGAGTGCCACATGTCACCATCTGGCCAAAGTAGGGGAGCTCAGACAGTATTGCGGCAGAGCAGGAGGGCTGTCTGCCGTAAGAACTATTTACAAAGAAGAGAGCTACAGTGGGCGGCATGGCCTGCTAGAAAGAGCACAATATTTGCAATCAAAATACGTAGCCTCCAGTCCCAGCTCTGCCACTAACTACCCATTTAATCTTGAGTAAATCAAGATTATGCATGGTTTTTTATTCATCTTAACACCACTGGAGGTTGGCACAGTGCTACAGGGCCTGGAGACACTGAATAAATATTTGTTAACTATATGAGCATATGAATGAGTAAATGAATGACTGCTCTGAATTTCTGTTTCTTCACCTGCAAGACAGGGATAAATATAACACCTTCCTCTTGAAGTGGTTCTTTTTTTTTCTTTTCTTTTCTTTCTTAGATTGAAGGAGAGAATGCATATGTATATAAGTGCTATGGAAACCATAAGGAAACCATCTGAACTCCAATAGTTTTATAGTCAGTCTAGGTATGATGGTAAGTTAGGGGGCAGAGAGTCTGCCCATGTACATGCTGAATGTGTATCTAAATTGATAGGGAGTCTAGAGTTCTATAACCTCTGCTCTGAAATCAGACTTAAGAGGACACATGCTCTGCATCCCCAAGCTGGAGAGCACTGAATCTGAAACCACAAACTAGTTTACTAGTTTATGGCAAAACGGAGAAAACAAGTATGCTGTAATGTGTTTTGTTTTGTTTTTGTCTCTCCATTTGCATTTTAGTTTTGTGTTCTCATTAGTATCAGGATGATTTTTTTTATTGAGGTATAAGTGACATATAACTTTATATTAGTTTCAGGTGTACAACATAATGATTCGCTATTTGTATATATTGCAAACTGATCACTCCATAAGTCTAGTTACCATCATCACCATACATAGTTACAAAAAAAATTTTTTTCTTGTGATGAGGACTTTTAAGATTTACTCTCTTAGCAACTTTCAAATATGCAATACAGTATTGTTAAGTATAGTCACCATGCTATACATTACATCCCCATGACTTACTTGTTTTATAACTGGAAGTCTGTATCTTTGACCCCCTACACCCATTTCATCCACTGTCCATGCCCCCTCCCTTCTGGCAACCACCAGTCTGTTCTCTATATCTATGAGTTTGAGGGCTTTTTGTGTTCTTTTTTAGATTCCACATATGAGATGATACAGCATTTGTCTTTCCTTGTCTGACTTATTTCACCTAGTCTAATGACCTCACGGTTTATCCATGTTATTGCAAAGGGCAAGATTTCATCCTTTTTTATGGCTGAATAGTATTCCAGAGTGTGTGTTTGTGTGTGTGTGTGTGTGTGTGTGTACACGTGTGTACGCCATCTTTGTCCATTCATCCATTGGTGGACACTAAGGCTGTTTCCATATCACGGCTATTGTAAATAACACTGCAGTGAATATGGAGGTGCAGATATCTTTTCAAGTTACTGTTTTCATTTCCTTTGGATAAATACCCAAAAGTGGAACTGTTCAATTACATGGTAGTTTTATTGTTTAATTTTTTGAGGAATCTCCATACTGTTTTCCATAGTGGCTGCACCAATTTACATTCCCATCAACAGTGCACAAGTGTTTCCTTTTCTCCACATCCTCACCAACACTTGTTATTTTTTGTCTTTTTGATAACAGCCATTCTAAGAGGTGTAAGATGATATCTCACGGTGGTTTTGTTTGGCATTTCCCTGATGATTAGTGATCCTGAGCATCTTTTCATGTGCCTAATAGCCATCTGTATGTCTTCTTTGGAAAAATGTCCATTCAGATCCTCTGCCCAGCTTTTAATAAAATCATTTGTTTTTTTTACCATTGAGTTGTATGAGTTCTTTATATATTTTGGATATAACCTCTTATCAGACTTATGATTTGCAAATATTTTCTCCCATTCAGTACGTTGCCTTTTCATTTTGTTAGTGATTTCCTTTGCCATGCAGAAGGTTTTTACTTTGATACAGTCTCACTTGCTTTTTTTTTTTTGCTTTTATTGCCTTGGCTTCTGGAGTCAGATCCAAAAATCATCACTAAGACCAATGTCAAGGAGCCTACCACCTGGGTTTTTTTCTAGGAGTTTTATGGTTTCAGGCCTTACATTCAAGTCTTTAAACTGTTTTGAGTTAATTTTTGTGTATTGTGTAAGATAGTAGTCGACTTTTCTTTTGTTGCATGTGGCTGTCCAGTTGTCCCAAGACCATGTATTGAAGAGACTGTCCTTTCCCCACTGAATATTCTTGCTGCCTTTGTCATAAACTAATTGGCCATATATGTTTAGGTTTATTTCTAGGTTCCCTATTCGGTTCCACCAATCTAATGTGTCTGTTTATATGCCAATACCATACTGTTTTGATTACTATAGCTATGTAGTATAGTTTGAGATCAGGGAGCATGATGCCTCCAGCTTTGTTCTTCTTTCTCCAGATTGCTTTGGCTATTTGGGGTCTTTTGTGGTTCCATACAAATTTTAGGATTGTTTGTTCTGTTCCTGTGAAAAATGCCACTAGAATTTTGATTGTGTAGATTGCTTTGGGTAGTATGGACATTTTAACCTATTAATTCTTCCAATCCATGAGCACAGAATATCTTTCCATTTATTTGTGTCTTCTTCAATTTCTTTCATCAATGTCATAGTTTTCAGTGTGCAGTTCTTTCACCTCCTTGACTAAATTTATTCCTAGTAAAGACTTTAAATGCTGGAGATTTACAATTAATCTGGAAATACATCCAGGCTACATTATATTTTCAAAAGTATTTACAAAATAAAATAGTATGATATTTCTATTTAAAAGTATACTTAGAATAACTGTTTGGAAGAAAACTACAAAAATGTTAGTAATGGTTATTTCTGGGTGGTGGCTACAAGCAACTTTTACTTTAAAAAATCAGATACTACAGGAGAATACAATGAGTAGGTTTTCAGTTTTACTAATTATAAAACAACGCTATTACTATTTCAGAAGGAAAAAATTGAATGTACAAAACAATGAGTATTCTACAAACCAGCCAGCAATTTTTGGAGTTAAAGTAAATAAATGTGACAGCACAGCAGACTGAATCCAAACTGGTCAGTCAGAATTTATAAATGTGACATAAAAAATGACAGTCAATGCATGATGCACATGTACTGCTTTGATCACCTCATGTTTCCTCAAGAGCTAGATGAGCAAATCATCACCTGCATTGGGATTTCTCAAAGTGAGGTTCCCTGAGCACCACCCCAAACCTAGTGATTCAAAACCTCAGAGAATAGGGACCAGGATTTAGCCATTTTAACAAGCTAACTAAAGATTGAGAATATTAACCTACATGGTAGAAAATATATGTGACTAGTTAAATATAAGCTGTACTGAAGTTTTAAAAAGAAGCACAAAGCTTATATTTTGCAGGTGAATTCTTCAAGGTCACTAAATTACTGCTTATGCACACTTAAGGCTAAGACTGTGAAATAAAATTTACTTAAAAACAAATGTAAAGTCTTCATTAGTAAAAAATTACAACTATGAGATTAAGTTAAATCACATTCACTGTTGAAGAGAATAACCTACTTATTGAACTTTCATGTAAATTGCTTTGTAAATCACAAAGCGTTCTTTCCAAATATAAAGATTTCTTTTCCAGCACCCAGCACTGGCATTCATTCATTCAAATGTTTCAGTGTACCAGACACACAACTGCCTATAAATCTATTTGCTGAATGGATGTAGAACATTCATTTATAAGTAGGAATGAATTTACAAGCAATTGCTAACACAACTAAACACTTTACATACATGAACTCTTTTAATCCACATTGAAATTCTGTATGATAAGTACTCTTATCTCCAGATAACGAGCAAACTGAAGCAAAGTGGGGAGGAGACTCACCCAAGTCAGCTGATAGAGCCAGGATTCAAATCAAGGCGGCCTGGCTCCAGAATCTGTACAGCCACTAAGCTATACTGCCCTCCTGATTTAAAACCAAACATTATTCAGCTATTAATAGTCGAAATATCTTCAATGATTTTATTGTTCATCATTTTAATACTCACTTTTGGCAAAATAAACACTATTGCAGATTTTTCTAATCTGTTTAATATACTGCTGAGAGCTGAATGCCTTTGTCTCTCTTGTTTGCTGATTTTCTCAACAGCCTGGAAAAATTATTAATCTTTGCCCAAGATATCTATAGTCTTATTCTGAAGACCTGTAACCTTATAAGCGTTCTTTTGTGAATATATTTACTTTAAGTATTAGAAAGAGTTAACAATCTTATTACCCACAGATAACTATTATTAACATGTCATTACACATTCTCCCAGGTTTATTATATGCATAATACTCTCACCCTCCACCACTACTACCAAATTAAATAAGGAAAATCACTATATAAATTGAAAGGAATGAATTGTCTTACTCTGCAAAAGAGATAGGAAATGAATCACTGTCATAAAATAGAAAGTATTTTAAGCTATTGTTCCATAATGTAAACCCCGAGAACATTATATTCTACAAATAACTAAGTTTTAGTTTGTAGTAATCATTTTCTGAAGACAAAAATAATTTCACAGGTGCTTTATAAAAGTCTACGATCAGCCTCATCTAAACACTTATTTTTAGAGGAAAAGCTTTGCATTCAAGAAATATAAGACAAATGAATTTTCTTGTATTTTGCTATAAACTCAGCTTTGTTTTTCTACATTAAGAATTGAATTGTTTAAAGTTCTAAGTAAAAACTACCTGAATGTTTATTCCATCCTGTTTAGCACAGCAGTCAGTGGCTACTCCTTGGTTTCATCACTTACACTACCATTCTGGGATTCTGGCCATTTCCTTATTTCCAGCCTCACCATCACAGATCTGCAGCATGGCCACACACTGCAGTCCCACAGTATGATATGCAACACAAAACAATTATCACTACCTATTACTCATGCTTCCTTTACTTCAAAAGTAACAAATAATAGCAACCCAGTAAAGGACTCTGGTTTTAGACATAATCCACATCCAAATCATATTCTCCAAGAGCCTACTCGCTGAGCTATCTGAAAGATGTGTTGTGGCCTTTGGCTACATTTCCCCCTAGAACTGCCTAACCCAAGAGGCATGCTGTTATTGCTAAATATAAGGTAGCCATAGCAAGCTTCTTGAGTAAACTCCTCTGAAGAAGACTCTGGATAAAATGCAATGGTTAGCATATCTTTATAATACATCACAGTGTTACTATACTTCAGTTGTTACCAAGCCCGGATGATCAGAAACACCTATGGAACTTTTTAAAAACAGATTACTGGGCCCTATGCTCTTCCAAGAGCCTCCTCACTCACCCATCTGCTCCCCAGAAGACTAATTTAAGTAGATCTATACTAAGACTGAATGAAAAAAAAATTTTTTTTTAATTACCTAGATCCTTGCTATTCAAAAATGTGGCCTAAGCACCAGCAGCATCAGCAGCACCTGGGAGCTCACTGGGAATGCAGAATCTCAGGTCCCATCAGACCTACTGAATCAGAACCTACATCTTAACAAGATCTCCAGGTGATTACATGAACATTAAAGACTGAAAGCACTGCCTTAGATGATTCTGCTCTGTGACCAGCTTTTAAAACCACTGCTCTACTTAACTCTCTAATTCTCAAAATATATAATCAGGTATATGAATAAATTTCAAATGTACTTTGATTACTGCAGACGGACTACCATGAAAGTCTGGAGAAACAGATTTTTAAGAGGGCCACAACTACCATGATTTCACTCACCCTTGCATTACATATGGGAACTGAGGACTCTGTGCTGGATCCGTTTGTGCTTGTGGAAGGGTACGTTGCCTCAATCCTTCTGAGGAAGAACTGGCAGCTAAGGACAAGGGTTCTTGACTGGATGATGGAGTTGTTGATTCTGACTGATCTGAACTCTACAAACAAAGATGTAATTATTTTTTCAAGGAAACAACTCATTACAATATGAGATTAAAGACACATTGCTAAAAATGTATTTATGAAATCCCTTTGCAAAGAGTAAATTTTAGAAATTTACTGATTTGAATCTTGTGCCCAGCACAATAGGTGAACATTTTAATTCTGATGAGATTAAGAGCTCAGAAAGTCAAAAGTGCTTAATTATACAACAGTCCACTTCTCATCTAGAAACGGCCGAGTAGTAGAGCATGATGCAGTCATGCATCACTTAAAGATGGGGGATAAGTTCTGAGAAATTGATTGTTGGGTGATTTCATCATTGTGGGAACATCACAGAGTGTACTTACACAAACCCAGGGAGTATAGCCTACTACACACCTAGGCTACATAGTACTAAATGTATGGGACCACCATTGTATATGTGGTCCGTCGTTGACCGAAACGTCATTATGTGGTGCCTGATTGTATACAAAACTGTGAGGATTAAATTAATACATGCAAAGCTTTTTTAATGATGCCTAACACTCAGAAATGCTCAACAAATGGTACTAATTACTGTCATTTAAACAGCTACTATGTGCCAGGTACTGTATAACATGCTATTGGTAACACATTGGTTTAAAACAATGAGGAACATGCTAGAAATCAGAAGATCTAGAATCTGGTATTATCTCTGACATTAACAAGGAACATAATCTTAAAAGGTCATCTAACCTCTTGAGTTAGGTAAGCCTTGAGTCTCAGCTTTCCTACAAAAAAATGAGATTAAACTACATCTTCAAGATTCCTTTCAGTTCTAAAATTCTATTCATTTATAGACACCACCAACAAATATTGATTTTTACAAAATGAACAAGATACGAATAAGGATTTTAAAATTCTCATTCTCCAGTGCCATCAGTAACTCATAGATTCAATAACCTTAAAGAATATAACCCTTTTAAAGCCCACCTCAATTTGTTGCTGTTGGAAAACAGTTTGTCATGTTTTATGTAAATTTAAAACACAATTACATTTTATAGAAATTACAGTTCTCCCACTTTAAAAAGCTGAATACAATATAATTTTAACATCCTTCTCAGTTTGTTGAAATTGTATTTTGCCTTCTTATTGACAGGACATCTTTCTACATGTCTACCTTCCTAAGTCCTGCCATGTGAAAGGTCCCAAGGACACTGATCTTTTGCAAAACTAACAAAAGTTTTCTTTAAGATGTTACTCCACACAAAACAGATACGTAATATCTTACTAGGTAGCCTGCTTCTTAGGGACATAAACTGAGAAGGACTTCTTTTTTGGCAAGATTTCTCATTATGTGGACAATCATAATCTGGTGCTCATTAAAAAGTTAAGAGAAGAAAGACCTAGCCATTTGGCAGTACAGCCTAATTTCTCTAGAACTAATGATTTCTGACCTTATTAGATAACTCTTTCATGACTATATTTTTAAGATTTTTCCAGTCCCACTGAAATTTCTCAGCCATAAAAAATTAAGGGTAACTCAACTTAATTTTCCTTTAATACTTTTAGATTTTCATAACACATCTTGAAAAAAACTGAATATATATACTAATGACATAAAATCATAGCTTGAGGAACCACTAGCCAAGTCATAGGGTTCTTTCTCAACAAAAACTGGAACAACACAACTATATCCAAAGGCCGTATACAGAACTCTGCCAACGCCAATGTCTGTCCCTTCTTATGCAAGACAGACCCTTGGGTTTATTGACAAAACATATTTCAGTTTAATGTAAGCTAAGCTCCCATGGCTGGTACTAGAAAATACTAACCATTGAGGCCATACTAATTAAATATAGCAACTAAAGGATACAGTTTCTTAAAGAAGCAGTTAACTAGTATCTACTGCAAGATATTTCAACTAGTTATCACCTCGGCCACTATCCCCTCCTTAAAGTTTTGGCTAGATTCTTGACAAGGAGGAAGTATACTTCGTACTATAAAAGCTCCCTGCCCAAGAAGTTTACAGCCAGCTTCCACTCATCCCATCCATTTCTCTCACCTCCAAAGGTGTCATATAAAGTTTTTATGAGAAACTAAAAATAATTTAATGTGAAAGGATTTGGCACAGTGTCTTTAAAACTTATAGAGAATGCCTGAGTTGAAAAGCTCAACTATTAAAAAAAATTCTCAAAACAATTTTAAGCAGATGGAAAAATAAGGAGGAACAAATGAATTCCCAAACATGAAAAAGCTAAGTAGGTTAAGTAATTTTTCCTCCTGCAGTTGGAATGCATCCCCAAATCTAGTCATTTAAAAAAAAAAATTCTTGACCAAACTACTTCAAGAACATTTAGCATACTTAAAATTCAAATAATTTAATCCACCTTGAATAAAATATACTACATGAAATACCTAAAATATTTCTGAAACTTTACTGGCCCTAGAGTTTATATTATATAACCATGTCATAATTCTGCTGAGTATCTCAGGAATTAAACCCCTGAAGATTGGATCTGTTACTGACTTGCCACATAGTAAATTATAACTCACAGGGAACGGGCTTCAGGGGATAACACTGCATACTGGATCTCTAAAAACGAAGTTTAAATGCCAACTCAAGCTGTTCAAAACACAGTCTCACAACCCACAAGCTCCAACTGTTCTGTTTTTTCACTTAGTTTTTAGAGGCAAAAAAGGATAATCAGAAAACTTTAACGTTTACTCCTCCCAAACCAACTCACAGAATTGCTGCTGGATGCCAATGCTTCGTGACTTTCTTTACTGGTGCTGGATTTTGGAGAACTGGGAGGAGTCCGAGAAGTACATACTAGATGAACCATATGATACTCATCTTGCTAAAATTAAAGAAGATTACATTTAAATGGTAGTACTGGAAAACGTACAGCTCAAAAAGTCAGTAGTTAAGCTGAAATACTTAACTTAAAACTTAAGTTCCTTTCTAGCATAGCCATTTTATTAATAATAAATAATTGTCATTTGAAGGTAAATTTACCATTTTAGCATTTGGGGCCCTTTTGAATTCAATATTTTCTCCATGCTTAGGAAATAGTCTAAATACTCAGTAACTGCTATATGAAAAAACGATTACTTTGTATACCAAGGAGTCTTGAAGCAAACACTGCTACAAAGCTGTGTCAATGCAATCTATTATTTCAATATACAAACATTAATATTAATTACCACCTTAATATCAGAACGGTAATAGTCACCTTGAAGCTTAGGCCTACACACTCTGAGTAGTGAAAATATTTCCATTACTTGAGACTTTTCAGCTATAATAAAGAAACACAATTAACTTTACCACAATTTCATTTACCTCAATTTTAGCAAGGTGATATATAGTTCTTTATTTTTTTTAAGTCAAAAACTGATTTTATCTATAACACTTACACACAAATATAAAGCATATATTTGAACTATATTCTGTAAATATTCCATGTGTTCCCATAAACCTACAACTATGACTGAAGGAAAATATTCTAATAATGATTAGCACTGGCATTTTAGCTTACTGATTTCATGAGTATAGTTATACTTAGGCATAAAGCAAGTAAATAAGATGGAGAAAGGAAACAGAATAAAGGAGGGAAGAAAAGAACAAAGGATGGCTCAGCAACCTAAAAAAAAGAAAGAAAAGAAAAAAACAGAGAATGATGAAAAACGGGGGCAGGAAGAAAAGAAAGTGCCCAGTTGTGAGAAGAAACAAAGCTTCTAGAAACTAAGAATTTATCAACTGCCTCCCATAAACCTAGAATTGTGCTTGACTTTGAGGCGAATCCAAGAAAGGGTAGGAGTCAGCCCCTCCCTTAAAGAGGCTCATGATATCGTTAAAAGATCAGACTGGCAGGTTAGAGCACAAAGAAATATACACAACAGTCTGCCATACAAAACCAAGAAGCACAAACTACAACTGCTTTAGGAGCTTAGAGAAGGTGGTTAATGGGAGTCAGCATGTTAGAGAAAGGCATTTCCAGAAAAGGCGTGACATGAGATACGCCAGCAAAGCAGGCAGAAGGTACACCTGATTTACAATGTCCCCTGAGCTCTGGAATACAAAATATTTAAAAGCATCCAAGTAAAAGATGTTTATCCTTATAAACCTAGTTTCGAAGGTCACACTAATCACAATTAACTCACAGTATTCATTCGCCTTTGGAGAATGCCTCTGTAAAACATTTTATAACTAAACAGGTAAAGTTAACGGCAGCATTTAACTGAAAACAGTAGAGGTACACTGACTTTAATAAAAACAGACCAAAGATCCATTTAAAATGTAAACATATTGCTCAAAATGTTTTATATAAGGAGCACAACAATCCTTTGACTGAAGTATTTTTATTTTAAGTCTTCTGATCAGAAACCATTTCTGGCAGCAAAAACCTTTGGAAAAGTATTCAGGTACAGACTCTAGCTATCCTTAGGTTAAAATAATAAATAAACTTATACTTCTAAAAGCATATAGCAGAAAGGTTTTTAAGCATAAAAACAAGAAAAAAAAGGAACAGGTGGGGCATAAAGGATTTTTAGGGTAGTGAATTTATTCTTTATGATATTATAATGGTGGACACGCGATCATACATTTGTTAAAACCACAGAGTGCACAACATCAAGAGTGAACCCTAATGTAAACTATGGCTTTGGGTGATGATGATGTGTCAACGTAGGTTCATCGACTATAACAAAGGTACCACTGATGGAGAACACTGTTAGTGGGAGAAGCTGTGCATGTGTGGAGGCAGGAGATATAGAGGATCTCTGAACCTAAAACTGCTCTAAAAAATAAAGTCCATCAAAAAAAGAGAAAGAAAGAGGAGAATAAATCTGCCGCAAATTCCACTCTTTTTAAGAGAGAGGTTATTAAACCACTTTGACAACCTGAAACTACATGATTAAAATGAAAATGACAGCAAAAAGTCATACTGGCACAGCTAAAATGTCAACTATCTAAACAGAAGGAACATACCAGTATAACATTTGACAAACTCTCTCACAGGCGATGATAAACACACAGGAGAGGATACAGACCTTCTAAATCAGATTAGGGATATCCAGAACATTAAGAGTTAAGTCAAAGATCTAAGACAAAACATAAAAGCTATGTATTCAATTCTGCCACATTCACAAACAAAAAGCAGCATCTCTAATGCAGAAAAGTTCTAAAAGTATAAATTCCACAAATGAACATGAGGTAAAAGCTGCCATTAAAATAATGAGCATTCAAACTGATTGTCAAAAAACTACATTGAAAAAAAAATCTACATTGAAATAGATTTTAGCTCTGAGCACCAGTATTTAAAGCTTGCTAACTGATGGACCAATTGGGTTTTCTTCTATTTCTGTCCTGAAATTAAACTCCTAACCCAAGAAACTTGTATTAAAGTATCATGTAGTTTGGTCAAAAGGAGATTATCATCAATGAAAATCTTTCACCTCTACTTGAACACTCTACTGCTGCACTACTGACAAGTCAATAGTGCCTTCTTACAAAAGATGACAAATACCTGAACACAAATCTATAATCCTATCTCAGGTTTAGTCATCCGATGGATATAGAAAACTGTTACCTAAACTAAGCAGAATCTATCACTATGTTCTTTAGTTTCTTCTTCTTCTGCTTTTTTTTTTTTTTGCTGAGGAAGAGCTAACATCTGTTGCCAATTTTCCTCTTTTTTTTTTTCTTGAGTAAGATTCGCCCTGAGCTAACATCTGCATCAATCTCCCTCTATTTTGTATGTGGGTCACCACCACAGCATGGCCACCAACAAGTGGTGCAGCTCTGCACCCAGGATCTGAACCCAGGCCTCCGAAACAAAATGCACCAAACTTAACCACTAAGCCACAGGACCAACCCCATGTGCTTTACTTTCTAATTCATGTTTAGCAGTTATGCTACCCAAAAGGGTTGATTTTAAGTATCTAAAAACTGAACTGGTTGGATATTGATAAAACTTCAGAATATATCTCCTCTCATACTTTGAATGTGTCTGGTATCAAATAGTGGTAGAAAAGCTTACTTTTCTGAGAATGTCTTTCAGCTGCAGATGATCGGGAAGCAGTCTGCCCGAATACACCAATCTCTGATCCTTCGTCAACTAAGAAATGGGACAAAGAAAAGAATTCAACTTTTTCTAATTATACAAACTGAAGGTTGGAAATAACATGCCTAAAGATGAGTAAAATAAAACTCCCTTTATGCACAGATAAGCAGAAAACTGACATAATTTAAGAATTTTGTCTGTCCAAAATCCACTTAAGACATCAAGAGCTCAGCAAATGGTATCATATCTATTGTAGATACAATAAAATACAAATAATTACCAACTTAAAAAAAAAACAAGGAAAAGAAGATAAATTGAAAGTTTGCCTTTTCAGTCATAATGCAACGCATGTGTGACTATCATTAAACACCTTCCTTCCAGACTATAAACGAGAAAGTGAGGGCGTTCTTTCAATAGTCAGTAATGGGATAAAATTTCAAGATCAGCAGAGTTATTTTGCATTGTTTTGTCAGTATTTTTAATCTAAAAGTATACATAAGATTTATTTTCTTCTTTACTACAACATCATGGAGAACAATTCATTGGTTTTAATTCAAGAGCCATTTGGAGTTAGTTATGGCTTTAGGTAACTATACTAGGTTTTATTATTCCTGCCACTCTCATGACTACCTTTATACCATTTTCAAAAGCACAAGACTAAATGAAAATCAACTCAAGTGTATGGAGATTCAGTTGTCATCTCTATACGCAACCCAGGAACAGGAAATACATTCTGGTTATCTCTGCCCTATTTTGCACTTATGACAAATCTGCTAAGTGCTCACACTGCTAGCATTAAAGTATTTAAAATTAAAGCATTTATGTATAGTCCCCATAAGACCTCCTATTTCATAACTGAGAAACAGGCAAATGTTCCCTGAATTCTATTAAAACAATAAAATATTAGCTATATCAACAACTGTTAAATACGTCAAATCGAAGCAACAACTATAACAATTTTCACACAGACTACATATTCAACATGGCTACTAAAAAAAGAGTCTTATACTAGAAATAATCATAATAGAAATGGTCATACTGAGAAAGAGTTATGGTTCCAGGGTCCTTAGGTGCCAAAGATCAAGACAAACGGATAGTTGTCCTTCCAAGATACTTAGCTGTTAGGCATAACCTAGCTTCTCCTGGAAGTATTTTTGAGTGTGCCATCCCTAAAATGCACAAGTGCAAATTCCTATATAGAAGTAACCAAATACAACACGGCAGTTTTTTTTTTTTTTAAATATATACCACAAGTCTTAAAACTTCAATCAACATAAATAAATATTGAGTGGGGCACGAACAGCAGATTATATAACATAAGTTAAATGCTAAGTAGATGATTGATTTAATAATTGATTGTAAAATGAATTATACAATGCTTTATGTGTTTCCATAATACACTTATTACTGTAGCTGGAACCTAAAGAAGTTTCTTTGATAAATACTACAGCCATCATAAACTATCATTTTTTTACCAGTCTGAACATTTAATGGATACTTCTATGTCATATCATAATTCTGCATAACGGACATCAGTCTTATCTTATAAATTTTAATTTTCTTTACTTTACTATGAGAATTCTCAAACATACACAAAGTGGAGAGAATAAAATGAACCTCCAGGTACCATCTTCAAGAACTCCCAAATATACGGCTTCAAAAATTACCAACCTTCTGGCATTCTTGTTTCACCTATGCCCCTGTTCCTTTTTGGGGGGAAGAGAGTTTCAAAGCAAATATCATACTTCACTTTTCACCTGTAAAAATTAGTATGTATCCGTAACAGTTTTTTCCCCCAAATAAGCACAATGTTATCACACTCAACAAAATAAATACTAATTCCTTAGTATGTAATATCAAATACAGTTCAATTTTTCCCACTTGCTCGAAAATGTTTTTAGAGGTGGTTTGTCTGAATCAGAATCCAAACAAGGATCACACACAGGATTGAGATGTTATGTCTCTTTTAATCTTTTAACAGTTTCCAGTTTTCTTTTTTTAATTTTTCCCATGCTATTTATTTGCTGAAAAAAATCTGTTGCAGCATGGGTTTGGCTGACTGTGTCCTCCTGATATTGTCCTATATAGTCCCTGTATAATGTAGTTAGATGTAGAACGTTGATTAGATTCAGGTTCTTTTTTGTTTGACAAGAGAATTTCATAACAATGCTGTGTATTTCCTGTTGCATCACATCATTACCAGCACATGTGGACTGGTCAATCTACTTTTAGTAATGCTAAGGTTGATCAGGGGCCAGCCCAGTGGCACAGTGGTTAAGTTCACACATTCCTCTTCTCGGCGGCCCGGGGTTCGCTGGTTCGGATCCTGGGTGTGGACATGGCACCGCTTGGCAAAAGCCATGCTGTGGTAGGCGTCCCACATATAAAGTAGAGGAAGATGGGCATGGATGTTAGCTCAGGGCCAGTCTTCCTCAGCAAAAAGAGGAGGATTGGCAGTAGTTAGCTCAGGGCTAATCTTCCTCAAAACAAAAAAAGATTGATCAGTGGGTTCAAATGTTGTCAGCCTGCTTCACCCCTTATAAAGTTCCCCATTAACCATTCACTTTATTAATTACCTAGATCCAATGGCCTAGATCCATTATTTCATTAGGGGTAAAAAATGATTATTTTCTAGTTCTACAATTCATTCTGTATTAGCTATGATTCTTCTAAAGGAACTTCTTCTACTATTTGGTTAACTAGTCTATACAAGAAAGACAGCAAAGATGCTCAATTCATTCCCTTTATCAGTTTTCAGAACGAGTGCCCAAGCAATCTCCAGAAGTGACCAATAAGTTTTAGTTTAAGTATCATTATGAGCTTGTGGAATTTTATGTTTTTCAATGTACTGCCATCTTTTTTTTCTTTTAATTTTATCCTCAAATTGCACCATCTTTAGCCAGTGGGAATCCCTTCAAGTTGGCTCCTGTGTCATTTTGACATGACCTCTGTAGTCTCTAATAGCTTCCATGCTTTCAGGCACAAAAGGCCCCAGGTTCACTTCCTGCCCCAGACTTGGAATCAGCCATTGCCCCAGAAGCCTTGACTCCTTTTAATGAGCAATGGAATCTAAAGACTAAAATCCGGGATCTAAGAGTGCTTATTGTTACTTGTCATTACTTCTAAGACTTTTCATTGAGGAAAGTATGTATTTTTTAGAAAGAGAAACTTAAACCCTGAGTTCATACTGCTATTTCTGATTTAAATTAAATAGGATACGGTTTCTACTTATTTTATTTGTATCTTCTCTCAGCCTGAAAATTTTGATTGTTAATATTCACAAACATATGCCATTAGCAAATGTATTTATATACTTTATCCTACTATATATAATCTCAAAATAATAATAACAATATTGGATGAAGTTTAAGATTTCTTGTGGCTTTTTTTTTTCTTAGATATAACCCACTAGGGATATACAGTCAAAATACTGTGTTTCAAAATTACTTGGAATAATTACTCTTGTAGCTATGCCACCATCCTGATATTGTTAAATTGTGTTACTATTTAGCAATTAATTTTTTCTATTTAATTTTCTCAAAATCATATGTAACATACACGGCAACAACGTAAAACTTATAGAACAAGGTACATTCAAAGAGGTTTAGTTTCTGTCCCTGTCCCCTCCCCCTCTATAATTCTGAATTATCCTTCCATCATTTCTTCTTAACAACATAACAAATCTGAATACAAACATACTTGTATTTCCCTTCTTTTCCCACATAAAACACAGTACACTGTACTTACTCTTTTGTACCTAGTTTTCTCAGTTAATGTAACCTGGAGATTACGCCTTAGCAATATAAAGATGTCTTCCCCATTCTTTTTGACAGAAGCCTAATAGTCCAATATATAGAACAATTACAGTTTATCACTGGATATTTGAGTGTTTCCAAGCTTTTGTTCTTACTCAGTGTCCTTCCTTCATACCATTCTATTTATTTCTGCATTCCCCCACAGTATCCTGCAACATGAAAACCACTAGTGATCCTGATAAAAGCTATCCTGGTGGCGCAGCAGGGTAAACACTTAATTGGAATGGATTCAAGAGAAAAGGAGAGGAGTATGGTTAGAGATAGCGAATATACACAACTTAGAAGGAGTTTTACACTAAAAACAAGGAAAGAAACAGAGCAATAGCTAGAAGGGAAGTGGAATAAAGAGGGTCATCTTTGTTTGTTTTACTCTTTTGTTTTTTTTTTAAGGAGAGAGAAATAACATGTTTGTATGCCAACAGGAATAATCCAGTAGAAGGAAAAAACTGATAACGCAAGAGAGAAAAACAGAATTTCAAGCGCAATGTCCTTGAGCAGCAAACAAGGGGTGGAATCTTGCGTGGAAGAGATGGACTTATAGAAGAATATGGCAGAGATAGGTAAAAAAATGTTAAGAAACTTGTACAGGATCCCACTACCACCACTCTGTGCCTCAGTTTTCTCATCCGTAAGATGAAGACAATAATAATATCTATTTCACAGGGTTGAATTTCCATAACAATGAAAATGCACATAAACCTCTTAAAGCACAACACCTAGTAAACATTCAATGAGCATTTGATGCTAATTTCTAATACCTGCTCCCCTGACATCACGTAGTTTCATGAGGATCTAATGAGAGATTATGTAAAAGTATTGAAAAGTTGTATGAATAACAGCAGACTATGTATGTTCGTTATGCAGAAGAACATAATTAGGACACTGCTAAATAGGTTTGGCTAAAGCTGCAATGACTATCACTTTTAATGACTAAAAAAGAAAGCCCTAATCCACATTAGAACAACTTTGAGGCCTCAGTTTAAAACATTTATAAACAACAAAAGGAAAGCTTTTAATTAATTTTACCTTCTCATCACAGAGAGAGAAATATTTTGATGTTGGTAAAAAGAAGGCGATATCCAAAACATAAGTTATCCAAAACTTATATTTTTCGTGAAAGGATGTATTGCATGGTAGTGTGAAAGAAGTGTTTACCAACTACTTCTAACTATAAGAAATCCATACACTATCTGCTTTCTACACAAGTAATCTCCATTTTACCTTTAAGCTGTTAACAATAATGGAATTAATCATATACTTTATCACAAGTATCACTTCTAAACAAGATGGAAAAAAAATTCTAGAAAACCAGTATTTTGGACTATTGGTAAAAAATATCTATGAATTAAGCACACTGGTAATCCAACTTAGTTTACTCGTAATTCTTTAGTAGACAGATTTAAAACCATTTTTTCACAAAAACAATATAGATCATTGTCAGTCAAATACACACTTCACAGACTCCAGAAGCCCATGCTTGAAAAACTTTGCCATACAAGTTAAACACATTTAGAATGATCACCTGGTTAAAAACACGGGTATGGAAATCTCATGAGAGTCAGCTATAAAGCAATCATTCAGATTATCTATAATAATAATTCTTATATCAAAATAAAAACACAAAATTAAAGATTTTGAGAACTCCTAGTCTCAAAACTATGAGTCCCAGTTTGAGAAATACGTATAAATAATCACTAAGCTTTTAAACTTAATAGCACATAACCTATTTAACCCAAAATATAGCTGACTGAAATAGCATTACTAGAAGCCCAGAGACTGGTCTTCCTTTATCCCCAAGTCCTCTTTGTTTAAAGCCTTTACCCACAGAACAGAAAGGGTGGGCAATGGCAAAGCAAGTCGCTCAGCAGGATGAGGAAAAGACCCAACAGCAGCCAGCAAAAAGTCCTAACATTTGCAAGAAGAAAAAACCATAGCCTTCACCATATGTACCTGTGGAAGAGGGATCAATGTTTAGAAAGCCCATTAAGAGGCATGTGTACATTTCATTCATATCACTGGTCATTGTCCCTCCAGGGTCCTTTGCTAAATTTTCCATCCATTCTAAAAGCTAGAGTCCTTCAGATAAGCTGCAAATTTGTCTCTCCATCTAAGGCCTCTCTCTCCCTCAGACCCAGCTCCATAGATCCAACTGCTTAGCAGGCATTTGACTCCTTCAGATGTCTTAATAGGCAACTCAAAGTCAAAACACCTATAATGGTTCTCAACTCCCAATTCCCCAAAGCCTTCCTCCTAGTTCTTCCTTATCCCATAACAATCTGCCACCAGTTGTTTATCGCAAAAATCTGGGCATTATCCTCAATTTTTCTTTCTCTCACCTTGCCTCCCATATCTAACCACCAGCAAATCCTATGGACTCTATCTCCAAAACTCCATTGCGGATCAGTCCATTTCTTTCCAACTTCACTGCCATTACCCTAATCTAAACCATAATCTCTTGCCTGAGCTTCTGCAATGCTTCTTAATAGCTTCTGTAATAACGCCACACTTCCACTCTACAGTCAGTAGCTAGAGTGATTTTTTAAAAATGTAAGTCAACCCTGTCACTCTCTGATAGATTCCCACCATAATGGATTTAACTCTAATCTCTTGCCATAGCCAGACGGTCCCAGCAGATCTCGTTTCTCTCTCCAACCTCCTCTGATTGTATCCTTTCCTCCTCACTCACTAGTCAAACTGTCACTCACTTAGATCCCCAAATATGCCAAGCTCTTTCCAACTCACTCTATTCTCTCCCAGCTCCAGCATAGCTAGCTCTCAAATCATCTTTTAGGTCTTAGCTTTAAAATGACCTCCTGAGAGAGGTTTCTCTGATTTACAAACTTAGAGTATTCCCTTCCATGTACCCTTTTTGCTTCCTTCATAACACAAACCACAATCTGTAATTATGTTCACGTTTGTTTCCTTAAGTGGAATATGAATGCCAAGAACAAAGGGTCCCTGTCTGTCTAGTTCATCACTTTGTTCCCAGAGCCTAGGACTGTGCCTGACAGAGAAGATGCTAAATGCCAATTCTTAAATGAAGTATCATGAGTCCAAAAGTGTTTACACAGATTTGGAAGACACAATTCATTTGAAGTTCACTATATCAGTTATTTTACATGTAATCATTAAGAATGGAAATGAAATATTTAGTCTATGAATCACAATACTAATTTAAAATATCCGCTGGTGCTAAATTCACCTGGTTCACCTCTGAAAATGGTACTGGTATTAGCAGATTACTATGAAGGAGCAATCATGTGTTAGTATCTCAGTATTAAGTTTTCTCTAAATTAGCAGTCAACTTCAAATAAACTTTTATCTTTCCACAGCAAGGGAACATCAATTTTCAAAAAAGCAGAATATACTAAGACAACAAAATTGCATGGTACCCCTCAAAATATAAGAAGCAAAAACAAGTGTGCACGAGAATGTGAAGAAACTGGAACCCTCATACATTGCAGGTGGGAATGTAAAATGAAACAGCCTCTGTGGAAAAGTTTAGCAGCTCCTCAGAAAGTTAAACGTAGAGTTACCCTATGACTTAGTGTATACTCAATTCCATTCCTAGGTATACACCAAAGAGAACTGAAAACACATGTCCACACAAAACTTGCACAAGAAGGTTGGTAGAAGCATTTGGCTATTATTCATAATAGCCAAAAAGTGGAAACAATTCAAATGCCTATCAGTTAGTGAAACAAAATATGATATATACATACAATGGAATATCATCCACCCATAAAAAGTAATGAAGAACTGATATATGCTATAACACGGATGAACCTTGTAAACATTACGCTAAGTGAAAACAGCCAGACACAGAAGGCCACATACACTGTGATTCCATTTACATGAAATTTCCAGAAGAGGCAAATCCACAGACAGAAAGTAGTTTAGTGGTTACCAAAGACTAAGGGAACAGAGAATTGGGAGTGACTACTATTGAGTATGGGGTTTCTCTTGGGGTGATGAAAATGTTCTAGAATTAGACAGTGGTGATGACTGCACAACTTTGTCAACTACTAAAAACCACTGAATTGTATATATTAAAGGGAAAATTTTCTAGAATGTCAATTATATCTCAATAAAAAATACTGTTACTTTAAACTGAATATTCAAATGCCTTAAGATAATCAAAAGTTTTAAAAGGAAAAAGAATTCTTTAATTTTACTGTCGTTGAAAACAGAGAAAAAGAAATTTTCATGTGCCTAAATTAAGAAGATTTGAAAATTTTCTATGTCACTAAAAAGAATTACCCTTTCAGTTTAAATATCACTGAATGCAATTTAAATATCTGAAACCAGTGGTTAGACACAATAACAAACAACAAAATAATCAACTGACTGAATTTTCAACTAGTCATTTGCATTACAAGCTAGAGTATTAGGAAAAGTACAGATTGAGATCTCAATTCAAATTCAATTTAACCTGTAAAAGTGACATACTTTTATTATCCAGACCTGCTAATAACAGTATCTTTTACCTTGACTGAAAACCCCTTTCTGTATTAGTTAGGGTAAGTAATGCTAGATGATATAACACACCCCAAGATCTCAGTAGCTTAGCACAATAAAAGTTCATTTTTGTCTCAATAAAAAAACATTACATGGTACCCTTTAAATAGAAGAATTCAGAAGACTCAGGATTGGTAAATCTAACTAAACTAAATTATCAATTAAAAGTTTCTATTGTTAAGTACTGGCCACAAAGATTAACATATAAATATACTTGACGGCTTCTGTTAACACCACCACCATTTTTCCTGTTGTTCACACCCTACATCCACTATCAGCAAACTCTACAGTTGTACTACTTTCACTGCCTCCACTGCTCCTCTATCCTAGACAGTAGAGCAGAGGCAGGTAAATTACTAAGTTGGACACATCCTGTGGTATTTTGAGTAGCCTGGAGACAGAACCATACCACTCCAAATAAACAGCTGCTTAACCAGCTGGCCCAAAAACTCTACTACCCACTTAACAGATGTTGCTAAAAACAAAGGTGAGGAAAACTCACCTGCTTTTAATCCTAAACTTGGGAAAGATTTTTTTTTCTTCCTAAAAGGTTTACACATATTATTATCTGAAGTGTCTGACTTTTTAATGTTTAGATATCAAAAACAAATATAATACCATGCAATATTAATGAATTTAAAACATTCACAAGAGTGTGATAGATGAGTTTACAAAGCCAAAAATATTTTCATATTTCTAGAAAGTCATCTAGTTGGTATCAAAAGATTAAATTTTTACGTGAAAGACTAAATGGGTCTCTCATAATTACGTATGGCCTGAAAAATCATGTTCTTAGTATATCCAACTTCAACATAATCAAATAGCTCAGTAAAAGCAACCTTCAACTTACATGTTAGTTGAAAGAACCATAACCCAAGTCCTTTGAAAGTAGTAACTATTAACATTTCAGTATTTACATACAGTTCAGTCACAAGTGTCAAATAGTTTTAAAGAGTTAGTTCCCAGGAGGTACACAAAATATCGTTCCTGTGGGAAATGAATTCTGTGAATTTGTACTGGAACATATCTCCTTCCCACTCAATTCACCCAAACTAAAGCCCCAGGACATTCAGAAACACTGTAAATGGAAGCAAAGTTTGCCCAAACTGCCTCCAACCCTTATCTCCTTGCAACAACAGTAAGGAAAACCAGCTTAAAGAATAATTTTCCCTATAACTCCAAAGGCTTATTCCCTGATCAGCTGTTTCCACTCACTGGCCATTCACAAATCAGGTATTCGTACAACAGAGACTGCCAAGACAAGTCTACTCTAGATCACACGAACAAGCAGAGATGTGAAAAGACAGAGCAAAGCAACGTGCTTCAAGGTCTTAAGATACTATGTTCCCATATTTTCCCTACAGTTTATCAAAATAAAAAGAAATAACCACACACTAAGTCGACATACATTAGAACAGTATTAAAGCCACGTTATCCATACATGACAAACCATCTAAACACATACACCTCTTCTAACAGCTCACTTACTTGTTTTTAATTTGCAAGTATACAACTGAGATGGCCAAGTCCCTAAATGCCTTTTTTCAACTTATTATATATAATCATCACATATAATGTGAATTATAATGGCTAAGAGCTGAGGCTTGCAAGTCAGACCAATCTGGGTTCAAATTCCAATTCTACTACTTAGAGCTCTACGACCTTGAGCAAAAAATCACTAAACTTGAGTTTCCTCATCTATAAAATAAAGCTAATAATAAAACTTACATCATAAAGTGTCTATGAGGAATAAATGTGATAAAACCTATAAAGTGCTCAGTAGAATGCCTGGTAACATGGCAAGCATTTAGCAAATGGCAGTTTAAAATCAGAACACCAAATATGACAGTTAAATAAAAGCATTTGAGACCATAAACTCAGTATTTATTATGCAAAGGAGACAAACTTAAAAGTTCTAGAAAAACCCTATTTTAAAAGGGATTGATGCATGATTAAACAAAATAGTACCTTCATAATACTGTTATTTTTCCAAAAAGACATTAGGAAAAGGCTACAAAGGAGTTAAATAAAATGAATTTTAGTCAGCACTTGTTCAAAATTTTTAACTTTTCATCATCCTTCACACTCAATTTAATAAATACTCCTCTTTGTTCAAAAGGAGTTTTAAAAGTTTGAACTAAATTGCTAAGTGACATGAAACCCTCTTAAATGTATATAGTACTAAAATTTTATAAGACGATAGTCTTATAAAACAAAAATTATTTATGTATATGGATTACAGCCCCTTTAAATCAACAGTTCTGAGGTGGTTAAGTGAGTAAGTTTTAAAAACGACCTGCCTAAGCAAGGTAACAGGGAATTACACAAGTGAGACAGACATAAACTTCAAATTATATTATACAAGCTATTTCCACTGAAAATGAAAGACGTCCATCTGAACCGTAGGCAATTTGGTTATAGAATGTTATATTCTCAGAAGAGAATCTATACAACTGGTTCTATTCCTGTTTTCCTTAATTCTAACGGAATCTCAGAGCAAAGGGACAATCTGAAAAAGCAGCACAAACCTCCCTAGCTGAGTAAGAGAGCTGGAAGACCTAAGAAATGAAATTGACTGCCTTAGCTTAACAGTATGAAGCGCCGAGACAGAGGAAAACTCCCAGAACTGAGGGACATGTTCAACAAGTACATGACCCGAAGACTGAAAAACAGGGAGCCAAGCCATACAAGCCCCAGAAAGGTTTGCCTTCAAAACTGAATTCAGAGTGAGTAAGGTCATCTTAGTTATTGTTTGTGTATGAGAACAGAGTAAGAAAGAAGAGATAAATGAATAACATACCTCATTGGATTTAGAGATTCTTATTTTTTAAGTTTTCTCTAGGATAGTCTATTCTACTGAATAACATTAAGTTCAACCACTTTGATATATACATCTCTAGTAACTAATTCTAAACTAGATCAAAGTCTGAAACTCCTCAAGTAAAAGTGGACTTCTAGACAGGTACCTTCACCCCCTAGTAGCAATTACTTTTCTTTCAGAATAATTATTTCACACTACAGGCCAATTTCAGGATGTCAAAATCTAAAGTCATGAGGTGATGACAAATGTCATATTAGAATATGGTTCACAATTATAAATATACACTACCAACATGAACTGGTGCACTTCCCAGTTCCTAAACCAAGTCCTAAATCAATTATCAATACCATTCGAAGTTAAACAATACTCCAAAAGAGCTCAATTCCACATTTGAGGTTTTTAATGATGACTTTGTAAACTTTTGCATAATTATCACAACTTCCTTACTTCCTCACTGGAAAACACCTTCCCCTTCATAGCCCATTATGGATCTATAATCTTTTTATGAAGTACTATATAAGTACCAAGTAATATACACATTTAGAATCATCAGTGAAACATTAACTCTGAAAGAATAGTTAAAAAAAAACAGAGGCTATCATCTTGTCTGCTTAAAATTGTTATCAACTCTTAAGAAAAATGTCCCTGTCAACCTTTTAAAACCGCTACACATTCCCGTACCCCCACTCCAGAGCTGACCGTTCCCTCCCTGTGCTCCAACGGCACTCAGTACAGCCCTCTTGTACAACACTAGCCACATAACATTACAGGTATTTACTTACATGTCTCTATGCCCCGCCTAGATCTGGGCTTCATAAGAGCAACGGACTCTTTATCATCACCTTCATGTTTAGCACACAGACATTCAAATGCCAGGTCAATAAAATCCTAATTAAATAAATGAAAGCCAAGAAAGTGTGCTTCTCAGGGGTGGAGATACTTGCTGTGGGTTTATTGAGGGAAGGGGAGTTGTACCTAAAATATCCAAATGGAGAATATTTGTATTAGGTCAAGTCAATACCTGACCATAAAGCTAGAATCTTGTGACTTTACAGTTACAGAGTTTAGCCAGAATTCCGTTACCAGCATGCAGATACATGACCTAGCCTTGTAGAGACTATAAAAGGACAACTTCAAATCTCCATTGCTCTCCCTCCAGCAGCTGCCATTTATTTTCCTCAATGCCAGTGCCCAGAGGGACCAAGGCCCTCCACCTATACCTGACACATCAGACGCAATTAGAGCAGTGCTGACCAGAGCCACCACTTTTCTACTACTTACTGGGGGACACCTGCTTCTACAAGGCACTGGAATTCTACTCTGCTTCCAAGTCCACTCACCTCCACCAGGCAGATGTGGAAGGAATCAGGCACAAGAAACGATCTCTGCTAAACTTCAAACAGCACTTTGAGACACTTAAACACAGAATCAAGGTTAAGCAGTCATTGTGGGTGGTCATAAGAACCTCAACTTCCTTTATAATATATTAATAATATTGCTTATATTGCAAAATATCCTATGTTCTAAATAACAACCTTACTAAGTAAACTTTTAAGACACCAGTACCTATGTTGAGGACTACCTGTGGCTTTAGGGTATCATTAAACAGTTGGTCTGTTCAACAACTGTCATATTTCAATTCTCACGTGATGTTAGAATGCAAGCCTGTCAAATCTAGTAACCAAACGTACAAAATTTCCAGCGATGTTCAATGAAAACAAACACATGTACCCCACCCCAAGGTCCACCCACTCTCACTAACCCAGAAATAACTTCAGATATTACAGTTCACTCAGAGAAGACTTGCTGGAAGAGAAAAAAAGCCAGGTTTGTCACAAGGTTAGGTCATGAATAGGTTGCATATGATTTCATATAGCCTCCAAAAGTGTCTCCAGTGTGTCTAAGAAGCAGGTGGGTTACAAGGGCGAGGTGTAGAGAAGTTTGCAACTTATCTGTCCTCGAGCAGCTGACTGATCCATGTGGGCACTGACAGCCCTCCACTGGAGATTAGTGCTACCACGGCAGAGCTCCTGCCAAAAGCAGGCTTCTCCTGGGTACAGATAAGGCAAATGGGTTTCACACTCCTCTCTTAGAAACTTTTTAAAAAAGAAAAAGTCTCAGAAAAGTGATCACTCTTGGTCCATCATAGTGCAAACCAAGTCCCTTTTGGCTTAATCATATAACACAAAGCTCCTCACTTAAGTAGTCATGGGTGGCAACAACGGGGATACGTTCTGAGAATTGTGTCCGGCGATTTCCTCGATGTGTGAACATCATAAAAGTGTACTTACACAAACCTAGGTGATACAGACTACTACACATCTAGGCTATATGGTACTAATCTTATGGGACCATTGTTGACTGAAACCATGGATCATGGTTGACCATTATGTTGTGCGTGACTGTACAAACTTGAGCATATATGCTTAGATACATGCCCAAGAATTTACTTAGCAATGGTATTTGGGCTATGTTAGGAACAGTACTATGGAAGTCTACAACTTTCAAATCTGACTATTCTGAAAAGCTATTTTCCACTTCAAAAATATGTAAAATGAAGCATATGCAATAGGAAATCTTTTGTAAAGCAGAAATTTTTAAAACAAATTGTTAGCCCCTGTGTAAATCTTAACTTGCAAACAAAAGATCTGAATAAATGAGAGTTCCAACAAGTTTGTTCCAAGTACTTAAATACCTCAGGGTTTTTATTTTCCCTACTAAAAATGTTTGTGTGACAAAGTACTGACAAACACAGCTAATGCCAACTAAGAGTTGTTTGTTTTTCTAAATCTCCCATTTTTGCAATAACTTCCCTATTTGTGTAGTTATTCTAGAAGTCTAAATGTCTAACTAAACTTAATACTGTAACACTGAAACAGTCCTAATTCATTAATATCTTAATATAGAGCAAGTGATTCCCTTATTTATGTGCATAAAACAAGTGTTAAGTACAGCCTGGAAAGCACAGTTGCCTTCCAACAGATTCTTGTTGCCGGCTTAAATTCACCTGATGCCAAAAATATTTCCCACCCTAAAATCCAAGCCTCTTTGTTAATGAAACAAAAGCTAACTAATCACTGAACACTACTTATTCAAGAATGAAAATTTTATACAGTGGAGAATGTAAAAGCCACATCATAAACTCTACATGACATTATACTTGTCTAAATTATTCCAAGACATCTTATCAACTACGTACTTCCAAATCTAACTTTGGGGACAGATGGAGCTATATTGTCTATCTGTATTTTATTTTTTATCTTTGCAATATCCAGATATGATTCAGAATGGAAAACACTGCCACAATGATTTACAAATGGCCACACAGAAGGAAAAAAAAGAAGCACCAAATGTTGGTGTGGTGACAGGACTATTCTCTTCTAAATTAATGAAATATCTATGTGTCCTCCACAGGAGAAAAATGAAGGAGAGGGGGCAGAAGAAAGTGAATCTAAAACTTAGAACTCTTTGCTTCTTAAAACATATATACTGGTCTTGAAAAGTATTTTTATAGGGGTCACACACTTATTTCCAAGAAAAAAACTGCTCTTCAACACTATGCAAATTTCTGGGCCAGGTGTAGAAAGTAAAAGAGATTTTACTCTAACAAGCAATACAAGCTTCAATATGAGCTGTAGCTTCTTTTTTTCAAAAGGATGAATCTCTCATTCCCACATTAGGTTGACGACTTTAAGTTCAAAGAAAATGGTCCTTTTTTAAGCCTGCCAATTCTTATGTCCCTTGATATTTCTGTATACTCTTAACTAATTAACTGAACCTCATCAGGAAGATATTAATGATGGTTTGGACACTCAAGAGACACACACAACCTCAGAACTTAGAATACTTTGCAGTCTACCAAAAGAGACCTATGTGATTCAAGAGCGGAGGGGATGAGTAGGGGGAAGGGAGTACATGACATGAAAAGCTGCTGGACAGAGCAGCTGCGCCCAGCTTTTAGACACTTACTGGTTTGCTAGGGTACACGTTAGACAGATGCGTTTTTAGTTTCCCCACAGTCCAGTTCAAGAAGCAGCTAATAGTCTGGTCACTGTATTTCTGATTCGGTGCTTTAATGATGAGGGTCACAGGAATCTCCATCCCATTTTGGTCCATGGTGGCCCCCAAAGACGAACAGAGAGAGTCAAGAGGAGCAGCAGTTAAGCTCAAATGATCCTAGGTGGTTAATGCCGGCGCGACTGGGATAGGGACCGAAGCGAGTAGGTTCTTAATATTCCGTGTCCACGTCAGTTACAAGCGCATCGGGCGATACAAAGGCCATTGCCGGTACCAAGGATGATGGACAGTGGCGGTAGTGGTGGTGGTGGTGGTGGTCGTGGCGGCGGCGGCGGCGGCGGCGGCGGCGGCGGCGGGGTCTGGGGGCCCGGCCGTGGGTGCAGTTTTCCCCGCCAGGTCCGGGCTCCGCCGGGCTCCGGACTGCGGAAGGAGGCCGGGGGCAGAGAGAGAAAGCGATGAGATGGGAAGAGGGGTGAGGGCGCGACCGCCCAAGTCACCGCCCCGCCCCCGCTGCGACCCCAAACCTGAAACGCAACAAGGCTCCTACGCCACGGCCCCGCCACGCGGGCCGGGCCTCTCAGGGCTGCCAGCCGGGGCAGGGGTACCTGAGAGAAGGCCGTGGGGCCCGCCACCGCCACCCTTCACGCCTGGGCAGGGCCGCCGGCCGAACGTCTTCCGCGGTGGCCGCTCCCTTCCTGCTGCTCGGTGGCGGCCACAGCCTGGCCCTGGGTCTCGCGAGGCGGAGCGCTGGCTGCGGGAGAAGTTGGCCGAAGGGTGCGGCCCGCTCTCCGCCTGACCCCTGGGGCAGGGCAGCGGGGCACAGGCCGGGCGGGGCCCAGGCGGCGGCAGGTGGCAGGAGGGCGGGGACCAGAGCCGAGGCGCCGGCCGCGAGCGCGCTGGTTTTGTTGTTGTTGTGCGGAAGGTCTGCGTCCCCTTTAAGCCTGGAAGCGCAGGGCGGAAGTGCGTCATGCGCGGCCCGGCCCGGCGCGCTGCCCTCCCGGCCCAGCCGCCACTGGCCACCCCAGGCCGCTCCGGCCGAGTTCCGGGTCCGCGGGCCCCGCTGGGGCGCGTCGGAGCCCTCTAGTCCTGACTCTTCGCTCGGCCCCGCCTCCCGGCTGCACTCAGGCCTCACGACTAGCTTAGCTGGCGTTAGTATAGCCTGTTGTTTACCACACCCTGAAGATTTGCAAAGTGTTCCTCCATCCTTGGAGTTGTTTCTGCACAAGTTAGTGTCCTTCCTAATGCTGAAGCAAACTTCTCACAGTTTCTTGTGCCGACTGTCTGCAAAGCACGCTGCCAGGAGCTTTGGCGCACAGACCGTGGGGTACCACTGCGGAAGGAGCAAAGGCTCGCAGTTTAACCTGAAGTCTGCCTCTACCTTCCGTTTGACCCTAGCTAACCTTTCTGAGCCTCTGTTGTCTTCTAAATGGGGACGGTAATGCCTAGGTAACTGCGTGTGATGAGAACTGAGCTACCTGTGTAAACCTTCTGGAGCAGTTCTGGCACGTAGCAGTCTCTCAAATGTTAATTTCCATCTCTTTCTTCTTAGTCATCACAAAAGTTGACAAGTGTTTACTAAGCACCTACTGTGTGTTCAATACAATGGGAGATGAAGAGGGATGGCAGTGTTATTTTGCTCTTTTATGGCTTAGACATAGGCATGCAGAGGTTAAGCCCACTGCCCAAAGCTGACTTATTCTCCATTTTCTGCGCGGGGTTAGGAGTCAGTACAGTAAATTAAAGTTTGTTAGATGTGCATTTTCACAGCTCCAGGCCTCCACTTACAGGAGAATGCAAGCTTTGGGAAGCTGGTCTCTTTCCCTCTCAGCTTCAGAAGAGTTAGTGAAGGTTAGGCACCACTGAGTTAGTGACCAAGGGAAAATTCTTCCTCTCAATAGCTAAGGCAGCAGGATCCCTTACACCATCCCCTCCCTCTCCTCCTTCTTTGTGGTAGACACCTACCGTATCTTAGCCATAGCCTCTCAATGCTCTTCTGAAATAAGAGTGAAGTCCCCTCTATTTCTTGTCATGGAATAAGGACAGCTTGCTATGACTCAGCAGACCCTTCTCTTTTTCTACCCAGTATCTAGTCATCCTAATGGAACCTTAATTCTAGCTAAAAATACTTTTTCAGACTCCCTTACATCCAGGAGCGCCATTTGACATAGTTCTAGCCAGTGAAATGAAGTTGAAACCCAGTTGAAGTTGCTACTGGGGCTTCCAGGAAAGCTGTTAGATGGACATGTTCTGCAGACCAGAGCTCATCCTTGCCCTCCACCTGTCTTTCTTCCTGGAGGAAGGTGATGCCAGAGGTACAGCAGCCGAAGTTCAGTCATAAGCAATAAACAGGAGAACAAAGGTCTACATGCCGAGGATGGCAGAGCGAGGATGGCAGAATGGAAAGAGGCTGGATCCTTTATGGCATCATTGTGTCACCATGTAAGTCCTAAGCTGTCTGCCCTAACATGTCTTTGTAGTCCAGTCCCTGTTTCAGCCAGGAAGTCTCCACAACCACCACAGCCCAACCCTGTAGCTCTTGTCACTTATGCTTGTGACTCAGACTTCCAGGAATCCTTTAGAGTAATGAGGTCATTCTCACTTGGCACTGTGAAATGTACATTATTAATGAGATATACCTTGATAATGATTAATATTAAGATATTGTGCATTTCACTGTGAGAAGCACTTATTTAAAGCAGAGTCCATCTAAGGTTCGCCAGCATGGACAAAACATTTAAAAACGTAATGAACATTCATGAGGTTGAAATATATGTGTATAAAGATGATACAGTATCTGACAAAAATGATTATTTTTAGTTTACAGCCGCCTGAAGTACCTAAAAATGCTTTTGATGCTGTTGAACTTAGGCACAATAAAAACAGTCTGTAAATATGATTTCATTTTTGCTAAATTATGTATATATTTGTATAGAACAATGTGTGAAAGGGTGGTCCCCAGAATATTGATAGTGTTTAACTTGGAATTTGGGGTAGGAAAAATAGTTAGCATTAAGGGGATTCAAGATAGCAGTTACTTAGAGGCTGCCATGAGCATTGAGCTGCCTATTTAAATCATTGCACATGTTACAGATAAGACATGGAAATATGAAAGAACAATTGCACATCTCAGTTACCATTTATTATTTAAAGACAGCTTCTAATGAGAATGCTTGAGAGTACATGCTAATAGATAATAAAGGATTTGTGATTAAGACTCAATCTACTTGAACAGTATTAACAATTCAATACACGTAATCTTAGTAGCTGGTTCAGTAATTCAAGTTTCTGATTTCTGCCCATGGGGTAGCTTTCTTTGCTAACAAAGTAAAACAAATTTAAAGGAAGTTATTTGTAAATATAAAAATTTATTTCCAGTATTTTTGTGATGTTTATTTACTTCTAATTGTTTTCATCTTTGGGTTGGGAAGGAGGACAGCTAGAAAACCATATGTTGACTCATTCTGTCAGATTCCAGTTTCTTTTAAAAATTTAAAGAAAATAAAGTGCTTGTTACTGAACTTTTCTTACTCAAATTTGGAATACTTTCCAGGAAGATAAAATACTTTATGATTTTGAGTAATATAGTTTGCAGTGTTTTCTTTGGGTTTTTTATTTTTGTTTTTCCGATAACTCTTTTAGGAGGAAAGACAGTTAAGTGATGATCTTGCAGTTGCAAATTTCAAAGATGATGTTGGCCATCTGGCTTCTGATTCCTTCTATTTCTACTTACACAAAAGTTGTGTTGTTTTTTTTTAAGATGCTGTGCCACAAAGCATCTAATCAAATCTTAATCAAATTTATTGTTTAAAAACAAATGAAATCCTACACTTGAAGCCTAGAAAAAGTAGCTCGTTTCAACGCTGCACTTTCAAAATCGTAATTGGTCCCAGATGTTTGATTATAAGCCGTATTTTAGAAAATAGAAGGAAGAGAACCACACATGCATTAAATGCCAAATGGGTGATTTGAGTGATATGTCATCTAATGAATTTTCAGAACAGCCCTGAGAGGTAGTAAGGACAGTGAAGCTCAGAAAGGCTAAGTGTCTTGCCCAAAGTCACACAGCTAGTAACTTCCAAATAGAGTTCTGATACCTCTATAATGCACACTCTTCCCACTACACTGATTTTCATATTTAAAGATATTCATACGTAACAAGACACATTCAGGAGGAAAAGTTTTTCAGGAACAACCCCTTAGAGGTCATCTAGCTCAGTTTCCCAAATGCTGCCAGAATCACTCTTACCACATCTATGAAGGGCAACCAGCCAACTTTGGCTTAAACCCTTCCAGGGAGAGGGAGCACCATAGTTTTCTCTATAGCATGACCTGTTGTTAAACAGCCATGGTTGTTATAAGTGAATTAAAATCTGCATTCCTATAATTTGTCACTAAGCCACTTTTCTCAATCAATTCAAAATATGTTTACTCATTTCACATGCCAGCCTTTCAAATGAATAACTATTAAATGCTCTCTACATCTTCTTCAGACTAAACAGCCCAGATCCTTCAACCATCCTTAAGAATAGTTTCCAGATCTCTCAGAATACTGACTCACCTTTAGACACAGTGGTTTGTGTATCCCTTATCAATTATGGTGACCACAATGAGCGTTGAGACACGTTGTGATTTCCCTGGAATAGTCTTCATAAGAATGCATCTGTATTTCTATTAATTTCTGTATTAATAGAAATCTTCATAAGCTGGTTTGGCAGTTCTATTTCCTGCTTTTCAGCCACTCTGTGTCTAGTCATTGCTTAGAGTAACCATTTGGCTAAGACAGAAGTCTCTAATTTCTGTGATGATTCAATCTGGTGACTCAATAATGCTTAGAGAAAACTGTAGCTGAAGAGCATCTCACTGACCTCTCCTTTAGTTGACCGGGATGGGAGTAGAAGGTGTGAATCCCTTATTTTTTTCACCCTTTAGAGAATTTTGACCCAAATGTATATGTTAGTTGTCTATTGCTACAAAACAAATTACCCCAGAACTGTGAGTCAGAATTTAGGGAGCAGCTTAGCTGGTGGCTCTGGTTGGAGTCTCTCATGAATTGCGGTCAGGATTTCAGCTGGCATTCCGCTCTCTGAAGGCTTGATTGGAGCTGGAGGATCTACTTTAAGGTGCCTCACTCACCGCTGGCAAGTTGAACTGGTTATTGGTGTGACGTTTCGGTTCCTCCCCATGTGGGTCTCTCCACGGGACTGCTTGAGTGTCCTCACAACATGGTAGCTGGATTCACCCAAAATGAGGGATCCAAGAGACAAAGACGGAAGCAACAATGCCTTTCATCACTTAAGTCTCGGAAATCATGTACTGTAACCTGCAGGGTGCTCTATTGGTCACAAAGACCACCCTGAGTCAATGTGGGAGGAGAATACATACGAGCGTGAATACCAGGAGGTAAGGACCATCTCATATTGGACGCCAGCTACCGTAATGTACCGTGCCAGAGCATGGCAGGCCATAATAGATACCTGATTCCTTCTAAATACAACTGTCCAAGTCCAAATCCTGGTAACACTCTTGCAGTTGTTCCACAACTGCTTGTCCTTCCTCTGGTGTTCAGCCTGTCTCTTCCCAGAGATCTTTCACCAGTTTTCTCCCCCCAAAAGCAGAACTACATAACACTATTGCCTATATTTTTCAAATGTTTATCTTTCTTGCTAAAAGCAAATATAGTTTACTTAAGTTTGGGGATATTACCTTTGCTACTCTACATTCAAATAAAGTTAGTAATCACTAAATTGAACCTGGAAAATTGTCTTTGGCCTAACCAAGGGGTTCTTATTTGAGTTCAGAGATATACCCTGAATCATCTACAGGACTGTGTACATATGTACACATGTGCATTTATCGAGAGGGAGAGTCCATTGTTTTTATGAGCTCCTCGAAGGGGCCATTTGTAACGCTTTTCAGAGCCCCAGTAAAATCCAATCCTCACTGTAAGGTTTTTCCAGGTAAAGGAATTGGGTTATTGAGCCACTTATCAAGTTATTGCCTAAAGGATCCAAAATAACTCTTCATTGCCTGCTTTGTGATAATAGAGAGAAATCCTGTAAATATTTCTCCCTTTCCAGCTGTCATGAAATTAAGCTTTGTCAGTAGAGGGCACTGGAGGGGCACTGGAGGAAGAAGAGATTTCTCTACCTGTGTAGTGTAGTGTGTTCCTTTAGGCAGGCTCTTACAGCACATGTGGCTTCTGCAGCTCCCAGTTCCAGCAGTCCCCGTGGTGAACAGTAGCACCTCCCATGAACAACTTCTCCAGGAACCCTCTCAGGCAACTTTGCAGGCAACTCGCATGGACAGCTCTCACTTCACAGTGATGTATCCCCAGTACAATACCCTCCATGAACAGCTTCCCCTCACACCCTTAGGCATCTTTGCACCCGCAGTGAACATCTCTGACATCAAATAGGCCACAGTCATTGGGCTTCTTCGACAAGGGTCTGTCAACCCTAAGGGCAGTAGATGATCCCTGTAGCTGATTTTCCTATATTCTTTAGAATTCTCTTTGCTCCTTACTAGCCATCTCCTTATCACACTAATTCCCTGTTATAATAATTCTTTATATTTAACCTTCCATGTTCAAAATATTGTTTGATTTCTCTCTCTTGCTTGGATGCTGACTGACACAGAATTGGTATGAGTAGTGGTCCCATGAGATAGACACACGAAGAATTTGAGAATTCCGTTGTCATGCCCTTTGGCTGAGCTCTTTCGCATGAGAAATGAGATGAGGGCATTACAATTAATCAAACTATCATCTGTGGTTGATTGTGATGACATGCTAACTGAAGCAAGGGATTGCCTAAGTGGTTGCTGCACTTGACCATCGTGACGGTTAAGATGTCTATAAGGACATGGTATGGGATAGGTTCTTCTGAGTGCACTTCAGCACTTATAGAAAGAAAATGACAAGTTCATGTCTTTCAACTCTCAGCTCAAGTATAGTCTGCTTGACTGTGTCACAGAATGCTTCCATGACAGCTATAAAAGAATTTTCTAGTTCTTGCAGACACAGGGGTGATATTGTTGAAAATCAAACACAGAATTTTAAGTGTTGCTAAATTGTAGCAATAGTTGAATTCAGAGTCCCATCAGATTTTTCACATGAACAGGCATTAAAATGGAAAGAATGGGATCCTAAAAATTTGAATGGGGACATCTGCTGGGAGTCACATTAACTGACAGTCTTGAAAGTACAAGTCACTATAAGCCTCCTCTATTCTTGAAAGTAGATTGCTCTCTGTGGAAACTAGCCTTCCTTTGACCTCACCTGGGGCAGATTCCTTGAAAGGGAATGTTTATTCTCCTCAAGTTCCACCATAACCGGCTCCTACTGCCACCAGACCTATAAGTAGGGTTAAATCTCAGCATGCTCCATGAGGACAGGTACACACTATGACCCACGAGGAAGTAGCTAATATAATCACAAGACTTTACTCATCTATATCAGCAGAAATCAGGAACATGCATGCGAGTATATTCTGAGTGTTAGACCAAGGAGGGTGAAATGTAACACTACATTGGGCCAAATTAATTGACATGAGTGCACTTACTAGAGGTTCCAGATTTAATGCGTTAGTTCATGAAGCTGAAGGTGGCTCTCACAATTTATTGATTGATGGACTGAAACCTGGGCTAAACCATGGCCTACATTTAATACAGCTGAAATACCAGAGCTTTCCTGGTATGATATGGATAAAGTAATCCAAGGGCCTAGGGAGATAGCAAGGTTCGAATGTATCGTTTGTTACCTGTACATCCACCCATCCCTCCAACGTTGCGTGAAAAGGCCCCTAAAACACACACTTCATTCACTAAGGCGTTTAGAAATGCACGAGTGAGGGGAACACTGACATCCTTGTAAAGCTCTGTGGTTGCTCTCATTTGTAGACCAGGTATTTCCAAAGGGGATGCTGTCACTGAGATGAGCTCCCTAGTTACAGTGCCAGTTGGGAGACAGCACTCTGAAAGGATGGGAATTTGTTTTATAGGATACAGTCTATTCTCTGAATCAGAGACCATTATATGCAGAGAGGCATGTGGAATCTTAGCTCCACTGCAAAAATACTTAATGCTCACCATTTACATTAGTAATATTTGTGCCAGTCACTATTATAGAGGACACAAAGAATTATAAGATGTACTTGCCTTCAAGGAGTTTGCAATTTAGTAGGAGGAAATAAGACAAGCACACAAGTGACTATAAGACAAAACAGAAACAGGGAAGTGCCCCAGGCCCTTCTGTCACCCAGCCAATCTATGTCTCAACGAAAAGCAGAAGAGGAAAGTGAGGGAAAGTATATAACCTGCTACATCAAAATACAAAAGGCAAACCTTAACTTGACATGATTCTTTCTTTTCTTAGCCTTTCCAACTTTTCCTCACATTTCCCTAGATTACATGTTCATTAAAATCCTATCCACTGCCTTTGCTCAGGCCCAGCTGAGACTTTCAGTTCAGCCTCTAGGGAGAGGCCTGGCTGCACTACAGGAGATAAGATGGAGCCCACACTCCCAGGCACCCATGTGTACCTCTCCCTCACTAATGCCTAATTTTCACTGTGTTAGTCTTAAGGACAAACTCGTCCTTTTTCATCACACTCTCCACCATCCCTCCCATTTCATGTCTAGTAACTATGATGAGGATCAAGCCTGCCCCAGGGAGAGAAGTCCAAGGCGTCCTGCCCTACATACCGATCTATATCATCCTCCGGGAAGCACAGGACATCCTGAACTGATCTGACCTGATTCGTATCCAAAGTTATACACCCACCCGATAACCAAACCCCACCTGCACTGATACCATTTTAATGACTTTTTTACATGATCTTTCCTTTGTCTTGTAAAGAAATAACTCACATACCTGTGCCTTATAAATTTAACCCTACCCTCAACCCATTGCAGCTCTTCTCTGCCCATGGGTCCTGTCCCCATGCTTGCTGCTCTTCACTGCCCATTGGTCCTGTCCCCATGCTATTCTCTAAATAAAAGAGCACTACTACCAGACCTTGAGAGTCCAAGAAATCTTTCTTTATGTTATTTGTTGTTTGTTTATGCAAATTCTTTGTGTTGGTAGCAGCTTCCTAATTAATTGTGTTAAGATTATGAGGCCAGATCTGGGATCCGCAGAATAATTGATTGGTTTGAATGACAAGGGGAAGGAAAGAGGGAATGACAGCTAAGTATCTCAAATACTGTACACTAGAGACTCATTTCATTCATTCACTCATTCATTCATTGTAAGCATTTCACATTCCAAAGATTTTGTACTTTTATCTTATCCTGAAAAGTATTTCCAAAAACATGCATAAAAATTTTTGAATAGTTCTATAACTGGTCAAGAGAAAGGGGCAGAGTTCTTGAGAAAACTCTTGGCTGAGTTCACTCTTTTCTTTTTCCTTTTTAGTTTCTTTGTGTATTACTCTTCATGACTCCCTAAGGTTTATAAACTAGGTTGAGTCTTTGAAATAGCAAGCCAGCTTTGGCTAAGAAAACTTGTTAAATTCCAGGCTTTAGGGAATAATAGGACAGCTTCTTGAGTATAGTCTTTGTAACACTCATTCTTAAAGAATGCAGGATTTTATCTCCCTAAGGGATTTATGTTTCACAGCTTTGATGTTGCCCAGCGCAAAATGCTCAGCTCTGTTGCAATTTGTAACTAAGATCACTCCAGAATGAAGACAAAACACCTTAACATTACAGAGTGCCTATTACAAATGTGGAGTGTGCTAGGTGCTTTTATATGGTGATCTCTTTGATCCCTTCAGGATAAACCCTGAGCCCCTACTTTCAGACTTACCCTGCCCCATCCTTAGATGCTTTCTCTATGCATGCATGTGAAATCTACTATTGCGTTTACCATGTCATAATTCTCTCTTGATAATTCTGTCTCTCTCACTAGACTGTGAGCTCCCCCGAGGCCAGATATTATGCCCTAACCAGTTTTTTTTTTTTATCACTGTTGCCCAGCACAATTCCTGTTGCATAATGACAATAAATATTATCAACTAAATGATAATGTTCATTTACAGAGAGGGGAAAGGAACTGTAGAGATGTTAAGTAATTTGCCCAACGCCACCCAGTTAATAATTGATAGAGCTGTTGATACAAAAGCCCATGAATTTTACAGCATATCCTATGTGTTTCTATTTAACACCACTTCTAGCTTCTGTTTCTATAGGATTTTTGTATAACCATCCATGTCCTCTTTCATGTGTGCTATAATAGACAGTAGAGTGTCTGGGAGAACTGCAGGAGAGAAATCTGGGCCATATTGAGGAGATAGAGCATGAGGTTAACAAAAAACCTACAGAATCGTCACAGGGACAAAGTTCAGAAGCGATGGAGGACATCACTCATCGGATATCTGCTAGGAATCTCAGATAGCTAAGAGCAGCATCCCTGATTAACTATAAACTCACTTGTTATCTAGCCTGAAAAACAGAGAAAAACAACCACAGGAATTTCAGCATTGTACCTAATTCTTATCTCGTTTACACTTTCCTCTGTCCTTTAATGATTGGCCACACCACAGGCATTTTTCTGCTAACTTCTCTGCCAAACTCAGATTTTAATCTCTTATTTGTTATTGCACATATGACTGGAATCTCCTATAATTATCATATGCTCGTAGCTTTTTATTTTGTATCTATGAAAATCATTCTTTGGTTAACATAACCATTTTTATTCACTTACCCCAATTGCAGCTTATAGGGGAACACTTCAGGAAGGGAAAATTTTGAGGCACTCTTCTCGTAAACCACCTACATTTGTGAGGATGCCAAGGAGCCTACAAAAGTAAATAAGCTTAAAGATGGAAAAGAAAACTCAGTGTGAATTGGTACTATTTTTCAGATTCATGTGAGAGATGATCTTTGCTCCCCACCATTTATGTATTGGTTCTCCAGTTTTTTCAAAATTCCTTTAGAAACTTCCATTTTGACTGCATGGTCTAATTTGACTTATTATCAAAAGAAACCATTTTTAGATTGCTATTTCATAGGATTTTCTTATCAGCTATGATTTTCTTATTTTTCTTCTTCTTTTTTTGTTTTTGAGGAAGACCAGCCCTGAGCCAACTGCTGCCAATCCTCCTCTTTTTGCTGAGGAAGACTGGCCCTGAGCTAACATCCATGCCCATCTTCCTCTAGTTGATATGTGGGACGCCTGCCACAGCATGGCTTGCCAAGCGGTGCCATGTCCGCACCTGGGATCCGAACTGGTGAACCCAGGGCCACCGAAGCGGAATGTGCACACCCAACCGCTGCGCCACTGGGCTGGCCCAATGATTTTCTTTATTTAAAACATTTTTTCATTTTAAAAGAAATTTTAGTCTAATTTGTATAATCTCATAATCCTAACTTAGCAACTATAATTATTTTTTATCTCTTCCAATTTTCACTATATATGTTACATATTTGTAATGAATTCATGTTTATATATATAGTTTTATGAAATAATAATAGTACACATACACAATTTTAAAAATTCCTTTTTTCACTTAAAAGTGTCTTTGCAAATTCTTTATATTTCTATTTGCTTACTTTTTTATTTATACATAGTCATATTTATCAGTGCTGGAGTTTCAAAATATAATACTATACCAACACGCCATAATTTTATTTAATCATTTCTCAAGTGTTAACTATGTAAGTTCACAGTTTTTTATTATTAAAAATAATGCTGCTATGAACATCTTGGTGTGCTTAGCCCTTATTCTTGAAGCATATTCCCTGGAGAACGATTACTAAGTCAAAGCACCTGAACATTTTGTCAATCTTGATATATATTGGCCATTATATTTTAAATCAATTGAAAATAAGTTTGAAATGTAAATAAGAATTTGACATTGTTTATTTTAACTTGCTTAGTCCAGCTGTTAATATAAAATATGTGGTCATCCAACATTTTGAAATATGCTGAAAATATGTCATTTAGTTCCTTCTGTTGCAAGCTATCAAAAAGGCATGGCTGGATTCAAGAGTTCTTTTTCCCACTCTTTATTTCCTGGTGATATATTGTTATTATTCTTTGGTGGGCTTTCTCCATTGTAGGAAAAAGACCACTGGAGGTCTCAAGCCTACCTCTTTAAGACATGGCTTCCATATATCAGATCTCATTGAAGGATTCTGATTATCCTTGCTTGGCTCTGATGACTATGCTGGACCAATCATTACGTCCATGAAGATGTAGTACTCTGATTGGCCCATCTTGGTCACTGCTGACCCTGGGGGGTGAAGGCAAGGCACCCATGACTGACAGCCCTACTAAGAGCCATGGACTTGGAGAGGGTTGATTCTCCCTTAGAAGGGCTACCGGTAGACGAAAACAACATATTCCTTATAGGGATTTCCTACATTGTTTCTGAACTTCTTCACATTTATAAATGTAAATGCAAACTTGACCCCATTTAAGATTGTGAAGTGATAAGTTTTATTTTCTTGCTCTCTTATCTCCCCTTTTCTGCATCCTTCTTCCTTTCTCTCAGACCTACCCACCACTGTTCAGTGACCTAACGTTCTCTCTAACCTGTTTCCTATCAAAACGTACTTTAGCTAGCCGGAGTTGAAAAGAATCTGAAAAATCAAATTAAGATCAGGATTCAAATTACTACCCTCCCTAGAGTTGGTTAGTTTTTAGTCAAGGGCAATCGTAAATGAATTGCAGGGGATGGGGGACATCTGAGCACTTCAAATACTCCCCTTCTACTAGGAATTCATATTTTCCCCTTTCGATTGCTAGTCATATCTTTGGTGAAAAGGATGTAAGAGATGGCTGGGACCCAGATCTGCAACACTTGAATCCTGTCCATTCAGCTAGATCCCCAGAGAAAATACAAATGCAGAAATCGAGGCTAGCCAGTGCATGCTCTTTATTACCATGAGGCTTTTGCCCAACACCCACTATTTAACAAAGTACACAGAGTGGTTAAGAGCTTAGGCTCTGGACTCAGACCAACCTGTGCTCAAATGTGACTCTGTCATGTATTACCTATATGATCTTCGTCAAGTGATTTAACCTCTGGAAGCCTTAGTACCTTGACTAAAAATGGAGACTAATTTCTACCTCATGGGGTGCTGTGAAGAGAATGCACACAGACTGCTTCATTCAGTGCCTGGTACGCAGTAAGCCTCAATAAGTAAGAGTTGTTCAATGATGATGATGAAGGAGGAGAAGGAGAAGAAATGCAGGGGGAAGGGAAAAGAGAAAGGGAAGAGAAAGAAGGAGAAGAAGGGAGAAGAAGGTATCACTTGACTTGAAAGGCCAAATCACATAGACACCTCCTTTTCCTCGTCTATGGGAGGGTCTTAGGGACTAAAATAGTGGTCTTCAAAAATTTTTGTCCTTATACCTCCAAAATAATTTTTTAAAACTGTGAACCTCCTCATGCATTTTTTTTTTACTGCTTTTTCTCCACAAATCCCCCCAGTACATAGTTGTATATTTTAGTTGCAGGTCCTTCTAGTTGTGTTATGTGGGACACTGCCTTGGCATGGCCTGACAAGCGGTGCCACGTCTGTGCCCAGGATCCAAACCAGTGAAACCCCGACCACCAAAGTGGAGCAAGTAAACTTAACCACTCGGCCATGGGGCCGGCGCCGCACCCCACCATGCGTTTTTAAGTTGACACCTAAACTTTTCTTCATGAGTTTAAATAGTTACAAAAGCATACTATTCCTGGCATTTTACAAATAGTGGCATTTTCAAATAAACTGTTACATTTAGCTACCTAGTTGTTAGAGTCGTTCACTTTCTTAATGTCCAGGGTAGTCTCAAAAAAGCCTATGCCAATGTTACTGGTGTATTGGGTTCTTATTGTCCACCAGGATAGAAATAAAGAGAGGCAACAAATGGGAGTAGAAAAGTAAAAGTTTATTAGCATGTGCACAGGAGAGGCACAAGGGAGCCGGTGTGGAAAGGAAAGGGGCAGGTGACGGGCTTGGCTCCTTAGGGAGCAGGATTGTGGGGCTTTTATTAGGCAAAGGCTGGGGAGGGGTGCCTTGTCACGGAGCGTAGAGGTGGGGTTGTACTTGTGCCTGCACTGTTGTTCAACATGCCACCTCATGTGATACATGTATCAGTAGCATGCTAGCTCTCCACCCCTGGGTGTGAGTTTTACTATGCTAGTGGAGCCAGGGTCACGTTCAGTGGACTCTTGGGTACTAGGGTGCTTGTGTAAACCCAGGAAAGCTCAGGGGCTGTGGAGTGTGGATCTTGGTGGTCTCTATCTGATTCTCCTAGCCTGCCGATTCGTTAGGGCCAATCTTGCTAGGGCCTTGCAGATGGCCTTGTCTCGTTAGGCTGGTTCCTGTCTCACCAAGACATCAAATACTTATTAATTACACCTGTTTTTCTTTTACTTGAAAGCAACTGTTTATTCCACTAGACTCAGAAAGGGAAATTGAAATTTTGTTAATTTCAGTATACCTTTGCCATTACCACATGCTTAAAATATGTTTTCATAAAAATCTCATTGCTACAGATTTCACTCATTTATTTCATAGCACATATCTGTTATTTAATTTAATTACCCAAAGCAGCCCTTATAATCAAGCCAATCAAAGATATCAGACTATATTTTTTCTATAGGAAAAAGAATAACTTCCTTTTTAATTGACATATATGGGCTGATGAATTCTAAGTGTTTGAGAGAGATATATATACATACACACATATACACACATCATATATCTATATACATTCATATATATAGTCTGGAGATCCAGGTCTCATACCAATAAAAGTAGGCTGTGCTACCTTTGGCTCTTGGCCCCTTTCATCTTAAACCCTGCCGAAGTCCAGCACTGCATCAGTCTGACACTGGGAAGCGATCAACCCACAGAGAAGAACAAGCAACTGGGAAAATGTTTGTTGAACTACAGCCCATTCCTATACTAATGAGACCCAAATGGTGGCTCACTTGTGTTAGACTCCTACTCAGGTGGGTGGAGCTTCCCTTATAGGTCAGTATAGGCCCAAAATGCCTACTACTGTGCAAAATATCACAGTCACAGTGAACTGAAATTCAAAGCTGAGTTATATTTTCAAATACTGTGTAGGAATCAAAGGTTCGGTTTTAGCACTGCCAATGTGGAACTTGATGTAATTCAATCTGATTTTTTACTACTGGGTCCATGGACCAACAGATTGCAGCTACTTCGTGATCATTCCCTCAGATGGACGCCTGATGTACCGCTTGCGGGAGTGTAAATGAATACCATGTTTTGGAGGAGGAGTGCAGTTTGATACTGCATAGCAACATCTTAAAAGAGGACTGTAGGGGTCGGCCCGGTGGCGCAGCAGTTAAGTGCGCACGTTCTGCTTCAGCAGCCCGGGGGTCCCTGGTTCGGATCCCGGGTGCAGACATGGCACCACTTGGCAAGCCAAGCTGTGGTAGGCATCCCACATATAAAGTAGAGGAAGATGGGCACGGGTGTTAGCTCAGGGCCAGTCTTCCTCGGCAAAAAGAGGAGGATTGGCAGCAGATGTTAGCTCAGGGCTAATCTTCCTCAAAAAAAAAGGACTGTAATCAGGAAGGGATGGGGATGTATTCTGGGGGACCACTCATGTTCTATTTCTTCACTTGGGCAGTGGGTATACTATTGTTTACTTTATAATTGTTAAAGTGTATATGTAAGTTGCATGTATATTTCTCCATGTTACGTTACATTTCACAATTAAAAAACTGTTGCAAAATATACCTACTGGGTTATTCACTTTAAATAGTTCTTCCTAGATTTAAAAAGGATGCAGGAATGATTTCAGATCATTGTTTATAATAGCAAATAATAAAAACTAAAAATCCAATGATAAGGGTTTGGTTAAATAAAGCATGGCATAGCCATGCATTGGAATACTATATGGCTTTTTAAAAATTATGTATAGAAAAATATGTACTGAGATAGAAGTTGTTTGTGACATAAAGTGAAAAACAAATTGCAAAAAACTATGTTCAGTAACGTATCTTTTCACTTAAAAATTATGTAATCTGTATCTAAAGAATAATTTCTGAAAAATATATAAACCAAAGTATTAGTGGTGGAATTGTAGTAAGAATTTTACTTCTTTTTGTTTATCTATATTTTCTAATTTTTCTAAATGAACTTATTTTACTACTATAATAAGAAAGAAGTTATTTTTAATTTTTAAAAGCTCACTTATCCTTTGATTCATCAGCAAGCCTTGTTAGTATTATTCTCAGTTTTAGCTTTTTTTATTTTTTAAATAAAATATACATTTTACAAGGACAACTGCTTGTCTTCATAAGGCCTTATATTTGGAGATATTAATGTATTTTTTATTGACAATTTGGCTGGAGTCAGACATTTTTGAAGATTTAAGTTAATTTCATGTTTTAAGATTTAATCTCTGTGAGGAATCTTTTCTGAAATCTAAGCTGGTACTAAAAAAGAAGGAACCTACTTTTATGTTTTAAAAAACTATAATTTTTTAAAAATTAATTCAGGCAGCAGAAACTGATGATTGGATAAAGAAGATGTGGTATATATACACAATGGAATACTACTCAGCCATAAAAAAAAGACAAAATTGGCCCATTCACAACAACGTGGATGGACCTCGAGGGTATTATGTTAAGCGAAATAAGCCAGTCAGAGAAAGACGAACTCTATATGACTCCACTCATAGGTGGAAATTAGTAGATTGATAAGGAGATCTGATCGGTGGTTACCAGGGAAAAGGGGGGGTGGGGGGGGCACAGAGGGGGAAGTGGTGTACCCACAACATGACTAACAAAAATGTACAACTGAAATCTCACAAGGTTGTAATCTATCATAACATTAATAATAAAAAAAATTAATTCAGGCAGGATTGAATGATATTTTTCTTTTATTTTAAAAACTTGGTTGCTCCCGAATTCTTGTCTTTCAGATGAAAACCTTATTTGAGAGTAATATTCAAGTTATGGATTCCACATTTACTATTACATTATTAAATTTCTTCTTAGAGGTACTTAGTGTCATATTTTCCAAAGGATATATGAAATATACTCATCTGTAAAACAGGAAACAGGCGAAATGCACCGTAAAATACACCATTGCTGCGGTTAACCACATCAGCCACTGGGTGGCTCCACTCCTTCACTCCATTCACTGTCTCTGACGGTGGAAGTTTCCAATGAAAACGGATGAAGAGCAAGGCTCTATTTACAGAATGCTTAACTGGGAACTGATGCAGCATTTACATTCCGGACGTTTTATTTAGAAGCACTTCTGCTCATGTGTGCAATATTTTCTTGTGATCTTTGATAACTGGGCATTTGATTTCCAAGAAGAGGAAGAGGAAAGCTTTATTTTTCTCCTTAACATCTCATCATTTCCTTTTCCAATTTTTTAATCAGAACCAAAAATTCTTTATTTGTGACATCTTGGCTATTTTCATAGCTATCGCTTTCAGAATCCTATAATAAAATAACTCAAGACAAAAAGCAGAAAAGTTACCACTAGACAGAAATATAGTATCTTCTTTTTTTGGAAAGGTGGAAAGCTACATTGCTGGTAGCTTCTACATCTAAGAGATGTCCTTGTGTTCTGGTAAGGGCCTGCGCGAACAGAAGAAAAAGACAAGAATAACCCACGAAGATGTAGAATTGGCCTCTGGATAGGAGATCTTTAAGGCTGCCTCTCCCTGTAGTCACAGGTCTACACCTTGGGACTGATCATAATTTAGAAACTTGACCTCAATTTCTATTTCTAGATGCCACTCCGTTTGCATTGTGTGCACTTGTGATAAACTTTTCTGCATCCTGCTTTCTTTTAGTCTAATTTTTCTATCCAAAATCTTTAACTTTCCTCTTTGTTCTTAGTTCCTTTCACAATCTCCTATCCCTATTTTTTCTCTCTTTTTTTTTCTGCTGTTCCTTTTTATTTGCTAGGTTGAGTGTATAATTTTTGAATGAGAGATTATTTTAAAAGTTCTTCTTTAGCCCTGAATCATTCCATCAGAGGAAAGGAATTCCAGAAATCTAACATAAATGGTTCAAAGTTTGAGGGGCCCCTAAATGTGAATACAATTAGATACTTGAGCTAGTAAGCACTGTCATTTAATAAATTAGCTGTATAACTGACTTACTTGTCTGCTTGGGGAAATTAATGAATGGTGGAATCAGAAGAAAAACATTTACATTCAAACAGCAGTAAAATTAGAGAGAGAACATATTTTTGATTCTACAAACTATAAATAGAGTAACTAAAAATAGAACTTGTAGATGACAAGAATTCCAAGATGTTCTGTAGATGACAGAACTCCAAGTGAGAAAGTAGAATTCAAATACCACGTTCACGTTACCAGGAAAAAATACAGTCACGAGTTAGAGAATACATCATTTTAAATATATTCAAATAAACGAGGAAGAAGAAGTAATGTATCTTGGAGCCCAGATGTTGTGTAATTCACAAAGTTCTCTGCAGAAGGGGAGAGGAGTGAAGAATCCGATTGCTGATCAGGGAGAGAGAGTGAATCTCAGCTATCATCCCACCGAGAGAAGATAAGTTGACACAAGACTCTAAAAGCCCAGTCATGTCATATGCCCTTAGAGTGAATCAAATCCCTTTTCTGGCTATCACAGATGTCGATAGTGCTATCTCCTCTGTCAAAAACAAGGATATTTCCAGAGTGTAGAAGCCAAATGGCAGCAGCCAATCCACCCCAGAGGTTTCGTTATCTCCCAAGGCTTCTGAGATTAGATTTTTTTTTTAAATGAGACTCTGCAGTGGCTGGACCCCATGGGATCCAGTTTGTATTTGAGTTACATAACTCTTTTTAAATTTTTTTTATTTTTTTGTTTGTTTTCTTTTTTTTTCTTTTTCCTCTTTTGAGTTATATAACTCTTGAATGGGGCTAAATCTACAATATTCTTCATCCATAAACAGATTTGTGTCGATAAAGATTTGTCAAAAATTTATTTAAATATTCATAAATGTCTAATATATTTGTACAAATATGCAGTCCCCTCCTGCTGCAAATTGAGTCCACCCTTCTTTCTTTCTTTTTATTTTAATAATGAGATGTTTCCAGAATACAGAAAACTATAAAGAATCGTATAGTGAACTTTCAGGTATCTGCCATCCAGCCAAATCAAATTTTAACATTTTCCTTATTTGCCTGAGCACTTTACCTAGAATGTCTTAGAAACAATTAAAACATTTCAGATACAGAGGAAATCCCTTGTGCAATCTCTCCCAACCCCGCTCCCCATCATCCTTCCGTACAAGTAAATACTACCATGAATTTGGTGTTTATCGTCCCATCCATGTTTTTATAGTTTGACAACATATGTATGTATTCCTAAATGAAATATATATAAATGGATGTTTTAACCTTTTATAAAAATAGCACCATACTGTATATAGGCTTCTGCAACTTACTTTTTTTATTTAACATTGTGTTTTTAAGATTTATCCATTTTGCTACATTCATCATCAATCTTCATTTGCTTTCATTTAGGCCTGCAGCTCAGTTTTCTCTGCTCTTGCTTATTTGTTGGGCGGTTTGACCATACAGAAGTTTACCGTCTAGTGGAAAGAATGAGGAATGCAGACAATTTTTTGAAACAGCCATGATTTTAATTCCATATGTCTACCATGGAGACACTGATTAAGAAAAAAAGTATATTCTCAGATTTTCCGTCTAGTTTTTAAAGGTGACCTGAGCTGTTCGAGTAATTCCCCCAAAATTATTCTATGTGTTATAAAGATGAATGAATGCATCACTGAGCTATTAGGCTGCAAGGTAGGTGCAGAGGTCTCGCCCTAGGAGTTAGTGGTCCTGCAGTCTAGTCCTGACTCTGCTGTGTTTGGCAATTTATTTAACTTCTCTGGGCTCTCATTTTTCTCATCTATAAAAGGAATCGGTTGGACCAGATCCTCTTGGTGCTAGTTTTCAATGATCTGTGAAATATTTAAATAAAAACTATAAAGGCTTAAACTTTATTTTAAATCATATGACCAGTAGAACCTCATTTTCTGTATGAAATAAGTTTGTATTATAATATGTTGATAAGGAAAGTGCATGATGTATGAATGCCTTTTTTTTTTTTAGGACATAGAATATATTTAACTATTTTAGTTAGTATATAGATATATAGTTATAATTTTGCCATCATCACACATTTTGTTCACATCTGTACTCTATTTACTTCTGAGTCCTTGGTGATAGGTCCCTGCCCCAATTATGATGGGGAAATAGGATCCACTTCCATGATCCATTTCATTATACAGATTTGGGAGCACATCGTAGGGACTCTAGGTAGGCAAACTATAAAGACTACAAATGTGAACTTACAGTATGAGAATCACCTGCAGATTATTTGGCAGTTTGGCTACTGTTCCTAGACCCTTGAATTGCAAGGGTAGGGCTCTTTTATTAAAGCTGCAACCTACAGAATCCTCCCTCAATTCATTATCGGAAAAATAAAACCAGTCATTTTAGAGGATTTTTGAATTTTTAATTGCAGATATAATTAACTATCAGTCTGGAAAATAGCTGGGTGTGATCTAAACTGCAATCTTCCTTATAACATTGGAAGCTTTATAGAACACAGAGATGCTGCCCTTTCCACCAGCCTCACCCTCCCACTGCTACCAACTCCTGTCCACAATTTCAAAAGAGACAATAGAAAATCCTTTTAAACCATCATTTACCTTGATGTAAATTTTAAAGTGTGATCAAGGATAGAAACAACATAGGTGCTAAAGCTGTGAAAATACCTCTTGATGATTGCCCAAGAAACTAATAACTTTTTCACCAATATACTGTTCAAAAAATATAAATTTATGAATAATGGATTATGATGATGACGTACCTTTGAACACTCTGTTTTTCCCTCTTTTTTAGTGGAGGAACAATTCTAATTTATTGCTATGGGGAATTGTCCTGTTTTGCCATATTTCGGAAAGAAACCATCTACTTTTGCGGAAAACCATCCTCATCATTTAATCTTTCAGCCCATTGTTTCTCAGGGTTTTTGCAGTCATAGACACCAATTATATCATCCCTTGGGGATATGGCAAAATTACATTAAAAACTCACATTAAAGCTACACATTTTCTTTACTGCTCTATGTAACAGCCTTACCCCCATAGACTTCGCAAATTATATTTAAGGAATTAGAGAACTTCCTTTCTTAATTTTATTCTCATTAATTCTTCTAGGACATTTATTCATTAAGCTGTGTTGTTAAACTACGGCCATTAAGTGTGTAGGGCATGTTACCAGTCAAATGTCAGACAATCTCGTTCTCACATGCTCCCACCACCAAAGTCTTTCATTTCATTCCTATTCATTCTTACTTACTCCTAAAATAACTCCACTTAGATTCTCTCATATCACACCTCCTTTCCCGCTTTCCTCACAGTAACTTTCATTTTTCCCAGCTATATTTAGTCACATCTGCTCTGATCTGTAGGTGTATTTTGCCTTAAACCCTTAGGCATGTGAACAAAGGCAACACTATCGACCTGTCCAAAAAACGCTTCAATTGTGGAGCGTAAATAAGCAGGTGGTAACAAGAGCATCCAAGTGGATCTGGGCCAGGCCTGGGGACCTGCTGAGCTCGCCCAGCTCAGAGGCAGTAACGAGAAGGCAACACAAAGCAGGAGACATCACCATTACTGTACATTCCAAGGGCAGGAAGGAGGAGAGTGCTCCCCCTGTGGAAGCAAGGGGGTAAGAATTCTTGAAGAAAAAGTGGAAAGCTGAGATTGGAATCTCAGGAAGATCAAGTGCCAGTGCCATGTCCAAGAGGTCAGGGAAGGACCAAGGTCAGTGTGGTAGGGCCAAGAGTTTACCTTGTGGTTTGGCTTTATCAGTATGTGGGTGTATGCAAGTGCCAGCAGCTGAGCTGATAGCTGCCAAGAGAGGTGGAAAGCAAGCATTAGAGAAAATGTGGTGGCAGAAGAAGACACCACAGGAGTTGTTGAGGCGTGGGTTAGGAAGTAGACAACAAAACTGGCACCAGGAATGACAGCGAGGCTGGCACAGGTGAGTGGCAGCTGCTGGGCAGGACAGACCAAACTGGCCGGTATCCTAGCTGAGGCCATGTTGGGCTTTAACTCAGGGAGGTTGAAGCAATTATGAGAAAGCAGAAGAGATGCAGTAGGGAATCCAAGGAAGTGAGGAGTGGTCAGGACGAACAGAGACTGGGCAGGCCAGATGGCTGTCACTGCGTCCAACTTTCCAGCTGCGATCAAATAACCAAATTACGAAGTAAATCAATTTAAGCCAAGGTCAATTTTAATTCTATTCTTTGCTGGTGGTACAGGATCATTAACTGTATCGATAATGCCCATGTTAATCCCATTCTGAAATGGGGGCAATTGTATTCCTTATTACTGGTCTGGATATTTTCAACAAAAAGGAAAGGATGAAGTCAAAACTATGCAACTATTTTTTTTAAAAAACTGATGCACATTAATAAGGTCTAGGGAATTTTGAGGAAATTTAACTGACAGTGTTGCGATTCATATAACTTTATGTTGAGAATTCATTTTCCAGGAATAATTTATTTCAGTTAGTCACATTTTAACCTTCACTAAAGTGTAAATTTAATTGAGTATAAATAACTACCATTTGAATACTAACAATCTTTTTTTATGCAGAAAATAAAAACGATTATGTATGTGTGTATGTATGTATCAAGACTAAAATTTAAACATAAGTTAAAGTTTTTGACTAAGAACAAACAATTGACAAATTCACAAGTTAGAATTTATAATTTCATTGTGAAGTTGACTAACTTGTTAATATAGATAAGATTGTCAGCACATGAAAAAGGCATGGCTGGGGCCGGCCTGGTGGTGTAATGGTTGAGTTCTTGCACTTCGCTTTGGCAGCCCAGGGTTCGCAAGTTCAGATCCCTATACACTGCTCATCAAGCCGTGCTGTGATGGCATCCCACATACAAGATAAAGAAAGATTAGCACAGCTATTAGCTCAGGGACAACCTTCCTCAATCAAAAAGAGGAAGATTAGCCACAGATGTTGGCTCAGGACCAATCTTCCTCACCAAAAAAAATAATAATAATAAAATAAAATGAGGTAATCCTGTCTCAATTGTAGCTATAGATTGCAAACCTTGTGTCAGTTCGAATTTCTGCCAGCAGATACTAATGACTTTACTGAAAGCAGAAGATATTTAGAATGGAAATGGAAGTATAAACACAGCCCTAGTTGATGAATACACTCATTGTACTTCCTTATTATGACACTAGCAAATATTCAGTCTTTAAGTTGATCCGTGATATATTCAACAGTACCACGGGAGCATAATTTTTTAAATGACTTGTCCAAAGTTTCTTATCAATCCATCCTAGCAACAGAGCTGAGTGTTAGAGTTATGGCTGCCTGAGTTACAACAGCTGCCCTGGGAATCTTGTCCAAACAGCAAGTTAACTGCTATTCACAGAAATATCTGGTCTTTCCCACCCCTAAAGATACACAAAAGATTTTTGTCATTCTTGGCATTGGTCAATAGAAGTAGCAAGACATGCCAGCAGAACTCTAAAGGCAGAATGTCCTTCCACCTGTTTTATGCTGTAAGACAGACTTCCAAGTGCGAGGCGGTGTGGAGGGCTGTTTCCTTGAATGGCAGCTGAATGCACCAGCAGGATCCTTGGCAGCGATGCCCAGGCACTGAAGCTGGGCATTCAGGAGAGCTAAATGAAGAAAAGAAACTTGAGCAAACTACTTCCTGGAACACCGAGAACCTGATTGGGAAATTAAGAAGTACCAGATTCTCTCTATTCTCCCACCAGCCAAGGTCAGATTTCCAAGCTCCTATTTATTCTAAACTTTCCCCAAAAAGTGCTATGGCAATTTGTGAAGAATAAGAAAAATTCTCTTATTTTCTTTTAGAAAATAGTGTTACTGCTTTATTACGCTCTTGCTTGAGAAGTTTTTCCCCATCCTAAAGTAACAACTTCATACCACAAGTCAAGCAGAAGCATGGTGGAAGGGTTCATCTGGGGAGACAAGTGGCTTGTTCTACATCTCAAAGGGACACCTCCTTAGGTGAGAGGTATTGGATGCACCAGCTTGCCTGTTGACCATTCTCTTGTGATGAAAGGTCTGGCCTTTGTCTGCCTGGCAGACAAAAATCTTTCACTCAGCAGGACACCTGGACAGGCAGGAATAACTGCCACAGTCAAGCAGTCAGTACCAGTAAGGAGGCTGAACTGATAGCAAAAGACCTGGAAGTCACAGGCTTTTGTTAACTCTGCACTGTCTGCCTGGTGCCCACTGGAAGGCTAGTTTCCAGCCTAGAAGCCTAGCAGCTTGGGAAAGCGACACCCTCCGTCTGAAGCACAGGGGAGGATTCCTCCAGCTATTTTCAACTTTTCAGGAAGCTTAAAAGTAATTGTTTGTCTCCAGCGATAAGGGAGACCATCCCCGACCCCCTGAATCCAGAATACAGAGTTTCTTTGGCCTGTGGTATCGGGGTGACCCAGAGGCCCCTAACCCGAGACCAGCAGCAGGGCTCCCAGTGAGCTTGGGGGAAAAGAGGAGGCCCCACAGCAACCCCACTTGGAGCCTGTGGACAGCCCCCAACTCCTGACTGGCCCTGCTTTGCTCTCGAAGAACATCTTTGTCTGGAGATCTCAGCTGCGCCAGAGGCCTGACTTTGGTGTGGAGCTGTGGCAAGATGTGTGACCTCAACTGAAGACAGGGCTCCCTCCTTCCCAGACCTCCCCAGGCTCTTTTCTAGTCATGGCCTGAGCTGGGGCATGATGGAGACTTCAGCCTACTTCCTTCCCTCTACCTCTGTGCCAAGCCTCCAGGGCCAGATCAAAGAGCTTCCTCTCTGAGTCTCAGGTTCCCCATCCACGAAATGGAGAGCTGACGACCTACCTCCCAGGGGTTTGTGCGGATGGCCTAAGCTAATGTAATAAAGCGACTGCCCATGATACCCCCCCCCCCAAAAAATGTAATTGTTTGTTTACTCAAAATAAAGCCACAAGGATGACTTTTAGTTGGGGGAGAAAAGGACTCCTTGATTTCCTCTTGGGAAGATAAATTCGTTATTATTTAACAAATGTGTTTGCTTGTAAACAAAATCTTTCAAAACAGAGATTCTGTGAGGGAAATCATATTAAAAGGAGTTTTCAGTGGGGAAGAGATTAGGAAACCCTGTCCTAGAGACAACTGTTTAAGGGATGAAATTTCTCAATTTTTCATTTTCATAAAAAATTTACAAACAGTGGCTAACTTCCCATTATACTCTGCATCTCATTCATTCGAGGTACTGAATATTTAAGAAGATTATTAGAGGAGTGGCCGTGGGAAATTCCAGAGCTGCTGGCGCCTGCAGAGACTTCCTCTACTGAGTGTCTCAGCTCCCAGACACTGCCCCCAGAGCTGCAAGGAAATGGTGGAAATTCAGTAGAAGTAGGTCTTGCTTTAGCCAGCGAGGCTGCTCATAGAGTTGTGGTTTCTTCAAAGAGGTTCTACCAAAGTAGTGGCAGAGCATGCATACAGACGTCCACGGATTCAAGAAATGTAGGCAATAAGATTTATTATTAGCCATCCTCTCGTTTCATCAGCAAGAAAAAAATCAGTTACTTTCAGTTGGCACAAAAGTACATTTATTCACTAACACATCAGGCATTGCTCGTGCACCTATCATATGCCAGGCTCTGTGCTAAGTGCTGGGGATATAAAGATGAATAAGACTCATGGTGCCATAATCAGAATTGTCAAAAACTGACCTTGTTGGCTCATTTTGGGTTGCCTGGACAAGAAGCCAGTGGGGACCTGAGCTTCTGACCTCCCAGCAGGAGGAGTTGCACCCAAACTTCTCATGGGACCAGTTTCTCCCTTTCCTAGAACCCAGGTCCTTGGGTGCTGAACGGTTGGTTTTGCCAGGTAACTCCTATAAAGATCTAGGTCAGATGATACCCAAGAAGTCTGATTATCTACCCACCAACTAGGTCATTCTCACTCTTGCCCTATAAGAAGGGGAGCAGCGAGTGGCAAGTTCCTTTCCCTGGAATGTCCACCCATGGTGTGTCCAGCAGAGAAACTTAGCCCATCTTGTCTCTTCTCTTGTTCATTCATGCTTTGTAAATTTCCCCAATAAAGTCTATGAAATTTCATGGAATTCATCACAAGTCCTTTTACATGACAAGTGATGCACAGGAAAGGATCCATCTTATATAACAATGCTTCCAACCTTTTGTGATACAACTAGGCACAATGCTGAAATCACCTATTCCAGAAGAAATCTTGTCCTTCGACAAAAAGATTTAATTTTCAGTTCTTGTGGGATCTGGCCAAGGGAGGAAGTGAGAAACACTTCAAGGAGTCTGCAGTCCTTCCCATCTGAGGAAGGCAGAGGTTGCGCGGTAGAACTCCAGGGTTCCTTCTCCAACAGCTCAGCTCCTCTGTGACCGTGCCCATCTTAAACCTCCCTCAACAACTCATCGCACAGATGTTTGTTTCATTTGTTCATTCATTTAGTCACTTAATCAGGGCTGTTTTAAGACTGAAGAGAGATAATGGACTGGAAAGTGCCTTGAAAAAATATAAAGCTCTCCCCAAGTAACATATTTTGAATATCAAAGGTATATTTACTATAGATTATCAGTTCTTCTCTTTTTTTGGTCTTAAGCTGGGAACTTATTCTCCGGATAAAGGCTTATTATGAAGCCCAAGATATAAAATACATGTACGTGGACCTACTCCAACTGAAGTGAGGTGGAGGCTGGAACTCCAACGCTTCCAAGGAGCACATTTGAAAAGAGATGCCAAAGGGGTAAAAGAGTTTAGAAGGTTCTTTAAAAAATAAATCCCAACAGTTCTGTAGCTTGACTGTGACGGTGAATACACAAACCTGCATGTGTTATAAATTTGCATAGAGCAAAACACGCTCATACACAACCGAATATGTGTAAAACTGGTGAAATCTGAATAAGATTGGTGGATTGTATCAATGTCAGTTTTCTGGTTGTGATATTGTACTATAGCTTTGCAAGATGTTACAAATGGGTAAAACTGAGTGAAAGGTACACAAGACCTCTGTATTATTTCTTCCATCTGCATGTGAATCTACAATTATCTTAAAATAAAATTTTCATTAAGAATAAATAAATAAATAAATAAATAAATCCACAGCATGAATTTCTTGTCCTGTCATTTTTCCCCTCTTAAATTGCAGAATGGTCAAACAAAAACAGACCTATGACCACCAGCTGAGACTCTTTGACATCCATGTTAATGGACATAGGCAAGTGTATCAGGAAGCCTTCAGGTCTAAGTAACAGAAAATGCTGACCCAGCTGACTTGAGCAATAAGGAAAATGTGGTATGTTATAGAACGAGAAGTCTTGAGTAGGGTAGTCCCATGGTCAGTTGATTCAGCAGCTCAGCAACATCACCAAGGATTCACATTCCTTCTGTCTTCCTACCCTTCCATTGTAGCATGTTAGTCTTATCCTCAGGCAAGCTCCCTTAGCAAGACGGCTGCTATCGTGCCATGTTCCACCTGCAGATGCAAAAATTATTTCTTTTCATAAGTTTCATTTAACTGCAAGGAAACATTTGCAGGTCTTTCTGCCACTCTCTTCACCCGCTTATTTTTATTGACCAAGATCAAGTCACAAGCATTTCCCTACATGGATCACTGGCCAAGGGATGGGATTGCCATTATCCTTAGACAGAGTCCCTGGTGGTGGGAGATGGTTACATTTTTTAAAAATCGGTGTTCCACCAGTGAGTAAGAGCCAGGGATGGACAGGGCGATGGATAGGCAACCTATTACCAAAGAGCCATCCTAAAGTGGGATGAGAGTTGTCCTAGAAGGTTCCAGGCATTTCTTTCAACAGTACAGTCATCAAGTCTCCCATTAAGTTTTGAGGCAAGCTCAGAAGGTGATGAAGCTGGAGTAGGCACCAGAGCACCCAGAACAACCGGAAGGAACACACTTTTACAGCTAGTTCCTGATTCCACACCATGGTGGGTGATGGGTCCAGCTTCCCATGCAGGCCTTGGGAACTCAGAACTAGGAGGAGAGCAAGGGAAAGAGGCTGCCATAACAGAAAGCCGGGGAATGAACTTCCTCCAGGGGCCTGCAGGGCTGTCCTTGTAAAGGATCCTGTCTTCGGTTTAAAGGTGAGCAAATTTTTTGCTGTGTTTTGTTTTGCTTGCATAAGGGTTGACTTAAACTGAAATAATATGTAAGAGTTATTTTTTTTAAATAAGAATCTTTTAAAAGTGAGGAAGTGCAACACCTGCCTTTCAGATTTTTTATTGCCTGGTCATCAAAGATTTCTTTTTTCAATTTACCCCAAATTTCTGACCTACAAGCAGAGCACCCAATCCATATTTGTCATTGATTCCTTGCTTAACTCTGTGTAAGATAAAACTCCTTGGTACTGGAGGCAGGATTTGAGGGATTTGAAGACTGAACCAGGGACAAGGAAAGTCTCTTGCTTGCTAGAGTTGGTGCCAGGAGAGAGAGTCTGGGGAGGAACAGGGGTCAGAGTATGTATTGGAAGATGTGACCATCTTTGGTGAGGGTGGAGGGGTACAAAATATAGTGCAAATGAGGGACTTTTACTGCCTCCCCCACTGCAACGTCAACCTCAAGGAGGCAGGGACTGTGACATCTTCCCCAATTCCTATCTGTATCCCCAGTGTCTATCATGTAGAACACATAAATATTGGTTTAATTAATTGAAACTTCCCTTTTCTACTGTCGAATTATAAAAACCTGGAAGGATAATTCCTTGCTGGATCATAGCCTCAAGAAGAAAGGAAGGGAGCTGAAGTCTCTCTCAGTCATTCTCTGTAACTGTCATGCTCTCCACATGTGTGGTCCTCTATCAGGACCTAAGCCCTGTGGAGACAGTCCAGGCATACCTCAGAGATATTGTGGGTTCTGTTCCAGACCACTGCAATAAGGCAAGTCTCATGAATTTTTTCGTTTCTCAGTATATATGTTTACACTATACTGTAGTCTATTAAGTGTGCAGTGGCATTATGTCTAAAAAAAACAATATATATAACTTAATTAAAAATATTGCTAAAAAATGCTAACATCATCTGAGCCTTTACTGAGTTGTAATCTTTTTGTAGGTGAAGGGTCTTGTCTCGATGCTGATGGCTGCTGACTGACCACAGTGGTGGTTACTGAAGTTGGGGTGGCAATTTCTTAAAATAAGACAACGATGGAGTTTGCTGCATCCATTGACTCTTCCTTTTATAAACGATTTCTTTGTAGCATGCAATGCCATTTGATAGAATTTTACCCGTAGTAAAACTTTCAAAATTGGAGCAATCCTCTCAAACGCTACTGCTGCTTTATCAACTAAGTTTATGTGATATTCTAAATCCTTTGTTATTTCAACAGTCCTCGCAACATCTTCACCAGGAGTAGGTTCCATCTCAAGAAACCACTTTCTTTGCTCATCCATAAGAAACAACTCTTCATCCATTAAACTGTCATCATGAGATTGCAACAATTCAGTCACATCTTCAGGCTCCACTTCTAATTCTAGTTCTCTTGCTATTTCCAACACATCTGTAATTACTTCCTCCAGTGAAGTCTTGAACCCCTCAGTCATCCGTGAGGATTGGAAGGAACTTCTTCCAAACTCCCGTTCATGTTGATATTTTGACCTCTTCCCATGAATCACAAATGTCCTTAATGGCATCCAGAATGGCGAATCCTTCCCAAAAGGCTTGCACGTTACTTTGCCAAGATCCATCAGGGGAATCACTATCTATGGTAGCTACAGTCTTACAAAATGTATTTCTTAAATAATAAGACTTGAAAGTCAAAATTACCCCTTGATCCATGGGCTGCAGTATGGATGTTGTGTTAACAGGCATGAAAACAACATTAATCTCGTTGTACGTTTCTGTCAGAGATCTTGGGTGATCAGGTGCACTGTCAATGAGCAGTAATATTTTGAAAGGAATCTTTATTTATTCCTCCCCAAAACCCCCCAGTACACAGTTGTACATTGTAGTTGTGTGTACCTCTGGTTGTGAGGAATCTTTATTTTTGAACAGTAGTTCTCAACAGTGGACTTAAAATATTCGGTAAACCATGTTGTAAACAGATGTGCTGTCATCTGGTCTTTGTTGTTCTATTTATAGAGCATAGACAGAGTAGATTTAGCATAATTTTTAAGGGCCCTAGGATTTTTGGAATGGCCAATGAGCATTGGCTTCAACTTAAAGTCATCAGCTACATTAGTCCCTAACAAGAGAGTCAGCCTGTCCTTTGAGCTTTGAAGCCAAGCATTCACTTCTCCTCTCCAGCTATGAAAGTCCTAGATGGCATCTTCTTCCAATAGAAGGCTGTTTCATCTACATTGAAAATCCATCATTTAGTGTAGCCAGCTTCGTTAATGATCTTAGCTAGATCTTCTGGATAACTTGCTGCAGCTTCTACGTCAGCACTTGCTGCTTCACCTTGTACTTTTGTGTTACGGAGATGGCTTCTTTCTTGAAACCCAGGAACCAACCTCTGCTAGCTTCAAACTTCCCTTCTGCAGCTTCCTCACCTCTCTCAGCATTCATGGAATTGAAGAGGGTTAGAGCCTTGCTCTGGATTAGGCTTCGGCTTAAGGGAATTTTGTGGCTGGTTTGATCTTTGATCTTCTACCCAGACCACTAAAACTTCCTCCATATCAGCAATAAGGCTGTTTCGCTTTCTTCTCATTTCTGTGTTCAGTGGAGTAGCACTTTTACTTTCCTTCAAGACTTTTTCTTTTGCATTCACAACTTGACTAAGTCTTTGGTGCAAGAGACCTAGCTTTTGGCCTGTCCTGGCTTTCAACATGCCTTCCTTCCCAAGTCTAATCATTTCTAGCTTTTGATTTAAAGGGAGAGACATTTGACTCTTCCTTTCACTTGAACACTTAAAGGCCATTGTAAGGTTATTTCAATATTTTTGTGTCTCAGGGAATAGGGAGGCCTGGGGAGAGGGAGAGAGATGGGAGAATAGCCAGTCAGTGAAGCAGTCAAAACGCACACATTTATCGTTTAAGGTCACTGTCTTATACGGGTGTGCTTCATGGAGTCTCAAAACAATTGCAACACATAGTTTGCAGAACCCCAGTCCCAGGACAGCAAATGGTGGGCAAAATGGAATCACCCAGCTCAGGGGAGGCCTTCTCCATCCATGCGCTTAAGTAAGGGGTTGGGGGAGGGACTGCATACTGTTTACCCATCTAAATGTTACTGCTAAAATTAGACCTCAGTGTGCATCTCCAAACCTGGAGGGCCTGGTGTGCCACAGCCAAAGGTTGTTCTTCCCAGGGTCTGGGCAGTGGAAGCTGTGCGCGCTGATTAATATAATAAGTTCATCTAAATTTCAAAAGGATGGAGAAGGCTGTTGTTCCTCTCCTCCTGGAAGAACTCTACAAATGACCTTCACAAAGAGCCCCCTCAGAACCTACAGAACCAAATTTTTTACAGTCCTCTTTATGCCCCTGCTTCTATTTCCTCTTTCTCTTCTTTTTCCATTTCTTTTCTCCCTTTCTCGTCCTATCTATTTCTTCTTGTCACTACCTCTTTCTCTCCTGCTTCCCCAACTCTTCTTCCTCCTCCTCTGTAAAGGTGATACTTTGGAACTGAAAGTTTATTTTCATATTTGTGGAAAACAATTATATTTTTTTCATAGGTCTTCGACCCTTTGTGGAAATTGATTCTTCTATCCTAAGTTGACTTTTATAATAATTATCCAAAGACAAAGGATAATAATATATGGAAATTTAGCACACTAAAAGGGAAAAAATCACTTAGAGTTTAACATTTAACATTTAAGCATTCTGGGGCCAGCCCCATGGCTGAGTGGTTAAGTTCACACACTCCACTTTGGTGCCCAGGGGTTTCCCCGGTTTGGATCCTGGGCACAGACCTGGCACTGCTCATCAGGCCATGCTGAGGCAGTGTCCCACATGCCACAGCCAGAGGCACTCACAACTAGAATACACAACTATGTACTGGGGGACTTTAGGGAGAAGAATAAAAAAAAAAGAAAACAAGATTGACAACAGTTGTTAGCTCAGGTGCCAATCTAAAAAACAATATTTAAGCATTCTGACCTCTATTAGAGTTTGACGATGCCATTCATGTTGGAACACCTAAAATTACAACCATCATCTATGTTTTGCAGGCTTCCTTTATCTATGCAGACATTTCCTGTTCCGTTTTCTCTTTCCCCAGAGACCCATAACAACTTACTTATTGTTGGTCTGAGGTTTTATTTGAGGTGGGGGAGGGGAAAGAAGCCTTTTTAAAACTCATGAATCCAAACTTGTGAAGAGAGGTGAAAGAAGGCACGAGATGCCGGTGCTAACCTAGGCTGACACGTTTACTTTTGCCTGAGTTCACTTTAGAATGTAAATGTCTTCCAACTTCATTAGTTTAAAATTAGCTTCTCAAATATGTTTTTCAGAACTCAGTGTGCCCACGTACAATTACATATGCAACATTGTGAACAACATATTCTCAAACCCAAGTCCACGCATCTGAGGTCAGCAATGCCAGCTATCCCTCACACAGGGCCTCCCACCTGCCAGGCACTGCGCGAAGCTCTTCAACTGTATCGGCTCATTTAATCCTTCAACAACTGTATTACAAGGTATGTGTCCTAGTCTGCTTGGGCTGCCATAACAAAACACATAGACTGGTGACTTGAACAACGGACATTTATTTTCTCACAGTTCTAGCGACTGGAAGTCAAGGATGAAGGCGCCAGCAGCACCTTGGGTTGATGTCTGGTAAGACTTCTCCTCTTGGGTGGCAGACAGCTACCTTCTCGCTCTGTGCTCACATGGCCTTTCCTCTGTGCTTGTGCAGAAAGAGAAAATGAGTGAGCTCTCTGGTGTCTCTTCTTCTAAGGACAATAATCCGTTTGGATCAGAGCCCCAGCCTTAGGACCTCATTTAATCGTAATTACCTCCTTAGAGGCCCTGTGTCTAAATAGAGCCACACTGGGGGTTAGGACTTCAACATATGCACTTTAGGGGGGACACAAACATTCACTCTATAACCATGGGTAATGCTGTTCTCTCTATTTTTCAGATTAGGAAACTGAGGTCCACACAGGTTGAGTAATTTTCCCAAGGTCACAGAGCTAGTAAATGGCAACTCCAGCATCAAGTTCTCAACCACTATGCTGTGCTATTTCTCACCACCTAGCATGAGTCTTAATATAACATCTAACAACCAACAACCCTAACCCCTAGCAGAACTTTAAACCTATCTTATAATTATCAGAGCTTTGCCGTGCCCTTTCTTTTTTTAAGTTTCCCTACAGGGAAACAATCCCTCACTATTACTATTCTTTTATTAGAAATAGTCTCTATATTATCAGTTTTAGAGAAATAACGTGTAGTTACTACAATCTGGCTCTTAAAACGCTTATATATCTTAGGTAAACATCTAGTGAAAACTTCTTCTAATTTTCTATATTTATACCCTACTGGTTACAAATATAATCTGTAGTAATATTTCAAAGTCTTGTGAAAGATGACCTGAGTGGAGCCATATCAAAATAGAGCCAGAGCAGCCATTACAGAGGAGTTGCCTTGCACATCTTGTTTTCTTTATCTTCCAAACTGGTCCAAACTGCCAATATTCCAAGAAGTCAGTAAGGACAAGAATATCCTTTCTGTAAGAACCGATGCAACTGGACTTTGCTGATGATCGAATCGCTAACCAACCAATGAAGGACAAGTCCAGCCTTTTCTCTGATGACCGAATCTCAAGGCAATCTATGAAGTACAACCTAACCTTGCCTCATCTGGCACCAATGAACTCTTCTTTAATACGACTCACTTCACCCTCCCTTTTTCCATAAAATCCTAAGCCCCTCTCCTGTAATTGGGATGCTATTTGGGTTTCTACCTGAATCTGTGCCTCATGAATTGCAGTTCTTTGATCCCAAATAAACACTTTGCCTCTTAAACTGGTTTCTGTTTTTGTAGGTTGATAGGCTCTATTACTTTTTAAAGATTTAAAGCTTTTTAACCCAAATTTCTATTAAGAAAACTGAAGCATCATAATTTTGTGAGACTACTCTTAGAATTCTTACTGGTCAATGAAGAAATTATTTTACACCAACTTACAGGCTTTGCCATGTTCAAATCAAATGTGTACTGAGGGAATCTCATTACACGATTGGCAGCAATTCTGGGATTTTTAATGGAATTGGGGTGGAGGGAGGAGGAGGGGAAGGGACAATGCATTGGACAAGAGCAAAGATTCTGGAATTTGGCTCTCCAGGTCTGAATCCTGACTCTACGGTGTCCTTGAGCAAGTCACCCAACCTCTCTAAGTTTCAGTTTCCTCATTAGTAAAATGAAGCTAGGAGTAGATTTTCCCTTATGTGAAGATTAAGTCAGAGAATCCATAACTAAATTAAATAGTGCCAGGCTCACTAAAAAGTCAATTTGTTTCCTGCTTTATTGAGATGTAATTGATGTATAGCATTGTATAAGTTTAAAGTGTACAACATAATGATTTGAGATATATATACATATATATATAATGAAATGGTTACCACAAGGTTAGTTAACATATCCATCACCTCACATGGTTACAATTTTGCATGTATGTGATAAGAACTTTCAAAATCTACTCTCTTAGCAACTTTCAAATATGCAATACAGTATTGTTAACTATAGCCAGCCCTGGTGGTCTAGTGGCCAAGATTCGGAGCTCTCACCGCCATGGCCCAGTTCCTTTCCACCTGGGTTTGTTTACTGGTCCGGGAACCATACCACCTGTCTATCGGTTGTCATACTGTGGCAGCTGTGTGTTGCTGCAAGCTATGCCACCAATATTTCAAATATCAGCAGGGTCACCCACGGTGGACACTTGAGCTTGCAGACTAAGACCGACTAGGAAGAAGGACCTGGTCACTCACTTCTGAAAAAATTGACCGTGAAAACCCTATGAATAGCAGTGGGGCATCATCTGATATAACACTGGAGGTGAGAGGATGGTGCAGAAAGACTGGACAGGTTTCTGCTCCGCTGTCCACAGACTCGCTAGAGTCAGAATTGACTCGACAGCACCAACAACCCAATATACTCTTAACTATAGTCACCACACTGTCGTTTCCTCCCCAGAACTTATTTATCTTATAACTAGAATTTCCTACCTTTGACCACCTTCCTTCATTTCCCCAATCCCTGGAAACCACCAATCTGTTCTCTGTTTCTATGAGTTTGGTTTTGTTAGAGCCCACATACAAGTGAGCTCATACAGTATTTGTCTTTCTCTGTCTGACTTATTTCACTTAGCATAATGCCCTTAAAAAAAATCAATTTTTTAAAATTAAAAAAAAATTTTGTGTGTGTGTGTGAGGAAGATTGGCCCTGAGCTAACATCTGTTGCTAATCTTCTTCTTTTTGGCCCTGAGCTAACATCTGTGTCCTCTGTTTTGTACGTGAGATGCCGCCACAGCATGGTTTGATGAGTAGTGTGTAGCTCTGTGCCCAGGATTTGAACCCGCAAACCCCAAAGTGGAGTGCCACCAGGCTGGCCCCAAAAAATCAAAATGTTTTTAAAATTGTAAACTTCTGGAAAGAATGTTTTTTATATATATGTGTGTATATATACACACATATATATACATTTTTTTTTTTTAATTCCCCAAACCCCTAACGGGAAGGGACACGGTGAGTGTTAAATGAAAAAATGATAAATGTCTTGAGAGGGCAATGTCCCGCCCCGACCCATTCTTAGTATTACTAGCTTCACCAGGAAGCAGCGGAAGCTGTCTTTTGAGGTAAAATAGGGCCTCACACAGGCAAGAGCATTGCTAGACCACAGGCCTTGCTCTTAAACCACAGCTACACCCCCAGCCTTACACGAGAATTGGGGAGGAACTCTTGCTTAGTTCCCATGATAAACAGTTTCTCACCTGTGTAGTTCTTATGACTTTTTTGACATAAACATACACTTATGTTTAGTCTTCTTTGGGGATGACATTGTGATATGGGGTATTTCTCTTCAGAATCCATTTAAAACTAAGTATTTCAGGTTTTAGAGTGAATGAAAACCATTAAGTAGTACATAAAATATATTTTGGTCAGCTGAGCCTAATTTTAGACTGTCAGCATAGACACTCATCAGTACAACTACCACCCCACAGACACTACAGCATCTGTTTGCCTCTATTAATATGGTTGAGAACTTTCGTTTTGTGACTTGGACAGTAGACCCACTTGTAGTTTCTGGGATGGCTAAGTTCCAAGAAGGTATGAGGGAGGGATGGTATGGATTCTCTCCCCACCTAGCTTTTTGGACTTGGTCTTAAGCCCTGATGGTTAGATGGGTGAGGGCCAGAAAGTGGGGACACTGGTCACGAAAAATCTTTATGATTCTCAGTGCCAAGCATCATTGCTTCAGATCCCAGGTGACAAAGTATAGCACAGGCCTGGGAGGAAGAGGCCATTTTCCCCACTCTGCTCTGACAGCCCAAGGGCTGGCGGGCTTGGCAGCCTGGGAGAGACATGGACTTGGCACCATCAGCTCTGCTTTCATGATGGGCAGTGACAGCATTGGTGCTTCCAAGCAGCCCTGCAGGAAGCAGACCTGGAGGAGCCAGAGCAGGAGAGAAAGGACCAGGTGGATCTGTGTGGTTACAGCAGCTGGTTTGTAAGCACGAATGACACATCCTGTTGGGGACGCCCAGAAATAGCTGTAGGACACTGAGGTCAAGCTAAGATCCTGTTGTCACCTTTGTAATTTGGACATCAAAAGGCAACATAACCTGATTTTACATAGTCTGGGAGACCTGGACACGCTGTAACTAAGCTGTAATTGCAATTAATGGGCTACTTTATAAGTAACCTAATTTCACAAGATAATTGGTGGCTTACAATAAAATGAGATTGGTAACTTACAATAAAACAAGGAGATTATAGCCATTGCAAAAAGGTCTATAAATTGAAGAGACTGAGACACAGGCAAAAATTCTGAATTAGGTTAAGCAAGAAGAGAAAAACAACAGAGCTTCAAAAGAATGAGACTTGTTTCATGGAAAGCGTTTTACCACAAGTTCAAGCATTTCTTTTCAAGAAGAGCTTAGGAGTGGAAATATGGATGGAGGACTTGTCTTAAGCATTTTCATGCCACTCTACCTAAGAATGAGCAAATATCAGTTGTTCCCATCAAAGGACGAGGGGTTGGTGGACATGAGTACCTTTGGTCCTACTGCTGACCACAGAGCATCCTTAGCTTTTGAGCCACTTCCAAATCAGCCTTATCACCTGCCGCAGGACACATCGCATTGGCTTCCTCTCCTCCTGGTGAGAGCCACTTTGCAGTAGAGACAATGGTTCAACACTGTGGGAGCATGGCTACAGCACTAGAAGACCACGCCCACAGAACACTTCCTGTTGACTGGCATCCCACCACGGGTTCTGATGAGAAACACCTTCTAGCAAACTCTCTATTGTTAGAGCAACTTCCCTGAGAACAGGAATCAGAGAAGCACTCCTTGGCAGCCCAGCTTGACCATTCCATACTGTCTGTCCGTTTCCCTCTAGCAGCTAAGCTTTATCTGCTCATCCTCTGGCTCTCACCTAAGTGTCTTCCTCAAGGAAGCCTTCCCTGACTAGGTAGGCTTTTGCTGCCCTCTTTACTTCGTCATAATACTTAGAATGAATTAATATTGGTAGAATTGTGTATTTAATTACTGCAGAGAATATGGACAGGGATCATGCCTGTATTGTTCACTGATGGACCCTCAGTGCCTGGCTCACAGTAACTAGAAAATATTTGTTGCATGAATGACTGTTAGTGTCACCTGCAGAGCTTTCCCTACATGGCTGATGTCTTCAGCTAAAGCACTTGGTGTTTTGCTTCATTCATCTCACTCCTGCTGTTAATATTTTAAATTATTTTTTAATTTTATATAAGTAATGCGTGAATATACATTTATTGCAGAAAAGTTCAAACAAAACATATACATACATACATATGAAAATTATAGTCTTATATATGTAAATTATGCCACAATAGAGGCTGGCCCAGTGGCTTAGCGGCTAAGTTTGCACACTGAGCTTTAGTGGCCCATGGTTCACCAGATCGGATCCTGGGCTTGGACCTATGCACTGCTTATCCAGCCATGCTGTGGCAGGCATCCCACATATAAAATACAGGAAGATTGGCACAGATGTTAGCTGAGAGCCAACCTGCCTCAGCAAAAAGAGGAGGATTGGTGGCAGATGTTAGCTCAGGGCTAATCTTCCTCAAAAAAAGATTATGCCACAATAAAGCTATTCTTGAAAAGCTGCAACCCCCCTTCACAATTTTGCACCAACCCAGTCCCATTCCTTTTCCCAGTCATAAAACCACTATTAATAGTTTGATGTGTAAACTTTCAGATCTTCAGTGTATTTTCACACATATACTCATATGAACATTCATACTTTCATACACATATAGGACATTCACACACATTAAGAGTGTTTTAGGCAGAGTCCAATCAGAAGGCAGAAGCTATGCTAGATATTGCAGAGGGAATTCAATACAGATGATGGAAGGGTTGAGAGGCCAGAGAACAGCAGGCAGCCACTGTCAACCCTGGGGCTGGAGGGACAAAGGGAGAAGGTAGCGTTACCAAAGCCTTGGTTCTGGGTCCACCAGGAGGAATCTGGAACCAGCACTTCCAGGCTCAAGCTGCAACCATGGAGACAGGGTTGTGCAGCAGGGGCTGGAGACATGTACAAGATGCTGCCAGACCCCATCTGAAGCAGAAAGAAGGGGACAAATAACCTTGCTTCTCCTCTCATTCTCCAGTGTTCCATCACTGGCTCTCTTTGGCCAGTTCACTAAGGAAGGCTGGGAAAAATAGTTCCCAGAAATACAAAGCCCAGGATTGAGGATGGTAGAGAATAGATTTGAGAACAAACAGACAAAAGACCAGCATGTGTAGCTTAAAATAAAATATATAAATAGCATCATGGTAAGTCTAAATTTATCACGTCATTTTTGTAGAGATGAACCCTGGTTAGAATGGCCATTGAGAGCAGACTCCATCCACAGAATCAAGAGTCCAGCAGTAGAGCACAGGGGTTGGCAGCGGAAGGCAGGTGTGCTGCAGAAGTGCACCCCAGGCAGAGGGAAAGGTCAAAGGACTGCTGTGGGTGCAGGTCTCGTTCCCAGGGAACCAGGCCTGACCTGCTCCGCAGGGTGGAAAGAGGGCAGGGTCATGGGCTGATTACTGAGCCCTGAGTAGGCTCAAAGACTCAGAGATTCTAGAGCCTGAAAGGAACTTCGGTCTCCCATTTCAACTCATGACTTCTACAGAATAAGGAACCGAAACGCAGAGAGGTGAAGCGATGGGCCCGGCTGCCCAAAGGTCCACAAACTTATTTTTTGTTTTTGGGTGCATGGTGGGGAGGCATTTGGGGACAGTTTAGCACCAATGCCTCCTCTTCCTGCTGTGAGTCACTGAGCAGCCCAGCAGAGAAGCCCTGACAAGAAATGAGGAGGTCTAGAAGCGATTGCTCCAATACGACCTGTTTCATAAACAATGCTAAGCCCCTGGCAAGTCTTATGAAGGAATTTGCCAAAGATCGTTTCTTTAGAAACTCCTCTAGCCTCAAGAGTCTGGTTTTAGTAGTCTTGGGCAAAATTTTGGAACCTTCAGTATGTTCCATGCACTGTGCTAGACATAAAGATGAACAAGATACAATATGAATAAGCCATGTACTTCCAGGAGTTCTAAGTCTCCAAGGGATCAGAAGTGAATACAGATAATTACGATGCTATGTGATAAATATAATAATATCTATAGCACAGAAGAGGGAGTAATTGCTGGCAGAGGGGAGCTCGGGGAGGTGGACCGAGAATGCCTCACCAAGGTGACAACAGAGAAGGTGCAGAAGGAAGAATAGGAGCTCTTTAGACCTCCCACTCCAATTCTGAAATGACAGCATTAAACCAACCTTTCCTGGAACACCACTATTATTCCTCAAACGTTTACAAAGCAGCTCTTCCTGCCCCATTTACCTCTCATTAGGGAATGGAAACCACAGGCAAACATACCATTTTTTAAAGTAAATGATAGATGAAATGAGTCCGCTGGCCCCATCCACCAGGATCACTAGGGCCAGGTTGACTTTCAGAGAGTCTGTGGACTGAAAAGTTGATGAGTTCGCCACAGGTAATTTAATATTAAAACAATGCCATCAGCCAAACGCCGCTAAGGAAGTCCAACAAGGTTCTGACTTTCCTGTAATAACATCTTTTATATGTTTTTGAAAATATCAAATAGCCAACTATTATCCGTAAAATGATTTTCTTGTTATTTTGGTGGCCCTGCTCTGCTGGTGCCCCCAGCATGTGTTTTGGCCTGCCTGCGGGCGATCATGCCCCTTTCCACTTCAAGACACCCCAGGTGAGGTTGGCCTCTGCAAGTCATATTTCTATTCTTAACCAAATGGACTTAACGCTGGTCTTTCACTTCCCCACAGAGCACATGCATTATGATTTTGTTCTTTATCCCTTTCTGTCAGTAAATACTCACCTCGCAGCTCAGGAAGGCCAGCTGAAAGCCTAGTGGTCTGGTTAACCAGAAGGAAAGGCTGACGTGAGAAACAGTTTCCTCCTACTGAGCTCAGCAGCTCACAGCAAGAGGAAGAGCATATTCCAGTGACGTGTTGATGAGCACAGGCTTTTGAACAGACATGACTGGGTTCAACACTTGCTCTTTCACTTCACCATCTGATCTTGGGCAGTTGCTTTACACTGGTGAGCCCAAGTTTTACCTTCTATAGAATATGCTTATTAGTAATAGTACCTGCCTCACGAGGTCATTCTTTCAACAAACACTTAGTATGTTCCTACTATGTGCCAGGCAGTGAACAAAGAAAAATCTCTGTCTTTATATGGAGCTTACATTCTAGTAGAAGATAGACAACAAAAATAAACAACTAGATTATATCTTATGTCAGAAAGGAAAGGGGCTAAGGAGAGGTGGGAGGGGTTAGATGGAGTGACCAGAAGAGCCTGTATGAAGCAGTGACTCAGCGGATGTAAGACATCGGCAGGTGGACATCCCCGGGAATTCCTTCCAGGCAGAGGGAACAGCCTGAGCAGGGACCCTGAGGCAGGAGCAGGCCTAGTATGTTGGAGGAACAGTGAGTCTGGCTGGACTGAGGGTGTGGACAGAGTGGAGGTAAATGAGGTCAGAGAGTGTGAGAGCAGAGGAGTGGCGTGCTCTGACTCACATCTGAATGGGATCACTCCGGCTGCTGGGTTGGGAACAGACAGGACGGCGAGGGTGGAAGCAGGGAAACCGGTTAGGAAACTACTGTAGTGATCCAGGTGAGAGATGAAGCACATGACGTCCTTACCTTGGCACCTGACATGAAACCAACTCTGGATAAGAGTGCGGGCCCCTGAACCCACACACGCATATCTGGCAAGGGAAGGTCTCAGCTTTGTTCTCTTTTCTGCATCTTTCTCCAGCCGTCTACTGTGCTCATCATCATCTCCCTTAATCACCCTGCTTTTAATCTTCTTCCCCTTTCCTTCTCTCTGCCTCTTGCTCACTCTGCTGTCTGCCTTTTCTTACTCTTATGAATGGTCTGGTTTTCCAGGGCACAATTTGGGGGGTTGGTTTAGAGTCTTCGGGAGATCGCAGTATGCCTCACAGGGTACATCAGAGGGATGAGGGAGCAGAGGTGGGGTGACAGGAACAGGAGGTGCCCAGAGAGACAGCTCTGCCATGAAGGTTGTACTGATGCCACAGACAGAGCTCTTGTTGCCTCAGCCAGGAAAAGAGGAGCTCCTCTAGGTGTTTCAGGTAATGCCTGAAAGGACTCTAATGCAAGGGAGTCAGAGGCTGACACCACCACTGCAGGGACGGGAAGAGCAAAGATCAAAAGGCCATTTTCAGGCAATCAGGAAGTACGGGGATTACGGGGGAAACCACCACCAGTTACCCCTCAGCCTTCAGCACCAAAGCAAGTGATTCTCAGAAGGAACCTCATTGATACTAGCCACCACCTTGATGTCACAATACCAGGTCAATTGTCACAGTAGGCAGTAAGGGTATTCCCAGAAACCATTCTGACAGTGGGACTACTAACCCTGACTTAACTATTCATAGAAGTGTCTGCAAATCTCGTGAATATATCCCAATAAAGCTAAAGTCAGTGTAGCCTCGCAACGAAGCTCACATTGGTGAGGGAAGTCACCATGGACCCTGCCTTTATGGGGCCCTCAGGGGAGGAGACAATCAAATCACCAGCACAGTCTATAATTATAGCACAAGAGAGGAAAAGTTCAGGGTCCTAGTGAGAGTCCAGGAGAAGGCATCCTAATCTAGTGGAGCGACAGGAAAGCCTGAAGGATTCATTCTTTCGACAAATATTTTTGCCTAAAACCAGTGGGAGCCCCAGGAGGTTCTGAGGAGTGGAGAGACACGGCCCCATTGGCATTGGAACGGATCACTCTGGCTGCAGCGAGAATATTGTATTACAAGGGTTGCTTTGGCAGTAGCTGCATCCTAATTATTTCCCCCTTTCTCACTTTCCTTTCCGGTAGCCACGGAGATTTAAATAAATGCAGGCCAGATACACAGTTAAAAGCCAACAATGAAGGGCTGTGTGGAGGAGAGCACACTGCCTTCAGTCAGGCAGACGCAGATCACATCTTCCCTCCACCTGCAGTCGATGGGGGCACCGGGCAAGTCACTCACCCTCTCTAAAACCTGCTTCTACCCAGTCTATGAAATGGGGAGAACAATGCCTACTCCATGGAGCTGAAGGAGCAATAGAAAGAGTGTGTGCAAATTACCTGGCATCTGGCAGCACTCAGGACACACCGGCTGTTACTAGAAGTAATTGCACTGTCATAAAGGTAGTTAGAGGAAGATTTCTAAGCAAAAGTTATGCTAGGAAAAGCACTGGGAATAGAGTACAATCTCTCCTATGAAAGAAAAATATAAATATATGCAATATTACACAGTTATGTAAATTTTTTTATAGATAGCTCTCTAACGAAGTCTTCCTAATGCTAGTGTTGGAAAACAAGTCTATATTACTTATGTAATTAAAATATATACATACATACCAAAAAGTTTAAAGGTTTTCTCAATAAACTATGTTGTACATGAATTGCTTTTTCTCTTGCCTTTTCCCGGATGCAATTGTCCTTGGAGAAAGTGAACTCATTTTTTAGCTTGTCTATCCCCCAGGCTGAACAGCATTAGCTTCTCAAGAATGATTTTATTTATCTCTGTTTCTTCAGAGCCTACTAGAGAGCCTGGCAATGAGTGGTAGGTGCTCAGTAAATACTTACAGAATGGAAAAATAGATAAGGAACAAATGAATAAATTTAACCTGTGAGTCTGGCAACTGTATTTCTATGAACCAAAATTAAGACGCAGTGTCTGTTCTACAGAAAATCAGTGTCTTGGAGAGAAGTTGGCATGGAATATTTGAAATCCAGACTGTCCTGGAAAATTCAGGATATGTGGCGAGCATGTACCTCAAATAGCTGAATCTGTTTTAAAGGAGCTAGAACATGTAGCTTTAACAATTTCCACTGTGAGCTTGTGTTATACTTATTTTTCAGCACAAAAAATGTTTGAAGTCCTTTTTTCATAGTCAAAGGAACAATCTAGAAGATTTTAAAGGATTTCTGTTTAACCATTGGCACAAGACTCAGGATCAGCTTTTCTCTTACCTCACTCACCATAATTAATTAGCTGCCCTGATCAGACCTCTATTGGCACAAAAAAGGCAAGTGAAACAGCCATACATTTTGTTTGTTAAGCACAGCTGAGCCTAGCTCAACAGAGTGTCAATTCAAAAGGGGGAAATAAAATATGCAGCAAAGTTGGGAGACAGGGAACAAAGAATCCAGTATGACAATTAACTGGAGAGCTAAACAAGCATTCAGAATACTATCAAGAAGGTAAAATGCCCCAAGAGTCTAGAAAAGAGGTAAACTGGAGGGGGAGGGGAAAGGCTGAGAGGAACTAGAAAGATCAATTTAAAATCAGTGGAGAAATTTAAGATGTTTTAAAGGAATAATTTTCTTTTTTTTGATGAGGAAGATTGATCCTGGGCTAATATTTGTTGCCAGTCTTCCTCTTTTTGCTTGAAGAAGATTTTGCCTGAGCTAACATCTGTGCCAATCTTCCTTCGTTTTGTATGTGAGAGGCCACCACAGCATAGTTTATAAGTCTACATCCAGGATCCAAACCTTCAAACCCTGGGGCACTGAAATGAGCACTCAAACTTAACCACAAGGCCACAAGGCCGGCTCCAAGGAACATTTTTAAGTCAGGTTTATTAAAGTTTAATTTATATGCAATAAAATTTACCCTCTTAGCGTATAGTTCTGTGAGTTTTAAACATTGCATACAGTTGCATAGTCACCACAACAGTCAAGGTACAGAGCAGTTTCATCATTCCAAAAGTCCCTCTTGCTCCTCTGTGATCAACCCCTCCATCACCCGTAGCTCCTGGCAACCACTATTGTGTTTTCTGTTTCTCTATTTTTGCCTGCTTTAAAAGAATTTAATAACAAACTTTAAAATGGCTGGGAAAAGGAATTGAGATTTTTTTTCCCCACTACCCACTCACGTCCTACATTCTTTAATAGCATCATTTAGTGAACTTATATTATGAAGGATCTACTATTTGAAAAGATTTTACATACATTACCTTTCACGTTTACAGCTTGTCCATGAAGGAGGTTGTTATTCCCATTCCTCAGAGAGGAAACGACACTCAAAGAGCTGTCAAGCTGGTAAGGGACAGAGCAGAGATTCAAAATAGAAGTTGACCAAAAATGTCACCATGGCTGGGGCTGGCCCCGTGGCTGAGTGGTTCAGTTCCCGTGCTCCACTGCAGGCAGCCCAGTGTTTTGTTGGTTCCAATCCCAGGCGCGGACATGGCACTGCTCATCAAACCACGCTGAGGCAGAGTCCCACATGCCACAACTAGAAGGACCTACAACAAAGAATATACAACTATGTACTGGGGGGCTTTGGGGAGAAAAAGGAAAAAAATAAAATCTTTAAAAAAAAAAGAAGTCACCACGGCTAATCTCCAGGTGTTAGATTATAGCTGATTTGTACTTTCTTTTTCACACATTTTTTGTATTATCCAAGTTGTTGACAATGAGATTATATTACTTTCATAACCAGAAAAAAGTTACTTTTATAAGTAAATATATAAATACACACTACATACATAAATTTATATACACAAGGTCTGATTCCAAAGCCTATCTGTTTGCTGAGCCAAGCAGGGAAAGGTAGGAAAAATAGTTTAGGTGCTGGCCCCGTGGCCGAGTGGTTAAGTTCGCGCGCTCTGCTGTGGTGGCCCAGGGTTTCGCCTGTTTGAATCCTGGGTGCGGACATGGCACTGCTCATTGGGCCATGCTGAGGTGGCATCCCACATGCCACAACTGGAAGGACCCACAACTAAAAATACACAACTATGTACCAGGGGGATTTGGGGAGAAAAAGGAAAAATAAAATCTTAAAAAAAAAAAATCAGGTTTTAGAAAACAAATAGTTTAGAAAGGAATAAAAGGAAGCCTCCTGTTAGCAATGGGCACCCATTCAGAAGTGAGAAACCAGAATCCAATTTACCAGAAGAACCAGCGCACAGCTGTGCTCTGCCTCTAGATTTCATCACAGTCCAACATCTCTACCTTCCAAAGTTCTCTAGCGCAAATGCCCTTCCAAAGTACTGAAGATGAGCCCTGGAGACCTGTAAAAACCCATTGAGACCACTCCAGACCCAACAGGCAATCCTCCTAAGCATCTTCCTGCCTCATCTCCTAAAGCCAAGCAGGAACAGGCTGACCATCATGGGCAGGTGAGTGCACAGCAGCCTTCCACCACTGCTGGAGAGGCAGGAGAGTGGCCAAGAAGGCCAAGGCTAAAGGGAACACAGAGCACTTTATATTGTGTATGTGTGGGATCGTATTTAAATATAACAATTTGGGGGAAATATTACCCATTACAGGGCTGGAAGGGGACTCGTGAGGGCATCCTCCAGCCTTTGGGCCAAATCCGTTTATTGCTCATTCCAAAAAATATTTGAGAGATCGTACAAAAATGTATATAATACAAGATTAAAAAAATAGATTAGATACTGCAACTGGGTACTCAAGTGGAAAAACAGTGAACCTTGACCCCTACTTCACAGGATACACAATTAATTAAGAGGGATCACAGACCTAAACGTAAAAGTGAAACTATAAAGCTTCTGGAAGAAAATAGAGAAGAATATCTTCAGAATTTAGCTTAAACAGAGGTTTCTTAGACAGGATATAGAAAGCAATAACCATTTAAAAATTGATAAATTAGATTTTACCAAAATTTAAAACTTTTGCTCGTAAAAAGATAGTGTTGGGGCCAGCCTGGTGAGGTAGTGATTAAGTTCACATACTCCTTCAGCAGCCCGGGTTTCTTAGGTTTGGATCCCGGGCACAGACCTACACACTGTTCATCAAGCCGTGCTGTCGTGGCATCCTACATACAAAATAGAGGAGGATTAGCACAGATGTTAGCTCAGCGACAATCTTCCTCAAGCAAAAAGAGAATGATTGGCAACAGATGTTAGCTCAGGGCCAGTCTTCCTCAGCTAAATAAATAAATAAACAAAAAGACAGTGTTAATGAAGTATAGAAGCAATCCACAGACTGATGTAAAATATTTGCGAAACATATAGCTGACAAAAAATTAGTATTTAGAATATGTAAAGAACTCCTATACCTCAAAAACAAAAAAAACCAAACAACTCAATCTGGATTGACTTGAATAGACACTTCACAAAGAAAGGTACATAAATGGCCCATAAGCACTTTAAAAGATATTCAATATCGTTAATCATCAGGGAAATACAAATTAAAGCTACAGTGAGATACTGCTACTCACATGAATGGCTACACTTTAAAAAAAGACTGACAACACTAAATGTTGGAAAAACGTAGAGCGACCTGAACTCATACAGTGTTGGTGAAAGAAGCACTTAAGAAAAGTTCTGACAGTTTCTTATGAAACTAAGCATGCATTTACCCTACGACCTAGCAATTCTACTCCTAAGTATATAGCCAAGAGTTATGAAAGCATTTCCACAAAGAGACTTGTACAAAACCTAAATAGCAGCTTTAACTAAACAGAGGTATGTTCATACATTGGAATACTAATCAGCAACATAAAGAAACAAATTCTGATACACATCATAGTGTGGATGAAGCTTGAAAACATTATGCTGATGAAAGAACGCTTATATAAGAGTACGTACTGTGTGATTCCATTTGTACAAAGTTCTAAAACAGGCTAAACTAATCTATAGTGGGAAAAAAATCAAAACAGCAGTTGCCTCTGAGGCTGTGGGCATGAAAGAAAGGACGTGAGGGAACTTGCTGGACTCACGGGAATATTCTGTATGTTGATGTGGATTTGTGTTACACAAATGTATCCATTTGTCAAAAATCATTGAACGGTACACTTGAGATGTGTGCACTTTGTTGTATGTAAATTTTACCTCACTAAAAACCAAAAAGGGGCCAGCCCCATGGCCGAGTGGTTAAGTTCTCTTGCTCTACTTCAGAGGCCCAGGGTTTCGCAGGTTCGGATCCTGGGCACGGACATGGCACTGCTCGTCAGGCCACGCTGAGGTGGCATCCCACATGCCACAACTAGAAGGGCCCACAACTAAAAAATATACAACTATGTACCATGGGGCTTTGGGGAGAAAAAGGAAAAATAAAATCTAAAAAACAAACAAACAAAAAACCAAAAAAGAACTACAATCAAATATTGGACTTCAGTTAATAAAATGCGTACTAAAATGTATAAGTGTAATGTGTATAGATGTTTGCAATTTACTTTGAACTATATCAAAAGACAGTTGAAAAGAGGGATGGATACATGGATAGATATATGATAAAGCAAGTACAGTAAAAGGTTCATTATGGAATCCAGATGGTGGGTATGTGAGTGTTAACTATAAAATTCTTCCATCTTTTCTACATATTTAAAAAATTATATAATGAAATGTTGGAAAAAATAAGTTAAGATTTAGGAGAAAAGAAAATGAAAGTCAGACAAAAAAGATGAAATTGTAGTTAGGACACCATAAAGAACTACAGATCTGTCTTTGAGTTTCCTAAAAGTCAAAGCAAAAGGAGGGTGGGGGCAGGAGCAGAAGAGGAAGAGGAAACGAGGGAAGGAGGGAGGAAGAGAGAGGGAGAGAAGGGTCTTCATTATGTAATTAGCAATGTCCATATGATTTTTAAAAATTGTTTTAGTAAAGCACCACTTTTCCTGATACTGACAAGTTTTCATGGAGAGGGCACTGTGCAATGTGGTTCTATTAGTTAGGGTAAGGACTTGACACAGAGACTTTATTTATTAAGCAAGCAAGAAATTCGTTTCTCTCTCAGCTAATAATCTACAGATAGTGCCCTGAGACCAGTACAGTGGCTCTGCTCAAGGGAAAATAGGTGATTAGAGCTCCAAAAGGCCTACAACATGGAAAATGGCTGCAGTGATTTTATTAAGGAAAAAAAATTGTATCCAGACGTAGAAAGACCCTTGAAAATTTCTCTATCACTTGTCTCATTGATCTACTCCAATGAATCTTGCCAAATCCATTCCTCTCTGAACATGTACCATATGCTACATACCATAGGGAATGATAATAATAGCTTTCTTATACCATATTTCAACTGTTCTAAGAGGCATAATTTTTTCCCCACATTTTTTGACATCTCTGAAATCAGGATGGGTCTTATAATCAATGGCATGTCATAATTGGGGGAATTTTTTCTTTCTTAACGGTACACAAAATAATGGTGTTTCTTAAAATCAATGGCATGTTAGATTTAATGAAACACAATGTCTAGTGCTTAATGGTTCAAAGTATTTTCATCTTATTTGAGCCTCACAACATCATATTTTGGTGAGATGGGTAGTTATTCCTATTCCAAAAATAGAAATTGAGATTCCGAAAGTTTAAATGACCTCTCCCAGGTCCTCAGTTAGACTATGATGAAACTGTAACTCTAATCTGAGCTCTCTAAATTTGAAATATCCTGTTTTCTCCCAATATCGCGCAAAATATTTAGAGAATGAAAACTCCATGGAAACAGGGACTTTGTTTTGGTCACTACTATAGCACCAGAATATAAAACATTGCTTGGCACGTAGCAGGTATTTAATAAATATTTATCGAATGAATGATTGCAGAAGGGAATGAGACATCAAAAGGAAACAGCCCATGGGCTGGGAAGTTTATACAGAGGGCGACAATCCTGCTGTGTCTTCTTTGCTTTGATGAACTTCTCATTAATTCCTCAGACAGTACCTACTCCAATGACACCTTCCTCAGAATAAGCTAAGTATATTTGATCGCTAATGTCCTGAGAGGTAACCCAGTATAGTGCAAAGTGTACTGATTTTTGCATGAGAAGACCAGGGTTTAAATCCCTTCTAATTTTAACCACCTATTAGCATAAAACTTTGGGAGAAATTATTTAACTTTCCTGAGCTTCAGTTTTCTTATCTGCAAAATTGGGAATACAGTAGTCCCCCCTTAGCCACGGATTCTCCTTCCGTGGTTTCAGTTACTCATGGTCAACCATGACCCAAAAATATTAAATGGAAAATTCCAGAAATAAAAATCCATAAGTTTTAAATTGTGCGCCGTTCTGAGTAGAGTTATAAAATCTTGCATCATCCAGCTCTGTCCAACCCAAGATGTGAATCGTCCCTTTGTCCAGTGGATCCTCGCTATGTACCACCACCTGCCATTAGTCACTTAGTCTCCGTCTCCGTTATCAGATCAACTGCCACATCACAGTGATTTTGTTCAAGTAACCTGTATTTTACTTAATAATGGCCCCAAAGTGCAAGAGTAGTGATGCTGGCAATTTGGATATGCGTACAGTGATTCTTTTAGGTGAAAATTCTCGACTTAAAAAGGAAAGAAAAAAAGCGTATGCTGAGGTTGCTAATACCTATGGTAAGAATGAATCTTCTACCTGTGAAATTCTGAAGAAGGGAAAAGAAATTTGAGGTAGTTTTGTTGGCTCACCTCAAAGATGTATGTACAGGAAAAAACATAGTATTTACAGGGTTTGGTGCTATCCTTGGCTTCAGGCATCCACTGGGGGTCTTGGAACTATCCCCCAAGAATAAGTGAGAACTACCATAATAAAACCTACCAGATTGCATCACTGTGAGGCTTGATGAGACCAGAAATGTGAATGCACATTACACAAATTGGAGCTCAATAATATTAATTCCTTTCTCTTTCCTACACTGTGCTCCACTTGAACTTGGGTAAACACTTCCATTTTTGCAATTCACATTTTTTCCCACAAGAATGTGGGTTTCTAAAAGAACCCCATTTTGTTCATATCCATCTCTCCAGAGCCCAGAAGAGTGCCATACATATACTAAATGCCTTAAATATTTTCAGAGTTCCTTCATTCACCTATTTAATCTATAAATATTTATTGTGTGCTTGTTATGTGCCCAGCCCTTTTGCAGTTGCTGAGAACATAACAATGAACAAAACTAACAAAAATCCCTGCCCCCTTGGTGGTGGATGGACAATACATGAATAAATAATGTATGGTGATAAGTGCTATGGAGAAAAATAGAGCAGTTAATGGGGATAGGATGTGTGTGTGGGGGGGTGGCCAGGGGTGATGTGTAATATTAATTTGAGTGTTAAGGAAAAATCTTACTCATGTGGTGACATTTGAGCAGAGACTTCAGGAAAAAGAGGGGAAAGCCATGCAGAGATGTGGGTTAAATTTGAAGAGCAACAGAAATATTTGTAGGAAAAAGTAGACAGAACATTCCAGAATATGGGAACATTTGACCAAACACCTAATAGAATTGAGCAGAGGCTTGCTTGGGCAATATTAAATGAACCAGTCCAACTGGAGTATCAGGACCTAGAATGTTAGGGAAAGAATTTCTATTTTGTGTTATGGACAATGGTGGACCACTGAAGGCTTTTGAGCAAGAGGCTGTAACAGGATCAAAATAGCACTACAAGAAGCTTAATCCGGTACAGCGATCATGCAAGAAGTAATAAAGGGAAAGGATAGCAATTCCCTCTTAGACACTTTGAGTTTGACATCATGGTGGGTTTTCAAAAAGCATGTGCACAACAAACAATTGGAAATATAGGCCAGGAGTTAAGAGAGAGGTGAGGGCTTGAGATTTGAGAAGTGTAGCGCATCTAAATCTCGACAGCTGATTGTAATCATCTTCCAAGAGTCACAGACTGTCTGTGAGCAACAAACAGATCTTGTTAGAATTTCACTTCTGGCCTGAAAACTAGTAGAAATTCCTCTTTGGAATTTTCCAAGCTTGGGCCAAGACCAGACAATCAAAGTTGGCGGTAATGAGAATGATATGCAAGATCTGACAGGGAGACACGCAAACAATTTAAGTAGGAAAAAAACCCCTGAAAGGTGGGGCACAATGTGCCTTGGGAAGCTCAGACGCTCAAGAAATCTGCAAGAACATATATCATGCAGATGCTTCAGCCTTAAGGGAGGACTTTTGTTTAAAAGTGTGCTGTGTGAAATGATTTAGACACTTTTCAAAAAGCAACATGCCAACAATTCAGCCTGTCAGAAAAAACATACAGCCCTCATATTTGACTTTTCAATCTAACACTGATTGGAAATAACAAAAGTGATCTCTTTGTCATTTGGAATGATTTCTCATTCACCCACCAAGTGGCAGGAAGGGGGTCTGTGTAAACCAAGGAGTGGGGTTTGTAAACTGCAGGGATAAAATTTGCAGGCAGCAGTTGCAGGTTTATATAAGATACTTGAGTCCTGCTGATGTACTTGTGGCTGTGACAGTGGAACTCTGTCACTGAGAAAACAGAAAAGAAAACATTACTGAAATTAACTTGGTTCTCACGGACAAAAGCAAAGGGCTGCCAGTTTGCCTGAAATCCTGGTCAGGTCTATCGTGTGCCTGTAATTAGCCATGGGCTCCCAGGATGGAAAGAGACTAAAGGGATGCAAAATAGAGGGCCTTCTTTCCTTGAAATGTGTTATCCTGGGAATCGTTAAGTGTGTTGCTTACATAACCCTCAAAAGAATTTTTAAAACTATGTAACTCCTCACATATTTTAAGTTGTCCTCTAACGTTTTTCATCACGGTAAGATGATGGTAGATTGTAATTGGGATAAATATTTCATGACACTATTTGGTAAAATAGATTTTAACTTCCCAATGAATAAAACATCCCAAATCTTAAAGAAATGATGTAAAATTTTTATAACCCAGTTTTACCCAATGTATCTCGAAAAATTCACTGGTCCTGCAAGACATTCCGGTTAGCTTTAAGAGAATCTGTATCACTAACTTACTGTTCAGCTATTCCAAATCTGGAGCTTCCCCACAAATGCCAGTTATTTCACTCCTAATGCCAGACTTCACCTCAACAGAAATATGTGTAAGGAAGGCAATGAAGGGAGGCACCACGCATGTAAGGAAACTTGATTAATAATAAATAAAGATGTCTTCACCAAACCAGTATTTCTTCCTTATTTTTCACTTCTATATGTATCAACAAAAAATAAGAATGCTTTCCCACATGGCCAAAATAGCACTGTTACACCTAACAGAAGTGTCCAGCCCAAATTAAAATTTCTCACATGTCCCCCAAACGCCTTTTATGGCTGGTTTATCCCATCCGGGATCCAATCCTGGGGCCATATGTTGCATCTGATTGTTATATCCCTTAAGTCTTTTTAAATCTAGAACATGCATTCTTCACGGGGTGGTACTGTCCCCAAGGGAGTGAAAATTGGTTCTTGGGGAATGAAAAAGATTTTTCTCTTTTTATGTACAAAGCACAGACATACTATAGTACCTAAACATATACGCACTATACCTGTGATATTAAATTTTAGTGGTGGGGGGACAATTAGGAAAAAAATATCTAAGAAGGCTTGGGGGGTATGGGCAATAATGAAAAAGAAGGTTGGGAAACACTGATCTAGAACAGCCCCTCTTTTATGACACTGATGGAGTGATGAGGCTCCCAAACCAATATTTCAGTGTATTCCCTTGCTTGGTTCACAGGGGAGGTTTTCATAGCCCAGGGCAATGCCCCAATGTAAGATTTGGAATGAGTGAGGTAGCAGACATGGAAATGTGCTGCTCAGATACCCTCTTCAAGAAAGGACTTCCTTCAAAGAAAGGAATGTGGCCAGCTGAGATTCCTCCAGGTCTCCGTCAGCTTTCCAGCAGAGATCACCTTCTCAGGATGGCCCAAGCAAATGAGTGAGCAAGGCTGGCATACAGGGCTTGGCCAATTCCACCCAACACGAGAACTTGTAAGGGACAATCTTGGCTCTGGATCTCCCCTCTAGATCTGGCAGAGATGTTGTGGGATCTGCATTACAGTCTGGTCACTCCAGCTGCCCAACTCTCTTTTCTCCCTTTTTCTTTCATGGATGTTATTCCCCTGTAAAATATTTGCATTCCTTTCTCTCAGCATCTTCTTCTTGGAGAACCAAACTGGCTTGTTCTTGGCAGATCAAAATTAGGAAAGAGTAAACAGGAGGTTGAAGATCTGGGAAATGATTCCCTTATAACTCTATGGCCTCCAAGTGTTCACCTACCCCAGATGTTAGGAACTGGTCACGGTTCAATTAGTGAAACACAACACCAGGAAATCTATATATTTAATGTGGAATTTATTATAGAGATTTGACCATACTCAACTGGGGGAGCTGGTTACACAGCCTACATGAGGCTCTTGCTTCCATGTCTGGCGGTGAAGCCTGAAAACCTCAGAGAAAGCTTTTGGGAAAGAAAGATGGTCATGAAGTCATGACCATGGTCATGGTCATGAAGCAAGGGTGTCCAAGCCACTATTTTAATGATGCAGTAAGCTGTAGGAGAAGCTGGTGTCCTTCATCAGGGAGCTAAACGTATGTCTGATCCAGGAGTCAGAGAGGATGGAGAAGCTGCAGGCCCAGCTGCTTTTCACCCCAAGACTAGCCAGCAGGTACAGGACAACATGAGTGAGCCACAGCAGCACGCAAGCTCTGAGCCACCAACCTTCCGAGTGTAAAAGAATAAGGCTGCTGCTTCACCGGTTCACTTTTGCCTTCCAAGCTCACTCAAAATGTCTCTTTAAGTCAACTAATCCAGGGCTATACAGACAAGAGGATTTTGGGTGCCCTGGTTTCAGTTTGGCTGAGTCAATACACAAATCCACCCAGTAGGGGTGTCCATACCCAGTTTAAGGACCCCTGACTTAACCAAAGACAAAGGGCAAGAGAGTCTTTCTGAAAGTTGTGCTTGGGAGTTAGGATTAAATTTCTAGCCTTGTTGCATATCCTACAGGTGAACATGTTAAACCTAAAACACTATCGGCAAGGGAGGATATCACCCCTTTAGTCCAGGGCTTAGGTAGTGGCGTATGTGTGGGAGGTAGGGGAAGCTTTCCATCTTACAGGCCTGGGTTTGAGGGCCTGTTGGCGGTTAACCTCCCTGAATTTCAGTTTCTTCATTTATAAAAGGGGCTGATAGTCCCTACTTTGCAGGATTCTAAAGGATAATATTACAGTAGCATACGTGAAGCCCAAATGCACAGGGCCAGCCTACAGTAACTGCTTAATAAATGGCAGCTATTATTTCAAGGATGTCTTATAGCTTCCAGATTAATAAAAGCATGTTGAGATCTTAGATCTGCTAAATCTTTGGAGGATCACACAAGCCAAAGTCTGCTTAAGCCAGGATTAGAACTTACAGAGCCGTCAGTTTTTGCCCCCTAAAACCAGAGTTCTCCATGTCCTTGAGTTGCAAGCATAGTTGGGGAAAAAACTGATCATCCCAACTGGTTACTTTTCCATTGATGAATGCCTTCAATGGCTGCAGGCAAAGGCAGCAGTCAATAGGAAACCGCGCTCCATGTTGCTATTGCAATTCAGTATTCCCTAAAGGCAGATGCCTCCTTCATGCCTCAGAGAGTTTCAATTGACCTGGAAGTCACGGAGGCAAATAAAGCTGTGAAGGATGGAAAAAGGACACTCCTGTCCTATCACAATTTCATTCTCTCCACCCCCTGCTCTCTTATAGCAATAAATTATTTAAGGGCCACAAACACACTTCCTGGTTGGAATGCACTTGGTCCTGAACTAGTCAAGACTCTGTGTTTGCAAGAAACAGAAACCCAAGTCAAACCAGCTGTAAACAAACAAACAAGTAAGTAAGCAAGGATGAAAGAAAGAAGGAAGGATGAAAGGACAGAGTCAGGTTATTGTTTATTTGGTTCATGCAATGGGAAGTTCAGGAGGAGTGGACCTCAGGTTATTGCAGGGACTTAGCAATGCAATCAGATCTCTCTCTCCTTCTCTCTCTTCATCTCTCTGCTCAGTTTACATTCTCACCTACCGCAGTTGGGCTGGCTCTACCTTGCTGTGGAGAGGAAGTAGAGCATGGTTCACACAATTACTGGTTATATCATCTCAGTCTGGTGTCATCATCTTCTTTCTCCCAAAGCCTGCATATAAAGTCCCAGGGAAAGATTCTAATTGGCTCAGCTTGATGCACAAAAACGTTTCTAGCCAATCACTGTGGCCAAGTAGATGGAGACTGTGGTTGGCCAAGTCTGGATCTCATATTTACCCCTGAAAACTAAAGACTGGTTTGGCAGCCCATTAAAACTACAAGGAGAGGGGGTGGATCATTTCACCCAAATGAAATAAGTTGTTGTACCCGAAGAAGATGGGGGAGGAGATGATGAACAGACACAATTGACAGGTGTCCATTACAGATCCTTTATGTCTCAAGGTGGTTTCTATGAGTTTCCAAAAAATGTCTCTGAAAACAGAGAAGACTTTACCAATTACAAAAGAAATACTCTTTGTTGACAGAAAGAGGAGAAAATGTACAAAAAAGAAGAGCTGGGTAATGAGGCTGTCATTAAAAACTGTTTTGGAAAGTACATAACTCTTTGTGACTTGAGGTGTTTAATCTCTGCGAGTTTGACTCTCATATCGTTTTTTTCTTTAAGATTTAATTTTTTTCCTTTTTCTCCCCAAAACCCCCCTGGTATACAGTTATATAGTCTTCGTTGTGGGTCCTTCTAGTTGTGGCATGTGGGACGCTGCCTCAGTGTGGTTTGAAGAGCAGTGCCATGTCCGCGCCCAGGATTGGAACCAACGAAACACTAGGCTGCCTGCAGTGGAGCGCGCGAACTTAACCACTCAGCCACGAGGCCCGCCCCTCTCATATCTATTTCAACCAGTCTCTAATCTCAGTCTCCAACCTTCAGGGGGTAGGAGTAGCACCCACTTCACGGGGCTTCTGTGAGAATTATATGAGCTAATGCAAGTAAAACACGTAGTACAAAGCCTGATGCACAGAGAGAGATTTTTACAAGTCAAAATATAATTTGGGTATGTTCATGTAGCCCCAATATCCCCACTGTACACTGAGGACTCTTTGCTGCAAATACCTGCAACTCTCTGCTTAGGGTCCTTTTTCCGGCCGAGGGAGACCCCTCCAGAGAGCTAATTCCCCCAAATGAACTCTCAACTGACAGGAGTTCATAAATACTCACCCCTCGGTGGGACAACTCAGAGTTCCCCAGCATGACTGCACTCCAACTGACTCATTCAAGAACTTGCCTTCTTTTGGGCTTCCTTTCCTTCCCTGTCACTACTCCCACTCCCCTACCAGCATTCCTGCAATCACCTCCAAAATAAACTACTTGCACTTGAATCCTTGTCTCAGGATCTGCTTCTGGGGAACCCAAACTAGGATAATAAATCCGCAAAGAAAATTTGTGAAAGAAAATGCTCCAGAATATTCACCATCATTGTTTTACGACTGGGAGGATTGTAAATGATTTTCCTTTTTACTGTCTATATTTAAAACATTTTCCACAAATATGAGTATAGATAGCAACTAATTGATTCTTGAAGTAGTCTAAAACCTTAAGTCTGGTTTTTAGTCTCTGCAGGACCTTCCCACCTTTCTATTCTACTTACTTCTAACTCTACATACCTAATAAATAAGTCTTCTTACTTTTGCACCTTGTAAGTCCATTCCCAGCTCCATGCTTTCACTCATACTTTGCCCAGCTCTTTCTATTAATTCTACCTCTTCCACAAGGCCTCTGCTGATTCACTCCAGCCCATGATGCCATTTTATGTCCATTTCTTCTATGTATCCTTTAATTGACATTGTCAATTCTTTCTACACTCTACCTCATTTTAAAGAGATACATGTAAAACACTACTTTGGTATGTGTCTCTCAACTTTCTAGAACATTTGGATCAGCAATAGAGCTGCTTTCAACACAAAAATAGTGTGAGACCAATTCAAGATAAAATACTCCCCCTCAAAATTATTTACGATAATATCTAAGCTGCATCTGCTATTTCAGTCTCTAACAAAGGGTCTTTATTACAGGACAGCAGCCACGAGGGAAAAAATGGAAAGAAACAGAAGCTGGCTCTGATGCACTCATTCCACCATCTATAAATGATCTTTTCATGAGGACGCAGCCGATAAGGAGAGAAGGAAAGACAAAAAGCATTCTTGACTTAGGAATGGAATAGCGTCTCCCCCTCTGTGTCTGATTCAGTTACTCAGAATGGCTTTCTTATGGCTGTGCCTCTTGTGAATTATGAGTCTCTCTCTCTCTCTGCCTCCCCAGGCTTCATATTGAAGACAAGACGCAGCTGCCAGGGCCTCCAGAGATTTCCCAGCAGTCTACTACTGTGAAATAAAACACCACGTTGTGCTGGAAAGCTAGCCAGTCTTTTCTTCACACGGCTGTGCTATCTCGTGACCAGGATAAGGGATCCCAGGCCTGGACACTTACTGCTTCTCTTGAGATCCATGGCATGGTCTTCTAGACAGTTCTCAATCTTTTTGTGTTCCAGCTTCCCAGAGTGCAATTGGTAATTGTCTCCTTAAAGAGATTTGATATGTTTGTATAATACATGTATGCTCCACCTTCTTGAAATATGGTCCTGAAGGAGGGCATTTGGTTACCATTAGAGCAACTATTTTACTTCCTGATAGAGAGCTTCTGTGGCCCTGTTGCCACAGATGATTTGAGACTTTGACAGGCTTGTGATCTTCTCTATTTGCATCTTTTGTGTCATTACTACCAGCAGGATTGCATTATATAAATGGGCTGAGGTTTATACATAATGATTGGTTGAACCGCTTCTGATGTTGCAATCTCAGCTTTATCTGCCCCAAAGGAAAGTGGAGACAGCTAAAATAGGCCTATAACCCTGCACAGAGATTTGGAGTATACTAGTGAAATGTTGGGAAGGTATCAAATTGGAGGCTATCTCCAGTTAAATAGTTTAAACCCTGTTAGAGACTGAGGCTAAAAGTAAACATGACGCCCCATCCTCATATCCTGAATTCAGTCTTTAAATAGTAGGATAGGCTTCAAATCCCAACAAAGGCTTGGGTGAGCCTATAGCAAAGGAGAAGGAAGGATGTGAGAAATTGCTGTGTTCTTGCTGATTATGGTGGCTCTCCAAGTGTTGGCAGACAGGCCTCTTGCACATTCTTTTCTCCGTCACCCTCTTCACCCAGGTTCTTAGCTAGCAAATAGGATAAATGAAGTTCCCCCTTCCTCTTGGATATACCTTGTATTCAGAAGTCTTTACCAGACTAAAGTCATCATATGCTAAGAACTGAATTTCTTCTTTTTTTTTTTCTTGTGAGGAAGATTAGCCCTGAGCTAACATCTGCCACCAAACCTCCTCTTTTTGCTGAGGAAGACTGGCCCTGAGCTAACATCTGTGCCCATCTTCCTCTACTTTATATGTGGGACGCCTGCCACAGCATGGCTTGCCAAGCGGTGCCATGTATGCACCTGGGATCCGAACTGGCGAACCCCAGGCCGCTGAAGCGGAACGTGCACACTTAACCACTGCGCCACCAGGCTAGCCCCAGAAGTGAATTTCTTTCTGACCTCTGTGGAGTGTACATGAGAAAATAGGAAGAGATCCAATAGGTGATGTGAATATTAATTTGTATATGCAATCAGGAAACAAATCCATTCGGGAGTACACAAGCAAAATCTGAAAGTAGTTCAATTTACCAACTAAGGAGCAAAGATGGAGTCAATTATTTTTCCATCTCTTTTGTGATAGGTGCTCAATAAATACAGTTGGGTTAATTTATTAAACCAAAAACATTCATACCCATTTTGAAGAATAATCTGAAAGGAAACTATCAAACGCAATGAATATATAAACTATACCTGGAACCACTTCTCCACTTTTTAATTGTGAGGTTAAAACGCTTTCCAAGTATAACTCATTAATTTTTACAAGTTGTAACAGTCCCCAAAGGAAGGAAAGTAACAATCACCGTTATTCCATTTTACAGATGTGGGAACTGAAGAACAAAGCACGGCCCAGCACGAATCAATGAGTCACAGTCAGAATAGAATGACGTGAACCTGGGACAGAGGGAGCAGAAATGTAGCTCAGAATCTCTTTGCAGGCTCTTTTTCGATCTCCTTGCCCCACTTTGACTATCTAACCACCTGGGAAGCCTTGACATTGCACTCTAGTACAATAGAACAGACTTCTCCCTGCCCATCAGAAGGGCAGGGTGAGGAGGCAATCCCCGGATTCATTTTGCTGGGACTCTGTTTAGTTCCCCACTGCATGCTCACCTCCACCCTGCACACCCCAGTGCTCACCAAACTCGGCACTTGGCTTGGCCCTAGTGAACTCTGGTCAAATAAAAGAACGAATGAACGAATGAATGCTTCATGACGCCCATTTTGGCATTTGAGCTATTAAATCCATATTTCTTAAAAAGGTACAGCAAGCCCTTTCAGAAGAGAAAAAAGCCCCCTAGCATCACTTATCTGCAATTGTTCCTGCAAAAACAGCAGTAAGAATCTCTCCAGATTGACAAGGGACCATACACATTTGGTTCCAGTGGTGCCCCTTTCTAATAGAACAAATACCTAAGTAAATAAATAAACACAAATACCATATCTGAGGAAAGGGAATTATAAAACACTAGGCTACATGCTTTTAAATGCATTATCTCATTTGGTCCTCACAAAAACCTTCTGAGGGGACTGTTCTTTTTTCTTCCTTTGTATAGGAATTGAAGACTTAGAGAAGTCCTTTAAGGAAACTGAGACTTAGAGAAGTTAACTAACTTACCCAGAATCACACAGCTTGCAAATGAGGATTTACAGTCAAGTCTTTCTGGTTCTTGCTCCCACTCTGGCTTCTTGACTCCTCTCCTCCTTCTCTTCCTTTGCTTGTCTCTCAATTTCTGTATCCCTCTGTTTCTCTCCTACCACTTATGTTTATCTTTGCATAGCTTTTTCACATTCTCCCAGGGGTCCATGATTTAGAAAAGTTCCATTACCGGAGAGCGTTGCGAGTCAGATTCAAAGGTCGAGCAGAGTGTCTGATACTCCAACCACCAGGCCACTGCCTAAGGTCACTGCCCAGCTGCTGAGCACATCCCAGACTCACAGACTCTGCTGGGCCATCCATGCATTTTGTCACTTGGATTTGAAAATGGCAATTACTAATTTTAGAAACAGTGTTTAGAAATTGCTGCCACTTAGATTTTGTCAAGGAGGTTATACAAAGGTGCTATCAATATAAATAATTTGCATCAGAGATTTGCTCGGCTTCTTCCATAGAAACACTCTTCACTCTCCAGAAATCCCGAGGATCCAAAGATTGTCCAAATAACAGTTGCACCTCTGCATACTTCTAAGTGCCAACTTCTGAGTAATGACGCTACAAAACACGTGCTAAGTGGTTTGTATTTACATACATTGTCTCTTTTAACCAAGGTTTATGGGATTAAACAATAGCTCAGTTGTCACTAGTATGTGGCAGAGCCTGCTCTCCAATACAAGTGGACCTCACGTCAGGGCCTAAGCTCTCAACCCTTCTGTTCTCAGTGACAAGAGGTGGGCCATCCCTGTGGAAGCAAAGATGAAAACAGCCAGCAAGGAACTTGGAATCCAGTAGCAAAGATTTTTAAAAGGTTCACAGATATAATAATAAAGAGCAGAATGCAACCTACTATTACCCTCTTGATCCAACAGATAGGAGTGGTAATGATTTCTTAAAAAGAGCAAAGCTTTAATTTATGTGTGACGCTTTTCAAAAGAGCTCAGAGAAAAGAGGAAAGCACAGAGCAGACTCTGAGATGGGCAGCCTTCCAAATGTCACAATTACTTCTGTGGAAAAGCAGTGCTAAGACTGAGGGGGTAAAAGCCCAGAAAGTCAGTGACCGGGGTGGGATTAAAACTTGTTTTGTGCTTCTGGAGATAAAGGAGACAGAAGGGCCATGGAAAGATTTGAGCTAATGACCCACATGGCAGCCACCCCCTCATACTAGTGGGGCAGCTGAGAATCAAGAATTAACCACTAACACTGAAGGGCCCTTAAAGGCCAAGGCCTTTCCTTGGTTTATTTTGTTTTGGGATAAATCATTTACTTAACACACTGTAGTTCTTAGGACAGTACGTGCTGTATTAATTTATGACTGTTATCAGGTTGAAAGAGAAAATACAAAGTTTGTACACAAAAGAAAAAATCTCCCAAATTGTTTTCTTTAGATACATGCCTGCATGTGGAAAATCAGTGCAAGACTCATTTTTGAAGGGTTGTTTAAACACCAAGTGTTTTTAAATGACTCCAAACCTCAGTCAAATTGGCAATAGACTGGTCTTCCCTATCAAAATTCTACCTTTGATAAATGTCTATCCATTTTGACTTTAAAGTATATTCAAAGATTTCATAAGAATACAGAGCTAGCAAGTTCAGTAGCTTGGTGAGAGAGTCCTAAAAACTCGACCCTCTTCAGTATATGTTCATCAAAGACTCTGTTCAATATGAAGACATCTACTCTGCTAATTCATTTTCTGCCTGCAATCATATCTCTCCCTTGGGGTGCTTCATGGAGTGGTAAAAAAGCTATAATGCAACTATTTCTCAGAAAAGAAGTTTGTTTGTGCTACATTTACTCTTCAAGGGTTATCTGATTGCAATTATCATTTTCCAAAAAATCTTGCTAGAACTTGTAAAGTTCTAACAGAAATTGGTATGAGCAGTCAGGCAATGGCAAGTACAAGAAGGCAAAAACGAGTCCTGACTTCGTAAAGTATTTATATACATTCCAGCACATTCCAAACACATAAAGAATAAACTTAACAGAGAAAGGCATTCCATGCCCAAAAGTGAATCTTTGAAGCTGAGCTCTGACTAAGAGAAGCACTGTATGTTACCGCTGCACATAGAGAAACAGAGCAGATATTGTAGGCCCAAGTGAAGTGTCCGTGGAAGATTCGTGAGAGAGAAGGGCAAGCACACCCCAAGTAGATACTTCTCATAAGGACATGCTTTGCAATTTGAGCATTTTTGAGCTCACAATGGAATCCTAAAGCCATCCAGAAACAACAGATGTTTGAACCCAAATGATCCAACTTCTTGATGCCAAAATTAGGGCTCTGAAGAGGAATGTCAGGGTTGTAACATATGAAGAACGACTTCAGTAACTCTTCTGCAGGCGAACAGTTGAAAGAGATTTATTCTGTGGCTTGCTGACCTGTCCTTTTATCTGTGCTCATTTATATTCTAAGTGATAAAAATTTCTGTCAAATGGAAATATTAATAACTAAAATGCAAGTCTCTTTTCTAGGTCTGACTTCAATCTCCTCTCTCCCCTTTGAGAGCTCTAGCTCTAAACTGAATTATGTAACTGGGAGGAGGACCTTCTGAACATTATTTATGCCCAAACTTTTACATATGAAAACCAATAACAGGTTATGGTTGAACCTACACAGCACAGAATTATCTAGCTAATTCAACAGTTGGAAGCAGCAAGCCAGATATTTTAAGCGAGCAGACAAAAACAAGCCAACACCAACTCCCACCAACAACAAATAAGCAAATTCCACTTTGCAAGCTACTTTCATTCCAGATTAAATAGGCAAGAGACAAATGCCAAATCTGTGCTTTACTTGGTTTAAAGGATATATAGAGTTTATTGTTTAATTCTGAAACAAGGGTGCTGTTTTTTCATTAGCTTGTCAGACTAACTTTCCCCCTCTGTCCCCCTGTTCAATAAATGAATGCAACTGAGACATCAAATCACTTTATTCACTTTTCAAAGAAACTTCTTGCACCCCTAATTTACCAAATAAACTTCCTAGCAAGGTAGCAAGGTTTATTGATTTCCAGAAGGATGTTAGCATAACGATGTTTCTCATTTCAGCCACAAAAATCCTGGAAAATAACGCCTGCGAGGAGAAAGTGGCAGGATGGTCACAGTTCTAAAAGGGAGCCAGGAGCTCAAATTGTAACTGCATTTTAAAAATAGCAAAGCAGCTATGATTATAATTTAGCTCCACAGCATGTAAGCGTGGTACGAACAGGAAATGGGAGTACATCTTCTGAGCCTGATAAGATTCCCTAATGTAAGACATATGCTCTGGTTCTTAGTTGGGAGCTAGGCCTAGCCAGAGAGAAGAAAAGCATCTACATTTATCTTTAACCCAAAGATCAAACTTAGCAACCTTGGAAAATTTTTTGAATTGCTATTGAATTAAGTGATGAAGTTGAGAAATGTGTAGCGTAGATTCAAATGTGAAAAAATACCTTTACTAGAAAAATTAAAATGTGAAGTAACTTCCAGAGGAAAATTAATTAAGTGAGCTATGCATCTCAAGCCTGTGTTATCTCAGGGCAGCCTCTGCAGGGCAGAGCAGCTTCTTGGAGAAGTCAGTGCTAAACAGGGAGACATTCCTGACAAAAGAATCTCCACTGTCTATAAAAGGTCAAAGTTGAACTCATTAAGGATTGTATGTTTTAAGAACATTCTACAATGTCAATAAACATTCATAATTCTACTCACGATAAACAGAAATGTGACAAAATGCCCTTGAGATTACTCTTATCTTTTAGGAAGGAACTGATGCTTTATACATTTCTAGATTAGTGTTTTAGAAAAAGCGTAAGAGAGTAACATGGCTTAGCAATGGACACATGATGATGCATCAAAGTATAGATGGTTTAATCACCTCATCCAATTTTATAGTTCACATTAGGGACAGCCAATATCAGTGCCCATCAGCAAAATACAAGTTGGATTTGTTATCCTTTGATGTGGATCATAGTAAAGAAACCTGTAAGATGTAGAAAAGAAACCAAAACAGTACTTTAGTTTCTAGGCTCTATTCCTTTACCAACAGAAGGCTAGGGAAAGTTTTCTGGTTATTTAGAGTAAGAATAAATTCATTCATTCAACAAATGTTTATTAAGTGTCTCCTATGTGTGAGGCACTCCTGCAATTGCCAGGGATATAGCAGTGGGAAAGACAGACAAGGAGCTTACATTCTAGTAGAAGTCAGTCGACAAATACACAAACAAGAGACCTTCAAGGGTAATTAGCGCTATTAAGAGAATGAAAGGGCCATGTGCAGAGAAAAACAAAACAGTGGGGACCATTTTAAATCGGATGTTGAGGAAAGGCTTCCTTGAGCTGAGACCTGAATAACAGGAAGAAGCCAAATGGGTGAATACACAGGAGAATGTTCTAAGGGTAGAAGCAAGAGCTAGTGCCAAAGGTCCTGAGGTTGGAACAAGCTTGACTTCTTCAAGGAATAGAAAAAAATTCAATGAGGTCAGAACATGGTGATTGATGGGGAGAGGGGAAGAGAGGAGGTTGGGGAGGTAGTGGGGGCCAGATCATATAGGACCTGTTGTACCTTGTAAGAGGTTTGGACTTCTTTTAAAGAACAATGAGAGGTCTTTGGAGACTTTTATGTGACTTCGATCTGATTTTTATATTTTTTTAATCATAAAATATTTCAGGCATAAAATATTATCTATATGGATATCTATATGTTATCCATATAGATAAGAATAAAATGAATACCTTAAGAAATGAGATTCAGTTGAAATCCACATGGTACCTTTCTCAATCCTGTTCCCCTCCATCTTTAAAGGTAATCTCTATTCTGAATTTTATGTTTATAATTCCCATGCACAGACATTTTTGTGCTTTTACCACATACACACACTCATTTGTACCCATAAACAATATATATAACAATGCCTAGCAGAACCAGAAGGACCTACAACTAGAATACACAACTATGCACTGGGGGCTTTGGGGAGAAGAAGAAGAAGAAAAAGAAAAAAAGATTGGCAACAGATGTTAGCTCAAGCGCCAATCTTCAAAAAAAAAAATGCCTTGCATGGTTTTTTATTGAGGTATAATTGACTTTGTATGTTTTTAAACCATATGAATGGTACCATACTGTACATATTCTTCTGCAACTTGTTTTTTTCCTAATTTTAATTTTTAACTGCTTAGTATTCTCGTATATTAAAATACCACAGTTTATTCATTCTTTGGTTGATGGGCATTTATGTTGTTTTCAATGTTTTGTTCATATCTCCCTGGGCAGGCAATCAAATGTGGAGAGACAAGAGTGGAAAAACAAAAACCAGTTGGAAGACTCTTCAGGAGTGAGTAGAAAGCCCATGGTGGCTGGGACCAGGGTAGCAGCACCTGAGATGAAGAGAAATGGAGAAATTTGGTATATATATTGGAGATGCAGCTGCTTGGACTTGTGGATGGATTTGATAGGGAGGGGGAGGGGCTTCTGAGAGAAGGTGAGAAATCAAGGATGACTCCTAACTTCTGGCCTTGAACTTTAAAAGGTACTGTGTGATGTGCTATTTTAATTTCTCAAGGTTACTAAAAATCTTATCTATACTTTTGTCTCCTATAGTGCCTTGCAGTGTAAAATATTAGTTACTCCATAAAATTTTGTTGAATGAATAAACGATTGAATGAATACTAGACTTTACAAATGCTTCTCTACATTGCGATTATATTGAGATTTAGTTACATGACAATCTCGAGTATTTTCAGATGAAATGACGCCGGGTTTTGTTAAAATAATCGAGGGGGAATGTGTGTGTTTGCGGGTTATTAATAAGACAAAATTGACTCTATGGTGAACATTTTTTCAGCTGAGTGATAGGCGTATGGAGATCGCGCTTTTGTGAATGTTTGAAAATTACCATGATAAAAAATTTAAAAAGACTTAAGAAAAACATTTAGCTATCTTCCCATCAAGATGAGAACTGCCTCAATATGCCTGTTTAAATAAACATCCAAATAATAACCACTCCAAGTAAGTGGGTTGTCAGAGAATTCAGGAAGTCCAGCCAAAGTTCTTAACCTCTTGGGGTTCACAAACTCCTTAGAGAATCTGATGAAACATGCGGACTTTTTTCCCAGAAAAAAAAATACACATCTACACCATTTTGCATCAATATATCAGAGTGTTTTTTATCCTTTCTGAAGCTGGCGTCATAGACCAGGTTAAGAAATCCAGAGAGACTCAGTTAAAGACCTTGCTGAAGTTCTGACTGTGTGTTCTCAGATAATTTGTTAATATGGAATTTTGTCACGTTGGGTTTTTTTCTACTTTCCATATTTGGTTCTTACATTCCTATCTAGAGTTTGCAGCCGGATGGTTGGGGTTTGAGTCTTGTCTTTGTCACTTTTAAGCTACGTACATGATCTTGGAAAGTCACTTAAGCCTTCTAAGCTTCAGCTCCTTTATCTGTAAGTTTGAAATAGTAACACACCAAATACAATTGGTGATAAAAATGAGCTAACATAATTGAAAGTCCTTTGTAAGATTTGAAGAGTACTGTAAACTGGTGGTAAAATTTTGTACTTATTATATGCCAAGAACTTTTCTAAACACTTTAAGTACTATTAACCTCAGTTTTACACATGGAGAAACTGACAAACAGAGAAGTTAAGTAACTCGCCTAGTGTCACACAACTAGTAAGTGTTTGAGCTAGAATTTGAGCCTAGCCAATCTAACTGTAAAGTATCATAAAGTGCTATTAATCTTTTTCCTGTGAATTGCATTACTCTTTACTCTAATTATAACACCCCTCCACAGCTCCGTGGTATAATGTTGTGATCATCTGATGAGTACTGTCAACCTAGCACAGAGAGGAAAACTGTCACTCAAGTAGCAGCCAATTAAAAGAAAAAAATAATTATGCCACCCTTCATCTATATTTAACCTTATCTTATTATTTTTTAATTTTTTTAAATTAAGGTTTTGTTTTTAAATTAAAATTTTATGTTTTTTAAAAAAAATTCTATGTTTAATATTTATACAGGAAGATTTTATTTTATTTAAGCCCTTTTTTGGAGAAGTGGTTAACCCCAGGGCTGGGGCAGGGAAAACACAAGGTGAATCTGGAGCATCTTCTGATGCCAAACAAGTCAGGAAGCTTCAAAAAAACAATGGCAGTGTGTCAAAAAGGCATAGGGGCCAAGCAGAAAGAGCTGCCAGTGGCCAAAACTGCAACAGTCTGAGCAAGAAATAAACAACAATAGCATAGGATTAAAACCCATAGAATAAAATAGATGTCCACGAATCATACTGCTACTAACAAATAACTGAATTAAAAAATGAATGCGGGAGAAGAGACTGTCTATCTTGCATAAAAATTCCAGTTAATAAATATGGAAGAAATGAGGAAAATGGAAAACTGAAAACAGGACACCACAATAATATTTGTTGCAGGCAACATCCATCAATGGACGCTAAAATCAGTAGAACAGAAACAAGATATTTTCATAATCTCAAAGTATCTCCCCCCAAATATCTATTAATGACAAAGGTAAAAATAGTAACTTTATAGTGGGGAAACCTGGTAAACAACACCTCAACCGAGTGACAGGAGTTGGCATCACCAGTAACAAGATATCAACATCTTGAACTCCTGGATTATGACGTCCCGAGAAGGGCACATCACTTCTGTGTATTCTGGTCAAAAATCCACAAACTCAGTTTAATCATGAGAAAACGGCAGCTACAACAAAATTGAAGCACATTCTACAAAAACCTGACTAGTACTCTTCAAAAATGTCAAAGTCATGAAAGACAAGGAGAGACTGAGGAACGGTCCTCATTGTTGGAGTCTGAAGAGACCCGACAATTAAATGCAAAGTGAGATCCTGGATGGGATCTCAGAAAAGGAGGTTAGGGATAACAGGGTAACCCCAAAAAAAGTCTGTAGATTAGGTGATAAAAGTATGATACCAAAATTAATTTCTTAGTTTGATCGTTATACTATGGCCATGGAAAACATTAATATTAGAGGAAGCTGGATCAAGGGGACACGGGTACTACATGCTCTATTTTTGTAATTTTTCTATAAGTCTAAGATTATTTCAAAATAAAAAGTTAAAAACAAAATGTAAGTGGAATGCACAAACTTTAACCATTATGCCACGAGGCCAGCCCTGAGAACAATTTTCTGACTCAATCAATTTTATTTAAAGTTGTATCAGTATGCCACCTAAAATCATTATGCAAATGACCAAGGTAACATGCCATTTTGGGGGGAAGATGGCCCTATTCTAAAAGGACCAACTGAATCAGGGCTCATTAAGATTAGAGCTCAGTCTCTCTCAATCTTCCTCAGTCCTTAAAAATCATCTCTTCTCTTCTGTAATCTCCTACCTCCTCTCACCTACCTCTCTTTCCCATCTCCAATCCTCTATAGACTTATTTGTAGTTTCCATAGCACTCCTTTGTGCATACCTCTTTAATAGCACCTAAAACATAAATTTATAATTATTTTTTTCCAACTCTGTCTCCCTCACTTGAATTATATTATGTAGGACATCAGGGACTGTCATGGCATGTTTATATACCCCAGAGCTCTTACCAGTATCTAACAAGATGGCAGGCCCATAATAAACAGTTGAATTATTAAATTAAGGGAATTACAGAAGTTAGGGGAAAAGAAAGAACTGTGCAATTTTCTCCCATCCTTGAAGCAGTGATTTTGTTATCACCTGTGTTTGAAAAGCTTATTCTTGAGATCATTCATAAGATCTCCCCAAATACACATGAAGGTTTTCTGAAAAAGAAGATGAAAAAAGTAGATAGCAGTCCCTTCCTTCAAAATCTCTCAGAATTAATTTGCTTGCTAGAGCAATTATAATATATCACCCTTCTATTGCAAAATAAATGCTAAGACTTGGATAGATGCCTCCATTGTAGACATTACTGTCACATTTTTGTGGCTTCCTGGTAAAGTGAGGGTAGTGCTGAAGTCACTTTTCTATACCTGGGTGATGATCTCTGCTCTCCACAGAACAGATGATGGACTGATCCAGCTCCTAGCTGACAATAGCTGAAAAAGGTAAAGGAAACACACTGCAGAATAACATTCTTGCCAGTAGCCAGAAATGAAACCTTTCTTGACATCTCTTGAGATGGTTAATAGCAGTTTCTTAGGAGTATGTAATTATGTCTAGATAGAAACCAACCTATGAACAATGATTCCCTTTGAGAATAGGATTCAGTGTATGAGTACCAGACCTAACACGGAGGTGCATGGCAAGCATCCTTGAGATATTAAGCTGAAATAATCTCTACCTTATGAAATTATTAGACAGAAATCAGTAACTTTTGCATACTACATGAAAAAAATGCTTAGGAAAAATAATGGAAGGAAGGAATCTATTTATAATAAGCAATAATATACATAAAATACTTCATCCTCATTCATAATAAACATTATTAGAACTTTGAAAGCACACTGAGATACCAATTTTCTCCTATCAAACAGGCAAAAATCCAAAAGTTTTACAACACACTCGCTTACAAAACTCTCAGGAAATGGGCACTCTCATACATGCAGTATTTGGAAGTATATGGAAGGATATTTGGCAATGGTGTCAAAATTATAAATGTATCTACCCTTTAACCTTCCAATGTCACTTCCCAGACTTCATCCTTTATACCAGCAACATGTGAAGTGGCAGATGCACACTGTTACTCATTGCAGCATAGTTTGTAATAGCAAACGACTGGGGGGAAATATCAAGCATTCATCAAAAGATTTTTTTATACAAAATAAATTTGTGCAAAAATAAATTACATAAATCTCAATTGAGGGACATTTTACAAACTATCTGACCAGTACTCCTCAAAACTGTCAAGGTCAACAAAATCAAGAAAAGCCTAAGAAACAGTCCTAGCCAAGAAGAGCCTAAGGAGACATGATGACTGAGCGTAATATGATCTCCTGGATCAGAAAATGGGAAAACTAAGGAAATCTGAACAAAGTGTAGACCTTAGTTAATAATAATGTATCAATATTGAGTCAACAATTGTAACAAGCTTACTGTGCTAAGGTAAAATGTGAATAATAGGTGAAAATGGGTATGTGGGAATTCACTCTACTGTCTGCACAATTTTTTTTGTAAATATAAAACTGTTCTTAAGAAATGAAAGTTATTAATAAAAATTAGTTATAGGATAGCCATATAGTGGAATAATTCTATGGAATGTTCAAGAAAGAATAAGGAAGCTCTCTCTGGACTGATGAGGAAAGATCTGCAAGTTTGTTAGGTGAAAAAAGCTGTTGCATAAGAACTTGTATTTGCTTAAAGAAACCCTGCACACACGCACTCGTACCTAATACAGCGGTCATCTTTCAGGGGTAGAGCAGGAAAATCAGGGTGGATGGAGAACAGGGTGAGAAGAAAAAAAACTATGTATATACACACACACACATATTTAACTATGTGAATGGAATACATATTCAACTAATTCTAACTCCTGCCTATAGGACCCCCTATGAATAAGCAATGAAATGGACTCCCGGTTAAAATGTGATTATTATTAAGAAACAACTCTTTTCCCCAAATAATGAATCTTTCTACCCTCTGCATCTCGATGGATTCATCACAAAAATGAGTACAAATAAAAACCCAACTGATTTGAGCCTGCTAAACTTGTACGAACCAAGACTCCTAAATAACTTTGCCTAAAAGATCATACTACCCTATCATAATATCCTTAGTTTCTTTTTCTATAAAGTGATGGTAGGCCTAAATAAAATTTTCTGTTTTGAAAAACTCTTATTGTTGATTGAAAGAGAGATAATTTATGCATAGGGGAAAAAGAGGGGTGAGTGGAAAATGGCAGATCCATAAAAAACTATTTGAGATGAAGAGCAAGTTATGAAAGTTTGTTATTTTCAAAAAAGAACAAAGTTAAGTTCTGTTCTCCCTCTGGTAAGATGTTTCTTCACTATTTCAACAGTGAATATATAGCAGGGACAAAATAATTTGAAATTGGAAGTTATTCATTTTTTTAAAAAACTTAGTGATTTGAAGAGTAAGATTCATTTTGCCTTTATTTCAAAAAACTCTTAGGAACACAATTCAGGTGGAAAGGCATTTAATTATATGAACTTCACAATGACATTATCTTCAAATCAGGCCCACCTCCTGTCATTTGAGGGGACTCAAGTCAAAAGCATATATTGAAGTCAACCTCTCATATATCTAAATATTTTAAAGTTATAAATCAAACTAACAAATTGTTAAATAAATATTTAAATTCTTCCACTTTGACAGCTTCATAACAATCTAAAACATTAGGTTTGAATTTAGATTTCTTGGATTCTTCAGAATTCTATACCAGAAAATAGCAGAAAGGAGAAAAGCTGGCCCCTGGCCCCAGCCCATGACTTACTCATCCTTGTAAGGACAGAGGTAGGGAAGAAGCCATGGAAATTGCTTGGACCATGTGAGCTGGAAATTCCTCTGTCCAGGTCCCCCCAAATATGGTCTGGTAGAGGCACACAGGCTCTGAGTGGGCATGTCCCCTTGGCAACACAGACACTTCACCCCACGAGGAGGGGCAGGGCCAAAGGAAATCAAGAATAGGGCCCTGAAAAGTTTGGGGTCCAGGGTCAGAGACCTTTCTCATCCTGGTCTAAGGTTGCTACTGCTTCAGAGACTTCTCAGGGACCAGTCATCAGATGAAGGAACAGAGAGTAAAGCTTTCATTCTTCCTGGTCCTTTGGAATATCACTTTGAAATAAAGATTTTTATGATGATGACATTAACTGACAAATAGAAAAAAATCAAAAGATGTAATTGTTTGTCTTTGGGCATCATGCAACATGGGGATTTTCTGAAATTCAAGGGCGTATACAAAATAAAGTGGAGTTGGCTGATTTTTATTGTTATTTAGTGCAGTTTTTACATAGTGTGTGATTCAAAGATAATCTCTAGAGAGGAGGAATGGGGGTTGGGAGAATGAGGAGAATTTTACTCTTCAGTTGGTACCATTCTTAATTGTTGGATTTTTTATTTTTATCAGGTAGATATTTTGCATTTACATGAAAACAACAAAAAAATTAAATATCTTCTAATAGTCCTCTAAGCAAATATAGAAGTTTGAATGCTGAATTTAATTGTCAGGCATAGGTCTTTTGGTCCCCAGATGAATCATTGCCAATGCAACATATTCGGTAATGTGATAAATACAGAAACTCTATTTTTTCTTAATGGCAACATTCACATTTGAAGCAAGCTGTCAGTAGCAAACAGCTTTGCTTGAGTTGCCTGGTTTAGCAGATGTCTTTGTTAGGAATGTGACAATTATCACCATTATTTATTTCGCTGAATATCAAGTGGTACAGAGGGAAGCCAAGTCCTCATCAATAGTGCACATGGTTAATTACATCATGCTAGCTCCTCACATGCCTTATTCTTTGTTACTTGCTCTTGAAATTATAGAAAGGTATATCTGACCGACTTAAAACCAAACGCAGATCAAAGTTAACATCAGCTGTCACACAAAACTATGCAGACTACATGGAAAAAAGAAAACTATTTTTTCTGGCTGCTTTATTTGCTGTATAACATTAGGTAATATTTACTGAGCACTTGCTCTGTACCAGATAATGAGTATGCACTTTACATACATTATCTCTTCTAATTATAATCAGTAGCTCCCCCTGATATTTGCATATATTCTTTCACTTGCACTGTGCCTTCCTTTTAACATGTTATTATTTGTTATATTAGTCAATGACTTGTTTTGATATAATGAATATCATGAATTTTTGTCCATTGAATAATGCTTATTATAGAAGTTCTATTACGAATGGAAAATTTACATTAAAATAAAGATCAAATCATTCAGTAAAACAAGATAAAAATTTTCCTCCCTAAAACAAGCTAAATTTTGTTCTTAATTCTATAAATAAAATCAAGGCAACTCTTGCTATAGAATTCAACAATTTGATAAAAAAAAGCAACTACAATGGGAGTGCTTCATAATCATTGATTTGGATACAAAAATGAATTACTGTCCCTCTCTTCTAAGTGTGTGGTGTAATGGAGAAGAGGAACAAATAATTGGATGCCAGGACAGATTGTGGTAAATCTTTTCCAGATATCAATCAGGAACTTAAAAACATGGAGAGGCTCTTGTTCTGACTTTCATAATGGGGAGACAGTATTTTAGAGGAGAATGTTTTGAATTGGGCTTTCAAGACTAGGTAAACTTACAAAAGCTGATCTGGAAGGAAATGCACCCCATGGAGGCAATAGTTTAAGAAAAGACACGTGAGCATAGGACCTGTTTGGGAGGATTTACCATAGACCAGGCTGCAAGAGTTGAATGGGAGATAAGGTTAGAGTGACAGATTTAGACCAAATCATGGAGGGCTTTGACTATGGAAGGCAACGGGCAGAAAAGGAAAGTCTTTGTGCTTGAAGTGACATGCCCAGATCTGAACCTTTGGAAGATGTCTCCAGAAGTAGTGTTCAGAAAAGCCAACATTTAATGTGCATATTGGTGGGGAAAGACAAATGAGTCAAAGAAAGAGATAGAGTTTTTTAAAAGGCAAAAGCATGTAACGTGTGAATAACAAAGCTGACTTGCTATTATTCCACTAAATGGAGAAAAAACAAACTGAAAGCAGGGCGACTATTTAGAAGGCTATGCAATGCTGGGTCCAGGCAAGAGTTAATGAGTTTCTAAAGAAGGGTAGTGAACAGAAGGAGATTGATTTGAAAGATAATGGTGGAAGGAGACCCCACTGGATTGATTAGCCAAGATAAAAAACACAGGAGTGAAAAGTGATGTGTTTAATTTAGATCAGAGTTTAAGGTGGCTGCAACACATCAGAATAGGGTTAGGAACCGGGTCTGATTAGGGGAAGACAGATGAGGGCTAAGGGTAGAAAGCTGGAGTCATTCTCATAAAGGGGATAGCTAGATAGATCGAGATATAAGAAAGGATGAGATTACAAAGGGATTGTTGAGAGTTAAAACAGAGAGGGCTGAAACTGAATCTTCAGAAAGCTTATATTTAAGGGCTTGTTTTAAGGGGCGGGGGCAGTGGGGGTTGTGGGGAGTGGTGAAGGAATCCTGGAAGGAAACTAAACAGAAGCCATATGTGAGGCAGGAGAACCAGAAGAGTGTGACATGGGCTCCCAGGGAGATGAGAGTTCTAGTAAGGAGAGAGTAGTCAATGTTGTCAAATTCTGCTGAAACACAGAAGATCTATGGAGAGGTTTTTGCCTTTATGTCTTTCCATGAGCTGATGGTGCTGAGGATCAAGAGGGAAAAGAAACCAAGGTGGATGAAGTTGGTGGATGAAGTTTGTGGATGAAGAGGAAGGAGAGAGAGAGAAATACCATGAACAGAAATTAGAATCAAGGAAGAGTAGCGGTCGGCCTGGTGGCGCGGCGGTTAAGTGCCCGCGTTCTGCTTCGGTGGCCCAGGGTTCGCCGGTTTGGATCCCGGGTGCAGACATGGCACCACTTGTCAAGTCATGCTGTGGTAGGCATCCCACATATAAAGTAGAGGAAGATGGGCACGGATGTTGGCTCAGGGCCAGTCTTCCTCAGCAAAAAGAGGAAGATTGGCAGCAGATGTTAGCTCAGGGCTAATCTTCCTCAAAAAAAAAAAGGAAGAGTATTAGGCCAGGAGAGAGAATGCTTGTAGATATCAAGGGAGGGACAAGAAGAGAGGGAGCCCCCCAAAATGGATCTGGAGTAGATGAAGGGGAGGAAATGGAAGAGGAGCAAAGTCCAGAAGGACACGGGGAGGGAGGAGAGAAAAGGATAGATGGAAACACTGGCTTTAGAAGGAAATTGGGAAAATTCTTCACAGACTAGAAGGAAGATAAGGGAATGGGTGATAATTTGGACAAAGTGAAATTTATATAGTATTCATATCAGATGACCTCCCGCTTCTCATGAAGTAGATAGCAAAAGAAGTTGGTGTAAGTGTAGAAATTTAATGAGAACGCAGAAGATTGGAAGAACAGCTATGTGTATTTTAAGAGTGAATCGATAAGAGATAAGAAAAGGAATTCCCAGTGTTGTTGAATTGCAAGACAAATTGGAAGGAATACATTTTGGAGCCTCCAATCAACCTGGTTATGCTACTTTCTCCAGAAATATTCAGCTGTCTAGAAGAGAGAACGGAAGAGAGAGATGTTTCCCTTAACCAGGACTGGAGATCAGCAGGATAGGTATGCCAGAAGATCAGTGAAATGAGAGTCATTAGGATGCAGGTGCAAGCACAGTGGGACAAACTGTCCCTCGAATTTGTGAGGTGCCTTGGGATGTCCTGAGAGGCCAGAAAGGCTGGCAGATGGAGAAAGGGCAAAGTGCCTAGGTCTGAAAGTGTGAAGAGTGGGTCAGAAGGAATGAAGTAACAGGAGAGGTAGACAGATAGATAGCGTGGTCAGAGGAAACTCTTCACATTTAAGAGTCTCAGATGTGGAGACATTGTAGATGATGGTCAAAAATAAGGTGTGGCTGCACTGAGGAGGATCTGAGATATAATGAGTCACAGAGATCAAGGTAAGGACCTGATAGTCCAAAGAATTAGAAGGATTACCAACACGGATTTTCAATCCCAAAGAATATACTGGTTATAACCGAGATTTTTTTAATATGACGAAAACCACATTAAAGTGGCATTAAAACATATTAGCAGGGGCTGGCCCAGTGGCCGAGTGGTTAAGTTCGTGCGCTCCGCTGCAGGCGGCCCAGTGTTTCATTGGTTCGAATCCTGGGTGCGGACATGGCACTGCTCATCAAACCACACTGAGGCAGCCTCCCACATGCCACAACTGGAAGGACCCACAACGAAGAATATACAACTATGTACCGGGGGGCATTGAGGAGAAAAAGGAAAAAAATAAAATCTTTAAAAAAAAAAAACAAAACACATTAGCAGCTAGAAAAATATTTGGAAAGAAGACATTCAACCTTATTCTTTCAACAAATATATATTGAACCATGTGCTTAACATGAAACTATATTCAATAAGCAAGATATGGCGGATTCCTCTTAGACAATGGCTTAATTAATATTAAGATTTTACTTCCCTCTGTCAAAGAGTACAACTTAACATCTGATAACCTTGTACTAAAAATAGAAAATACAAACTGGTTACTTGAAAGAAGAAAAAACGATAGGAAAGCTAAACCCAGTAACATCACCATATACTTAAATAAATGGTTGAATCAAGTTAATCATAGTGATTCCCAAGAAATTGCTCGTATTCAATGTGAAACTACTAATCACTCCCTAATGTTTTGCCTTAGAGTATAAACTTTCACACTCAGAGACTCTTTCTATAGCCAATGAAGCCAGACCTGCAGCCTGTCTCACTCTGGATTGTCATAAGACTAGCTTGGTGGTGGGACATTTGGAGCCATTGAAGGCAAGGACCACAACCGGGTTCACTGGTCCTTTGTACCCCAGATGGGGACACAGCCACAATTTTCTAACGTTCTAAAAACAAATAAGTTGTTTTTTTAGAGACAAGTACAGTGACTCTATTATATACACTCATTAGGAGATTGTGCAGAGTTTGGAATGTCGTAATCATCCGACTCAAAGAGGAATTGTTAGCCAGATGTTGAAAAATCTATGTAAATGGGCTCTGGGAGTACATGCTATCTCTAAATCTTCCCAAAGAATGTTGACCTAGTCCTGCAGCATTTATTTACGCATTTGATTCAAGCAATCTTTAAAGTAAACTCAGAAGCCCTATTTTGCATCACACAGGTTAGTCCAATATAGACAAAATGTTGATAACCGTTGAAGCTGTGTAACCGAGATGAGGATTTATTATACTCTTCTCTCTACTTTGAATATGTTTGAAATTTTCCATAATGAAAAGCAAAAATTAAAAAAAGAAGATATGTCTCTTTATTGTGCTTGTATAGTTAGAAGTAATGAGACCTCTTTCTTGCTTTTCTCCCTCCTGCTGACACACACTGTAACCTTTGAGAAGCTGCTTACCCTAGTGTCCTTTTCTCTAGAACAAATTAGAATGTACTGACACTAAGATTTGGATGGTACAACATCGTTATTATTCCACGTATTCCTCACGCTTTGTAAAACTCTTCCACGTGCTGTCTTTTCATTTACTTCCGTGGAACTTCTATACTCACAGGCATTCTCCCAAATCTTTGCCCTCCCAAAAGAAAACAGGCTTTCATCATTCATAAACCAATCTTTATTGAACAACTAGTATGTGCCATTATTTTTTAATGTTATTCTTAAATTCTATGGCTAAATATCTTTGTAAGGAAAAAAATACCCAACAGAAAGCCTTCACTTGCTCGATAAATATTTATTAAGCACCAACTATCTGCAAAGTAGATGCCAAGGCCTTGCTTACACAGCATACAGGAAACTTCTGCCTGGAAGCAAGAATGGGTGAAGACCAGTGAGGTGGCTCTTGCAGTGAGGGAAGGGGAGCTTTTAAAAAATGCGGATCTCCCGGTTCTGTACATAGAAGTTTAGGTCTGGCGTGGTCCCAAGAAAGGTTTAGAACCACAGGTCTAAATCATCAAGTCTAAACGGGACCAGAGCAGGCTCTAGTCTGACTGAAGCTGACACTGCCATCCATGGAGTGTAGTTGGTAGGTGGAAGGCAGGCAGGATACATATTTGAAGCTGCAGCCTGAAGCTGAGAAGGATGTGAAAACAGGGTGCAAGCCTGGAGAAAGGATTCAGCAGGATTTGGGCAAGCGGTCAGGACTCAGCGCTGACTGGGCTTAGGTTCAAGGCTGGGCTTTGGTCCTGGTGGAGTTCTCAGCAGGGACCCAGAAAGGACCGATTGTATGCTGGGTCCCTTTTGTGTAGCAGGCACTGTGTAAAGCTCTTTACTTACGTAATCTCATTTCATCCTCATGACAGCCCTGTGCGATAGTTTGATTTGCCCAAGGTCAGACAGCCAGCAAGTGGATGAGTTGTATTTGTACCCACTTCTATTCTGACTGCAAAGCCTATACTCTTTCTGTCCCTCCATGGTGCCCACAGGGACTGGGGCAAAGACTTTTCAGGCTCACCTAGGGAAGACAGCTAGGAAGACCATTTGAGTCTAAGGAGCTCTGCTCACGCCAAGCACCAGGCAGCTGACTATTTCCACACTCTACTCACTAGTGGGTAAAATAAACTCCAGTGACTCCTGACTGACAGGGTTCTCCTTATTCCCAGCACTGTGTCCCAGGCAACATAGTGAAATTGGCAATTTGTCTTTGTATCCCAGCCTCCCCAATCCTGTTTGTTCCCCAAACCTGAGGAGGGGCCTACCGTGTTCACACTCTTCCCCTCCACTCACACCAAGTAATACATGTCTGATAACAGATGAAAGCATTGTGCTTTTGGGAGCTACTACTTTTGAACAAAGAGTTGATATCAGAGACAGGAGCTAGGAAGGATTTGCAAGATAGGCTGAATCCCCTGAAATCGCGCTCATGGATAGGCTGTAGCACATTCAAACTGATCCTACTGCCATCTGAAGAGAAATGATAAAATTTCAGGAGCTGGGATATCAAGAGTGCTGCTGCTTCAGAGATTCTCTTGAAGTCCTTTTCATGCCACTGTACCAGCCTATCTGTACAAAGTGCTCATTTTCACAGGGAACAATACGTATGTGTGTGCTTCTCACAGAGACAGTAACCGGGGGGCATTATCCGTCAAAGCTTCTTTCTTTTGATAACTGAAGTTATAGACCCAGACGCTGCTTTATTAGTATTCCGAATGCCAGTACTGCCCTACCCTACAATAAACAGAGTAAACAAGAGTGGCTCTCCTGGTACTCACCCTCCTCCTCACTCCCCGATCATCATTCAATGAGAACTCAAGATCATGGAATTTTCCTTTATTTATCAAAATCACTTGTAATTTCAAAATCGCTCTGGCAAATACTTCTGATTAGTGGATATGAAATGTGGATAGATAGATAGATGGATAGATAGACAGATTTAGAGGTGGTAGTTTATTTGCTGAGAGAATACACTATCGACCTGTAAATGTGATTCTAACAGCATCAAGCTGGATAACAATTTTCTGTATCCTGTATACACAGTAGAAGAAAGTAATTTTACAAGGCAGTATGACGAAGTAGACAAAAGACTTGGCTTTGTTGCTTATCAACTGTGCAATTTTTGCAAATTACTTGACTTCTCTGAGCCTTGTTTTCTGCCAAGGTAAAATCAAAGTAGTAAAATTCGCCTTGAGAAGTCTTTGTGAGGATTGGGTGTGATATATGTGAACTGCCTAACAATGCCTGGGACACAGGGGCTCAAAAATATTTGTTGAATGACTAAGTAGTAGATGCCCAATAAAGGTAGTTTCTATTATTTATTACAGTGTTACAAACTTTATAGGCTTTAAACTTGTTTACCCCATGTTTCTCAGGGAATACTTAAAAAAATTAATGGTTTCATTTTTAATTACAAAAGCAAACACATCTGTTGCAAAAATTCAAATTACATAAGTGTTCAAATAAAAAGTGAAAAGCCCTACTCCAAAGTCCATACCATAGAAGTAATCACTCTTAACAGTTCCATATATATTCTCTCAGACCTTTTTCTAGGCCTATACAAATATACGATGTAATTTCTAAACACGAGTTTGTACTGTACACAGTGTTCTGTAACTTGAGTTTTTGACATAACATCTTGAACATCTTCCTAAGCCTAGTATTCTATTTGTATGGTTAGATTGTAATTTGTGATACAAATCTCCTATTAATGGATAATTAGGTTATTTACCACGTTTTGCTGTTTCAACCAGTGCTGCAATGAACATCCTATGTAAATATCATTTTGGCATTTATGCTAGTTGTTTTTCTAAGATAAATTTCTAGAAGAAGAATAGCCAAGTCGAAGGGTACACATATTAACTAGACTCTGCCCACTTGCAGGGAGAATGTTATGAGCTGAACTGTGTCCCCTCAAAATTCATATGTTGAAGCCCTAACCCCCAGTACCTCAGAATGTGACTGTATTTGGAGGCCTCTAAAGGGGGTGATTAAGTTAAAAGGAGGTCATTAGGGAGGGCCTAATCCAATCAGTCTAGTATCCTTATAGGAAGAGGAAACTTGGACACACAAAGAGACACCAGGATGTGCATGCACAGAGGAAAGGCCATGTGAAGACACAGAGATAAGGTGGCCCCATTTGCAAGCTAAGGAGAGAGACCTCAGGAGAAACCAAACCTGCTGACGACAACTCGGTCTTGGACTTGTAGCCTCGGAACCATGAGAAAATGAATTTTGATTATTTAAGCCACCCAGGCTGTGGTATTTTGTTATGGCAGCCCTTGTAAACTAATACAGAGGGGTTATTCTCAAAACCTTGGTGGCCCTTCTCCTTTCAGCTGAAGTCCACATGGTGTGAGCAAGCTGTTCTAGCCTACTTTCTTTCTTTCTTCTTCTTTTTTTTTTGGTGAGGAAGATTGGCCCTGAGCTAACATCTGTTGCCAATCTTCCTCTTTATTTTTCTCCCCAAAGCCCTAGCACACAGTTATATATCCCAGTTATAGGTCATTCTAGTTCTTCTATGTAGGATGCTACCATGGCATGGCCTGATGAGCAGTGTGTAGGTTTGTGCCCAGGATCTGAAACAATGAACCCTGGGTGCCTCAGCGAACTGAGCAAACTTAACCACCTGGTCATGGGGCCGGCCCTGCTCCCTACTTTCTTGATTCCATGCTCTCTCTGTCCTATCCTTCATTGTCCTTACTCTCCTTGCTTTTTGAGGTCTATTTAATAAGGGGTGTTTATTATAGACGCTGGGGAATTTCAAAGATCTTTGGATGTTTACAAACAACTTTTTTTTTCCCCTTTTTTTTTGAGGAAGATTAGTCCTGAGCTAACATCTGCTGCCAATCCTCCTCATTTTTTGCTGAGGAAGACTGGCCCTGAGCTGACATCCATGCCCATCTTCCTCTACTTTATACGCGGGACGCCTACCACAGCATGGCTTTTGCCAAGCGGTGCCATATCCGCACCTGGGATCTGAACCTGCGAAACCCAGGCTGCCAAAGCAGAACGTGAGCAGTTAACCACTGTGCCACCGGTCAGCCCCACAACTTGTCTTTTGATGCACCTCATTCTGGCATGGCATTGAGATAACAGGAAGAAGTTATTAAGGTATTTTTCCCATTGAATTATCTTCTATTTTCACTTTATAAACTATGAAACAATGAGAAGAAAATCTTTCCCATATAATTTATCTCACATTTCTTCCACTGATTGAAGGGAGTAAATAGCTCACCTTTGTAGACTATTTTAATTTCATTAGATAAATCTTTAGATTAAGATAATTAAATCACCCTAGATCAACCTACTGGCTACGTAGTTAACGTACCCTTTAAAACTGCATTTTAACGCATTCCCTCTCCCTGACCACCCCTCCTCTCTCAGCCTTCATTACATCTGATGTGTTTCTGTGAGAAAAACGTAGGAAGGAAACTTGAAATTACTTGAGGATCTACATTCTGCTCCACAGCCATCCTCAGTAACCTTCACATATTTTACATTCTTTCGATTTCCTGAAGAAGAGTGACTCACCCAGAATTACGCAGCCACAGTGGCTGGAAAAATTGGTCTCAAGGTCTCCTAATATTTCTTTCTTCCTTCAGAAATCCCTTTTACTTGTAAAGTGAAAGAGAGCTTTGCTGGAGACTGCTGTGTGTTGATGACAAAAGGAAAGAAAGAGGGACAGTTTCTGCCAGGGATTGAAAAGAGAGTTTTACTTTTGTGATCTCTTCCTGCTCTTCTCTGGTCTCTCTTCAGAGTTCACTTTGGTTGCTAAACACCATAGGTCTGGGAAAGCTTGTGCTTACTTTTTCCCAAGAAGTTAGTGTATCTTGGGAAGCTGCAAGTCAGCGCTGCCTCTTATCTAGAACTGATCAGGAGGTAGGGAGAAGGGCACGAAGCAGGTAGGCCTAAACAACGGAAATAAGGGTGGACCTGCTCTCTTTGCTTAACCTTGCCAATGTCAGGATCAGCTGATTGACTGTCAAAGATGCCAAAAACAAAAAACAAAAAACCCCCACAAAAACAGGAGTCTAATAGTGATGCTAAAAAAACAGAGAAATCTGGGTCATTTGAAACTGGGGGAAATTGTGTGGGAAAGGGCTTTTTCCTGACTTTTTTCTTAATGTTTGCATGTGTGTGCAATGGAAGTTGGGGATAAATTAAGGAGGAAATATAAAGATAATATAATAATCTCTACCTACTTGCAATACTCAAATTTCCCACTTTTTTTTTGCCCTATTTTGGTATTGTTCTTTCTACTTCATTCAGTTTCCCAAGCCACATATAAACCCTAAAAGTATATGCAATTATTTCCAAAAAATAGTTGGGCTCCTACTATGTGCAAGGTATTATGCTAAGTTTGCACAAGATGAAAAGATAGCTAGGATTTAGTCTATCTTCAGGGCCTGCAGTCTTATAGCAAAAGTAATTCATGGACATTTTTGTTCACAGATTTGCAAAAACAGCTAAATTTTACAAGAGAAAACATCTTAATTGTCTAGTGCTCATTGACAAGCATCTACATGTCACTGACATTTAGCTCAAACCAAAAACATATTTTGAAATAATAAGAAGTTAAATGAACACTTTTACCAGAAACAAAAATTTCAGAAGAGTTTGTTTACTTGTGTGTCAGAAATCATAAAACAGAGAGAGTTACAACTACGCCATATGTGAACTTTAGGACTATAGAGTAATATAATATCATCTGTAACACATCTGCTTCCTTTAAATTCAAATTCTAACATTTATAGTTTCAATAGTTGGTACCGTAGCCTTATACATGACATGAATAAAATAACATTTGAGGAAGTTCTTGAATTTGGCAGGTAGCTGATTTAGAGTTAGAAGTTCTCTTCCATCTCTTAAGATATTAGATTCTATTAGGACACAAACGTAGCCTTTTGGCATAAGAACTCCAGAAGGAAATATCTATAGTTCAACACTAGTGTTTAATACTGTATTGCTACCATTTTAGATGACAAAGATGGCCATTATTTTGGTTTCACTAAATCTGTTTATCTGTTTATATTAATTGATTGGCAAGATGTTATCATTTACTGACAAATTTTTGGAAGCAAATCAAGGAAAAAAGAGTATCAACTAAAACCAGAAATAAATCTCAGTTATGATTCCTTCCATGAAATGGATCACATCAAGGATGACAGACACAAACACCATCATTTGCTCTTTTATTTTCATCAGACACTTAAGTATCTCTCTAAAATAGGATTTAATCAATGTCAAATAATTAGAGGGATAGTAGAAGAAAGAGTCTGTAAGTTGTTGGGAGCCTCACAAAGGAAGGGAGTGATGACATACTATCTTAACTACTACTACGCATTTGTCCTCTGCCAGTCAGTCTCCAAGGTAATCCAATGCAATTTTTTCATGTGAAGCGAGCACATTAGTCTGGCGCAGGCATTTGCTTCCTCTCTGAATTTCCTGTTTTACTGGATATGAGGCCTCTGAGGAGCACCTCCAGGAAACAGTCACTCGCTCAGAGGCCTGCAAGGAAGAGTGATTTGGAGAGGCTAGGTTCCTACTGCTTGCTAAAGTGATAGCCTTGTTCTGACCTAACACGTTCTCCCTACATAAACTTACTTAAGTTCAATTGAGTTCACTTTCACTAGCCTCTTATATAGCAGGAGGCATTCAATCATTGCCAAAGTCAATATATTAAGACTGGTTGTTGAAGGCAGCTGGTTTCCCATAGAACCATGTGTCCCTATTTCCTATTTCAGTTTATAATTCAGTGGTAGGAAATGCCAAAGGGAGTTGGCAACAATGGCCTTTCCCACTTATAATAGATTTACTTTTATGTACTTGGATTTTCCTCCAGTATTGTGCTCAGTGGTATTTTTACTATGTAATCAGATTGGATGGCTCTATACCAAGGTGCTGATTGGCAAGAAAACCTCAAGGTAAATGGCTTCCTCTCTTCCCTCGGTTCCAGAGGCAACTGTGCTGCAGGACTGTTACCAGGGACATGGAGTCCTTAGAGGGAAGGGAGGCTCGCATCTGTATTAGAATTAAGTTTCCAGGAGAGCCCTGGAATTTGAAAATTCCTTTAGCCTCCAGTGATAAGTGAGATAAACCGGGCCTCCCGGGGCAGTGTAGATTCCGACATCCTATTTCTGCACTGCGTTCTCCCCCATTCCCTCCTTGGCTGGTGGGAAAAGCAAAAACCCTTCCTTCTAAGGTAAAGAAGTTAAGAATGAGAGTTATTTGCTGTTTAAATAGCTGTTTTGCTGTTTGTTCAAATCTCTGGTCTTCAAGTTGCATGGTTCTCTCACTTTATTTTGTTTTGTTTTGTTTTGTTATTACTACTATGTCTTTTGCCTTCTCTTCCTCTTTGGGGTGAAGTTTGATCTTTACAAAAGAAGAGAAGGTAGAAGGCTTTATTTTTTCTAATTTTTGTTCATTAGTTGTATAATCTTGCAAGTGTCACGACTTCCTGTACTATATAGATTCTTAATCCATAAAAGGACATGTCAGTATCTATCCCCTTCCATTTGCGGAATATTAACACTGTCAATTATTTTAGTTACATTCTTTGATCTCGACAGAACTTTCCTCTAATAACTATGCTATTTAATCATAAATTTAACACTAGAATGCACTATTAGTTTTCAATATTTAAAAGTTAAATACAAAAAATATTTAAACCATATTTACCTTGATTCCCTGTGTTTGTATTTCATGACACTTAAAAGAGATTTTGTGGATGGTAGAATATTTCTCTTGAGAAATATCTTGAATTATGAAGTTTCATATTATAAATTTGACTTGAACAAAATATACTCACATATTAATTCATAATTCATCAAACTAAATTAGTTTCAGCTTTTGTGAATGTTATATATCTTTAATTTTCACAAGAAAAATGTTTTAGTTAGTGCCCGTTTATTTTCCCTATCATTTCTCAATCCTCTTCTACTGCCCTGCAAAAGAGGACTAAAAAGTACTCAAGGGCTTTTTGGATATTTGGATATTACTGTTAACAGGGAAATATTGCAGATTGCCTAACCCACTTCATAAAATAAACATCTGAAATCTCAAGCTCCACCCCTACCACCCAAACTGACCATGTCTGCTCAGTTTTGGCAATGTAGAAAACAGGACAGACTTGTTCTGTGAGAAGTGCCATCCCATTTACACTGTCGCGCTCTGAGCTGGCCCTCAGGGAAAACCTTCATATAGACCTAATACCATTCACATATGTTTCCTCTTGCATTAAAGGTAAAAGCACCTGAAAATTGTAAAAACCATCGTACTCTTTTACCAGACCAAATGTCTAGCAAATGAGGATGGGATTCAGGGTAACAGAGAAACAAATCACTCCACCTGAAGTGTTGTGTATTGGAAAAGCATGAGGTCTTTGAACCTTGTCTCAGGTTCTTACAAGTTCTGAGACCTTGAGTAAATCACTTTTCTGAACATTGGTTTCCTTATTTAAAAAATAAGGGTAATATCTATTTCACAAAATTGTTAGTTACATGGATTAGATATGAAATCTAATGAAATGGCTGGTTATAAAAATTCTCATCTTCAAGTCATTATAGGTAGTCCTGGTTCTACTACCAAAGCTAGAACGTTGGTCCACAATTATCATAGACAGTTATCAAAACAATGGTATTTGTATAGCACTCCACAGTTTACAAAGCACATTCATCTAAAGTATACTTTCACTTACACACATTCAGATACTAAGCTTGGGTATATTTTTGCCTATTCAGATATTAATTCTGGGCATTTTAGGGAAAGCTTTGATTAAGAAACATTGAGTAGCTGTGTGCCAGAGTTTTGGCAAACTGACATTTATTAATTATTTAACATATATACATTGAACACATAATATATGCTAGAGCAGCAATTCTCAAACTTTTGGGCTCATGATCTATTTACATTCTTACAAATTATTAAGGACCCCAGAATTTTTATGTGAACAAGTGAACAAGACAAGAGTCCCTGCCCTTAAGGAGCTTAGACTCCAAGAGAAGAGGCAAGTATTTACAAAACTGTGCTATTGGTACTGTCATAGGAATAAATACAAGATACCAATGGGGTTAAGACGGTACCTTGCCCAATTTTAGGAGATCAAAGAAGGCTTTTAGAGAAAATGATGGCTAAGCTGAGACTTAAAGGAGAAAGCCAGGTCAGGGATGCAAGTGTAAAAAGGAGAGCGAAGTCTGCCAGACACAGGGAGCAGCAAGGCTTGCTAGAGTTTACAGAGAGAGCAAGGCATGGTAGATTTGCCAGAAATAAGGAAACGTTATCATGTAAGTTTCCTGAGGGAAAGTTTGAAGACTTTAAACAGGGGACTGACATACTTCAAGTTTAAAAAGATCAATCTGGGTGCTGGCCCCGTGGCTGAGTGGTTAAGTTCTCGCACTCCGCTGCAGGCGGCCCAGCGTTTTGTTGGTTCAAATCCTGGGCGCGGACATGGCACTGCTCATCAAACCACGCTGAGGCAGCATCCCACATGCCACAACTAGAAGGACCCACAACCCAGAATATCCATCTATGTACCGGGGGGCTTTGGGGAGAAAAAGGAAAAAAATAAAAAATCTTAAAAAAAAAAGTGTCTTTAAAGAAAAATTAAAAAAAATAAAAAGATCAGTCTGGGTACAATGTGAAGAATGAGTTAGAGTAGAACAAGGCACCAGGCAGAGAGGTTATTGCAGAGAGTTGAGGCAGGAGAGAATAGTGGCCTACCTAGAATACTAGTAGTGGAGAAGGAGAGAAATGGAGAGAGCAGAAATCTATGAGGGGACGGCCCTGTGGCTATGGTTAAGTTCATGTGCTTCGCTTCGGTGGCCTGGGGTTTCACTGGTTTGGATCCCAGGTGTGGACGTGGCACCACTCATCAAGCCATGCTGAGGCGGCATCCCACATGGCACAACCAGAAGGACCTATAACTAGAATATACAACTATGTACTGGGGGGCTCTGGGGAGAATAAGCAAAAATAAAATAAAATAAAGACTCAGCCATCAACACACTGTCCTGCTTTTTCGTACAAGTGTGTGCACTATCTGTATCAACAAATATTGTGAGTACTCAAAATAATACACACACAAGTTGTTTTAAAAAAAAAAGAAATCTATGAGAAGGAAAATCTGACACGACTTTCTGATGGTTGTAGGAGGTAAGAGATGGGGGGGGCTGAGTATAATACCCATATTTCTGGCTTAGGCAACTGGGTTGATGATGATAACATCTAGAGACTGGGAACTTTAAAGCAAGTATAACAAAAATGAAGAGTTTAACTTGTGATATATTGGTTTGAGGTACCTTGGAACATCAAGACACATATTTTGAAGGCATCAGTTATGCAGATTTGTAGTGAGAAGAGAGAACTAGACTAGACATTTCTATTTAGGAGACAGTAGCATATATATGGTAACTAAAGCCATGGAAGTGAATGAGGATCACCAAAGGAGAGAATAAAAAGTGAGATAAGAATAAACTGACTAGGACACAACTCTGAGGTAAATGGACATTTAAGTGACAGGCAAAAGATGGAGGTCCTGGAAGGTAAAATAAAGAAGCCAGAGATCTAGGAGGAAAACTAGGAAAGTGTGGTTTCACAAATTAAGGGATGTAAATGCTGCAGGCCATGGTCACTAGTATCAAATGCTGCAGAGAGGTCAAGCAAAATAAGGAAAAGGGTCCACTGGATTGAACAAAGAGGTTGTTAGTGACTTCATTAGAATTTCAGTGGGGAGGTAGGGACAGAACTAGAAGCTTACTGAATAAATAATCCACTGAATGAAGTTCCTAGAAAGGCAGGAGGAGACAGAACCCAGAAAATAGGCACAAAGAGATAGAATACAGAGAACAGGTAGAAATATGTGCCCTAGATTGCTGGGGGACACCCGATCCATCATGATGTTTGAAAGGATGCGTGTGGGTGCAGGTAGGCTAATAAATGTGGAGGAAGGAATTTGTTGAAGGTCCTCTCTGATGGGTTCTATTTTTTGCTGAGAATAAATGAGGGAGATGGTTGGAAAGCAATGAAGAAAATCTGAGGTGGCTGTTGTGGAAAAGAGAGCTAACTAGGGAACAAAGTTACAAAGTTGCCTGGCAAAGTTGAAGGCCCACTTCAGGTTGGACACTGTACATAGGAAGTGGAAACAATCTATGTGGTCCATCCAGAATTTCAGATCATTTTTTTAAAAACCTGTTTCTGAATCAGAAGGTTAAGGTCTAGACTTTATTAGCAAATGTAATACTGCAGACAGTGCAGCAGAGATCATAAAACAAGTACAATAATTCTCTCTCTCTCCACCTCCCGAACATATAATTTATAATACACACTGAGTGCATGCACACATACACACATTATGTAACACTGACTATCAGAACTCCTTATGGAGAAAGTTCCATAATATGTCATCATCTCATTGCCTGTAACCCTCCATGTAATTTTCAATGGAAAGTAGTGAAGCTATTATTGCGTGGGGCAGGGTTTGTAGGAGAGCATGAACAAACCTCAGGCAAAGAACTTATTATTTGTATTAAGAATTTATACATTTTCATCATACATCATGATCAAGTGGGATTCATACCAGGGACACAGGGATGGTTCAATATCTGCAAATCAATCAACGTGATACACCACATCAACAAACTGAGGAATAAAAACCACATGATCATCTCAATAGATGCAGAGAAAGCATTTGACAAGATCAAACAGCCATTTATGATAAAAATTATGAACAAAATGGGCATAGAAGGGAACTACCTCAACATACTAAAGGCCATATATGACAAACTCACAGCCAACATCATACTCAATGTGCAAAAACTGAGCGCCATCCCCCTGAAAACAGGAACAAGACAAGGATGCCCTCTATCACCACTCTTATTTAATATAGTACTGGAGGTCCTGGCCAGAGCAATCAGGCAAGAAAAAAGAATGAAAGGAATCCAAATAGGGAGGGAAGAAGTGAAACTCTTGCTGTTTGCAGACAACATGATCTTATACATAGAAAACCCAAAAGAATCCATTGGAAAACTTTTAGAAGTAATCAACAACTACAGCAAAGTTGCAGGGTATAAAATCAATTTGCATAAATCAGTAGCATTTCTATATTCTAAAAACGAACTAACAGAAAAAGAACTCAAGAACACAATACTATTCACAATCACTACAAAAAGAATAAAATACCTCGGGGTGAATTTAACTAAGGAAGTGAAAGACCTATACAATGAAAATTACAAGGTCTTTCTGAAAGAAATGGATGACAACATAAAGAGAAGGAAAGACATTCCATGTACATGGATTGGAAGAATAAACATAGTTAAAATGTCCGTTCTACCTAAAGCAATCTACAAATTCAACACTATCCCAATCAGAATCCCAATGACATTCTTTACAGAATTAGAACAAAGAATCCTAAAATTCATATGGGGCAACAAAAGACCCCAAATTGCTAAAGCAATCCTGAGAAGGAAGAACAAAATGGGAGGCATCACAATCCCTGACTTCAAAACATACTGCAAAGCTACAGTAATCAAAACAGCATGGTACTGGTACAAAAACAGGTGCACAGATCAATGGAACAGAATTGAAAGCCCAGAAATAAAACCACACATCTATGGATAGCCTATCTTTGACAAAGGAGCTGAGGGCATACAATGGAGAAAAGAAAGTCTTTTCAACAAGTGGTGCTGGGAAAACTGGAAAGCCACATGTAAAATAATGAAAATTGACCATTCTTTCTCACCATTCACCAAAATAAACTCAAAATGGATCAAAGACCTAAAGATGAGACCTGAAACCATAAGGCTTCCAGAGGAAAATGTAGGCAGTACACTCTTTGACATCAGTATTAAAAGGATCTTTTCAGACACCATGTCTTCTCAGAGAAGGGAAACAATAGAAAGAATAAACAAATGAGACTTCACCAGACTAAAGAGCTTCTTCAAGGCAAACGAAAACAGGATTGAAACAAAAAAACAACCCACTAACTGGGAAAAAATATTTGCAAGTCATACATCTGACAAAGGCTTAATATCCATAATATATAAAGAACTCACACAACAACAAAGAAATCAAACAACCTGATCAAAAAATGGGCTGGAGACATGAACAGACATTTCTCCAAAGAAGATATACGGATGGCCAATAGGCACATGAAAAGATGTTCATCATCACTGATCATCAGGGAAATGCAAATCAAAACTACACTAAGATATCACCTTACACCCATTAGAATGACAAAAATATCTAAAACAAATAGTAACAAATGTTGGAGAGGTTGTGAAGAAAAAGGAACCCTCATACACTGCTGGTGGGAATGCAAACTGGTGCAGCCACTACGGAAAACAGTATGGAGATTCCTCAAAAAATTAAAAATAGAACTACCATACAACCCAGCTATCCCACTACTGGGTATCTATCCAAAGAGCTTGAAGTCAGCAATTCCAAAAGTCACATGCACCCCAATGTTTATTGCAGCATTATTTACAATAGCCAAGACACAGAAGCAACCTAAGTGCCCATCAACAGATGATTGGATAAAGAAGATGTGGTGTATATATATATACAATGGAATACTACTCAGCCATAAAACAGAACAAAATCGTCCCATTTGCAACAACATGGATGGACCTTGAGGGTCCTATGTTAAGTGAAATAAGCCAGATAGAGAAGGACAATCTCTGTATGACTCCACTCACATGAGGAATTGAAAAATGTACACAAAGAGAACAGATTAGTGGCTACCAGGGGAAAGGTGGGGTGGGGGGTGGGCACAAAGGGTGAAGGGGTGCACCTACAACACGACTGACAAACAATAATGTACAACTGAAATTTCACAAGATTGTGACCTATCATTAACTCAAGAAAAATTAACAAAAAAGAATTTATCCATTTTCAGAGTGCAAAATAACAAAATTCACCTCTTTTACATCCATTAAGAGCTCCCCCTCAAAGAAATATATCAGTGGAGATGGGAGATTTTCTTCTTTATAGAGCATTAGATTAAATAATAATAGGATTCAGGATAATTTTATATTTTAAAATTATCTGTACATAGGTACATTTACTAAGAATTTACTATGGACTGGGCACAAATAACTCTCAAAACACCTCCATTAGTTAAGTATTATTCCTATCTATAGATGAGGAAACTGGATCACAGAAAGGTTAAGCAACTTGTCCTTGGGCATATGGTTAGTAAATGGTAGAGCTGCGATTTGAACCCAGGCAGTATGACTCCAGAGGCCACACGTTTAAACTCCCTGCTGCACTGCCTTTTTTAAAGTACACATTTAACGAAATTTCCAAAGTAAGCGCTCATTTTAAGTTTCAGAAATTTAACACAATGATTGCTTGGGCAGATGAGTTGTAACAGACTTTTTGAGCAATTCAGTACAAATGGAGACTGAGGAAACTACAGCAGATATCAAGACACATAAGAAGCTGTTTCCTTAGATAAAAATTTCCTTCATTAAAAAAATTACTTGGAAACATTCAAGTATACCGAAGAGTATAGAAAATAACTACAATCTTAACACTCGTATACCCTTCACCTAGCTTTAAGGTTTTGCCACATTTTATGCAGATTACTTTTGGTAGAAAATAAAACATTACAGATACAAGTGAACCCTCCCCTATTACAGTCCCTTCTCTTCCTCTCTGGAAGTAACCACTATTCTGAATTTGGTATATATCATTTCCTTGTATGATTTTCACAGTTTGATCTCACAGTTTCTTATTTTTAAACTTTTGTTTATGGTATACCATATGCACCTTCTGCAACTTGCTGTTTTTTCCTTCTTAATATTAAGTTAACGAATTCTATCTCCATTAATATTAGTAGCTTTAATTCCCACTGTTCAGTATTCTGTGTATGTCAATTTGTCCAGTAATGTAACTTATTCATCCCTTCTCCTCTAAGTGGACATTTAAATTGTTTCACTAAATAAGCAAGGCTGCTATGAACATTCTGCTGTGGGCTCATAATTATGTATATAAAATTCCTTAACGTGCAGTTTAACAGAAAAAATAATATATGTGCACGAACTAGACAATGAAGACAGCCGTTGGTTTTCAAGAAAGGTACGAAAAACCTTGGGCTGCTCAGAGCCAAGTGTGGCTACTTTCACTAGAAAGCATTTGGAGAAAGGCTCCAACGACCCAGCGACGTTCACTGCTACAGCAGGAGACCACACAGTTCTAGCCCTTTATTACACTTTAACTGTTACCCAACAGTTTCACGTGTGTCCATTCATTTCCTCAACTAGAGTTTGAACTCCACGAGGACTGAACCGGCCACCAAACAAGGTGAGCCGACACGGCCGTGACCGTGGAGAGTCCGCAGTGGAAGCTGCAGCAGCCGACCCCTCGGCTGTGCCAGGCCGCCAGAAAGTGACAGCGCAGGGGCCTAATCTCACTGTCCACCCCGAGAGTCAAGTTAGTTGAGGAAACGAGAATGGATGAGGGAATAGACTTCTCCCTGGAGGCGTCTCTTCACTCGCACTCACAATGCCGCCCGGTCAGAAGCCAGGAGCCGAGGCGTGGACGCGGCCCCCGCCCTGAGCGCAGCTTCCCAAGCTGGCCTCTTCCAGCGGCGCCTCTTTCCCTTACGCCAATTCCGTAAGGAGACTCTAAGGCCAACAGGGCGGCTCCCTCCGCTCCAAAACCTGACGTGAAATTGCGCGGGGTTGCACTGATCGCGGCCATCTTTAATTCGGGCAAAACCCCACCCTCGCGCCCAACCGGCCCCTCCCTTTCAGCGTCCCCAGAGCTTTTCACCGACAAACGTAACGCGGTTTAGCCGTAGAGACAGTATTGAAGAAACATGCACAGAGACTTGACTATCCCTGATCTTGGAGGTGCCAAATCCCGCCAAATTAAACATGGCGGCTAAACCAGAGCAGCAAGAGTGCTCATGCCAATGAAGTCATGCTCGAAAAGGAGCAAGCCGACAGGGCAGAGAAGGAGTAATCTCGCGAGATTGAAGCCAACCTCTTCTCGGCCCGGAAGCCTCGTCTGAGGGGGCGGGGGGGCGGAGGAGGGAGCGGGAGTCGGGCGAGAGCCAGTGGAGGAGTCCGCCTGCTGTCGCCTGCGTAAGCAGGGCAGCGACGCCGGGCGGCTACGCCGCGGAGTCGGCGTAGGCGGCTTTGGAGAATCGGCGGGCTGCGCTGCGCCCTGGCTGGTCGCGGAGGGGGGAGGGGATGTCGGTCAGTGCGAGATCCGCTGCTGCTGAGGAGAGGAGCGTCAACAGCAGCACCATGGGTGAGTCTCAGCTTTGGGCCGCCGCGACTCGGGTCGGCAGCTCCGGACGCACCGGGGCTCTGCGGCCGCCGGACCGGGCGGGAGGAACGCCCTGAGGCGAGGCGGGGGACAGCGGCGAGGGGAGGTGGGGTGGGGGCGACGGCGGGCCCGGGGCGCGGCGGCGGCGGCGGCGGGCCGGGGGGAGGGGAGGCGGCGGCGGTGACAGTTTGAATTGAACGTGAGGAGAGCCGAGGCGGCGGCATTTCCTGTGCCGCGGCGGGCGGGCCGGGGGAGCCCTGAGCCGCGGCCTCCGCCGCCGGGGCCGGAGCGGGGTCGTCTTTCCCGGCCCGCCGGCTCCCACGGCCCTGCTTCGTCCGTCGGCGGCCGCAGTGCCCGCGGCGGAGCTCCCCTAGTCGGGGGAGCGGGCCTGGCGAGGAGGGTGGGGATGAGCGCGCGCCCGGGTGCGGGTGCTGTGTGGGCCGGCCCCGGAGGGTGGCGGCGGGGAGGGAGGAAGGAGGATGCACCAGGCTCAGGCTGCGGTGGAGGCGGCGGCGGCTGCAGCGGCTCCAGCGACCGCGTCGCCTCCTCGCTCCCCCTCCCCGCCTCTCGGGGTTTCCTTTCCCCAGGCGCGGCCCCGAAGGCCGGTGGATGGCGGGCGAGGCTGGCGTACGGAGGATAAGGAGCCTGGTTTGGGCTTAATTTTTAGGAAAAAGGAGAAAGAGAACGTCTGGGAAGGGCGCCCTCCCGAGGAGTGGGAAGGCTCGGAAGGGTCGCTGGAAAAGGGAGGGAGTTGGAGATACGGACTGGTGATGTTTAAGGAAATTAATTTTTGAAAATATTTCAGTATTCTCAGTTATTCGGTTAAGAAGCCCTTTCATTTCCTTTCCTCCCCCAGATGTTGGAAAAAGAACAAGGCCATTTCATTCACATTTTCCACTCCTCAGTTCCATTGCTTACTCTGTGTATACTAGGAAATAAACATCTGAAAATTTTGTAACACATTTCCATTTGCTGAGTTACGTTTTGAGAGTACACTGTTTCAAATCTGGGTTTTTGTGGTGTGGGGAAAGAATTGGTGACGTTCAGGTGTTTGCTTAGTTACTGAAAGAACTTATTCTTACGAATTTATTGTTGTAGTTCAACTTTAAGATTTTTTTGGCTTTGTTATTTTGATGAAATGGGAAAACATCTTCCCGAGTGCCCTTGAGAATCTAAATGAACAGATAATCTAGATTCAAGAACATTTTACTTGTTCGACGTATTTATGTACATACAAGTGATGAGACTGTCAGTCCCCGGCCCCTCAAGTTTATAAGCAATTTGAGGAGGAAACTTTTTAGGCATTAAGTGTACAGGTAGGGATGAAATTTATGGAATTCTGATAGACTGGAAGGATGGTCCCTTAGCAGGATATAAACAGTTATTAAGCTAGTTACTGCTGCCTAGATCCCTTATTCCTCCAAATAGCAAGGGAAGGAGCAAGGGGGGAGGGCAGGAAACAATCTTTCATCCCACCCAGCTGTTCAGTGGGTGTGGCTAGAGAAGATAGGGTGGAGAGGAGCTGTGAAATAAATGTGGAAGCTACATAGATGGTTTGTATGGTCATTCTGTGATGGGATAGCATGATGGAGCCAGATCCTCTTAATACAGTTATTAAAAATGTCACATGCACTCTTAGGCTTACAGAATTGAAGTTCATAACTGATAATAGAAATTTACTTTGTGTTTAATGTCCAGTAGATTTTAATTTACAGAAAGAATATTTTTGTAGTTTAGTTAAGAATTTTTGGTTTCTGGTTTTGATTTGGAGATAAGGTATTCAGTACATAAGTACGTGGAAGGTAGTGTTATCAATAGATTATGTTTCAGAAGTTTGTTATGAAAATTGGTTTTTTGGATTTGTGCATTTCCCCATAGCAATACTCTTAAATGAGCCGGTGCCAGAACTTCTGAGCTAGTCTGAGACAAGGTAGGACTCCTGACAGACCTTAGACCAGTTGTAGAGGATTAACGGCAAACCCCCTTCCCCCCAAAGAAAAAAAAGCTTGGAGTGGAGGAAGAGTTAGATTATGATTTCCAAGGTCTCAATAATGGGGGGTGGTCAGATAACCAGACCAGTCAGAGTGAAGATAGTGGTAGAGCAGGTTGGTTTCAGACTTCTTATAATTTGCTGGTATACATATTCACAGAAGACTCTTTTGTGGGTTTTGCCAATAAAGTATTGTTACCTGACCAAATTACCAGCTGAGAACTGTTTCACGTTTTGAGGTAATAAGCTATCTTGAAAATTTGATTAGAGGCTGAAAATTTTTAACCTTATGCATTTTACTAAATTTTGAGACAGTTTTTTGTGTTTTTTTCTGTACTGTTTGGATTATGAATAACAAGATTATTGTATAATGAAACTGGTGTAGAAAAAATATGTTTTTGAGAAGGATTTTAAGGTAGCATGATTATGGGTTAGGCTTGCCAGATGAGAGCATACTGTTAAATGTAGACTGTTGATCTGTACAGCAACATTTTGCAGACTGCAAGTTGAGACCTATTAGTCTTGAAATAAGTTTTGTGGATTTCTACTAATACTTTTTAAAAAGTAGGAAAGAAATAGAAAATAGCAGTACATTGCATTTAGTATGAATTTTTGGGGGGGTAAATTTTGTTTTATAATATTGTGTGTTGAGTTTGGATATAACATTTCTTTTTTATTAAGGATTATGGTCAGAAAAGTTTGTAAAAACACTTGGGGATGTGCAGTGTGGGTGGGTCAGATCCAAGTTCTTTAAATCTTGGTATGAGGAGGGAAAACTTTAAATGCTATTAAGTCCATGTGGCTTTTTCATATTTTGGATTCGTTTATTCTGCACTCCATATAGGTAGTCTGGTTAGAGAGGTCTGGGGTCTGCTCCTGCCTGGAGGAGATCATCTCCCCAAACCGGGTAGAAACCAGGGTTGGTCCTAAAAGAAGACAGTATCATTCAGTGACTCTCCTCTAGGCCTTCGGGAGAATGTTCTTTCTGTCTTTTTTTTTTCTTTTTTTTGGTCTTACCCTTTTGCATCATCAGAGATCAAGAGAGCCAAGTTGAACCTGGGGAAAACAGGCCAAGGAGGCAGCTTGGTTTGCTCTCAGTGTTGAAGGCCTTGGGCCAGACACACAGAAAGCCCTTGTGATTTGTACGTGGTACAGTCCTTCCAGCTCTCCAGAGGTAGGGATTACACATGGGGTTTTGAGTTCAAAGTCTTAATGACAACAGAGAAATAAAGTATAATGATTAAGAATATGAGCTTTGGTGTCAGACAGACTTGAGTTCAAATCCTTGCTTTACCATTTACTAGATGTATCAGTCAGGATAGGTTAGGTTAGTGCTTCCTCCCTTGTTTTCTCTTTCCAATCCACTGTTGACTGATACCATTGTAAAATACAAAGTACTGCAGAATTTTAAAAAATCAAGATGAAGTAAGGCAAAATACAAGCTCTAATGTTTTTATTAGATTCAATAGACATAAAAGTATTCTGCTATAAAAATTTCCATTTCTGTGCTGTCAATTTCTGTACGTCTCTGATGTAAACTGGTAAACAATTCAGACTGGCTCACTGGTCCACAGACTGCATTTTGAATAGCACTGGGTTAGACCACACGGCAGTAACAAATAGCCCTAAAAATCTTAGTAGAGGTACTTAACGATGAGGTCTTGCCTGTCATGCTAAAGTTTATATACTTTATTTTAGGCAAGTGTTTCTTAACTTCAAAATACTTTGAAGACTGAATAGAGTAAATAAGTATCCCCTGAGGTTGCGGCGTAAAGTCTGAAGCTCTTCCTGCTTACATTAATTTGAAGTTTTTAAAAAATCTTAGGTACTCGTGACATATGCATTTTATATTTGTTTGCTTTATATGCAATATAAAGATGACTCTCTTCTTACTTCCTCGCCAATCTGGAAGTAAAAATGGACTCTCCTGAAGATGTAACGTGTTAATTCTGTTATTTTCTTTACCTCTGGGGCCACAGCTGTGCACTTTTGGTAGCTTCATTTGAGAGGCAAGTCTCCAAGTCAGAGTTTCTCAAACTTGGCACTATTGCAATTTGGAGTTTTATAATTCTTTGTTTGAAGGGCTGTCCTGTGCATTGTATGATGTTTACCAGCATCTCTGGCCTTTACCCAGTAGATACCAGTAGCATACCTCCTCCCCAGTTATGACAATAAAAAAATGTCTGCAGACATTGCCAAATGTCACCTGGGGGCCAGAATCACCCCAGATCGAGAACCACTGCACTAGGTGATGGAGAGCCATTGAAGGATCATGGAAGGTGGAGAAGAAAGGTATCTTTGTTAACTATCTGGTCCAAAAGTCTTCCTCCTAGAAATCCTACCATTTAATACTTAGTATTTCCCAAACTTGGGAATCAGAATCACCCAGGTAGCTTTTCTGTGTAAGTTTGTAATTTAACTCATGAATTTTTGAAAAACATCAGTAATTATTGGACATACAACATTATGCTAGGTCTGTATTTTCCAGAGTATAAATGATGAACCTCATACATAAGGGTCACCTGAGACCTCTTGTTAAAAATACGGATTAGCTGGGTTCCACCACAGACCCAGTGATTTGGTCTCTGGGAGGGGCCCAGGAATCTGCATTTCCAAATGCTTTCCAAATTATTGCAAAGTAACTTTATTGAGGTATAATTTTCATCTAGTAAAATGCACAGATTTTAAGTGTTTAGTTCAATGAATATTGACGTACACCTTGTAGCTTTTATTCCAGTCAAGATACAGAAGATTTCCATCACCCCTGAGTTTCTTGTGCCCCTGTGCAGGTAACCACTGATCTCGTTTCTAATATCATAGATTAGTTTTCTTTTTTATAAACATCATATTGAGATATAATCCATATACAGTTAACTCATTTAAAGTGGTTTTTCTTGGCAGCTTTTAAAAGTTTTTTCCCCTTCTTTATTGTGAGAGATTTGAAATGTGAAGGAAACATGAAACAACAATAAAATGATCACCTTGGTACTTTTAAAAGAATGCAAATTCTAGTAGTCTTCCAGAGTTTGATAAACAGTAGGCCTGGGATAGGGCTCTGATTGTTATTTGGAAAAATCAAAACCATTTTTTTCCTGTTTTGCTTTCTTTGTAAAATATATTTGAAATATTCCTGCAATGGCAGTTTGATATTTTTGTAAACTTCATTAATATACCAAATATTTGACTCCCAACAAGTGTCAGACACTGCAAAAACAGAAGCAATCAAGAAAGTTATGGCCCATGGCCTTCTGGATGTTATGTAGTGTTTGTGTTACGATTTCTGAAAATGCTTATTTATTTATTTTGGGGGGAGTTTATATATTTGTCATATAGGGAGTATAGTCGCTTGGTTCAAAATTCAAAAGGTTAAAAAGAGAGATGTAGTAAAATCTCCTTTCTGTTCATATCCCCAACTCACGCAGTTTCCTACTTTTCAGGCAATCTATTTAATAGTTTCTTATATGTTCTTCTAAAGATGATTTTTGCATATGCAAGCAAAAAACATAATCCCTCCTTCCCCCATCCATCAGACACACATTCTTCCTCACCTTTTAATTTTTCCCACTTAGTGTATCTTAGGTTATTCCATATCATTACACGAAGATCATTCTTACTCTTTTATACAACTGCATAATTCCAGTATATGGATAAGCTGTGATTTCTATAACCTTCCTCTTCTGATAGACATTTACTTTTCAATATTTTTCTATTATAAACCATCCAATGATGAATAACTTGGGACACTGATCATTCACATGTGTTAGTATCTCAGAGCTTTTGAATGCTTTGATACTAGACACTATCAGTTAAAATGGTAGTATTGATGTTAAGTCATTACTAGCTTAGGACTTCAACACTCAAAGTTTATTTATTTAACAAATACATGTCTTGTGCCTGCTGCATGCTGGGCACTGGGAAACTGAGTTAAATGCTGTGACAGTAGAAAATAGAAGGTATGGTGATTAAGAGCTTAGGTTCTGGAGTCAGACCTGGATTCACATCTTTAACGCTTAACTGAACCTTGGGCAAATAACAAAGCTTTTCTGTTTCCTTCTCTGTAAAGTGAGAATCATAAAATTATTGGAGAATTAAATGAGATAATACATAGTAAATCCTTAGCCTGGCATATAACAAGCACTCAGATATTAGCTTAAAAGGAAAAGTTAACAGACTGTATGGCAATTGACTATTTAATTTTTTGCCTCCGTTATAAGTTTCTTAAAGGTAAGGACTGTGGTTTGTTCACTTTTGTATTCCCAACCTGGCATTTATTTAGTCAATCATTTGTGATATGATTTAAAGGTATGTATACAGTGGGAGTACAGAGCAGGATACCTTTTCCAAACTGGAAAAGGTAACTCTTTAAAGGTGGATAGGAGTGATTAGGCAGAGGAAGAGGAGAAAGGATACTTTTTCTAGGCTGGGAAATCATGGTGGTGTAGGTTCTGAGGCAAGAGAGTAAGCAGAGATCTGGTGTGCTGTGCTGAGGATTTTAAAAAAATCTTTATGGAAGGATTTTAAAAGAGAAGAATGGTAACCATGAACATCTGGATGATAATTACAGTAGAGATAGATAGAACACTGTAGTAGGGCCAGTGAATTGAGGGAGGTTAATGTAACCAGTCTTAACTAAAAGATGAAGGACAGAACTAGGGCAATGACAAAGGGCACGAAGTGTAGGGAATGGTTGTGAGGTGTTTGGTATGGGAGGGGATGTAGGTGGTGAGTAATGAATCCAGAATATCTGAGCGTTCTCACTTGAGTGATTGGGTGATAAGTAGGTACCATTTCTTGAAATAGGTGATTTAAAATGTGAAATTGAGAGGCCTAGGAGACATCTAAGTGGACATGTCTGGTAAAGTCTCAATTCTAGGAGAGACATCTAGGATGGAAAATAAACATTTTAAGGTTATTATAAATTGTTCATTTGTGCTTTGAATTTTTATGTTTAGTAATTGAATCTGCCATATTAAACGAAAGCTATACTTTAGTTTGGTCAGTAAATTTGTTAGTACTGTTTTTTAAAGACTTGATATTTGTAGTTTGGTGAGCAAAATTAAAGGAAATTGGAATAAAGTGATTTATGTGAAACTTCAAAGTTAGACAGGCTGAGGTCACCAATTTCTCGACTAGTACCAAAATGTTTGCTTATTTAAAATTTCTGCTGGTGCATTTCAAAGTAGTAGCTGTTTCAAACTAAGGGTCATGCTAATGTTCCTTATACAAATGACATTTTGTATCCTTATATATTAAAATTGTCCATTCATATTGTAATCAGAGTTCTTTCTTTTTGAGGAAGAATTTGGTATATATTGTCAATCAGTTTTAGAGAATACTGTAAATATTTTGAGTGAGATCATTATTTGTTTAAAAGGAGGCAAAGTTTTCATAGTAATTTTATCGTAGTTATTTCTGTTTGTATTATTACTAAAGTAACCAGGGTACCACCTCATTTGTTACATGTGACGTCTGGGATGTGAAATGATCTGAACAAGGAAAATTTTCTCAGTAACTGGTATACCTTCAAGTATCAACATTTTAAACCATTTTTCATTTTACAAAGTTTAGTAGATATAGTTCCTTTTATGGTTAATTTAAACAAATTAAACAGGAGGAAAAAAACCCCATTAAATTATTTCAGTCATTGAAGGTTAATTTGTGTTCCTTCTTAATTACATGTGTTTTTTTCATGGTTGTAATTAGCGATCTATTAGTGGTTAGTGGTTCTTAACCCTGGTCAGACATTGGAAACACTTCCAATGCTTAACACACTTGGAGGCTCATTAATTCACTAGGTATGAGGTAGGGCTCAGAAATTTGCATTTTAAGTATTTTAGGTAATTCTGATGAACAGCCAGGGTTGATAACCTCTGGCGTGAATTATATATTATGAGATGCAGTATGCATAAAAGTACTCTGTAAACTCTTAAATTTTATGCAGAACCAGTGTTGATATTCTCATTTGCCTAGCCATTTTATTATTTTGAGACATTTCATAGTTTCCATATTTTAATTATAAGTAGTGTTTTAAAGAGTATCTTTAAACAAGCCTCTTCTTCCCCAGTTATTTTCCTAGGGTATTTGTTAGTTTAGTATCTTATACTTGTCTTAATTTACATTTCTTATGTTACTGGAGAGAGATTTTTGTTACATATAAACTGATGAGCTTCCCTATTTTCAGTAGAATATAATGAATTTGTTAAAATCATCCTCAGGGATATTTGTTTTTGTGTTGTGTCTTGCAATATGGGGCTAAGTAGTAATGCAATATGAGAGTCGTTTTAGTTTTTTAACTATACATGGATTTTCACATTTTTCTGCTCTCCTGGGTGTACCTACCTTCTTCTGTCCTTGAAGATGTACCTACCTTCTTCTGTCCTTGAATTTTGTTGCTATCCAGTTTGCCGTTAGAAATCTTTGTATTTTATTGCTCAGCTTTTATTTCCTGATTCATTTCTTTATCAAAAGTCTGCTATCTGTTAAGCACTGAGATATGATTTCCATTTCTGGTTCCCAACTATATTCTGTATAATTGATATGCTGAGTGAAAAGGAAATAAATTTAATAGAAATGATTCCTGTTCTCTGGATGTATAAAATAACGTGCACATAGAAAAGAACCTTGAAAATCAAAATATGTAGTCACTGTAAAATTTGCAAAGGCCATAGATGGGTAGAGGACAACTTGTGGTCTGTTAGTTTTCTCGTTGCTGGGGATGAATGGAGTAGTTAACATGTCTCTAGTTTGTTTGGAGACATGAGAACTTGGCGCAAAAGGATGAAATTAGTGATCCTAGATAGAACTAGGAGTATAGTCAGCCCTGTCTTAGGTTTTGTATTAGAATATGAAAGTTGGTCTAATAAAGAACAGCTAGGAGTTACTTTTTGAGATGATTAATTCAGCTGTGAGCCAAAAAGATAACTAGAATGGCTTAGCTGGCAAATGGACCCATCAAAAATACCTAAGTTTGTGTGTGACCATGGTGCTGTGCTCTAAGAAAGATAAATACATGGTTGTAATCTTTTTTGTTCTTTTTCAAAATTTTGGAATAATTTTAGACTTGCTGAAAAGTTGCAGCCCCTCTCTTTTTGAAAGTTAAGTATTTGGTCACCATGTAGGAAATGCAGAAATAATATCACAGACCGGCAGGTATAATGTTATATGAAATAAATGCACCATTGACATTAGTCCTGGTCAGGAGTAAGGGAATAAGGGAAGAATTTTATGCTTGATGGAAACAACTTTTAGTTGAATCTGTGTTGGAAATTTTTGAATAGGGCTGGGAGATTCCATTGTTTTTTAATTTGAGGATGGGTGTCCTAAGTATAGTTAATCACTAGTGGATTCTGTTTAACAAATTAGAATCTAACCGAGATGAACAAAAGGACTTGCTTTCCTATCAAGTAGTTTCTTCATTGGTCTTATTGCTTCCAGTCTCTTCCCACTTTAGTTAATAGTTCTTCGTAAGATTATTGTACCAAAACCACTACTTTCGTAAAATAATTGGCCTATTGTAGAACTTTAAATCTCTTTGTTATTTATGGTATAGGCATCTAAGGTTCTTGTTAAAAATACTATTTCCTGGGGGCTGGCCCCGTGGCCGAGTGGTTAAGTTTGCACGCTCCGCTGCAGGCGGCCCAGAGTTTCGTTGGTTTGAATGCTGGGCACGGACATGGCACTGGTCATCAGGCCACGCTGAGGCGGCGTCCCACATGCCACAACTAGAAGGACCCACAACGAAGAATATACAACTATGTACCAGGGGGCTTTGGGGAGAAAAAGAAAAAAATAAATAAAATCTTAAAAAATACTGTTTCCTGGGCCCTACCAGCATACTCTACTTCTAAGCTGGGGCCTCAGTATCTGTTTTAATCAAACTCCCCAGATTCTTCTGATTGCAGCCAGGTTTGGGAATCACTTATCTGCAAGATGAAAAGCCCAGAGGCTTTAATTATAGTTGTCATCTATTGCACAACCACTATAGTAACTGTCATTTATTGTACTTATTGTATATGAAGTGCCAAACATTTCATATGTACCTTGCAACAGCTTCATAAAGATGCTGTCCCAATCTAAGGCTCAGAAAGATCATATAACTTACCCACCAGAGAATAGCTCTTAAGTTACAGCAAATATTGGAATTCAGATTTCTAGCTGTACTTATACTGCTTTGTGATTATCTTATATGTTCTTTCCTTAAAAACTTAGGCAGTCATTTTAGGGCCTCCTTTGTTTGGCTTTTTCCTTATAGTCAGATCAAATCATGTTTTGCATTCTTGCTTCGGCTTCTGCTGTTCTGACCTACCTTGAAGTCCCATCATCCGTTAAGGAAGGCCCAGCTCAAAACTACTCATCAAGGGAAATGTTTCCCACTGTCTGAGTCTTTGATACTTTTAAACTTTCGAGTTCAAGTTCCCTTACTTTGAACTCCTTTAAGACTACTCTTATAGTATGTAACAGCACTGTCAATTTTTTATCTATTATCAGTTATTGTTTATGTTTAATATTACAAATATTGTTGGTGGGATAGTATTGCGATGACTGGCATGCTTTTTTGAGCTCCCCACTGATCTCTAACTTTATTCTATATAGTACTGATCTTAAGTAATATGTTTTTAAAATGAACTATAAGTTGAAGACTTTGGTTATGGATAAAATTAGCATTTTGTAGTTTTGAAGTATCAAGTTATTTTGGTGACTTCAGTGGTTCAACAAGGCAGGCTTTTCAAATCTTTGCTTGTGGAGTAAATTTAGAAACATATACAAACATTTATCATAACTTATTAATAATTTCAACAGTAATATAATTTGGTTTGCAATACAGTTTTTTTTTTCTTTTTTTGAGGAAGATTAGCCCTGAGCTAACATCTGCCACCAATCCTCCTCTTTTTGCTGAGGAAGACTGACCCTGAGCTAACATCTGTGCTTATCTTCCTCTACTTTATATGTGGGATGCCTGCCACAACATGGCTTGCCAAGTGGTGCCATGTCCGCACCTGGGATCTGAACCGGTGAAACCCAGGCCACCAAAGCGGAACGTGGACACTTAACCACTGCGCCACTGGGCTGGCCCTGCAATACAGTTTTTTGAAAGGACTTTCTTAGGAACTGTATTAGTCTGTTAGGGCTGCCATAACAGAATATCACAGATTGGGGGCTTAAACAACAGACTATTTTCTCACAGTTCTGGAGGCTGGAAGTCCAGGATTAAGGTGCCAGCAGGTTTAGTTTCCAGTGAGGGATCTTCCTGGACTGTGGACAGCTGCCTTCTTAGTGTGTTTTCATGTGGCTTTCCCCTGTGCATGTGTGGAGAGAGAGATATCCTAGTGTCTCTTCCTCTTCTTCAAGGACACCAGTCCCGTGTGATTGGGTTCCCACTCTTATGACCTCCTTTACTCTTAATTACCTCCTTAAAGGCCCTATCTCCAAATACAGTCACATTAAGGGTTAAGGCTTCAACACATGAATTTTTGGGGGACACAGTTCAGTCCATAAGAAGAATCGAATTTCTATTTTCCTATGTAGTATTGTAATGTAGGTAAGCTATGGAAAACCATTTTACAAACAGGTAATAATGAATACTTTTTTTTAACTTACGTTTTTTCTTATTAGGCAAGCAATTCTCAAATTGAATATCAAACATTTTATGAGTCATGGGATTCGATATTCTGACAAGAAATGGCTTTGATGTCTTTAAGAAGCTAGTTTTTTTTTGAGATAGATATATTACGTACTGGAAATAACTTGAATTCCTTGACAGAACTGCTGTGTTGTGTTCAGAATGAGTGCTACAGGAAAATACAGAGTGATATGTATGTCATGAATGGACAAGGAATAGTCGTGACTGATTAAAATGGAATAAAGTTAACCCTTTTAAAATTTTGAATATGTTCTTGGTATTCTTTTCTTATTTTTCTGTATTTTCACAAGATCTCAGGATTCGAAAATGTATTGTCGTTTAATCTAATTATGCAACCAGTGCTCAAATTCCCCCTGCAGCATAGCTGTCAAGTAGCTGGCTAACCCTTCCCTGTCCAGTGCTGTAGCCATGAGCATATATGGCTGATGAGCACTTGAAATGTGGCTAGTTTGAATTGAGATTTGGTATGAGGGTAAAATACACAGAGGATTTTGAAAAGGCTTACTTTGAAAGATGTAAAATATTAATTTTTGTATTGCATGTTGAAATAATTTTTTGGGTATATTTAGTTAATGAAAATATATTATTAAAATTAATTTTAGTTGTTTCTTTTTAATGTAGCTACTAGAAATTTAAAATTACATGTGTGGTTTGTGTTATATTTCTCATGGACAGAGGTGATCTAGCCTGTTAGAAACTCACTACCTTCTGAGGAAGCACATTTCATCTTTGAATAGTTGTCTCTGTTGATTTTTTCTTCCTATTTTTGGGTGTATCTGAAGTCTCTCTTTGATATTTGTATTCAGAAATTCTCATTTACTCCTTGAGACAAAAAGATGAATCTAATTTTCTTTTTAATATTATTATTTAATAGTTCGAAGACAACTCTCTGAGTCTTTTGTAGAGACTTTTAGTCTTTCCATTTCCTTTAGCAGTGTTTGTATGGCAGGGGGTTATATTCCCTCCAGCCCTCCGGTTCTTACTGCCCTCTGAATTTTCTTCATTTGGTACATATCCCTACTGACACTGGGAACTGAATATCTTGTGATCTTAAAATTACAGATCAGAATACATCAATCTTTTGTCTCATTCTACATACCTATAAGTCTGTTAATGAGGCCTGAAGTTAAATTACTTTTTAGGGTAACTTTATTTACTTATTGACTTAGTGACTTCTAGAGCATAATGTCAACTAAGATGTCTCTGCTTTTTCCTCTTGTGCTATTATTGTTTTATCTTGCTTCTTCAACATGTTTTTTTCTTTCAAATTAGAGGAACTTGTTGACTGAATGGGTGAAACATGTCCCATCACCTCCTTCTTATTTTTGCAGTGCCATTTTATATTTCTGATCTTAACTGAAACTTTGTTTTTGAGATTTTGTTTTGGAGGTGGGGAAAAAGGACGTGGTTCGGATGCACACCTTTCCATTAAGTTTCATTTGGATTCTGAGTGTGTCATAGAAAGTATTTGTTAACTTTCTCAGCTTTTATTATCTGCAGGTTTGACAAACCTACGTTTTATGTTTTCATCGAAGTATTTAATAATTTTATCTGGGCTTAGTTAAGGATGGAGCCTTGTGGTGTATAATTTTGCTGAAGTTGACATACAACTAACCAGCTATTAACCCATCTTATTAGTATTCCAGCCTTTAATTCTCTACCTTGCCTGTATTCACATCATGATTAAAATCTTGTCAGAATTATCTCCTATTATTTCTTCCTTTGCAATCTAATGAACTTGTCAGAAATGGGAAATAAAGAACATCTGACTTACCCATTAAAAAGAAAACCAATACTGACTTGTGGTGAACATGACTTCATCTTCTTTCTATGTGCTGCTTTTTTTTTTTAATGGAGTGCTTCAGGTTCCTTAACAATAACTTGGAAAATAGAAAATAATATAAAACTGAATTACCCTCAAATTCAGTTAGCAAACTACAACAAATGTTAAAATTTGGATATATTTTTTTCCCAGCTTTTTTTCTTATAAAAATTTTAAAAAGCTGTAATGATAGTACCACATGATTACATTTCCCTTGGGTAAATACTTAGGCTAAGTCATAGGTAGGTATATGTTTAACTTTTTAAGAAATTGCCAAACTATTTTCCAACATTGTTGTGACATTTTACATTTTCATCAACAGTGTATAAGAATTCTAATTGCTTCACATAATTACCAATACTTGGGATGATCACTCATTATTTTAAACCATTCTAGTAGAATTGTCATGATTTTAATTTGCATTTTCCTAATGGCTAATAATGTTGAGGATCTTATCATTGCTTATTTGCCGTCCATATATCTTTGGTGGTCTGTTCAAATCCTTGGTCCATTTTTTTTTTTTTTTTTTTAAAGATTTTATTTTTTCCTTTTTCTCCCCAATGCCCCCCGGTACATAGTTGTGTATTCTTCGTTGTGGGTTCTTCTAGTTGTGGTATGTGGGACGCTGCCTCAGCGTGGTCTGACGAGCAGTGCCATGTCCACGCCCAGGATTCGAACCAACGAAACACTGGGCCGCCTGCAGCGGAGTGCGCGAACTTAACCACTCGGCCACGGGGCCAGCCCCTCCTTGGTCCATTTTTAAGTTGAGTTATGTGTCTTACTAGGTTGTGTATTTTAGATACTAGTCCTTTGTTGAACTGTGCAAATAACTTAATCTCATCATACTTTTATCTATTATCTGTCAATAATTCTTGCTCGTTACAATTATTACTCTCCTGTTTGCCTTAATAGTGATTTTCTGTTTCCATTATTCTACATTTTTTAATTGGAATTCTTTTGTAAGGAAGAGCTGTTCTGTTTTATGTATTCATTCAATAAATTATTTATTAATATTGGTATCGACAGTGACTATTAATTTTGTTATTCTTTGGTTGCTCAAATTGTCCTGGATTTGACCAATGAGAAGACATATGTAAGAAAGGAGATACAAAAATTATATATGCAGGGTACAATATTACAGATACTACATACTTGATTTTCTAACAGCCTTATTGAGACATAATTCACATGCCATAAAATTCTCCCCTTTAGCGTGTACAATTCTGTCATTTGTAGTATATTCACAGAGTTGTGCAGCCATCACAACTACTTTTAGGACCTTTCATCAGCCTAAAAAGCCCTGTACTTATTAGCAGTTGCTCCCATTCCCTCCTTTTCCCAGGTCCTGGCAACCACTAATCTACTTTTCATTTCATAGATTTGCATTCTGGGCATTTCATATAAATGGGATCATGCAATATTTGGTCTTTTCTGACTAGCTTCTTTCACTTAGCATGATGTTTTCAAGGTTCATCCATGTTTTAGCATGTGGCATGTTGTAGTAGTACTTCGTTCATTTGTATTACTGACTAATATTCCATTGTGTAGGTAATACCACATTTTGTTTACCCATTCATCAGTTGATGGACATTTAGGTTGTTTCTATACTTTGACTTTTATGAATAATGCTGCTGTGATTGTTTAAGTGCGAATTTTTGTGTGGACTTATACTTTCAGTTCTCTTGGATATTTACCTAGGAATGGAATTCTGTATCATAGGGTAACTTTATATTTATTTTTCTGAGGAACTACAATACTCTTTGACAAAGCAGCTGTAGCATTTTACATTCTCCCCAGCAATGTATGAGGGTTCCTAGTTCTCCACATCCATGTCTACACTTGTTGTTGTGTCTTTTAAATTTTATTTTATTATTGTTTTTTGCTCAAGGAAGATTTGCCCTGAGCTAACATCTTTGCCAGTCTTCCTCTATTTTGTATGTGGGTCACTGCCACAGCATGGCCACTGATGAGTGGTGTAGGTCTACACCTGGGAACCAAACCTGGGCCGCCGAAGCAGAGTGCACTGAACTTAACCACTAGACCATGGGGCCAGCCCCATCTTTTTTATTTTAACTATCCTAGTGAGTGTGAAGTGGTATCATTGTGGCTTTAAATTTGAATTTCTCTAATGAGTAATGATATTGAGCATCTTTTCATGTGCTTTTGGTAACTTGTATATCTGCTTTGGAGGAATGTCTATTAAAGTGCTTTGCCCAATTTTTAATCAGGTTGTCTTTTTGTTCAATTGTAACAATTCTTTATGTATTCTAGGTACGTCTTTTATGAAATAGATGATTTGCAAATATTTTCTACCATTCCATAGGTTGTCTTTTCACTTTCTTGGCAGTGTTCTTGAAGCACAGATTTTTAATTTTGATGAAGTCCAGTTTACCTTTTTTTTGTTGCTTGTGCTTTTGGTATAATTTTTAAGAAACATTTCCTAATCCAAGGTGATGAAGATTTATTCTTGTGTTTTCTTATGAGTTCTTTAGTTCTAGATGTTATGTTTAGGTTTTTAATCCATTTTGAGTTAATTTTTGTATGTGGTGTGAGGTAGGTATCTAATTTTATTCTTTTATATGTGAATGTCCAGTAATCCCAGCACCTTTTGTTGAAAAGACTGTTCTTTCTCCATTAAGTTTTCTGGGCAACCTTCTAGAATAACAGTTGACCATAAATTCAAGGGTTTATTTCTGGATTGCCAGTTGTAGTCCATTGGTTTTTATGTCTGTCCTTATGGCTATACTACACTGTTTGAGTGACTGTAATGTTGTAAGTTTTGAAACTGGGAAGTGTGAGTCCTTCAGATTTCTTCTGTTTCAAAATTGTTTTGGCTATTCTGGGTCTCTTGAATTTCCAAATGAATTAGGGGGTTAGTTTGTCAATTTCTGTGATGAATCCAACTGGAATTTTGATAGGCATGGCCTTGAATTTGTAGATCAATTTGGGGCGTATTGCTATCTGAACAAAATTGTCTTCCAGTCCATAAATACAGGATAGCTTTTGTTTGCTCAGATCTTTAATTTCTTTGGACAGTGTTTTATAATTTTCAGTGTACAATATTTGTACTTTTTTTAAATATATTCCTAAGTATTTTATTATCTTTGATGCTATTAGGAGGAATTTTCTTGATTTCATTTTGGGTTTCTTTTGCTAGTGTATGGAAATGTAATTGGTTTTTGTGCAGTGATCTTGTTTCCTGCAACTTTATTAGTTCTAATAAGTCTTTTTAGTGGGTTCGCTAAGATGTTCTATTTATAAGATCATGTGATCTATGTGTAAAGAGAGTTTTACTTTTTCCTTTCTAATTTGGATGCCTTTTATTTCTTCTTCCTGCCAAATGCCTTGGCTAGAAACTCCAGAACAATGTTGAGTAGAAGTGGCAAGAGTAGACAGTCCTTGTCTTGTTCCTGAAGAGTCAAAGCGTATAGTCTTTCACCACTAAGTATGATGTTAGCTGTGGGTTTTCTTAGATGTACTTTATGAGATTGAGGAAGTTCTCTTCTGTACCTAGTTTGTTAAGTGTGTTTTTATCATGAAGGGGTGTTGGATTTTTGTCAAGTGCTTTTTCTGTGTCTTTTGAGATGATCATATATTGTTTTTTGCTTTTGCTTTATTTAGTCAATTTGATGTATTACATTGGTTAGTTTTCATATGTAGAACCAACATATGCATTCCTGGGATAAATCCCACAGGTCATGGTGTATAATCCTTTTTATATAGCTGGATTCAGTTTGCCAGTATTTTTGTTGATGTTTTTGCATCTATATAAAGGACATTGGTCTGTTGTTTTCTTTTGATGTATTTGTCTGGTTTTGGTGTCAGTAAAACTGGCCTTACAAAATGAGTTGGGCATTGTTTCTTCCTCTTCTGTTTCTTAGAATAGTTTGTGAAGGATTGGGCAGTCTTTAAACATTTGGTAAAATTCACCATTGAAGCCGTCTGTGCCTGGTCTTTTCTTTGTGGGAAGAGTTTTGATTACTGATTTAATTTCTTTATTTGTTATAGGACTATTCAGATTTTCTGTTTCTTTTTGAGCCAGTTTAGGTAGTTTGTGTCTTTCTAGGAATTTTTGTACTTCCTCTAGGTTATCTGATTTTTTGGCATTAAACACTACACTCTTTGACCAGTGGATCAAAGAAGAAATCACAAAGGAAACTGGGAAATACTTTAAGACAAACAAAAAAGAAAACACAACATACCAAAACTTATTTAATGCAGCTAACTAAACACAGAGCAAACTAAACACAGAGCAAATGGAGATAAGAAAATAAGGAAGATTAAAGCAGAAATAAATGAGAGACATAACAAACACAACAGAGAAAATAAACAAAACCATAAATTGGTTCATGGAAAAAAATCAAAAAACCCTGACAAACCTTAGCTAGATGGACCAAAAAAAGGGCAGAGAACACTCAAATGACTAAAATCAGAAATGAAAGAGGGCAGGGGCCAGCCCCGTGGGTCACTTGTTCATAGGTTTCTTTATAATCCTTTCTGTTTCTGTAGGTTGGTAATGATTTGCCCTCTTTCATGTCTTTTTTTGAAGGTTTTTTTTTTTTTTTTTGGTGAGGAAGATTGGCCCTGAGCTAACGTCTGTTGCCAATCTTCCTATTTCCTCTCCCCCCCACCTCAAAGCCCCAGTGCATCATTGTGTATCTTAGTTGCAAGTCATTCTAGTTCCTCCATGTAGGATGCCACCATAGCATGGCTTGATGATTGGTATGCAGATTCACCCCCAGGATCTGAACCAGTGAACCCCGGGTTGTCAAAGCCAAGCGTACAAACTTAACCACTTGGCCATGGGGCTGGCCCCTGCCCTCTTTCATTTCTGATTTTAGTCATTTGAGTGTTCTCTGCCCTTTTTTTGGTCCATCTAGCTAAGGTTTGTCAGGGTTTTTTGATTTTTTTCCATGAACCAATTTATGGTTTTGTTTATTTTCTCTGTTGTGTTTGTTATGTCTCTCATTTATTTCTGCTTTAATCTTCCTTATTTTCTTATTTCCATTTGCTCTGTGTTTAGTTTGCTCTTTTTTCTAGTTTCTTGAGGTAGAAGTTAGGTAATTGATTTGAGATATTTCTTCTCTTTCTAACATAGGCATTTACAGCTATAACTTTTCTCTAAGCACTGAGTTAGCTGCATTCAATAAGTTTTGGTATGTTGTGTTTTCTTTTTTGTTTGTCTTAAAGTATTTCCCAGTTTCCTTTGTGATTTCTTCTTTGATCCACTGGTCAAAGAGTGTAGTGTTTAACTTTCACAGATGTGTGAACTTTCCAAATTTCCTTGTTATTCATTTATAATTTCATTCTTTTGTAGATGAAGAACATCCACAAAGGATGATTTCAGCACTTTAAAATTGAGACTTGTTTTATGGTCTAATACGGTCTGTCCTGGAGTACACTCCATATGTGCTTGAGAAGAGTGTATTTTGTTATTGTTAGGTGGAGTGTTCTATAGGTGTGTCAGGTCTAATTGGTATATCTATTGTTCAGGTCTTCCGTTTCCTTGTTTATCTTCTGTTTAGTTGTTTTATCCATTTTTGAAAGTGATATACTGAAGTCTAACCGTTATTGTTGAATTGTCTTATTTCTCTCTTCCATTCTGTCAGTGTTTGTGAATTTTGGGGCTCTGTTGTTGGGGCAAATAGGTTTATAATTGTTATACTTTCTTGATAAATTGATGTTTTAAGCAGTATAAAACATCCTTTTTTGTCTATGGTAACAATTTTTGTCTTAAAGTCTGTGTTGTAAGCCGCTCCAGCTGTCTTTTTGTTACTTTTTCTGTCCTTTTTCTTTCAAGCTGGTGGTTGTTTCTGTGATTCTAAAAAGTATCTCTTGTGAGCACCATATAGTTGGATCATGGTTTTTTTAATCCATTCAGCCAATTTTTGCCTTTTGTTTGGAATGTTTAATCTTGTTACATTTAATCTAAGTATAGTCATGTACTGCATAGCAACGTTTTAGTCAATGATGGACTGCATATACGATGGTCCTATAAGATTAGTACCATATAGCCTAGGTGTGTAGTAGGCTGTACCATCTAGGTTTGTATAAGTGCACTCTGTGATGTTCACATAATGGCAAAATTGCCTGGTGATGCATCTCTCAGAACATATCCTCGTTGTTAAGTGACAGATGATTGTACTGAAAGGTAAGATTTACATCTTTCATTTTGCTATTTGTTTTCTGTATATCTTATATCTCAAGAGTCTCTGGCTCTGTTCATTTTTTTCTTTATTCTTTTTTGGTTCCTGTATTCCCTTTTTTTGTTATTGTTAAATAGGTATTTTCTAATGCACTATTTTAATTCTCTGGTTTTTATTTTATTTTATTTTATTGCCATATTCTTTTGAGATTCTGTATGTGTGTGGGGGTTGCCCTGGGGATTACAGTTAATATCTTAACTTATAACATTGTAATTTGTTTTATTACCACTTAGTTTCAGTATAACACAATAATTTTGTTCCTGTGTAGCTTCATTTTCTATTTCCTTTGTGCTATTAGTGTCATAGATATTACATCTTTATACATTATAAGTCCATCAACACAATTTTATAATTATTACTTCATGAAGTTGTCTGTTAAGTAGAAGAAGAAAAGAGCTGCAAACAAAAATTGTATTTATATTGGGGCCAGCTAGTGGCACAGTGGTTAAGTTCACATGCTCTGCTTCAGTGACCTGGGATTCACCAGTTCAGATCCCAGATGTGGACCTGTGCACTGGTTATCAAGCCTTCCTGAGGCAGGCATCCTATGTATGAAAAATAGTGGAAGCTGGGCACAAATGTTAGCTCAGGGCCAGTCTTCCTTAGAAAAAAGAAGAGGTAGATGGTAGCTCAGGCTTAATATTCCTCAAAAAAAAAATTGTATTTATATTATGTTTTATATTTACTTGTTACATTTGCCAGTGATATTTGTTTCTTCATGTGGATTTGAATCACTGTCTAAGGTCCTTCCCTTTCAGCTTGAAGGACTTCTTTTAGTATTTATTGTAGGGCAGATCTGATTGTGAAGAATTCTCTCAGTTTTTGTTTATTGGAGGATGTCTTAAGTTCTCCTTCTTTTTTGAAAGATACCTTATTAGATGTTGATTTCTTGGTTGATAGTCTTTTTCTTTTAACATCTTGAATAAGTCATCCCTCTAGTTTCTGTGCTTTGTGGTTTCTCATGGGATGTCAGGAGAATCTCCTGTCTGTGGTCATTTGACACTCTTGCTCCTTTCATGATTCTTTGTCTCTGGTTTTTGACAGTTTGATTAAGACGTATCTAGGTTCGAATCTCTTTGATTTTATACTGGTTGGAGTTGGGGAGCTTTTGATGTGCAAAGTTTTTCTTAAAATTTGTAGTTTTCTGCCATTGTTTCTTCAAACATACTTTTTGCCCCTTTCCTCCCTCTATTTCCCTCTTGTGTCTCTTTTTCTTCCTCTCTCTTTTCCTCCACTACTTCAGGGATTCCCATTTATGTATATATTGGTGTGCTTGATTTTGTTCCAGAGTCTCTAGCTCTGTTCATTTATTTCATTATTCTTTTTGGTTTGTTTTCCTTAGATTGCTTAGTCTTATTTGACCTATCTTCAATTTTGCTGATTCTTTCTTCTGCCAGCTGAGATTTGTTGATGAGCCTCTGGTGAAGTTTCATTTCAGTTATTGTACTTCTCAACTTTTAATAATTTCTGTCTCTGTGTTGATATTTATTTCTATTTGGTAAACATTGTTATCATACTTTAGTTTCTTAGACATGGTTTCCTTTAGTTCTTTGAACATATTTAAAATAGCAGATTTAAAGTCTTTGTCTAATGTCTGGGTTTTCTAGGGGATGGTTTTCACTGATTGCTTTTTTTCCTGAATGTGGAACATACTTTTTGGTTTTTTGTATGTCTCATGATTTTTTGTTGAAAACTGGACAATTTAAATAATACGGTGTGGCAAGTCTGGTCAGATTCTCCCACCACCCCCAGGGTTTATTGTTGCTATTTAGTGTTTGTTTGTTTAGTGACTTTTTGGGGACTAATTCTGTAAAGTCTGTTTTCTTTTCTTTTCTTTGAGGAAGATTAGCCCTGAGCTAACTACTGCTAAACTTCCTCTTTTTGCTGAGGAAGACTGGCTCTGAGCTAACATCCATGCCCATCTTCCTCTACTTTATGCGTGGGACGCTTACCACAGCATGGCTTTTTGCCAAGAGGTGCCATGTCCACACCCGGGATCCAAATTGGCGAACCCCAGGCCACTGAGAAGCAGAACATGCGAACTTAACAACTTCGCCACCAGGCCAGCCCCAAAGTCTGTTTTCTTTACCGGGTTTCATCACTGAAGTTCTGTTTGGTTATCTTAGTGATTATTTGTGGGGTCTTCCGGGGAACCACCAGACAGGTCGAATAATGATAGTTCTTTGGAAATGGGGCTCTGAAGGAGCCTGTTCTTACTCCTCCGGTTGCTGATAGGCTGTTGATTTTTGCCATGATTGCATGCATGTCGTTGGTTTTCAAGGCTGCTGTGGAGCTGGGAGGGGAAATCAGAATAGGCAAGTTAAAATGCAGTGAGAGCTGCTGTTTTTACTGATATTCAGCCCTCTTTCTTGAATAAGTGCTCTTTTGATTGCTGCAAGCCTTTTGCTTATTTCCAGAATTTTCAAATTGATTTTGACAATATTATCAGTTTTCTCATTGCTTTTAATGAAGGAGAGAATTTTCTGAGGTCTTTACTCTGCCACTTTCTTTAATGTCAACACCAGTCTATATCCTTTTAATTGTTTTCAAGTGTATATGCAAGAGATTATTTAAAGGGTACATAATACTGTACCAACTGTCTAATAATAGTTTTTCCATTCAATATATTTATCTGTTGTGTCTATTTTTCTAAAACTTTACTTTTAATGGCTGCATGGTATTTTAACATATGGGAGTACTATATTATAATATTTGTTTCACTTGTTTTTGGAGCTTGGTTTTTACATTTTTTCACTATTATTAACAGATCTTTGTTGCATGTTTTTTTTTTAATCTAAATCTTATATATTACCAAGATTATAAATTTGTGGAAGTGTGATTTGTTGGGTCCGAGAGCATGAAAACTTAAGCTTTTGGTCTCCATGGCCAAATGGCTCTTCAGGGGACTGGCTTAAGTTTATATTCCACCAGTCATGTAGGGGAGTGCCTATTTTCCCAAATCCTCACTCGGTACTGGAAACTATTATTCATTTCAATTTGCGCTTTCCAGTAGATCTTTTGACAGTGATGAAAATGTGCTGTATCTATGAAATGTTCTATATCTAGTATATGGTGCCACTAACCACATTTTGCTCTTGAGCACTTGAAATGTGACTAGTCCTAAATGAGGTGTGCTGTATTTCAAAGGTTATTGCTAAATAATGCAGAATATTGTAAAATGAATCATAATAACTTTTTATATTGACTGCATGTTGAAATGATAATATTGTATATGCATTGGGTTAAATAAAATGTGTTATTAAAGTTAATTTTGCCTTTTTACTCTTATGTCCTTAATATGTCTACTGGAATACTTACAATTACATACGTGATTCACCTTATATTTTTATCAGACAGTGCTGGTCTAGACTCTAGACCGTTCTCCCTGTAAAAAAAAAAAAAAGCAAACCCTGCTTCTTTAAAGGTTGTGCTGTTTAACAACAGCATTTTCTCATCCTTCTTGAATTTGTCACTTGTCACATCCTTGTTTTCTCCTTATTCATTAAAGATGGCACTGAACACTCAGTTTTCCTTTCCATCCCAAGCTCTGTCATCATTCTGGGGTGTTTTTAGTGTACGTGTGTATAATTCATTCAATAATTTAGCCTCACAGTTTCTGGATTGTGCTTGAGCCACAATTTTAATGGCTCCCTGTGGTCATCATCTGGAACTTAAAATCTTAATTGTAGGGCCTATTCTAACTACAACTTCGCATTCTTTTAGCTATCTCACTCCCTTACTTCCTACCTTCCATCCTTGACCCTCTCTATTTTTGTTCATTGAACCTTCAGGTATAACTTGTTAGCTCCCTTGATCCCTTGTACCTTTGTGCACCCTTTCTGCAAAGTGACTTTCTTTTAAAACTTTTTAAAAGTTTTAAAACTTTCTGCTTTTAAAACTTTTTAAAAGAAAGTTTTAAAACTTTCTGCAAAGTTTTAAGTGAATCCTACAGCCTATTGGTTTGTACTCAAGTTACGGATTGCTCCTGGAGAAAAAGATCCCGTGGCTTCAGGAATATATTCACGCAGATTTGTGGTCTTCAGCTTTAACCAGTGGACCTCCTGCTGTGTATTCCTAGCCTTTCTCCCTGTTCTTCGGGTTGCTGATTCAAATCTTAAAATTCTCTGGTTCTCTCCTCCCAATTCAGGATAAGCAGGTGATTTTTATCTCTGGTGCTTAGAGAAAATTCCATTCTTCACTTCAGATCATTATCTGTATTCTAACTTACCTTTCTTTCTTCAGACATTTGTTTACTTGATCTTTTCAATTAGCATTTCAACAAGTGCAGCTATCGCCTTTATTTTTAATTCTTAAAACTCTCCCCTGACCCTGTGTTATCTTCTAGCTTCTTCCTTATTGCTCTTCTCTTCACAGATAAGCATTCAGAAAGAATTGTTTACTCTAACTGCCTGCATCTATTCACTGCTTATTTACTTCTAATCTGACCTCCACCACCCCCCCCCACCCCAACCCCGTGGTCCCTGATAATAGTTTCTTCTGTGTCTTTATATTAACCACTCCAGAGCATTTGGTACAGTTGACCACTTCTTGAAGGAGGGTGCTACAATTGACCTCCTTGAACTGCTTCTATGAACTACTTTCCTAATTCTTTTTCACTCTCGCCTTTTCCTAGGTTCCTGTAGGTGGTGGTGGTGGCAGCACTGGTTGGGATGTTGGTGTTGGTTTTGGCCTACTTCCTACTTTCTATACTGTATTTGAATTCAGACCCATGGATTTCATACCATTTAAATGGTGGTGGCTTGAATATTAGTATCTGTTTAGCCTAGGCATTTCTAGAACTTCTAACTTTTATGTATGCAGCTGCCTACTAGACATTTGTCTTCCTAAAGTCCAGTTAGCACCTTAAACTCAGATGAGTCCTGCTTTTAACGATTGGTACCACCGTTAATCTAGTTGCTTAAATCTAAGTTCAGAAATCTGAATCTTACCACCCCCAACACGTTAGAGACCTGTCAGTTCATCTCATTAGTATCTAACCTAGTGCTGTGCAATAGAAATAAATGGAAGCTGTGTATGTAATTTAAGCGTTTCTAGTAGCCACATTTAAAAAGTAAAAAGAAACATGTGAAATTAACTTTAGTATTTTCTATAACCCAGTATATCTAAAATTTTATTTGAACATTGCAGTCAGTCCATATAAAAATTAAGATTTTTTTCATTCCTTTTTTTTCACAAGTCTTTAAAATCTAGCATACATTTTACATTTACAGCACATAGGAATTCATACCAGCTAAATTTCAAGTGCTCAATAGCCATAGGTAGCTAATGGCTACCTTAATGGACAATAGAGTTCTAACTTGTATTTCTCTGCATCCCCACTGCGTCTATCTTGGTTCAAGTCCTAATTTCTTCCCTGGGCTACTGCAGCAGCTCTTGGGATTGCTACCAATTTCTCCTCCAGTTTATCCTCAATATTCTTGTTCATAGTAATTTTCTAAAACATGGAATGTGACTCTGCATATGAATTAATGTGATTGTGCATTGTTTTGCTTCAAATCATATAATGCTCTCCATAAGCTTTCAAGATGAAGTCTAATCTTAAGTTCCTTAGCATAACTAACAAAGTTCTTTATGATCTGGCTTTTGCCTAACCTTCCTACCCTATAGCTCCGAACTCTAAAAATGAGTTGCATTGAACTGCTTGTAGTTCCTATAAAGAACCATGCTCTCCTCTTGCTTTTGGGCTTTTGTAACTAGCCTGCCTGAGACCCATATTCTCCAGCATTTACCCACGATTCTCATCAGACTAAGGTGTACTAGTCTTTCAGGATCTGAAGGATCTGACCCCAGGATAGGATGAAGCACTTTTCCTTTTTTTTCTCATAGCCATCCTTTTGTGCTTGCCTACATTATAGTATTTATTGCTGTGTTATTATAATTGCCTTCTAACTTACCTAACGTTAGATTCTTAGTTTCATAAGCAGGGACCTTGTTTTTATTAGCTTTTATATTCCTAATTGGTAGTACATACATACTGAAAATCCTCTTTAGCAGTTTTCATAATAAGTTGCTGCTTTTCTCTTTTTGGAAACTTTTAAAGCAATTATTAATATTCAAACCTTTAAAAATGATAATGGGATTTCAGATGCCAAGATTTGGGTAACTTTATTCTTTGAAATAGGAACACATGGCAAGAGAATTTAAAGAATTCTTAAGGGTTCCAGTAATCTATTGGAACCTGTTTGAATCTTTGAATAGAATTGATTTCTAGAAATAAGATTAAATAAGTTAAAACACTGAGATTACTGGATATTGTATTTAAGTTGACTTTTCCACAGTCAGTGAAACAACAAGCAATGGAATTGTAGTTTGATATTCTTAAATATGGATTTTGACATAGAGATTTGGCATAGTAACTGTAAGATTCTGTAAATATATGTTTTAGAAAAGGTGATTTGGCAACAGTTGTTTCTTATGTAACTGATGTTTGAAATCAAGTAATAGGGGCTGGCCCCATGGCTGAGTGCTTTAAGTTTGCGCACTCTGCTTCAGCAGCCCACGGTTTTGCCGTTTCACATCCTGGGCACAGACCTAGCACCGTTCATCAAGCCATGCTGAGGCAGCATCCCACATAGCAGAACTAGAAGGACCTACAACAGCTATGTGTTGGCGGAGCTTTGGGGAAAAGAAGAAGAAGAAAAAAAAGATTGGCAACAGATGTTAGCTCAGGGCCAATCTTAAAAAAAAAAAACAAAAAGAAATCAAGTAATACTCTTAGACCTAAAGGTATTTTGGTAGAAGCCTGAGTGAATATACTCTTATCTATATTCACATGCTTATAAATGTCACAGTTATATCACTCACATCTATAAATAATGTTTCTTTATCCAGAAAATGTATTTCACACTGGCACTGTGAACATTTTATTTGTGCAGGAAAAGAAACAGGAGGTGGTTAATCTTCTGAGTTACAGACTGTGGTTGATTTTAGAATTTCGGGTAAGGAAAGATTCTTAGGAAATGTGAAAAGCCTATATGTTTTTAGTCAACCAATATTATATTATTAGTATATTCTATAAGTCTGTCTTTCGTCTTTGGACACAGTTTCTTCCTCAGAAAAAATTTTCCTGAAAGTGTATTTTAGTCATTCAGCTTTTAAAAATAGTTCCTGTGAATCAGCACTTTGAATATAGAGATGTATATGACATGGTTCTCTCCCTCTGGGAAATCGGTCATATGAGAGGACTGACAAATAACATGTTTAATTTTTAAATAATTTAATTTAAAAGGTAAAATTATTTAAAATGTTATGATGGTTATGTGCAAAGAACTGTCTGCTCTCAACCTAGTCACTCTTCTTCCTCACTATGTTACTGAGACTGCTCTTAGCCAAAGTTACCAGTAACCTTCTTATTTCCAAATTTTATGATCATGTCTTTGGTGTTTCATTTGACCTTTCAGTAGTATTTATCACAGTTGAGTGACCTTGAGCCAGTGCTGGTTTTCCTTCCTCCTCACTGCCTGATCTTTCTCACTCTTGCTCTGCTTAACATCTCAATTTTGGAATGCTCCAGGACTCTTGTCTAGATCCCGTTTTATCTATAGTCTCTCCTTGAGAATCCAGTCCTCTCCCAACACTATATATATGCTTGTGATTCATAAATTGATATTTTCAGCACCAATCAACCCTGGAATTTGTGGATTCATGTATTTAACTGCCTGCTGGACAGCTCCCCTGAATATATAAACAGACACCTCCAAACAACATGTTCAGAGCTGTTTTTGATTTTGGCGATTTTTGGCCTCACTCCCCAATCTTTTCCTCCCCTATTGTTCCCTGTTTCCCTAAGAGATATCACTAGACATTGAGTTGTTCAAGCCCAAATCCTTGGAGTTATCTTTGATCTCTTTTTCTTTCACCAGTCCCATTCAGTTCATCAGCAATATCCTGATGATTCTACCTTCAAAACATATTTTGCATCCATCCTATCTTCCCTTGCCTCCACACCATCTAAATTCAGTACTATATTCTTAGACTGTTGCGGTAGGCTCCTTACTAGTTTTCTTATTTCCACTCCTCCTCCTTTTAGCACTGAGAGCTATCTTTAAAACACAAAGCAGGTCAGGTCACTTGCCTGTGTAAAACCCTCCGGTGGCTTCCCATCATGCCTAAAATAACATCCAAATTTCTTACTTTGGCTGGGTCCCACATGATCTGCCCCTACCTGCCTTCCTGACCTCATTTTCTGTCACATCCCTTGGTCCACTACCTCACTTCATTGTAGTTCATATATACCTTCTTTTTGTTCCTGAAAGTACCAAGTTTATCCCCAGTTTAGAGTCCACCTCTTTGCCTAGAATACTTCTCCCCCTTTTCTTAATTCAGTCCCCAAGTTGTACTATATGCCAAAGACTGTTCTAGGAGTTGGGGATAAAGCAATGAATAAGACACAGGGCAGATTTGGGGCATTTTTCTTTTTCTCTTTTTTTTTTCCTGCTTTATCTCCCCAACCCTGCCCGCCCCCCCCCACCCCAGTACACAGTTGTATATCTTAGTTGCAAGTCCTTCTAGTTGTGGGATGTGGGACGCCGCCTCAACGTGGCCTGACGAGCGGTGCTATGTCCGTGCCCAGGATCCGAACCCTGGGCCGCCGCAGCGGAGCACACAAACTTAACCACTCGCCCCCGGAGCCTTTTCTTATGCTGTTTGTCTGATGGGTTCCTTGAGTTTGCAACCTAAAATATTTTCTCTGAAACTTCTTCAGCTTTCTTACATGGCTTTTTTTTTGATGCCACAATTTATGCTTTTCATTTAATCTCTACCTTGATGGAGCTTACATTCTAGTTGGAGGTGGGATGGGGTGGAGATCACAATAAACAAGATGAATGAAATGTATGGTAGGTGATGTCAGGTGCTAAGGAGAAAAACATAAAGCAGCAAAGTGCTGAGGTGAGGAGTGGGGTTGTAATTTTAGACAGGGTGGTCAGGGCAGACCTCTCTGTGTAGGTAACATTTGAATCAGCAGCAGCAGCAACAGGAGCAGCATCATCTGTTCCAGGTTGTGATATAACTCATAGATCTGTGTCGATATAGAATAAAGGCATACACTTTTCACATTTGTCCAAGGGTAGTCTGTTTTTCTTCTGTATGCTTCATTAGTTGCCTTTCAGTCTTCACAGCTCCCATTTACTTCATCTTTCCATTTGTTACTGCTTCCATCTTTAGCATCCTTCTCTTTCCTGTGTTGACAAGTCTGCATTTCTTCCACTTCTGAACTTTAATTTAATATAACTTGAAACACAGTACTGTATAAAGATTTTTAGCTAAAACACTTGCTTTTTTCTTATCTGGGCTGTCTTAATTCAGTGACCGACAAAGCAAAATTATATTAAATTTACTTTTTTTTTCTTTTTGGGATTTAAACCTGGTCTCTGTATACCTTGCTGAAAATTAATACTTTATGGCTTTTCCACCATTTCTTGTAAGACTTCAGATGCAGTGCATAGTAATTGGTCTTTACGAAAAGATAGGAGATCTTTTGTTCTATATTTCATTAGGAGAGCTGCTGAAAATGGATTAAAACTGAGTGGGCCTTATATCCCATAAAAAAGTATTACTTTGACACGTGTAGAAAAAAAGCCCTCAATTTATTTGTAGTTTATCTCTAATTTGTTGAGTTACATGTAAGTAACTTTCATTTTTCCCTCTTTTATTATGTTCCAATGAATTTGCCTCTCCTGTTTGGACTGAATGTCATGTACAATTCTTGGAATTCCTCGTTTACTGTTCCTCTGTGGATCTCTTCTCTTGGAATCTGGAACACTGGAATGATGGAAATGTGTTCTTTACAAAGTAGCTGTGAGTATACTAGATAATTTATACAGAGACTTCTTTTCAGTCTAAGTTAACTTAAATTTAACTTACAGTTGGATGAAATATGATTCATGACACCTTAAATTTAATACATAGTTTTAGGTGTATACATAGTGGGCTTTCAAGTATTTCACTTTAATTACTATATTCTGATCCATATCCTAATTAGCATGTTTAAAATTAGCTCTTCAATTTAATTGACTTGCTTATCTTCTCAATATTTGGCTTAAGAATTAGTTTATATGAATTAAAAAAAGGGTAAAAGGTTATGGATGAAATATTTAGTTACTTATGTGACACTAGTGAGGAATGCAGATTGTTTTCTTTGTTAAATCCAAATGTGTTGAATTAATGCTTTGATCTCATATGAATTTTTTAAAATGAGGATTTAAATGTGGGAAAAACTTTTATGAGAAATGTGTACCTCTTAGGAATATTTTGCCATTATATTTTAATGATGAATAAGGCCTACCTCTAAGCAAAATAAACCAGTAAGACTCTACTCACTCAGATGGTTTAAACTATGGACAGTTTTTCTCAACAATGGGTAAGTTAAAAATCAGATTTATTTACTGTACTGGTTTAGAAGTAGGTTTCTTTGAATTACTTATGAAACTATTGTTGAGGTCATCAAAGAAACAAAAACCATAGAGAAGACTGAATTGTAATTTACTTTAAAACCTGCATAAATCTGATGTCCCTGGTGATGGAGGCAGCAGGATCTTGTGAAACCTTGAAGTGACATAATTAGATCTGATATAACAGCTTGAAGGATATTGTTTACTGATTAACATTGATCATGAGAGCCTATAAGAATTTATGAAAAATTGCTTTAAACTCAGCATTTTGATTTCGTTTCATGAATAAGAAAAATTTCAAGAAACACATGCCTGTGGTAATTAATCATTGTGAGCAAAGGGGATCATTAAAAGAATTCTTAATATAAGTTTAAGGGGATTTGAATTTTCTTATTGTGAAAAATCTTTTGTCGTGCTTTTTTTAGTTGATTAGTCAGAATCTTATAGTTACTAACTTACTGTAAATTGAAATCTTTGCTTGAGGCAGGTTTGTTTTTATTTTATCCCTTTAGATTTTTATAGCTGACCGTTAGATTGTCAGTCAATCCATGCTCAATTCATTTTGTCCATTGCTGCAATTAACTGCTGCTTTCATTGGTGACACTACAAAATCAGTTTGATTTGCCATGTATAATAGTTTGTAGAGTTTTCTAAAGTAGGTTAATGAAGGGAATTTGAAATGTGTGACAGGAGAGTTTTGTTGATTATGAATAACTTGGCCCTTTTTGCTTTTCTTAGCAACAGAAGAACCTTGAAGGCTATGTGGGATTTGCAAATCTCCCAAATCAAGTGTACCGAAAATCAGTGAAGAGAGGGTTTGAATTCACACTTATGGTTGTGGGTAAGATATGATTTCCAACTAAAATTGAATTTTGATCTGTTTTAAACTATTAATCAACTCTGAATGAATTTAAGAAAACAATAGCCCAAGTATCTGCAGGGATTATATATTTTCTCTTATTATGCAAGTAAGATTTTAAAATTTAACTTGATGGCATAATGGTATTTATATATTTCCTTACCTGTTTTTTTTAAGATGGCACAATTTTGGACACTAAGTAAAAGTTGAGAAGTGGTGGGTGTGGAGGTGGAATAGAGCACTCTTCAATTGATAATGCTACAAAAAGAAATAGCATCTGGTAGTTGCTTATTACTCCAGGATAATTTTATTCTCTGGCTTATATATTACAGTGGTGTCATATTGCATGAGCATTTAACTTGAACATAAGTGCTCTGCATTTGAAAAAGAAGGACAGGGTAGAGGATCAAGATCATGCAAATGATTACCCTGGGAATTCATTCGTTGAGTATAATCCCTGCAGTGAGTGAAATGTGACTCTTGTTCTCTAATTCAGTCTCATTTTTCTTAGGTGTTTTATCCTATGAACATCTTACCCTGCCTGTAGTCCATTTTAAGAGATTTTCAAGGGTTATTTTGATTGTAGGTTGATAACATCATCATCTTATATGAAGAAACACTTTACCATATATAAGATTAGTATTCTTAAATGACAATTTTAATCTTAAATAACTTTATAATATATTCACTTCATATAGGCTGACTTTAGAACCTAAATCCTAAGTATGACGCAACTTTGTTGTATTTTATATTTTTTAAGAAGGTGAAAGGCGGGATAGTGGATTGACTGTCGTTAAAGAAAATTGAGTTGATCCTGTGCTTTTATGTATGTAGTGTGCATCAATTTTTGCTCATTACATTCAACTCCTGGTATTTTTATTTTGGTGTTGACTTAGATTAATTTAATTAGCTATGAAATACTCCTTCACTGAAGGGAAGAATATTTTACCTAATGGTCAGTTTGTGACTTTTTGGAAATACCTGCATTATAGTAGTTGGCATATTTAAAACATTGTACAAAGTCTGCAAACTTGATACTTGGTAGGGTTGGTTAACTTGCCTGAATCTGGTTGAGTAGAAACACAGTATACCTAGTTTGAAAATTAATGCTGTGGAACAGAGGTGGGCCTAGATCGATGGATAAGACCTGCAGAACAGAGGAGCTGGCCTGGTGGCGTAGTGGTTAAGTTCATTGTGCTCTGCTTTGGCAGCCCAGGTGTAGACCTACACCACTCATCAAAGCCATGCTGTGGTGGTGACCCACGTATGAAATAGAGGAAGATTGGCACAGATGTTAGCTCAAGGCCAATCTTCCTTAAGCAAAAAAGGAGGGTTAGCAACAGGTATTATCTCAGGGCCAATCTTCCTTACCAAAAAACAAAACAAAAAACAAAAAAAACCATGCAGATCATACCTTTTCTTCTGTAAGTTGGTAACATGTTCGTTATGTGTGAAGAAATACTACATCTTGCCTTCACATATGTAATGTTAGTCTTAAATGGCAAACTGTAGACAAATATAAGATCATTTTTTAGTTTGTAAGAAAATTTCCTAGGTCCATTAGGAGAACTATAACAATTTTCAAAAAAGTTTTGATATCAAAAGTTTAGTTTAAAGAGTAACTTCCTGAACATTTACTTAGTAGAATAAAATCTGGGGATCAAGGCCTGATACTTGATTTGAAGATCTCTGTGACCGTTTCCCATATCAAAAAATGTAATAATCATGTGATCTTGATTTTTAGAGGAAATATGCAATTTCTGAATGTATCTTATTTATTACTTTTTCTGATCAGTCCTTTTGTGAACTATAGCTTTTGTTTTTTTTCTTTTCCTTGATAAGACTTCAACTGAGGATAAAGGAGAATTGGTGTTAATATCCTTACTCTGTTTTTCCCACTGCACCTTGAACATTATTGTTTAATTAGTTATTTTTATATAGGCTTATTGAGTGCAGGGACTAAATCTTTTCATCTGCATAGTTGCAGGGTCTAACACGTAGTCACCTTTTAAGTAAGTGTCTAACATGTTGGTCTGTTTTTCAGACTTTAGGCCAAATCTAACAGCATTGTTTGCAAATCATAGAATGCTAAAACTAACCTTGCTTAAATATTCTTAACTTAGAGACTGCAATCTATTCCTTGTGAGCTAAGTCCTCATTTTTGAGATTTAAACTAAGAGCAGTTATGATTCTTACAACAGTTCTTGGTTTAAGACTTACACATTGATATAAACTGAGAATCTATATATAACAGTTGATTTCTTTATGAAACTCTTTCTTTTGTTGGAAAACCTTTGTCCAATAACCTTACCTCATAAGTAGTATTTGTTGAGTACTTACTTCAAATGACTTTTTTGTATCAAAGGCATAATGTGTATTCCCATATTTTCTCTCTTAAAGAACCTTATAATTTATATCACAACATAAAGTACACATAAAAAGATAAGTAACATTGCCAAGAAGTAAATACGAGTTAGTAGAATCATACAGAAATTAAGAGCCATAGAAATTTAAAGGTACAGGAGAGCTTGTGCCTGGCTGGAGATTATCATTACCTTATTTGAGGAGGAGGTATAAGGGCAGATTTTGGAAGAATAGAGTTGGAATAGACATTGAGGGGGCAGTCCAGTAGGGAAATAGCTAACACCTGCATAACTTCTTATGTGCCAGGCAATGTTCTAAGTACATAAAGTACTCATGCTTGACTCATACAATCCTTAACAACAACACGATGAAGTAGGTATTATTGTTACCCCTATTTTAGATATGAAGAACCTGAGGCATGGAGAGATTGGGTTACTTGCCCATGGTCACATTGCTAGCGGATGGCAGAACCAAACCCAGTCTGTTTCTCAGTCGGATGGATTCTTAAGCACTATGCAGAGACTCATTTGGGAGTTCAGTAGACTGCATTGAATATGACTTGAACTTATATGATTTCAAATAGATATTGTTTTCCCTGAAAAATGAAAGAGGGACAGAGAGAGAGAGGAAATGAATGAATGAGAATTAGAGAACTTAGAGTGAGCAGTTTTTTTCCTGCATTCCACTAGAATGAGTGTCTGGCCTAGGGTGGGCGTGAAGTGGGAGAGGTGAATTTTCTATTCCCCCAGTCATTTTCAGCTTCCACATACCTTCAGAGTGTGACCATCTTACCTTGCCTGAATATATTTTTCCAGTGACAAATATGGTGCCTTAATATAAACCAGTTACTTTTTTCTTTCTTTTTTTTTTCTGCTGAGAAAGATTCATCCTGAGCTAATATTTGTGCCAGTCTTCCTCTGTTTTGTGGTCATCGATGAATGGTTTAGGCCCATGCCTGGGAACTGAATCCAGGCTGCTCAAGTGGAGTATGCCGAACTTAACCACTAGGCAACAGGCCAACCCTCCTAAACTAATTACTTTTTATGAATTCTCAGAGATACAGGTATTTATTTTAATTCAGGAGGAAAAACAGTTTGTCAGTTTATATGTAATTGTGCTTTATGAATGATATATAGGGGATTTTCAAGATTAATTTGCACTGCATGTTGGCTTTAGGATCTCACTGCTAAGATGTAGCTTTATAGTAGTTGGAAATAAGGCTGGAAAGGTAGGTTAGCCTAGACTCTGAAGACCTTGATTACCACTAGGGTAAGGAGATTGGAATTCTTTTTATTTTAAATCATTATCAGGAAAACATTTTTTTTTTTTTAAGATTTTATTTTTTTTATTTTTCCTTCTTGCCACAGCCCCCCAGTACGTAGTTGTATATTCTAGTTGTGAATGCCTCTGATTGTGCTATGTGGGATGCCGGCTCAGCATGGCCTGATGAGTGGTGCCATGTCTGCGCCCGGGATCTGAACTGGCAAAACCCTGGGCCACTGAAGCAGAGCACGTGAACTTAACTGCTTAGCCACGGGGCTGGCCCCCTGAAATTCGTGATTTAAAATGAAAATAAAACTAAATAAAAATTTAGTTTAAAACACAGTGACAGGCAGCATATCAAATAATGAAGACACTTAGGTCTCTAAGTCAGCAAGGGTGGTATACCTGTTTGGGCTTGGAACTTGACTCTCCTTTGTGTGCTCCTTAAATTAGACTTGACTCTGTTCTGAGAATAAAACGTTAGTTGTAAAATCCTGATTTCACCAGAATCCTTCAAGGAGATAGAACTCAGATTGTAGATTGCTTTATCTGACCAGAAAATATGTTAAAAACAAGTGCTATTAAATCTATTATTTTGAATTCTTTGAAACTAAAGTCCACAATTCGATCATTTCTGTATTTTTGAGCTTTGTAAAATTTTTTGTGGTAGAGATTTTCATTATTTAGTGATTTGTCATAGTGTATTTGACCTATACCAAAGGTCTATAGTATCAGATTGGTGTTTCTATATTTCTCAGTGGGAGGGAGCTTAGCATGTGCTGGTTTAGCCATTTTTGTGATTCAAAGTTTATCATAGTGTTTTTTAAAGATTTGTACCTGAGCTAACATCTGTTGCCAATCATTTGTTTTTTTCCTTCTCCCCAAAGCCCCCCAGTACATGGTTATATACTCTAGTTGTAGGTCCTTCTTGCTCTGCTATGTGGGATGCCACCTCGGCATGGCTTATGAGCGGTGCTAGGTCCAGGCGCAGAATCTGAACTGGCAAAATCCTGGGCCGCCAAAGTGGAGCACACGAACTTAACCACCCAGCCATGTAGCTGGCCCCTATAGTTTTTTTAATATATGACTTATTAGCAAAGGTTTAGGAGATATTTAGCCAGTGATAGCATTTACAATGACTGTCATAGTTGTCATTTCCCCCCACCTTTTTATTGATGTTTGAGTTGATGTAATAACATTGAGTTATTTGAAGAAGTTGATAGGTAATATTGGGTCATTTTGTACCTAAACTATTGGGCATTTATGCCAATATTAATATCAAACATTGGTATTTTGTTTAATTCTGAGGTTAAGATATGTTGGATACTTGAAATGCTTTGAGTAATATTTTTAAATTTCTTTCTTGAGCTCTGTATTGTTATTTTACTTTTAGTAATAAATAATTTAACCAATGAGGATTGCAGAACATTGTGAGGATAGAAAAACCACTGAATTGTACACTGTAAAATGGTGACATTTATTTTATATGAATTTTATCTCACTTAGAAGCAATTTAACCAAAACTGAGAAAGTTTAGGGAAAAATATCACATAATTCCACATATCCACTATTTTAATTTTTTGTATTCCTTCTAGGTTTTTATCTGCATATTTTAAAAAGTGCTTTTGTAATAAAGTTAATATGTTTCATTGTCAGAAATTAGGAAATGCAGAAAAGCAAATTGGTGATAAATATTACCAAAATCTGTCACCCAGTGATAACTCTTAAGCCTAGAAGCATATGGTATTCTTGTTGTATGTATCTGTAATGTTCTGCAATTGCCTATTAAAATTTAGCAGTGAATTGTGATCATCTTTTGATGTTAGATATTCTTTGGTAACATACTGTGGTTGAGTCATAGATTTTAATGGCTTGTGTAGATTGGATATACCATAATTTGCCATGTTGTTCAACATCAGCGTAGTTACAGATGAACATGGTTATAGTTGTATCTGTGCTTGCTAATTATTTCCTTATGATAAAGCTTTGGAAGTTTGAATTGCTGTTTTTTTTTTTTTTTAAGGCTTTTGCATGTTTTTAAAGATTTTAATACATAATACCAAATTGCCCTAAAATAGGTGTGTATCATTTTGCACACTCACCAAATGTTAACAACCCCTTTTCCTGCATACTGCCAACACTGGATATTATAGTCTTTCTTTGCCAGTTTAATGCCTAAAAATTAGTATCTTATTTTCATCTATATTTTATTGTTGCTGGTTAACTTATTTTTTTTAATATTTATTTATCTGGTATTGGTTCTTTTGTAAATAGTATATTCTAGTTTAGTTTTTAAAATGGTGTCTTTTTTTCTTAATGATATAGAGATACTCTAAGGGAATTATTTTGTTGTTGTTGTTAGGTATTGGCATTTTTTCCAGAATTTTTTTCTGTGTTATGTTTTGTATTGTATTAACTTGATTTTTATATTGTCTGTGCAATTTTTTTTCTTTATGGCTTCTGTCCTTGATGCCCTCCTGCTTGATTGAAGGTTATTAGGGATTCCACGGTATTTAAATATAGAGATTGAAGGTTTAATTTTTATTTTACAATCTTAAATCCATGTGGATTTTTTTGATGTGAGATGTGAGACAGGAATCTATTTTATTTTATTTTTTAAATGGTTAAGTAGTCTTCTCAAAACCATTTATTACAAGTTTAAAAAATATGTGTACTTGGTTCTCTTTCTCAGCCTTTGGTTTGGTTCATCCTATAGTTCTTCCTGTATAAATACCACATTATTACAGTTATAAATTACAGTAATTATGTTGTTACTTATGGAGGAAGATTACTGGAGTTTGTTAATTTAGGGAGATAGGCAAACAAGTAAACAATATATAAAATAATTATTGATTGTGTTATTTCCTAGGAAGGAAATAAACATGATAGGATCTACTTAGTCATCAGAGAAGACATGCCTCTCTGAAGAGGAAACTTTTCCATAATAATACCTGAAATACATGAAAATTAAGAAGTACTAAAAAAAAATAAGAATGACCTACCAGAAAGAGAGAATTATCATTAACATTTTGCTATATTTATCCTCAATATTTTACTTGTGACAACTGCATAATATTTCCAGCTGTGGCTATCTCAAATTTTAGCCATTGCTTTCTCATTTGACATTTGAATGATTTGCTGTATTTGATCTCATAATAATGCTGTAGTAAAAATTTTACAAAATGGAAATTTTGGTTAACATTTCAACTATGATGTTTAATGGCTGCGTGGTATTCCAATCTGTGTTTGAATGTACCATAATTTTTCTGATTTATTTCTTTTTAATAGTGGACATTAAATTTGTTTTTACCCCTACCCTTGTTACAAATAACATGGCAATGAAGATCTTTAATCACAGAGCTTGTATATGTGTATTGGGGAGCAGAAGGCAGTATCACTATTTATTTGTTTATAGTCCCTGAAGTAGGATTACTGCAGCAAAGTGTTTGAACCTTTTGTGGCTTCTTGACACATATTGGAAAGGAAAATTGTTTTCCTAAAAGGCTTGTCCTACTAAATATTACGCTTTTAGAAAAGGGAAAATACTTTTTGCTTGAATTTGAGGAGATTTATGGTATATTTGAAAGTGAGGCTGTTCATTCCATGGATGCTTTAACTGTTTTAGGTGCTTAAGGGAAGAATATAAAGGTAGATGAAGACACTCTATGGGAATAGTAGAGGCAGACAAAAGTATGCAAGTTAGCTTACACCATGAATCATTATGCGATGTGGCATAAGAAATGTATAAATGCTATGAGAGTTTAGAGGAATAAGACTTTATAGCTAAAAACATGCCACTATCTTAAATTATTATATCCTATAAATTCATGGAGAAGTGGTGTATGATTTTTTCAGTAATTGGTACATTAAGTTTTATACGCTTAATTCTTTATCTGATTTAATTTCAATGTCTTAATCATGGAACAGTATAATTCAGAAAAACACAAAACAGTAATGTAGACTGGGAGTCTTTTGGT